>NC_081409.1:861910095-863370095 GCF_030272615.1 Cryptomeria japonica | reverse complement strand
TAGAGTCCATCATCAAGAAGGGTAACATATTCCACAACTGCAATAGGTGAAGAAGGGGAAGCTATGGGAGATGTATTGATGGAATGTTGTGCAAAAATTTGTGTAATGTGTGATGTTCCTCTTTGCAATAGACTAGCTAGATACACAAAATACCAAAAGAAAATGTTGAAATGTAAACATAGTGAATGATATTGTATTGGATTGACATAATTACTTATAAAAAATCACTGGTCTCTTTGAGGGGTAATCTCTTTTGAACAGTGCAGAATACAATATAATTCATGGATGGTCATACAATGACCTATGCATCATATTTGTATTACTTCTAATCAAACTAAGTACTATTTCCAAAGTATGTGGGATTATGTGTCCAAGGCTTTTATAAGGAAATATTTAGGATGAAGTGATCCTAATATCCCTTCCCCCTTGAAAAGATTTCTCCTAAAAGCTGAAGTGAAGGAAAGATTGTTGAATTTGGTGAAGATCATCCCAAGTGGTATCTTCAGGTTACATGCTATGCCACCAGACTAGGAACTTAGCGAGTGCGTGGTAGCCAAGTCGACATGAGCATGTATCCAAGATTGCATCCAACTAGAGAATGATTAATCCTTCGACATTGAGCTTTGAAAGAACATCTTGAGCAGTGACATGTTGGCCAAGAACTTTCTTTAAACAAGAGACATGGAAGATAGGATGAACATGAGAAGAAGGTGGGAGTTCTAGCTTGTAAGCCATTTGATCAATCCTTGGAGAACTTTTGTAAGGGCCATACAACTTGGGGGCAAGCATCTAGTGACCTTTCATCTAAAAGGAGGATTGCTTATAAGGCTACAACTAGAGGGAAACCATATTGCTAGGCTGGAAATTGTATTCAAAACAATGTTGATTGGTGTGTTGCTTCATGTTGTTATGAGCCATTTAGAGATTTTCATTAAGGATCTAAAGAATATTGCCTCATGTGCTAAGGGTAGTGCCCATTATATTGATTGGAGAATTTATGTGGAATGTAAGATAGAAGAGACGATAGTTTTTGTCCATTAATTACTTCATATGGTGTCGTTTTTGTGGTTGTGTGATACAAAGTGTGTGTACTACCATTTGGCCAGCAGTAACCACTTGACCCAATGGTGTCATTAGAGGTACGCTTCCAAAAATTTGTTAACTATTTCAGTTTGATAATTAATCAATTTGTTTTGGGGTGATATCTAGAGCTCATCTTCAATGTTGTGGCAGTGAATAATTCTTTCTAGAAATGGTTTGTAAATGCTATGTCATAATCTAAGAGTAGAAGAAGGAATGCCATGGAGACAAAAAAATTGGTCAAGAAGGGTTTGGGCTATGGTAGAAGAGATGTAGGAGTGGGCTAAGGCAAAAAGTGGGCATATTTGGAGGGGTGATCCACCACCACCTATATGATCAGTTTGTTGTTAGATTTGGGAAGGAAGAAGGAATTTCATGGAGATAAAAAATTTGGTCAAGAAGGTTTGTGCCATGGCAGATGAGGTGTAGGAGTGGTCCAAGGCACAAAACAAGGCATACTTAGAGGGACCATCCACCACCACCAATGCAATCGATTTACAGATAGACTTGGAGTAAGAATATCTATCCAAATTTGAGTAAGAATGGGCAATGGTTGGAGTAAGCTTAGAGTTACCACTGTTTCACCCTTATGATGTTGGTAAGTATCATATTCAGCAACAAACCACTTGCTGCCCTCATTAAGTCCATGCCAAAAGAAATCTCGATGAATTGGATTGTGCTTTTAAGAATATGAATGATGAGTCAAGGGAGAAGTGCAGAACACAAAAGTATTACTGAGAGGGGGGTTGAATCAGTAGTACAAAAAAAATATTTTTTTTCAGTAACTTAAAACTTTAATCAAACTTTAATCAGAAAATTGATAGTCTTGAAAGATGCAACAACTGAAACTGAAAAGATGCAACAACAAGAGCACAATGCACAAAATTTTACGTGGAAACTTGTTGTGACGTATTCACACATCGTCCCATTGCAAATGGGGACCCCTACTTTTTTCGCTTTGTGGGGTTTTGCTTTCTAGGTTTTAGTTTTTTGTCTGTTAGCCTTTGCATTTTGAGTGTTGTTGAGGGGATTGTTGGATTGCAAGCTTTGCTTGAGCCAGGGTGAGTCCACAGGGCCTCGGAATTAGGGTTTCTTTGAAAGTCTTCCTTAGGGCTTGGTTTTGCTCTTGTTGCTAATTGTGTCTTGCTTGGTGAGTGAGTATCATTCTTGAAGGTCCGAGCTAGGTCAAGTTGGTGAGTGATGAAGTCTGGAATGTCATCCTAATCTTCAAATGTTCTGAAATTTGGCTAAGTCTGGAATGTCCTGATCCTGAAATTTGACTTAGTCTGGAAAACTGAAGAATCCTCCAAAAACTAGATTTTGCAATATAACTCGTGGAGGTCCAAAACCACTCTCAAACATCTTGGAAGTATATATGGAATATAACTTAAGGAAATGTCACTTATACTTGAATGTTATATTCCATACATGAATTCTAACGGAGAGACCAAAATGTCAAATTTCGCTCCTGACCCTTCCAAAGGGTCCAAAGCGAAATTCTCCATAAGACATTCTACATTGCCCAAAGTCATGAACTAGCTCATTCCCAGGCATTTGTGAAGGCAAAACGCTTGTTTGGATGAAGAAATGTGAAAATGAAGTCAAGATCTTGGCCAAGAACATGATTTTCGCTCATGACCCTTCCAAAGGGTCCAGAGCGAAAATCCTTGTGCACCTCAATTTTAATAGAATAATGTTAATTTTAGTATTAATGCTCATCAGTGTATATTCTATTTTAGACAGATCGTCTTCGATCTTCTCAGCAGTTTCTTATTAGAAACTTGCTATTCTTGTAAATAGCTTTGTATTATTTATGAGCGTCTTGCTCATTCTGATTAATCAATCAATTCTTTGAAATCCATTGCGTGTCTCGCACTGTTTTATGGTATCAGAGCTACAGGAGGAATTTTTTCGAAAATTTTTTAATCCTAATTTCCAATTAGTGGAAATTTTCGAAATTATTTTCTGGAAAAATTTATCAAAGTTTTTTTTGGCTTCTGGGGTGGAATCGTCGTTTTTCGACCTGCAGGATCATCGTTTTTGGCAACCTGTGTTTGCAGGGTTGTCGCGTTTTTTCGCGATTTGTGTTCGTGTGCCTGCGGGGTTTTATCGTCGCGTTTTACCGCGACCTGCGTTTGCGCGACCTGCAGGGTCTGTCTCCGGCGGTGTCCGCGGCCCTGTGCGTGTCAACTTGTTCGCGTGCCTGCAACCTCGCTTTGTCTTCGCCTGTTCGCAACCTCCACTTCGCCTGTTCGCGACCTCCGGCGTCGTGACCTGTTCCCGGCATCGATTTAGCACCTGCGACCGGTTCTCGGCACCTGCAACCTGGTCACGGCTCTGTGCACGTCTGCAGGCTTCGACGTCGTCACCTCCAGCGGCGCCACCTGCAACTTGTCACTCTCTGCAAACGCCGATGTCATTTTCTGAGAAAACAATGGCGCCCACGACCTCTGCATTTTTCGATTGAAGTGTTTACCTCCATTTTTTTATTGAAAATAATTTTTTCTTGCAAATTCTTGGTGGGTTTTTCGAAACCCAATCTGGGTAGTTGTCTGTTTTTTTTGGGTGCCTCGATTTTTGTGCCTCAATTTTCGAGCCCGCGGATCCAGATTCTGACAGGAGAATCCTTCTGGGTTTTTTGCACGCATTTCTGGGTTGTCTTTGGATTTTTCTGGGTCAGCTAGGAATTTTTCTTGGGAAACGTGCAAATGGCTTCTCTCACCAATCTGATGTTAGAAGGCAGTCAACGCTTTAATGGTCACAACTACAACATCTGGAAACAGCGTATGTTGACCATTTTTGAATATAGGCGTCTTGACCAGCTTGTTTTGGGCAAAGAGCTCAGTCCTGGTACACTTGGTGCAGATCAAGATAAGTTTGATGAACGCAATTGGGAGGCAGTCATGCTTCTCAAACTCTCAGTAACTGATGATCAGTTACCGTAGATTCCTTCCAGCAAGACAGCTTCTGACATCTGGAAGCATCTGAAGGAATTGCATGAGACATTCGACAAGAGCCGAGCATTCTTTCTGAAGAATCAGTTGTTCTCCATTATGATGGACGAACGTATGTCCTTACAGGAGCACCTCACGAGGATTAAGGACATTCGAGATCAACTCGAAGCTATTGGTCGGACTATGGAGGAAGAAGACATGGTTGTAATCACTCTAAAAAGTCTTCGGAAATCGTATGAACACTTCATTGAAACCCTCAATATTACTTCCACTAATGTTGATCTGAAGTTTTCAGAATTATGCACCAAGCTTCTACAGCAGGATCGCTGGAAACAACAATTTGGTAGTGGTACTACATCAGCCTCCTCGGAAAATGCCTTCACAGCTCAATCCTTTCAGAAGGATAAAGGCAAATTTCAGTCCTCTCAGTCTTCTCAGCAGAAAGGCTCTTCTCAGACACAGGATGGAGCTAAGAAGAAGAATGTGCAGTGCAATTACTGTCACAAGTACGGCCATATGAAGAAAGATTGCCGTCAGAGGCTCGCTTTTGAACAAAAGAAGCAGGGAGGTTCACACCAGAAGGCGCATGTTGCGGAACATTCCGAGCAGGAGTCTGCCTTTTATGCCTTTATGGCTAAGAGGTCCTCAGATCATGCCAGGTCTTCTGCTTGGTACATCGACTTTGGTGCATCATGTCACTTTTCTCATCGGCGTGACTGGTTTACAGACTTCTCACCTTTCAGTGATTCCGTTGTATTTGGCGGAGGTGAGGAGTATACAGTTGTTGGCAAAGGCACTGTTCAGATACAATCTGGTGGTAGGACTCTCCTTTTTCTGAATGTGTATTATGTTCCTGGAATGGAACTTAATCTGCTCTCTGTCAGCCAGATTATGAGGAATTCTCCTCAACTAGATGTGGTGTTCAGTGCTCACAAGTGCTCCATCATTGATCGGGAGACTCGTCTTACTGTTGCTGTTGGTCTAGAGGATCATGGCCTATATAGGCTTCTTGACACTGGTGATTCTCCTGAAGTGGCTTTGGCATCTCGTGTTTCTCCTCTTAGCACTTTGTGGCATTAGAGATATGGACATCTCAACATTCAGTATCTCTCTCAACTGTCTCGGGAGGGACTTGTTTCAGGGTTACCTGATATTCAGACTCAGCATCTTGGAGTATGTGGCGCCTGTCAAGCTGGCAAACAGCATCGGACTTCATTCCCACATGGAAAGTCTTGGCGCGCGTCTAAGGTACTTCAATTACTTCATGCTGATATTTGTGTTCCTATGAATACATCTTCTGTTACTGGTTGCAAATATTTTTTGCTTATTGTAGATGATTTTAGTAGAAAGATGTGGGTGTACTTTCTTAAGCATAAATCAGATGTATTTAGTATCTTTCAGAAGTTTAAGTCCTTTGTTGAAAAAGAGTCTGGACATAGTATCATTACTCTTAGGACAGATAACGAGGGGGAATTTTGTTCTTCTGCATTCTCCAACTTCTGTGATACCCATGGCATCAAACACCAGTTGACTACACCCTACACTCCTCAGCAAAACAGTGTTGTCGAGCGTCGCAATCGTACGGTTGTTGAGATGGCTCGCTCTATGTTACAACTCAGGAGTGTTCCGAATAAGTATTGGGCTGAAGCAGTCTTTACTGCTGTCTACCTTCTTAACCACTCTCCTACTCAGGCTGTTAAGGGGAAGACTCCAGAAGAGGTTTGGTTTGGTCGGAAGCCTCAGATCAGCCACCTGAAGGTTTTTGGCTCTGTTGCCTATGTTTGGATTCCAGATGCTAAGCGCTCCAAGTTGGATTCCAAAAGTCAGAAACTCATGATGACAGGATACAGTGATCACCATAAGGCCTACAGACTGATAGATATAGACACTGAACGTCTTATCTTCAGTCGTGATGTTGTATTTGATGAAGATAGAGGATTCTTTCAGTCACCTTCTTCTGAGCAGAGTTCTGAGGATCAGCCTCACAGTGTTCTTATTCCATTAGGTTCGCCTGATGGGAGGGATGATGCAGAATCTCTTTTCGATGATGCACTACCTGAGTTCCCTCCGGAGAATAATCCTCCTCCTGTTGCTCCTGTTCCTGATCCTGAGCCTCTTCTAGCTCCTCCAGATGTTCGCACTTCTACTCTCCGGCCTAAATGGTGGGCCAAGACCATTGGTGATCTCAGGGATACTAAGCTCATTGAGGGTAGAACCTCCCGTAATAAGAGCAAACAACAGCATACAGTCAATTTTGCTCTCATGGCTAACATACACAGTGTTTTTGAGCCTCAGACATACTCAGAGGCTAAAGGTATACCTGAGTGGGAACAGGCTATGGAAGCTGAGTTCCAGAGTCTTCAGAAGAATCACACTTGGGCCCTTTCTGATCTTCCTTCAGGGAAGAAGCCCATTAGCTGCAAATGGGTGTACAAAGTAAAATACAAAGCTGATGGAACCTTAGACAAGTATAAGGCTCGTCTTGTTGCTCGTGGGTTCTCACAGAAAGAAGGCATTGACTACGAGGAGACTTTTGCTCCTACAGCCAAAATGAGTACCATACGGCTCGTTCTTGCCTTGGCAGCCCAGTTCAGTTGGAAAGTCCATCAGATGGACATCAAGAGTGCTTTTTTGAATGGTGACTTACAGGGAGAAGTCTACATGACGCAACCCCAAGGATTCAAGGTTGCTGGTCAAGAACAGAAGGTCTGTAGATTAGTCAAAGCACTCTATGGTCTGAAACAAGCTCCTCGGGCTTGGTACATGAAAATTGATAAGTACCTGACAGATCATGGTTTTCAGCGGAGTCCATCTGATGCAAACTTGTATATCAAGCATTCTAGTAATGATATTCTGTTTGTAGTTGTCTATGTGGATGACTTAATCATTACTGGCAGTTCAGCACATTTGATCACTGGGATCAAACAGGATTTGTGCCGTACCTTTGATATGACAGATTTAGGAGTTCTACATTACTGCTTAGGAGTTGAAGTCTGGCAGACTGAGCACAGTATCTTTCTCTCTCAGTCCAAGTATGCCAGAAGTCTTGTGGACAGGTTCAGAATGCAGGATTGCAAACCTACCTCTACTCCTATGGAACCCGGGCTCAAACTTTCAGCTCAATCATCCTCACCAGTTGTGGATGAATCTCTGTTCAGGCAACTAGTGGGCAGCCTCATCTATCTTACTGCCACTAGACCTGACATCAGTTTTGCAGTGAGCTACATTTCACGCTTCATGACAGCTCCCAAGGCTGATCATTGGTTAGCAGCGAAGCATGTGCTGCGTTATGTGAGTGGCACTCCTGATTATGGACTTCTGTACACTCGGAGTTCTGATCCTATACTCAGTGGTTACACAGATTCTGACTGGGCAGGTTCGGTTGATGACCGTAAGTCTACAGCAGGGTATGTGTTTAGTTTGGGATCTGGTGCTGTCACATGGACTAGTAAGAAGCAGCAGGCAGTGGCTCTCTCCTCGACAGAAGCAGAGTATCGGGGAGCAGTTAAGGCATCTTGTGAGGCGGTTTGGCTTCGACGAATGCTTGCGGATATGCATGTCTCCCAGGCAGGTCCTACTCCCTTATTTTGTGATAATCAGGGAGTGCTCAAACTCGCCAAGAATCCAGTCTTCCATGAAAGAACCAAGCATGTGGAAATGCATTGTCACTATATTCGACAGCCGGTTGATGACGGATCCATCCAGTTGCTGTATGTTCCTACCTCGGAGCAGCCAGCAGACATCTTCACCAAGCCCCTTGGTCCTGATAAATTTGTAAAATTCAGGGGGTCTATAGGTGTAGTTAATAGATTGAGCATTAAGGGAGGGTAATAGAATAATGTTAATTTTAGTATTAATGCTCATCAGTGTATATTCTATTTTAGACAGATCGTCTTCGATCTTCTCAGCAGTTTCTTATTAGAAACTTGCTATTCTTGTAAATAGCTTTGTATTATTTATGAGTGTCTTGCTCATTCAGATTAATCAATCAATTCTTTGAAATCCATTGCGTGTCTCGCATTGTTTTAAATTTATCATTTGTCAAGACCAATTTCATAGTTCCTTAGGCATGTTTGGGGGTGTCTTGACATGTTCTAACCTTAGGAGGTGAGTAAAGGTGGATGAGGTCAAGATTTTAGCCAAGAATGTGAATTTCGCTCCTGACCCTTCCAAAGGGTCCAAAGCAAAATTCTTGAAAACACTCATTTTCCCCTTTGCTAAAGTCAAGACCAAGATGGAAATGAAAGGAGAGTAGTCTATGTTTGCCTCCCAAAGAAAATTAGAGTTGAAAAAAGCAAGAATTAAGGTCAAATCATGATTTTCGCTCTTGACCCTTCCAAAGGGTCCAGAGCAAAAATCCTTGTAGCTCTTATTTCCTTCCTTGTTTTGGCTAGGTGTTGGCGTGATGTAGGATAAATTGGCATGTTCTTGCCTTGGGAGGGAGTTGGACACTTTGAAAGATGAAGATTTTAGCCAAAAAGTGAATTTCGCTCTTGACCCTTCCAAAGGGTCCAGATCGAAATTCATCATAAACCTTTCTTGTTCCCTTGTTTTGGCTTGAAACCTTGCTCCCTTGATGGAAAACGATCTATATTTGCCTCCAGGGAAAAAATGAAGTTTAAAAAATGAACAATCAAGCCCAAATGGTGATTTTCGCACCTAACCCTTCCAAAGGGTCCAGAGCGAAAATCCTCCTAAGGCTCATTTCCTCCCTAGTTTGACCAAATTTTGAGTTGCAAGGCATCTTGAAGGGAAGTGTGGACATGTTTGGACTTTGGAAATATTTGAAAGCCTTGAAAAAATGAAGGATTCTAGCCAAGAAGGTGAATTTTGCTCCTGACCCTTCCAAAGGGTCCAGAGCAAAATTCCTTACAAGCCTACCTTTTTGACCTTTCTTGGGCTAAGACTTTGTTCCTTGCACGAGAATGATGTTTAGTTACCTTCTAGAGAAGATTGGAGGTGAAAAGATGAAGGATCAAGTCAAGAATGAGATTTTCGCTCGACCCTTCCAAAGGGTCCAGAGCGAAAATCCTAAATCCACCTATTACTTTCACATTTGTGCCAAGTCAGGCCTAGACAAGGATGATAGAAGCCCTTGAGATTGCCCTTGAATGGATTTTTGTCTCAAAAAATGATGATTTTGGGCTAGAGGAAGAATTTCGCTCCTGACCCTTCCAGAGGGTCCATGGCGAAATTCATTATAGGTCCTGTCCCTGGCCATGATTTCTAGCGAAATTCTCTTTTCTAGTCACTTTGAGGTCAAGCGAAATGTTGCAAGCATGGGAGAGGGATCCAAGGATAAGAGTCCAAGTAAACAAAGTGAAAAGAATGGAATTGAATGAGGATAAACAAGCAAATCATGAAATTTGCTCCTGACCCTTCCAAAGGGTCCTGAGCGAATTTTCTCAAAACCTATCTTTTCCCTCAAATTTATTGCAAGTCTAGTGTGGGTCAAGATTAGAGGTGTCTTTAGGCATGTCCTTGAATGGTCAATGATTATCAAGTTTGAAGGAATTGAGCCAAATAAGTGATTTTCGCTCCTGACCCTTCCAAAGGGTCCAGAGCGAAAATCTTAAAACCACCTATTTTCCTTGCAAGTCTAGTCAAACGTTAGGTTTTCATGGCTTGGATGGGTGTGAGGAGAGGTGTTCTTGCCCTATTGAAGTTGATTGAGGACAAATGATGAAGGAGTAAGCTCAAGCCAAGATTTTCGCTCCTGACCCTTCTAAAGGGTCCAGAGCGAAAATCCCAATTCCACCTATTTTCTTTGCAAGGAAAGGTAAAATTTTGATTTTTATGGCCTAGAGAGGAGTGAGGCAAGGTGTTCTAAGTCTTGGAGGTGATTTGAAGTTGAAAGGATGAGAAAATAACCCTAAAACAAGATTTTCGCTCCTGACCCTTCCAAAGGGTCCAGAGCGAAAATCCTAAAATTTACATATTCCTTTCAAATTTATGCTAAACCATGCCTAGGCCAAGGTGAAAGATGCCCTTGAGATTGCCCTTGAGTCGATTGTTGTCTCCAGAAATGATGATTTTGGGCTAAAGGAAGAAATTCGCTCCTGACCCTTCCAAAGGGTCCAGGGCAAAAATCCTTCAATCACCTTTTTCTCTTTGCAAAATCAAATCAAACTTAGGTTGGATGAGAGAAGAGAAGTGTTTCCTTGCCTTGTGAAGTGATTTGAAGTTGAAATGATGGAGAAGTGAGCTACAAACAAAAAATTCGCTCATGACCCTTCCAAAGGTTCCAGAGCGAAAAACCCTAAAACCACCTTTTTCCTCAAGATTTGAGTGAAGTCGGGCCTAAACAAGGGTGAGAGATACCATTTGGATTGCCTTGGATAGACTCTTGACCATCAAAGATGCATATTTTAAGCTAAAATTGGAATTTCACACTTGACCCTTCCAGAGGGTCCAGGGCGAAATTCTTATAGGGCCTGTCCTTGGGAAATCTTGAGCAAGCTCCATTTAATATCTTTTGTTGATGACTTAAGGTGTAAAATACTATGTTGAAATGAATTTATTATGTCCTTAATCATCTTTTGATTTGTTTTTGCAGATGAAAGAAGATCAAGCCAAGACAAGGATGAACTTTTCCAGTCCAGCATCAACAAGGACGACCTTCTCCATTCTAGCATCATCAGGGACGACATTCTCCAAACTAGCATCATCAAGGACGACATTTTTCAGTCTAGCGTTCCAAGGAAAGGAACACCATCCATCTTGCACATTGAAGACAAAGGAGGTTAAAGCAATGGTTCGTTGAAGAAGCAGACAGTTCCAGAAGAGTTAATTAAAGTTAGCTTCTTAGCATCATCAAATTGAGCATCTACCAAGTTACAAGTGTCAGACAAGGTGGCATCCCAGTCATCACTCCTCCAGTTGGGTTGGTCTACCTCAGCGTGTCCAGGTTCAATGTACCTGACTCATCAAAGATGACACAAACTTCAATGTACCTACCCCGGCTATCCATTGGTCGAATATTCCAGAGAAGACATGTGTCCAAACAATGCAATTATTTTATTGGCCAGAATTGAGTTTGTTTTAACAAACCCTAATTAGGGTTTTTATTGTAAGATCTCGACCATTGATTTCAAGTTGATCTGAGCCATCGATTTGTATTGAGGGTGCTATATAAGCCCTGGCTCCTCATTTGTAAAGGCTAATAGTTAGTCAATAGTTGATAGTAGGTGAATAGTTAGCTAATAGTGAATAGTCAGTTGATAGAATAGCAATTAGAGTAGAATAGCAAGAGAAGGCAAAGATTGTTGCCAAGATGTTGTTGTAAAAGACTTGTAAAACTTCATTGAAGAAATGGTAAAATCTATGGGTCGATTCAACAATTTGTATGGTCTTTATACTTCTCAGATTTGATTTTATGTTATTAGATGAGTGGAAGAAATGTGTTTGATTGATGGTGAAATTTGTATATCCATACTACAAGCAGTTTGTTGATTGCAGACTTGCCTTGTGTAGTCAATTGGAATCATTTAGCTTAAGCTTAACTTCAATTGCCGCTTCTTCATTGATATGCATCAGCTTGATGGTGTCTATGCCTGTAGCGATGATCTGAACATCATAAAGATTTCCTCCGAAGATCGCACTAACCTTGTGGAGATGGTCCTGGGATGTCAAGACAAGACTTAGTTAGAATTTCATCAAAGGTCATTCATTGTTCCTACATTCTTAGTGTCAGAATTAGATCCTTCCCTCGCCCTCATCCTTTTTTCCCTTTTTTCAAAAAATCTAGGCTAGTGAAATCTTGTGATTCCAACAAATTAGACGTTTAGGTCATCAAGTGTAAGTCGCCCTTGTGATTCCAGCAAAATCACATCATACCACAAAGAGCTTATCCACGAGTAGAGATCCTACATAACAGGAACCTTGAAGCTTCTCCGATTGATCCTTCTGCGATATCTTCAGCATTCAGGAGCTTTATTCAAGAGAGGATAAGGTACCTTTAGGTATTTTATTCTGTGTTTGGTCGTGTACAAAATACACATCAACAAAACCCAATGTGGGAAAACCACGGTGAGAAATGCTGCTAGGATCTACTGTCATAATCCGGCCTCACAATTAAATCTGATTACAAAGTATCAAGGGCACCAACCCTTTCAATAAGAACACCAACTCCTACAACATGGGCACCAACCTTAAAGAAGAAACAAGCAAGTTTTTTTGATTTACAATCTGGAATCTAACGGTCCTCTGAGAAATATATTAAAACAAATGCTACTGACTGAGCAATATCATCCTTTGAATACTTTGGTCTGATTTACACACTTCAATAATATCATTTCATATACTTTGTCAAAAGCATCACTATTAAAAATTCTGTTAACAAACACAGATAAATTATTCCAGAATATTATCGATACGTCACAGTCTGCAATTGTCTGATATTGTCTTAGAAACAAGACATATCGATTGCTGTAGCATCAGACCTTTTCAACATTAAAATCAAATATTCAGTAGACACTTGAAAATCAAATTTTGATGGAACAACTGACTTCCAAAAATGTTTTATACCTCATATACTTCCAGTATTCTAAACTTGATCAGATTACCTTCAACAAATCGTGCACTTCATTCACTGTCCAGAATCGATTCTACGATCTTACTTATAATGCTCATTTTTCTATAACTCCTCACGTATATTACAGAATTTATAAGGAAAGTAACATGAATAATATATGTTCCAACTTTTTAAGAAACTTCAAAACCTCCATACCAAATACCGACACCAACATATTATATATATGTCATTTCTATTGATAGAAAGCCTTTCCTTATAACTGGTTATAGGGAGTTATAATTGTCATGTTAGTTGTGACCAACAGCCAGTTAAGCAACCTAATACAAACTGATTGTTTACTATTGATACTCAGTATTCATTATAAAAACCGATTTCACTCAAACTTCTACACTTGAAATCAGAAATCAAATCTTTTGAACTTGGCAAATCAGAAGTTAATAATAGCATATGACATAGCAACGTGTCACACTATCGTCTGAACTTGTCTTTTGAAGAAGCCCAATGAAATCTTCTGAGTTTGAAAAGGCCTGATAAAGAATATCCTGCAGGGAAGAAAAAACAAAGACCACATGCAGGGTAGTGGACATTCCTGAAATACCCAAGAGTAGAGAGCAGTCTGTAACGCCATTATTATAAGGTATAATCGTGTCCATAAACCATGTCATGTTGAAAAGAAATAAATTCTCTGTCATTTGACATTAATGCCAAACAGATTTATTAACAATCTCCCCCTTTGACATTGATGGCAATCTTCCAATCGTCAAAACACATCTGCAACAAAGCAGAACACAACACATCAAAACACCTGAAACATTTGGTAACATATCACCAAACCTGATCGGAATATCAGTAAATGCAACATCTGAATCTGAAACATCATCAACATCTGAAGCAAACATCTGCACTCTTCTCCCCCTTTGACATCAATGACAAAGGGATGGGGTATAAAAGACAAACAAGAACGTGCTCCCCCTAAGCATATGCTAATCCATAGCCAAATTCAATGTGGCAAAGGCACAACCCCAAGCTGTGCATGAAGAAGTTGTAAAGTGGTTGTAGGAAGAGGCTTCCTAAATATATCAGCCAACTGCTGTTTAGTATTAACATACTCAAGACAAACCTCATGATCAGCAACCTGTTCTTTCAGAAAAAGATATTTGATATAGATGTGCTTAGTGCGAGAATGAAGAACAGGATTTTTGGAAATGTTGATAGCACTAGAGTTATCACAAAATATTGAAACTGGACAATCAAATACCATCTTCAAATCTGTGAGAGTCTGTTTCATCCACAAAACTTGTGTGCAACAAGAGGCAGCAACAACATATTCAACCTCTATTGTAGAGAAAGTGATAGACTCTTGTTTCTTGCTCAAGAATGCAATCGGCTTGTTTCCCAAGAGAAATGCACCCCCATTGGTGCTTCGTCTATCATCTACACAACCTGCCCAGTCGACATCTGTATATTCTGTCAAAGTAAAATCATTAGATCTAGGATACCATAACCATAATCTATAGCGCCTTTAAGATACCTGAATATCCTTTTAACTGCATTAAGATGTGAAACCTTAGGACCAGCTTGAAAACGAGCAACCATACAAACAAATTGCATAATATCAGGTCTCAATGCTGTGAGATACAATAGATTGCCTATCATTGACCTGTATTCTGTTTGATCCGTGATTGGTGAATCATCATTCTTACTTAGTTTGCAACCTGTAATCATTGGCGTGCTAACTGGATTGCAGTCCTCCATTTGAAACTTTTAAAGCATTTTCTTGGTATATTTAGTCTGTGTCAAAAATATTCCTGCGTCCAACTGTGACACTTGCAATCCAAGAAAATATGATAATTCCCCTATCATAGACATATCAAACGTTGTTTGCATTTGATTAGCAAAATCCTAAACACGCGTTTCTAGAAATCATTGGATTTGAACATCTTTATTTGACTAAAGCAAAATGGAAGGAAACCAAGGGAAGGGGGTATGTCCACTCTCTAGCGAGGTCATAGACACATGAGACTCAGGCAATAGATAAGTAGAGACAACGCCCGCTCTTCTCTTATGAGCCCTTCAGACACGGCAAACAGATTGAAGCATAACCTTTCATTCTTCCAACATGTGACAAAAGGGAAATAATTCAGGCACTGTGATCTTCAAATTTAAGGATCAAATATATATATATCAGTGTTCTTATATATTACAGTTGAATTGGGTGTTTAGACAATCTACAAATCTTAGTATATCTATATGACCAAGATTGAGGAAAGCATAAAAGGGGATATGACATGGCTTGAGAGGTGTTAAGAAACTAAGAACGGAATTACAATATAGGAGCACATATCTCAAGTATACAAATTACAAGAAGCTATCAAGATAAGTTCTATTCTTTGAACTATTCCTCAAATTTTAAGTTAAATAACATAATGAAAAGTCTTCAGTTTGGGTAAATTTTATATTATATTTCTCACCTTAAGCTAGAGTTGTTGTTTTAGGATTAAATTAAGGAAATTCCCAGAAGGGGACATTACAGTGGTATCAAAGCAATGATCCTACCATCCAACAGGGAAAAAGATGAATGAATAAATCATTCTAGTCTGTAATCTAACAATTTAGTATTTACGTGTATAATTCGTGCATACATATATCCATGTGTATGCTTCGTGTTTTCAAGTGTATGCTTTGTGTCTTCATGCATTCAAGTGTATACTTTGTGTATGCTCTGTGTTTAACCTAGAGTATAAGAATAGAAAAGAGATGTGAATTTTGTCCATCTTATTGGAAAGGGTATGAGGTGTAATGGAGGAGGTGCCGAGGGACTCGTAAGAGGTCATAAGGACTTTGAGTCAAGGAACCTAGTACATCCTCTATCCCACACTCACAAGATGTTGTTTGTATGTAGTATAAGAAAGTACAAGGAGGGAGAACGGTGAAAGGGTCCTCCTCTAAGTAGACCACCTCATGGTAGTTGACTAATGGTTCGATGAGGCCAAGGGGGTGTAAGAGGGAGTCCACTGCTCTTGGACTTAGAGGGGAAGGACATTTAGGACACCCTATTGTATCTTTCCAAACTCTATCATAATTGATTATTAACAAGGGGATAAGGATGGAAGTGATGAAGGGAAATGATGATAGGATACCTCACTAGGTAGCCCACCTCATGGTAGTTTGACCGATGGTCCCATGAGGCCAAGAGGGCTCTGGCTTTCACTCCACTCATCATTCCTCTTACTCCCACTTTCTTATGGTTGAGTTCCTATAAGGAGTTGGACAAGACTATGGCTAAGTCAATGTTCCTAACTCCAAGTATAAAGAATCTATGCCTAATCATCTCTCTTAGAAGGTTTTATTGCAAGATCTCAATTAGTTGTGTATCCTATATTATTATTTCAATGGTTTCCTAACCTATTGTAGGATCACATTTGTCAAGAGTGAGGTTAGCCATGGCATCCACTTCAAGTGGAAGGTAGACAACGAACACTCCCAAAAAAAAAGTGTTCAAAGAGGCAACTTCAAGGGGACCATTCTACAAACTTAATAGGAATCATAGATTGAGAATGCTTGTGGGCAAGCATTTTCAAAGAGGGGGAGATTGTGATGTCCCTATCCAAATGCTAAATCTCTAGAACCAAATAACTAAGAAAAAGCTCCTTGTATTATCTTTATAATCAAGTTGATATAATTGGAACCAAATAGTTTGATAACAATGTATTAAGAATGATCAAGATTATTATCACATTGATCACCATAACCCATAAGGGATCCCATTAGAACTCCTATATGCATTGATCATCTATGAAGACAACTTCTCATCAATAGCACCGATAATCATCATGGATCTGATGGTGCAACAGTATTATCAAGTAACTAGGAATAATACAGACTGTTATGAAGTTCATACCACTGGTCAAAGGAGGAATCTATGAGGTACTAAGCAATTCCCTATCAATGTACCATAAGAGCCACCAATCACAACCATTTAATCACTTTGCAATGACAGATAACATTAAACATGAAGTAAGAGACCAGCAAATTGATAACTATATTAATCATCAAGTAATCCGATCACATAAACCTAAGGAAACAATACAGAAGAGATTTGATTAAGTAATAAAGTGGTTGCATTAATAACAGTGATTGATATATAACCAAAAGGTGTGATTCCTCTTAGTTAGAATACAGTGACTAATGTTAATTAAGGGATACGATTTGGTTATAAAAGTAATGTTCTCCCAAAAGATGCGATCAAGGGATACTACCATCCCAAATCAAAGATACAACCGATCAGTCTTATAAGCTATTTAATGAGGATCACATACGCATTTCCAAAAATCATTGGATTTGAACATCTTTGTTTGACTAAAGCAGAATGGAAGGAAACCAGGGCAAGGGGGTACATCCACTCCCTAGCGAGGTCATAGACACATGAGACTCAGGCACTAAATAAGAAGAGACAACTTCCACCCTTCTCTCATGAACATAAGGATTGCGATTAGACATAGTGAGCAGATTGAAGCATAACCTTTCATTCTTCAAACATGTGACAAAAGGGAAACAATTTAGGCATTGTGATCTTATGAGTTAAGGATCAAATATATATATGTGTTTTTATATATTACAGTTGAATCGGGTGTTCAAACAATCTACCAATCTTAGTATAACTATATGACCAAGATTGAGGAAAGCACAAAAGGGGATATTACATGGCTTGAGAGGTGTTAAGAAACTGGGAACAAAGTTACAATATAGGAGCACATATCTCAAGTATACAAATTAGAAGAATCTATCAAGATAAGTTCTATTCTTTGAACTATTCCTAAAATTTAAAGTTAAATAGCATAATGAAAAGTCTTCAGTTTGGGTAAATTTTATATTACAGTTCTCACCTTAAGACGGAATTGTTGTTTTAGGATTAAATTAAGGAAATTCCCAAAAGGAGACATTACACTATTGTTATAGCATTTATAGGCTTTACTGTGAGTAGAATATTCCACAAGCAATCCTTCATCACATCGAGAATCAAAGCTACCCAATCCATCATCATCTCTTTTAATAAAGCATTTATTGCCAAAGACTTTAAAATACTTTACCGAAGCAAACTTATCATACCACAATTCATAGGGAGTTCTATTGCTATTTGGTCTCAATTGAACTCTATTGAGAATGCAAACTGCTACATGCACTGCTTCCACCCAAAACTTGTCAGAAATTTTTGTTTCATTAAGCAAAGTTCGTGCCATTTCCTTGATTGTTCTATTTCATCTTTCCACCACACCATTTTGTTGTGGTGTGTTGGCTGCAAAATATTGCCTCTTTATGCCATGTTCTTCACAATAAGCCACAAATTCATTAGAAAGGAATTTTCCACCCTTGTCAGATTTGAGATATTTAATTTGAAAGTCACTTTCTTTTTCTACCATTGCACTAAGATCTTAAACCTGTCAAATGCTTCTAACTTTTCCTTTAAGAATGTTACCCATGTCATGCGAGAAAAATCATCTACAAACAACATAAAGAACCTTCCATTTTTCAAACCTATTGTTCTTGTTGGACCACAAAGATCGGTATGAATTAATTCAAGAGATTGCAAACTTGAATATTCTTTAGGCTTAAAACTGATTCTAGTCTGCTTACCTTGTTGACATTCTTTGCAAATAATATTCTTAGGTTTCACAATCTTGGGCATATGTCTCACAGAATTCAAAGAACTGATTTTTACAAGATTATCAAAGTTAACATGACCAAGTCTTCTATGCCAAAGCCAGATTTCATTAATCTGGTTTATCAAATAGCTTCTACCTTTTACTTCCCTTAAATCATAAACATTACTTTTCGTTCTTTTACCTTCAACTATTAGTTTTCCAAATTTAGAATCTTTTATTTCACAACCTTGAGCATTAAAGATTACAAAATAGCCATTGTCACACATTTGGCTTACACTTAGTAAATTGTATTTTAGACCATCAACATACCAAACATTCATCTAAAACACCATTAATACTCAAGGAGCCTTTACCATGAATCTGAACTGAAGATCTATCTCCAAACTTCACTGCACCACCATTCCATTTTGTAGATGTGGATAATGTGTTTCTGTCACCTGTCATATGGTTCAAACAACCCTTGTCTACTATCCAAAGATTCTCTCGTGTTGCATGCAGGGCTGTTTCAACAACAGAGATTTGTTCTCCTTCTTTCTCCAAACTTTCACTTCCTTTTTGTCTCCAACATCTGCAAAACTCATTTGTTGCAATATGTCCAACATTCTGACATTTAAAACAAACCACATTAAAATTCCTTAGAGGATCAAATGAATTTTGACACTAGAAACAAGACTTGGACTCGGCGCGGACTCCGCAAGGCTGACCCAACTTGGGACTCGGCAAAAAAGCGACAGGACTCGGCAAAAAAACCAATTTCTAGTGACTTTTGCCTAGAGCGAGTCCTGGAGAGTCACGAGTCCCTGAGACTCGGCTAGGGTCACTCAGCTCGGGACTCGCTAAGACTCAGAGAGTCTTGGTGAGTCCTGGAACTATGATTTTGACTAACAAAATTGATTCTTCTCCTTGGCATAATTCTGCAATTAATTGCTTTGTGGCCAAAATAGTTACAAAAATTACAATAGCCATAGAAAGGATAAAATCTTCTAGGATACCAATTATTCCTTCTTTGTGATTCAAAATTGTTCATTTTTGCACTATTCAAATTTTCACCCTTTTCAAATCCCAAACATGATTGATTGTTATTCTTTCTCTGTTTTGCCAACATTTCACTTAACATTTCCGAACTTTTTCCAAACTAAGCTTGTTTTTCTGAAACCATATTTAACTTCTCAATTTCATTTTTTAAAGAAACTAGTTCACTTTCTAGTTTTGAACAATATTCAGATTTTAAGAGAAGTTCAAATTTTACCATTTCTGCTTGCTTTCTACCTTCTTTAAGTTCAACTTTCAGATTTGTGATAATCTGATTTTTGGCTTCAATGTCTTTTAATTGTTGTGATCTTTCCTTCTTCAACCTACCAATCTCATCTAGAGCACAAACAAGCTCTTCTTCCAAATCCACTTCACCTTCAGTATCACTGTTAGAACCTGCATCATTTTGACCTATAGCACATGGTCCTATTGCTATAAACAAAGTTTCACAAGCGTTAGAATCAAAATTACTAGCATTAGAATTAGTACTTTCTCCCTTGATGTAAAGACTCTTCTTTTTCTTTTGAAACTTTCTTTTATAAGCAAATTGATGTTTTTTGTTTCTTTTTGAACCCATCTTCCTTATCACTATTAGCGTAAGGACATTTGGCAGCAAAATGTCCAATTTTCCCACAATTAAAATATTTAAGAGGAAGCTTTCCTTTGAATTTACCAACTCTCTTAAATTTCTTTACCAAATTAGCAAGTTGTTCCTCAAGGTCCTTCTCTAATTCTGTGTTTTCATCTTTTACCTTTTAGTTGCCTTAAAGGCAGCTTCCCTCTTTGACTCATCATCACCTGTCATTCTCATTTCATAGGCTGTTAGAATCCGTGTAAATCATCTAAAGAAAGTTTTCTAATATCTCTTGCCTCTTCTATAGCAGAAATTTTTGCATTATATTTAGAAGGTAGAGACCGTAAAACCTTTTGTACAATAAACGGATCTTTTATTGTTTCACCTAGTTCCTTGATAGCATTTACTCTCTCATCAACCTCGAGAAGATAGTCAGCAATACGTTCCTCTTCCTTCATATTTAACTCTTCAAACTTGGCCTTGTATGTCTGCAACTTTGCCTGTTTCACCTTATCATCTCCTTCATAGATGCTTTTCAACTTGTTCCATAACTCCTTAGCTGTTTTACAATGCATAACCTTCACAAACTCAATTTTAGCCAACCCACAAAGAATAGCATTCTTTGCCCTAACATTGTTTTCATGCTCTTTTTTTTCTGTAGGGTCTGTTATAACATGGGTTGGCATAGTATAACCATCTACTATGGACATCCAGACATCAAATCCTAGAGAAGATAAGTAACTCTCCATTCTTATGCTCCAAAAAACATAATTGGTGCCATCAAACTATGGTGCTTTATTAGAAGATGAACCTTCCTGACAAGCCATATGTTCTAAAAACCAGAATCTACTTAGACTGATTAAGTCTTTACACAAGCACTGACTTTTATACCAATTATAGAACACAAAAGTACTTCTGAGAGGGGGTGGCTGAATTAGTAGTACAAAAACTTTAATCCAGTGTTCAACGGAAATGCATTCCCTGCCCCCCCCTCCAGGCCCAAGTCCCCCCATCCTCCAGGCCCAAGTCCCCCCATCCTCGAAACCCATCCCTGAAACTTTTTCCCTTTGTCCCCCCGTCCCTAAGCCCATCCACGCGTCCCCCTGTCCCCAACGGCTGTGGAACATTTCTTTAACCCTTTTCAGCAACTTAAAACTTTAATCAAACTTTAATCTGAAAATTGAAAGTCTTGAAAGATGCAACAACTGAAACTGAAAAGATGCAACAGCAAGAGCACAATGGACAAAATTTTACGTGGGAAAACCACGGTGAGAAATACTGCTAGGATCTACTGTCCTTATCTGGCCTCACAATTAAATCTGATTACTAAGTATCAAGGGCATCAACCCTTTCAATAAGAGCACCAACTCAACCTCTATTAAGGTACCAACCTTAAAGAAGATAAAAGCAATTTTTTCTGATTTACAATCTGGAATCTAACAGTCCTCTGAGAAATATATTAAAACAAATGCTACTGACTGAGCAATATCATCCTTTGAATACTTTGGTCTGATTTACACACTTAAATACTATCATTTCATATATTTTGTCAAAAGCATCACCATTAAAAATTCTGTTAACAAACACAGATAAATTATTCCAGAATATTATCGATGCTTCACAGTCTGCAATTGTCTGATATTGTCTTAGAAACAAGACATATTGATTGCTGTAGCATCAGACCTTTTCAACATTAAAATCAAATATTCAGTAGACACTTGAAAATCAAATTTTGATGGAACAACTGACTTCCAAAAATGTTTTATACCTCATATGCTTTCAGTATTCTAAACTTGATCAGATTGCCTTCAACAAATCATGCACTTCATTTGCTGTCCAGAATCAATTCTACGATCTTACTTATAATGCCCATTCTTCTATAACTCCTCACGTATATTACAGAATTTATAAGGAAAGTAACATGAATAATATATGTTCCAACTTTTTAAGAAACTTCCACACCAAATACTGACACCAACATATTATATATATGTCTTTTCTATCAATAGAAAGCCTTTCCTTAGAACTGGTTATGGGGAGTTATAACTGTCATGTCAGTTGTGAACCGACAGCCAGTTAAGCAACCTAATACAAACTGATTGTTTACTATTGATACTCAGTATTTATTATAAAAACCGATTTCACTCAAACTTCTACACTTGAAATCAGAAATCAAATCTTTTGAACTTGGCAAATCAGAAGTTAATAATTGCGTATGACATAGCAACATGTCACACTATCGTCTGAACTTATCTTTTGAAGAAGCCCTATGAAATCTTCTGAGTTTGAAAAGGCCCGATAAAGAATATCCTGCAGGGAAGAAAAAAACAAAGACCACATGCAGGGCGGTGGACATTCCTGAAATACCCAAGAGTAGAAAGCAGTCTGTAACGCCATTATTATAAGGTATAATTGTGTCCATAAACCATGTCATGTTGAAAATAAATAAATTCTCTAACATTTGACATCAATGCCAAACAGATTTATTAACAAGAAGCGTGCATTTCGAGAAGAATTTAAGTTGAGTTGGGCTGTAAAAGTAGGGGTCGTTTATACCATAAATATTGGCAAGTATCACATTCAGCAACGAACCACTTGATACCCTCCTTAAGCCCGTGCCAAAATATCTTTTGATGAATCAGCTCATGTTTTCAAAAACCTTGAATTACTAGCCAAGAGAGAAGTGTGCAGTTCGAGAAGAATTTATGAGACAAAGCAAAATTGGGAAGACAGACTAGGGGTCCTTATATATAGTAAATGTTTTCCTTCCCAAGAGTGGTTGGGTGGAGGAAGATCTATACAAATTTGGTGGATGAGCTGTTGTCTGGGTGGGTCACTTTTTGTCATTCTTGTTGATCTTGCATCTTGTCAAAGAGCGGCATGGAAACTGCACATAGGAAACATGAGTCCATGGATAGGCAAGAGAGCACATTTTCTATGACATTCCGCTTGCCCTTCTTATAAGGAATCTCAGTCATATCCCATGACATTGGTGACCCATTTTTGTTGAGCCAAAAAGGATACGTATTGGTCGAAGCAATATTTGAGATTGTGATGATTTGTTTTGATACAAAAACGTTGCCCAACCAAATATGGTTACCACTTGCTAATAACATGTAAGACGACCACTTTAGTTTTCATAGGTGGAGGATACCAAGTTGTGCCTTGATAATGCCTTGTTGGTGAAGGCAATGGGTGACCATCTTGTGTGGCAACACCACCAACGCCATTGCTTCAATCATCACTTTCAATGGCAAATGGTCACTTTCAATGGCAAATGGTTTGGAAAAAATTGGTAATGCTAAAATAGGTGTTATACATATAGCCTGTTTGAGTACTTCAAAGCAATGTTTTGTTGTGGTTGTTTATGAGAATGTATCCTTTTTTAGCAAGGTATTCATTGGAGCAGCTATTTTTCCATAGTTTGACAACTTTTGGATAGTAGCTAGTGAGCCCCAAAAATCCATGGAGGGTTTTGGGTGTCTTGGGTTGTGGCCAAGTTTGCATGACATGAATTTTGTTAGGGTCAACTTGAACATTGTTGGGGAGACAATATGTCCAAAGTACTCAATTTCCTTTTGACCATAGGAGTGCTTGGAGCACTTGGCACATAATTGATTATTTGTAATAAGTTGTAATGCTAGGTTAAGGTGCTGTAAATGTTTTACTCAAGTTTTTATATAGATCAAAATGTCATTGAAGAAGACCAAGACAAAATTTATGAAGGGATTGAATAGTTTGTTCATAAATTCTTGGAAGGTGGATGGGGCATTCATGGACTTGAATGGCATGACCAAAAATTCATAGTGATCATCAAGAGTGTAGAAGGTTGTCTTCGGGATATCTGCTTCATTGATATGAATTTTGTTATAACGAGAGAGTAGATTTAATTTGGGGATAAATTGGGCGCCATGAAGCTCATCGAGTAACTCATCTATCATGGGGATAGGAAATTTTTCCTTGATGGTGAATTTGTTCAACTCTTAGAAATGTGTAGTCATTAAGACTCATCTTGGTTGTGTATGAGAAGAATAGGTGAAGAGTATGAGCTAGTGGTTAGATGAATGACATTGGATTGAAGGAGTTCCCATTCTAGCTTCTCAATTTCTATTTTATGGAGGAATGGATACTTGTGTGGGCAAATGTTAGGAACATGATGATTTTTTTGGTAGGATTTGCAAACACTATGGCATGCTTATCCAAAATTTGTTGCAATTTTATAGAGAATCCTGAAACTGCCGCTCCAACATCCTAGAACACCATTTTATCTCCAAGGTTAGGGGGTGTCTTCAGAAAGGTAAAATCAAGGTTCATCTACAAATTATGGAGGGTTAAAGGCCAATGAACAAGAATGGATAAGCTCTCCTACACTTCAGGCTTAGCTTAAACACGAGGGTGTTCCTAGAGGTATCCTAAATAGGATTGAGGGTGCTGAAAGATGGAACACAGCTATATCCAATGTAGGTTTAACCCTAAAGGCTGTCACTAGGTAAAGGTTAACCAGCTGCACAAATGAAATTTTATATATCTAATAGTGACATGTTTTCGAGAAATGCAAGATGAGAGTAAGCACACAAGAATTGCGAAGTGATTTACCTAATAAGGTTCACAAAAGAAAGTTCCTTGGTTAAACTAACCTAAACTGTGAATTGTGAATGGTGAAACTAAATCTAAACTACTAATGGAGGATTTGTTCATTTGAAGGAGTGTAATTAATCAAAATTTTGAAGACTGATGCCTATCCATTGGGCAACAGAGTTAGTCCAAAGAAAAAGCAAACTGAAACCACAAGGGGCAATGAGCATCACATTTACACATACCATAGATGTGATATTAACAACAAAACATGCTTAATAATCCATTACAAACCTGCATAAATCTATGTGCAATACAAAAGAGGCCATTACAAGGCTTGCAATGCATTAGAATGTCATTGCATTTGTCAAATCCATTATTATACTTTTCCAGCAAAGTGGCAAAGAATAAATATTATTTGTGACTAAGAGATTCCTTTAAACATACACATTGTTACGGAGACATTTTATTACAAATATCATTTACAATAACAACCCTCAATTTCATAGATATTTCATACTGTTGGTGCAAAAATAAATTAGATTGGTGTGGTTTGAAAACCTCACGTGACGTGGCATTTGCAAGTGTTTGGAAACCATAGAGACCCAACCTTCGAATGAAGAATGAATAGGTATAGCAGTGAGTAATCCATGCCCTTGTTGCTTGCAGGGATCGGCTTTGAATGTGGATGTTCAAATTAACCTACGACATTAATGATGGCCCATATGAAAGTTCCACAATAGCTGTTGAAGAATG
Organism: Cryptomeria japonica; assembly: GCF_030272615.1. Lineage (NCBI taxonomy): Eukaryota > Viridiplantae > Streptophyta > Pinopsida > Cupressales > Cupressaceae > Cryptomeria > Cryptomeria japonica. Next base: position 863,344,928 of record NC_081409.1, on the reverse strand, counting down.
CATTTGGAATCACACCTTGGATATGAATAGTTGTTTCTAGATGGCAAAAACTCCTTTTGGGAAGTTGTATCAAATCTGGTCATAAATGGTGTTCTATGTCAAACAGGGAGGCAGGTGGGTTTGAATGGTGCAAGAAGTGGGAGTTTTGAGGATTGGGGATCGAGGATGCCTCGTAACTCTTATCACATGTTGGGGAGTCAGGGATTGGGGATGACAAAGAACTTATCCTACTGAGGCATGCAAATTGGGGAAGTCTGAAGTTTGAACAAGTGATCCCGATGAGACAAAATGTTTCAGTGTGCCAGGGATTGAGCTTTGGGTATATCTCATAATAGGTACTGGGGAAAGGGGAAGGCTGAAACCCCAATAAAGATAAGGGAAAGAGCAAGAAACGGGTGAAAGGTATGTTGGGATGGGAAAGTTTGATATTTTGACAGGGACCAAGAAATAATTGGGTGGAAAGGCATACTAGGGGCTACTTCAAAAGTCCAACAACTTTCAACAACTTACACACACTTAGTAGTTTTAACACAAAACCTCCACTCTCTTTCTTGGATTTTTACAGCTTCCAAAATAGGAGGGGATCCACTTGGAATTTCTCAAATCGATAATTAATATTGGGTTAAATGGGGAAAGGGCAACAAAGGGAAAGAGACTCAAACAATATTTGGCACTATAGGATTGGGTTCCAACAGCAGCTCTGGTTGGACACCTTAAAGTTTTTACTATTTCCTGACCTATGTTGTTCCAGTATCCAATGCCTGGATTTGTGGAATTTCAAGTACTCAGTTTTTCAATTTTTTTGATGAAACAGAGAAATTTTATTTGATCCTAGCTATTCCTTATGATTATAGCTTTTTCTTTTTCCGATCTCTTGTCAATCCAGGTGTTAGTACAATTGCTGGAGGCAAAGCAGACAGATCTGGTCATTCCGATGGACCAAGTCAAGAGGCAATGTTTTCTCCCGACTTTGATGTCACTTTTGTCCCCAGCATATGTGCTTTGTTAGTCTCTGACAGGGGAAACAAGATGATTCGTCAAATTAAATTGCCACCCAGTGAATGCATTCAGAATTCTGGATCAGGTTTGTACTCACTTTTTTGTGCAGTTTTAAACCAATAAATTGTTTCATCTGTGTTTGTGCATTTTAGCTCTGTAAAGAAATGAAAAAGAATAGAAATTCTACATGTAGATGAAAAAGAGGGTGATTTATGGTTCATTATTAATTTATCAGAATTTTCATCCACATGTTAGTGCCACTTATTCTAAATAATATAGTCTGGTTACCCGGTGTGAACTTCTGATAGAAGTGGAGACAAAGAAGATTGATGAATAGTGCATAAGGGGAATGCGAATCTTCTTGTAGCCTATGTTGAAACTGTTGAATTATCCAACTTTACTTGTTTCTTTGATACAGGAACACATTGGATGATACCAGTCACAGCATCTTTGGTTTCGTTTCTCCTTGGTCTCATTGTCATGTTCTTTCTACAGCCCTATATTATGGCTCGAGTAAGTGGGTATATAAAAAAGAAAGCAAAATAAAATACTTGCATGGACCCAACAAAATCATTGTTTTTACAAGGATTCAAAAAACCTAACATTTGTCATCTTGTATATCAGATGTTCTATTTATTATATCAATATTGTCCAAGAAATCACTACTACGATGGGATTACTTAATATCGTTTCTACTTGATGTAGACAGGCAGGTTCGGTCTTTCAGCATCAAAACCAGATGCAGACCTCATCCCTAATGAGCATGGCGAAACAAGTGCCGATATGCTGCTGTATCATTCTAAGCGCAATTGTTAGTACGTGTTATCTCATGTATAGTGCTATTTTTGTGGGAAGGAGGACTCAGCATTTCAAACCACAGCAAACTTATCAGAAATCAGCTTGTCTGTTAGATAATGATATTTCACCTGAGAAACTTCCAAGTGAAATGAAACCGGTCAGCAATCTGCCAGAAGATCTGATCAACTTGGACTCTAACCTGGAATCTTCTATTGTTGGAATCCTTGATTCTTCAGAGCAGAAAATAGTTGTAGAGAAGTCAATTTTGAAACCCACATCCAAAAACCTAGAAGAGCATATGCATGCAAATATTTTAGCTTTTCAGTCAGGCGAATCAATGATAGCAAGACGTAATACAAGGATGGCTGGTGAAAGGACAGTTCAAGGCAGAATTTGAAGTTTTAGTGAATTTATGTTGATTTTAAATAACGATTTATAAATGAAGCATAAGATCTTATATTTATGATTCTTATACTGTTGAGTGTATAACTAAACTAAGTGATGCATATTCTCTTTTAAGGATTTACATAAATGTCGCTAATTTAGATACCCATGTCCAAATTACACCTGATTACTGCTCTCTAATAGCTGTACTTATGTGTATGATTAGTGTTCTTCAAGATGTCTTGTTACAAGGTTGCGAGTCTCATTGATACAGTTACAATATTTAAGCATTTTATGGATACTGAAAGCAGAGGTCAGATTATTACATTTAATCAAATGGTTAGATCCAAAATGTTCACGGGGGTATTTATCTGATGGCTTTTTATACCCTATTCGATTCAGGCACAATACAAGAAGATATAATTTACATTCACGTCCAATGTGCAGGGAAGATACACAAACACATTGTAATTATTTGTGATTTCATTTAAAAGAGGAAAAGGTCTTTGATGCAAATCGCCAGAGTTTGAAACTTCAAAACAGTAGTGGGAACTGAGAGGCGAGACTATTGCTAGCGAGAAACAAAATTACTACACTTGTACTATATTTGAAATTATACATGTTACAAATATGAAATTAATCGCGAGTCAATGAGAATTTTCAAAACAAGAAACAAAAAATGACATGAATTTAAATTTAATGTTGGTGGAAATCTTCCCTCCAGTTCACATAAATGCGTTTTGGTTATTTTTTAAGTGTTGTTTATATATGTAATGGTGAATTTGCATGCTCATGCCAATTGTAATTTATTGTTAGGGGGCCATTTTTGATAAAATGATTTAACATAATCATAGCCTATTCTTATTTACCCTTAATATTTTTACACTTGTGATCATACTTTATTCTTATTTACTCTTATTTCCAGAATCATCCTATTATTGATCTAGAATCCATGTATGTGTTCTTGCTCTCAAGATTTGTATTTGTATTTCCCTGTTCTGACTTAATCCTATAGTAGTTGGGTTTGATCTCAAGGGGTTGAGATTGATATCATATCCAAAATTTTAAAGTTCAAATGTTTTGACTCTTTCTCTTTCCTACTAGTTGTTGGGAGTTGACTTGGTACACATTTATCTGACTAATTGCAATGTCCTTGTATTTAAAGTCATTCCTTTGCTCAATTAAACACATGAAGAAACCTTCAATTATCAATGAGCAATTATTTTAAGAACACTTGAAGATTAAAAGGAGTTAATTGCATTCAAGTTTTCCTTTGTTGTGTTATATTTTTGTGTTGACGGTTACCGATCACTTAAGTTATGACTTAAGCCCTTTACTACATTGTGTTGATCGGCCCCGTGTGTTAGCTCTGTAGTCACCTAGCTTTTGCCTTTGTGACATTGCTCGTGTATGTTTCCCCGGATCGATGGCTTAGAATCATGCGTACTTGTGCGATTAGATGAAGATGCACACCCAAGCTAAGTTTGCAACCCTGCTCCACTTGTGTGGCATAATGACCCCACCAAGAATGAGTCATTGCAAGTGGACCAGTTGCCTTTTGCCACGTATTCAAAGCTTTACACGACAGACTGATTGGCCCCAAATGTCCATGATGTCACTAGGATAATGTCACCAAGATAAAGTGTGTCTACATCAAATGAAATCTATGGCTTTGATTGATTTCACAACTAAGCGAAGTTGCTCATTAAGGTCAAGTCTGCAACTCTGAAGCCTTTTAAAGTGGTGGGTTTTAATGCGAGAATAAAGCAAATGACGTGTCATCTCCTCATTGGTTGCTGCTTGAAAGAGTAAAATAGTTGTTGCCGTTGTAACGTTCAAATATGAAAAATAACTACTACTTTGTTGCTTCACTTTGAACTTGGTAAGCACTCGTGATACTTTCTTATGCTTTGTTTTTTCTCTGCAATTCGAATTCTTGAGCATTAGGGTTTTACCCTAGGTTTTGTAAGTTGAAAGCTATACTCACTTTTAGTCCTTGTTATGTGTGTTGTGTTTTAAATTTCATACCCTCTCAGAATTAGTGTATATGGTCAAAAAACTTTAGTGGCTACTCTCTGCAAAATTGAAATTTGAAACCCTTGCTAGTGTCTATTCTTTCTTATCTATTTAAATCATAGAAGTGAAGAATGGTTGAATCCTCTAGCTAGAGCGAGAGGAAATTTTAGAAGAATCATTTCTCAACTTCCAAGATCAAGCAACACTTAAAAGAGGGCCAAATTTGGTGCTAGACTAGTTGAGTTTCTCATTGATTACACAATTGTATGCAGGGATCCCATAATTGAGCCTTGGGGTTTCAGTCCTTGGAGGAGATACTTCAACAAAAAGAAAGAGGGTTTCAGTATGTAATATTTGGAGCTTAAATCTAGGAAGGTTGGTGGTTCCAAATGTCTTTGTGAACATTAAGTTAGTCGCTTTAGTTGCTCATAATTATAGGCTAGATGCGAGGGAGATTGTAGCCAAGGAGAGAGGAAGATTGACTTCCATAACGAGCAAGTAATTGAAGACGTTTTTATGTTGAATGAAAATGTAGGCTAGATTGTGAATGAAGAGTTGGAAAAGGAATACAAGACACATGAAGGGCTATATAGAAGCAAAATTCCAACTTTTAGGCCAACACACTTGTCAAGGGATGAAAGAACCCCAACTCCAAGGGACCAAGCACTATACAATGTTGACTCGTTTGCTAGATACTTCAAGGACACATACCATGCCTTGTGTTAGGTCTTCGGAGTTGATGCTCAATGCTTTATCCCAAATTGGATGTTGGTCCTATGTATGGACATTCAAAGTAGGGACCTAAATGGGCCCTTTGATTATGCAAGCTTGTTAGCAGAGAGATTACATAAGGCACTATGTGATTTAGAGAAAAAACCCTCTAAATTTTAGGTAATATTCAATTCTCATGCACATTCTATTGTATAAGAGTCTTAATGTTAGGCATCCAGACTTGGAAGTATTACCAAATAGTTAAGGGTGAGGCCATCCTTGTCCAAGAATGGACATATCTATGGGATATGCATTCAAGGAAATCCAATTACCTTGTGTTTGAGAATCACTTTGTTAGAAAGCTAATGAGTATCCTCCAAGAGGGGGTACCATGGGGTCTGAGTAAAGAGGCAAAGGAATTCTTGAGACCTAAAGACCTTTTGCCGATGTTGGGAATTGATCACAGTTGAATATCATGGTTCTATTTCAAGGATCATACTATTATTAGAATTTTTGGTAGCCCTATGACCCCAAGGCTTCTCCCTATAACAATACTTGATAAGGTTGCTTTCTTGGAGATAATGCGTCAATTATCAGAAGCAGAGAAGTCCCTTGTTGGGGGAGTCCACAAAAGAAGATCACTCCTTCCTTCTCAAGTGAAGGTAGGAATGTATCATTTACTAATAGGAGAGCCTATGATATCCTAGACAGTACGTTGAATAAGTATAATCTTTCTTGGGGCCAAGTTTAGGTTTTATGATTTAGAATGGTTTGTGCAAAGTCTAGGAAAGGCCAAGACCCTTAAACATGAATGGGATGATGAGGAAGATCTCATCAGAAATGCCTCAGATTACAATGAGGTTTTTAAGCAAAAAGAGAGATGGTACAAGATACAATACTCAGCGAACTTGGAGAGAGAGGCTAATAGCTCTTATGCCCCTTTATGACACCAGATTCTAATACCTAAGGTGAAGATGAAAGCAATCTTTAATGCTTACATTGTGACTGGATGTCATTACTTCATCAAAGACCTTGAGTGGTGGAGCCAAAAGTGCCACAAGTTACAGAAAAAGAGCCTAGCTCACCTCAGTCCATTGGTTCTCCCATTAGACTAGCCTCTCCACCACACAACCTTACACCATCACCTCCACCTAGATTTGAGGGATCACCATTTGTCCCCCCTTCTACTAAGGAGCATGTCCCACCACCAAGACTACTTGTTGCAACAACTTTGAAGAAGCCAACGATTGCCTCATTCTCCTCAAGTGGGCAACCTCTCCTTGTTCTAGAAAGTCCCAAAGCAGTAACACCCTTGCATACCTTGTCTCTTGGTAGGGATATACCCTTTCAATCTGTAGCGTCCTAAAATTGCGACACTTGCAATTTCGACCGCATTTGGGTCTTCACGATGGCGACGCAACACTGAACCTGAATGGAGACCCCGAAACTTGTTCATGACATCAAAAACTGCATTTTTCAGCACCCTGGCCTGATCCTCCTTGCACCCTGCTGTCCCTGGAGGTGGGACCATGGCGCCCAGCGCCCTGGTCCCTGGCCCTATTTTGGGCCCGGTCTCTTTTGGGGCTTTGGGTCTTTATGTTTGCAAATTGGAAAATAATGTTTCCTGGTCGGCCTAAGGTCGGAAAAATCAGTCTTTCAACCCTAATTGGCAAGTATATAAACTACATTTCCTCTCCCATTTTGGGGAGGAAGGACATATGTGTACAAGACGCGTAAATGACATTCAAGCATTCAAGCATTCAAGCATTCCTTCAAGCAATTGATCATTCTAAGTCTCCATTCAAGGCTAAGTGTTGCATCCAAGACAAGGATTCAACCATTGAAGAGGAGATCACATACAACATACAAAATACAACAACATTTACACCTTCGCATGTAAGAATACAAACATTCTTACAACAAGGTATTGGTACTTTATTACATTACAATCATTTACATTTACAACATTTCTCATTTCTTGGTTAATTCCAAAACCGGGGTTTGACCTAAGGGCAAACCCCTAATCCCTAACCCCCCAATCGTCTTCGCTTTTCTGTGTGTAGGTTGCAGGTACGCGGTTGTAATTGAAGATCTGGAATCCTTGTGCAGAGATGAACAGATCCTCCTTCGTTTTGCAGATTTTTCGGAGGACCGTGTGCACGCCGAGCGCCATCGTCTCGTCAACTTTCGCTCAAATTTGCAGGACAGCGCCGTCTCGACATTTTACTGCTAATTCCAGGTCCGCAGCTTCATCCTATATTCCTATCTCTGTTTATAAGTGAATCTTTCTCACTTTACATGCATTCCTAGCTCAATCCTTCTATCTATATTCTTTACAAAAGAGGGTAGCCTTGTTGTCACAACCCTTGAAACTCATTTAGAATCCAATCTTGCATTGTGTGGGATTGGATCTTGTGGGTTTCAACCCCTCTTTTGAATGTAAAGTCTCCCCTAAGTGAAAACCGTCAACCTTAGTGACCTCCTTCCCCTCTCCTCAGAGTGGTGGGGGGAACACTTAGGGTTCGCTCGCGATTTTCCGCTTTACATTTTGGTGCACCCGACGTGAACATCCTTTCTGATTATTCATAGTTAGATCTGAAAAAATTTGGATGCCTTGATTACATTTCCATGTTTGATCTTTTGCAAATTTTAGAGGTTAATTGCATAAAAACCTTAAAATTTTCTTTTTAGTAATCGAGCTTGTGAAATGTTTAATTGTTAATGCTTGTTTCAGATCTACCCTTCTATTGCAAATTGTCAATTCATATTTGTGCTTTAATTCTGAAAATTAAGTGGTTAAGTGTCAAAACCCTAATTTTTAAAACCCTCTTGATTCAACCTTTGACTGACAATTTCACTGATCAAAACATCTCCAAATCGGCTGTAACTTTGGATTCCGCAACAAAATCATAATATCTTTTATCCCTGAAAATTTGAAAAAAAGTTGCGAGGACCGTGTGCACCCCGAGCGCCATCGTCCTCGACATTTTTTCCAAAATTTCGGAAGCTAGATCTTACTGTATTGTTTTGCTAAAATCCAGAATTTTGGCTGATTTTATCAATTACAACACTTTCAAAATTAAAGTCAAAGTTGGTCTAGGGATTGCTAGGATTAAGGCTTCTAATCATTCAAAAATCGTTGAAATTGAAATTTTGTGTCGAAATTGTGTTCTTACTGTCCTAAATCTGAAAAGTGTGTTGGTATTTATTCAAAATTTTAGTGCTTCATTCAAATTTTTGCAGTCTGTAACTTTTGAAATTAAATGTTTAATTGCAACAACTTTGATTTCCACTTTCAAAATTGAATTTTGCGTGAAATTGAGTCAACTTAAAAAGTCAAAACTTGCATTGCTTTTGGTATTCCCTCTAAAATCATAAAATTCAAAATTTTAGTTTCCCTCTCTTTTTCAAAATTCAAATTTTGCATTTTTCAACAATCTTGGTAGGGTTCAATTTTGAGATTGCATTTTTAATTTGGCCTATCTACAGATCGTTAAATCACTCAATTTTTTCAGATTGAGAACATAATTTGTTGCAGTACTTAATTAAAGGAATTAGGATCACAAAGCATTTCTAAATGGTTCACCCACCTTATTTTAATAGAGCCTACAATGTAGAGGAAATAATTGGCCCCTTATCCCTAGTTAATATCTTGTTAGTTGGCCTCTGATCCAAGTCCTTGAAAATTGAAATTGGCTATTCATAGAGGATATTTGGACACATCAGTTGGAAACATCAACATGTTCAACTTACATCCTATCCTTTCACTTATGCTATAACTTCCCCCCATGTGTCCCATACTATACCTCCTTCCCAATACACAACTCACACTATTTCATCATTTCATTGCGTGATCAACCCACCATATAATGTGGTTAATCCATTCGTGGCTATATGTTTAATCCTCACCTCACACACTCATTATACTCCTATTGTTTCCCATAATCCCAATACTACCATTGGATTATATCACATACGATCCTCCACATTGCATGCCCCTAGAGTGAGGTTTCACATATTTGTTGTTTGTAGACTTTGTGGCACCTAGATTCAATCATGGAAAAGGAGATCCAAATATTCATTTACAAGCCTTTACTATTATGTGCATGGATTTTGCATATGATAATAAGATCTTTGCTATGTTGTGTCACAAACCCTAAGTGACTAGGAAATCTAATGGATTTATTCTTTACCTTTAGATTATATGCATTATTTTGATGAATTAACTAGTGCTTTCTTAAAGATATTACACATCATTATGGATTTCAAGATAATTGTGAATGATAATGCACTAGATAATAACAATGTTATTTTCTTTAAGTCTTTATGTAGCAACTATAAGCATCAATTCAATGATGATGAGCTTGAAAATATTTTTCTTGAGAGAATTTTGTCATTAAGAGCAATGCACACTTAAGTAGTTTTCCATGTTCTAGAGTTGTACTCATTTGAAAAATCTTGAGACAAAATTGCATGCATCCAACATACTCTATAATGCCCGAAAATTGAACGCGGGGTTAAGAACTCCAACATAATTTTTTTTCTAAGAGCATGCTTGCACACATATCACTTAATTAGTACTCACACTTATGTCACCTATATTTTCAACTTGATATTTAATTATTTAAGTTCATAAAAAAAAACATAATTAAATTATGAAAAAATTAATAATATATGTGTATGTTCATATTAAAAACATAATTAAATTGTGTTTTTATTATGAACTTAAATAATTAAATTATTTAAGTTCATATTATACATACATACAATGGTGCTTTATTAAAAGTAATAATCTTATACAAGAACATAATTATATGAACCCTTCTAGAAATGATGTTGGTTTATTTTGATAATATGATGAAACTATAAGGATCTGGTCAACTACTGAGAGGGTTGGGGGGGGTGTGAATCAGTAGATAAAAAATAACCTAAACTTTCACCAAACAAACTTTCAACTCAGAAACAACTTGCATAGTATACTAGTTTAGACGCTTAGACAAATCTACGACTGCACTGTTAGACTTTACCGGTTCTCTCAATACTCAATGACATAATACAATAGATCTTGAAACCTAAATACCATTTGACAAATCTTTAAACCACTTCACAAATATCAGTAAAAGCACATTTTAGATCATTTCTGGTCATTCAAATATATCTATGTAGATTTACTAGTCATTCATATCAACCATATCAAAACACATCTACAAAATCATTCACCACTTGACACAATGATTTTTCACGTGGAAACCCAAATGGGAAAAACCACGGTGGGGATGAATACCCACAAACATTTTGAACTCTTCTGAAGTTCACCCTATTAGGAGCCAAGCCCGGTTAGAAGCTTATACAATAATGTCCTATTAAGAACAGATCTAGTTAAGGACCACTCAGTTAAGGGATTGACTTCAATACCCCGTTAAAGGTAATACCCCCTTAAAGGTTACCTCGGTGGAGGATTTCAAATCCAAGCTAATGGATCACCTTGCTAGAGGATTTTAACAACAATCTTGTTAAAGCTTACCCAGTTAAGAGATTTAACTGTTGTAATGGTTAGAGAACAACAAGTTCTTTGTTGAGGTCAAATAACTATCTAACATTGCACCTACTATCGTTGTGAATGTTTGCGATTCCCGCCCAGGCATTTTCAAACAACCCTTGTGCCCCTGCTGTTGCGAATGGTGCAACTATTGGGGATGTCGCTGGTGTGGGTAGCGGTGGGGGCTGCTCTGCGCCCTTTACTGTTGCCTCCCCTCTCCTTTCTGTTGAGCGTTTTGTGCTAGATGCTCCCCTGGTGGTGGGTTGTGCTGGTTCCCCCACGATTGGTGTCCCTAATTTGGTTTTGGATTTGGATGCCCTTGCTACTGCTGATGCTCAGGTTAATAGGGACTCTCCTCATTCTGGTGGTGCTCTTGATGACCCTCCTGCGATTGCTAAATCTCTGCCTAGACCTTCTTTTGCTGGGAACCATAGCATTGCTCGTGTGGCCAGATCTGCTGCCCATCCTTCCAAGGGGGTTCGTCCTCTTCCTTGTGCCAAGACTTCCCCTATTGTGGTCTGTGGCTAGGAGGTTGTGGAGAATATTGATTTCTACCAACACAGTGCTTTGGTCTGCAGATTTGCTGGGTTTTGGCCTTGCCTTCCAGACCTTCATGATTGGGTGAGTGATTCTTGGATGCCTTTAGTTGCTTATGACATTGAGCTTTTCCCATGTGCTAAAGGTTTTTTCATTGCTTCTTTTACCTCTACTCTTGACCGTGATTTGGTTCTGGGAAGTTGTGGTCTTGGGGGGATCAGTCTCTCTCCATTAAGCCTTGGTCTTCTTCCTTCAACCCCCTTACTGAATCTTTATCTATTCGTCCGGTTTGGGTCCGCCTCCCCAATCTCCCCCTCCATTTCTGAGAGCCTTCTTGCTTTAAGGCCATCAGCAACTCCATTGGCTGTTTCTTGAAGGATGACGATGTCACGACCTCCATGAGTCACTCTACCTTTTCTCGCCTATTAATTGATGTTGACATATCTCTGGCCCTCCCCAAGGATGTGGTTCTTATGGTTGGGGATAAGCCATGGGCTCAACCGTTGGATTATGAGGGCCTCCCCTTTCGCTGTCGAAGGTGCTTCTCAACGGGCCACTTAGCTTCAAACTGCTCTCTCTCCTACCGCAGAGGCACTGCTACTTGGTGGAAGGATGCTATTGAAGATCACTTGACAATTAATGCTTCTGACTCTGTCTCGGTTGAATCCTCTGGAGATGAGGTGCCCCTTACTGCTGATGATGCCTTTGCTGAGGTTACTACTATTGTAGACTCTTCCGTCCCCTTGGCTCCTACAACCATTGCTCCTGATCCTCAGCTTCACTCTTCTCCTGGCAATTCTATTCTTCTTCAACAACAGTCTGTTGTGTTTCTGTAGCAACAGTCTGTCTGCTAGTGTTCTGCTGCAGCAATATGGTAGTGTCTCTGCGGGGTCTCCCCCGCTTGATTTGTCTTTGAATATTCCTAATTGGTGCAGAGCCCTCCTTATTACTTGCCAAACACCTCAAAATGTATGACACTGACCCCCTAGCACATGAATGGGATCCTATCAAGGCAAGGCTCTACAACTTTAGTACAATCTTCTCACCATCTCCAAGACTCTTGCCTACTCAATTAGGGGTATCGTGCTACAACACACTCCGTGATACCTCCAATGGTTACAAATCATTTGCAGACTGGTTTTGGGTCATACAAGACTTCCTAAGGTCAGACAAAGCACTGGTTGCAAGAATACATGCTCATTCCTTAAGAAACTCACCCAATTGGACCTAGTTGCTTGTAGCCCTATTTAGCGGGTAAAGGGACCTTAAGTTCAAATTTTCCCAAACAGCTTGGCAAACAAATTATGGATTCAAACACCCTTTTGGAAGTTATACAAGTCCCCAAAAGGAAGGGTCAAGGTCTAGAAAATAAAGGTCTTTGCCGATAGGAAGTTGATTGTCCTAAAAGGGCTAATTAGGCCTCTTTTGTGAAGCAACTATGCTTAGATGAATGAACCAGTCAATTACAATCACAAGGGCATGTTGGGAAACATAAATCAATAGGGATTCCAGGGTTACATGTCTGGAATCATCACCATTTGCACACAAGATACTTTTGTTTGTTCAAGGTCTAGGTAGCCACATAGAGATGTCTACCTAGGGTCGCTCCAAACACTTCTCTCCCTTGCTCCTCTAAAAAAACACTCTTGGAAATCTAAAATAAATTGACCATACTTTCCTTTCACCAAATCCCATGAGCCTCAGATTGGTAAAGTGCAAGATATGGCCATGAAGGAGGAAATACTCAAGGTAAACCCTAGTTTTCCGGGTACCTACAACAAAACTTGAATATCAGGAGCAACACATGGACCCCAATCTGTACAGAACCGTACCACGGACCAAAACTCCAGAATTGCAGGAAAAACTCATAATTCTATTAGTTTGTTTACATCAAAACTCTTCTCTGTACAATCACCTCTTGGAAATTGGATCCACGAGGTGTATAAACCATTCTTCAATTGCTCTCAACCAAAAATCAAGAGGTTAGAGCCATTGGAGGAGTTTCAAATTACAAAATGCAAAAAGTGCATAAAAGTTGCTCATGACAGCTTTTGCAATTTGTGCAAAAGTTGTCAAAATGTCATCTTTCGCCTCCTAATGCCTTGGGTCAAGTTCAACCACTCCTAAAACATCTTAAAACACTTAAACCAACACATTTGATCCCCTATTGTCCAAAAGTCCTAATTGGCTCATAGAAATGCCAAAATAGGAATTTGGCTCACAATATGGGGTTCATTATTACAAACATATAATGCATGATTGAAAAGCTATATAAAACATTCTAAAGGCATTGTTAATGCCTTATCTTTCCTTATCAGAGTCTGACTTGTCATCTTGAAGGGTTTGATGAGGTGCTCCTGCACCATACTCCCCAGAAGAAGAAATCTCAAGTCCACTTGAGATGAGAGTCTGCAGGTTTGCACCATGATCTTTGATCTGTTGCTCTGTCATCCAGATTGCTTCAGTATCGAGTTGTCCTTTCCAAGCCACCAAATACTCCATGTAAAAATTACTCCTGGTTCGCTTGCCAACCTTAGTATCTAGAACCTTATGCAACTTTGGTGGTTCATGTTTGGGAATGTCATCATCAGCAATATCCTGCATTGTGTCTTCACCTGTATCAACACTACACTTATAAAGAGTTAAGTCACAAACATTAAAAATAGGTGACAAACCAAGATTAGATGGTAGTTGAAGTTCATAGGCATTTGAGCCACATTTCTTCAAGATTTGGCAGGGTCCAATCTTTCTTTGCATCAACTTTATGTATCTTCCTTTTGGAAGTCTTTCCTTATTCAGGTGAACCCACACCAAGTCTCCCACATCAAATTGAACATCTCTCTTCTTTTTGTCAGCATGAGTTTTATATCTCTCTACAGATTGTTGAAGATGAGTCTTCACTTGGTCATGGATTTCTTGTATGGCAGTAGAAAAGGTTTCTCCATCTGCACTAATGGCTTCTCCTTGAGGTATCTCTCTCAACTCCAGCACACCCCTTGGGTGGATGCCATATACAATCTGGAAAGGTGATTTATCGGTACTCCTATTCACTGTATCATTATAGGAGAATTCTGCCTGAGACAATATACTATCCCACCTTTCTCCATGCTGTCTAGTCAAACACCTTAGTAGATTCCCTAGTGACCTATTTACAACTTCAGTTTGACCATCTGTTTGGGGATGGTAGGCTGAGGAGAAGGATAAATTTGTACCAAGCTTCTTCCAAAGGGTCCTCTAGAAGTGACCAATAAATTTTACATCCCTATCAGAGACTATAGTCAAAGGCAAACCATGTATCCGGACAATCTCCTTAAAGAACAAGTCTGCTACATAAGAAGCATCACAAGTGGTTTTGCATGGCAAGAAATGTGCCATCTTATTGAACCTATCCACCACTACAAAAACACTATCATATCCTTTCCTTGTCCTAGGCATTCCTAAAACAAAATCCATACTTATGCTTTCCCATGGTTTTGAAGGTATGGGTAAAGGCTGGTATAAGCCTGCATTGGTGGACTTTCCTTTTGCCTTTTGGCAAATTACACATGTCTCCACAAATTTCCTAACATCTGCCTGTAGTTTGGGCTAAAAGTAGTGTCTTTTTACCAAATCTAATGTCTTGTCAAGACCAAAATGTCCTGCCATTGCTCCACAATGATTTTCCTTAATGATATTCAGTCTCATAGAGCATATGGGTATGCATAGTTGTGCACCCTTAAACAACAATCCATTTTGAATAAAAAATTTAGAATACTCAACATGAAACTGTTCATCAAATGAAGTACATACCTTGTAGGCCTCTCCAAAATCTTCATCATCCTCATACATGGTTTTCAAAGAGTCTATTCCAACACTCTCCAACTGAATTTGATTTACAGTTAGGACTCTTCTGCTCAAAGCATCTGCCACCTTATTCTTGACTCCTTTCTTGTGCTTAAGAATGAAAGTGAAATCTTGTAGGGTCTCTACCCATTTCATGTGCCGGTGATTCAAGTTTTCTTGACTATTTATGAAGCGAGGGGCCTGATTGTTTGTGAAAACTATGAATTATTTTGGTAGCAAGTAGTGTCTCCATTTTTTCAAGGATTGGATTAGAGCATACATCTCTAGGTCATAAGATGAATATCTCCTCTTCGCCTCATTCAACTTCTCACTGAAGAAAGGAATAGGTCTTCCTTCTTGACTGAGCACTGCTCCAATAGCCATATGACTAGCATCACATTCCACTTGAAAGATCTTGTTGAAATCAGGTAGGGCAAGGATTGGCTGCTTTGCAACTTTTCTTTTCAGTGTTTCAAAAGAGTTATTTGCTTCTTCTGTCCAACTAAACCTGCACTTTTGTCCTTCCTTTATTGTATCAAGCATAGGGCCACAAATATGACTAAAGCCTCTTATAAACTTCCTATCGAAGGTAGCTAAGCCATGGAAACTCCTAACATCATTCATTGTCCTAGGTGTAGGCCAAGACAATATGGCACTCACCTTTTCTTGATCCATTTTCAATTCACCATATGAGATCACAAATCCCAAGTAAATGATCTCTTCCTCCATAAAGAAACACTTTTCCAAGTTGATCATTAATTGTTCTTCATACAATCTCCTTAGGACCAGGTCTACATGCTTTAGATGTTCTCCTTTGGTTTGACTAAAAACAAGAATGTCATCTAGGTAGACTATAACAAATTTCCCTATGAAATCCCTCAAGACTTCATTCATTAACCTCATAAAGGTACTAGGTGCATTATATAAGCCAAAGGGCATGACTTTCCACTCATACAGGCCCTCATTTGTTTCAAATGCAGTCTTCCATTCATCTCCCGACGTAATCCTAATCTGATGATAGCCACTCTTTAAATCAACTTTTGTAAAATATCTAGTACCCCCCAAACAATCTAACAAATCTTTAATCCTAGGCATGGGAAACCTATACCTGATAGTATCTTGTTGATAGCTCTTGAATCGGTGCAAAGCCTCCAAGTGCCTTCCTTTTTGGGTGCTAAGACTGCAGGGACTGCACATGGGCTCAAGCTTTTTCCAATCAATCCAGATTCCAACAATTCTTCAACCTGTTTTGCCATTTCAACATTGTGATCCAGTGTGAGCTT
Organism: Cryptomeria japonica; assembly: GCF_030272615.1. Lineage (NCBI taxonomy): Eukaryota > Viridiplantae > Streptophyta > Pinopsida > Cupressales > Cupressaceae > Cryptomeria > Cryptomeria japonica. The sequence continues at coordinate 863,328,839 of NC_081409.1, read as the reverse complement.
GTATGCTTCTTTATTAGGCAAGGTGGATCCAGGTATAAGGTCTATATAATGGTTTATGTCCCTCATGGGAGGTAGTGACCTTGGCATGCCATCAGAGATGACACCCTTATATTTGTCTAGTAGCTGCTGCACTGTAGGGTCAATCAACCTCAATATGTCCTCTTTCTTATCCTCAGACTTCTCCACCTTTGTTACTGTTGGAATAGGGATAAGGGCATAATAGACCATGCCTTCATTTGCCATGTTCTTCATGAACTGCTTCCCTCGTAATATCAACACCTTGGCCTCCTTTTGTTTGGTCTCCTCCTCACCCTCCATTAAAGGTAGCAACTCAATCACCTTACCATCCTTGGTAATGGAATATGTATTCCTAGCAGCATCATGTCGTGCCTTCAAATCAAACTGCCATGGTCTCCCAAATAGGAGATGGCAAGCATCCATCTTTGCAATGTCAAACATCAACCTATCTCTATAGGTTTCAATCTGGAACTCCACCCAAGCCTTCTTTTCCACAACTTGTTGTCCTTGTGTGAGCCATGAGACCTTGTAGGGGCAAGGGTGAGGTAATCTCCTCAACTTCAGTTTCTCCACCATCTCTAGAGACACAAAGTTCTCAGTTGAACCGGAATATATTAGGACCTTGTAGACCTTTCCACCTCCTTTGCAAGTGGTCTTGAATAGAGACTTCCTCTATGGGGGTTCTCTATCAGATATCTTCATAGTGGTTACTGCTCTTCTGATCATCAAAGCTTCACCTCTTTTAGGGTATCCATAGCTGTCAGGGGCATTGACACTTTGGTATGTGTTTGCACTTGCCACACTTTGGCAGTCAGCCTCTAAAATCAAGTTACTTCTCCTTTCTCCCATGGAACTAGTAGGTTTATCCGAGCATCTATTGGCCATGTGCCCTTCTTGATTGTAGTTACAACATCTAATTGGACCTCTACCTTGAGATCTCCCTCTAAATGGTGGTCTTCTTCCTCTAAAGTTACCTCTCTGATTGTATCCTCCATTGTTATTGGAACTGCTCTCTCCTTTAGTGCCTTCTTGACTGGTTTCACTTTGATTTCCAAAACCATTTCCCTTACTTCTGAAAATTTTTCTTCCACCCCTCTGTTGTCTTCCTCTTCCTTTATTATGCTTCTCTTGTCTCCTTTTGATGTTCTCTTCCACCTTGATAGCAAGTTGATGGCATCTACCAACAGTATTCGGGCTAAGAAGGTTCAATTATTCTTGAATGTTGTACCTTAATCCATTCAAGTACCAGACAACTTTCTCACTCTCTTCCTCTTTTGTTTTAGACTTCATGCATAGCCTTTGGAACTCCTCTATATATGAGTTCACATCCATCTCCTTCTGCTTGAGATTTTGTCTCCTCTTATGGAGTTGTTTTTCATATTCTTTGGGTACATAGGCCTCTTTAATTAAGGCAACCATCCTCTTCCAAGAAACAATCTTGGGCTTATTGTCCTTCTCTCTTTCCTCTTGGACAAAGTTCCACCAAGTTAGGGTTGCTCCCTTCAACTTAGACTTAGCAATCTTCACCTTTTGGTGTCCTGGAATGTCTTCACACTCAAAGAAACTAGACAGGGAGTCTATCCAATCCATCACAACATTTGGTTCCATCTTCCCAGTGAAATTTGGCAACTCAATCTTCTACGCCATGGTTCTCCTCTCCATGGATTTGAGGGATTTAAGGAAGTGCCTCTGGTTAGGAGGAATTGCCTCTTCCTCCAGCATAGGGATCTCATCCTCATCCCCTTCATCACAACTACCAGTGCCTCCATCTTCCTTCCCATCTACTTTGCCTCTGAACCTCTCTAGCTCCCTCTGCATTGCCTTGCAAGCAGTGGCCTGCTCTCTCACAATCTTTGCCAATTCCATGTTGGTGATTGGTCCACTAGGGACCTCTTTTTCTTGTCTCTCTGACATCTCTCAATTTTCTATCTCCTTACCAAAGTCGTTACTAGCTCTGATACCACTTGATGCAGAGCCCTCCTTGTTACCTACCAAACACCTCAAAATGTATGACACTGACCCCCTAGCACATGAATGAGATCCTATCAAGGCAAGGCTCTACAACTTTAGTACAATCTTCTTACCATCTCCAAGACTCTTGCCTAATCAATCAGGGGTATCATGCTACAACACACTCCATGATACCTCCAAGGGTTACAAATCATTTGCACACTGGTTTTGGGTCATACAAGACTCCCTAAGGTCAGACAAAGCACTGGTTGCAAGAATACATGCTCATTCCTTAAGAAACTCACCCAATTGGGCCTAGTTGCTTGTAACCCTATTTAGTGGGTAAAGGGACCTTAAGTTCAAATTTTCCCAAACACCTTGGCAAACAAATTATGGATTCAAACACCCTTTTGGAAGTTATACAAGTCCCCAAAAGGAAGGGTCAAGATCTAGAAAATAAAGGTCTTTGCCAGTAGGAAGTTGACTGTCCTAAAAGGGCTAATTAAGCCTCTTTTGTGAAGCAACTATGCTTAGATGAATGAATCGATCAATTACAATCCCATGGGCTTGTTGGAAAACATAAATCAATAGGGATTCAGGGTTACATGCCTAGAATCATCACCATTTGCACACAAGGTACTTTTGTTTGTTCAAGGTCTAGGTAGCCACATAGAGATGTCTACCTAGGGTCGCACCAAACACTTCTCTCCCTTGCTCCTCCTGCAAAACACTCTTGGAAATCTAAAACACATTGACCATACTTTCCTTTCACCAAATCCCATGAGCCTTAGATTGCTAAAGTGAAGGATATGGCCATGAAGGAGGAAAAACCCAAGGTAAACCCTGGTTTTCCGGGTACCTACAACAAAACTTGAATATTAGGAGCAACACACACAATCAAGAATTCAAATCAAAACCAATACAGAGTTAACTCTCCTCTCCAACCAATTCACATAATTGGGAATGGATCCCAATCCGTACAGAACCGTACCACGGATCAAAACTCCAGAATTGCAGGAAAAACTCAGAATTCTATTAGTTTGTTTGCATCAAAACTCTTCTCCGTACAATCACCTCTTGGAAATTGGATCCACGAGGTGTATAAACCATTCCTCAACTTCTCTCAATCGGAAATCAAGAGGTTAGAGCCGTTGGAGGAGTTTCAAATTACAAAATGCAAAAAGTGCATAAAAGTTGCTCATGACAACTTTTGACAATTTTTGCAAAAGTTGTCAAAATGTCATCTTTCACCTCCTAATGCCTTGGGTCAAATTCAACCCCTCCTAAAACATCTTAAAACACTTAAAACCAACACATTTGATCCCCTATTGTCCAAAAGTCCTAATTGGCTCATAGAAATGCCAAAATAGGAATTTGGCTCACAAGATGGGGTTCATTATTACAAACATATAATGCATGATTGAAAACCTCTATAAAACATTCTAAAGACATTGTTAATGCCTTATCTTTCCTTATCAGTCTGACTTGTTATATTGAAGGGTTTTATGAGGTGCTCCTACACCACTAATGATAGTGTTGCTTGGACGGTTGTTTGTTGCAGGCGGAAAGGAAAATCTACCCCCCTTCCCCAACCCCCCCTTTGTGAAGTTGTGGATTCTCCCCACTCTTGAGTTGGGTTGGTTTGTTGATGTTTTGACAGGTGGGTTTGTTTGGCCTGTCTAACTTTGTTTGTTTGTGGTTTACACCCTTGCTTGGTCAGTTTATTTCTGTTAGCCTGTTAACTTTGTAAAGGGTCAGCGCCCTTGTTATCGCCGCTTTATTTATCAAAAAAAAGTTCTTTGTTGATCCGGTAATAGCACTTCCTTGCTTAATTAGATGCTTTTCTTCTCCTATCTACCTTCACAACATTCTACAGACACACCTTCCGGTTTGACAACAATCACACTTAACCAAATTTGCCAACACACTTACAAAACAATTCATTAACCTTAAAAATAAATACATTAGGTCGGTAACACAACACAAAACCTACAAATCTCATAGAGATTACAAACATATTGGTTCAATCTTGACCGTCAGATTACATATCAATCAACTACACATTGTTCTAGACAACTTCAAATGCTCCTGGATCATCGCACATTGGATCCTGTAGCTCATCACACATTTTTCACTTCATGCTATGCATTTGATCATTCCCAAGATAAACAATTATCTTCACATGCCGAATCTGCTTCAAAATTCATCACATGCAACATTCTTACATGGCATCTTCATTTGGTCACTGATCATCACAACCAATTCTCCAAGCTCCATCAGTTAGGGTTTTACATATCAACTGGTTAGGGTTACCGGTTGAGTTCTCTACTTCAATAATACTACTAGTTGCCTTCACTGCTTTACTACTGGCTGCTTTGCTGCATCATTACTGGTTGCAATACATCTTTATTACCTGTTGCAATTGACATCAATGACAACACTATACTTCATCAATGCAATCTTCATGCAATGCCAACATTCTCCCCCTTTGGCATTGATGGCAATACAAATATCAATACTCATTTGATTGTGATGATTGAGAGTAAATCATATACATAGGTATAGGAATCCTGGTTTACATTTTTCCATATACTCTCCTTCAATTGTATCTTCATGTCTTTATCTGGTAATTGGCTATCAATCATATACAGTTCTTCTCTCCCTTTGACAACAATGCCAAAGTGAAGGTAAACCATACAGTTTCATGCTTCACCAATTTGCAACTAGCTGCTCCCCCTATGGAGTAGCTCCACTCTTCACCAATCCTTCTTCAAGATTTTCAATAAGCTCCGAGATTGATGTCTTTCACATCTGCTTAGTTGACTTCATGTAGGGGTACAACCCCTAATTTACCTCTAAGATACTCAAATGTAGCCTTAGGTAGAGGTTTAATAAAGATATTTGCTAGCTGTTCTTTAGTAGATACATGTTCTAGTGACACATCTTTACTTTGCACTTTCTCTCTCAGGAAATGATACTTCAACTCTATATGTTTTGTCCTAGCATGCAACACCGAGTTCTTTGAAATATTTATAGCACTTGTGTTATCACAAATTTTTTTACCGGTTCTGATATCTTCAACTTGAAAGGCTCCAAAATGTGTTTCATCCAAATTGCCTATGTACAATTCATATAAGTTGCAACATATTCAGCTTCTGTTGTTGATTGAGAGATACAACTCTGTTTCTTGCTACTCCAAGACACTAGTTTGCCTCCAAGAAAAAATGCTCCTCCGGTTGTACTCTTCCTATCATCAACATTGCCTGCCCAATTTGCATCTGTATAGACTTTTAAATCAAAGTCTCCAGCATAGGGATACCATAATACATAATCAATAGTGCCTCTAAGGTATCTGGAAATTCTTTTGGTTGCAACCATGTGTGACTCTTTTGGATTTTTTTGAAATCTAGCAACCAATCCTACTGCATGAGTAATGTTCGGTCTGTTGTGGACAACATAATGTAGCTTACCTATCATGGACCTGTACTCTTTTTCATCAACTAGTGTAGAATCATCTTTCTTTGACAATTTACAACGTGTAACCATTGGTGTTCCAACTGGTTTACAATCTCCCATTCCAAAAGTTCTTAACTCTTCCTTCACATACTTGGATTGTGTGATAAAAATACCTTCATTTGTTGGATTTGCAAACCTATAAATTTTTTTATCTCACCTACCAGTGACATCTCAAACTCATTCTTCATTTCATTAGAAAAACCATGACACATCATCATTTCCTCCAAAAATGATATCATCAACAAATACTTCACTTATCAGTATCTTATCTCCTTCTGTCTTGAGAGATATATTGTTGTCTTCACTGGTTCTTTGAAAACCTATCTTCACTAAGTGAGAGTGCAATCTTTCATACCATGCTCTTGGTGCTTGTTTCAATCCATATAGTGCCTTATTTAATTTGCACACCATATCCTTTTTTTCAGTCAATGCATAACCATCTGGCTGTTCAATGTAGACTTCTTCTTCCAATATTCCATTTAGGAATGTTGACTTAACATCCATCTGATATACTTTAAATCCTCTGTATGCTGCAAATGCAAGTAGAGTCCTTACTCCTAATCTTGCAACTGGTGCAAATGTCTCACCATAGTCTTCTCCTTCCTCTTGTGCATATCCTTTGCATACCAGTTTGGCTTTATTCCTGACCACTACTCCATCTTCATTTAGTTTGTTTCTGAATACCCATTTTGTACCTATTACATTCTTGTTCTCTGGTCTGTGTACCAGTGACCATGTATTGTTCTTCTCTATCTGGTCAAGTTCTTCTTCCATTCCCTTGATCCAGTGTTCATCTCCGAAGGCTTGTTTTGTAGTTCTAGGCTCAATGGTGGAAATCATACATAAGTTTCCTCTAAGCCTTGTTTTAGTTAGCACACCTGCATTCTTGTCTCCAATAATATGATTAGGGCTATGATTGAGTCTTACATACCTTGGAATAACATGATCTTGATTTTTAGGTTCTTCTTTTTCACTTTCTTCATCTTCTGCTGGACCTTCCTGTTTCGGTTGAACTGGGGCTTCTCTGTTTAGTTCACCAACTTCTGGTTTCAGTAGTTCTGGTTCCAAAAACAGTGTGTAAGGTTCTTCTTCTTCCTTCTCCTTGCTAGTTTCACCTGAACTTTCAGGAAACTCATCTACTCAGACATTTACACTTTCAATGATCTTCTTAGTCCGGTTGTTGTAACACTTGTAAGCTTTGATCGTGGTGGAGTAACCAAGAAATATTCCTTCATCACTCTTGGCATCAAACTTACCAATATAAGCACCTCTTTTGATAAAACATCTGCTACCAAAATTTTTAAAGTAACTGACATTTGGTGATCTACCATACCAGTACTCATAGGGTGTTTTGTCCTTACCTCTCTTAACCAGTACCCGGTTCATTGTATAAACAGTTGTGCTAACAACTTCTCTCTAGAATGTCTTAGCTACAACTCCTTGAATTATCATAGTCCTAGCAGCTTCAACTACTAACCGATTGTTCCTTTCTACAATACCATTCTGCCATGGTGTCCTAGGTGCAGATAGTTGCCTCTTGATTCCATTATTATCATAGTATCTAGTGAATTCCTTTAAAGTAAATTCACCACCTTGATCAGTTCTTAAGCACTTAAGCTTTCTTCCATTTTCATTTTCAATTAAGACTCTGAATGCCTTAAACTTGCTAAATGCTTATGTCTTGTCTTTAAAAAATGTGACCTAAATCATCCTTGAGTAGTCATCAGTAAATATCATGAAATACCGATAACCTTGAATACTCCTAGTCCTGATTGGTCCAAAAAGGTTGGTATGCACCAAATCTAGCAAATGTTTAGTTGAGAAAGATTTTCTCTTGAAGGTTGAGGATGTCATTTTCCCTAACTGACATTCCTTACACAAAGCATTCGTCGGTTTGTCCAACTGTGGCAAACCTCTTACTGATTTGGACTTACTGACTCTTACAATGTTATCAAAATTTACATGAAAAAACCTCCGATGCCAAAGCCAACTATCTTCTACTTCTGCAATTAAACAACTGTTGACTTTAGAGTTTAAATGAAACAAGTTACCTCTGGTCTGTTTGCCGGTTGCAATTAGTTCACCTTTGCTTCCATAAATCTTGCACACTCCATTTTTGAATTCCAATGGGTAACCTTTGTCATTGAGTTGAGTAAAACTCAAAAGATTGCGTTTCAGTCCTTCAACCCAATAGACATAATCTGCACTGCTTTTACCATTCAGAGAGATGGATCCTTTCCCTTTCACCATGTAGGGTGAGTCATTCCCGAATCTGACAACACCTCCATCAAATTCCTTCAAAGTAAGAAACTTACTCCGGTCACCAGTCATGTGGTGTGAACAACCACTATCTATAATCCAATCATCTGAATTATCCAAATGAGAGACCAATGCCTTCTGATCTGATATCTCTTATTTAATAGCAACAAAGACAATGTCCTCATTTGCATCTTCCTTAGATTCTTCATCTTTAATTCCTTCATCCACTACAATGAGACAATTTCTTTTACCTTTGCCTTTATACTTCCTATACGTCTCATGTTTTTCCTCATTATCTCCATTTGGACAGTTAGCAGCAATATGTCCAATCCGATTACATGCAAAACATTTCAATGGTAATTTACCTCTGTACTTATCGGTACGTCTGGGTAATCACTTGGCCAATAATCCTTCAATCTCAATCAGACTATCTTCATCATCTACCTCTCTGCTGGATCTATACTCATGAATGTAACTCACTTCTCTGCTTTTCCTTACCAGTGGGGTTGAGATTGAGGCTTTAAATGCAGATTTTGATCTCTAAACACTTCTCTCAAAACCATTTAATTCAAATGTAGTTAATGTTGGCCATTTGGTGGAATTGATTGTGTTGCATTGATGTTTTGTCATTGATGCCAACACTAGCTATTTGGATGCTTTACTGACACCCTTCTGGTCCCAGTAGGTTGAGTGTTTTCTGGTTGATTTAGATCCGGCATGCTCCAGTAGGCTTCGGTATAGTTTGGTGATGGAATTGTCTTGTTCATGATACTCATGCTCATATTCAGTCAATTGGTTTTGGTTTGACTATCAGATGTTGTCCTATTTGCTTAGAAGCTTGGTTTCTGTTTTCTGCAAGGGTTTCACTAGCAGAGCTTTTGATGAAGATCTTTAATGAATTGCATAAGTGGTGTTGGTGCATCTTCTGGTGGAGTTTTAGGATGTTGTTGGTGATCATGTTCAAGACTTGGCGGATTGAGATCATTGTTGTAGCATGTGGACCTATATTGGGTCTCGGTTGGTCTAGGTTATGGATCGGCTTAATGAAGCATGTGGATTGGACCTCTTGATACGTTTTCGGGATGAATTATGTGTTGGATATTATTTGTTTGGTCTAAGGCCGATATAGTTTATAATTATGTAATTGGTTTATTATCTGGTGGCCGACCTGGTTGTTTATGGCCGAGGGTTTGTATATATAGATGTAAGACCTCATTGTAGATCATCACGGTTATGTTAGAGGTCATGGTCAAGGGATGTAATGTACAGATAATGTAATATCATTCAGGCAAAGGATTTGGTCAATCTTTGGAGATCGAATTGGGTTTATGTAAGAGGATTTAGTCCTTCGGTATTGAGCTTAACCAGAACTGTACTTAAGCATAGGAGATGCTATCTTTTGTAGTTCAACACTTCTCCAGATTGTAGTATGGATTTCTATGTAGTCAGTGAGACTCCTTTTGTGATGAGTAGTGCGCTCTAGGTTGTTGGCCTTCGTACAAGTGCAGACCCCTCAATTGTAATTCACATACTTACTGCATAAGTATTATTTGACTGTGGGTAGGCTTTCCACCATGGTTTTTCCCTTGTTTGGTTTTCCACGTACAAATCTTGGTGTCATGTGGATATTATTTATTCTGTGATTGTTGTTTATGCTTAATTGGTTTAAGCATTCTGGTATTATTTTTTTGGGTTTCGGTATTAAAGTTTTAATTGCTAATGGTTCTAGTAATTTGTGACAACTGATTCATCCCCCCTCTCAGTTGTCTTTCAGTTATTTGAATTGTCTAACAATTGGTATCAGAGCTTTGGTCCTCTCTGCATGAAGCTTAATTGCTTGAGGAAGATCCTATGGTGACTAACAGTTCAAGTTCATCCAGTTCATCTGGAGCTACCTTTCGGAGAGATATTCCTAGGCTTGATGGAACAAATTACACAATATTGAAGATTCAGATGGAGACTCGTCTAAGATGTCTTGGCAAGGAGATTTGAGAGATCACATGGAATGGTTTCACACCTCATAATCCGGCATCTGGCAATCCTCCTTCGACAAACTTGGATAAGGAGCTTGAGAATGATTGTAGAGAAAGAGAAGCCCTCTTGCGTGCACTTTTTGATCAACAAATAATGGGATTAACTGACAATTCATCTGGAAAGGCTATATGGGATAAGTTGGAGACTCTTAATGAATGTGACCCTACAGTGAAGATTGCTAAACTTGATGGTTATCGGGTAAGATATGAAAACCTAAAGATGGAAGAAGATGAAAGGATTACTGCATTCATGGAAAGGGTAAATGAGATTGTTATGGGAATTCAATGTTGTGGTGGAACTCTGAGCGAAGATGAAATTATTTCTAAAGTTCTGAGAGCCCTACCATCATCTTACAAAATGAAGGCTACTACTATTAATGAGTTGAGAACAATGGCTAATACATCTGTCAACATAGATACTTTGGTTGGGAAACTATCTTCTTTTGAGCTTGAAGAATTTGGACCTTCTAGAGCTATGAAGATTGAACCTGCTTTTCATGCATCTATATCTGCAATCGGTAAGCAAAATTGGAAAGCTTTATATGCAAATGAATTGGAAGATATGAAGAGAGAAGATGATGAGTTTGAGAAACTTGAAGCACTATTTGCTACAAGACTACCTAAAGGACCAGTAGGAAGTAAGTATGAAGGAAAAGAACCCTTTAAATGTTTTGCATGTAATAAGACTAGTCATTTTGCATCTAGATGTCCTGAAAATAATTCAAGATTTAATGAAAGAGGTAAAAGATCTTTTAAGCCTAACCTTGGATATCAAAACAAATATAAGTATAGGAAAAAAAAAGACAAATCATGCTACATAGTGGATGAGGAAGGTATTACTGATTCTAATGATGAACCGACATAAGACTCTGCTAGTGGTTTTGGCAATGGGAAAGAATGGGTGTTCCTGGCTATCAAGGAAGATGATCCTATACTAGAAGAGAATGTATATGAAGAGAAGACACTTGCTGCTAAAATTAAAGACAAGGATGGATGAGTAATTGACAACGGTTGTTCACATCATATGACTGGAGATAAAGGGAAGTTTTTGTCTTTGCAAGAATTTGATGGCGGTCTAGTTAGATTTGGAGATGACAAGGCATGTATGATCAAAGGAAAAGGAACTATATCATTGGATTGTAAGAACAATATTGACAATGTTTATTATGTTGAAGGTTTAAGGCATAATATTTTGAGTGTAGGACAATTAGTGGACAAGGGATTTCAATTACAGTTCAAGGATGGAAAATGCAAAATAATTAACAGATTTGGCTTGGAGATTGCAATCGTTACACAAACAAAAGGTAACATATTTGATTTGAACTACAATGAGAAGACATGTTTGATTACATAGATTGATTTGAGTTGGCTATGGCATAAAAGGTTGTTTCATGTGAATTTTGATTGTATTGTGAAGATCGATTCAACTAAGGTAGTTAGGAAGGCGGAAGTTGGGTCGGATGACCGAGTTGATGACCTGCCATGTGCAGGAAGGTGGAAGTTGGGTTGAATGACTGAGTTGATGACCTGCCATGTGTAGGAAGGCGAAAGTTGGGTCCGATGACCAAGTTGATGACTTGTCATGTGCAGGAAGGCATAAGTTGGGTCGGATGACCGAGTTGATGACCTACCATGCATAGGAAGGCGGATGTTGGGTTGGACTTATTAAGCCCTATAATCCGGTATGTAAAGAATGTGAAATGGGTAAATAGGCAAAACCTCTTTTAGAAGTATAAAAGATAAATCAAATAATGTTTTTGATCTTATTCATACTGATTTGTGTGGCCCTGCTAGAGTTAAAAGTTTTCAAGGTGATAGATATTTCATGCTAATCATTGATGATTATTCTAGAATGATGTGGGTTACTATTCTAAAAGAAAAATCTGAAGCATTTGAAAAGTTTAAAATCTTTAAGGCTAAAGTGGAAATTGAGACAGGATTGAAGATTAAATGTTTGAGGTCAGATCATGGTGGAGAATTCAAATCCAGTGAGTTTAATAACTTTTGTGAGAAACATAGTATAAGAAGACAATTTTCTACTCCTCGGACACCTTAGTAGAATGGAGTTGTGGAAAGGAAGAACATAACTATCTTGGATGCTACTAGAACAATGATGATGGAAGCTAGTCTACCTCATATCTACTAGAGAGAAGCAGTAAGAACAATGGTTTATACATTCAACAGAGTACATATCGAAGGAGAAACCGGTAAGACACCTTATGAATTATGGTTTGGCAATACACCTATAGTTAAGTATTTCAGAATATTTGGTTGTAAATGTTATATCAAGAGAGATGATATCATTGGCAAATTTGATCCTAGATGTGATGAAAACATATTTCTTGGTTATTCTATTGAAAGCAAGGCATATAGATGTTATAACAAGAGATTGCAGAGAATTGTGGAGAGTGCTAATGTCAAAGTAGATGGGCTGAACAAAAGTCAAATCGGATTTTATGAAAAAGAACTGACAGTGGAAATGATTATATCTGAACTAGTAGCACCTTTACTGGAATAGAGTGTTGAATCAATTACTTCGGAAGTATCAGAGAATTCTACAGTAACTGAAGATTAGGGAAGAGGAACAGAGAGTCAGAGGACTCCTAGGTATGTGAGATTGAATCATTCAGAAGATCAAATCATTGGGGATAAGAACAATGGAGTGATGACAAGAAGAAGACTAGCAACTAATGAGGTATGTTTAATTTGACAAGTTGAACTGGTATCAGTAATTGAGGCATGTAAAGATGAATATTGGTTGAAAGCTATGGAAGAAGAATTAGATTAGATTGAGAAAAATAACACATGGACTTTGGTTCCCCGGCCTAAAAATAAGAATGTTATTGGAACTAAATGGGTTTTTAGAAATAAATTGCATGAGGATGGTCAAGTTATAAGGAATAAGGCTAGATTGGTTTGTAAAGGATATTCCAAGAAGGAAGGAATTGATTATGGAAAAACTTTTGCACCTGTAGCTGTAAGATTATTTCTTGCCTATGCTGCTTATAAAAACTACAAGGTTTATCAGGTGGATGTTAAATGGGCATTTTTAAATGGGGATCTTGATGAGGAAGTTTATATTGAGCAACTTGATGGTTTTTCACTATTAGATGATACAAATATGGTCTGCAGGTTAAGGAAAGCATTATATGGATTGAAACAAGCACCTAGAGCTTGGTATGCAAGGTTGGATAGATATCTTTTGAAGCTTGGTTTTACTAAGGGTAGGGCTAATAGTAATTTATATTATAAGATCACTGATGTTGATATACTGATTATTGAAGTATTTGTTGACGACATTATTTTTGGAGGTGAAGATAATTTGTGCATAGAATTTTCTAAGAATATGGAGAAAGAATTTGAGATGTCTATGATTGGGGAAATGAAATTTTTTTCAGGTTTGCAGATTACTCAGACTAATAAAGGTATTTTCATCTGTCAAGCTAAGTATGCTAAGGAATTGTTGAAGAAATTTGTTATGAGAGATTCTAAACCGGTAAGTACTCCTATGGTTACAAGTGAGAAATTGACAAGAAAAGATGTTTCTGCACCGGTAAATCCTACAAGATACAAATCTATGACTGGAGGTCTTCTTTATTTGACTTAGACTAGGCTTGACATTATGAATGTTGTTTGTATTGTCTCAAGATTTCAGAGCGATCCGAGAGAGAATCATGAGATTACGGTGAAAAGGATTTTTAGATACTTGCAAGGTACATCAGAATATGGTTTGTGGTACCCTAAGGATGATAACTTTACTTTATGTTCATATACAGATGTTGATTGGGCTGGAGATGTTGATGACCGGAAAAGTACTTCTGGTGGAGCTTTCTTTCTTGGAAAAAAGTTGGTTTCATGGATCAACAGGAAATAGTCATGTACTTCTTTATCTACTGCTGAAGCTGAGTATGTTGTTGCTGCTACTAACTATACACAAGTTTTATGGATGAAGTAAATGTTGAAGGATATAAAGGTGGATTGTGATGTACTGATAGTTATTCATTGTGATAACTCTGCTGCTATTGATATATCAAAGAATCCGGTATTTAATTCTAAGACAAAGCACATTTCTAGCAAGTACAAATTTTTGAAGGAAAAGGTGGAAGCAAATGAAGTTAGATTGGTTTATGTGAACACTAAAGAGTAGATTGCAGATATTTTCACTAAACCTTTTCCCAAGGAATTGTTTGAATACCCGAAGATAGATTGGTAGTTTCTGCCCCTCCGGTAGAGACTTGATTGATGCAGTTTGGCATCAGTCTGGTATGCATTATTAGAGATACTTTTCATTCCGACACTGATGTGAGATGCTACCGCTCAGGGGGAGTAGTCAACTTTGTGATTCAGTGGTTTATGTTTTTGCTTTAATATTTTTGTCAGGTTTCTGGCATTGATGTCAAAGGAGGAGTAATATAGAAGTGAAAAAGAAAACTTAAGGAGTTGTATACATCAGGGAGAGAGAGATTCAGAGCTTTACAAAGATATCATTCATAGGGGGAGTTTGGTCTTTGTTTCAGAACCTCATTGCTACATCTGTTTGCGGGTGATTGTTGGTTGTCTTCCATTGGGGAGACTTGTTTGGCATTTCTTGGTACTTAGATGTTTTTCACATATAGTGTTGCCATCAATGCCACAGGGGGAGATTGTTTTCCATTTGATGGAATTGATTATGTGTTGCATTGATGCCAATGCTAGCTGTTTGGATGCTTTACCGACACCCTTCTGGTCCCAGTAGGTTGAGTGGTTTTTGGTTGATTTGGATCCGACATGATTTGGTAGGCTCCGGTATAGTTTGGTGATGGAATTGGCTTGTTCATGATACTCATGCTCATATTCAATCAGCTGGTTTTGGTTTGGCTATCAGATGCTATCCTGTTTGCTTAGAAGCTTGGTTTCTGGTTCCGGCGAGGGTTTCACCGGTAGAGCTTTTGATGAAGATCTTTGATGAATTGCATAAGTGGTGTTGGTGCAGCTTCTGGTGGAGTTTTAGGATGCTATTGGTGATCATGTTCAAGACTTGACGGATTGAGATCATTCTTGTAGCGTGTGGACCTATACTGGGTCCCGGTTGGTCTAGGTTATGGATTGGTTTAATGAAGCATGTGGATTGGACCTCTTGATACATTTCCAGGATGACTTATGGGTTGGATATTATTTGTTTGGTCTAAGGATGACATGGTTTGTAATTATGTAATTGGTTTATTATCTGGTGGCTGACCTGATTGTTTATGGTTGAGGGTTTGTATATATAGATGTAAGATCTCATTGTAGATCATCATGGTTATGTTAGAGGTCATGGTCAAGGGATGTAATGTACGGATAATGTAATATCATTCAGGCAAAGGATTTGGTCGATCTTTGGAGATCAAATTAGGTTTATGTAAGAGGATTTAGTCCTCCGGTATTAAGCTTAACCGGAACTGTACCGAGGCATAGGAGATGCTATCTTTTGTAGTTCAACACTTCTCCGGATTGTAGTTTGGATTTCTATGTAGTCAGTGAGACTCCTTTTGTGATGAGAAGTGCACTCTAGGTTGTTGGCCAACCTGCAAGTGGAGGCCCCTCAATTGTAATTCACATACTTACTATAGAAGTATTATCTGACTGTGGATAGGCTTCCCACCGTGGTTTTTCCCTTTACCGGGTTTTCCACGACAAATCTTGGTGTCATGTGGATGGTATTTATTCTGTGATTTTTGTTTATGCTTAATTGGTTTAACTTCTATTCTGGTGTTTGGTTTAAACATTCTGGTATTAATGTTTTGGGTTTCGGTATTAAAGTTTGAATTGCTAATGGTTTCGATAATCTATGACAACTGATTCACCCACCCCTCTCAGCTGTCTTCTGGTTATTTGAACTGTCTAATACTTAATTTACCAATGATAGAGTCAAGAGTTACCTTTGTCTTATCAATAGATTTGAGTTCTTGAATGGCTGCAACTTAGATAGCGTAGACCGGTAGAAGGGTTCTCAACACCTTGCTAACCATAGTGGTATCCTCCATTGTACCTCTAGCACTTTTGATTTCTTCGACTATCTCTTTGATCCTCTGACCATACTATTGAATGTTTTCTCCTTCAACCATCCGCATATCATCAAATTTTCCTCTAAGACTCTCTTCTTTGGCAATCTTAACATGCTCATCACCGCTATAGATTTCTTCCAGTTTCTTCCAAACTTCATATACAGTCTCCAATCCATGAACATCAACATATTCTGAATCGGAAAAGTAACTGATGATGGCCTCCAATGCTTGATTGTTCTCATGTTGCTCCTTCTTTTGATCATCTGTCAGAATCCCACTAGGCAAGTTATATTTAGTAACAACATGTTCCCAATATTGACTTCCTAAGCTCTTGATATAGATCTTCATCCTATCACTCCAGATTCTGTAGTTTTCTCTATTGAACTTCAGACCTTCTTTCTTCATCATGTGCTCCTAGATCTTTTCCTCAAGCTATTAGCCTTAAACTCAAGAGGACCTGGATATCTCTTATACCAATTGATAATATGATGAAACTATAAGGATCCGGTCAAATACTAAGAGGGGGGGGTGAATTAGTAGATAGAAAATAACCAGTAGATAGAAAATGACCTAAACTTTCACCAAACAAACTTTCAACTCAGAAACAACTTGCACAATATACCGGTTTAGACACTTAGACAAATCTACAACTGCACTGTTAGTCTTTACCGATTGTCTCAATACTCAGTGACATAATGCAATAGATCTTGAAACTTAAATACCATTTGACAAATCCTTAAACCACTTCACAAATATCAATAAAAGCACATTTTAGATCATTTTCGGTCATTCAAATATATCTATGCAGATTTACCAGTCATTCATATCAACCATATCAAAACACATCCACAAAATCATTCACCACTTAACACAATGATTTTTCACGTGGAAACCCAAATGGGAAAAACCATGGTGGGGATGAATACCCATAAGTATTTTGAAGTCTTCTGAAGTTCGCCCTGTTAGGAGCCAAGCCCGGTTAGAAGCTTATACAATAATGTCTTGTTATGAACAAATCTGGTTAAGGGATTGACTTCAATACCTTGTTAAAGGTAACCTCAGTGGAGGATTTCAAATCCAAGCTAATGGATCACCTTGCTAGAGGATTCTAACAACAAGCCTATTAAAGCTTACCCAGTTAAGGGATTTAACTGTTGTAATGGTTAGAGAACAACAGGTTCTTTGCTGATCCGGTAATAGCACTTTCTTGCTTAATTGGATCCTTTTCTACAACTATCTACCTTCACAACATTCTGCAAACACACCTTTTGGTTTGGCAACAATCACACTTAACCAAATTTGCCAACACACTTACAAAACAATTCATCGACCTTAAAAACAAATACATTAGGTCGGTAACACAACACAAAACCTACAAATCTCATAGTGATTACAAACATATCGGTTCAATCTTGACCGTCAGATTACATAGCAATCAACTACACATTGTTCTAGACAACTTCAAACGCTCATGGATTACCGCACATTGGATCCAGTTACTCATCACACGTTTTTCACTTCATGCTATGCATTTGATCATTCCCAAGATAAATAGTTATCTTCACACGCTAAATCTACTTCAAAATTCATCATGTGCAACATTCTTATGTGGCATCTTCATCTCCGATCATCATTTGGTCATAAATCATCACAATCGATTCTCCAAGCTCCATCGGTTAGGGCTCTACATATCAATTGGTTAGGGTTACCGGTTGAGTTCTCTGCTTCAATAATACTACCGGTTGCCTTCACTACTTTACTACAGGTTGCTTTGTTGCATCATTACCGGTTGCAATACATCTTTATTACCGGTTGCAATTGACATCAATGAGAACACTATACTTCATCGATGCAATCTTCATGCAATGCCAACATATTTATATTATTTTATGAAACACCTTGTAAAAATTAGCTTAACTGAATATTTGTTCTAAGGGGTCATATTAAGTATCTTATTATGGTAATTATGTTTCTTGAAATTTAATTATTTAAGTTCATATCAAAAACATCTCAATAATGTCAATGACAATTTAAGTTTCCTTACCAACTTAGCTTAAAGAAGGGAATCACAGTTAAAACACAATTATGGAAGCATCTAAACAAATGTTTTTATAAGAGGCCAAATTAAGACCAAAATTAAGACCAAAATTAAGACCAAAACAAATATGTCAACCAATGAAATGAGACAAATGTTACCATTTTTTTTATAGTAGTAGTATTGGTTAGGCTATGCATTGCCTCGTGCAATTCCTAAAGGCACAATCCTTTTTCCTTGATTCCAATCTCTTCATGCAAGAATTAATAATTGTTTGGAATTTTATTTATTTTATTTGAAATAAAAATAATTGTTTAGAATTTAATTTAATTATTTGAAATTAGAATAAAATGTGCGTTTTATTTTAAGGTTGCTTGTCTTAAGGAATTGCTAACAAGTATAGGAACAAAAGTATTGATGTGTTGAAATTATGACATTTTGATGAAAACTAAAAACATGCTGCCTTGGGCACTAGAAACCACTAGTTCTAGAGTATCTTATCCAATTCTAGAGCCCTTTTGGAATTTATTTGTAGAGTTATAGTAACGACAAATTTCAGAAGCAACACTCCCAATTGGAACAATATTCTGAATACAACTTCCATTTATTTTGTTAGAACTTTATGTTTTGAATGAACAAATTATTTTACCAATTCCATTTTTCGTGTTATAATTTTATGTTTTGAATGAACAACTTATCGTGTATTTATTTTTTAATTACAAATTTAATCTTTTAGTTCTATTCAGACTTTGTCAACAACATGCATGTTCAACATATTGTTGATTCACAGGAAAGTTTTCAAGAATCAAGTAAAGTCATTGATAAAAAAGAATATGAAAAATAGATAAAACATTAAACCTTTTCAAGTAGTTTTTATTCTTCTTTTGAGAATAAAGATTTCTATAAAAAAAGATATTGGTTTTATATAATTTTGCTTTCAAAAAATTAATAATTACTGTGCAATTTAATACTTTTTTTAAAGTCCATAAAAAGTTGATTTGACTATAAAAGAATATTCCAACTCTTCTAAAATAGTTTACCACCTGGCTAGAAGATGAACAATTGATTTATTCTATAGTTGAGTCCATTTTTACTATTAGATGCATGTATTTATGTTAATTGTTAGTTATAATTAAATTATGATTTATTAATTGTTGTATTTCTCTATGTTATTAAACTATGGAATATTGCATTGTCAATTTATATGAGAATATGTGAGCTGCACTATACTTATTTTATTTTTTTGTGCTTAAAAAAATAATTATAAAATTATAAAAAATAAAATATAAAAAACTTCATTTATCTTGTGTAGAGTATTTTATTAACATTGGTATATTCAATTTACAAAGTGATTCCTTTCAACAATGAAATTATTAGAACAACTTCTTTTGATAGTCATTTCCTCTTACTTAGCATAAGCATTTCCTCTTATAGAGAATAAGCATTTCCTTCTTAATTTAGTCATTTGAATGCAATTTAAAAAATTTCATTAAATTTAGTTATTTGATTGAAGTGTGAAACCTTACTTTCAAGAAGTAGGAAAACTCTTGGACGAGATTCTTGACAATCTCTAATGTATATTTTCTTTGGATATTGCCTTAATTTGACACAAAAAAATTATTGACTAAAGTGAAAAGATATCATAATTATTCATCACTTTTTGACACGATTGCCAACAAGGTACTTTTAGGTCTTACAAGGCTTATACTTGGGCAATCTATTCTAGCAGTTCTTTTAGCAAAAAAAATCCTTCTGTGAATTGAAATTTGTTCTACATGGTTAAGAATAAGGACTCACAAGGCCATTTTTAGCAAAGAACTCACCACCTCACACTGTCACAACAAAAGGCAGTGAAAATAATTGAGCATAAAATTTAATTAGGGAAAGAGTCATTACCTTGATCTTTGAGAAGTCCCAATAATTCAATAACAAAAATTAACTAAAAGATCAACAAAAAAATTATAAAAAAAATCTAGAAAAATAGACAACCTAAAAGAGTCA
The DNA here is from genome assembly GCF_030272615.1 of Cryptomeria japonica. Taxonomy (NCBI): domain Eukaryota; kingdom Viridiplantae; phylum Streptophyta; class Pinopsida; order Cupressales; family Cupressaceae; genus Cryptomeria; species Cryptomeria japonica. The sequence continues at coordinate 863,309,001 of NC_081409.1, read as the reverse complement.
TTCCAAACAAACCAATAAACTATAAGAAATGACTTGAGAATAGGTTAAAACCTACTCAATCAACTTGAATATGGATGAAGAAACCTCTATGAAAATATATTACCTTCCATAATACCTACTGTAAGGGGAATAAATATTAGGTCTTTTTCAAATTTAAAGTCATGTGCCAAACCTATGACTACAAGACAAAACAAACTAGAAACTTGAGTTTATCCCTATCCACGTTGAAACATTAGCTATGTAATGGCTCGTGGGATTAGATTTTGGGTTTATTAATGCATGGGAAGAGACACATACAATATTTCTAGATAAATACCAAGACTACTACCATATTAGGGATATGAAAAAAGAACCATTCCACCTAAAACAAAAGGAGAACAAAAGTTTGGAATATTATTTGGACCAAATCCTTTTAAGGCACTATGGAGATGTCCTAAGACTTTAACTTGCTAATATCATATTCTTGAGGGGCCTAAAAGAAGAATATAGATAGGCTTTTTACCTCATGGGGTTATGTGATGTCACAAAAATAAATATTTTTGGCATCTTTAAACTATTAAAATCTATCAAAATTATTCAAGGATAAGGGGCCAAATTAAAAAATAAGTTGGTAAAAAATAATGGAATATCAAAATTGATGCACGATTATTTGGGTGTACGGATAATCCTGTACAATCAAATAATGTTATTTTATTTAAATTTTTATTTGTTATGGTTTTGATTTTTGATGTTGTAGGCATGATTTCATTCAGATGGTGCTCTCCTCCAACTCTTGAATAAGTATTAAAAATTGGAATTTTATATTGCAAAGTTAGATTATAGTTTTAAAGATTCAATGTTGCAAGATAATTTTAATTTTATGGGAGTCAAAATATCGCGCTCAAGTGAGAATTAGAAATTTAGCGCATACTATGGAGCATTTGAAATTCAAATTTATTTGTCCATTTTGAGCTTGGAGAGCCACGAGTGTCTGGTGAAGGAGAGAGTGGAGTGTGATGAGATTGGGAAAACAATTAGTGGTGCCTAAAGGAATTGAATGTGGGATTGATATGGAATCTGGATTGAGAATATTTACATGCCTAAGAGGAGAGAATAAAGAAAAATCTTATTGATTTTGATAGAGAAAATCCCATGGCCAGACTTGGAAAAAGAAAATAAGAGCTTGAAGTTAGAAAAGGGGAGCATGTTGATGGAAGGGGAGAGCTAGTTAGATTGTGGGTGCTAGGAGAAGTTTTCATGGAGAATATGGAATGAAGTATTAATTCTTATAGCTGGTTTTTAATGTCTTTTATTTTCATGTTCACAAAGGTTTTTAAAGTGAATTTAAAAATACTCAAAAATAGGTTTTGGATTGGAACATGTTTCCTATATTTATTTTTATCATTCATTTTCAAGAATGTATCTTTTTGAGATTTCTTCATGTATTTTGTATCAAGAATTAATGGGTTTCCTTTTCATGCTTTTTGCTATAAATGTTGTGTTTCATAAGTTAAAGTTTTGTGTTTGAATTTGTTACATCGATTGATAATCCATTCTTGGATTTTCAATTATTGAGCTGCATAAAAACTATTAAAATAATTAGAAAATTTAAAAAGTCACTATAACTATAAGAGAACATTTTTTTTAAATGGATCCAACATTAAACAAATACCTGTATCTAGTAGCCATTTATAAATCATAACAATCGCTTATAGATTGATGACTTGAACCAAGCTAGTCTAATAGGAAACTATCTTATTTGGCCACAATTACATTACAACAATATATAAAAGAATGACAATATGATTAAAGTTTCTGTGATGGGGAAAAATCAATGAAGAATTAAACTATGAAAATCAAGAGGAGTACATATGGTCTCTTTTGCAATAGAGAAAAGTGGGTTTTTTCTAAGATGATTGAAGGGGCCTTCTTAGAGAATTCCACTATCCTATTACTATAATAATTCGAAGAAGTGAAAAATTATATGAAGATTAAAAAACCCTCTACATGATACAATCACATTGTCCTCACTTAAGCACATTGATGAGTAAGAGTAAAATAGTTACCTCAACCCATATAGGGACTAAATAAATATTGTCTTGCGTAAATAGCTAGTTATTTGATCTTCAAGGATTAAAATTGTTTGATGTTCTATCTCTCACACAAATTTGGGTCTATTTTTTGGTCAAAATATGAAAAGAAAAGTTTGTCATACTTGAAATAAATATTTGAAATATTTATACATACAATCTTAAGACAGTCTAGCTATATGAAATAAAAGATTTTTGAGTCTATTTTTCAAATATATAATTTATTCTAAAATTGTAATGCCCCACCAGGAACCCTAAAGGAAAAAAACACAACTAGGCAACTAAAGGGTGAAATATTTTTTTTTTCAAAGATTAAGTGCATTAATGATAACAATAGCACGTTTAATAACACAACAAAAGTCTAACACATGATTTTTTAAGGGTTACCAACGAAGATTAATTCGCAAATTATATTAACAACATGGTTAATCCAATTGTCCATTTAATTAGGTAAATTAAATGCTTAAGATTAAACCTACACATACATCTAAATTCCATAATGAAAGAATCCAGTATTCCAATGCATTTATTTATCCATATTTCATTTATACATAAGATCAAAGCAACTGAACTAACATACATTCCACCGATATAATATTACAACATCCATAAATACATGGCTTCCAAAAATACCACGAAATCCAAAAGTTACAATATCGAGGTTACATAAAAGTTTGATACAATGACCACAAGGTCTCAACTTAACAAAGATCATGAACATGAGCTGGTACATGAACCACGAACCAAGAAACACCAACGAAGCCTTTCCTCGCCCGAAGATACAATCCAGAACATCCAATGGGAAGTGGCACTACCACTCGACCATGTGATCTCGAAATGGAACCACCCCATCGTGCTAGGAGATAGTAGAAGACCCTCAAGCAAGAAAAATAAGACAAGTACGATAGAACTACATGACTCTGCAAACATCCATGTGACTCAACTCACAAACACTAGTGACTCTAAGGAGAGAGTGTCATTGCATGACTTAAGGTGGTTACCCTGATAGGCCTCCATAGGTCCCGACCCCCATCTTGGGTTATCCTGGTAACCTCTCCCGAACCTCTAGCTCCATCTAAGCCTCATGCGGACCCTACCAATCCTTTCATGAAGAAAATGTGATAGGTTTGCCATTCTAGACCTTCTCACCACATCTTGAGCATATACAAGCACTCAAACATGTGCGAGACACATTATCTTAATTAGTATTTTAACTACCCACCCCCTAATCAATTATTAGGTTATCACTTCTTAACTGACTTTCGAGGGGTTATCCTGCCATCCACTTCAGGTGTGGCCCCCACTCGAAAGCCACTCTCTCTCATAGGACACCAACAGGAAAGGTCTCTCTACGAGAAATCTATGGTGAAACTGACAACCATATTTATTCCTGACAAACCACAGGTGAAGGATACACAATCACTAACCCAGGATTGACCATATGGAATAAAACACACAATGACTTATATCAATAGGGTTATACAACAACACCTGACCAAGGGGTAAGACAAACTTAGTAACAAGACAATAACTCAAATCAAATTTACAACAAAATATGCTTTTACCAGAGAATACCCTTTATTCAAAAGATCCTATAACAGGCAATCTTTTTAAAACAGTATAAAGCATTAATTACTTGCAAATACAGATATTTCAGAAAAGCAGAAAATACACCTCATTGATAAAAGAAAAACATAATTGTCATTTGATCAACAAGGCTAAATTAAGCACATAAAAATTAGCCTTCTAATGTACTTCCAAGAATAAATATAGAATCTAAAAAAATATAAGCTTTTCTAGAAATAACCAAATTCCAAATTAATTATATATATATAAATATAATATTAATATATATATATATATATATATATATATATATATTCATCATATATATATTCATCATATATATATTCATCATATATATATCATATACCTATGTTCATATTACAAAATATATATATATTAAAACATGAATTAATTTGTACAAAATTAAATAATACTTAAATGATATCATACCCAAAATTTTAAAAACTTATTTATGAATATATATATATATATATAATAAATTAATGAAAAAAAAACTGAATTATATAACACTGGGCACGGAACCCGATTGTACCATATTTTGGAATACAAAATAAAACTTAGGGAAAAGCGAACCATACTAACTCACTGCTACCTTACAGTAGCAGGGCTACCGCCGGTAGCTGTACTACCATCGGTAGCAACTACCGACCCTCCCAAATGATTTTTTTCTTCTTTTTCTTTTTAAATTCCATAGCATAAAAATTATAAATTTCAATTTTCAATAAAATTTATTTCCCTAGAATTTAATTAATACAATTTTCCCCAAAATAATTAAATAAAGCAATTTCCCCATAATTTTTAATAACCCAATAAATTTAATTAAAATTAAATTTATTACTATAGTACATAAATAATTACACAGAGATGTACAAATATTGACAGAACAACCATAGGCAAATATCGAAACCAATACCAAACAAGAGGGAATATTTTCTTTAGTAAATCCCATTTTCTACCAAAACTTGCAACTTTTATGCACAATAAAACATCTTGGCAAAATTTGCTAGAATAACTTTTCCAAAATCCTCACAAAATTTAATCTACAAACACTGAGGAAATAACTTCTTTCCATAAACTAAAAATTAATTTCAGGAATGGACTTTAGCCAAGAACAAGAAATAACCAAAAAGGGTTTTGGAATTGACAAATATTTTTAACACACATCATTCAGAAAGAGGGAAGAAATAAAATATTTTCTTTAAAAACAACCAGAAGAGGCCACCCAACCTGTATAGCTTTCCTGGAAGATTTACGTGGAAGAGCTCAATCCTGTACTGGTTTCCCAAGCCAATCCCTCTTCTAGCAATCCTCTGATAATTTCTTCTTCAACAAAATATTGTTCCCAAAATAATTTTTTTCTTCAAAAATCTCTACCTCCTTCTTGTGTACCAAAAAGAGAAAGATCTATTCTTTTTAACCTAAAATTTTAGGTTGCGCATATTTTTCCCATAAAAACCCTAATATTTAATTTTAGTAATAAAAGCAATTTTATTTTCTTTTCTAATTCCTAACAAAGGGATAAATTAACATGCAATAACCAATTTTTTTTTTTTTTTTTTTTCTTTTCTCATGCAAATTAATTAATTTTTTAAACAAAGAAAATAAAGCAATACTTTAATTCTAATTTATTCTTTTATTCATTTATTTATTTAAAATTCTAGGAAACAATAAATGAAATTAATCTAATTTATTTTTCACTAAAATTTAAATAAGATATAATTCGAATATAAGGCAACTTGCAATCTAATTTAATAATTTCTTTTAATTAATTAAATTTAAAATCTTAATGCATAAAATACATAATTCCAAAAATACCAACTATGAGATATCTCCATAAATTTAATTAATTAGTTAAATCCACTAAATACACAAACTGAGCAAACCCCAAGCAAAGACTCAGAAAAAGTCAAACGACAATACACGAAGGCCAAACAAACTGACAGGACGACCAACTGACGACACTCACAAGAGTGTAACTGGGTAAAATAGGGTCAACTACTACCTCCTCCACTTTCATCGGACAAATATAAGGCACGCTCAGACTTGTGAAGCCAGGTGGAGACGATACCTCGTACCTACCCGGTACTTGTACCTGCAATGTTCTGCATCACCGAACCACACATGCATGTATACAATATAGAAAACACGACATACACACCGATGAAAGAGAATCACGACGTTCCCTGTCTCACTGCAGTGAGTGAAGGAAAATCGTCCCCTTGCATCCAATACACTCGCAGACACGCAACATATAATTACACATTGGATAGATAAAGTAAAGTGTCAGTATATAGCAATAATCCATAAAATGCCATAATTCACAAGTACTGAAATATTGCAAATAAATTATGCATCTCATATCCAAATAAAGCATGAAATAATGTCATATAAGTCTGAATAACACATCATGGTAATGTATCCACTAAAAGTAAACAATAATAAAATATGAGTCTAATGAGTTCAAACGAGGAGGGGTACTACATTCTCCCCCCCAAAACTAGGCTTACTCTTGGAAGCCTAAAACAAATAGGAATACAACTCTCTCATCTTCACTGCATCCTCCCAAGTTGTCGAGGTCTCATCATTTGGGTCCCATAGGACCCTTACCTGGTCGATGGTGCGACCCCTGAGGATCAAATCTTGACACTGAAGAATGTGCATGGGCTCCATGCAAAGCTGCCCGTCCTCGACCTACAAAGAGTTCCAATCAAGAACATGTGTCACATCAGGATGATAAGGTCGAAGAAATGAAACATGAAAGACATCGTGGATGCGGGATAGACTTAGTGGCAAGGCAAGATGGTAGGCAACAAGTCCTATCCTCTCAAGGATCTCAAAAGGGCCAACAAACCAAGGCGCCAACTTAGAACCCTTTCCATAACGGATAGGACTCTTCCATGGATGCACTCTCAAAAACACACGATCACCAACATAAAACTGACGATCTACCCTATGAGCATCTGCATACTTCTTCTATCTATCCTGTGCAGCTACCAAATGCTCACGAATCCTCTCAACCTGCTACTCCATCTTTAGAAGAATATCCGGTCCTATAAGCACCTTGTCCTCTAGCCGATCCCAACTTAAAGGAGTGCGGCAAGGACGACCATACAATGCCTAAAAGGGGGACATACCTATGGAGCTGTGATATCCATTGTTATAAGCAAACTCGACTAGATAGATATAATCCTCCCAGTGTGACTGTTGGTCCATAACATACATGCGAAGCATGTCCTTCAAAACCTGATTCACTTGCTCTATCTGACCATCTGTCTCTGGGTGATAAGCTGAACTAAAGTTCAACTAAGTCCCCAAAGCATGCTGAAGTGAGGTCCACAATGCTGAGGTAAAGATAGGATCTCTATTAGAGATGATCCGCTTCAGAATCCCATGCAATGTCACTACATATTCCAAGAAGACTCGTGCCACCACTACTGTTGTATAGGAATCTCGAATAGGAATAAAATGAGCAACCTTAGTCAATATGTCAACTATGACCATGATAGCATCATGACAATGTGAAGGTATAGGTAACCCAAAAATGAAATCCATGGAAATGATATCCCATTTCCAATCCGGTACCAAATTAGGTTGTAAAAGCCCTGTCAGGTGCTGATGCTCTGCCTTCACTCGCTGACATTCTAAACACTTCGACACAAAATCAGCAATGTCGCATTTCATACTAGCCCAATGATAAACTTGTCTAAGATCTACGTGCATCTTCTTGACACCCGGATGTGCTGAGTAAGGTGCACGATGGGCCTCAGTCATGATCAAAACACGAAGATCCTCTAAAGGAGGTACATAGATCTGTCCATGGTGACAAAGAAGTCCATCTGCCTCAAGGTTATATCTAGAAAATCTACCATCTAAAGGCCTTCCAGACTCTATCACAGCTCTAACATCCTGATACCAAGTATCCTGAGGAAGAACTCCAAGAATCCTCTCTCTCTCAAGTCTACTCCAAGGGACAATGCTAAAACTTCATGCCGCCTATGACTCAAAGCATCTGCCACCTCATTCTCTTTCCCCTGAATATAGCGAACCTGAAAATCATACTCGTAGAGGAATTCCATCCATCTCCGCTGTCAAGCATTCAAGTTCGGCTACATGAATATATACTGCAGACTACAGTGATCACTATGCAGGTCAAACCGACGCCCTAACAGGAAATGTTGCCATCTAACCAAAGCATGAACTACAGCTGCCAACTCTAAATCATGAACTGGATAGTTCAACTCGTGGTTCTTGATTTTGTGAGACTCATAGGAAACCACATGTCCATCCTGCATAATCACTACACCTATACCTTCCAAAGAGGCATCTATGCATACCATAAAATCTCTAGATGGATCAGGAACTGCCAAAATCAGAGCATTGACAAGGAGTTCCTTCAAGGTCCAAAAAGATGACTCACACTACTTTGACCAAATAAACTTCTTCCCTTTTCTCTAAAGAGAAGTAATAGGGTGTCCTATTCAGGAAAAGCCCTCAACAAAGCGACGACAGTATCTAGCCAAACCCATAAAACTCTGAACTTTTGAAACATTGGTCGGCACTGGCCAATCAACAATGGCTTGGATCTTTGAAGGATCCACGGATATACCTTCTCCCAAAACCACATGACCAAGATAGTTCACCTCAGACTGGAAGAAGTCACACTTTGCCAAATTGGCATAAAGTTGATTCTCCCTCAAGCACTGCAATACCTGACATAAGTGACCCTCATTCTCTTCCATAGTTCTAGAATAAATCAATATGTCATCCAAGAACACAAGGACAAAATTATCAAGGTAGGTACGAAAAATCCCATTCATGAGGCTCATGAAAATTGAAGGCGCATTTGTCAACCCAAATGGCACCACTGTGAACTCGTAGTGACCATAACGAGTACGAAACGTTGTCTTATGAATGTCTGCATCCTGAATGCGCAACTGATGATATCCAGATTTTAGGTCATTCTTAGAGAACACCTTGGCTCCCTTTACCTGATCGAAAAGATCATCTATACGAGGCAATGGATATCGATTCCGGATGGTTACCTTATTCAGCTGTCGGTAATCAACGCATAACCAAAGAGAAACATTTTTCTTCTTAACGAAAATAATAGGTGCACCCCAAGGAGAAACACTAGGATGAATGAATCCCTTGGCCAACAATTCCTCTATTTGCAATTTCAACTCACTCAACTCCTAAGTAGTCATCTGATATGGAGCTCTCGAAATAGGTTCTACACTAGGAACCAAATCAATGCGAAAGTCTGTCTCGCTTTGGAGGCATACCGGGAATATCCAATGGAAACACATCATCATACTCTCAAAGAATAGGGTGACCATCAAGAGCGATTTCTCGACTCTCTGACTCATCCACATCCTCAAGAGTAACTGCAAAAAGTTGACACCCTCTATGCATGCACCGCTTAAGTTTCATAGCAGAGATCATACGTAGGGATATCGGTCTCTGAACTCCAACAATCTCCACTTCTCTACCAAGATCATCTAAACACTCCACTATCTTCTTGCAATAGTCCACACGAGCACTATGAGATGATAGCCAATCCATCCCCAACACAACTCCATAAGAACCCAAAGGAATGACTCGAAGGTCATTTGAGGTAACTATGGTTCCTAGGTCCAACTCACAACTAGGAATAAAGGCATCTATAGAGACACGAACACCTGTAGCCAACTCTACTGGCCACCTCCCCTAGCTTTCCTAGCCATGACCTAGCACTGTAAAAGAGAAAATGGTTCAGATCTACGACAAGGATAAAACAAGGGAAACACAAACATTAAGACCTAAGCAAAAAGGTCCAGTTGAATGGGCTCACTACAAACCCAAAGTACCCAGTGTTGAAACATGGGCTATGATACCAAATGTAATGCCCCGCCAGGAACCCTAAAGGAAAACAACACAACTAGGCCACTAAAGGCTGAATTTTTTTTTTTTTTAAAGATTAAGTGCATTAAATATAACAATAGCATGTTTAATAACACAACAGAAGTCTAACACATGATTTCCTAAGGGTTACCAACGAAGATTAATTCATAGATTATATTAACACCATGGTTAATCCAATTGTCCATTTAATTAGGTAAATTAAATGCTTAAGATTAAACCTACACATACATCTAAACTCCATAATGAAAGAATCCAGTATTCCAATCCATTTATTTATCCATATTTCATTTATACATAAGATCAAAGCAACTGAATTAACGTACATTCCACCGATATAATATTACAACATCCATAAATACATGGCTTCCAAAAATACCACGAAATCCAAAAATTACAATATCGAGGTTACATAAAAGTTTGATACAATGATCACAAGGTCTCAACTGAACAAAGATCACGAACATGAGCTAGTACATGAACCACGAACCAAGAAACACTAATGAAGCCTTTCCTCGCCCGAAGATACAATCCAGAACATCCGATGGGAAGTGGTACTACCACCCGATAATGTGATCTCGAAATGGAACCACCCCACCGTGCTAGGAGATAGTAGAAGACCCTCAAGAAAGCAAAATAAGACAAGTATGACAGAACTACATGACTCTGCAAACATCCATGTGACTCAATGATGGGATGGGGTTTGGGATAGACTAGCCTAGTCTATGCTCTTGGATCCTTTCCTTGGATCTCCTGGTGTTCTCCTCACACCCTAGGATCTCTAGGACTTCCCTTTGCTTGAGAATCCCTTGACCATGCCCAATCCACCCACCAATGAGTTGCAATGCTGCTCCTAAGGTCTCACCTACTCATGAGACTCAAAACCCCTTACTATGGCTAATAAGGGCTAATCTTGTTTCACACTTTCCAAGGTCTTAGCAAGGTTAAATCAGGTCTTAAACCATGTTTTACATCCCTCCATGTGCCCTCAAGGAGTTTCTACCTTCATCCTTTCTATCGATTTCACTGTTTTGTGTTTTTGTTTACAAAACAGGGCTACAAGGATTAGGACCAATTAGGCCTCTTGACAGGTCTTCTAGGGCTCCCTCTCACTAACGATGCACAAAAAGCCCTAACTCCCAAAATGGACTACCATTCAATTGGAAGGGGCTCAAGGATTTTCTAGGTTTTGGGCCTCCAAGTGGCCGTACAGTGCCTAGGGTGAATTTTGGGGTTTTTAAGGGTTTTGTGAGGGTTTCTAGGGTCTGCCTGGGTCACAGTGAGTGTTTTGAGTTTAAGCCACCTTGTTTTGATTGGTGGAGGATCCTCCTTCACACCAATGATGCTTCAAACACTCCTCTGCACTTCCTCCAAAGAGTGTACTCTCCTCTGTCCAACCTTGTTGTCCAAGACCTCTGCAACTTACTCTTTCCTAGCCGGGCACTGTTCAGTCTCGCCTAGGATTGAGTCTCTTGATGGCCTCCCTGCATTTTCAAGGGCCCTGCTTGTTTTGCAGTATGGTACAAGGTCTGCACTCTCATTCCCCATGGTTTCATGGTGGATCCACAACGAGGAATGGAGTTAAGACTTCATTTACACAATCCTGCCCAAAACTGGACAGAAAGAAGACTATTTACAAACACACTCAATCTGCAAATAAAAACCTAAAACAATTGCTTGAAATGAAAGTATTTACACCATGACAAATATTCCACGTAGTTTTTGGATGTTTCTCAATCCATTAACTTGCTTGTCTTCTTCATTCAAACTGACTGGTAACAATTTTATAGTCTCAGTTTGATCTTTTTGCTAGGGCCGTACAATGTGTGACATCCAACCCATGAATTTAGGGTTTGCAAGTACTTATACTACCTTTGCCTCGGTCTATGTGCCCAAACTAGGGTTTTCCATGCTAACCTAAAGAACTTGACATCATGGTGGAAAAGTTGCTTGACAACTTTTAAAAGTTGTCATGCAACTTTTGCAACTTTTGAGCAACTTTCCCAATGTTGCTTTTTATGACTCCTAGACCCACATTGGGCCAACCTAAGGACACCACCATGTTATAAAGGACCCCTAAACACTTCCAGGACACACATACCCTCCATTTTCAAGAAAATCACAATCTTGACTCATGACCCCTAAGATCTCCACTAGGACCCTAACTAGGACCTATGAGCACATGGCTCATTATTTTATGTACAATGGCTTCTAAAGAAGCATAACACCAACAAAACAAGGAAAGAGAAAGAGTTTGGAAGGGTTCTCCTGCACCACTCAACTCACAAACACTAGTGACTCTAAGGAGAGAGTGTCATCACATGGCTTAAGGTGGTTACCCTAGTAGGCCTCCATAGGTCCCAACCTCCATCTTGGGTTATCCTGGTAACTTCTCTCGAACCTTCAGCTCCATCTAAGCCTCATGCGGACCCTACCAATCCTTTCGTGAAAACAAGGTGATAGGTTTGCCATTCGAGGTGTTCTCACCACATCCTAAGCCTATACAAGCACTCAACCATGTGCGAGGCACATTATCTTAATTAATATTTTAACTACCCACCCCCTAATCAATTATTAGGTTATCACTTCTTAACTGACTTTCGAGGGGTTATCCTGCCATCCACTTCAAGCACGGCCCCTGCTCGAAAGCCACTCTCTCTCATAGGACACCAATAGGAAGGTCTCTCTACGAGAACTCTATGGTGAAACTGACATCCATATCTAGTCCTGACAAACCACAGGTGAAGGATACACAATCACTAACCCAGGATTGACCATATGGAATAAAACACACAATGGCTCATATCAACAGGGTTATACAACAACACCTGAACAAGGGGTAAGACAACCTTAGTAACAAGACAATAACTCAAATCAGATTTACAACAAAATATGCTTTTACTAGAGAATACCCTTTATTCAAAAGATCCTATAACAGGCAATCTTTTTAAAACAGTAAAAAACATTAATTACTTGCAAATACGGATATTTCAGAAAAGCAGAAAATACACCTCATTGATAAAAGAAAAGTAGAATTGTCATTTGATCAACAAGGCTAAATTAAGCACACACACACACACACACACACACACACACACACACACACACACACACACACACACACACACACACACACACACACACAGATATATATATATATATACATGAATTAATTTGTACAAAATTAAATAATACTTAAACGATATAATACCCAAAATTTTAAAAATTTATTTATGAATATATATATATATATATATATCATATATAATAAATTAATTAAAAAAAAATCGAATTATATAACACTGGGCACGGAACCCGATTGTACCATATTCTGGAATACAAAATAAAACCCAGGGAAAAGCGAACCATACTAACTCACTGCTACTGCATGGTAGCAGGTACTACTGTAGGTAGCACTACTACCTTACGATAGCAAGGGCTATCGCGGGTAGTTGTACTACCATCAGTAGTAACTACCGACCCTCCCAAATGAATTTTTTTTTTCTTTTTTTTTTAAAAATTCCATAGCATAAAAATTATAAATTTCAATTTTCAATAAAATTTATTTCCCTAGAATTTAATTAATACAATTTTCCCCAAAATAATTAAATAAAGCAATTTCCCCATAATTTTTAATAACCCAATTTATTACTATAGTAACTAAATAATTACACAGAGATGTACAAATATTGACAGAACAACCATAGCCAAATATCGAAACCAATACCAAACAAGAGGGAATATTTTCTCTAGTAAATCCCATTTTCTACCAAAACTTTCAACTTTTATGCACAGTAAAACATCTTGGCAAAATTCGCCAGAATAACTTTTCCAAAATCCTCACAAAATTTAATGTACAAACATTGAGGAAATAACTTCTTTCCATAAACTAGAAATTAATTTCAGGAATGGACTTTAGCCAAGAACAAGAAATAACTAGAAAGGTTTTGGAATTGACAAATATTTTTAACACACATCATTCAGAAAGAGGGAAGAAATAAAATATTTTCTTTAAAAACAACCAGAAGAGGCCACCCAACCTGTATAGCTTTCCTGGAAGATTTATGTGGAAGAGCTCAATCCTGTTTCGGTTTCCCAAGCCAATCCCTCTTCCATCAATCCTTTGATAATTTCTTCTTCAACAAAATATTGCTCCCAAAATAAATTTTTTCTTCCAAAATCTCTGCCTCCTTCTTGTGTACCAAAAAGTGAAAGATCTATTCTTTTTAACCTAAAATTTTAGGTTGCACATATTTTTCCCAAAAAAACCCTAATATTTAATTTTAGTAATAAAAGCAATTTTATTTTCTTCTCTAATTCCTAACAAAGGGATAAATTAACATGCAATAAGCAAAAATCATTTTTTTTCTTTTCTTTTCTTTTCTCATGCAAATTAATTAATTTTCTAAACAAAGAAAATAAAGCAGTACATTAATTCTAATTTATTCTTTTATTCATTTATTTATTTAAAATTCTAGGAAATAATAAATGAAATTAATCTAATTTATTTTTCACTAAAATTTAAATAAGATATAATTCGAATACAATGCAACTTGCAATCTAATTTAATAATTTCTTTTAATTAATTAAATTTAAAATCTCAATGCATAAAATACATAATTCCAAAAATATCAACTATGAGATAACTCCATAAATTTAATTATTTAATTAAATCCACTAAACACATAAACTAAGAAAACCCCAAGCAAAGACTCAGAAAAAGTCAAACAACAATACATAAAAGCCAAACAAACTGACAGGACGACCAACTGACGACACTCACAAGACTATAACTGGGTAAAATAGGGTCAACTACTACCTCCTCCACTTCCATTGGGAAAATATAAGGCACGCTCAGACCTGTGAAGCCAGGTGGAGACGATACCTCATACCTACCTGGTACTTGTACCTGTAATATTCTACATCACCAAACCACACATGCATGTATACAATACATAAAACACGGCACACACACCGATGAAGGATAATCGCGACGTTCTCTGTCTCACCAGAGTGAGTGAAGGAAAATTATCCCCTTGCATCCAATACACTCACAGACACACAACATATAATTACACATTACATAGATAAAGTAAAGTGTCAGTACATAGCAATAATCCATAAAATGCCATAAATCACAAGTACTGAAATACTGCAAATAAATTATGCATCTCATATCCAGATAAAGCATGAAATAATGTCATATAAGTCTGAATAACACATCATGGTAATGTATCCACTAAAAGTAAACAATAATAAAATATGAGTCTAATGAAATCAAACGAGGAGGGGTACTACAAATACCCAAATGATATGAGTTAATTTTATGTAGGATGTACAAAAATCATTTTTTTAAAGTCATTTTTTAGGGCCATAAGATGCACATGTACAACAAGCATAATTTGACCTAAACCAAAAAAAAAATTATAATTCTTTTTGGGAAAATATGTGTTATATTGAATTTTGATGAAGATATTTTTTTATAATTTTTTTTTCAAATACATATAATCAATCAATTTTCTATTGACCCTAATTATTGTTTTTGAAAACAGCTTGTATATGACAAACATAATTTGTGCTATACTACTCATAAAATTATTATTATATTTCATTGTGTAGAAAATGATGAAGTAAACCTTTAAAAAAATAAATTATTTAAAAATACCAATATTTGAATTTCAAGTTTATGGAACAACTTCTTCAAAAATTAATTAATAAATAGAAACATAATTCTAATTATTAAAAAAATGACATATTTGAAAATTAGACAATGTGATCTATAATGAGTTTTAATTTTTTCAAACAGATCAAGAAAAAAAGTTAATCGTATTACTAAAGTTATTTTTCTCTTGTTATTTTCATGGCATTGTACTTGTAGGTTCAAGGCTAAAACAAAAACATGGCTATGGGTTTCAACTTTCAAATTTTATGAAATGCATACTCATTCCAAAACGTGTACCCTAAAAAGAAGCAAGAATATGGTACAATTAGAAATGGATACCCATTTAAAAAATAAAATAGGTGTCTATTTTAAAAATCAAAATGAATACCTACTTCATATGAACAAAAATTTAGGTTTGAAAGTACCCATTTCTATCAAGATTTTTTCAAGCTAGACATTACCACTAAAAGTGGATCCAACTTCTTGCACTTACCCTTTATCATATCTATATAGGGGGTGTGAGACAAGTAAGACAATCACAATATTAACTCAATTAGGCACTAATAGAGATTGTTAAAATAAGATAAAACAAGTAGAATTTATCTTATCCAATATTAAATAGAAAATTGATATGACCAATCCTTGTTTCAAAGAAAGGTAGAAAATGACAAGAGTATGTAGATTACAAAGAACTTAGCAAGGCTACTCATAAGGGTTTTTTTTTTTCTTGCCTTTCATTGACCAAATAATAGGCAACCTAATTGGAAAAACTTATTTTTTCTTTCTAGAAAATTTTAGTAGTTATAACCAAATTTAAGTAACTCTTGAAGACAAAGATAAGATCACATTTACATTCTCCTAGGAAATATTCAATTATAGAGTCCTTCCTTTTGGACTTTGTAATTTACCAACTGCTTTCTAGAAGATTGTCTTGATCATTTTTGTAGAATTAGTGGATGATTGTATGGAGATTTAAATAGACTTCTTTACCATCCATGGTAGTAGATTTGATGAATCTCTTCAAAATATGGATAAAGTTTTAGAAATATGTGAAGGGCATTGATTATCTTTAAACTACGAGAAACACTTACTAATGGTTGACTAGGGTATCATACTTGGTCATCACATTTTTCTAAAGAATTGGATCTAAAGAAAATATAAATAACATAAATAGAATACTAAAAACATAATTTAAATTTAGAAGCTTTTTCGGGCATATGGTACAAAATATTTTTAGAAATATTTAATAACATTGCATCCGTCGTTTTTTTTTTTCGATCGGTAAAAGTTACTTTATGTTGAAATGTCAAAAACAGTCTGTAGACACTTAAAATTAATATTTAATTAATTTAAGCCTATCAACATAATTAATTGACTTTGATTGTGTTATCCTTATTCCTCTCAGAATCAATTAAATCTAATTTAATTAATCCTGTCACTATTGTCCAATAATTAATCAAATAAATTAATTATTCCCTTATTCTTCTAAAGTCATCTCAATAATTTTTTCCTCTAAACCCACTCAGTTAATTAATTCTAATTAATTAACCAAGTCATGTGATTCCTACAAATCACTTTTCCTAATCCCACTCAACCTAATTAATCCTTCTAGAAAATCTCATAATCATGCTTATCATTATTCTCCAATTTTTTATTCCCACTCATGTCACATCAACATTGAGTATCTCAAAGAAATTCAAATTTCTTTGAATCCCTCAATGCATCCTTATTTTGGAATTTTTAATTCCTCAAATTTGAAATTCAAATTTCTCCCCCCTTTTTCCAAAGGAATTTTATATTCCTATTTATTTTCCCAAGGCACCCTTGATCCATGCCTTCTATCTCAAATCAATCTCAACCCTTCATAATCAAATCAATCTTGGCCCTCCATTGACCTCCTCCAATCTATAAATTGGAGCTTATTCTCCTCACAAATCAGATCCACTTCTCATGCATTGTCATGCTACTCTATTCTCCTCTCTTCTTTCTTCAATCTTTCAATTCAAATCCATCCAAAAATCCAATAATCCTATCAAATTCATCCAATCTATCTTGTTGAGCATTTGGAGAGCATTCCACATCAAGAAATCAAGCAAGGAGCATATCAAGTGGAGAAACATCAAGGGGCACCTTCACTTCATCAAGCTCAATCCGAAGGAGAAGGTAAAATAGCAAGGTAAAATGGTCTCTTGATGTTTTTAGCATTTTCATGTTTATTTCATTATGGTTTGATCATTTGACCTTTTAATCCATTTTCCCCTCTTTATTTTGGCATGCCTGGTGGGACCCACGTCCTGAATTTAACAAAAAAATTGAGTTTTTGTGAAGGTTTTTCACAGGTTCACGCTTCAGCATGAGTGCACGCGCATCAGCGTGACCGTTTCTGGATCAACACGACCGCATAAAAATTTTCAAAAATTTTGGCGGCTCACTGTGCTTCAGCACGACCGCCACGAAAATTTGTCTATCTCCTTCTCATTCTTCCTCTTCTTCATTCTTCTACCTTCTCATTTCTATTTCCATTCTGTTGTCACTTTAGCACGACCACTCTGCGATTAGCGCGAGCATTTTTGTGAAAATTTTAAATTTGAATTTTTAGGCGCTAACTGTAGTTGTTTTGACGTGAGCGCCTGATAATCAGTGCGACTGCATTTTTCTTTTTCTGTTATCTGTCTGTTTAAGTTTTAATAATCTGTTAGCCCGACCGCTCGTGCATTAGCATGTTTTTTTGTCATATCTTCTTCATCTTCACTTTTTTTTCCTCCAAACTTCACTAGATCCCCCACAATTCCATTTTGCACATTTCCTTCCTTGGGGACCTTATCCCAAATTCCACTTTTTGAAGCCTAAAATCCCACATTCCTCTATTTTTAGGGTTTGCCATAACTGCTTCCACTTTTATCCAGTCACCTCCAAATTTTCCCATATTGTCTATCTCCAACTTTTGCTTCTTTGTCCCTCTTAGACAATTTTTTCCATTCCATCACCTCTCCTCCAAAATCCCCATTTTATGCTTGCTTATCCCTTGGAAGGTGGCAAAAACCTAATCAAACCCCATTTACCCTTCAAAGTTTCCTCCAAATCCACATTTGTCATTAGTAGAAAAGTTTTTATTCAGGTTTTTCTACTCATTCCCCAAAAAAAATTTAAAAAAATATTTTTGTCATTCTTTTGTCTTTTGCAGGACGCTTGTTGAAGACTTCATTTTCAAACTACTAATCCACTTTTTTGCAAGTTGCCTAAGGAAATCCGACCAAACATTGTGTTTTTCTTAATCTTTTTATTCTAAGCACCTAGATTTTAATTAGGGTTAAAAGAACTCTTTCTTTTTGTGTTTGAGGAAAGTGTAGAGGTAGGAGAGTATGCTCTTGTCTGCATAGACAATCAGAAATCCTGACCCTCGAACCTTTTCTTGTTTGATTGCATGCTTACCCTTAGCAGGCTTGCCCTCCCAACTTGCTCTTTGAGAAGTTAAGAGGGGAACAAACCAAGTGAGTACACCCAGACCTGGGGTTCCCAACTCACTATAATAAATAGGCCATTGACTACGAAAGGGTCAATGGTTGGGGATATATGAGAGTTCACTCTCACATTGGGTGCTTAGTAGGATCCTAGAGATCTCAATCACTCTTGCATGACTACTAAGTTCTTGGTGCTTCGTTGGGCTATAGGCCTCAATTGTGCTTGCGCAATTGTGAAGGGTAGCTCCTAACGGGAAGCCATACTAAACACCTTGTGCATAGTGGCCAAAAACCTTCTAGTCATTGGTGTAGGAGGTCGGACCTCCGAAGCCACCCATATTTTTACAGCCCTTAGTAGAGACACAAAGTTCATCATGAGGAGTTTTCATGGGAATTGATGCTTGGCTGCCCCGGAGAAGTGAGTGTCGTGGAGGGGAGCCAGTGGGGTCAAGCATCTAAGTGTCCGCTTTGGGTAAGCGTAGCTAGGAAACCAATTGGGATCCATTGACTATTTTCTTTTCTCGCCATAGGATATGTTGTGAAGGAGCATGCGTGTCTTTTGAGTCTAACTTCTTTTGACCATTGTGTTTTCTTTACTTGATATCTCTTGCCAAGTCCATCCCCCACAACCAATCAACCATCCCTCTTTCCAAATTCCATCTTGTCATCACATCTTTAATCCATTTCTATCTATCCAAGAAATTCTCCAATCCCCAATCCACTTTCATCCATTCAAGCAATCATCCTTCCTCAACTAATATTCATTCTTCCTCTAGTCCAATCAAATCTCCAAAATTCCAATCAATCAAATCCATCCATCTTCCTAATCCAATTCAATCCAAATCAATCCAATCCAAATCAAATCCAATCCAATCAAACCAAGTCCTAATCCAAGGACTCATCCAATTCCAATCCAAATAAAATCCAATCTAATCCATTAAATCTAATCCATTCAATCCAATCCAATCAAACCAAGTCCTAATCCAAGGACTCATCCAATTCCAATCCAAATCAAATCCAATCTAATCCATTCAATCCAATCCATTCAATCAATCAACCAATCAAATCAAGTCCAAATCCAAGGACCAATCCAATCAAGTCCTAATCCAAGGACCAATCCAATCCAAATCCAATCAAACCAAGTCCTAATCCAGGGATGAATCCAATCAAATCAATTCCAATCCAAATCAAAATCCAATAAAAATCTAATCAAATCTAATCCATCATCATTCCAAGCCAAGTCCTAATCCATCATCATTCCAAGCCAAATCCTAATCCTCATCTTCATTTAACATCATCTTCATAATTGTTCCCCTTCCAAAACATATTCATCCAATTTCAATCTAATCCTTCACTCTCAACATGACTACCCAAAATTTCAAAGCTTGGTATGAGAAGATGCTCACAAAAATTCACGAACCTGCCTACCAAGTTAATCCCATAATCTCCCACTCGCCTATCATACCTTCATCCATCCCATCCCAACACATTATACCCAATCCCAATCTATACCATATCTCTTATCCTTCTTCTACCTTCGACAAGGGAAATCCATCTTATTCAACATCCATATCTCCATATTATCCCTCATCCACCTACTCCTCTAATCCATTAAGGATACCTCCATCTCCCCTCCCATCCATATCTCAACCCCCATCCTTTCACAACACATTCATTACCTCTACTCCCCATCCAAATCCTTTACTCCATAGTCCTCCAATCATTAATCCTAATTCCCCAATCCATTATCCTAATCCTCAATCCAATCCCAATCCTCCATCCAATCCCAATCCTCCATCTAATCCTAATCCCCCATCCAATCCCAATTCTCCATCTAATCCCAATTCTCCAAAATCCATATTGTCTACATCCTCCAAATCCATCATCCATAATCTTATCCAGGACATGCTAGCAAAGGAGACAAAATCCTCACCTCAAAGCAAAGTGGCCAAGTCTTCTCAAGTCCTCCATCCACCCCAATCACCTCCACCTTAAAACAAATCCCAACCTTCCACACTTCATGATACTCCCATTTCCCCATCTACTCACATCAAAGTTTCCATGTCTTCCTCCATCACACAATCCTCATAACTCCAAACATGCCAAAAGCTTGTTCCAAAGCATGCTAGCACTGAAACCTCTCCATCTCATGATGCATCTCCCTCCACTCCATCTAATGATCCCATCCCCTCCACTTCCTCTCATGATCATATGATTCCTCTATCATCACATGATCCTCTTCCATCTCATGATCCAATCACCCCTCCCACTCCATCTCATGATACCCTCCCTAGTAAAGATCAAAGTATCCCTTCATCTCCATGTCATGATCCCAATCCATCTAAAGATCCTAATATTCCTTCCACATCTCATCCCCCTCAAAATGGACTCGCATCTTGTTTCCGAAATAATAAGGGTCCTCGAGATAATGCTCAAGATGTTAGTACATCCTCTATTCCTCCTAAATCCAAATTTCCCTCATACAAATCAAAATCCCATTATCCCTCATCTTCCGCATCCATTTTGGGACCCTATGTTCCAAAGTTAAACCCTTCATTCCTTTCATCCATTTGGGCCCCTATGTTCCGATGCTCAATCCTCCATCCCTCTCGTCCATATTGGGTCCTTACATCCCTCCATCCACTCCATCACCTCAAATAATACCTAAGCAAGATCAACAAAGGCACACATCCTTGGATACCTCCCAACACTCTCTTTCCACCATCCCATCCATAAAACCCATCAATCCTTCATCCTCATGCACCCATCCCATTTCTATTAGAAACAATTTGGATGCCTAATCTAAAAAGCATAAAGCTCAAAATCCACAAAAATCAAAGGATCAACATGTCCCCTCAAAACGACATGCTCAAAAGAAAAATGTGATCCGAAAGGAAGAAAAATAAAAAAGACCACAAAGGCCCCAAAAGAAAAAATCAAAAACTATGTGGATTCCCAAAGAAGCAATGCATCCCAAAGTAAAATCAAAATTGGCATCCAAACTTTCTAATCCAAAAGCTCCATCCATTCATAAGTCTCCCAATTCTCCATCTTCAAAATCCATTTTGGGTCCTTATGTCCAAAAATTCACCATCCCAACTCCATCATCCCCTTCTTCTATTTTGGGTCCTCATTTCCCAAAATCCACACTTTATCCCCCATCCAATTGAAAGCACTCTCCTCCACTACTCCAACACCCGTCAAGGTGTGTGCCAATGTTGATCTTCCACAAATTCTTCAAAAGCCCATCCATTATCCACCATCCACTCTTCACAATCCCATTCCATTAGTCCAATCCTTTCCAAATCCTTATCTTCCATCCCTTATCCATTTCATCTCCCCAATTCTTGTTACCAACATCTATGAGCATACCTCTAGTTCAAAGAAATACTAAGGGATGCCATCTATGGAACTAGATGCTTGAGTCCTCCCTTCCTCCTTCACGCATCCACTATTTTCCATATCCACTCATCCTTATCCTTCTCCATCCAAATTTTTCCAAAACAAAAAAAAAAATCAGAAAAAAGTAAAGAAAAAACATTTCATCCAATGGTGAAAACCACTTCTTGTGGCTCCTTGGGTAAGTATCATGATGAAAACTTGGCAAACAAGTGTCATGTGTAATCCCCTCATCCCCTTGCACTCTACACTTGGGGGAAAGCTTCATCCACACAATCCTCCCATCCATCTACATCATATCCAAGTCCATTCTCCTTTCCTATCTTTGATCTTGACTATCCTATCCATATCCTCCATCTCATATCCCTCATCCTATCAAAATGAATCCTCCATTCCTATCTTTCATCTTGATCATATAAGAGGCAAAATAATGAATCATGCATGCATGCTTTGGAGCATTCAAGCCTTAATCACCTTAATCCTCTACCATCCATATCCATTACACATTATCCTCCCACCTCATACATATTTATTCACCATCCTTGCATCCTTAATTCCACTACCTCTAGTGTGGGGCATTGCACTCCTTTGCAACATAGTCCTTGGGTCTCCATCACTCTACCCTCCATCCTTTATTCCTCCATATCTTATCCATATCCATCCACTCCATCCACCTATCTCCTATCCAATAACTCCCTCCTTCCATCCATCTATCCTCTTACCAATCCTTGGTTATCCCTTGTCATTGGTTCCATTCAATCAAATCCTATCCACCAATCCACCCCATCCAATCCAATTTCTAATTCAATCCTATCTCATCCAATCATATTCTCCATCTCTTCCAATTCAATCAAATCCTATCCACCAATCCACCCCATCCTATCCAATTTCTAATCCAATCCAATCCTATCTTATCCAATCATATTCTCCATCTCTTCCAATTCAATCATTAATCCCATCCTAAATCCAATCCTATTCAATCATCCATCTCCCTTTTCATCCTATCTAATCATTTATCCTTCTTCCAATCCTATCCAATCCATCAAACTAAGCTTTCCCCATCTACCTAAGCTTGCATTGACTTGTGCCTAATCCAAGCACCCATCCATACTATGCTAATCAAATCCAAGTGCAAATCCTCTCATTTGCAGACCTCGTGCATTCAACTGGTCTTTTGTCATCCATCAATCAATCCGTCACCTTGCCCATTGGGATGCATCCATCCCTAGTCTGACAGTTTATCCAAATCCATGTCCTACTCTTGGCAAGAGATATCAGTTGATCATGTGCATATTGTTTGCATGCTCTAGCTTTTCGCTTTGTTTTCATCTTCTGTCCCAGGACTATACTTGTTCAAGACTGCCTTGATCATCCTATATCTTGGTATGTCTTGGTTGGTGTATAATGGGGCATAGTTTTCATGGCATGGTGTGTTTGAAGGTCTTCCTTGTACGAACCGGCAACCCTTCATTAGTGTTTATCAACACTTGCATGATTGTGTGCAAGGCATTCCTGTTTGACTGAGCGTCAGTCCACGCCTCAAATATTCATATCATCCTGGTTCTTATAATCAGTGGTGTAGACTATCCATGGCAATATCAAATCTAGGTTTCCTCTCTATACTTGCTCAACAAGAAGTCCAATCCATTTATCATTTCTTTGTCTCATTTCATTCACAACACTCCAACCCATCCTAGTTCCCTCTTTCATTATCTTCATCCTTTCATCATTTATTCTTCTAATTCCTTTTCGAGAGCACACCCGTGTTCTTCGAACCCGCATGTCCTCTCGAGGGGGCATACCACTGCTTCCTCGTCATCCTTCCTCCTCGTCATTCTTCCTCATCTCATGACTGGGGCATCATGCTACTAGTCCTTATCCTTTTCTTCCACTATGTTTTATTCTTCTTTGATATAACATCATTTCACGACGCTATATCAAAGAGGGGCAAAATGTAGACACTTAAAATTAATATTTAATTAATTTAAGCCTATCAACATAATTAATTGACTTTAATTGTGTTATCCTTATTCCTCTCAGAATCAATTAAATCTAATTTAATTAATCCTGTCACTATTGTCCAATAATTAATCAAATAAATTAATTATTCCCCTATTCTTCTAAAGTCATCTCAATAATTATTTCCTCCAAACCCACTTAGTTAATTAATTCTAATTAATTAACCTAGTCATGTGATTCCCACAAATCACTTTTCCTAATCCCACTCAACGTAATTAATCCTTCTAGAAAATCTCATAATCATGCTTATCATTATTCTCCAATTTTTAATTCCCACTCATGTCACATCAACATTGAGTCTCTCAAAGAAATTCAAATTTATTTGAATCCCTCAATGCATCCTTATTTTGGAATTTTTAATTCCTCAAGTTTGAAATTCAAATTTCTCCCCCCTTTTTCCAGAGGAATTTTATATTCTTGTTTATTTTTCCAAGGCACCCTTGATCCATGGCTTCTATCTCAAATCAATCTCAACCCTTCATAATCAAATCAATCTTGGCCCTCCATTGACCTCTTCCAATCTATAAATTGGATCTTATTCTCCTCACAAATCAGATCCACTTCTCATGCATTGTCATGTTGCTCTATTCTCCTCTCTTCTTTCTACAATCTTTCAATTCAAATGCATCCAAAAATCCAATAATCCTATCAAATTCATCCAATCTATCTTGTTGAGCATTTGGAGAGCATTCCACATCAAGCAATCAAGCAAGGAGCATCATCAAGGGGCGCCTTCACTTCATCAAGCTCAATCCGAAGGAGAAGGTAAAATAGCAAGATAAAATGGTCTCTTGATGTTTTTAGCATTTTCATGTTTATTTCATTATGTTTTGATCATTTGACCTTCTAATCCATTTTCCCCTATTCACAGTCTATTACATACGATTTACAACAAAAAGAGACCCACCAAATCACCAACCACCAAAAAACTAAGTACATGAAGTCTGATGATTACATACGAAGGTTGGCTAATTGATCAAAACAAAACACCAACAAAACAGAAGACTATTGTGGCGCATTAACCACCACAATCTCCTTGCCTTTCTCGCATCCATCCATAGCACGCTCATGCTGATCCTCATCGTCGACATAGTCATCATGGGCTTTCGGGGGGAAGCCAATCCACAATGACCTACCACCCTAGGTGTTCTTGGAGCCTCAAGGCCTTCCGCGCTTTTTCTTCGAAGAGGAACCCGAGCTTGAGTCCCTGCCCAATCTCCTTCCAATAGAGGGGCTTCATTTTTCCAACTCCAGTCAAATTTCAGCATTTTCCCATGCCCTGATGTATTCCTGCACTTCTTGCATACTAATTTGGGCCGAAGCCCTGCAAACTTCCTTACTACAGTTTGCACTCCATAAAAGAAACGGGCATAAAGGGGGTTGAAATTCACTTGAATGCAGCCACACACCATTCAGGCAAATAAAGCCTTCCCCATCCATCGCCATCCAAATGAAGCTCACCAAGTCGCCTCTCCATTCTTCCTTCACACTATTCGAGACCAACCAGTGAACACGATCCACCCCTACCAACTCAATAGCCCACACAACAAACATGGATGCAATATCCATGTTGGTACGGTATTTAAATTCCCCCTACAAGTATTCATCACCAAGCACAATCTTCACTCTATTGAGAAAGTCTCAGTCTTCAAAGCTGAAGACATTTGAGAGACGCTCATCAGAGATGGTACCCCAAAAGGCTACCATAGGGCGCGTCGTCTTAAGAGAAAAGTTAGGCTCCATAACTATACCAAAAAACAAAACCTGCACTACCAACACTCCTGAACAACCTTACCAAAAACTCACTTCTCTACGCTCAATAACCAAGATCAAACTTTGCTTCCCTAACACGATAACTCCATTCTTAAATGCAAATCATCCTTCGATATCCTTGAAACATTCCCCAACTGCACAACATTAATGCGAGTACCCCTTTCGAGTATTCATCACATATGGCCATCTCTTGAGCTCTGCCACCCTGCCCGAGAAAACTACCCGCAATGCGGAGGAATGACGAACATTAGAGACTGTCAACCCGTACCACTGCCAAAATGCACCCAAACCTCAACATTAAATGCTCGTCACCTCAGTGGTAACAGATAGTATCTGTCAAAATTCAGCCCCAAGATACCACATCTACTCAGGCATTGATATCCTCATCACACCCACCTCCAAAGCCAAACCCTCATTTGTACATTTCTGTGCCTCGACACTGCCACCTCAATGGATGTAGGATATCTTGAAATCTTCAAAAATTTCAAGCTTGACATGATCATGTCAATATCACGACTAATTTTCCAACTTAGTGAGCTACCACAGATGATTGTATTGACTATCACAAGGGAGTCCCCTTCCAGATGTAGCTTGGTCACCCCTAATCTACGAGCTAGAAGCACAACAAGAACGACCGCTTTGGCCTCAACTTTGTTGTTGGGACCATTTGGCAACCTTTGCCAACCTTCACCAATTTTGACCCCTAGAAAGTTCTTTACAACACACCCAACACTCGACGGTCCCAGGTTACCCTTGGACGCACCATCAAAATTGATCTTTGTCCATCCATATTCTGGGGGGGTCCACTCAACCACTCTCTCCCCAACATCTACCTGATTAACCCAATCCAGTCCATTAGCGAGCGCATCCCTCATGTTTTCTCTCCTTTAAAAGGATGTTTAATTAGTTTGGAACAAAGAATACTAGAATTATTTTGAGCTAATTATGAAAAAACTAACTTTTGTTTTAGTCTTATGAGACCCTAATATTGAAATATGGAAGAGAACACATATTTCTATATAATCTAAACCATGGCCACAAAAAATATAAATATATGTATTGATTGATTGTATTCATTGATATTTTTACATTACAATATATTTGGTTTATTAAAGCCTTTTCTTTTCCTATGTCAACTAGCAAAAATCCTTTAAGGGAATAACTACCAACTAAAAAATATTTATCAAACCATATAAAGATGTAATATTCGATCATTCCCCTCTTATTATGTCAATTTGAACAAAAGGAGAATACTACAAGGACTGAACACAATAGCTCTTCTCAAGACTTTGAGGAAGCATCTTCACCAATTCTCCTTGTTTCTTAGGGGTAAATTCATCATTTCTTAAATAATCAGATTATTAAGAACGAATCACAACTCTAATCTAATAAAAAATACTCCTAAATGACAATTGAATAATGCAAAATCAATTGAATTGAAATGAAATCTAATTTAAGACTCCCTCGATTGATTTGACAAAGCTTACATTTCTCTTCTCTGAATTGTGGATGTAGGATGGCTCTCAGGTGTGGCACTGAAATTCCTGCATAAGATAGACAATTGCTTCAAAGATTATAATTATGTGATTCTAGATTGAATTGAGAAAATGATCTTGTATTTTTAGATTTTTGAAACAGATTGGGTGTGAAATCGAACTGAAGTGTTGATTGATAGTTCAACTGATTTTGATTGATCAGTTAAGTGAGTTGATTGATTTGTTAACTCAATTGATTGATCTATTATAAGATTGATTGGATAGTTGACTCATTTGATTGATTAGGGAGATGACTGAAATAGAATGGAAAGAAGATTGAATCAATTGATTAGTCAAAAAAGGTGATTTGGAGTGAAAAGGGGAGATTGGAAAGTTAACTGAGTTCATTGATTAGTTAACTGATTGTTGGCATTATGTGAACCGGCATGGAGACATAATGATATTGTATGTTGTCATTGATGTCAATATGAGACATGGTGTGAACCGGCACATGTGATAGGAGAAAAGAGAGAGGAACCGGCATATGTATGAACTGGTTTATATGCCAAAGTGAAGCGCCATATTTGTTCAAGGTGAATTAGCATGTCAAGGTGAACCGACATGTAGTTATGGGAACTGGCACATGGAAGCATTGTATGACTATCGGTTGGTAGGTACTTTCCACTTCAGGATTTCCGGTTGGAGTACCTCAAGTCTGTGCAACTCAATTGGTGATCTTTGTGTGATGAGTTAGCAGTATAATGGAGAACAGATCGTGTTTCCACGTAAGCTTTGTGCACGTGAAGGATCTTGCATGAAGAAGACTATTCCTATCCACCTCAGGAATGTGCGAAGTCTGTCAAACGGTGATAACGCATGATGGGTTATCAGCTGCCATGGAATCGGTGGAAAATGGACGATGGAGAATGTCTTGAGATCAATTCAAGATTGTTGCATTTAGTGCAGTATGATTCAACGGTCAGGATTGAAATGCTTGAATTGCTTAACCTAACTGTAGGTTAGGAAATAGGAAATCATCAAAGCAATATACATAAAGACATATTAATCATTATTAGCTCAATCCCCAAACACACATTGCAATGATCTAATCCTAAGCACACTCAATAGAGACATAAAAAAAAAGCATTCAAAGACAAATATCATGCAAACTAGATGACGATTTGGATGCTTCTTCCATGCGGCTCCATTGTTCTTCTTTCCTCTTCAATGGATTTGTGGATCTCACCTACAAGTGCACACATACAATTGAAAGCAAGATGGATGTTGGTTATTGGTCAAGAGTACTAGAAGCATAAGTTCGATAGTTTGATTAGGGATTCGGGATTTGATTGAAGAAATTCATCCAATTTATAGAGAAATTGGAGAAATGAACAAATTAGCATGATAGTGATTCGAATGGAAATTCAAATCAAGAATAGCAAAATTATGACATGTCTATGACAAATTGCTATGCAAGGATTTATGACACTTTATGACAATTTATGACAAATTGCTATGCAAAGATTTATGACAAGAATTTGAAATAGAAATAGACATTTAGGAATTTAGGAGAATTTAGAAAATTAGGTTAGAAATGATGACTTGGAAATTAGGAAATTGATGAAAAATAGGTAAATTAATTAATAATTTCTCATTCATTAATTAGTTTACAAAAATAGGAGGAAATTAATTAGCCAATTAAATAAACATTTAATTGTGACAAGAAGACTTAGGATAAATAAATAAATTATTTAACCTAGAGGGAAAATGCCAAACAAGATTAAATGAATAAATCATAAAACCTTGGAAGATGAATTAGAAATGCAAGAACGACAATTAGGTCTTGATGTAAGATTGATTTGATGTTGATTCGATCATGATTTTGAATTAATAAATGATTTGATTGATAAATGTGCTGAGGAACAATGACAAATTGATCCAAATTGACATGATTGAAGAGGACAAGGATTGATGACAAATCGATCGTAAAACGACGAGATTGACAAGTTGATAAGAGATTGACAAGATCGACCAAAATCATGATTAAAGATTGTTATTGACAAGACCAAATTTGAAAGTGAGACAAATGAAGAATGCAGAAGAAAGACTCGATGCTCGCAAATGATAAAGACCAAGTGCGTGACATAGGAGAAATGTTAATGCGACGCAAAAACCTAAAATGAGGCAATGCGCAAATGTTAAAGTATGACTTCCACAAGCGTTGACCATTTTTGGGTGTCTACACTAACAGATTTAGGGTTTTTGCTACTGACCTGTCTGTTTCCTATAAGGTCGACGTTGTGTTTCTTTCTAAGGTTGTTGGCAAAAGTTGTGAATGTGTATCCAAGGGAAGTGATACGTGATTCTTGCTAGACCAAAGGAGAGAAGAGATACCTGCAAAGTGAATGTGCAGAAGGTAAAGAGGAGCCTAAATGGATCTGCATTAGCATTGAGTGCTATTAACAGATCATTGTAATTCATGTTGATCTCTAACCACTTCAACAGTTGTAAAATCCCCTAACAGGGTAGCCTTAACTGGCTTGATCCAAAATCCCTTAACAGGGTGGTCTTAACCGGCTTTATTCAAATCCCTTAACCGGGTAACTCGAGGCTAATGAGTTTTGAGAAGAGCTTAGGAGATCCTTTCAGCTATTGAGTTCTTGAAATCCTCTAACAAGGTGACCCTACTGGGTTTAACCCTTAACCACGTGATCCCTAACAGGATCGGTTCCTAGCAGAACCTATTGTAATGTCTTTAACTGGACAAGGCTCCTAATAGAGCGGACTTCTAAAGAGTTCAAAAAGCAACTTGTGGGCATTCATCCCCACCATGGTTTTTCCCAGTTGGGTTTCCACGTGAAAAATATGTGTGTCATGTGAAATGCTTTTGTCTTGTGATGCTTTGTTTTACCTGTTAAGCATATGAAGGTTCTATGTTTTATGCCTATCTATAAAACATATTGAACTCACTGTTGTGAAGATCTGATGATTAAGTTTACCTATTTATGCATGAGAATATAATGATACTGTAGTATTGAGCTAAGAGGGAATCTTATTGAGTGACCGGTTCATGACTGGTTGAGATGTACTGGATGTTACCGGTTACACTCTGTTTTACCAGTATCCCTGTTTGTCAATCATTTGGAGCATTTGTTGTCAAACCGGTTTTGGATTGTGTTTGTACTGATTCACCCCCCCCCCCTCTCAGTACCGGTTTGGTACTAGTGGTTCATCATTGAGTTATCAGTGATATGATCAATCAGTCCTGATTTTCAACATGTGCTGTAGGAGAATGATTTGAAATTCATTTTCATTTTGATTTGAATTTGGATTTTGATTTTCGAATGCTAAAATGCACATGAGATTTACTGAAATTCATTGAAATTCAAATTTGGTGAAATGTGAACATGGGAGAAAATGAAATTAGTTGGAAATGAGTTGAAATTTGAATTTGGGGAATTGGAAGAAATAATTAATTAATTAAATAAATAATTTAAATGAAATCGGTTAATCTTTAGAAATGGAATTAATGAAATAATAAAAATTATTTAATTAAGGAAATTAATCGTAATTAATTAAATAAATAATATTTAATTAATATTTGAAATGGGGTTAAATGATGAATGATTAAGAAATGGAAATTGAATGATTAATAGTGTTGAAGGGTGATGATTGAGTTAATTCAGAAGAATAATTAGCTTAATTAAATAATTAAATAATTAAATAATTACTTAATTAATTAGGACGAATAATTAGTGTGCGATTAATGAGACATTTTTAGGTGTCCACACTCCTTTCTCACCTAAGAAACACTATATTGAATATATCAACAAATCTCTTGACTATCAAAATCACAAAATACATGTGAATTGAGACATACTTTGTTATCCTCAAGTACGCTACTCTTGTGAATCAAGACAAACTCCATTAACCACAAGAAAAGACACCAACCGACTGTGAATCAAGACTCGCTCAATTATCCATAGCAACAAAATTACTAACCAATTGTAAAATGAGACTAACTCAATTTCAAAAAACACACCTTCATTTGTGGATTGAGACTAAATTATCCACAAGTACACATATATAAAATTGTGGATCAAGATAAACTCAATTATCGATAAGTATCACTCACAAAATCTAGCAACTGAGATATACTCAATCATTTGCAAACCAAAAACAACTATCATGCCTCCCTTGCTTCATTAAGGGATTCAAATTGGAAAATGAAACTGGTGCTTCTCACGGAAGGTATCATCTTTGAGTGGCAAGATAAATCAAGATGATAATAGACCTCCTACCTTCAATGCCTCCAACATCCAATTAAACATATTATACTTTATCCATCATCATATTCTCTAATAACACAAACATGTAGATTTTTAAAATCTCTAGTTAATGAAACTAAACATTATCATAAAAATGTTAATTTCCACTTAAAATACACATTTATACAATATAAAAAGAATACCTTTTAAAAGAATTTCATTCCTTATAACCCTTATTACTTGAAAACGTTATTTATACATATGAATTGATGCCATTTTCTTGTTGCTTCTTTGCCATATAATACCCCACTAACATGGAATTTTTAATGCCCAATAATGATTTTAGATGCTTGGAATTCTACACGGTTGTAAACAGTCTTGAAATTGGGACGACTGCTTCATCCTTTGTTCCCTTTATTCAAACATAATCTTCAAAATCTTCAAATACCATGTTTGATTTTGAAGCCTTTTCCTCCTTGCAATACCTCTAATCCATCACTCTACATTAAAAAATAAATAAAATAAAATAAATAATAATAATAATAATAATATATATCTGGCTTCATATGCACATAAACAGAGTAGATACCAAACACCCAACAAAATATAAACAAATATATTGATTGATTGAATTCATGAAGATTTTTCTATTGTAATATATATTTGGCTTTTTAAAGACTTATTTTCTTATGACAATTATCTAAACTCTCTTACGAGAATAAGAAACAACTAGCTATTATTTATTTTAATTATATAAATATGTAATATTCCAACATTTTATTGGAATTTACTTTTTTACATCTATATTGATGTTTCAATTGATGTCATATGAGTAGTTTTAGACTAGCTTAAAGATAAAGGTAAAATATATGTCGTTTATTTTATTAGCAAGAACTTGAACTTCATATAACAGAATTACATGACCACATAAATGAAACTTCTTGCTAAATGGTTTATGTTATCAATAGTTTTTCAATACATCATATGATAATAAGTTATAATAAGTTACTGTTTATGCAAATGATGCAGGAACATTTGAATCTATAGACAATCCCCATCAACCAAAGATATATTGCCTTTCAATTTTTTATAGTATCAATCTTGATTAGTTTCTTCAAGAGAAATTTTAGAAATAATTTGAACAAACTAATGATACCACCTTACAAATTCAAGCTTGACATTATAATAGAACAAAGAATACTCAAACACATAATAAAGTTTGAACATAAGAAATAACCTTATAGAAGCGCCATTTATACTGACAAGAAGTCAGGCCAGTCCATAAACACAAACTCAAGGTGGCCATGAGAACTAAAAATTAAGCTACTAGGGGAAGAGCACCAGTAGCCGTCATAGCTAACTTCGTGCACCCATAGGTTCTAAACGGTACATCGGATTTTGACCATTTTTTTTAGTTGTCTTCTTATGCGACTTAACTGCTTATTGCTATTGTTCTTGCTTCTGGGTAGTAACGATGTGCACAAAGGTCAAAAAGTACACATTTCAAAGTGTTGCCTGATACCTAAATAAAGATGTTCCAGTAACCGTCCACTCAAAATTGTCAGTACTTGTGGACAAATTTCCCAATAGTTTTGCACAAATGTTCCAATAGTGGTGCACAAATGGGCCAATTATGAACAAAAATTGACAAAAAGTGATTGGCTATTGATACATGTGAAATTTATTAATGGACTTTTCAAAAATTGAAACTATGACAGCTATTGGAAAGTCATTATACAATAAATATGCCTTTATTGAAACTATGACTACTACTAATACTCTATCTATCCAAGAAGCAAGAAGCTATGGATACACAAAGCCTCATAATGGACCGTATGGTTTGAACCCCAAGTCACCCTAAATGCCCCAGCTTAGCAAACAGTTGTTTTCAAAAGGCTTCATTGCGTTGAAAAATGATGCTTTCTGTATTGAATGGCGTTGTTTATTGCGTTGAAAAATGACAGTCTAACAATAATAATAATAATAATAATGGTCTCATATACAGATAGCATGTGAAGCGACTATAAAATCAAAAGCTCTTTGCATTGAAAGCTGGATTCCGTACACTAAATTTCAGTGATATTAAGTAAGGATTCTGCAAATGTCAGTTCCCAATGTTTTGGTATGAATATGAATTTGGTGTAAAACACATGCACATGTTGCTTCCTCCCTCTTTTTGGCATATGCTACATATGCACATGCTATAACACCAACTTTTTCAACAGGCTCCTTGTAAATTTCTAATATGTAATCATTTTTGCTTTTGGCAAAGCTTCTATGAAGAAGAAAATGCATACAAAAAAGTGTTTTGTTAATATTGTGTAAGGGTGAAAAAAGTATTATCTATTCGTTTTGGATTTATTTTGGTTTGTTTTGTAAAAATCAGGAAGCTGAATATTTCAAAGTATAATATTTGAATGATATAGTAGTATTAATTGTAATAAAGAATTTGATAGTTGAACATTCAATAGGGGAAATGACCCAGTAGTTGAGTGTGTTTCAATTCCTGTGATAGAAGTTGTTGATTTAATACCCCCATACTTGTTGATTTAATGTCCAACTTTTGTACAACATTGCACCAATAGTTGTGACTTTAAAGTTGTTGTCGCTGATGATAAGTGCCAATAATTGAATGAAATATACCATTTGTTGTGAAAAGTAACCAATCATGTGATGCCACATCAGCTGCACAAGTATTGGAGCCCCTTTTGCACACCTATTGGTCTCACTTTTGGGGGGGCCATTTTGGACACCTTGACAAAAAGCATGCTGATGTGGCATCATATTTGATGATATGATCATGAAACCTTAGTTATAAGCAGGGGACTTGCCAAGTAAGCTGTTATAAAATTTAAGAGTGATTTAAAAGTTCCACATAGGATTTTGAGAAGCTCGAAGTTAGGGTGCACAACTATTGGGTCCTATCCCCTACTAAGAATTAAATATAATGTATTCATTAGATCCAAAAGAGTAACCATTCATGTGATGTCATAGTGGTACACTAACAAAATAGGACTTGTGCACAGCTATTGGGCAATCCATTTTCTAGGTTTATTATGATACCTCAACAAAAAACATGTTGATGACATAAGTTTGGCATGTCATGTTGATGGTGAAATAAAATATTTAAATTGTCCACATTAATGACTACTTAACAATATAAAATTTTATTGTCGACATTGATTGTACTTTGTCGTGTGAACCATTAAAGTTATGGTGTACCACTATTGGGCTCTCTCTTCTAGTGTGTAATATGATATATTTTTTTGTGGAAGTTGTAATTATCCTAAATCTTTCCTAATTTTGTTATACTTGTGGTGAATTATTTTTTCAACTTTTAAATGTAAGCATATAACAACAAATAAGTGTTGTCAATTCCCCTTTCATCAAATTCTATGCATGGTAGTATTTTATATTAGATAAAGGTGTATAACCTTGCATACCCAAACTGATATGGGGATATAGTACATATTGGGTATGGTTTGTAGCAAGGTAACTATTCAAATCTCTAGTAATATTGTATATTTTATCACCTTAGATAAACCTCCCTTGGTCTTGCAAAACCAAAAGTGAAGGCGATCTTAACCATCTTAACAATTGAACCTAAGTTGCCCAACTTAAACACATGTTATGTGATACTCTTCCCAAGTTTGATACCCCTCGTAGTTGGGAGGTTATCTTGCCTTGGGTATTTGGGGTTTGTAGCTCTTATCATCAACGCCATCAATGCTCCAATTCCTCTAGAATAACCTAGGCAATCTTCTTGAGGAGGGATTTCAATAAACCACTTTAAAGATAATTGATATGAGAACTTAAAAAGAATTCAATTGCACCAATTAAGATTGTCTTTTCATCAATTTCAATTTTATTCATCAATATTTTTATGTTAGAAGCACATATGTAAGACATTTTTCATAGTTATTATTTGATATAAGACAATCTTTTATACTTGCAACAAACTATAGCCCAAATCAAAGTTAACATTTATACTAAAGTTCTTAGAAAATGTATTCATTAATTAAATATTATAATTCCTTATTCCAATGTGTTGGTTAAAATAACAATATCTAGTCAAATTGTTGAACATCAAGACCCAATTTAAGCTATGAATCCAACTAGTGAGATACGAATCTTAGACTACTAGAATACAAAATTCTAAGAATTGTATGCATATCTATAATGAAGTTGCCTTAATATGGAATTACCATGAGGAGCTTCAATCTCCTTATCATGCTTTAATCAACCACTTTAACATGCTTGAAACAACCACATTAGATGAACTTAAAACAAAAATAAAAGGAAGATTAACATCATTATAAGGTAGTAGCAACAAAAAGGCACAAACCAATAGCATAAGAATGCAATAAACTGTAGAAGATCATCTTATAACACAAGATTTATGTGGATACATCCTTTTGAGAAAATCCTACCAAGAAGAGAGACCAAGCATGTATTATCTTCAAATGAAAGACTACAATATATTCAATTTCATCACTCCATTTGTGTCTTTCAATATGATAGCAACTATGTTTAGAGTCTTTCCTCACATCTCAAACACTCACTCAAGCATGAACAAACACAATTTCCTTACTAATGTCCTTTACTTACGATGACTTTAAGCACCTCTTAAATAATTTTTTAATGTCCTAAATAGGGCATTCAAGTTGGTTCCAAATTGCAACAAACCTCTTTGAAAATCTACAAACTTGCTTAACATAGGCCAATATAGGTTGTAGCCAAATTACTAACCTACTCCATTTATGCACTATTGGAAAGGAAAAGGATTAGCAACATAGTCGACTCAAGTTACTGCATATGGTTCACAGTATAGAAATAGACCTCTAGCCAACTCTAAGAGAGAGATCCCATCTTGGGAATTGTATATATATGTATTGTAATTGATATTTGGAAGACATAGGATAGAGATTAGATGATATAGGGAATATAAGAGATACATAATATGAATCGTAAAGCAATGAAAATGAATTGTAAAGCAGAGACAGAGACCTATATACTAGAGATTGAAGATAGAATATGTTTATGGTGAAAATGGAAACAACAATGTTGAAATACTAAATGAATTCAACCACAAAACCCTAGCCTAACAACAACAAAGATCCACCATAACATATGAAGATTACCTAAGACAATGCAAATCAAATGAAATCACAAAGATTATACCATCACATGTCCAATAGGGTTTCGATCTCCATTCTTCCTATCTCCATTGATCTTGCTTGATATATTTGCTCTCAGATTTTATGTGTGCACAAGAGCTCAACAAAGAACGGAAATGTGGTTGCAAGTAGGCTTGATCGCATATGAATGTTCGAAAGCATAGAGTAGTCAGGTAGTCAACTGATCAGGGTTGATAATGAAGGAAACATCTCCTTATATAGAAGACACTATATGAAATGGAGGGATAAGATTGAGAGGTGTAAAAGATAAATGATCATCTATGATTAGAGGGTAGGTAGAGGAAATAAGAAAATAATGAGAGGGTAGGTAGTGTAGGAATTAAAAGATGAATGACATGTGTCATGGGTAGAAAAGGTTAATAAATTAATTAATTAAATAAATAATTATATAATTAATAGAAGAAGTGGGATCAATTAAATAAATAAGATATTTATTTAATTTAGGAAAAGGATAATTTAAATAAATAAAAGTATTTATTTAAATGAGAAATAAGGCTAGAAGAGGATAAATGAATTAAATAAATAAATAAAGATTTATTCAATTAATAGAAGAATTAGGCTCAAATAATTAAATAAATAAAGATATTTATTTAATTAGACTGGACAATTTTAGGTTCACATATTCGATTGCATTCGTCGATTTCAGAGGCCAGCAGATGCAAGAGAGCCGGTAAGTACCACAAAACCTCCTTGTACCTTGCCGCATTAATTGTTGTCATAAATGTATGCTTGGTATTGCAATAAATGCATATTAGGTAGGTCTAGAAAAATGTCAAGTGGGAGGAAAAACATTAAGGCCCGTCTGCGTTGGTGCCAGGCACATCTGGGTAGGCTAGGCGCGTCTGTGAATGAAATAGCGTGTTTATGTCATAAATGTGCGTTTATGTCTTCTAGGTCGAATCAACAGTTTTGTGATGAACATACGTTGTCGATTGGATAAGCTGCTAAGAGGATACACTCAAGCAGGTCTTGTAGGGAAGACTAGAATGGCAAATAGGGCTATGATTGACAATTTTATGATAGAACATACGTTGCCAATTAGGAAACTACTCAAGAGGATACACTCAAGCATAGGCCCTAGGATAAGATAGATCAAGGCACTTTGTGGTGAATAGGGAATACCAAAACATAGTACTTTGTGATGAATAGGGAGTACTAAAAAGAGCAGCACTTTGTGATGAATAGCGAGTGCAAAAAAAATGCAGTACTTTGTGATGAACAGAGTGCCATTAGGATAAACGACAACACTTTGTGATGAACAGGGAGTGCCACTAGGATAAACGACAACACTTTGTGATGAATAGGGAGTGTCACTAGGATAGAGTACCATAAGCACTAGGATAATAAGTAGCATTTTGTAATGAACATGGAATGCCACTATGATTGACACAGTTGATTTGCTTGACTGCAGGAGGACCTACCTATGCTGGAGTCACGAGAGAGATTCACATCGACTTAGAGTTTGCAAGCAGAGCTAACAGTCGAGGAGAGAGAAGCAGTTTAGGCTATGGGACTGCGACATATTTTGTATGTGCTTGAGTTTTAGGCAAAGATGGGGTTGTTGACTGCGCTGGCTGAGAGATGACACTCAGAGACTTGTACTTTTGATTTGTCGATGGGTGAGATGACAGTCACCTTAGAGGTGTATACAGGATACTAAGGATACCGATCGATGGGGAGTTAGTTCCTTATGATCGAGAGGGAGATAGGGATGCACTGAGATGAGTGTTTCAGGATCCTGGACTGGAGATGAGGGCTGGACACGTGGCTTGGGATACCATGACACAGACAGGATTAGCACTACCACCAGTATTGGCAGGAGTGATCAGTGGATTCCTTTGTTTGGAATGGGTGACACGAGGGTTGGCTGTGGGATGGGGGAGGACTCTGGAGAGGGATACAACTAGGCTTAGGAGATAGCTGATGGATGCTGAGTGGGAGAGGGATTAGGCTATTCAATGCTATATAGAGGCTGAGACAACACTGAGGGAAGCGAGACAGGCAACAGAAGACACAGGGGCCAATTACACCTATGTTCTATGGTCAGGGGAGGAGATAGCCTATTGGAGAGACTTGTACTATAGAGTGATGCCACCAGATCAGTGGGCTAGGAGCTTCCTGAGACCATCACGGACTGTGACGATATCTGGAGGGAGAGACAGTAGACAAACGTCTAGCGGTGGGGTTATGGGTCCTCCTCCACCACTAGATAGAGGGGACAAGAGAGATGATCCTGGGGCGGGTCCTTTCAGAGCTCAGACTCCATCGAGGCCAGCTGGCTCCAAG
Organism: Cryptomeria japonica; assembly: GCF_030272615.1. Lineage (NCBI taxonomy): Eukaryota > Viridiplantae > Streptophyta > Pinopsida > Cupressales > Cupressaceae > Cryptomeria > Cryptomeria japonica. The sequence continues at coordinate 863,269,906 of NC_081409.1, read as the reverse complement.
GGAGGGAGTTCATCATTACCATAGAGGGCTCACTATGTATCAGTTTTGTACCATTTTTGTATGATGACACCTTCGGGTGATTGTAGCCATATGTATTTTGACATCATTGTATCATGACACTTATGATTATATATGTAGACACCTAAAATTGTCATGTCTAATTAAATAAATATTTTATTTATTTAATTACTTTAGCCTAATTCTTCTATTAATTAAATAAATCTTTATTTATTTAATTAATTCATTCATCCTCTTCTAGCCTTATTTCTCATTTAAATAAATACATTTATTTATTTAAATTACCCTTTTCCTAAATTAAATAAATATCTTATTTATTTAATTGATCCCACTTCCTCTATTAATTAAATAAATCTTTATTTATTTAATTAATTCATTAACCTTTTCTACCCATGACACATGTCATTCATCTCTTAATTCATACACTACCTACCCTCTTATTATTTTCTTATTTCCTTTACCTACCCTCTAATCATAGCCGATCTCTTTTACACCTCTCAATCTTATCCCTCCATTTCTTATAGTGTCTTCTATATAAGGAGATGCTTCCTTCATTATCAAACCCTGGCTAATCAATTTATGCACTTGACTACACTACGCTTTTTCATATGAGATCCTACTTGCAACCACATTCCGTTCTTTGTTGAGCTCTTGTGCACATAAAATCTGAGAGCAAATATATCAAGCAAGATCAATGGAGATAGGAAGAATGGAGAACCAAACCCTATTGGACATGTGATGGCATAATCTTTGTGATTTCATTTGATTTGCATTGTCTTAGGTAATCTTCATATGTTATGGTGGTTCTTTGTTGTTGTTAGGCTAGGGTTTTGTGGTTGAATCCATTTAGTCTTTCATCATTGTTGTTATCCATTTTCACCACATACATTTTGGCACGCCCGGTGGGACTCTTGTCCCTTTTGCATTTAACATCCTTGTCGAGAACGATGATGGAGGTCAATCAAGAAAGGGGGATCAAAGATAGAAGATATGGAAGTGAAAGAACTTATTATTTGATTATCATCATTGAGCTTTATTATGGCAAAATAGGTTATGACAATCGAGACATATGTTCGACCTAGAAAGTCATTGTACCCGTTTGCATGGAGATTAGACAGTTGCAAACAAGAAATGCCCTGGTTCACACTAGAGTCACACTGTCCTCATATCCTTGGACAAGTCATAGCATTACTAAGAGACAATCCATAGACAACAAAGAAAAATAGGTGATGATACCCCATCCTCGCCTTTCTAGTCAAAGATATCCCGGAGATAAAATCTCTAGTCAGAGACATCCCGGAAAAGCTAAAAGATATGTCACCAAAAGATAAAATCAAAAGAAAACCAAGACTCGACACCAACATCCATTGTAGTCCTCAAGTGTAGTGTCTCTTGTCACTTGTATAAGTCTATTTAATTGTGGTCATGATGTTTACTTTCACGAAAGGATAGATATCACTGAACCATAATGTTGTCTAAGTCTGTTGAAATATTTGATTTGTTGAAGTCCATTGTTGTTGTTGTGTCTCATCCCAAACTGACTGAATCCATGAACTGATACTTTATTGTGGAGAAGATGAAACTTTATTGTAGATTGGCGATGCAAATGTTGCTTTATTGTGGATTGTGTGCGGATAGACTAAAGAAAACTGGAAGAAGTTGTACTCCTCAGAACGTGTAATGCTCTCAGTTCCACACCCACCACTAGACATAGGATTTGCCTTAGCCACAGATAGAAGTTGATTTATTATGAATGGCTAACTAATCTTGGGTAGATCAATAACAAGCCATGATGGGAATGGGTAAGTTTATTATGGATGAAGAGGTTGTGAATGTGTGCAAAGTGAAAGGATGAAATGGAGTCCTGAAGGAGGGAGGAGCAATGTCTATATGCATGGCACTGATGACCCGGTTTTCACCATGGTACTTGCCCAGGGCGCCACCGAAGTGGTTTTCACCATTGGACGAAATGTTTTTTCTTTACTTTTTTTTTTTGTGTCACAAGGCGCCTGTTTGCCAGGTTTTCACCAAGTAACAATTTTTTATGTTTATGATTTTTTTTTTGTGTTTTTTTTGAAATATTTTGATTTTTTTAATTTTTTTGTATTTTTGAATTAGGATACTCTGAAGAGCTATGTGTAAAACCTACGAAGGTGCATGCTATTGATAGGATCCTCCAAAGGTTCACCCTCTGTGGTTGAGAGTTGATAAGCGCCAAATCTATATGCTGCTATGATGATGTAAGGACCGAGCTAGTTTGGTTCGAACTTGCCCTTCTTCTCTCTGTCTTGCTGATTCTTAGGATTTTCTTTGAGAACCAGGTCACCCACCTCAAATGTGCGAGGATTTATCTTATGATTGTAGTTGCATTGTTCCTTGACTGAATGATATGTAGCTCAAGTGACTGTCTTCCTCGATGAAGGAACTGAGATAGATTTACTAGCGTGTAGACTACACAGGCCCGTATGCATGTCACCTAAAGAAGTTTGGGCATCCCTAACAATAAAGTCTCGCGAGGAAGATCCATTAAAGGTCCATGATGTATCGCCAGAAGGGAATGGATGTGTGGAACAAGTGGATGAGTGATGAAGGCTGATGATTGCGAAAAGAAGTGAAAGTAAGATGGCATGATGGAGACTTAGGATCAACAAGTATGTGCTTTGACTTAAAATTGTAGAACTTTTGCCCCAAGTTATTTTGATATTAGGGGAGATCATCTCTTGCTCTTTTTTCTTCGTAGGATTTTTATCCTTGACTTTTATTTTTTTAGAGTCCAATAGCTTTTGATTTTGATTTGGACTAAAGGCCTTTTCTTTATTTTTCAAAGATTGAGTTGCGATCCCCAATTAGTAAGGGCTTTTGTGATTCCTATTGATCCAAGTCTGGGAGAGGAGTGGAAATGGAATGAGTGGATGAAATGGTAAATATATGTGAGTTCCCAAGAGGGTTGGCGATACGCTCAATAGATTCTTTGATGGAACCACTCTTAGGACTATTGATATCAAGAGTTGCTTGCACCACTAGAGGAGATTTGCATTCAGACTTAGTAGCCACAACACTAGGTGGTTCACACCCAATTCCTTGACACTGCAACTTGTTTGTAGTTTGTTCTTGTCGACTGAATGTCTTAGGAGAGAGTGGGAGTTGATCAACATGAAAGATATACTCACCACATCCCATGTCTTTAATCTTGAAATTTTCTTTTAGCTCTATTTATTTGGATGTAGAAGCTTTTAATGATTCTGGATCCACATATGTTGATGAAGGAATAGCTTCTTTATTAATTGGAATTATTATTTCTGATCTAGGTCATATATTGTTGCAATATATGAATGGATTTGGATCCGCTTTGACGGTCACTTCAACTCCATTGTGTGGAAACTTGATACATCAATGATATGTTGAAGGAACAACTCTCATTTCATGAATCCATGGACATCCCAAGAGTATATTGTATGTGAGATCCAAGTCTAGGACTTGACAAACCACATCCTTTGTAACTGGTCCATGTTCAGATCAGTAGGGACAGAAGTGTCTCTCAAGATTTTGTCAAGAATGACTTTATATGCGGGGGATATGCGTAAGAGCTCAAGGATCGAGATAAGCGCGAGTGTCTTCCCTAACTGTTCTACAAGGTCATACTTAGGCTTGGTTGATGAGGAAGCGGTGTTTTTAGCTGGAGCACCTTGCAAGGTGAATTTACCTTGACGAGTTGTAACATTACATTCAGAGGTAGGTTCGGAAGAAGATCCAATGCCTTTTAGGACAATCTTGGGTCTTTGGGTAGAATTCTCAGGTGTTTTATCCTTAATGATAATGGTAGAGACATAATTGTCCATCAAAATGTGATTAACAATTTAATCATAGTTATAGGATGCTCTGGTATAGTTGGTCTGGTCATCTGTGGCTTTATCTTTCCCTTGTCATGTTTTGGGAATAGTTCTTTAAACATTTCATGTTCTTGATTAGATGAGTGTCCTTTGATCTCAATGTCACCTTTATCAATAAGATCTTGTATGATGTTCTTTAGTCGATGACAATTTCCTGTCTTATGACCTTTTCTCTTATGAAATTCACAATACTCATCACCATTCCACCAATTTGGTTTAACCTTTGGCTCATATGGAGACAAATTTGGAATTGTTATTATTTTGTTTGCCACCAGCTTTTTGAAAACTGATTCTAGTGGTTCTCCCAATGGGGTGTACTTCCTTCGTGACTTGGAAGTTGTTTGAGTATTCACTTGATTATTTGTAGAGCTTGATCCGGAAAAAATAATTTTGGGTTGTATTGTATTGGCATCAACAACACCATCATTGATTGTGTTCTTGTTTTTATTTCAAAATCTTGGCTTATCTTTTCCTTTAAAGTCCTCTTTGTTTTCTTTGAATATTTTGACGATGCCTTGCTCAATTAGGACATTTTCTGTTGCTAAGCCTTTTTCAATGACATCCTTGAAGGTGGACAAACAAGCTTTTCTTAAGTCATAACCAATGTCTTTATTGATATTCTGGGTGAACATCTCTACCATTTGTTTTTGTGGAATTTCACAAGAACATCTACTGGCTAGATTTCTCCATCTTTGTAAAAATGATGAAAAAGACTTTCCATCATTTTTCTTGGTGTTGCACAAAGTAGTGATTGATATGTCTGTCTCTATGTTGTATGAGAAATGTTGGATAAATGGCTCTGCTAGATCACCCCAAGACTTAATTTTGGGTGGGCGTTGCGAGAACCATTCCATAGCTTGATCACCTAAGCTTTGTGGGAATAATCTCATCAAATATGTCTCTTTTGCTGCCACTTCAATGCAAGCTATGAAAAATTGTCTTATATGTGCTTTAGGATCCCCTTTTCCTCTGTACTTATCAAACTTAGGTGTCACAAAATATGTAGGAAAAAGAGGCATTGGAATACTTTTGTCAAATGGATAGGGACATATGTCTCTCATTGTGTAAGTTGGCTTCGGTGTATTTATGTCCTCCATTTTCTTTTGTAAGTCCTTATTTTTCTGTTCCAAATTGATCTTAGGTGGAGATCGACTTCTTAGACCATATCCCATGCCTAAACCACTATGTGGAGGAGGGGCATGTTGCATATATGGATGGTATTGATCATACACATGCTCATATGGAGGAGGTCTATAGTGATGCTGCGTATATGGACCACTTGGTATAGAGTCATGATGAGGAATGGAATATCTATTTTGTCCATGTATACCATACTCTATAGGCATGCCATGAGTTTGTTCTAGTGTGTTGCCCCCAAATTTGACGTGGGGTTTCCTTGTGTCCAAATTTTGGTCATGCCTTGGGATATCCAATTGCTTTGGTGGTTGGTCCTTAGCATTGGTATGTGATTGATTATATTTTTCTGCATAAGACCTCCATAATGGTCTACGAACGTGAGTATCATATGCTTGACCATGTGTATGTGGGACCTCAGGTTTTTGAAACAAAGATGATGGTGATTCAGGCACAAGATGTGGTCCTCTATTACCTCCACTATTAGGCCTCCTTTGATCCATGTTGGGGTGAGGTTATTGTAAAGGTTGATGTTCCATTATTTGAGACATGTCAAAATCATGAGGAATCTTGGCCCCACTTTGTGCCATCACTTGTAAAAAGTATTGTCTATCTCTCCTCATTATTTCCTCAACCAATCGATTGAAACGGGGATCCATAATGGAGTCTTCCACTTCTGCTGAATGTACTGAAATGTTGTCCATATTGTCATTGTGTGTATCATTGTTGTTTGTAGTGTCCATGTTCTCAACATTTGGAATGTTTCTATAGGCATCCATGTTAGGTAATGTGGTATGATTTGAATTGAAAAAGATATCATTGTCATACTCATAGGAACTCATGTTTGTGGACTCTTGAGCCTCTTTAGCTTCTCTCCTAGATTTTTGGGAATGGGTTTCAACCATGAATTAGGTTTTGACCAAGATATGGGAGACTAGATGAAAATGGAAAGAGTATGGAAGACCAAGAGTTCGATGAAATGTAAATGAATCTGAGGTTTACTTGCAATGTCCAAAGTGTAAGACCAAGTATGTATGTAGTAGAGTAGGTTTGACTTCCAAAGAGATGATAGTTTCTCTTGATGAGGTAAGTTGACCTTGACTCTAAGTAAGAACAAATGAGACCCAAAGGTGATAGACCTTGATGAGGGACCACTTAGCAAAATGTTGTTGTATGTAGTGTGTTGACAAAGTATGATGAGGACAAGCAAGTGACCTTTTGAGTCAAGTTTAGACAAATGTGAATATAATGCAAGATGTAAAGCAATGATGAACCTTGTGAGACCCAGAAATAGGTTGAATGCTAGATGAAAACCCAGAGAGATAACCTAGGAAGCTCAATAAATCTGAAACTGACTGCTCTTGTTTTTTAGACTGTAAAAGTTTTTTAATTTTGAACACAGACGTGCCTGTATACTTCACAGACATGCTTAAATGACACAAACGTGGTTCTGTCAGACACAGACGTGTTTCTAAGATTTTGTAAATGAATGTTGCTCAAGAGAACACATACGCGTTTCTGCCCTTCACAAACGCGGTTAGATGACACAGATGCGTTTCTGAAAACTGAGTGCAATTTTTCCAATTTGTGAAGTTGTTTTGTTGTGACCCAATCTAAATTTTTGACTGTTTTTTGTGACAAGAGGACACAATGTTGATGAGGACTCAATGTTTGCAAGTGAATCAAAATATCCAATTTATAGAGTTTCTTGTCCTACTTTCTAGGAAATAACCCTATCTAATTTAAGCCCTAAAAAAGAAATGTGTCATAGTTGACATGCAAGTCTTTGCCTTGTACTCCAATTAACTATTATGAAACTAGGACTAGGTGAGCATTATGAAAATGGTGCTGCCTGAGCCAAAATTTTATAATCAAGGAAAATTTGTTCAAAAATCCATGTACATGCCGAAGCAACAATTAAAGTCCAAGTTTTGGTGTTATACATAATTCCACAAAAATATCATGCTATCAGTAGCAACTGCCTGTTTATCCTCTACTTATTTTTTATAGCTCTTATAATTGCTAATGATACATGCAACCACTTCAGCAGGAGGATCTGCAACATGCTTGATTTTGAACTTGTACTTCTTCAAAATCTCCTCTGCATTCTTCCTCCTATCTTCTAATTTTTCTATTATTTATTAATCTTGTTGACATTAAGTTATTAATTATATATATCTATCCATTAACTCAACATTAAACTCAACAAGAGTTGTAAGATATTATGTCGCATATGCATCTCATTGACGAAGTACATTGTCTTCCTTCATGTGTCCTGCACTACTAACACCGAGCCCAAAAACACCCAATAATTGGCCTAAAAAGCTTTCATACTTATTTAGTACACCCAGGAGAAGACAATGAGCATCTATTATGTCTTTTCCATATTGTTGAAGCATCTCAATCTTCAACTCCAAAATGTATATATATGATTGCAAATTGTCAATGCTTTCCTATACACCTCAATAGTATTTTGCAAAAACAATATAATTTTAGAGGTATTTGTCTGCACCCATGCTTATACAGTGGCTGCCACCTTTCTCACCTCAGTAAGTGACTTCACGTCTCCCTCTGGAAGTCATGAGGTTGAGGGCAGGCTATAATCAACCCATACATCAATAGGCTTGCTCATCTCCAGTAGAAACTTCTTATACTATTCTAGCTGCGCCTTGACCTCTGAGTGGGAGATGTGTTCTTTTTCTATGTGGCTCCTCACTATGCTAGTTGCAAGATCCAATGTATCCAACTCTCCCCATTTGGTTTATTTATCCAATTTTACCTTTGAAACTTGGTATTTGGGGGAGCTCTGGGGTTCATCTTGTGTAGGAACCACAACATCGACAACAACCTCACCAGAACCAGTTCTAGATAAATGATGTATGGTTTTATCCTTCTTTGTTTTTCTCAGTTCTTCAATGATTTCCTGTTGTAGTGTGGCCCTTGGCAGCACTACTTTCTTTCTCTTCTCGAAGATGAAGTTTAGCCATTATGGTGTATCCTTTCCCTCATCATCTTGATGTGGTACGATGTCTGCAGTCACCATGCGTACCTTTGACTGCTCTTCTGCTTCATCCTTCTCCCCTTCTACTTTCTCCAGGATTGGAATATCTTGGGTCGATGTTCCCAGTTGAACCTGGTTGTTTTGAAGAGTGATACAATATTTCACTTATGTTTCCTGTGCATCTCTCCTAACCTATCACTTATTTCTTCTTCAAACTCTTTATCACCTTTATTTGTTTCTTCCATCCCTTATTCAGAAGTTATTTCTTTTAATAAATTCTCTTGGTCTTTTGGAGTTAAGATCAATCTTTCATCTTGTTCATCTTTGGAGTCATTCAGTTTATTTTCTTCCTCAACCGGTGGCTTCCTCGACAAATCATGTTTATCTATATCCATGGGATCCACCGGTGCCTGTTTCCTGAGCCTAGTAGACTTCTTGTCTTTCTTCTAAATCTTTCTTTGCATCGGTTGCACCATAGGCTGCTCATCTTCTTGATCTAAATCCAACTCAATGTTATGAATGATGACCTTCTCTATTGTAGGAGTTAACACTTGTGTTAGTGGAGGTAAGGTCACGGATGTTGTAGTAAAAGTAGGAGTTGGTGCATACACTGGAATTGTTGTATTAGGAGGGGGTTGAGCAGGTGTAGATGTTTCTTCATCAGCCTTTTCTTTCTCATCTTCCTTCTAAGTGCCCTCTCTTGTTGTTTGGCCAATTGTTGTCCTGATAGGATGTACCTCTGCTAGTGAGATGGCTCCGAACCCCTCCCTTATTCTAAAATCTATGGCCTTTTTCAACAACTCGACCTTTCTCATCTTCTCCTTGACTTGTCCCAAAAGTTCCTTAGTAGTTTTCTCAAGTCGGGCAGCTCCATCTGAGTCTGTGGATATGTTCTTTCTAGAACTATACCTTGTTCTATGTGCATAGTTTTTATAAGCCCTTGACTGAGAATTCTCAGAGGCTGATTCCTTTTTCTGTCCCTTTGAAGCGCTTGGCCTAATCCTTAAACTCAACCATTGTTTAGTTCTCTCTATAATCATTTGAGTGACTGTATCTATATTTAACTCTTCCTTTCATGACCATCTGATTGGAGAGAGAGGCTTTTCATCAATTCCTTGTTCCTTATATGTTGGATCTAATAATTCACCATCATCCCTCAATTCTTTGTGGAGATTGGTCTCTATCTCAAAATCTCTTTTTTGTGGAACTAAGAGCCTAGAATAACTCTTCTCTCTAACCTGAAAATTATTGTGGAGGTTGGCCCAAAAATCCTCTAGAATTGGTTGATGCCCATCATATGCTTTTGGCTTCAATTGCTTCAACTTTCCCTATGGGTCATAATATTCCTGAGGATAACTAAATTCTTTTACATGTAAATATTGGAGCTCCTACTTGGCCGACTTAGCTACTTGGATTTTAGAACAAGAAAAGTGACCGATTGTAACAAGGAAATCCACACATGCCTTATGTTTTGAATATAACAAATATTGTAGCCCAACCATCTGCCTAACATATTCCAAGAATATTATTCTATCATTACATTATCGAGGCAGCAACCCCCGTGAATACATTGACCTTGATATATGTGGAATATTGGTTCTGAATGAACCAACATTCTCATTTCCTGATTATGGCCATTGCTTCCGGGCTTATTCTGTAACCTATGTCACCTGTGAGTTTGATAATGATAGGGAAAAGGAAGGCATCATTTATTCTTTTGAAATGTGTCTTTGCGTCACTCGGAGGGAGTTGAGTGCAGTACTCCCACACCTTCTTCTGCCCTTCCTCATCACCAAGCTGGCCCTCTATTCACAATCCTCGAAATTTACCTATTTGGGTGGCTACCCAGATAACATAAAAGGTAAAGAAGAGTTGTTTTGTGTACCTCAGTCAACTGCCTATGTATGTTGTCTGACAATATTTGGGCCTAGTGAAAGTATTACTTTCGAATCATAAGAGTTGTCATATATTGGAACATCCAAGGGTAGAAATATCGGCAATCTGCTTTGTCAAAGGCCTTGCTCAGCATGATGATCAAGTCATGTTGTGGCTCCTTGAAATCATACCTTAGAATATAAGTAGCCTTTAGTCTTGTATTCCTCTCCTCCTCTAACCGATTTTCATTCATGTGCCTTTTGCACGAAGCAATATCATTTCTCCATGTGTCAGCAACTTATTCCTCAGTAGTTAAGAGCACTTGCTCCCTTGAAGGGATTCCAAATACAAATCCTAGCATATTTGCCGAGAAGTCTATTACTATAATTCCTTTATCATCCGTGCACTTTCTATTGTCAGTGTTATAAAATTGTACCATGGTCATGATGAACTCTGGGGCTTGGACAGATTGAGGAAAAATGGTCGCTTCTACTAAGCCCGACCTCATGATTCTCCTATAAGGAGCCTCTAACCTTGGCCTATCCAATTGTGTTTTGATATCCTCTAACTCAATGTACCCCACCTCAGTGTCAGAAACCCATTTAATCTGATCATCCATCTTGGAAGCATAAATTTGTCTTTGGTAATGGTATTTCATGGTTGCAGGCAGTTTGTCCAATTCCTTGACTCTCTTGTTGGAGGTTGGGTCCATCTAATTGCTTTGATCTGCAAGAATGTTCCAAAAATTAACTTGTCATATACTTAAAATATCAATAATATCACCCACTTCGGGACTCTGGTGTTCCGGGGTTCCAAAGGGAGTAACGCCTTTAAAATAGTTAACTTTGGAACTTCGGGGCTTCGGGTTCCGAGGTCAAGATAAGCTGAAACAACATGGCCCAAAACTCCGAGGTTCAGTGTTGCTAAAACTAAGACTGCATTTAAATAATTTGCCTCTGGTAAGTAGAAGATATATTGGAAAGAGATTTATTCTAATTATATGGAGAAAATTGAGAATGAAAAAAGATAACTTGAAGACCTAGAAGCCTTGATTGCTAGAAGAATTCCTAAAGGACCAGATAGAAGTAAGTATGAAGGAAAGTCTATTTTAAAAAAATTTCATGTAATAAGATTGGTGATTTTGCTTCTAGATGCCTTGAAAGAGTTGCTAGGAATCATGAAATATTTGTGAGGAATTATAAGCCTAATATTGAATATCAGAGCATACCTAGATTCAGAAGGAATAAGGATAAATCATGTTATTATGCTGGTGATGATGATTTTGGTAAAACTGATGATGATGATGATGATGTTGATGAACCTGTGAGTGGATCCAATAATGGAGCTTCATCTAGAAAAGATTGGATCTTTATTGCTATTAAGGATGATTCTCTGGGATCTATCATTGAAACAAATCATACTGAAGAAAAAGATTTAGCTGCAAAAATTGAAGAGAATGATGAATGGGTCATAGACAGTGGATGCTCACATCACATGACTGGTGACAAGAAAGTTTTTAACATTGCAAGAATTTGATGGTGGATTGGTTAGATTTAGAGACAAGAAGGTGTGTAGGATTGAAGGAAAAGGAACAAAATCATTGGATGGTAAGACTAATACTGATAATGTTTATTATGTTGAAGGCTTAAAGCATAATCTTTTAAGTGTAGGTTAGATGGTGGATAGAGGATTTCATTTGCAATTCAAGGATGGAAAATGTAAGATCGTCATGATCTAGTTTGGAAATAGCTTCTAGAACTCGGACCAAAGGTAATATCTTTCATTTGAACTCCGGAGAGAATATTTGCTTGATTGCTCAGATTGACAAAAGTTGGTTATGGCATACGAGAATGTGTCATGTAAATTTTGATTGCATAGTGAAGATGAGTTCAATACCGGTTGTCAGAGATTTTCCCAAGATTGTTAAACCTCATAATTCATTATGTAAAGAATGTAAAATGGGTAAGCAACTTAGAACTTCTTTTAGAAGTATACATAATAAATCTAATGAAATTATTGATCTTATTCATACATATTTGTGTGGACCAGCAAGGACTACAAGATTTCAAGGTGATAGATATTTTATGTTACTTATTGATGACTAGTCTAGAATGATGTGGGTAGCATTTAAAAAATAATAATCTGAAGCTCTTGAGAAATTCAAAATATTTAAAGCTATGGTTGAGACTGAGACACGATTGAAGATAAAATGCTTAAGATCAGATCATGGCAGTGAGTTTACATCTGGTGAGTTCAAAAACTTTCTGCACCTAGGAGTCTATGGAAAAATATATAAGTGGAAAGGAAGAATAGAACAATATTGGATGCAACAAGGACAATGATGACAAAATCTAGATTACCTGATATCTATTGGAGGGAAGCTGTCAATATAATGGTATACACCTTCAAAAGAGTACACATTAAAGGTGATACTGATAAGACTCCTTATGAATTATGGTTTGGTCATACTCCTACTATCAGATATTTCATAATTTTTGGAAGAAAATGTTACATTAGAAGAGATGATGCATTAGGAAAGTTTGATCCTAGAAGTGATGAAGGAATATTTTTGGGTTATTCTACTAAGAGAAAAGCATATAGATGTTATAATAAAAGATTGAATATTATAATGGAGAGCATAAATGTCAAGGTGGATGAGCATGGCAGTAATCAGATAAGATCATTTGAATATGAATCGGAAAATGAATTTATCAGACCAGAACTAGTAATGCATGAATTAGTTCAGAACAATGAACTAGTGATATTGGTAGCATCAAAAAATTCAACAGTGATAGATGAATAGTAGAATGAGTTAGCAAATGAATAAAATTCAAAGACTCCCAAGTATGTAAAACTAAATCATTCTGAAGATCAAATTATTGGAGATAAAAGGAAATGTGTGATGACTAGGAGAAGGTTAGTTGCTGAAGAGGTATGTTTAATTTCTCAAACTAAACTAGAATGATTTATTGAAGCAAGTAAGGATGAAATTTGGATAAAATAAATGGAAGGGGAATTAAATAATATTGAAAAAAATAAGACATGGGAACAAGTACCTGGTGCAGGACCACCTAGTTGAGTCAAACTCTCCTTTTTGAGTATTTTATGATTCCATGTTTGTAATGTCTTGTGTCAAGTTTATAATGTTGTTTTAGGTTTTTGTGTGTCTTTTCCGGTAGTTTTGATCTCATTTTGGGCTCAAGAGGTCAAGGTTTGCCTTTCAGGCTTTGAGTTGACCATTTTTGGCAAAAATGTGCAAAATTGCCAAAAAGGTCTTCTAATGCTTTCCAAAGCATTGAAACATGTTTGATAAGTGTTTTTAAGAATTTCTAAGGTGTTTAGATGAGTTTATGAGGCTAGGTTGTCAACAATGTCTTTTGGAGCAAGAAATGTTCTCGTTTTGGCTTGCAAAAGTTGTCATTTTTGGGTTTTTCAAGAAAAATGTAGTTGTGGAAGCCTCATGTCCATACAGGGCTTGGTAACTAATTATAAATTCTATAAAAAGGCCTCCCTTTTCTTGGAGAAAGGTTGGTGATTGTATGAGCAAGAGATCCCTAATAAAAATCATGAAAGTTTGGCTTTTATCACTATTTTTTGCTTCTTTGGAGTAACAGTCTGTACTGTAGAAATCTTGTCTGTACCATACCTCTTGGGAAGTGTTCATATTGGTTTCCTAATTCTGTTCAATCGATTATTCCACTAGTTTTCTTTTTGCAAGTTGGAGAAATAAAATTATCTCTCGTTTTGTGTGCTCACTGCCTTGTCAAGGGTTTGAAGTTACAAAATGCCACAACTTGACTAATCTAGGTTTGGGATCCTACAAAATGGATTTATTCAAGTTGGTGCTCATTTATATAGTGTACATATGCTTTATTTTATGCCAAAATTGTGCTTGGAGGATGGATTTGAGTGAATACTAGGCAAGTATTGATTACTCGACTAGTAGCATGATCAAAAACTCAAAATTTGCACCCAAAAGAAATTTGGAGTGAAAAAATGTATGAGGCAGAGGTTTGGAAATGTGTCCAAGGGTGTTGAGCATCATCTTAGTTTGTTAGAGAAGCTTGTTTCTACTAAATATTCTCTGCTTGTAAGAAAAATAGTGAGTTCACTGTTTTTGTGAATTGTGTTGCCAAAATGCTCAAGGAATGCTTCAAAAGCATAATCCAAGCCTTATAAATAAGAAGGCTATGTAATAGGAAAGTTCATTAGTGTCTTGAAGACCTCATTGAAGGTATATTTCCAATTCAAACTCTTCATTATGCAGGTCCAAAGAAGTAGCAGCAGTTGACTAGTAAAGGACAACAAGTGAACAGTCACGGTGGCATTTCTCTTCATTTTTCTCAGTTGTTTGCCAAGTGTTTGGCATAATTCTTATCTATAAAAGGTAGGGGAAGCTTTAAATTATTATGGTAGAGGTCTCCTAGCAGTGTGGGAGTTTGAAACAAGTTTGGTAGAGGTAATCCATGGCGGAAGCATCCAAACCCTCACTAAACCCTATGTTTAAGCCTAAATTTGTCGACAGTCACTAAACCAGGTTGAGGGAGCCTAAAACCACAAAAATATCTTTGCTAAGACCTATTACACACTATCCAAAAGATCTCCCATGGTCAAGAAGCCCATCATTGGGAAGGGTGAGCAAAATTAGGCCAATTAGGCCTCCACAGGCTAGTAGCCCTTTTGACTGCATAACACACATTTGTCTGTTTTTATCAAAATACATAAACCTAATTATAAGGAGGAGTTTGGGGCTTATGAAACCTTAGGAGATCATTCCAAAATAGTGAGATAAGTATCATATGGAACCTTGGACAGTGCATAGCCTCAGTTGGAGATTTTGACTTTTGGTTGGTGTATTGAGTAAGCTAAGGGCTATGAGCCTTAAACTAAGTTGGTTGTCAAACTTGAACGAAACCTTTCTGTCCCTACATGTCCATTTTGGAGTCTCCTAATTCACTCTGAAATAGAGAGTTGAATGCCAAAATAACAGGGAATGAGAAAGGTGTAGATGGGTGGAGTGAGAAATTGGAGTAAGTTTGAGCATGGGTGTGAGCTTTCACCAAAAAGGGAGGTTGTTGGTGAAGACTTGTAGGGAGATTTGACTATTATGACTGAACTTGATATTTGCAAACATACAGGATCAGACACAAACAATACTTTGTTTCCTATTGTATCTTCTTGACCAAAACTAGCTTTTTGAGCACTTACCTAGTAATCTCCCTATCATAGTGGTATCAGAGCCAACGAAAGATTCAGAAGAAAAGGGTCATTAGGAAAACATGGTGACTAAAGCTAAGTTATCCAAGAAGGTCAAAGACCAAGAAGAGGAAAATAGGGCACTCAGAGAAAGATTGGATCAATTAGCAATGAAACTAGCTGAAGTAGAAGTCAAAATTGAAGAAGTCCATGATAAGGTTGGAGATCAGGGTAAAATGGTAGCCATAGAAAATGAGGTTCCCATACCTGACCCTATTATTGAGCAAGAACCATTCTTGAAAGCCTTGAGAGCTATGAGTGGTAAAACCTTAGAGGGAGTGGCTCTTTTCAGATGAAAGATGGATCCAGATGCTCTTATAGAGTGGATTGAAGGTCTAGAAAACCATTTTGAATGTGATGGAATAACTAAAGCACAAAAGGTTAAGGTAGAAAAATCAAGGCTGAGAGGGGCAGCCTTAACTTGGTGGAAGTTCATCCAAGAGGAAAGGGTGAAAGAAGGTAAGCAACGACTAGCCACCTGGAAAGCAATGGTAGCCAAAATAAAAGAAACCTACCTTCCTGAAGACTATGAAGTACAACTTCACAAGAAAAGACAAAATTTGAGACAAAAAAACCTATATGTCAGTAGCTACACTGAGGAGTTTCAAAAACTGTACATGAGATCTAGAGTAGTAGAGGATGATAGCATAAAAGTGGCAAGGGACTTGAATGGGTTGAGGTGGAATATCCAGGAAGAGATGAGCTTGTTATGCCCACAAATAGTACACAAGTGTTATCAACTAGCACTTAACGTGAAAGAGAAAAGTAGGAGAAAGAAAGAACAAAACAACAGAGGTAGAGGTAGGGAAAGAGATGGTAGAGGCCATAGAGGTAGTTTTGGGGGAAGGAGCATAGATCAACAATCCCAGGGAGAGTCTAAACTTTGAGAGAAAAGTGGGGATTCTTAGAGCAAACCCAACTATAGGGGTAGGGGATCAAGCAACCCGAGTAGGGGTAGATCTAATGGACCAGGGAGAGGGTCCTACTTCTCAACCATGAATTGCTATAACTATCAAAATCTGGGCCACCTTGCCTATAGATGCCCAGAGAAGCCTAGTTCATCCTATGGTGGTGAAAAGAGGGTAAACTATGTTCAGGAAGATGGAGGTAATACCATAACTTCAGCATTGAACCACCTAGCTTCAGAAGATGGTGAGAGTTTAATGATCAAGAGAGTGTTAATAAAGAAGCCACATAGTACAGAGGCCTCACAAAGAAGAGCATTGTTCAGGATTAAGTGTAAAGTCATGGGAAAGGTGTGTAAGGTGATCATAGATTCAGGATCCACAGATAACATCATATCAGAGGAGGTAGTAAGTAAATTGAAACTACCTAGGATACAACACAAGGAGCCATACAAGGTCACATGGTTAAATAAGGGACAACATGTGTTGGTAAATGAGAAAGCCTAGGTAGATTTCCACATATGTGGATATACAGATAGGATCCTATGTGACATCCTTCCTATGGATGCTTTCCACCTATTGTTGGGTAGACCATGGCAGTTTGACAGAAAAGCACAACATGATGGGGAAAGAAACTCCTACTCATTTCAAAAAGATGGAGTAACCTATCAGATTCAATCCCTCATTGAAGAAGGAGAGAGAAGCAGCAAAGTACCTAACATCTTGTTAGTGAATGAGAAAGAATTCGTCAAAACACTAGAAGAAGGTGAAGGAGTGGGATTTGCACTCATAGTGAAACCCAAGGAAGAAAAGGTAGAAAAGAAAGTTGAGATACCATATGAGGTGCAACAAAACCTTGATAAATTCAAAGAAATAATCAGTGATGGTACACCTGCAGCCTTACCACCTCCTAGAGCCATTAGCCATCAGATTGATTTCATACCTGGAGCCTCTTTACCCAATAAGGCAGCCTATAAGATGACCCCTGAACAAATTGAAGAGGTAGCAAGACAAATACAAGAACTCTTAGATGAAGGGCTGATTGGGAAGAGCATTAGTCCTTGTGTAGTAGCTACAGTGTTGGCACCTAAGAAGGGTGGAACATGGAGACTTTGCACAGATTCTAGAGCCATAAACAAGATCACCATCAGATACAGATTTCCCATACCCAGGATAGAGGATTTGATGGATTGTTTGGGGGGGTGCATAGTATTTCAGTAAGATTGACTTGAAGAGTGGTTACCATCAGATAAGAATCAAAGAGGGGGATGAATGGAAGACAACTTTCAAAACAAATGAGGGTCTTTATGAGTGGCTTGTCATGCCATTTGGACTCTCTAATGCTCCTGACACATTCATGAGACTCATGAATGAAGTTTTACATGATTTCATTATCAAGTTTGTTGTTGTGTATTTAGATGATATTCTTATCTTCAGTAAAACTAAGGAAGAGCATTTGAAGCATTTAGCTAATGTTTTGAGAAAGTTATATGATGGATAGCTAACCATTAATGTTGAAAAGTGTGATTTATTGAAGCAAGAATTGGTCTATCTTGGTTTTGTTATATCAAGAGGCAATATGAAAATGGATCAATCTAAAGTTGCAGCAATAACCAGTTGGCCAACTCTAAAAACAACCAGTGATGTCAAAAGCTTCCATGGCTTGGCACAATTTTACAAAAAAATCATCAGGGGATTCAGTGAGATTTGTGCTCTAATGTTAGACACCATCAAAGGGGGTGTAAAGGTAAAATTTCAGTGGACAAATGCAGCCAATAAGGGGTTTGAATTATTGAAAACTAAAGCAGCTACTCAACTAGTGCTCATTTTACCTAGTTTTGATAAACTTTTTATTATTGAATGTGATGCTAGTAATATTATTGTACAAGTTGTTTTAAGTCAGGAAAATAGACCAGTTGCATTCTTTAGTGAGAAGTTGAATGATGCCAAGAAAAAGTACTCTTCCTATGATTTATAACTCTATGCATTAGTACAGACACTTAGGAAATGGAGACACTATCTTCTTCCTACAAAGTTTATTGTATACACAGATAATCAGGCACTAAGTTTCTTGAACTCACAAGATAAACTGAATCATAGGCATGCTAAATGGGTAGAGTACTTGCAAGCTTACACTTTTACTATTAAGCATAAGAAGAGTTAGTTGAATAAAGTAGCAGATGCTTTGAGTAGAAGGTTGTTAACTATTCATGAGATTCAAGTTCAGAGCATTGGTATTGATAGTTTTAAAGATATGTATCCTACTGATGATGATTTTGCTAAAGCTTATAGAGTTTGTCAAGATTTTGAGAACCATTTCCATGGTGCATATGCTGATTTTACTTTGTAGGATGGTTTGTTATTCAGGGGTGGACAGTTGTGTGTTCCAAAAGGTTCTATGAGGGAGAACCTCATTTAGGAGAAGCACAATGGGTGCTTAAGTGGACATTTCGGTCTCAACAAGACCTTAGAGCTGGTTCAAAGGTTCTATTACTGGCCTAAGATGTAGAGAGACATCAGGAAGTATGTTGAGTAGTGTTTGGTATGTCAAAAAGAAAAAGGTAATTCCTCCAATGCTGGTTTATATCAGCCTCTTCCCATTCCACATAGGCCTTGGGATTGCATTAGTATGGATTTTGTGGTAGGATTACCTAGAACTCAAGCAGGATTTGATAGCATCTTTGTACTAGTTGACAGATCTAGCAAAATGGCTCATTTTATTCCTTGTAAGACAACACATGATGCAAGCCATATTGCTTACTTATTTTTCAAAGAAGTTGTTAGAATACATGGTTTGCCTACTAGCATTATTTCAGATAGGGATGTTAAGTTTCTTGGTCATTTCTAGAAAACATTGTGGAAGAGATTGGGTATTGGTGTAGGAGCACTCTTCAAAGGGCTCCCACAATTTTTTTTGTTTGTGTTCTTGCTTCTTTATGAATCCATTTTAAATAAAATAAATAGCCTTGTGCTCATAGGTCCTAGGTAGAGTCCTAGTTGAGGTCCTAGGGTCATAAGTCAAGATTGAGATTTTCTTGAAAATAGAGGGTATGTGTGCCTTTAAGGTGTTTAGGGGTCCTTCATAGCATGGTAGTGTCCTTAGGTTGGCCCAATGTGGGTCTAGGAGTCAAGAAAAACAACATTGGGAAAGTTGCTCAAAAGTTGCAAAAGTTGCATGACAACTTTTAAAAGTTGTCAAGCAACTTTTTCACCTAGTGGCCCAAATTCTTAGTTTGGCATGGGAAACCCTAATATGGGCACATAGACTAAGGAGAGGATAGTATACGTATTTTAAAACCCTAAGTTAATGGGTTGGATGTTAGATATTGTATGGCCCAAGCAAGCTAACTGACTGTGACTACAATTTTTGTTGCCAGTCGGCACAAATGGAGTAAAGAAAGATCATTAATGGATTGATTTTCATGAAAAACCATGTGGAGTGTCTTGTATGGTGTGTTAAATTTCATTTTGATCAATTAGATCAAGTTTTGGTTTGTAAGTGAGGTGTGTTTGTAAATAGTTTGTAATTTGCATTCTCTTTATCCAGTTTTGGACTGGTTTGAATAAATGGGTACGTAACTCCATTCCCCATTGTGGAATCACCATGAAACCATGGGGAATGAGAGTAAAATCCTTGTACTAAAATTCAATGCAAGAAAGGCCTTTGAAAATGCAGGGAAGCCAACCATTTAGCCACTCCTAGGCGAGACTGGACAGTGCCCGGTTAGGAATGGTAGTTGGTGCAGAGGTCCGAGAGAGCAAGGTTCGTCAGAGGAGAGTGCACCCTTTGGAGGAGGTGTAGAGGAGTGTGTGAAGCACCACTAGTGTGAAGGAGGAGCCTCCACCAATCGAGACAAGGTGGCTAAAACACAAAACATACACTGTGACCTAGGCAGACTATAAAAACCCTCACAAAACCCTTGAAAACCCCAAAATTTGCCCAAGGCACTATACGACCACTTGGAGGACCAAAATCAGAGAAATCCTTGAGCCCTTGCTAAATGAATGGTATTCCATTTTGGGACTTTGGGTAGTTTGTGCATCATTTGAAAGAGATAGCCCTAAAAGTCTGGATTGGAGGCCTAATAGGGGCTTTTCCTTGTAGCCCTATTTTGTGGGAAATGAGCAAAATGGTGGAATCGGTAGGAGGGATGAAGGTTGCAACTTCTTGGGGGCACATGGATGGATGTAAAACATGATTTAAGACCTATCCTAACCTTGCTAGGATGTAGGAAGTAGTAGGACAAGCCAAGCCCTTATTAGCCATAGTAAGGTGTTTTGAGTCTCATGAGTACGTGAGACCTTAGGAGAAGCATGGCAACTCATTGGTGGGTGGCTTGGGAAAGGTCAGGGGATTCCTCAAGAAAGGGAAGTCCTAGAGACCCTAGGGTGTGAAGAGAACACCAGGTGATCCAAGGGAAGGATCCAAGAGCATAGGCTAGACTAGTCTATCCCAAACCCCATCCCATCAGATTGGTATCAGAGTGAGTTAAAGGTTTGGTGGACTATGTATGTCTCTATATTCTAGTGAATTAGTAGGGGAAAGAACAATGGTCACTAATGTAGAGCTGGCTAGGGAGGTAGAAGAGCAGAAGGAGAAGAATAGACTCCTTGAAGAAGCTATGAGTGAGATAAGGGATAAGCTGCAGGAAGTGGTGGATTAGAGGACACAAGGACCTTGGGGAAAAGACACCAAGGATAAAGGAAAGAAAACTATAGACATAGATGACATTATACCTGAACCAGATACCTTGTTTAATGAAGAACCTTTTGTAAAGGCTATTAAGGCTTTGAACACCAAAGCTTTTGAAGGATTTCCATATTTCAGTGGAAGGATGGACATTGACACTGTCATGGATAGATTGAGGGCATGGAAAACCACTCTGAGTGTGAGGGAGTGACAGAGGCTCAAAAGGTTAAGGTTGCCAAATCAAGATTAAGGGGAGCAACTTTGACATGGTGGAAGTACCTGCAAGAAGAGAGAGTTAGCATGGGGAAGCTACCTATTGCCAATTGGAAGGCCATGGTGAGTAAGATCAAAGAGAACTACTTACCAGAGGATTATGAAGTCAAACTTCATAATAAGAGACAGGGATTGAAGCAAAAAGACCTTGATGTGACCTCCTACACTAAAGAATTTCAAAAACTTTGTCTTAGATCTAAAGTCCAAGAAGATGAATCTATTAAGGTGGCTAGGTATCTAAGCAGCCTAAAGTGGAACATTCAAGAGGAGATAAGCCTATGGACTCCTACTTCTGTTCAAAAATTTCATCAGCTTGTTGTCAAGGTAGAAGACAGGAACAAAAGGAAAGGAGACTCTAATAACAGGGGTAGAGGTAGAGGTAGAGAACAAATGAATCACCGAGGTGGTTACCAAAGCAAGGCAAATGAGTAGAGGAACCAAGGAGAATCCAAGTTGACTGAACATGGCAGTGAAACCAATCTCAGAGGGGGCCATTATAGGGGAAGAGGTGCACAAGGTGGTCCAAGTAGGGGTAAAGGTACCAATAGAGGTAACTCCTACTTTGCAACTATGAAATGTTACAATTGTGGTCAATTGGGACACCCAACATATAGATGCCCTGACAAGCCTACCTCATCAAACAATGGAAAGAGGGTTGCCTATGCACATGAAGACTCTTCAAGTAGTAAGACACCTGAGGTGGACCATATTGAATCAGAGATTGGAGAAAATCTGATGTTCAATAGGGTCTTGATAAGACAACCAATCAAGAATGAACCTAAGCATAGGAGAGCATTGTTTAGGGTGAGATGCAAGATCCTTGGTAAAGTTTGCAAGGTGATAGTTGATTCAGGGTCAATTGATAACATAATATCAGAGGAGGCAACAGAGTAGTTGAAACTCACAAGGATACCCCACACTAACCCATACAAGGTGACATGGTTGAATCATGAGTAGAGTGTGCTAGTCAATGAACAGACTTGGGTAGAATTTTCTATTGAAGGATACAAGGATAAGATCGTTTGTGATGTGTTACCTATGGATGCCTATCACCTATTACAAGGTAGACCCTAGCAATTTGATAGGAAGGTGATCTGTGATGGAGAGGAGAACTCCATTTCATTCAAGAAGGACAGCAAGACCTTTAAGATTCAGTCTTTGACAGAGAATGAAGAGGGAACTTCAAGAACACCTAGTGTCTTATTGGCTACTGGTAAAGAGTTCTTACACTTGCTACATGAGGAGGAGATAGTGAAGTGTGCCATCTTTGTGAAGCCAAAAGAGGAGGAAGACAAGTTGCAGGAAGAAGTACCCAAGGAGGTGAAATACATGTTGCAAGAGTATAAGGACATAGTGAGTGATGGAGCACCTGCAACACTCCCACCAAGAAGGTCTATAAGTCATCAAATAGACTTTGTTCCCAGAGCATCCCTACCTAACAAAGCTGCACATAAGATCACACCTGATCAAAACAAGGAGGTAGCAAGGCAAGTGCTGGAGTTATTGGAACAAGGACTGATTAAGAAGAGCATCAACCCATGTGCAATCCTGGTAGCGCTAGCATCAAAGAAGGGAGGAAGTGGAGACTTTGCACTGATTCAAGGGAAATCAATAGGATCACCATAAGGTATAGGTTTCCTATTCCTAGAATAGAGGATTTGATGGAATGTTTAGGAGGTGCTATGTATTTTACCAAGTTGGACCTTAAAAGTGGTTATCACCATATTAGAATCAAGGAGGGTGATGAGTGGAAGACTACTTTCAAGACCACCAAAGGGTTGTATGAATGGCTTGTGATGCCATTTGGACTCACCAATGCCCCAAGCACCTTCATGAGGTTGATGAATGAGGTGTTAAAGGATTTCACAGGCAGGTTTGTGGTGGTGTACCTAGATGACATTCTCATCTATAGTAGAACCAAAGAGGAGCACCTTGAGCATTTGAGGTTAGTCTTAGAGAGGTTGCATGGGGAGAAGTTATCCATCAACCTAGAGAAGTGTGACTTCTTGAAGCAAGAGCTAGTCTACTTAGGATTTGTGGTGTCTAAGGGAATCTTGAAGATGGATCCAAGCAAAGTGGAGGCAATCTTGAATTGGCCTGCACCTAGAACAGGGACTAAAGTCAGGAGTTTCCATGGTTTAGCCCAATTCTATAGGAAGTTTGTGAGGAACTTCAGTGGTATATGTGCACTAGTCCTTGACACCACAAAAGGAGGCCTTAAAACTAAGTTTAAATGGACTGAGCAGGCTGACAAAGCATTTCAATTGTTGAAGCAGGAAGTAGCCACAAAACCTATCCTTCTCCTACCTACTTTTGATAATCTATTCACATTGGAGTGTGATGCAAGTGGAATTGTAGTAAGGGGTGTATTGAGTCAAGAGGGAAGACCTGTGGCATTTTTCAGTGAGAAGCTCAATGAAGCAAAGAAGAAGTACTCAGCTTATGACCTAGAGTTGTATGCATTAGTGCAGTCTCTAAAGAAATGGAGGCATTACTTACTTCCAAAGGAATTTGTGGTGTTCACAAACAACCAAGCATTGAGTTACATTAACACTCAAGAGAAGCTTAGCAATAGGCATTTGAAATGGATGGAATACCTCCAATCCTTCACCTTCACCATCAAGGATAAGAAGGCGCAACTCAACAAGGTGGCATATGCATTAAGTAGGAAGTTAATGACAGTTCAAGAACTACAATTGCAGAGCATAGGAATAGAAGGTTTCAAGGACCTCTATGAAGGAGATGAAGACTTCTCATCAGCTTACAAGGTTTGCAAGGAGTTTGAGAACCATTTCCATGGTGAGTATGCATATTACACTCTCCAAATGGTCTCTTGTTCAGAGGTAATCAGTTGTGTGTGCCAAGAGGATCCATGAGGGAAAACCTCATCCAAGAGAAACACAATGGCAGTTTAAGTGGACACTTTGGAGTCAACAAAACCTTGGACTTAGTACAAAGGTACTACCATTGGCCCAAGTCGCCAAGAGATGTGAAGAGGTATGTGGAGTAATGTGGTGTATGTCAAAGAGCAAAAGGAGGATCAAGTAATGCTGGTCTCTATCAACCATTACCGGTCCCTAATAGGCCTTGGGAATGTATAAGCATGGACTTTGTAGTAGGACTACCCAAGACAAAGACATGTATGGACAACATCTGTGTGGTAGTAGATAGATTTTCCAAGATGAGCCATTTCATTCCATGTAAGACTACACATGATGCAAGCTATGTTGCACATCTCTTCTTTAAGGAGATTGTTAGGATTCATGGACTCCCTTTAAGAATTGTTTCAGATAGGGACAACAAGTTCATGGGCCATTTTTGGCAAACATTATGGAGGAGACTAGGAACTAACTTGTCATTTAGCTCAGCTTACCATCCTCAAACTGATGGTCAAATTGAAGTTATCAATAGGGTGTTAGGCAATTTTTTGAGGTGTTTAACTAAGGAGTATGGACAGACATGGGACCTAATCATTCCTCAAGTAGAGTATGCATATAATGACAGTGTGAATAGGACCACTGGTAGAAGTCCTTTTGAGGTTGTATATGGCAGACATCCAAGGGGAGTATGTGAGTTGAGAGACCTTGGCACTTTGGAAATGAAGAGTGGGCAAGCAGAGGACTTCACTCAAACCATCAAGGAAGTCCAAGAGCAAGTCAAGAAAGCCATCCTTGAATCCACTAAAAAACTAAAAGCAAAAATGGATGAGAAAAGGAGAGAGGTTCAGTTCAAGTTGGGTGACTATGTGATGGTCCATTTGAGCAAAGCTAGGATGCAAAGTGTTAAGCCTACCAAACTACAAATGAAGAGGGTAGGACCTTGTAGAATTCTGGCAAAATATGGTGAGAACGCTTATAAGGTTGAACTTCCTTTAGACTTAGCCATTTCACCAGTCTTCAATGTTGCTGATCTGATCATGTACAAGGGTGAGATAGAAGGGCAAACTGAGAACCAAGCCAAGGTACTACAAGACTTGGATGTGAATGCCTTACCACAAGTGAAGCAGCCTCTAGCAGAGGAGATTTTAGAGTCAAGAGTAAAGAAGTCTACTAGACACCAGGTCTACATGGAGCACTTGGTGAAATGGGCATGCCAACCTGTATCTAAAGCAACTTGGGTGGAGGAGAGCAAGTTCAAGAAGCTAGGCATTGATCTGGCTCTTCTCACTCCCCTAATTCCTTAGCTTGTTGTAGAGGGGGAGTATGGTGCAGGAGCACCCTTAAAAGGGCTCCCACCATTTCTTTTGTTTGTGTTCTTGCTTCTTTATGAAGTCATTGTAAATAAAATAAAGAGCCATGTGCTCATAGGTCCTAGGTAGGGTCCTAGTTGAGGTCCTAGGGTCATAAGTCAAGATTAAGATTTTCTTGAAAATAGAGGGTATGTGTGCCTTTGAGGTGTTTAGGGGTCCTTCATAGCATGGTAGTGTCCTTAGGTTGGCCCAATGTGGGTCTAGGAGTCAAGAAAAACAACATTGGGAAAGTTGCTCAAAAGTTGCAAAAGTTGCATGACAACTTTTAAAAGTTGTCAAGCAACTTTCTCACCTAGTGGCCAAAATTCTTAGTTTGGCGTGGAAAACCCTAATATGGGCACATAGACCAAGGAGAGGGCAGTATAAGTATTTGAAAACCCTAAGTTAATGGGTTGGATGTCAGATATTGTACGGCCCAAGCAAACTAACTGACTGTGACTACAATTTTTGTTGCCAGTTGGCACAAATGGAGTAAAGAAAGATCATTAATGGATTGATTTTCATGAAAAACTATGTGGAGTGTCTTGTATGGTGTGTTAACTTTCATTTTGATCAATTAGATCAAGTTTTGGTTTGTAAGTGAGGTGTGTTTGTAAATAGTTTGTAATTTGCATTCTCTTTGTCCAGTTTTGGACTAGTTTGAATAAATGGGTAGATAACTCCATTCCCCATTGTGGAATCACCATGAAAAAATGGGGAATGAGAGTATAGTCCTTGTACTATAATTAAATTCAAGAAGGGCCTTTGAAAATGCAGGGAAGCCAACCATTTAGCCACTCCTAGGCGAGACTGGACAATGCCCGGTTAGGAATGGTAGTTGGTGCAGAGGTCTGAGAGAGCAAGGTTGGTCAGAGGAGAGTGCACCCTTTGGAGGAGGTGTAGAGGAGTGTGTGAAGCACCACTAGTGTGAAGGAGGAGCCTCCACCAATCGAGACAAGGTGGCTAAAACACAAAATATACACTGTGACCCAGGCAGACTATAAAAACCCTCACAAAACCCTTGAAAACCACAAAATTCGCCCAAGGCACTGTACGACCACTTGGAGGCCCAAAACTAGAGATATCCTTGAGCCCTTGCCAAATTAATGGTAGGCCATTTTGGGATTTTGGGGATTTTTTACATCATTTGCAAGAGAGAGCCCAAAAAGTCCGGATTGGAGGCCTAATGGGGGCTTTTCCTTGTAGCCCTATTTTGTGGGAAATGAGCAAAATGGTGGAATCGGTAGGAGGGATGAAGGTTGCAACTTCTTGGGGGCACATGGATGGATGTAAAACATGGTTTAAGACCTATCCTAACCTTGCTAGGACCTAGGAAGCAGTAGGACAAGCCAAGCCCTTATTAGCCATAGTAAGGGGTTTTGAGTCTCATGAGTAGGTGAGACCTTAGGAGAAGCATTGCAACTCATTGGTGGGTGGCTTGGGCAAGGTTAGGGGATTCCTCAAGAAAGGGAAGTCCTAGAGACCCTAGGGTGTGAAGAGAACACCAGGTGATCCAAGGGAAGGATCCAAGAGCATAGGCTAGGCTAGTCTATCGCAAACCCCATCCCATCAGGTACTAATCTCTATTTTGGTTCAACTTATCATCCACAAACTGATGGCCAAATTGAAGTTGTGAACAAGTCTCTTTGGAACATTCTTAGGTGCTTGACAAAGGAATATGGGTAGAGTTGGGATCAACTCATTAATCAAGCAGAATATGCCTACAATGATAGTGCCCACTGGTCTATAGGTAAAAGCCCTTTTGAAGTTGTTTATGGTATGCATCCAAGGGGTATAATGGAGTTGAGGGATATCACTAATTTGTAGCATAAGAGTGGAACAATAGATGACATGACACAATCCATGAAGGAGGTTCATGAGCAAGTGAGAAAAGCTCTTCAAGATACCTCCCAAAAAGTCAAAGCAAGAGTGGATGCAACAAAGAGAGATGTTCAGTTTTCCATAGGTGATTATGTGATGGTTCATTTGAACAAGTCAAGGCTACAAAAGGGAGTTCCAAGCAAACTTCAGATGAGGAGAATAGGCCCTTGAAAAATCTTGGCTAAGTATGGTTTTAATACTTACAAAGTTGATTTGCCTATTGATGTTTCTTTGTCTCCCATTTTTTATGTTGAAGATTTGATTTCTTTCAAAGGGCAGCCACCTGAGGAGATTCAAAGAGTTTCAGATGTTTCACAATCCCTTTCTGATCTATCTCTCCCTTCTCTTTCTATTCCCCAAGCAGAATAGGTTCTAGACTCTAATATCCTTAAGAAGACAAGGCAACACACCTATATAGAGATCTCATCAAATGGAAGGATAAGCCTATCTCAGAGGCCACATGGGTACCTAAAACTAAATTTTAGAAGTTTGGCATCCCTTCTTCTTTTCTTCCTCAAGGAGTCACATGACTTCTTTGTTTTTTAGGGAGTATGGTGCAGGAGCACTTAGTTGAGTCAAACTCTCCTTTTTGAGTATTTTAAGATTACATGTTTGTAATGTCTTGCGTAAAGTTTACAATGTTGTTTTAGGTTTTTGTGTGTCTTTTCCAGTCATTTTGGGCTCAAGAGGT
Source organism: Cryptomeria japonica (assembly GCF_030272615.1). NCBI lineage: Eukaryota > Viridiplantae > Streptophyta > Pinopsida > Cupressales > Cupressaceae > Cryptomeria > Cryptomeria japonica. The sequence goes on along the minus strand of NC_081409.1, from coordinate 863,242,064 downwards.
CAAGTTTTGCCTTTCAGGCTTTGAGTTGACAATTTTTGGCAAAAATGTGCAAAATTGCCAAAAAGGTCTTCTAATGCTTTCCAAAGCATTGAAACATGTTTGATAAGTTTTTTTAAGGATTTCTAAGGTGTTTAGATGAGTTTATGAGGTTAGGTTGTCAACAATGTCTTTTGGAGCAAGAAATGTTGTCATTTTTGGGTTTTTCAAGCAAAATGTAGTTGTGGAAGCCTCATGTCCGTATAGGGCTTGGTAACTAATTATAAAATGATATAAAAGGCCTCCCTTTTCCTGCAAAGGTTGGTGATTGTATGAGCAAGAGATTCCTAATAAAAATCATGAAATTTTGGCTTTTATCACATTTTTTCCTTCTTTGGAGTAACAGTCTGTATTGTAGCAATCTTGTCCATACTGTACCTCTTGGGAAGTGTGCATATTGGTTTCCTAATTTTTTTCAATCTATTATTCCACTAGTTTTATTTTTGCAAGTTGGAGAAATAAAATTCTCTCTCATTCTATGTGCTCACTGCCCTATCAAGGGTTTGAAGTCACAAAAATGCCACTTGACTAATCCAGGTCTGGAATCCCACAAAATGGATTTAGTCAAGTTGGTTCTCATGTATATAGTGTACATATGCTTTACTTTATTCCAAAATTATGCTTGGAGGATGGATTTGAGTGAATACTAGGCAAGTATTGATTACTCGGCTAGTAGCATGATCAAAAACTCAAAATTTGAACCCAAAAGAAATTTGGAGTGAACAAATGTATGAGGCAGAGGTTCAGACATGTGTCCAAGGGTGTTGATCATCATCTTGGTTTGTTAGAGAAGCTTGTTTCTACTAAATATTCTCTGTTTGTAAGCAAAATAGTGAGTTCACTGTTTTTGTGAATTGTGTTGCCAAAATGCTCAAGGAATGCTTCAAAAGTATAATCCAAGCCTTATAACTAAGAAGGCTGTGTAATAGGAAATTTCATTAGTGTCTTGTAGACCTCATTGAAGGTATATTTCCAATTCAAACTCTTCATTATGCAAGTCCAAAGAAGTAGCAGTAGTTGACTGGTAAAGGACAACAATTTAACAGTCACAGTGGCATTTCTCTTCATTTTTCTCAGTTGTTTGCCAAGTGTTTGGCATAATGCTTGTCTATAAAAGGTAGGGGAAGCTTTAAATTGTTATGGCAAAGGTCTACTGGTAGTGTGGGAGTTTGAAACAAGTTTTGTAGAGGGAATCCATGGTGGAAGCATCCAAACCCTCACTAAACCTTATGTTCAAGCCTAAATTTGTGGACAATCACTAAACTAGGTTGAGGGAGCCTAAAACCACAAAAATCTCTTTGCTAAGACCTATTACACACTATCCAAAACATCTCCCATGGTCAAGAAGCCCATCATTGGGCAGGGTGAGGAAAATTAGGCCAATTAGGCCTCCACGGGCTAGTAACCCTTTTGACTGCATAACACACATTTGTTTGTTTTTGTCAAAATACATAAACCGGATTATAAGTATGAGTTTGGGGCTTATGAAACCTTAGGAGATAATTCCAAAATAGTGAGATAATTATCATATGGAACCTTGGACAGTGCATAGCCTCAGTTGGAGATTTTGACTTTTGGTTGGTGTATTGAGTAAGCTAAGGGCTATGAGCCTTAAACTAAGTTGGTTGTCAAACTTGAACAAAACCTTTCTGCCCCTACATGTCCATGTTGGAGTCTTCTAATGCACATTGAAATAGAGAGCTGAATTCCAAAAGAACAGGGATTGAGAAAGGTGTAGATGGGTGGAGTGAGAAATTGGAGTAAGTTTGAGTATGGGTGTGAGCTTTCACCAAAAAGGGAGGTTGTTGGTGAAGACTTGTAGGGAGATTTGACTATTATGATTGAACTTGATATTTGAAAACATAGAGGAGTAGACACAAACAAGACTTTGTTTCCTATTGTAGATTCTTGACCAAAACTGGCTTTTTGAGCACTTACCTAGCAATCTCCCTATCAGTACCTAGACCTAAAGGCGAGAACATTATTGGAACTAAATGGGTTTTTAGGAATAAATTAAATGAGGAAGGTCAAGTTGTAAGGAACAATGCTAGATTGGTTTGCAAAGGTTATGCATAGGAAGAAGGAATTGATTATGAAGATACTTATGCTCTGATTGCTAGAATTGCTGCGGTAAAACTTTTTCTTGCTTATGTTGCACAGAAGAACTACAAAGTATATCAAATGGATGTTAAGTGTGCATTTCTGAATGGAGATCTTGAAGAGGAATTTTACATTGAGAAACCTGATGGATTTTCTTTATCAGAAGAGAAGGACATGGTTTTTAGATTGAAGAAAGCTTTATAAGGACAGGCCCCTAGAGAATGGTATGCTAGATTGGATACGTATCTTTCAAAGCATGGTTTTAGTAAAGGTAATGTTGATAGTAAATTATATTATAAAATTGAACATGATGACATACTGGTTATTTAATTATTTGTGGATGATATAATTTTTAGAGGAGAAGAAGGTCTATGCATGAAATTTTCTATGATATGAAGAATGAATTTGAAATGTCTATGATTGGTGAGATGAAATTTTTCTTAGGATTGCAAATTACTTAGACTGATAAAGGTATTTTCATTTGTCAAACTAAGTATGTGAAGGAGTTACTTAAGAAATTTGGACTTGAGAATTATAAACATGTCGGTACTCCTATGATAATCGGTTGCAAATTGTCAAAGGATGATAAATCCCCTAAAGCAAATCCAAGTGAATACAAATCAATTATTGGTAGTTTGTTGTACCTAAATTAGACTAGAACTGATATAATGAATGGTGTTTTTATTACTTCTAGATTTCAGGCAAATCCTAGAGAAACTCATGATATTGTTGTCAAAAGGATATTCATATATTTGGCAAGTATAACAGACTTTGGGTTATGGTATCCAAAGAATGATGACTTCAAATTATGTGCATATATAGATTCTAATTGGGGAGGAGATGTGGATTACCGAAAGAGCACTACTGGCGTTGCATTTTTTCTTGGGAAGAAGTTGGTTTCATGGCTTAGTAAGAAACAATCATTCACTTCATTGTCTACTGTTGAAGCAGATAATGTTGCAGTTGCTACCAACTGTACTCAAATTTCATGGATGAAAAAAATGTTAAAGGATATAAGGGTAAGTTATGACGAGCCTATTGTTATTAACTATGATAATACTGTTGCTATTGATATGTAAAACAATCTGGCATTTCATTCCAAATCAAAACACATTTCTATAAGGTATAATTTCTTGAAGGAAAATTTTGAAGCAAAGGAAGTCAGATTGGTTTATGTGACTACTAAGGAACAGATTGTAGATATTCTAACAAAACCATTGCCTAAAGAAACTTTTGAATATCTCAGAGATCAGTTGGGGGTTACCAACCCTCCAAAAGAGACTTAGAGATTCAAGAATGCATCAATCCGGTGAGCTTATCAGACATACTTTTTCTGATCTAGGTTGATGAGGATGGTGCTACAAATCAAGGGGAGTAGTCAACTTTTGGTTTAGTATTCTTGGTTTTATATCCATCCTTTGTCATTGATGTCAAAGGGGGAGGAGGTATTCATGTGAAAAATAGTTAGATCTTTTGGGAGAAAGTGTTAATCTCAAGGGGAGTTATTTCAAATCAGTCTTTTAGGAGATTGTTGGCATTCCTTGGCACTTGGATATTTTCACATTAAGTGTTGCCATCAATGCCAAAGGTGGATATTATTGGCAATATGTTGGATTTGGTGAAGTGTTGTCATTGATGTCAACAATGTATCCTGATTGGAGACTATCCCAGTTGGATCTATCCCGGTTAGTCTTGGTGATCTTCTTGGTTTCAACTATGATTTTGATCTGATATGATTAGATCTCTAGATGCTTATTCTGTATGGTTACATGTTTTCTATATTCTGTTGGTTCATGATTTGGTCCTTTGGTTGTTATCATTTTTGGTATTTATCGGAACCGGCTTGCTTCTGGCTATCCCAGATGCATTATTTGGTGACTTGATTAGTGGATTTTGGGTCTGGCCTATGAAATCAGTTTCTATCATGTTGAATTGTTTCTTGATCGTGTCCCTTGCATTTGGTTACTTTGCATTAGATGGTGTGTTTTTATGATGGTCATATTTAGATCCAGTTAAACTTTATGTTATTTCACTAAGGGTTTCTATCGGCTGGTGAAGCGTGTTGGATTTTGATCTTAGTAGAATTTCCAATAGATATAATTGTTTGGTTACTTGATTTAGGTCAATTCTATGTAATATAAATTATAATATTGGTCTGGTGGTATCATGTGATGTGTTTTTTGTAATAGGATGGATGGTTATTGGTGGTTATGTCTGCATTATTAGTGAACGTTTTATGTGGGAACAAAGTCATATCATTCCAATGAAGGTTGGAAAGGTTTTGTACTGCAGAGAAGACATCAGTGCTTAACCAGAACTGTATCAAGCATTATTAGATGCTACATTCACAGTTCATTTCTTTCTGGATTGTAGTCCAATGTTTATGTAAGTCAGTGAGACTTTCCTTTATGATGAGAAGTGCGCTCTAGGCTATTGTCCTTTTTGCAAGTGCAAACCCCATTGTAATCATTCATAATACTACTGCAGAGTATTCATCTGATTGTGGGTAGGGTTTCCCACCATAGTTTTTCCCTTTCTGGGTTTTCCACGTCAAAATATTGGTGTTATATGTGTTGTGCTTTCATGTTATATCTTTCATTGTGTTGTGCTCCGGTATAAGGTTTATAATTGAATTAATTATTGTACTTGTGAGTAAACTGATTCATCCACCCCCTCTCAGTTTACTCTTGGTATTAGATCATTCCAACAAAGATATCTACCATAGTTTCCTTACCCTTGTTTTCCAGAGAGATAACCTTAAAACCCTTTAACTCTTTGCACCGATGGATTTGCCACTTGGTGCCCTATCCAGATCTTGAACATCATATGCAACCTTAACTATATCCTTATCTACATTTGCCTCCGTGTCCACTGCATTTTGTACATTATCTATCGGTATATCCTCTGCTACAAAATTTGACTCACTAATTGGTATAGTGGTAGCCGGTTGAGTGCTAGCCAGTTGCTCAGTATTTACACTTGGTTGATCTGTTTCTATCGGTTGCTAATCTTTTGGCAAGTGAATATTATGAGAATATACAAAACTGGGACTCAATTTATAACCCAAACTCAAAATAATTCTTACCCAAATATCTATAGTTTCCTTCTAAATCTCCTCAAAACTTTCCAACATTATGTTGTTTATTTTGTGCTTAGGATTAAATTCAAATAAGCCATTTTTATTTATTAGGTCTATCATTTTTGGAGGGGTTATTGTAGGACAAAGATTAACCAATTTGTCTCTTTTATCTGTCGGTCCAGAGTTTCAGCATGTAATTTTCTAGCCTCTAACTTGCCATACAACTCCTTAGTCAAATTTTTCTCAAGTTCAATCAATGCCCTGCTAAAAGAATCAAGATATAAAGGAATTGCTTCCTCAATTTTCATTTTGTCCTTCTCCTCAAATCCACCACAGAATAAAAAAATGTTATCTAAGTTACCATCATTAATAATTTGATCCATTAGATCATGAGCATCCATTTTCTTCTTATTGGTTCTTCTCTTGACATGTGGTTTGGGCTGCTCATCTGACTTGGGTTTTCGCTTATGTACAATTGTTATTTTGGGTTTCTAGGGATTCTCCTTAACATGTTCTTTCTTTTTCTCCTCCTTCTTCTCCCTTACTACTCCTTTCTTCTTTTGAATTTCCTTTATACCCTCATCTGATTATGTTTCCTAAGAAGAAATAGTCATGTATTTCTGGGTAGCCTTCTGCTTTTTATTTGTAGGCTCAGTAGGTTTAGAACTAGCAGGCTTAGTGGATGATGCTTCTGATTTCTTGGAAGAATTTGTAGTTACCGAGTCTATTGGGACTATTTAAAATTGAGTAAAGTTTATAGGCCCATTTCAAAATTTTGCTCTGTATGTCAGAAAAGTACCTGAATAAGTCAGTTTGAATGGCCTAGTTGGAGAGAGGGAAAGTGGAGCTAGTTGATCTTCAGAGGGTAAGGCTCGGGATTCATGTCCTATACCTTTCATTTGGCCTATGAAGTGATGTGCAACTTTCAGAATTCAATTTGGATAAGTTTATGAGGTACCCAGTTTGAGGGGTGAGCTAAAAGTGCATTTTAGGCACAAATGCAAATCTTATAGAGTGGCCTACTTTGGGTGTTTATATCTTTTGCCCTATTCATTGTCATGAAGAAATTCAAAGTGGACTGGATTGTATGCATAAATGTGAGTTATCCTACAAAATTTCAAGCCTTGACAAATCCATTTGCTCAGTTTTTGAAGCCAAATCCGTTTGCAGTTTATGTGGTTTGACTAGTCCTTGTTTCGACAGCTAGTCGGAGCCCTGTTTCGCATAAGTGTAAAAGTTGCCTCAGTAAGTGCTATGACATAATGTTTCTTCTGAGTTAATTTTGGTATAAATGATGAGCTACATTTCAAATTTCAAGCCTCTGTCAATCCGTTTGATCAGTTTTCAAAAGAGTTCATTTAGCTATCATTTTCAGTTATCTGCACTTTCAGTGATATATCAGTTAATGTAGCCATTTTTGTGAGCACGCCATTTGCATCCTGTCAGTCTGGTGATCGAACTGAGAATTCAAAGATTTAATATGTACTTCAAGGTACCTATGTTTCAATTTTGAGGGCCTACGGAGGTCGTTTGGTATTTTTGAGAAAGGCATCATGTGTTGCCAGGACATTGACTTCATCAGGTCCACAGTGTCGACAAAGCAAGTTGGGCATTTTTGAAAATTAATATCTCTTCACTCGGGACTCATCTTGAGAAACCGTTTGGTACAAGTCATCCTTGTATATCAGAGTACACGCCTGTCAGATGGCGAGCTCCAGAAAGGTGTTTTGACAGGTTTGAAAATTACGTCTTCGCGATTAAATGCGAAAATGTGGCGTAATTGCCTAAAGGATGTAAAATGTAGATTAATGATCCAAAAATGATGTCGATCATTTCTAGAGGTGTGTTTAAAGTTCCTAAATCATTCTAGAGGTCAGTTGCATGAAATTGAAATTTTTTTTAGTCGGACCCACTTTGGGGCCCGACCTGGCTCATGCTCGTACTTTGATTTTATTGGCAATTTTGTTTATTAAAAGATCATGCAAGACCTCCTCCATATGTGGCTGTTGGTTAAGACATTGGAAATCATATGCAAAATTCAATTGTGAAGTGTTGAAGATTTCAATAAATGCAAGATAGCAGCTTGTCAAGCAAATTTGATGTGAAGTCAAATAAGGAATAGCAAAAAGAAATGATAAGTTGATCTATAAGTCGGTTGGGAGGGAGAGATGTCAAGAGTCATCATTTGAAAGGACACAAATTGATTCACCAACATATAAAAGAGACCCAAGGAAATCAATTCAACCATTTAGATTTCAAAATTGATTGTGATCTAAGGCAGAGCGAATTAATACCAGCTACCAGTGACTTTCAAGGAGACATTCAATTAAATACAAACAGTTCACATTCCCCTTCTCTCATGTAGTTTTGGCAGAGGCTGAAACTTTATGCAAATTCCATTGGCTTGGTCTCCATTTCTTTTTGCTGTGTGTGGTTTGTAAAAAAGAGCAATAAAAATCAGTCAAATGCAATGCTCCAGCAATAGCTCCTCCCTAACTTGCATTGCCATTTCATTCTCCCAGCAGTCCATGTGAGGATTAGAGAAGGGATTGCAGAAGACTCTAGCTTGCATGTAGTGCATTGAAGAGGTTGTTTGTTGGGGGCTTCTATGGAAGAAGCAAATAAAATAGTTAAGTATTCCCCTCCCTTGTTGTGGTGCGTGGAAAGGAACAACAACAACATAAACTTTTCAACCAAATAGCAATAGTGAAATCTTCCCCTTCCCACGTGGTAACAGCCATCACAGAGAGCAAGAAAAATTAAATTAGAAAGAGGCGTGAGAAGTAATGTGCAACAGATAGCAATGGAGATTGGGCAACGTGGTGTTGGAGAACTTGTAGAAGACTTCAGTAATCCCCACGTGATTGGTGAAAGGGGGAATTTTGAAACAGTAAAATGTAGCAAGGTTTTAAAGCCCAGTCCTCCCATGTTATGGTAAATTCCAGTATAGCATCCCCCCACGTGAAGCTTCAACAGTGTGATTAATGACCAGCAACATCCATTCTACCCTCTGCGTGGTTTTTGACAGGCATGGTGTCTGGAATGAAAGTTAAAGCATCAAATTAATTTAAAATGCCAATGCCAAGGTTTGAAATTGTTTCCTTCCTGTGAGTGGCATTATGGTTTGCTCAGAAAGCCATTGAACCTTATGCAAATAGAAGAACTTGCCAATAACAACTCAGAGAGAAAGCTTAAAATTGAAGCTCTAGGCTTAATCAAAATATCCCACATTGACTGGGAAGTGGTTCCTTTTTGTATTTAAATGCAAAACCTTATAGTAGTAATATGTCTAAGCCATAAAGGCTTTTGGCGGATGGTGCCTATGGGCGCTCAAGGCGGACCCCACGTAGGCACACTTCTCGAGGTAGACAGGCAAATTTTGCAGAGAAAGGCCGACTTAACTAGTGAGCAGGTTCGAGATAGATCAATGGTGTGTGCGATTTCGCGAAGGCGAGATGCTCGAACGTTAAACCCTGCAAAATGGCGAAAATGCAGCAGGTTAACCAGTGAGCATGTTAGATCAAGATCGACAGCTCGATGCACAAAAGTTAGAGCTTGCGAAATGGTGAAAGCCAGGTGGCAGGTACAGTTAGATGTCCAGCAGGTGGGTCAGGTGAGGTGGCACAAAGGTGGCACCTAGGTGGCAATGACGTGGCACTGAGGTGGCGTACATGTGGCGGCCAAGTGACAGATGAGCAAGCGAACATGTGGCGGTGATGAGGTGTCATCCTAGGTGGCACCCAGCAGACCCCATCAGCCAATCAGATCTCGCCATGTGGCAAAGCGTCAGGACCAAATGGAGGCAAAAATCAAAATTAAAATCAGTAAATGACATAGTTTAAACTATATTAAAATTCAAAAAATTTAAATGATTGAGCACAAATGGGGATTAATTCGCCCAGGGTCTAAATTTTGGCCAAAATATAAAGTGTTATATGTTTTCGGAAAGCTCTCAGAGTGAGAAATCCAATTATGGGGTTAATTTTGACAAATGTGGGATATTTTGGAAGCAGTTTGGTTGAGAATGAAATTCAGTTAGAGGGGAGACACTTGGCAATTTTCAATTGTAGATTTGATTCTCTTCCCTTCTCTTTTTATTCCCAATTCTTCTCAGTTGTAAGGGTTCCAAAAATTTGGAAAATGCTCCAGATTTGATGGCTTCCACTTTCTGAATATCATGACCCAGATTTGTGAATGCTTCTATTTGGTTTCAGGGTACAGAGATTGTAGTGCATTGTTGTAAATGTGATTTTAGTTGCAGGTCTTGCTTGTGTCAGGCATGAGTAAATTCCTCACAGTATTGTCTCTAGGTATGCATTTCATTATCATAAATTGAATCCTCAAGGAGGATGAAGATTTGTCAATTTTAAGGAAATTGTGTGACTATTTGTAGGTATACTTCAATGAAGAGTTTAAATTCTATAGTCAGTCATAAATAATGAAATATGTATCCAGATCTAATGAATTTGTGAATGAATCAAATAGTGCATTAATATAAGGTATTGATGCATGAATATCTTGTTTAAGGAAAATAAACTTGCATCTATGATTTATATTTGTAGTTCTGTGAGTGACTCTGTTGCCCAATGAACAAGGCACTAGTCTTTAACAGATTTGGGAATGGTCTCAGATATACATTTTAAAAGATAAATCTATTTCTCTTTATGTTTAGGGGTTAATGTTCTATCCTTCCAAAGCTCTATTTCACCTATTATTTGTATAAGATCCAGCCCGTCTGTACATGTTACCTAATTTGGTGAGCTTGTGGAATGGTTTGTTTGCTCATTGTTGATGTAGTCTTATGTTTGTGATTGTTGTATTCAATGCATCAAAAGGGTGTCCCCCCTAGGTCTAGCAGAACCTGAAGTGCAGGAGGATCATTAGGATCCTATGTTATGTTGTCCAAGCCCTGAGGTGTTTCATTGATTGAGATTGGCTATCTCATAGATAGATTTACAGGTGTCTTGGGTTATCACTTTTGGTGAACAACAAAGACCACATTGGGAGTGGCTTGAGCTACCTTTCGGGCTTCAAGGATTTTTATTTTCTGTCAACTTCTACCCTGTCATGTTCTTCACTGATAAGTGCTTCGGATACAATCTTAGTCATCTTCTTTCCGATTTGCCAGTGCAACTTGCTCTTGGTGAACCTTAAGCCCCTTTTCTTGGGATGTGCCATTTTTTTCTTCTCTTTCATTTGCAGGTGCTTGTAGTAAGTGTTGTGCATAGGCATCCAATGTGGCCTCTTCCACCTCATAACCCATAGGCATTATCCATATGATTCTCAGTTGTATAGCTTCCATCATGCATTCATCTTTATTAACCATGAAACATATAGTATCTTTATACTTTTCTATTATAGAATTTTGAATTCTAGATCTGTTTTTCATTTCTTCTTGGAATGTGTTGAAAAATGCCCATAAATTATCCTTACTTAACTTATCCCCTTTCCTATCCAAAATTTGACCTATCTGAGTTGCTACCAGATAGTCAAAAGCCCATTGAATCTTCCCAAAACTGGGAACAGTACCCAAAAAGTAAAATACCAGACAGATAATAAGAGAGCCATACTGGAAAGTATTTTTTTTGTCTTTCTTGATTTTTTGGAGGTTTTTCATAAGCTATTTCAGCATTACACTACAAAGATCATAGTGTCCATTCTCCTTTACCATTTGATGAGAAACCAAAATATTATTGTCGGAGACAGAGTTGGGCTGGTTGAGTTTGTTGAGTTCAGTGTTAGATAGTTTTCACCTAGGGTTGGGTACACCTCCAACCTTGTGTAAATAGGTGACATTTTGGATCACTTCCTCGGTGATCTTGTATGACCGGTCCATCCAGATAAACTCTCCATAAATGCGGCTCAAAATGTATTGGACCCACTCTACCTCATCAAAAGTGGAAAAATCCATGAACTATGTGAAACCCTTCCTCTGTAAGTGATAAAATTGTAGTTTCAATTGATTGTTGGTTTTTAGGTTTTCTGTGAAAACACAGGACAACTCATATTCTCCAACCTCCTCGATATTGCAATGAATGTATTCCCTAATATCTTATATGTGAATAACTCCATGGAAAACACTTGAGAACTTTCCCCAAGGTTCATCCAGAAGGGATTTGAAAGGATGCTTCTTAAAAATAGGATGGGTGCGGTTCTTGATTTCCACCACCAAAAGAGTGTTGATTTTTTATGATGAAGAAGCCATGATAACCAAATACGGAAACTAGGGTTTCTATAAATTAAAGTACTTTAAGACACTATTGGGAGATGAAATATCTTTTGAAATAAAGTACTTGCACAAATTGCCTTAGACTCTGAACGCTCTTGAAATTGCTCATCTGAATGCTCGATCGTTGTGTGAAGAAAATAACTTTACTTTTCCCTTTTATCTCCATTAACCCTAATTTTTTATTGTCATAAATGTTGTTGGGAAGTATTACAAGGTCACATAGTCTGCAAGTAGGTTCCTGTAAACAACTAAAATTTCCTGAGTACCCATCTGCAATCAAAATTTTCTAACTACAAATCCATTCCGAGGTATTTGCATAATCTTCAATGATTTGCCTACCCCTAAGGGATAGTGCCTTAGTTACCATTTTTGTCTGCTACCGGTGCAGGACCTGATGACTCTACCGAGTGTTTTGCTTGTGGTGTATCATATCTCATTACCCATCTTTTCTCATGATGTGTTTTGAGTTCTTCCATTTTTGTCTTTCCCTTCTCATCTGCATTTCCATTAGTTGTCAGTGGGTTCTTACTTCTACAATATTTAGCAATATGTCCAACATTGTTGCATGCATAATAGGCAATATTGTTCTTCTGAATTACTTTGTTAAACCCTTGATTTCCTTGATTTCCCTTTGATCTACATTGGTTAGCCATATGTCCAAATTTTCTACATGCATGACATCTTACATTTCCAAGACCGATGACTAATGCATTGTTCTGATTATTCCTATTTCTACACTAACTAGCCATATGACCATATTTATTGCAAAAAAAGCATGTACCATTGAATATATGAGCATTAGGTTGTCTTAATGGTGATTTCTAGTTCTGGTTGTTGACATGATCTTACTTATGTCTGAATGATTGATCTTGTTGTGCGGTACCAGAGCTTTCTCCTTCTTCATAACCAAGACCTATCTTGTTATTAGCATCTCTCTGATTCTTCAGCAGTTCATTAATTTTAGTAGAGCTAGCTTGAAATTTGTCCTTGTACACATTTGCAATGACCAATTCATCCCTCATGATTATAATCTGTCTCTCAAGTTCTTGTTCATTGTTTCGGGATTGGGTCAACTCAAGTTTCAACACTTCATTTTTTCAGTTAATCCCATGAGGATCCGGTTAATACTGAGAGGGGTGGTGAGTCAATATTAAGACCAATTCAAACTTAAACTCAAAAACAAACTTATTTCAGAACTTATCTCAGATCTGAAACCATATAACAAATATCTCAACTTCTGTAATCAGATCTAATATCCTCTTTATCAAATTTTCTTAACACATTAATCAAATCATTTACCAATACTTTCACCACCAAAATAATCATATAAACTTGATCATTTACCAACTCATTAACCTTATTAATAAGATCAAAACTTTCTCAAACAACTTTTTATCAGTACTGGTAACCTTTGATAAACTTATGGTAAAACATCATAACTGATGTCTCATAAATAATGCATCAAATGAAATATAAACAAGAGCATCACATGAAAAACATTCCACACATGAACATCGTAATTTTTTATGTGAAAACCCAAATAGGAAAAAAAACCTTGGTGGGAGTTGGCACTCAAAATTTTTTGTACTCTTTCAAAGTACGCCCTGCTAGGAGCTTACAATACGCCCGGTTAAGAGAAGACCCTGTTAGGAGTCACCCGATTAGGGGATTTGCCTTGCAACTCGATTAGAAGATTGATGATCTATTAGGATCAACCTCATGAGAGGATTTAACACTCTTTTGAGAGATGCCCTATTAGGGGACTTAATTGTTTAAGGCTTGTTAGAACCTACCTAGTCAAGGGATTTAACCTGCTACAACTGTTAGGGAACAATGGTAAGAAAATGATTTTTTACTTACACTTCTCTTCTTTCTTGATTAGATCTAGTTATACACAACACTCTGTAAATCTCAAGCAGATCTCACACTTCACTTGGATGGCTTAACACATTCTCTAAGACCACCGACACAATAAACATCAACTGTGTCAACCTAAATAGCCGTCTCAACTAGGTCGGCCACAAAACCTAATTACATCATGAATTTACAATAAGATTGCAAAATATCATTATAGATCATTATCCATATCAAAACAATGAATTACAATGCAATATAAACTATTGGTTGATTATAGCTCATCATGAAAATCTGATTTGTATCCTCAAAACACTCTACTAAGCGTTTCGTTGATTCCCAAGAAAATATTCCTTAAATTGTGCTAAAACAGCTATCAAATCTTTCATGTGGTTTGTGATGTGTTGCCAGCTTGATGTAGACTCACTGTCGATCACTTCCATAACAAAAATCATTGCTGGTTTGATGATTTCTTCACTGATCCATAAACCCTACTAAAACTTTAGCAAAACTTCAATAGAAATTTGAAACACACCTTTCGGTAATCATCACAAGTTTCGGTTCTGGTGAGATACTTATTTCCATGATACAAGTTCACCATCCAAACCGCAAATCACCTATCATCGCCAATCGACCGATCCAATCAAAACAATTTTGCTTTACTGGTTAAAGTCCTATTTCATAGTCTTTAGCTCTCTGTCAGTAAATCCTATCTTCCAGTAAACCAAATCACTTATATGATAAAACAAAACATCAGGAACATCTATTGCCAGCAATGACAATACAAATAATTGATCATGGCATCTATTCATAGAATCTCAATCTCCTCATCATAAATAGACTTATATCCTTTACTAGTGCAGTCATCCAACATTAACTCCATCACCTGATCTGCATCAGTTATGCCAAATGCCAATAATTTTCATGTGTCAGTCTGTTGCATTCATCAGATCTATCCTTCAACGCTTAAGCTAGATTTTCTTCATTTTTCTTTTTGTCCTCAATCTCCTTGCACATTCTCATGGTTAGGGATTGCATCTCATTCTTCAAGATAGTGTTCTCCTAGGTGAGTTACTGACATTGATCATTCATAGCATCTTCCTCATCACTGTTATGATTTTACAATTGATCACGAGTTCCTTTCTCTTAGCCTTAACAACTGAAAGTTTTCCCTGAAATGAAATGATGTGTTGTTTGGCTTGCTTCAGTTCATTTTTTAGTTTATTGTTCTCCATCTTCTCATTATCAAGATCCCCAAGAGAAAGTCGAAGTTGTTGCTACAGACCGGTTTCCATTGATTCCAAGTTCCGGATCTTTCTCAAGTGGTTAAACTTCTTTTGAGTAACCAAGCTTTGATACCAATTGTTGGAATCCAATAACACTAAGAGGGGGGTGAATCAGTGTTCTACCGGTAATGTTAGTTTTGAACTTATTGCTTATTAATTGGTTAATAGTAAATAAAATTAAAGTGCATACACCAAATAACACATAAAGAGGCAACATCATAACACCAATATTTATACACGGAAAACCTTGCAAAGGGAAAAACCACGATGGAGTTGATACCCACAATATCTATATACTTGATCAAGGTATACAAATATCACATGAAGGGGATTGCACATGCAATCAAGCCTGCAACCGCCTAGAGCTCACTGCTCAACACAAAAGGAGAAGTCTCACTGACTTAAAAAGCATTACAAAGCAATTACAAGAATTGTGAACTTATAAGATGCATCTAACCATGCTGGATAAGTTTCACTTCATGTTCTAATAATTTTCACTGTGTATCAATTTTTTGATGCTTTGTTCTGCCCTATTATGCTATCGGTTAGGTTGTGCACGTGAAACTGCACATAAGTGTTTCCAATTACTGACCAAAATGCATACCAATAATCACTAAATAATTCGCAACCAAAATTCTCTTTCCAAAACTACATTAATCCATCGCTAAAAGGATCTCTTTAAATATCCTCCTATCTTTCACCATGTCAGCTTCAATGAAAAGTATAAACTTGTCGAATGCCAGATCATAATGAATTTCAAACATAATCCCAATGATCATGTCAGCCTTCACATGTTACCATAAATTCCATCAAATAAATAATTGGGTCCATAAGATCTCCTAGTTGGGTCCTATCCATTACTAGGTTCCAAATACACGTTCTCGGATCAGTTACCGGGATCAAGACTTAGCCGGTTGTGAAGCAAAGTGAATGCCAAACACATAACCAGTTAACCCATATAAAGAAAAGTAATAAGACAATGAATCCAAATTAGAATATTTACACCTGAAGATGAGTTCCCATGAGTTCCCATCAATGACAACCCAAAATCCCATTAACTCTTACCAGATGAGTGTCAATTGCCAATAGGGTTAGGGTTTTCTCAGTTGTAACTATCCAGAGTTATGCCTAAACTATAAAGGAAATTTTTGTAACCTATTCTGGGGATCTTCTCCCTTCTTTTTTTTTGCAGAATTCTTATGTCTCTTTATATCTGTAAATTTTCCTTGCCCTCTCATCAATAAAATTATCTTTCTTGCCTCTATTCAATTCTTGCAATTTGTGTAATTGTTTACCTCTTTGTTTGAAGGCATTATCTTTTGGTTTTTTGCAATGTAAGTGACCGTGTTTATTCCCAACCTTTACTTACACTTAGACAACTGAGATGAATAGAATTTTGTGCATCCCTAGGTAGTTTTCATTGATTTTTTGTTTAGCTATAGGCAGAGGAGATCATCATTTTAGTCTAGGTGCAAACCCTTTTTCCCTTCTTTCATGTAACCCTTCTCTCTCTCCCTTTTCCCTATAAAAGATTAGTTTATATTTTTATGTATTGGGTTGGTCCAACACTTTGCATCACATTGAATAGGAAGTCAGCCTTCTACGAAGATTCAACTTCACATTTCACAAGGTCCCACACTTGAGAGGTTATTTCCATGTTTCACAAGGTTGGTGGTCAAGCCTGATCACCAAAGGTACAGATTTTTGTGACAACAGTTTTTGGCACATCCCGTAGGACACAATTTCAAAATTCTTGCTAAGGATTCAGTGCTTTTCCTGAGCAATTCAGCCTTTGGTAGCAATCAATCAAGCACTTGGCAACTCTCTTGGGCAGATTTAGACTCTCGGTGATGCCAACTCATGCCAAGAAGACAAACCAAATCATCATCAAGAGGTAATTTTCAATCTATCCATCTTCCTTATTCAAATTATACGAGTAGAAGGGGTAGGCTTTCTTTATCACTGGTTAGGGGAACTCAAACAAAAGCATCTACACCTCCTATTACAAGACCTTCACAATCTAGAGGCCCTTACATTCACATCAACAAACCCTTGTTTCATATGGTAGTCCCTAGAGAACATAGTTTTGTCACCTTCAGTGGTGGTAGTCCCTTGGTATTAGCTCAAAAAAATGATATTCCAGTAGCAGCTTCGAAAGCTATTCCATTTTTTACTGGAGAGACATCTACCTCCTTGAAGGAACACATCCAAGATGTGCCAAGCATTTGCATTGTGTTTGATGTCACTAAAGACAATGTTGCAGTGAGGCTTCTTGCCTCCTCATTCAAGGGAAAATCCCTCCAATGGTATAGAGGGATAGCTCCTAACTCCATTCGCAATTGGGATGAGTTAGGAGAAAATATATGCAAACAATTTGAAGATAAAAGTGACAATTTGTCACTTATGGAGCAATTGTCAACAATTGAAAATCACCCCATGAGTTCATGGCTAACTTTATTTATAGATTTCAAAAGACTTGGGATAAGATCCCAGTGTTGGTAGGGCCCTCTTCAAATGGTGCCTTTTTTATATTTCCTAAGGGCTCTCAATAGTGACATTGCCACTATGATCCAGTCAATGGGTGGAGACAACCTTCGTGAAGCATATGACATCACCATCAAGGCAAAAAACTGCTTAATTCAGGCGGGGAAATTAGCTCCTAGGCCTCCAATACCTCTGTTCCTAGAGACTCCTGCATAACAACCTACATTGGTGGCATATATAGGTCATTCGCTCATAGCTACACCTTCCCCTTTATCTTTAGAGATTAAGGAGCTCCAGACCTTGCTACAGACCTCACTACAAGCCTCTTTAGGGACCTCAACACAAAAAAATTGATCAATTTACCAACGAATGCAGGGATTTGGGAATGAGCTAGTTTCAATCAAGAGACAGTTGCCTCAGGCCAACAAGCCTTACCAACTACAAAATTAGAGTTGTCAGCAACAAAGGCCTAGTTATCAAGGGCAGAATTAGTGGAGTAATCCTAGGCCCTTAAATAATGTGAATCCCTCAACTACTAGCACCTCAAAGGCTTTAGTTCCAACACAAAATAATCTTTCTCAAGAGCAAGAGTGGTACAATCATCCACATAATCAGACCTCTTGTTAGAATGCCGAGTTCTCTTAGGCCTTAGATGCACAAGAGGAGCCAACAATGTCTGGACAACAATAGTTTGGTGTTTGCCCAAACCACCCACAGGTAGATTCATCTTTTTTGAATTGGCAAGAGGTTATGTTTTTTGGAATCAATCATACAAGCAGTGACCCTATGGCCAGAAATACAAGATCAAGGAAGAGGGTCATAGACCCTAATGTTACTGATGCGGCATCACCATCTTTATCTGCATCCATACAATCTCCAATGTCAAATGCATCAGATAAAGTGCCTGATCCAAATAAAGAGAAAGACTTGACTCAAAATGTCAAGAGGGGAGAACCACCTAAGCCTCCCACAACATCAAGATTGGACCTAGTTGCTACAAGGGGCCCCGCCAAGACTACCATATCCTTTAATATTGTTGAGAAAATGAAGAGGGCTAGCTTTAATGTCTCAATTTGGGATTTTCTTGCTATCCCATCTCAGAGAGACCAACTTCAAGAAGCCCTAAAAGGAATGGATGTTGCAGAAGGTACCAGTCAAGGTTGCAATTCTTCAACTTCCACAATCTTGGTGCAACCTATGGAGGATGATCACTTAAGGAAAATCGATAAGCCTCCCTCATTATATCTCTCTTTAATCATAGGGAATAGCCTTGTTCATAATTGTTTGATAGATAGTGGGGCGAGTAGCTCAATTATGCACAAGACAGTGACTGATCGCCTAGGCATCAAATATGAACCTGTGAACAAAGGAGTTGTGCAGCTTGATGGTAGAACAATTTATATTGTGGGGGTCATTAATGATCTAAATTTAATCTTCCATGCTTTCCCGAGTCACAACAAATTGCAAGATATCTCAGTTATTGACCTCCCTTCTCACTTTTCCATTTGTCTATCAAGAGAAATCATTGCTAGGATAGGTGGCTACCTATCCTCTAACTGGGCTCACATATTTTTTAGAACAAGGTATGTGACCAAGGTGACCATCAAGGAAAACTCTTTTTCTTTAAACCATATGGATCCTTATATCCCAAGCCCCATAGAGATGAATAGCTCTTTCCATGAGGAGGATGAGGATGTATTTGTTAGGGAGCATGTGACTCAATTGGAGGAGGTTCCTGACTGCCTATTTGATGAATGGGCGAATTATTTTCAGTTTGACCTAACTGATGAGGTCAGTAGTGCAGGCCTTTGAACCTTTTGCATCCATGATGAGGACACTCCTATACCCAATATCACAAAGGAGGATAGGGATTTGTGAAAGGCTATTAATATGAAAGAAGAAGAAAGAACAAAACAAGAGAGACAATCTAAAGGTTTTAGATCTTCTTGTGAGGTGCCTCATGAACCTAAGATGTTCTGGTGAGCTAGATATCAGTACATGTGATTATGATGTATGCTAGTTCTCCCCTATCCCTGAATACAACAATATTGAGTATGAGACCTTCATTCGGTGTGAAGATGTTTCATTCAGCATGAGGGATCAGATGCCAGAGCTTGAGTGTTTTACTTGGGACCAACATACCAAGTTTGTTGAGGTTGAGCGGCAACATGTTTATCATGTAGATAGTCTATTGGTTTCTCAACTTGACAGTGTACCTGAGCTTCAAAGTTTCCAATTTGATATGTCTGAGGAGTCTCCTCATTCAAATAAAGATAGAGATATGGTACACTTATCATCCTCATGTGAGTTTGAGGCATTATCCTTTGGTCTCAACTCATACTTGGAGCAGGTCAACAACGTTTGTAGTGCCCCTCCCCTTGTTGAGTATGTGTTTGATGTGCCTCCATGCACTTCATATGCTTACCTCATATGGATCCCCTTTGGCCACAAGGTAAATGATGAGTTTCCTTTTCATCACACCAACAACATGTATATTCTCATGTATGCATGTAGGTTATTCCAAATGTTGCGATTAGTTGGTGATTGTGACCATGGCCTGAGGGAGATCAGCTCCTACATAAGGATCATCATTGATAGAGGTAGAGGTTTTCTTTGTCTCTAGGTTACAATAATGTAATAATTAGTATTTTTCATGCTTTCCAGCAAGTGCATGTGCACAGGTCATCTCTTCCAGAATGACAAAAAAATTGATATTTTGCAGGGGCAAAGTATGTAATTTTGTTTCAGGCCTTGACTCTATGCCCAATGGACTTCAGGGCTACTGATCAATGTACCAAGTAGGCTTGCCATCCCCTCCGAGTTGCCAGAAATGTTGGAAATTTTTGTACCAACCTTAGCAGATCTCATATCTAGGATTTCAATATGGCTAATGCTTCATGTTTGTCAATACTGATAACATGTCATGTTATCGGCCTCAACAAAGTTAGTTTCTTCTTAATAATTTTTGTGGAGGCATATAACACAAGGGTTATATGATGTGTCAATAAGATGAGTGTTATTGACCCCCGTATCTCATGTGTTAGATCAACAAATCATGTCAATAACATGTGTTATTTACCACCTCAGTTTGCAACTTGTTATTTGGCACTGAGGAGGGCCTAGTTGGCAACAAAGAATAGCATGGAGACAAAAGGTCTTGCAGGATAAGGTTGTGTGGGATAAGAAACAAAGAAGACAAAGTAAAGTGAATCCCTTATCTTGCAAGGTAAAGTGAAGACACAAATGATGTTGCGAGATAAGGAAATACAAAGGCGGGCGGTTTCTTTGCCCACGAGCTTAGAAAGACATCAGCGTGTTCCCGTAGGATAAGAAAAGAAGGTTAAATCAAAGGGACCCTTATCCTACAGAAGAAAAAAAAGATAGGAGGGAGCCCGTAGGATAAGGAAATAAAAGAAAAATCAAGAGGCCTTATCCAGTGAAATGGAAGAAAGGCTCAACAAAGCCTGCGGGATAACAAAGCGAGACAAAAATAAAGGAAACCCTTATCCCGTGGGGATAAAAGGAGACAAGAGGAAGGTTGCAGGATAAGAAACAAGGCAGAGAAAAGGTAAAATTCAAATATTCTTATCCCATGGAGTAAAGATAGACCTGTAGAGATGTTGTGGGATAAGAATGCAAGGTCGCTCCATGGTCAAACGCGGTGAAGAAGCATGGACTCAGGGTGCCACATCAGCCATCCATGGTCGTTGGATCTTCATAAATCCCTATCCAATGATGATGTTTTTATATTGCATTAGGATTTAGAGCGTGCTTACATGGAGAGATTTCACGCATCCATCTTCACATGAGATCTCTTGATCAATGACTAAAATTCAATTTTCCTGGTGGCCGTTGGAATTTGAATGCTCTCTATCAGGGGTGGTTGTCGACTCAATGGTCGAAGTCATCATTTTTCTTAGTTGGTGTCATATTTTGGACTTGATTCCAATGAAATCACATGATTTTCTTTCCATTACTCCAAAGGTGACCCCTGCAAGTTGTTTTGACACCGCTCATGACTCTTCGATGCAGCTTGAAGACTTTTTGTGCCTACAGATACCATCCAGTGCATCTGCATAGGGATTTTGTTTCTCCAAAGGTAGAGGGTGCTCCTAGAGCTAGTTGCAGCATGCCATCAAATCTCAAATATGATCTCTCCCTCTCCTATGATTTTTTGTAACCTAACCCAGGTGGGGTTAGAGTTTTCTCAATTGTAACAATCCAGAGTTATGCTTGAACTATAAAGGCAATTTTTGTAACCTGCTCTAGGGATCTTCTCCCTTCTTTTCTTCTGCTTGATTCTTATGTCTCTTTGCATTTGTACATTTGCCTTGCCCTTTCATCAATAAAATTATCTTTCTTGCCTCTATTCAATTCCTGCAATTTGTGTAAGTCTTTACCTCTTTGTTTGAATACATTCTCTTTTGGTTTTTGGCAGTGTAAGTGACCATGTTGATTCCCAACCTTTACTCACACTTAGATGATGGAGAGGAATATAATTATGTGCATCTATGGGTAGTTTTCATTGATGTTTTGTGCAGCTATAGGTAGGGAAGATCATTATTTAAGTTTGGGAGAAAACCCTTTTTCCCTTCTTTCATGCAACCCTTCTCTCTGTCTCCCTTTTCCCTATCAAAGCTTAGTTTAGATTTTCATGTGCTCGGTTGGTCCAACCCTTTGCATCACATCGAATAGGAAGTTGTCCTTCTTCGGAGATTAAACCTCACATTTTGCAAGGTCCCACACTTGAGAGGTTGTTTTCATGTTTCACAAGTTTAGTGGTCAAGCCTGATCACCAAGGGTGCAAACTTTGGTGACAATATTTACCATAAACTATTATTTGGGAAATCTACAATTAACAAAATAGGATAATCTTTCAAGATAAAGAGATGAGAAAGAATATTTTGGTTGAGAAAATAGAATCATTGACTATATGATTGGTTAATAGTGATGCAAGAAACTAGAAGTTGGGTAAAAAATTGTTCACAGATTGGGATGGTGAGATGGCTAAGGTTTTCCCAGGGTTGAGGATTCCCCTCATTAATGGGGTTACAAAGCCTGATCTTCCTCACAATCTATGGGAAGGATTTGTTTTAAAGGAACCAAAATTTGGTAGGATGAAGGTTGATTTTGATGAGTCTTCAAAAAGAGATCCATGTTTGAGTGGAGCAGTATGTGTGGTGGGAGATCATAGAGGGGTTGTTCTTAGTAGGAAATCAGAATTTTTGGGTATAATGACAAATAATGACATTGAGTTTTTTGCTACCTTCCTAGGTTTAAAATTCAGTTTAGAGTTGAATGAAAACCATTTGCATTTGGAAGGTGATTCCTTTATCATAATAAACATGATTCAATAAAAAATGGCTCCCAATTGGAAGCTTATAAAATGGATTAAACTTATATGGAAATTGATCAATAATCTCAATGAATTTAAAATTTTACATGTATTGCAAGAGGTAAATGTGCTAGCAAATGACTTGGCTAAATCATTTGTAATTTTGACTTCATTCTCCCGCTAAAGGGTTTGGTCGGTCATTTCAAATAAAAATTCCTTAGGTTTTATGTTGTTCACGACTTGAAATTTTCCTAGGTCCTAATGTACTAATGCTCCCCCTACCATGGCCCCTCTTAACCTCTATATGTCCCCATGTGTGTAATGAGTTCACTTAAGTGTCAACCCTGACATCTGTTGAGTTGTGTGGGATGGTGGGATCAACCTTTGTATACTGAGAAAATAATCCCCCATTGATCATTTGTCCAAACTTGGAATCATGCGGGATAGCGGGAAGCATTATTACTAAAGGAAAAATCTACCCTGCATGACCTTCATGCTTCAAAAGTTTCTCGTGCGAGCTAAGGGATTGCTGGAAAAAACAAAGGCAAGTCTACCCCACATGGTATCATACGGTTGAAATTGGGACAAAGTGACAAAGACTCCTTGCAGGATAATGGGGACTAAGGAATTGCATTGAGAAACTCATCCCGTAGGAGTCACAAGTTGCATTTGTTGGCACCATGGGCTAAGAATATGAGTGAGGAATATGTGTCCCTACCACCCCACATGACTATGAGAGAAGATAAAATCTTAAGGTAGTGAAATCCTTACCCCACACAGTTTGAAGAAGGAAGTGATGAACACTATGGGCTAAGCGATCAAAGGGAAATAAGAGGTCCCTGCTATCCCATGGGAACATTAAGGCTTTCTCTGCCATAATAAAAGAAAAGAAGTAGGAACCCCGTGTGGGGTAGTGGGAAGAACAAAGAATTAAGGATGTTCTTACCCACTAGGGCTGAAAAGAAATAACTGGGAGCAATGTAGGGAGATAAATGTTGAACAAGTTCGTTCTCCTGCCATCCCGCAACGATAAAAATCAAATCAGTGACGAGGAATTATTTGTAACAAAAGTAAAAGGTGATGCCCTTGCAGGTTGGCAGGAATAATGGCATTCAAAGGGAAGTTATATCCCACAAGGATCTAAGACAAAGAAGAAGTGATACGGGGAGAAGAGGGCTAAGGAGTGTAGTACTCCCCGCCATCCTACATTTGACGATGAATGAGGAATACAAAAGAAAGAAAAGTCATGATACACAAAGATGAATGAAGTCACATGCGGGATAGTGGGAACATAAGAAAGACAAGCAAATGTTTACCCTGCATGGGTAAAGGAAGCCTGTGAAGGATGACATGGGATAAAGGGAAAAGGGGAAAACTAGTTGTCCCCGCTATCCTGTGGTAACAAAGCTCAACAGAGAATTAAAGAGTGATAAGTCCTCTTCAAAGAAGGAAATGATACATCATGGCTACAACGAGATGTATGGGGATGTGAATCAAGATTCTCCCAATGAGAGGATAAACAAATCCCAAAAGGTGATGGGGGGCAACGAAGGATGAGATATATAAGCCTCCCCGCTATCCAGTGGGAGTGAAATTTAAAGGGTAACAAAACTTTTAAAAATAAAAGTAATCAAGGGTGGCCAAAGATAATTCATATGTGCTATGTCAGAAATCAAAGGACAATAAAAGAGTGATCTCAATTGTTCACACATGCATCAATGATCGAATTCAAATTTTAGAGCTACCAACCCAATATGCCATGCATGTAGGAATTAATGGCAATCAACCTATGTGCCATAAAGGCAAAATTCAATGGCATTTTCAAGCACACATAATTTGAAGAGCAACCATAGCAATCCCAAAGTGATTGAAGAGAGACTAAAGGTGACCAGTGCTTCCCTCAAGAGTTCAGAGCTATCAAATTGTGCTTCTAAAAACTTGTAATTCAATTGCAAGCCCTTCATTTTCATTCTGAGAAAAGAATAGTGATTGTGTGTGGGGTTTTAGGGAATAAATTTGCATTTTGTGCCCTATTAGTGTGGGAAGGGGTTTGTTTTGAGTGGACTTATTGTATTTCCCTGTTTAAAAATGTTATAATGGCATCATCCTCTGAGAATGCTATGTCCTCATCCGTTGTAAAATATTTTAAAGCGGGAACAGGCTCCTCCATGCTATCCCGCTGACTCTAGTTCACCCTATGCTAGACATTACAAACACACCTGTTGTAGTATCTACCCCCATAGTCATGCCTCATGCTTCTTCTAAACAAGATTCATGTGCTCCACCAAAAGAAAACCCTCCTCAAGCTAAAACAAAATGGGTATCTAAGATTAATCATTGTTTCAACTGATGATGATTCATCTGATGACCCAAGCCCTCCCTTCAAGGCTATTAATCCCACTCAAAAGAGAAGGAGAGTTTCTACAAAACCATCTGCCAAGAAATCATTTGCAGAGGCTTATCTTGTAAAAAATCCACAAGTTGAAAAATCAAACCCACAGGAAGAGGCCTTGGAGCCTAAGAAAACAAAAACCCTTGCAAATAAGGCCACACCTAGGGATACCAAAAAGGATAAGTAGACTCCTACAGAGGAGGAGAAAACTCCTTCCCAATCTAAAGAACCTACACAAGCTTCAACCCCACTTGCCCCATAAAAAATGACAGAGGAAATTTCTAAGTGGAGGAGCAGATTGAAGAAATGGAACAAAGGAAAACGAGGGAGGGAAGGGGTATTCATCAAGATCTCCTTGAATTGTTCCAAGGATCAACTATGCAGGAGAACATTAAGGTTGCATTCAATGATGATGAATCTAGATGCAAAGATGACCATACTTATGATCGGGGATGGGATATTTTTTACTACTTTTATGGAAACAAGGATAAATCCATCCTGGTGTCAAACCCATGGAGGCTCAATTTAGGAAAACTGGTGGTCCCAAATGTTTTTGTAGAGACATAGATAATCAGAGAGCTTGCTAAGAAGGACCACCCTTAAAGTATGTTTGTTAAGACAACAAGTGGCCATGTGCTAGTGGATGTAAAAAAGGAGGCTATAATCGAATGCTTTGACTTGGATAAGAGTGCCCTTAGGGGCATCAATAAAGACTGGTTAATAAAATAATATTATGCCAAGAAGGATTTTTATAGAAAGAATATTTTGCCTCTTTTCTTGAGGAAGTTGTATAAAGGGGGAAAAACTGCCTTTTGGAATCAGAGAGGGAACCTTTCAGTTTTACCCTCTTTGCGGATTATTTCACAAAAACTTATTATGCTCTTTGTCAGATTTTGGGTGAGGATTGTGGATTGATAGTGATGCTCGTAGAATTCATGATGATGGCAATAAAGATCCAGCATTCAGACACCAATGAGTTATATAATTTTGTTGAGATCATTTAGGAAAAATTACATGAGGGGTTAATGAAAGGAAGGAACCCTAAGGAGGGTTTAAACTTCAAACATTATTCCTTGTTGTGCCACTTAATTCTCTATCAGAATAGGACTGGATGGGAGGAATCATTGAAGGTAAATATTTTTTATCCAAGGACACATTTTAGTTGGCCAGTGCAGAGATGGACTTAGATGTGGGATGAAGGGTTCAAATTTTCTAATTACAAAGCATTCTTTGATTGTTTTGTTATGAGGGTCTTAATGTTGATAGGGGTTACATTAAATAGGCTCCCAAAGGATCTAATAAATATCTCAAGGATCAAAAGTGCCAAAGTAGACAATGTTGAATACCCTGAGGGTGCATTCACCCATAATTTTGGGGACTTCTTTTATTCTAATTACACATTGATCAAAATATATGTTAGAAAGATCTGATACCGGGACTAAACTAAGGGGGGGTGAATCAGTTTACTAACAGAAATTAGAAATTTAGCATATCAAAACCTTTAAACTAGAGCACAAAGAAACCAACACAATGAAAGATAGAACATGAAAGCACAGTACACACAATACCAATATTTTTAACGTGGAAAACCTGGTAAAGGGGGAAAAAAATACGATGGGAAACCCTACCCACAATCAGATAATACTTCTGCAACAGTATGTGAAATAATTACAATGGGGATTGCACTTGCAATTAGGCCAACCATGTAGAGCTCACTGCTCATCACAAAAAGAAGTCTCACAGACTTACATAAACATCATACTACAATCCGGAAATAATGAACTGTGAAAGTAGCATCTACTAATGCTTGATACAGTTTTGGTTAAGCACAGATGTCTGCCTTGCAAAACAAAACCTTCCTCAAACCTTCACTGAATGATATAACCTTGTTCGCACATAAAACACTCTCTGATAATGTAGACATAACCATCCATCCATAACATACAAAATTATATGAATAAGTTACCTATAAATACAGATCATCAACCTTATTGACAAGGTCGGCTAAACCCTAAACCCACAAACCCATAATTACAAAAATTATATCACATGGTACCATTGGACCAATATTATGATTTACCTTACATAGCATGGACCTAAATCAAGTATCCAAACAATTAAATCCACCGAAAATTCCGCTAAGACCAAAATCCAACACGCTTCACCAACCAGTAGAAACCCTCAATGAAATAACATAAAGTTTAACCATATCCAAATAAGACCATCATAATAGCATGCCAGCCAATGCAAAGTCACAAAATGCTTAGGATATGATCAAGAAGCACCTCAGCATGATCGAAACCGATTCTATAAGCCAGACCAAAAATGACTGACCAAACCACCAAATATTGCTTGTCGGTAAAGCTAACCAGTACCAACAAATATCAACCGTGAACAAAAGTGATAGCAATTGGAGCACCAAATCATGAACCAACATAATATAGAAAACATATAACCATCCAGAATAAGCATCCAAAACCAAATCCAGAGATCTGATCATAGTGGATCAAAATCATAGCTAAAACCAAGATGATCACCAAGACTAACTAGGATAGCCTCCAACTGGGATACAGTGTTGACATCAATGAAAACACTTGTCCAAATCCAACATATTACCAACAATATATGGGTGCAATCCAGCACCTCACATGTTACCCATTGTAGTCTCTTTGAGACTTGCATTCATTGATTTCATTTGCCAAATGTTGTGGTAAAAAAAGGACCAAAGAAGAACAAAAATTAAGGGGAAACACCTTCCCTAAGTGAAAAGGTTCAATGAATTCACTATGGGGTGTGACACCCTTGATAAAGTGCAGGATTTTCTTGTAAATAATTACAAGCTAAAGATTGGCAAAACTAGGCATTTTGATCCAGAGAGCTATATAAATGATGTGAGGGTGAATAAACTAAGAGTGAGGGGTTTCACTCATCACTTTGATGAAAGAGAGGATCTAATTATAAATGCCAACCCCTCTGAAGCCTTACAAAGAAGGAATAATTGGGAGTATTTGAATAAATTGGAGAGAGAAAGAAAAGAAGAAGGCCCTAAATTCCAAGGAATTTTGGAAAATATTCATAAAGACTTTGCAAGAATGTCATACAAAGTTGGAACTTTTGATGAGTTAATTGCAAGTGAATTAGCCTAAAGGCAGGATAGACACCCTGATAAAGAACTATAAGAGAGGCCTGCATATGACCCCTCTATGAGGTATAAGGGAAAGGCAATCATGACAAGGGAATCTATACAAGATGCACCCCAATAGGGTCCTTAAGGAACAAAGCAACCAACTACTAGAGTAATAAGAAAGGTTGAGAAGAGGGAAGCTAAAGCTTCTGACTTTGCTGATGTAATTTAAGAGGAAATTGATTCTAGCGTGCCACCAACCTCCCCTCCCCATGATGCATTCAGAGAAGATGAAGTTGCATAAGTATTGATGGATATGGACATGACAATCATCCCTAGTCTAATCCTGGAGAATGAAGTTACAAATGAGAGGGTGACTATCTCCAAAATAATCATGTCAGATGACAATTTTATCACTGATGAATTCAAATATTTCAGGCTGCAAGAGAAATTAAAGAATTTGTTTGAGGAAGAAATTCAAAAATTTGATAAAGAGAATATTAAGTGTACTCCTCAAGAAGGTAGGGAGTTGGTCAGAAAGAGTGGCATGTTATTGGTGCCAGGGTGGGACCTTGAAAAGATCTTTGTTTTGGATCAAGTGATGAGGCAAGAGGACCCCATATATGCAAAATAATTTGGAGAGAATGGGTCTGTGGTCAACCCAAGTATAAAGGCCTGTGCTTTGTAGTCAAAAGACCTAATACAGATAAGCTAGTAGTTTTGAAGGGGGTGGAACATAAAATGGGTGATGCAGTCATGAGAACTTTGGCTAACATGACTGCATCAGAAGCTGCCATTGTGTCAATGCCTACAACCCATTTTGCCAAATTGGTTGTGGAAGAGCAAGAAAAGTAGCATGAAAAGCTCAAGGCCTTACACGTGGCCCTTAATGCTAATCATAGGTGGCTCTTTTTTGAAAATTCCTAATCGAAGGATGACTTCGCTAAGCATGACTCAATATCTTTAGTGTGTCCCAAGCTTGAGGAGCTGGAAAAGATGAAGGAAGAGTTGCAAAAAAAAGAGAAGAGGTAGAAAAGAATTATTTGGATATTAGAAAGTCAACAATACTACAGATCTCTAATAGAGTCTTAGTCAGATTAGATGAGGTCCATGCCTCTTATTCTTTAGTGTCACAACTATGTGACTAAATTGATGAAATTCTTTCATTTTTTCAACCTATTAGAACTACTTGATTCCCAAAGGCTTAAGAATTAAAAGAAATTATTTTAGAAATTAAGAATGACCCCAAGGTATCCCAAATTATGGGGACCACCTGGAAGAATTATAATTTATTAATTAAAGAGCTTCTCCACATGGAGGAGGAGAAAAAGATCTTGACAGAAAGGATTGGGTCATTCAAGGGCCTGTAGAAGTGGGATATCCCCACAATTTTGACAAATAAGGGGCAAATAAAATATCTTGCAAGATGGAGAGAAGACTTCACATCAGCAGTTAATGTAGTCCTAGATGCATTAATAAATGAACTCAATTAGAAGAATGCATATCATATGATAATTGATAAAATCATCGATGTGGATTCTGTTGGACATTGTTGTTGCTAGGATATGTTTTTGATTAAGGAAAATCAAGTTTTAAGAGACCCGAAACCCGCTTACAAAATGAGAAGATAAACATAAAAGAAACTAGAGAAAATAGTACATAGAAAGAAAAGTTGCAAAAGACCAACAGATAAAACAATAGCTAAGGAAAAGAACAGCGAAAAGCCAGCGAGAGACTAGCAACCAAAGACCAAATTACATGTCAGATAAAAAACTTTATAGACTTTTCCACGTCCTTAACCAGCATCATCATAGCATTAGTAGCTTCTTTCAGGTCTTTTTTATCCCGCATTTGATGCATATCTTTAGTCTTAATCTCCAAATCACTAGTAGTTTGCCTTGTTCTTCGTCTAGAGGAGTGACGAGCGGAACAGGTGGCCGACACATCATCAATGATCACCATCTCTTTGTTCTGCATGTTCTTCTCTAGACAAGCAACCAGAGCGTTCATGTTTTGAGATAACACCTTCAAAACATCAAGGCTATGCTCCATAAATTTCTTCAAGGCCTTCTCAGTTTTAGTAATACGGTTGATAATAATTTCATTATCAACCTCTCCCTTTTCCTTGATGATTCTGATCACATCTTTAAGATGCTTCAAATCTCCCTTAATCATTTCTTTTTCCTGCCAATCCTGCATTTCTTCTTCATCCTCTGCCTCACTAGTATCCATCGCCACATCCTCTTTACCTATAGTATTGGTATCCTTGATCAAATTTTGAATTTTATAATCCAAATCTCTCTATTTATTCTGAATACTGGAGATATTTTCAATCACCCATTTCTAGAAGTTGAAAATTTCCAGAGTGCTATTTCTGGCAACATTCAAAATGAAATCCGTGGTCTCTGTACCCAGAGCAGAGCTCATAGACCCAGGGTTTACCTCCTCCATAGTGTGCTGAGCTTCATTACTGCTATCCGAGACATAAGGGTAATTCTTTGCTTCCAGCTCTTCAACATACTCTTTTCTCTGCACCTTCTCTTCATCTCCCTCAGCCTCTTTCTTCTCACTCTCCACCTCATCATCAACCACCTTCCCCTGTTCCTCCTCTGAATCAGCATTCACTTCTGTCATCTTTAGCTTCAACACCAATCCTCACTTTCTTATGTAGAGGAATGTTAGATGAATCTTCATCAGACTCAGAGCCATCATTACCCTCAGAAATGTGGGCATTTTCTACCAAAGGATCTTCCCTATTAGCCCTAGATTTACCCTTCAAATGCTCATAAATTAGCAATATAAGGTCTTGGTGAGAAATGGGATAGGATTTAGGTTTTTTGGCATGGTCGGCCAGGCTATCATTAAGGGACGAAGCTAAATAGAAAGGCAAAGACATCTTCAATCCATGGCAAAAATGGTTTAGGATAACAAAATGATAATTGTAAACCTTCAAAAACCTACCATCAACCGTTAGGTATTCCATTAAAACTCTTAACATCTTCTGCCAGAAAGATTTTACCTGATGAGGGAGATAGTAGGACACATTGTCCTTCTTGGTGAGTTGAACCCTCTCTTCATCACTTTTAGGGAAGTTCTTGGTGGCTTCCACCAAGAACTTGCGGTCTTTGTAAAATTTGGTACCTTCCTTCTGTAAACCTATAACCTCCACCACCAAATCTTCATCCAGCTTCCAAGTCTGCTCGAACAGAGTGACTTTGTTATTTCTCCATCCCTTGGCGAAAATATGAGACACCGCCATTTTACTCCCATGTAGTTTTTCCATGTAGTCAGTGAAACCATATCTGTGCAGCCTCCGCCATATTTTTTGTTCACTTTTCCAATTATCACAGCTGGAAGGCTCTTTTCGATTAAGATTAACCCCATAATGTGATTCAGGTTGAAGCCCTCAATAGAACATGAGATACTCAAATGTTGTGGACTTAAGCTTAGACTCTAGAAAAATACGCTAGAATCAAGAAAATAGGGTTATTTCCTTGTTATTCAAATAGTCTTTTAGGACATTCAAAATGAACCAACACTTAATATGATTAGCCCTGTCACACTAGTTATCATAATCACAATGCCTTAAATAGATCATCAACTGACACTTCACAAAACTCCAATATCAATCTTTGATATCCGAACCCAGAAAAGTAATAATGAACTTAACTTGTACCATGGATTCAATCAAATAATAATTGCTCATGGACTACCTTCTTACAAGAAACTTCTCTGATATATTTAGTGTCCTCCTCTAAATAAACCCCCTCATTAGCTAATAAGTCAGCTACCTTGTTACCTTCCCTTAGAGTATGGGAAATCAAAACACTATCATAGGCATCTAATAATTTTTTAGCACTCTCAATGATATTATAAATGTTCCAAGAGGGGGAACTAGTGCCTTTGATAGCCTGAATAATATTGAGAGAGTCCCCTTGCAGCCATATTTTTTTAAAGTTAAAACTTTGAGCAAGCTAGAGGCATTTTAACATTGCCCGAGCTTCTGCAACATGATTTTTTTGAACTCCAAAGGGAGAGGAAATTGAAGCAACACAAAAACCATAAGAATTTGTGATGACTCCTCCCCCTCCAGACTTCCCAGGATTGTCTTTAGCTGCACCATCAAAATTCACCTTAACCCAATCATGAAAAGGAAATCTCCAAACAATATTTTCTCTCCTACTCTTTATATCAGATTTGCAAACCTTGTGATTTAAATTCCATTCACTGAGGATTCTTTTCTCATTATCAGTCATATTAAGATAGCTCCATTGCTTGTTGTTTTTGTGAAGAGTATTTATGTTTTCTTTAATTACCC
Organism: Cryptomeria japonica; assembly: GCF_030272615.1. Taxonomy (NCBI): domain Eukaryota; kingdom Viridiplantae; phylum Streptophyta; class Pinopsida; order Cupressales; family Cupressaceae; genus Cryptomeria; species Cryptomeria japonica. The sequence continues at coordinate 863,209,827 of NC_081409.1, read as the reverse complement.
TGCAAATCTTTTCAAAAACTGCCTGAGACGTACACTTAGCCTCCCTAAAAATTATATTATTTCTCTCCTTCCAGATGTACCAACAAGTCATAGGAAGGACAAAGGACCAGAGGGTCTTAATGATAGGAAATTTGGTAGGGAAGATCCATTGCAAGATGACTTCCTTAAGACTATTATGCATAACCCAATCAACTTTCCATTGCATCCAGACTTTACTCCAGATTTCCCAGGTAGAAGAACAATGGATAAACAAATGATCCATAGATTATACCTCTTTCTGACATAACTCACATCTGTTAGGAAACATGAATCCTCTACGAGCCAAGTTATCAATGGTAAGAATATTGTTGTGAGCTGCAAGCCAAAAAAACATGTTAACTTTAGGAATGAGGAATCTATTCCAGATTTTAGTCCATATTGGGTTGCAGACCCGAGTAATAGTTTTTTAATAAGCAAAGGCAATAGTGAAGTTACCCCTGGGATTTCTCTTCCATAGAAACACATCATTAGAATATTTACTAACAGAAAAGGACAACAGATCCTGCTGGAGCAGCGAAAAACCAACATAGATAACATCAAGTCTCACCCATTTATTCTCCTTCCAGTAATTACAAACCATAGAACCATACCTTTTTTTGCATTCATTAATGAATTGGATACAATCCTGATTAAAGAGAGGTTCATCTTTAATCCAAACATCCTCCCAGAACTTGATTTTATCACCTTTGCCAAGGACCCATTCAGCTCCAACTTTAGCAACTTTTATAGATTTGATCATACTATTCCATATGAAAGAACCAACAGGGATATCTTCAGAGTAGAGAAGAGAATGAATTGGCTGGTTATGAATATATTTATCAAACCACACCCTATTCCAATCTTTATTAATACCAAAAGCCCTCCAAATTTGTTTAGCAAGCAAGGCTTTGTTATAAGTTTTAAGAACTTTAATACCTAATCCCCCCTTCCACTTAGGATTACAAACTTTGTCTCAGGCAACCAAGGCTATCATTTTCTTGTCTTCTACCCCTGACCAAAGAAATATTTTTTGAATCCTTTCTAAAGCTTCAGCATATTTAACCGGTATACTAAACAATCTAAGAGCATAGACATGAAGATTCTGAAGAGCAGCTTGAAGAAGTTGAAGCTTACCAGCTTGAGATAGCATAGATCATTTCCAACCTGCCAATTTCTTGTTGAGTTTGTCAATTAATGAGTTCCAAAAAGAGTTTGGAGGAACCAAACCAAGAGGGAGACCCAAATAAGTAGAGGGGAGCAACTCCACCTTACAACCAATAATGTTAGCAATTCTTTGATGCCTCAGTATTGGGGTATTTATGAAATAAATAGCAGACTTCTCCCAATTAACTTGTTGTCTAGTAGCCAAAGAATAAGAGCTGAGAACACCTTTGAAAGCAACAACCTCACAAATAGAAGAATATCCCATCAAAATTGCATCATCAACAAACTATTGGTGAGTACAAAACACATTAGTAGAGGAGGGTTGTAATCCTTTGATGGTTTTATTCACTTTCAATTTTTGAATCAATCTGCTCATACTCTCTGCCAAGATTGTGAAAAGAATAGGAGAAATAGGGTCTCCTTGCCTGAGTCCCCTAGAAGATTTAAAAAATCTAGACAGAGAACCATTAATAAGAATAGAAAAATTTGGGGTAGATATCAACTCTCTTGTAACTTTAATTACCTTCTCATCAAATCCAAAGGCCTCCATAACCCTAAAAAGAACCTGCCATTCCACTCTATCATAGGATTTTGCCAGATCCAATTTTATCAAGAAACCCTCTTTGTTTGTAGCATTAAGAGAATGGATATTCTCATGCACAAGAATAATAAAATCCAAAATTTGCCTACTTGGGACAAATCCTTTTTGCTCCTCAGAGATAACAAAGGGGAGAACAACCAATAGTCTGGAAGTCATAACTTTTGAAATGATCTTGTAAAAGGAATTACAAAGACTTATGGGCCTAAACTTTCCCATAGAATCAGCTCCATCCACCTTAGGAATTAGAGCAATAAAAGTAGAATTGATTTCCTTAAGGATTCTTCTGGAACCCAATAATTCTTTGACAACATTGACCATATATTTCCCAACAATATGCCAATATTCTTGAAAGAAAAACATGGGAAAGTCATCCGGGCCCGGAGCCTTATCCCCTTGAAAAGAAAAAATAGCTTTTTTAATTTCATCAGCTGTAGGGATAGTAGATAATGTCTTATTCTGGTGAGGTTCAATAATCTTAGGAATGTTATCAACCAGGTCTTGCTGCTTAACAATGTCAATATCCTTACTACTAGTAAGGAGGTTAGAGAAGAACCTAACAACTTCATCCCCAATGTCATCATCTTTGAGAAGGATTTTGTCATCAGCAATTAATCTAGATATTCTGCTGGCAGCTTTATGCTTCATAGATGTCATGTGAAAGAATTTAGTGTTTCTATCCCCAGCTTCCAACCAAATAGCCCTAGATCTCTGCCTCCAGTAGATTTCTTCCCTAGATATAGTGTTGTGAAGTTTGGCTAGAATCTCATCTTCCTTAGCCTTGGGAAACATATTATAACCATCTTTCTAAATAGAGTTTTGAATCTGTTCTAATTCCTCATTCAGCTTCCTTTTGGATTCAAAAATATCTCCAAAAATATTCTTATTCTAGATCTTGATGTTATCTTTGGTATTTCTTAGTTTTTTAGCAACTTTGAACATGGAAAATCCATCCACATTAATATTCCACCATTTGGCAATGGAATTTTCCAAAGAAGGGTGTGAAATTCACATTTTTTCAAACTGGAAAGGAAAACAATGGTTGCTCTTAATAGACTCGGCAACAAAAGAAATGGGATAATGAACCAAACCTATTCTGTTAATAATAGACAAAGAACATCTATACTTAAGGACCTAGTCAAGAGTGATAAGGGATCTATTAAGCCTTACCTGAATAAGGTCTCCTCCATCCCTTCAATTAGACCAAGTGTAGGAAGCTCCAGTAAGATCAACATCAATCAGAGCATTGACATTGATAAAGTCCATAAGGTAAATCCTACTTTCTAGTTGAGCTTGAGTTTCTCCATATTTGTCACTTTCTTGCAATAGGGTGTTGAAATCCCCCATCAACAACCACTTGTCCTAAGAAAAAAACCCCTTTTCTGCTAAATTTTGTCCCAAAATTTACCCCTAGCCGCTTTAGAATTTGGAGCATAAATATTGGTAACCACCCAGTCCTGTCCTTGAACAATACATTTAACTCTCATAGAAATAATATTACCATCTTCATCAATCAGATCTCCATCAATAGTTTTATTATTCCAAAATATGGCCGTCGACCTGACACCCCATTCGAACTACTACCACAAACTCCTCCATGTTTGAAGAATTTTAATTTTTCAACTTTTTCCTTATTGATTTTAGTTTCCTGAACCACGATGATGTCTGACTTATGATCTCTGATAAAATTCCTTAATACATCTTGTTTGTGGAGACCATTTAGGCCTCCAATGTTCCAGGAAATTACCTTCATTTGGAAACTTGAGAGCAGGATTCCTATATAGTTCGATGCCCTCCATCAGCTATGTCTTGTTCACTCTCCTTGTCCCTATGCCACTTCATGGTTTTACGTCCCTGTGGGGATTTGGAAAGACCAATATCTGCCTTAGATCTGGTTCTAGTTTTAACCCCATTAGAGCATCCTGTCTTCTTATTTTTCTTTTTTCCCACTCCTATTATCTCTTCATCTTCTTCACCTTTATATATGGGTTGCTTATTATTCCATGGTTCTCCTATTATCTGAGAAGAGGTGGGTGATTTAGTACCAACATTCTGAAATAGAGAATTAAGGTAAACCCAAGGTGAGCCAAAATTGATGTTTTTTTCAACAATAACTTCTTGACCTTCAAAGACCTCAAGGAAAACTTTATTATTTTTAATATCTATTTCTTGTAGAGCCTCATGTTGTGATTCATTTTTGTCATCAATCTCACCCTCTTCAAGAGTTTCTTCTATGCTTATATTCTCTACCTCCTGACTCTGTAATATTTCAAATCCATTGGTTGTTTTGATCTCAAATCCTTTATATTTATTCTGTCTATCTTCCTTTTGACTAGAATCCTTGGAAAGACTAGCTCTCCTATCGTCTTTTATTATATCATTTGGGTTACTAGGAAGTCCACTTCCTCCTTCCTCTTTACCCTCCTCATTTTTGTTACTCTTCTCTTTCCAAATCTATTTAACATGATTGTTATGCTTCTGAACATTCTTGGGGTTACTTGGCCAAGCCTTTGCCCAATGTCCATCTTTCTTACAAGAGGAACACACAAAGGTGAGGGACTCAAACTCTATGGCTTGTTCCCACTTCCCTAGTTTGGAATTTATTTCAATAGAGCTAGGTAGGTCCATGTTCTATGAAATATTGACACATATTCTTGCATACAACAGCCTCTTTCATGTTGATGTCATAGAATCTATAGCCACATGCTCCCTGAAGGAGTTAGCAATACCTAAGAAAACATCCTCCAACTAGAATTCAAGCGGCAAACCAGGCAACCGCACCCATACCAAGGCAGATTCAAAAAAGCAATAATTGAGCTCCATATTTGGAGACCATTTCCTTAAGGATAATGAGGATTTACCAAACATCCATGGTCCTCCACTCAAGGCCATTTCCAAATCTTCCCTACAAGAGAAGGAAAAGACAAAGGAATCCCTTGACAGGGTTGAAACATCAACGTGTCCTTTCAGCGTCCATTTTCTCTTAACAAAAGATCTAACAACCTCAATATTAGGTCTGGGTCCAACACATTTTCCCACTAGAGAAAAAGCCATCAGAGAGATTCTATGGTCTATTACCACGTCTGGAATTGCAATAGCCAGTCTGCCTATTTTTCTATCAAAAATATCTTCCATAGAAGGAAAGGACAATTTACCAATGGGTTTGTTTGTAAATAGACTATTCTAGGGTTTGAGAGCCTTCGTCTCTGTCGTCTTTTCCAAATCAACGCTCAAGATCTCGGGAGCCAACTTTGAAGAATCTTCATTATTTTGAGGAGGGTCCCAATGTCATGGGTCCCCATCCTTTCGACCATCCTCATCATCCACCGTAGATCCCAAAGAGTCAAGTTTTCCTTGTGCTACAGAGGAATCAGAACCAGAAGAAACAATCACGTTGTTCCCTCCATTCATAGAATTCAAATTTCCCTCTAGCTGCGCTAATTCCTCCATTCGTCAATTGTTAGAACACTCTTGCTAGGATATGTTGTTGTCATTAGTGTCAACATATTCTTGTGATTTATTGTTTTGATGATTTCATATTGGTTTACTGGGATCATGGTTTGGTGTATGAATATTTATATTGTCATTACATCTTCTATATTAGTTTCAATGATCTGGGAAGCTTAATTGATCATATCATATGATCTCGTTTGCAATTTTTTTTTGTTGATTAGTGCTTTGCAGAGTTTGGTATTTCCTCTGGTATAGTTCGGTGTGATCAGATCTTGAGCTAAGATTTTGGAAGATTTCTTGGGATGTTCTTTTGTATCTTCATTATAAATGGTTCATGATTTGGTGCTTCACAAGTTATCTTTCTTCATGGCATTTGTTTCTATTTGAGTATTCTTGAGGTTTAGATGTTGATTGATGAAGATTTGATAAGTGGTATTGGTATAGCTGTTATTGATGATTCTAACATGCTTTTTGGTGTTTCTAAATTATTTCCTATTTGTTTTGGTGCTCTACATTTATCATTGTGCATAGTATTGGTGATTTTGTTGATCTGGTGATATTCTTTGTGTTATCCGGTATTCTTGGTGGTGTAGCATGTTGTGGTTGATCTTGGCATGATTTTCGGTGGTGTTGTGTGTTTGGAGATTTGATTTAGGTCCATGTTATGTCATTTATATCATTATATTGGTCTGGTGGTTGATGTTTGTATCGTGTAATGTAATTTTGTAATTAGGTGTTGAGGGTTTAGCCAATCTTGTTGTCAAGGTTGATGAATTGTATAAATATATGATAAAGTCATGTAATTTTGGTGTCAAGGTTGTGTCTACATTATTTGAGAGTGGAAAAGGTGTGAACAAGAAAATACATCTTTTGGTGTGATTGAGTAGAGTTTTTGTGGGTTGTAGAGCAGACATATGTGCTTAAACAGAACTGTCATCAAGCATTAGCAGATGTTATATTGCAGTTCATTCCTTTCGGATTGTAGTCTGAATCTTTTTGTAAGTCAATGAGACTTCCCTAAGGGTTGTAGCCTTCTTGGTCATTATATTTTGAGAAGTGAGCTCTAGGAAGTGAGCTTGAATGCAGGTGCATTCCCCATTTTAATATTTACACATACTACTGAAGAGTATCATCTTATTGTGGGTAGGTTCCCATTGTGGTTTTTCCCTTAACTGGGTTTTCCATGTCAAAATCTTGGTATTGTGTGTTGTGTTATTAATTTTCTTATCTTTTTTATTTCTATAGTTTATCAAATTTGTGATTTTGGTTAAGTTTTTTAATCCAGTGAAAACTAATTCACCCCCCCCCCCCCTCTCAGTTTTCCTTCATTGTTGTTGCCAACAAATTATCTCTATCACAAATTTTCATTCGAAACTTCAACTATGCCATCCCCAAAAACAAAGGATGCAATGAATAGACTACAGAGCATGAAGTCCTTTATATGGATAGCTAATGAAGTTGAAGTTTGGTTTAAAAAATATTGCTCCTTAGAAGAGGATTAGCCCGAGGAGGAGGTGTAATTAAGGTTGTATCAATTTTAGTATTTTTCTTTTTGATTTTCCTATGCAAGTTCACATTTTTGGCAAGATGATTGAAGCACACATCCACATCATACCCATCCTAGTGCACCTACTCTAGCCTCAAAGTTTAAAGTCTCCATCACAATCGGTACAAGTACAAAAAGACCATCCAACTGAGTTTAGTAGTGTGTAGTTTTAGGTTCCACAAGCAGTTCTTATAAAAGTTGTAATTAATGAATCATGAAGGCCAGTACGCAAGGACGATTAAGAGATACTTTGTAGCATTTTGTAAAATGTAGCTAATAGGATTTTGACATGTTTCACATTCGGCCTGTAGCTTGTTTTGTTCCCTTGTGCTTATAAAAGGGAATTCAGGTCCATTGTGACAGGATTATGAATATTTTTGCAAACTAGTATGTAATATTAGCCAAAAGGAATACACCAAAGAGTGAACATTTCCTTTCTGCAGATGTCCACTTGAAATGTAAACTTATATTTTGAAAATCAATGAAGGAAGATCATTTTCTAGTTATCTAATATTATTTGTCCACATGTTGTATGAACTTTTATATTAATGATATATGAGTTTGTCTTCCTCAAGTAGGTATGTGTAATTTGAATGTGGGTCTCTTTTAATGAAAGAGTTATTTTGAGGATTACTGCAATGTGTGTTTGATTGAAAATATTAGTCACTCTTTTATGGTTTTCAGAATAAATTGTGCAAGTCATAATATGCTAAAATATTTATTGAATGTGTTTCATAGCAAGTGTTGATATTTTGTAGGTTGGACTCTGTTTTCCCTAGGCACGCACTGATCAAGTTTAAGTTTTTAGAACCATTCTTATTTCACCTTTATATTTCTGCAGTAGGAGTAGTTGTTAGCTTAAATAACCTATCTTAATGCAGGTATATAAGATATAAACTGAGGTTGTAGCCAGAACCAAGTGTTTCGCCATCTTTCCTTGGTATATTTTCATTGAGACATCTTCTTAATGTGACAATATCAAACCATATGTGAGTATAATATTCTGAGGCATTGTTAGGGTCTACTTGCCTTGGTCTTACAGAGCTAGAAGTGCAGGAGATTGTAGCCTTGGTGGCTAAGTCCCGTTCGTTGGCCAAATCCAGCCTTGAACGTATGGATAGGAACATGGCTTAGAAGTCCTTAGGGTTTTAGGATCTGCTAATTGAAGAACCAACAAAACCTGTGACCAAGCTCTGATACCACTTGTTGGAAGTGTGGTTGTCGTTGCACCAGAAGATCGACCTGTTAATGCCCAATACAACCACTAGACTTGTAGAATCTACAAGAGACAATTAAGCCATGTCACAAACCCAAGCATTGTGTTGCACATCACAAGGAGACCAAGGGTGCACACCTTGCAACACCATGCTCTAATGATGAGTCACTTTGTTTGTTAATAGGAGATAGGATTAATGCTTTTGAAAATTGTTTAGATAAATCATTGTCAACATCAACATATTCATATTCATCATTTGAAATATTAGGATCAACATTTCCATCATTAACAACATTCTCTCCTATTTATTTATCAAGATTAACAAAAATAGGAGCTCTAATAGGAATATAACTTGAACCATCATTTGTCTTAAGAATTTTGCATCTTGGATAATTAGGTCAACTGAACCTCTTGGTTAGGAGAAGGTTGAGAAAATGGAATTATGTCAAGATTTTTTGTCTTGGGCAAAGAAATGGTTTGGGAAGAATGTTCATGAGCTCTTGCACAACATCTCCATCAGTGCTCTCTTACACAATGGTTTTGTTTGGTCTTAGATGAAGGTTGTGCAGGTTTAGGTTCATTAGGTATAGGCTTATTTTCTTATTTAAAGGAAGGATGCATAGGAGAAGGTCTTTTAGGTTGAACAGTAGGAGATGTCTAGTGCTTCTCTTTATAAGATGTAGGAGGCAGAACCACACCATATAAAGGAGGAATGGGAGGTATAGGAAGTAGACTGGGTCCTTCATGATGAGGAGGAATATCTTTATCCTTGGGGGGAGAAATGTGTTTATCCTTAAATTTAGGAGGAAGAGCTTTTCTATCCTTGGGAGGAAGAATGGACCCATCCTTAAGAGAAAGAATAGATTCTTCCTTAGGAGAAAGAACATCTCTATCCTTAGGAGGAAGAATAGACTTATCCATAAGAAGAGGCATATGATCATGATCTCAGGGAAGATTAAGTGTTGGATTTCTAGGTTTACTCAAGGATAAAATCATCTCAGTTTTTCATTTTTGATATGATTTAAAGAGAGCATCACTTCTAGGTTGAAGAGGTTGGAATTGTTTAGACCAAAAATAATCAAGACAAACATCTCCATGCCTCACCATAGGTTGATATATATGTGTGAGGTGAAAAATGATGATGACAAACTATTGCAAAATCACAAAGATCCAACCACAAACAATCCTAGTTCTATAATAAAACATTCACCATACACCATTGAAGAAACCTAAGAACTTGCAAATTAACAAATTGAAACAATAATACGATTCGCATGCCAAGTAGGGTTTGATCTCCATTGATCTTGTTTGATATATTTTCTCTCAAATTTTGTATTGTGCACAAGAGCTTAACAAAGAACAAATTGTGGTTGTAAAGTCGCTTGATCACAATAAATTTTGATAAACACATTATCTTGGTGATTGATTAGATGCATTAAGATTAGAAGGATAAAAGAATCCTCTTATATAGAATAGAAGACACTTTAGAAAATGGACGGATACAATTACGAGGTGAAAAGATAAATGGTCAGCTAGGATTAAAGGGTAGGTATAAAAAATGATAAAATAATAAGAGGGTAGGTAGAGAAAAATTAAAAGATAAATGACATGTGTCATAGAAGTGAAAAAGATAATGAATTAATTAAATAAATAAAGATTTATTATTTAATTTAGGAAAAAGATAATTTAAATAAATAAAAATATTTATTTAAATGAGGAAAGGATTAGAAGAGGATAAATGAATTAATTAAATAAATAAGAATATATTTAATTAATAGAACACTTAAGATAAAATAATTAAATAAATAAAATATTTATTTAATTAAATTGGACAATTTTAGGTGTCTACATTTTGCCCATCTTTGAGACAATGCAGCTTGTCGTATTGTCTTAAAAAAGATAAGATAAAATGATACAAAGTTTCCCAAAGATGGGAATGATATGCCCCCTTGAGAGATTGGATGATTTTTTTTTTAAAGATTGTAGACAATCTCTTGATAAGAAAGAAAGGCTAGAAACAACTGATAAGACAAGGTGGCAGGGTCACGCAGGAAAAATACAGACGCAAGAGGAATCAACAAAATCGTGTCTATGTCTTAAAAGGCCAAAATTTATAGTTTTATGATGAAAAAATATCAATTTGATAAGTTGATAAAAGGACTCACTCAGTAGGTGCCCTAGGAAAGACAAACTAAACATAAGGCTAGAATCAGTAACCATGTGATAGACATGCATCGCTAATTGGATAAGCTATTGAGAGGATTCACTCAACAAGTGTCATAGGAAAGATAAACTGAAAAATGAGGCTAGAATCGGTAAACATGTGATAGGCATGCATCACCAATTGGATAAGCTATTGAGAGGATTCACTCAACAGGTGCCCTAAAATAAGTAGGTTTGTTAAGATGAGTATAGGATAAACCATTGAATTGATAAAATCTGGTGAGTCCTCTAGCAAGATAGGATATAATGCAATGTGACAAACATATACACTAAGATGCAACACCATGTGATAAACATAAGCACTAGAATAGAGCCTGATGAGAAACACCATGTGATAGACAGAGGTACCACTAGGCTAGGATAGTGTGAGATTTTGCCAAGATCAAGGGCTCAATGAAAAATACAATAGAGAGACAAAATAGATGATAGAAATAAATTGTATTCTATCAAGATGAAAATACTGATCAACTGGATCATCAATTGTTACATACAATGAATATGAGCCTGCTTATATAGGCAAGGCTATATGGATATGTGAGCACACAAACATGACATGTGGCTCAATAAAAAACAAGGGTACGTAGGAAATAGGTGTGGGTAGGTAGGAGAAACAATATAATATTCCACGTGAGGTGGATCACCCACTGAATGTGGAATGTAACAATAAGATAAGTCCACAAAAGGTGGAAATTCTCCTACACACACTATCCCAATGTGGCACAAACACCCAAGTGTCTCATACCTAAACTACTATGAAATAAATTTCCTAAGTAAATGTAAGTATAGTGTAATAATATTGTAAAGCGGAAAATCGCGATCGAACCCTAGTTGCTCTCCCCTCTTCCAACTCCAAGGAGAGAGAAGGGAGATTCCCTAGGGTTGATGGTTTTCACTTAGGGGAGAGACTTTACATTCAAAAGAGGGGTTGAAAACCCACAAGATCCAATCCCACGCAATGCAAGATTGGATGCTAAATGAGTTTCAAGGGTTATGACAGCAAGGCTACCCTCTTTTGTAAAGAATGTGCATAGAAGAATTAAGCTAGGAATGCATAGAAAGTGAGAAAGATTCACTTATAAACTGAGATAGGAATACAGTATGAAGCTGCGGACCTGGAATTAGCAGTAAAATGTCGATACGGCACTGTCCTGCAAATTTGAGCGAAAGTTGTCGGGACGATGGCGCCCGAGCGCCACGGTCCTCCGAAAAATCTGCGAAACGAAGGGGGATCTGTTCGTCTCTGCACAAGGATTCCAGATCTTCAATTTCAGCTGTGTACTTGCAACCTACACACAGAAAAGCGAAGACGATTGGGGGGTTAGGGATTAGGGGTTTGCCTTTAGGTCAAACCCCGGTTTTGGAATTAACCAAGAAATGAGCAATGCTGTAAATGTAAATGTCTGTAATGTAAAACAAGTACTAATACCTTGTTGTAAGGATGTTTGTATCCTTATGTGCGAAGGTATAGATGTTATATGTTGTATGTTGTAGTAGTATGTTGTAAGTGATCTCCTCTTCAATGGTTGAATCCTTGTCTTGAATGCAACACTTAGCCTTGAATGGAGACTTGAAATGATCAATTGCTTGAAGGAATGCTTAAATGCTTGAATGCTTGAGTATAGTTTCCACGCTTTTTCCATCATATCGAATGAAAGAGGAAAATGTAGTTTATATACTTGTCAATTAGGGCTGATAGACTGATTTTCCCGACCTTAGGCCGACCAGGAAAGATAATTTTCCAATTTGCAAACAAAAAGGCCCGAAGTCCCATAGGAGACCGGGCCCAAAATAGGGCCAAGGACCAGGGCGCTGGGCGCTCTGGTCCCACCTCCCGGGATAGCAGGGTGCAAAGGAGGTTCAGGCCAAGGTGCTAGAAAATGCAGTTTTTGGTGTCATAATCAGGTTTCGGGGTCTCCATTCAGGTTGTGTGTTGCGTCGCCATCGTGAAGACTGAAATGTAGTCGAAATTGCAAGTGTCGCAATTTTAGGACGCTACATTTAGCCCCCACTTTAGCGGGAGTATAGGCGTACGCTCATACTTCTGGTAAAGTACAAGGAAACAACATTGAAAGACTTTCACCACGTAAAGGAGGCAAGATACACCAAGCCCCCAGTGGACTAAGGATCTTACGACTTCGATTGACAAAGTAAAAGGGAAGATCACGAGGGAGAACCATGACTGTCAGTAGTAAGGTTCCCTCACTATGAGTCATGCAAGAAAGATATCAAAAATTTTCAAGGCAAAGCTAAATTTGTCAAGAAATTTTCAAGTATCTTGAAAAGATATGAACGGGATGTATGCCCCCCTATGTTAAAGCGATCGCACACGCCTCACCGGGGGTGATTTCTTTAAGGTAGTGATACATATAAGAAAATGAAAAAGGGAAAGGAGCACGTTATCACAAGGATTTAGCCCCCAAGTGTGAGATAAGCCCAAGGATTATAGACACAAAACACAAAGCACGAGGTGACTTCGCTTTCCTCGGGGTCAGTATGCTGTATGATAATTCATGTATATCATATGTATGTATGCATAATTGTTCTTCATTCCCCAATCAAGGAAGGTCACCTAGAAGAAGGGAACAGATGTGTCTTTTGAGTCAACATGAGAGAGATCGAGAGATCTCAATGCTTTGCATCGTCCTCAAGTAGGCAACACCAAGGACAACAAATAGAAGAATGAGAATAACATATAGAAGAAGTAACACAAGAGAGGAGGAGAGAATCTACTATGCTAATGTAACTAGTCTAGCATGTCATCTACCCCCCGATCTTGCTGATCAATGTTTCGGGAAGGCAGGGAACACGCTAGAGGAGGAACATTCAACACAGCAGATGGAGCTATCACAAGATCCAAACAAGGGCTATGTTCATGTTCCAAGCCACGTTGTTCTTGTCTAGGAGCTAGGATAAGTGCTTTAGAAAATTCATTAGATAAATGGTTATCAATATCAACAAGTTCATATTCACTATCAGAAGCAAGAGAAGTAACATTTTCATCATGAATAACTTTTTCATCTATAGCATCATCAAGATTTATAAAAATAGGGTCTTTAATTCGCACAAGATCAAGACCATCATGCATCTTATGTTTTGGAGATTTTGGAGAAAATGGAATAATGCTTGTTGAAGGTGTTTTTGGAGATTGCAAAGTTTGAGAAGCAGCTGCTTGAGCTCTAAGACAACGCTTTTGTCGGCGTTCACGTGTAGAACGATTTCGTCTAGTCTTAGTAGGAAGTGAAGAAGATTGAGGAGGAGGAATGTTCTCATCCTTATCACTTGGGTGTTTAGGTTGTGGTCTCTTAGGCTGGATAATAGGAGAAGAAGAAGGTCTCTTCTCTCCATAAGAGGAAGGAGGAGGAACTGCTCCATATAAGGGAGGAATACTTGGTTTAGGAAGGAGACCAAGTCCATCATGACGAGGAGGGATAGGTCTACTTTTAGGAAGTTTATTAGATATAGGCATAGTCACATCCATAGGGATGGGTTGGGAATCTTCTTGAGGAAAGACATTAGTTTTATCTTTCAAAGGAAGAACTTCCTTCTCAAGAACGATAGGAATATCAAGTTTGGGTGTTTTAGGTTCACTTAGAGATAGGATCATATCTTTTTTCCATTTTTGATAAGATTTGAAAAGATGATCACTTCGCGGAGGAAGAGATTGGAATTGTTTAGGCCAAAAGTAATCAAGAGGAACGCTAGAAGTTCTTTTAGCTGGTTTAAAGAGACTATGATTGACAGTAACAACTTCACCATTATGGGGAAATTTCAAACACTTATGGATAGGAGAAGCAATAGCTTTCATGGAAGATAGCCAAGGATAGCCAAGCTTCACACAAAATTGTTCGGAAGATGGAATAATAGCAAAGTTCACATCAAGGGATTTGTTATGGACCTCAATAGGCAATGTAATAGAACCAATTGTAGGAGAAGAAAATGCATCAAATAGTTTCACAATCACATCTGTTTTGCTATATATCACTTGATTCAATTGCAAAGTAAAAAGAAATTCTTCAGTAATAACATTAACCATGCACGAAGGATCAATAAGCACTCCATGGCAAGGTGTATTCTTGACTTTTGCAACTATGTATAAAGGACCATCAGGTGCCCTAATGGTTTCACTGGAATCAAATGTGATGGAAGGTTCTTTAGGGTTTTCTTGCTGCTCTACAAAGTTAATCACATTTGGAGTCATAGACACAAGACCATCAGATGAAAAAGAGGAATCATTAGTCTCAATCGCATTAGAGGTATGAGAAGGTAATGGATCAGTGAAAATCTGAAGATTTTGATTAGGAGGAGCTACAGATGTATTGCCTTTATCATTCACTACAGAAACATAAATAGTATTATTATCAATCAAATCTTGAATTTTACCCTTTAAAGAAAAACATTTTTCAGTATCATGCCCAGGCTGACGATGAAATTGACAAAAAGCTTTGTTATCAAAATAAGGTGAAGTAATCTTTGGAGGATCAATTTACCTTATAGGAGGAAGAGTAAGCACATTTTGTTCCAATAAATTATTCATAATACTATGCAATGATTCATTCAAAGGAGTATACTTTCTTTCTTTCTTGAAAAATTTAGAAATAGGAGGCACACCTGATGCTGCATTCACATTGTTGTTGATGATGTTTTCATTGAATTTGATGGAATCTCTGTTCGGTTTAAACTTCCCAAATGGTTGTTGACTGCTATCACCCTTATCACTCGGAGCCATAGGATGTGATTGTTCCATTTGACTCACAGTCAGTTGATAATTGTGAAGAGTTGCACACAACTGTTGGAAAGAAGTAAACTCAGAAAATAGAAGTTTGTCTTGAATATCTTTTTGTAAATTAGAAATAAAGATTCTTTGAATATCATTGTCAGGCACTGGAAAAGAAATTTGAGCATACAAATGCTTATATCTACCAATAAAATCAGTCACTTTTTCTTTAACACCTTGTTTACAATGCATTAAATCAATCAAAGTAACTTTAGGACTTATATTGTTTTGAAATTGTTGAATGAAAGCATTTGCAAGTTGTTCGAAAGAAGTAATAGAATAGGAAGGCAATGAGCAATACCATTGTAGGGCTTTGTCTCTTAATGTTCTAGTGAACAGTTTTGCAAGCAACCTTTGGTCATAAGCAAAATTAGTACAGATTATTTGAAAAGTCTTAACATGTGTTAGAGGATCACCTTTACCATTATAAAGCTCCAAATGCGGAATTTCAACATGTTTAGGGGGAATAGCTCGAACAATGTCAAGAGAAAGTGGGCTCGCAACATCAAATGTGGGCACACTAAACTTAGATTGATTCATAGAGGCAATTTGTTGCTGTAAAGAAGAGACAGTTTGTGCAAGATTGTTAATGGTCGCTTCAGTCGAAGAGTTCATATTAGATGTGTTAGATTGAGATGGAGGTGTTATGTTATTGAAAGAAGGTAAAGAGTAAGGTGGTGGGACTCTATGATAATTAGTCATAGGAGATGATTGGACAAGAGGAACACTACAAGGAGGAATGGAATGATTGAATGAATTGCCCCCTTGCATCATGTTCATTTGTGGAGATGTAATAGGAACACTCATTGAAGGGACGAATGAAGAAATCGGATTGAATGAAGGAAGAGGGTTAATTGAAGAAGAAGGATTGCCCCCATGACTGGTGATCATAGGAGGAATGTCTTGTGTAGAAGTAGCCATTATGTTTGATGTAAAGGTAGGTATGCTAGCAATAGAAGTCGTCAAAGGAATAGAATGATTGACTTGAGTAGGAGGTTGTGTATAACCCAAATTTTCAGCACAACTCTTCATAGGCATCACATTCGAATCCACAATGTGTGTAATACCACGCAAAATATCAATTCCATTCTTATCACTTTGAAGCATACGTTTTAGACCCTCAACTAAAGGAAGAGCTTGACTATCGGGGTATTCTTGAGACATCCATTGTCAAAAATCATCAAATTGGTTATCCAATTTTGAAAGTTGTTCTTCAGAAACCTCATGGAGAGCTTCTTCACCATTAGGAGGACTAGAGGAATTACCCATGTCCTCGTTAAAAAGGCTATTCAAATTAGGTTCCATCTCCTCGGTAATTAAACCTCGGAAAGACTTAATTCTACGGCTTCGTCTAACGGGAATAGTGTAAGTAGGGCTTATTGTTGGAAAACTCATGCACTAGAGAGAGAGAGAAAGTTTTGAATTTTAGAGGTAGCAATTTTCAGTAAAATCAGCCAATCTTCTGGATTTAAGCTGTTAAATACAATCAGGACAATCTCCCGAAATTTCAGAAAAAATGTCAGGGACCGTGGCACTTCGGAGTGCACACGGTCCCGACAACTTTTTTCGAAATTTGCAGGGATGAAAGTTATGATGATTTTAGAGCTAATTTGAAAAAATTGAGTGGTTTTACGATCTGTAGATAAGCCAAATTAAAGTTGCAATCTCGAAATTGAACCCTACCAAGATTGTCGAAAAATGCAAAAATTTGAATTTTGAAAAAGAGAGGGAAACTGAAATTTTGAATTTTATGATTTTAGAGGGAATACCGAAAGCAATGCAAGTTTTGAAATTTAAAAATTGACTCAATTTCATGCAAAATTCAATTTTGAAAGCGGAAATTAAAGTTGTTGTAATTAAGCACTTAATTTCAAAAGTCACAAATTGCAAGAATTTGAATAAAGCACCGAAATTTTTAATCAATGCAAACACACTTTTCAGATTTAGGACAGTAAGAACACAATTTTGACACAAAATTTCAATTTTAATGATTTTTGAATGTTTAGAAGCCTTAATCCAAGCAATCACAAGACCAACTTTGACTTTAATTTTGAAAGTGTTATAATTGATAAAATCAGCCAAAATTCTGGATTTTAGCAGGAAAATACAGTAAGATCTAGCTCCCGAAATTTCAGAAAAAATGTCGGGGACGATGGCGCTCAGAGTGCACACGGTCCTCGCAACTTTTTTCCAAATTTTCAGGGATGAAAGATATTGTGATTTTATTGCAGACTCCAAAGTTACAGCTGATTTGGAGATGTTTTGATCAGTGAAATTGTCGGACAAAGGTTGAATCAAGAGGGTTTTAAAAATTAGGGTTTTAACACTTAACCACTTAATTTTCAAAATTAAAGCACAAATATGAATTGATAATTTGTAATAGAAAAGCAGATCTGAAACAAGCATTAACATTTAGACATTTCACAAGTTCAATTACTAAAAAGAAAATTTAGGGTTTTTATGCAATTAACCTCTAAAATTTTGTAAAAGATCAAACATGGAAATGTAATCAAGGAATCCAATTTTCAGATCTAATTATGAATAATCAGAAAGGATGTTCACGTCGGGTTCACCAAAATGTAAAGCAGAAAATCGCGATCGAACCCTAGTTGCTCTCCCCTCTTCCAACTCCAAGGAGAGAGAAGGGAGATTCCCTAGGGTTGATGGTTTTCACTTAGGGGAGAGACTTTACATTCAAAAGAGGGGTTGAAAACCCACAAGATCCAATCCCACGCAATGCAAGATTGGATGCTAAATGAGTTTCAAGGGTTATGACAGCAAGGCTACCCTCTTTTGTAAAGAATGTGCATAGAAGAATTAAGCTAGGAATGCATAGAAAGTGAGAAAGATTCACTTATAAACTGAGATAGGAATACAGTATGAAGCTGCGGACCTGGAATTAGTAGTCAAATGTCGATACGGCACTGTCCTGCAAATTTGAGGGAAGATGTAGGAAAAATACTCATGATGAAAGGAATCTCTGAAAACTGCTCAAGTGTCCCCATGTCAATGTTGAAAGTTACCCCCTCCAAAGGTGGTAAACTGTGCCACACAGCTAAAAAAGGCACTCCAAGATCTAGTGGAGAAAAATGTAGAACAATATCCAAAGACTCACATGTCTCCTCAAAAGATAAAGAGACCTACTCCAACTGGTGGACAAAAGTATCCAAAATCATGTCAACCTCTAAAGATTGATCATATAGAGAATGCACAAGAGGGTCAGAGTGTTCCCTCGCAACAATCAAAGAAGGATCATCTTCATCAAAGAGAAGATGAATTTCATCAATGATGTCTTCCAAATCTACAATGTAGGACTCCACAAACAAACCTGCAATGTATGTCAAGTAGGCATCCCAATCAACTGAAGCTAGAAGACATGGAATATCCCACTACACTAAATCACAAGAAGGAAAAACTATCGCACTAGCTGCATCATCAGGTGCAATAGGTGGTGTGATATCAAGAGAAGGAGATGAAATGCAAGGCTCAAGAATGGGGTCACATGTGAGAATCCCCAAGTTCTCCTCAAAATCTGAATCGTCAACATAGGACCAAAATATCAAAAAGAGTACAACCGAGATGCATGATCAACCACCCTAGTCGCAATGATGGCTCCACTCTCCAAGTCTCTAATGATAATTGAATCAGGTGTGAACTCCATATTTTTTCTAGGTGCCCCATGTGTGATTTGATAGATGGAAAGAAGATTGTTTGTCAAGTGGGGTACACACAACACATCATTGAAGGAGTTATCCCCAATGGCAATGGATCCTTTCCCAATCACATCCATGTATGTATCATTTCCCATCAAAATCTACTGCATGTGGCAAGGCTCAAATGTAAAAAACATAGACTGTGAAGATGCCGTATGATGAGAAGCCCCTGAATCTAGAAGCCATCTCCCTGAATCATGACTTGTAGTAGCACAAAGAGCTTGTCCCTTTCCTTTATCTCTCCCAAAAGAGTGATCCTTTCCTTTATCCTTGGAAGAAGCCGATGTAGACATTCTAGAAGGTAGGTTGATTTTGTTCTTCTAAAGAAGATTCTTCAACTGATCAATATCCTTCTTATAACAATGATGTTCATCATGTCCTGACTTCTTGCAATATCCACAAAAAAGATTGTCCTTATATGATTTCTTCTTAGGCGAGAATGGTGAATCACCTTGTTGTGGAGAGGAAGATTGTGCTCCATCTTGTTGTGGTTTTGACTTAGGTTGCTTTTGATTCTTGCCTTTTCCTTGATTACTTTGATTCCCTTTGTTAGCCACCGAAGCTTGTGACTTTGAAGATTTGAGAATCCCCATCTTGGTCAACTTAGATTGCTCAAGTATCAACATCTTCGTGAATGAATCAAATGAGGGAGAATTGTATGAGGAACCTTGAGCTAACCTATGGGTGTGAAAGCTAGATACAAAGGCTGCATTCTCTGAAGGAAGATTGTCCAACAAGTTATAAACCAATTGAGCATCTTTTTTGTCAATTCCACAATCCTTTAGCTTTGCTCTTAGCTCATTTGTTTTTGTGACATAATCTTGGATTGTATCAAAATCCTTGGGATCCAAAGTTGTGAGTTCACTATCAAGCTTGTAGCCCTTAATCTCATCAACTTGATCATACAATTTCTTAAAAATATCCCAAGACTCTTTAATTGTAGTACACTTATCAAAGTGAAAAATGAGGTCATCTGATACATACTTTCTAAGAGTTTCAATTGCCATAGTATTTTTAGTAAGTCATTTAATTTGAGAATTAGGATCAACCTTAGGATCAAGTGGTGCTATTATAGTTTCATTTATATAATGAATGAGCCATTTTTCCATTAGTTTACTCCATGCCTTAATCATCCATGATGCATAATTATGAGTTAAAAGTGGAAATTTAGGAGAACCCATAGCACCCAAATGAAAAAACACAAGATAGAGAGAGGCACAATCACATAAGACACCCCCCCAGAATACTCAATCAAGAAACCGTCCCCAAAATGGTGATTTTGGCACTTTATACTTAGTACATATACAATGGGCCACTTGCAAAACAAGGCATAGTGGACTTCTGATTTCAATTTTCAAATTCTCAAAATGAGATATAAGAGACTTCAACAAAACTACTAGTGATCTAAATTGAGATCCAAGCAAAATGCGAGAACCTAATAGGCCAAGAATGGCCAAATACTCAAAGTATAATTTCTACTTAAAATAACTACAAAGAAATAGAAGATTATGAAAGTAGACAAAAAAATATGCACTTTAAAAAAAAATGGCACCTGAAAAGGAGGTCGTATGACCCCAAACGAAGCCTCTGAAGTTACAAAATTGGGGATTAGACAGGTACAGTCATAAAGATCTTCAATTTTTGAAAAACCT
The DNA here is from genome assembly GCF_030272615.1 of Cryptomeria japonica. Classification (NCBI taxonomy): domain Eukaryota; kingdom Viridiplantae; phylum Streptophyta; class Pinopsida; order Cupressales; family Cupressaceae; genus Cryptomeria; species Cryptomeria japonica. Next base: position 863,189,470 of record NC_081409.1, on the reverse strand, counting down.
GTCCATCAAAATTAGAGAATTCTTCCACCACTATGAAGAGCACGAAATTATAGCCCATTTTTAAAAACATTGCACCAAAAAAGGAGCAAAAATGAGCAAGATATGGTCTTCCAAAGATGAACTGCAAAACTGAAAAGCTCAATGAGAGGGGGTTAAAAAAATTTCAAAATACTACTGACATCAGAAAATGATGGGATTAAATTTGACACCCATCTAGCCATATAAAAAAACTTCATCTCCCCCCTGCCTAGTGTCTGTACCATACGTACATCATGATGTGGCAGTATGATAGGTCGTATGATATGCTTCATGGCAGAGTATGGATCACTGAGTTGCCTGACCGCATGGCGGGTCCGAAGGGCAAGGAGGTGGCACTGACTGTGTTCCATGTGGCGAGTCATGGAGCCCGCATGAAGAAGGGTCCAACAAGAAGGTCAACAACACTGGACAAGGAATGTCATCGGTGGTGGAAGCTGGTGAGAGGCGGTCGGGAGGTAGCCGTGAGGGGTCCCATCAGAGACTGCACGACACAGCATGGTGCGGAGGCGAGGGCCGCAAGGCAGTGATGAAAGGGGCAGCGACTCGTGCAAAGGAGATAGCAAGGAGGCTGGGCAGGATACGACGTCGATCAATTGGGAGAAGACCAGCGGAAAGGTAACCGATGGAGGGAACAGTTGCCGAGGGGGCTAGTAAATCACGCGGTGATCGGTACAAATGTTGGGAGGTGCCAAGGGTTGAGGTAGCCACCAATGGAGCCGAAGGCGGCAAGGGCCACAGTGGTCGGCTGACCCCCCCCAAAAAAATTTATTTTATTTTTATTTCCCTTTCGCTTTTTTTCAATTTTTTTCCAAAAATTTTTTTGTAAAAAAATTTTGAAATTCGTACGACAATAGCCAAAATGGGCAAAAAAAATTTCTCACCAAATATAGTTGACTTTATAGTCAACATGTATGGAAACGACCTCCCAGACTTAACCGTGATGTCCAAATCATTGTACGACGCCCCCAAAAATTGAAGCCTCCAAAAAATGCCTCTCTAAGACAAATCAATGAAGCCCTATAGGCTCTGATACCATGTGAGATTTTGCCAAGATCAAGGGCTCAATGAAAAATACAATAGAGAGACAAAATAGATGATAGAAATAAATTGTATTATATCAAGATGAAAATACTGATCAACTGGATCATCAATCATTACATATAATGAATATGACCCTGCTTATATAGGAAAGGCTATATGGATATGTGAGCACACAAACATGATATGTGGCTCAATAAGAAACAAGGGTAGGTAGGAAATAGGTGTGGGTAGGTAGGAGAAACAATATAATATTCCACATGAGGTGGATCACCCGCTGAATGTGGAATGTAACAACAAGATAACTCCACAAAAGGTGGAAATTCTCCTACACACACTATCCCAATGTGGCACAAACACCCAAGTGTCTCATACCCAAACTACTATGAAATGCATTTCCTAAGTAAACTTAAGTATAGTGTAGTGATATCCATGATAAATAATTATTTAGACCAACAAATAGGATAAGATAACTAGCACTATGTCATGAACATGAGTACCACTAGGATTGAACAATTGGTTTGATTGGATATAGGAGTACTTGCCCAGATTGAGTCTAGAGAGAGATTCCTAATGACACAAAGGTTATGGATAGATTTGACTGCTAAGGATCACGTCGTGATCAAGGCTATGAGATTGAGATACATTATGTATATGCCTAAGATTTGGGCAAACACCTGACTATTGACTATTCTTGTGGAACTGTATATGACAACAGTTCCACCTTATCTCAGGGCAAGCAACTATAGTTGAGAATCCCACTCCACAACGACAGGTTGGGAGAGACTAAGGGCATGTAGTGGGGGTGTTATGGGTCCACCAACACCACCAATACAATTAGCAAGAGGAGGCACACTCATTAGATTAATTCTACAAAAAATTAAATCCAAATGTGAAAAAGGGGCATCGACAATACATTTTATTTTAGAAGCTTCAATTTTCAAAGAATTTGCAAGAGAGAAAATAAAAAACAGAAATCTACAAAACATAAAACTATTAGAACCAAAAGAGCAAAAACCTTTTACAGATGCGATGGAAAATAAAAACACAATAGAAATCTGCAAAACAGAAAATTGTTAGGATAAAAATACAGAAAACCTTTTGTGGACACGACAAAAACTAAAAATGCAATAGAAATTTGCAAAATAGAAAATTGTTAGAATCAAAAGCGCAAAAAACCTTTTGTTGATGCGACAGAAAATAAAAATGTAACAAAAATATACAAAACAGAAAATTGTTAGGATCAAAAGCGTAGAAAACCTTCTATAGATGTGACAGAAAATAAAAACGTAACAAAAATCTATAAAACAGAAAAATTGTTAGGATCGAAAGCGCATAAAACCTTCTGCAAACACGACAGAAAATAAAAATACAACAAAAATCTAAAAAATAGAAAATTGTTAGGATCAAAAGCCAAAAGAAAATTTGTGAATGTGACAAAAAATAAAAATGTAATAGAATTATGCAAAACAAAAAAATTGTTAGAATCAAAAGCGTAGAAAACCTTATGCAAACGCAATAGAAAATAAAACATACATCTGTAAAACAGAAAAATTGCTAGGATCAAAAGCATAGAAAACCTTCTCTGAAAGCAACAAAAATTAAAAATGTAACAGAAATATGCAAAACAAAAAAATTGTTAGAATTAAAAGCGCATAAAACCTTCTGCAAGCGTGACAAAAAATAAAATGTAATAGAGATCTACAAAACAAAAAATTGTTAGAACCAAAAGCATAGAAAAACCTTTTGGGAATCCAACAAAAAACAAAAATGTAACAGAAATCTGTAAAACCAAAAAATTGTTAGAATCAAAAGCCCAGAAAACCTTCTGCGAATGCGACAAAAAATAAATTGTAACAAAGATCTTCAAAACAAAAAAATGTTAGAACCAAAAGCAAAGAAAATCTTTTGCAGACACGACAGAAATTGACAAAAAACACAACAAAAATAAAAATTGCTGCAAATTTAAGATCTTCAAATCTGAAATACTAAAACAACCCCAAAAAAGTTAGAAAATAGGGACTAGAGTCCCAACGGGCATGCCAAAATGTGTGAGGTGAAAAATGATGATGACAAACTACTGCAAAACCACAAAGATCCAACCACAAACAATCCTCGCTCTATAATAAAACACTCACCATACACCAACGAAGAAACCTAAGAACATGTAATTTAACAAATTAAAACAACAATACAATTCACATGCCAAGTAGGGTCTGATCTCCATTGTCTCCTATCTCCACTGATCTTGTTTGATATATTTGCTCTCAGATTTTGTATTATGCACAAGAGGTCAACAAAGAATGGTTTGTGGTTGTAAAGTCGCTTGATCGCAAGAAATTTTGATAAACGCATTAACTTGGTGATTGATTAGACGCATTAAGATTATAAGTGTGAGATTTTGCCAAGATCTAGAGGCAATGGAAAACACAAATAAGAGAGACAAAATAGATGATATGAATAAACTATATTCTATCAAGATGCAAAATATGATCAACTGGATCATTACAAGATGTTCAATGAATATCCGTTGTCCGTGTGATTGCCCATAGATGAGCTTGCTTATATAGGCAAGGCAATATGGATATGTGAGCACACAAACATGACATGTGACTCAATAAGAAACAAGGGTAGGTAGGAAATAGGTGTGGGTAGGTAAGAGAAACAATATAATATTCCACATGAGGTGGAATGTAACAACAAGATAAGATCAACACCATTAAAGGTGGAAATTCTTCTACACACACTATCCCAATGTGGCACAAACACCCAAGCATCTCATACCCAGACTACTATGAAATGCATGTACGTAAGTAAACCTAAGTAAGGTTTAATAATATCCATGATGAATAATTATTTAGACCAACACCCCCCCTTAAATACAACTTAAGGGAATGCACTTAAGTCTACAATGCAACTAAGAAATGCAAGATGGGTCCCTACATGGCCATGTTAGGTACCCATGTACAAATGCAAATGTAATCTCCCATAAACAGAGAAAGAGAGAAAAATCCAATGGGAAAAAACCCTCCCCCAAAAGAGAGATGATGAAAGCACACAATGCTCTCAATGATGAAAAGAAGAGACCATGAAGCCCCCCCTCAATGTCGAATCTCCTGCAAAGATGGTCCAAGAAGTTGACCAAAATACCTCCCCATAAGGAATAAAGAGAGCCAATGTTGCACCAATAATGTCAAAGTGTAACAAAACCAGGTACCAAGTTGATGACGATGAATCACTTGCTCCAACAAAATGAAGATCAGGCATGGAGACAACTTGCTTTGAGCATCATCTGGATACTCGTAAATAGCAGAAATACTGGTACAATTTAAGTCTCACGGGAGCCATGCATAAATGTGTACAATCTAAGTCTCAACTGGAGCCATGCACCAAGTCTCACAAGATATTCCTAATCCATGTGTACAAGAGGATTACATCAAATAGTCAACAATGACAAGATACAAAGAGGTGTGGTACTTTATGATAGTGTGAGTACAACATTGCTCATACAAGAGCATACAACATGATAGTGCATATATGGAAACATGAAAATGATGTCACCAACAAGTCCTGTAGAATATTGCAAAAAAAGACGCCTCTGATTGGGATGTGGCAAAGAGATATTAAGGAGCAAATCAACCCCCCCCCTCCCCCCCCCTTGACTGTCGGTTGGAAGCACTGCAAGACAGGTATGAAGTGACAAGAAAAGAAGTGTTCCCAATTTGACTTATTAAATGATATTTGTGTTTTTAAAAGGTTAAAAATCTAAGAAAAATAATTTATTATGCATGTGCCCATAAAAAAACACTTTATTAAAAAAATAAAGAAAAAATTAAAAAGGCAATTTTTTTTTAAAATGAAAAAAACTTTAATAAAAATTATTAAAGGAAATAAAGTTTATTAAAAAAGTTTATTTTTTATTTTTTAAAACTATTAGAAAAAAAACAAAAAACAAAATTTCAAGCCCCCCCCACACGAGGAGGGGCTCGCAGTGTACTACGAAACCACCGTAGGTACACTGCGGGGCTGCAGTGCTTGCAGTTACCCGCAGCGATTGCGGGGCCATAGTGCCTGCGGTTACTCGTAGTGACTTTGGGGCCGCAGGTACATTGCGGTGACTGCGAGGCCGTAGGTACACTGCGGTGTACCCGCAGTGTACCGCGGCAACCCAAAATTTTATATTTATTTTTTTTGTTTTTGAAAGACAAAAACCCAAAAATGCCCCCTTCCTTTTAAAAGAAAATTTTGATTTTTTTTTTTTCATTTCCGAAAATAAACAAAAAACAGAAAAAAAAAAAAAAAAAAAAAATCAGACCTATACCTGCAAGTCCGTACGACGGGCCAGGAGGGGAGATTTTTTCAACTTGGGGTAACAGAGGCCGATTTTGATGAATTTACAGTCGATCTTGGGATTTTTGGGCCTTCTAAGTGCAATGGCGATAATGGATTTGGCAAAAATATCTCCAAAATAGCATATCGGTGTCGGGACAAGTCACCACCCTCCACCTTCAAACGATTCTAGATTTGGCCTCAGATGTCGGATTTGGATGAAACAAAAGGTGATTCTTACTTTCTCAAACCTCCTCAATGGTGACCTCATATTTGACCCAACAAGCTCCAATAATAACCTACAATAGAAATCTCCAAAATGCAAAACCCCAAATTTCTCTCAATTGGCAAACCAATGACACTCTAATGGCTCTGATACCATGTGAGATTTTGCCAAGATCTAGAGGCAATGGAAAGCACAAATAAGAGAGAAAAAATAGATGATAGGAATAAACTATATTCTATCAAGATGCAAAATATGATCAACTGGATCATTACAAGATGTTCAATAAATATCCATTGTCTGTGTGATTTCCTGTAGATGAGCCTACTTATATAGGCAAGACAATATGGATATGTGAGCACACAAACATGACATGTGGCTCAATAAGAAACAAGGGTAGGTAGTAAATAGGTGTGGGTAGGTAGGAGAAACAATATAATATTCCACATGAGGTGGAATGTAATAACAATATAAGATCAACACCATAAAAGGTGGAAATTCTCCTACACACACTATCCCAATGTGGCACAAACACCCAAGTGTCTCATACCCAAACTACTATGAAATGCATGTACCTTAGTAAACTTAAGTAAGGTGTAATAATATCCATGATGAATAATTATTTACACCAACAAGAAGGATAAAATACTTCTCTTATATAGAAGACACTTTAGAAAATGGAGGGATAGGATTAAGAGGTGAAAAGATAAATGGTTGATTAGGATTAAAGGGTAGGTATAGAAAATGATAAAATAATAAGAGAGTAGGTGGAGGAGAATTAAAAGATAAATGACATGTGTCAGAGAAGGGAAAGAGCTAATGAATTAATTAAATAAATAAAGATTTGTTTAATTAAAAGAGGAAGTGGGACCAATTAAACAAATAAAAATATTTATTTAAATGAGGAAAGGCTTAGAAGAGGATAAATGAATGAATTAAATAAATAAGAATTTATTTAATTAATAGAAGACTAAAGATAAAATAATTAAATAAATTAAATATTTATTTAATTAAACAAGACAATTTTAGGTGTCTACAATATCTTATGATTTTACCATCATGAGGAAATTTCAAACACTTATGAATAATAGAAGTGATCACTTTCATGGAAGAGAGCCAAGGATGTCCCAACTTCATACAAAAATGATCGGATGTAGGAATGATAGAAAAGACAACATCTAAGATTTATTACCAACCTCAATAGGAAGTGTGATAGAACTAATAGCAGGACAAGAGAAGCCGTCAAAAACTCTAATAATCACATCAGTTTCATCATATGTCACTTGATGCAATTGTAAAGTATAAATAAATTCTTCAATTATCACATTAACCATTCAAGCCAGATCAATAAGCACCCCTTGAGAGTGTATACCTTTGATTTTTCGTAGTAATGTATTGCTAGCAAGAGACACTATTTTGGTGAAGGTTGATGCATGAGAGATGTTTAAGAGTTGTCATTGATGGCAACTTAGTTCAGAGATCATATCTAGTATACATAGATTTGATTTACTGGAAGTTGTATTATTCATTAGGCATAAGTCTGGAAGGTGGAATACAGTATCCGACAGAGTATGAGTACATTGTATAGATCTTGATTTTGGTTGCATAACTTTGGTTGTGGTAATAGAGGCAAATGATTTGAAGTTTGGGGTAGCTTATTTTGTAATTCTAGTACCTGGTGTTGATTCATGAACAAGATTGAAGGTCCAATATCTGGTAATTTAGGTAGAATAGAGTCATTTTAATGTTAAGTGATGTAACGTGTGATCTAGAATCTTTAGGATGATTTCGGTGGTTGTTGTTGAGTTTGAGGTAATTGTACCGACACGTGAGAAGCTTGTTATCATCTTGTTTAGGTCCACATATGAATTTGTGGATGAATTGAGTCAACTTGTTGGTACACATTTTATATTTTGCAATATTATGAAGTCAACATATTGGAGATCTATTTTGGCAGTGTGGATATATAAGATTGACTTGTATGACCATTTTGGTATGAAAAATGCGTGAATGTTAATGCGTGATAAGTAAATGAGCATCAGTATGCATATTTGGTGCTCTGGTATATGATTGTGCAGTAGAATAGAGGAAGATAGTTAGATTGTGCTTAATCAGAACTATTTTTTGGCATTTGTAGATGTTATATGTTAGTTCAGTTATTGTTATTGCTTTTGTAACTCATTTGTAGGATAATGAGTCCTCCACAATTATAGCCCTCTTTTATATTTGAGCAGTGAGCTCTAGGAAGTGTGCTTGAATGCAAGTGTGTTCCCATTTTGTAATATTATCATACTCCTAATCAAAGTATAATAATATTGTGGGTCTCACTCCCACCATGGTTTTTCCCTTTTTGGGTTTCCACTTAAAAATTCTGGTGTTATGGTTTTGTGGTTGATTAGTTTATGTTTTTGCACTTTACTCTCATTCTTATTCATCTTGTGGTTTAAGAATCAATTTAATAAATTTGTGAATTGAAGAACATTGATTCACCCCCCCTCCCCCTCTCAGTGTTCATTGATTCCAACAATTGGTATCAGAGCCTAGTTCCTCGGAAGCCTAACAGCTTGAGGAAGATCTGGAAGTTTGAATCAATGGACTCTGGTATGCATAAACAACTTATTGTGGCACTTGAAGATCTTGATGCAGAAATGAAATAAAAAAGTTAGCTTGAGGAGAAGTCTAGATGCTGCTAAAAATTTCATTGAATCTCTGAAAGAACAAGTGAAGACATCCAAAGAGAAGAGAAAGGAACTGGTGGATAAGCTCAAGGAGAAAGAAGAACAAACCATTAACAATCAAGCCCTACAAGACAAGACAGATGAATGTGAGAATCTTGTTAGAGATGATATAGTCCAAAAAAATGAGATGCAATCCATTGTGATGAAGCTAACAAAGGAGATTATAGATAGGAAGAAGAATGAGGAAAATCTGACTCAGTGATTGAAGGATAGAACTGATAAATTTTGTAGATCGAACTATGAGAATGATCAGTTGAGACTTGAATTGATGCAATCCAACAATGATAAGAAATAACTTGAAAGGCATATCATAATTTTCAGAGATTAACTTTCCAATGCTAATGAGTACAAAGAAAAATTCAAAGCTAGCTCAGCTAGGCTAGATGAGATTCTAGAAAGTCAAAGAAGTTGAAAAGACATACGAGGAAATAGATATGAGAAAGGAGAATACTCTAGTTCTGGACAAAGCAATCATCAGAAGAACAAGATCCCTCCGATAAGACAACCTAATGATTATAAATTCAATGGTAAATATTTGGTTTGCAATAAATTCATTCATATGGCAAGTCAATGCAGAAATAGGTTGATGAGTAATGGTCCTACCTTTACCGGTCAATGTTTCAAATACAACAATTTTGGTCATAAGTCAAACATGTGTAGAGTAGTAATGAATAATTTTTAAAATAAGAGATGCTATGCTTATGGAATGTTTGGACACATTTCTAACCAATGAAGGATGAGACCAAATTAGATGAACTTTAGGCCTATGCAAGGAAATGGTGTTTTCTATGCATGGAACAAATCTGGTCACATTAAAAAATATTGTAGAAGCAAGAATATGAGAAAGAATGCTCTGGTAGACAGGAACAAATATGATGAAAAGGGAAAAGTGAAGGTTGAAAAGGTCAGAGAGAAGCATAAGAAAATGTGGGTTAAGAAGGAAGATTCAAATGCACAAGATGGCTCCACACTCGATTCTGGTGTTGGAACCTCATCTGGTAACTAAGGCCAAACTCCTTAGGTGGAAGCTTTTCATGCAAATCCTTAAAACCCCCTCTTGAGATCTATAACCATCTATGAAAGGTTGCAGAAGATTTTGAGTGATAGTGCAATTGATGTTGAATAATACTGGATGATTTCAAGGCAATCTGAGAATCTGGTGATGAATTCCTGGGAAGTAGAGCATCCAGGAAGCCTTTAAGTTTGTGCATTTATTAAAACTTAAAGTTAGGTTTTCAGTGAATAAAAAGGCATTCTATCATTCATTCTTCATATTGTGAATGAAGTGAAAGAGCTGAGGAGTGAGGTGAAAGAGATTGAGTAGTGAAAACAAAGCCTAAAGTCATCGAACAAATATTCCTAGCATCTGGTTAAAGTTTAAAAGGTATTTATCCATGCTCAAGATATCTATTTATAACCCTATTTCAAAATGGAATTATCATCTGGTGTGGCAACTCTATTGTAGTAGATATTACTAATAGGGCAAGGCCAGTATTCAAGAAACACCCATTCAAATTGGTAGAAGATGGTCTGAATGGAGCATTTTCTTCTGTGTTGTATGGAGTGTTACATAATGAGGACATTAGGGCATACATTCACTACAATATTGAAGAGCTTGGCAATGCAAATATGTTATCATTATACACCAAGCATATGATGGATGAGATGGGGAACTTGAAACCCGATTTCAATTCACTGCAAGACAAGGGTTTTATCTGATTTGTTCACTTTCTAGTTTTTGATGAACCTGAATGGGTCAAGTATGTCTTGATCAAAATTCATGATGATTTTATATGGCTAGATAGACCACACAAGATCACAAAGCAATCCATTCAAGTGACAACCTATTTAAATGCAACTAGTGAGATACCTAGTCTGAGGCATGTAAAGAACACCACTATGATAGAGGTAACCGGATCCCAGCATGACAACTGGTCAATGACAATTAGTGATATAGTCAAATATGATGTGACATTTTCATGGATGGTAATAGGGTATAAGGTGTATCAATCTAGAAGAAAAAATTCAGTATCCAGTACTACAATATATGTAGCCTATCAGATACTCAAGGAGAAAAAATTGTATGGCTTGTGTGGAGTACTTCTTAGTGAGATTATGAGGAACCTGAAGAAGATTAAACAAGATATGAAACATGTTTTCAAGTTTAGTTCTTTGATTTTCTATTTGCCATTTTACTTTATGAACGAGATCTTAGATGGAGGAAAGGTATAGTGGGCATATGACAAACTGATGGTAGTTCAAATCAAATAAGGTTTGCAAGGATTTGGAGATGTTCAAGCTCAGAAAGTTGCCCTTTGGGGCTATTTTAAATCATTCCAAGGTATGATGGAAAGTAGACAAAGGATTCCTAAATAAATTGTTGAAAAATATGAGGATACCATATGTTTCATGGTAGATAAAGACCAATGCCATATGGGGACAATAGAACCAAGAATAGTATGGATCATGCCCATGGGGTATGAAGTGGATGGAAACACTCTTGATGCATATGCTCAAAACCTTTTAAGTAAACTGGTTGATGAGAAATAAGAAAGGTTTGGCACTTACAAGGAGAAAATTCTAGACCTACATAAGAAATTTACTGAGTCGAGAAGAAAGAGTAAGGTTAGAAAAGAAGTAGAAGAGCTTGTAGAACAAATGGGTATAACAAAGGATGTTGTTCAAAGGGATAGAGAGAAGAATATATTGAAAGAGGAGGACATGGTAAAACCAAAGACAAAACTAGTCTCCACTCCTCCCAAGAAAACCAAGCCAAGGCAAACCAAGTCAGCACCTACCTTTGGTGCTCAGAAGTTTGTGCCTCCACCCAAGCCACAAACTAAGTCAATTGGTGGAGATGAGAAGAGAAAGGAAAGGAAAGCTAGAAAGGGAATATGTAGAAGTCACTGTAGAGGAAGAGACAAAGTTTGATGAAGCAATGATAGAGGTGAAGAAGGCAGCTACCTATTCTAGTGTAGTGAAGAAGCCTCAATCTGGTAAAGCCCAGTCGAGCAAGAAACCAAGAATTGAAGTTGAGCCATCTGATAGAGCCAGATCAAGCAAGAAGTCAAAGTCTGAGCTTGATCAAGTGCTAAAATCTGGTAAAGTAGAAGGTAATTATACTATTATGCCCCCAATGACATTAAGTGAAATAGTTGATGAATTGGTAAAGGAAGGTAGTTTGAAGAATAAATCTGTATATTATGAGAATTGTAGTGAAAATGACCAAAGAGCATTAGAAGAAGTCATTGTACAGTATATGAATGTATATAGAAAATCCTTGATATAACTATCATCTATGATTCCAAAGGGTTTGAATGATAGTTTGGATACCAAGAGGCATACAACCAACTTGGAGGATGAGAGAATAAAAGAATATGTATTAGTTAATTTGTGTTCTATCATTTCTAAGGCTAAAGTTGACAGATTGCTTAAGATTGCAAAGAGAAGATTCAGAAGCAAAAAGAGAGTGAACAAGATTATGCTTGGGAAGATAGATGAAGTTTCCAAGGAGATGGAAATATTTTTGAAACAATTTTTGGAAGAGAACAAGTATGAAGTAAGTCCGGAAAAAGCTGACACCCAAATGAAAGAGCAAGCACATGATACCTCCATTTTGGAAGCACAAACAACAGTTTCTGGTGTGCAGAAAGATCAGTCAATTGAGCAAGCCATTTCAGTAGAGTAGATATATGAGAAAGACACAGTTGCAGATGATACTGATACTTCTAAGGGTAATGACTCTAGTGAAGTGATAAGAATCCTCTAATGATAGAGATTGATTCAGTAAAGGTAGCTGAGGAGATTAGAGATGGTAAGGGACTAGATGATAAAAAGGAATAAGTTGTAGAGGAAGATGTAGATACTAAAGTGGCAAAGAAGGAGAAGGTAGAAAAGAAAAGTGAACAAGTTCTGGTGACAGTGGCAAGAAACATTGTAGAAAACAAGGGAAAATAGATTGTCACTAACTCGAATGATTTCACTCAAAGTCCAATAGGTCTGAGTTCACTATCTCCCATCCAAACACTAAAGCTAGCAACTCTCGCTCAAGAAAAATAAAGTGAGGACTTACTCGAGTCTCACACCAAAGACAAAGAGTTGATAACTTTGGCCACGAATGTATTGGAGAAAATTTTGACATCCTTTAAGCATGATGCAGGTGATACTCCCTTCGATAAGCTTAGAAGCATGCTTAATGCAGTAGACTCTCATTTTGTGTCTTTGGAGAGAGTGGTAGATGCTATAGTTTTGACTCAATTTAATATTATGAGATTGAGGATAATTTTGAAGATGATTGAAGGAGATAGGTTCAGTTTGATAATCGCCATGAAGAGCATACAATATGCATTAGATGAAGGCGGTCAAATATTTAAGTCATGTCTAATTTTGCTTAAGTTTACTATTGATATTGACAAGAAAATAAAAGAGTGTGAAGGGTAGTTAGCTAGCATATCTCAATCCTATGCACCTCAATCAGTCTCTACTAGAAATTTTGAGCTCAAGTTATGGGTATACTTGATAATATAAAGAGCTTAAATCAAGAGAAGAACCGAATTTTAGGCAAAGTGGGACAACTAAGAAGCCTTGTCACTCCTCGATTAGATACATTGATCAGTAGTAAGAAAGATACAATGAATTCTCTTAATAAGAGTGTTCCAACAAACCGCACAGGAGCAGAGATGTATGCCTACTTGTTTAGTGCCCTGATCAACATTTTGGTGAATTTGAAGAAGGGTTGGGATGATCACCTACAGTCGTTGAAGATAATTTTTTCTAATATCTTCAAATTTTTGTAAGCTATTGTATATACCCTTGTATATAAATTTTGGTGGATATTCACATTTTCCATTGATGTCAAAGGAGGAGAGAGTAAAGTGAAAAATGTTGTATATTCTCAAGGGGAGCCCATTGAGTCTTGGAGATTTTTTACTTTTGCAATTTTGTAGTTTTGGGTGTAGAATGTCATTTTTCACAATGTTTCCATCAATGCCAAAAAGGGAGATTGTTGGCAAGAGACATTGTTCTGGTGAAGATTGATGCATGAAAGATTTTTAGGATTTGTCATTGATGGAAACTCAGTTCATAAATCATATCCGGTATATGTAGATTTGATTTACCAGAAGTTGTATTATTCATTAGGCATAAATCTAGAAGGTGGAATATAGTATCCGAAGAGTATGAGTACATTGTGTAGATATTGATTTTGGTTGCATAACTTTGGTTGTGGTAATAGAGGTAGATGATTCAAAGTTCGAAGCAGATTATTTTTTAATTCTAGTATCCAGTGTTGATTCATGAGCGAGATTGAAGGTTTGGTATTTGGTATTTCGGGTAGAACAAAGTCATTTTGATGTTAAGTGATGTAATGTGTGATCCCAAATCTTTGGGATGATTTTGATGGTTGTTGTTGAGTTCAAGGTAATTGTGTCAACACGTGAGAAGCTTGTTATCATCTTGTTTAGGTCTATATATGAATTTGTGGATGAATTGAGTTGACTTGTTAGTACACATTTTAAATTTTGCAATATTATAAAGTCGACATATTGGAGATCTAATTTGGCAGTGCAGATATAGAAGATCGACTTGTATGACCATTCAAATGTTGATGTGTTATGAGTAAATGAGAATTAGTATACAAATTTAGTGCTCCAGTATATTACTCTACAACAGAACAGAGTAGATAAGCATAACAGAGGAAGACAACCAGATTGTGCTTAATTGGGATTGTTTTTTGGCGTTTGTAGATGTCATATGTCAGTTCAGTTTTTTGTTATTGCTTTTGTATCTCATTTGAGGTTGTAGCCCTCTTTTGTAATTGAGCAGTGAGCTCTAGGTAGTGTGTCTGAATGAAAGTGCATTCCCCTTTTGTAATATCATGCTCCTGATCAAAGTATAATAATATTGTGGGTCTCAATCTCACCGTGCTTTTTCCCTTTTCGGGTTTCCATGTAAAAATTCTAGTGTTATGGTTTTGTGGTTGATTGGTTTATGTTTTCATACTTTACTCTCTTTCTTATGAATCTGGTGGTTTAAGAATCAATTTAATAAATTTGTGAATTGCAAAACATTGATTCACCCACCCCCCCCTCTAAGTGTTTATTGATTCCAACATGTATAATGGGCCATCAAGTGCTTCAAGGTCTCACTAAAATCAATTTTGATGCACAAGTCCTTATGAGGTTCTTTGTTATCAATAAGATTCACCACATTATTAGACTCAAGGATATGATCATTGGGAGAGAAGGTAAGACGATCAGTCTCAAATCACATTAGTGGAGTGGGAAGGTAAACCTTGGATCAGTGAAGATTTGAATATTTTGATTAGAAGGACCTATAGATTTGTTTCCTTTATCATTCACACTAGCCAGATATATGGTATTGTTATCAATCAAGTCTTGAATCTTACTTCTGAAGGAATAACACTTTTCAGTGTCATGACCGGGTTGACGATAGTATTGGCAAAAATATTTGGAATCAAATGAAGGTGCCAAAGGCTTAGTTGTATCATTTAGTTTAATAGGGGGAAGTTTCAACACATTTCTTTGTAACAATTGAGACATAATACTACACAAAGATTCATTAAGGAGAGTGAATTATTTTCTAAAGTATTTGGACAAAGGAAGCAGACATGTTGTGGCTTCTACTTGAGTATTGTTGTTATCATTGAATTTGATGAATCCCTTAATCTTTTATCACTCGGATCCATTAAAGAGGATTATTCCAATTGAATCAATAAGTTGATAATTGTGAAGTATTGAACACAAGTGCGTAAAGGAAGTAAACCTCGAAAAGAGAAATTTATCTGTACTATCTTTTTGCAAGTTAGAAATAAAAAAAATTTAATATATTGATCAAGCATAGGAAAAGAAATTTGAGAATACAAATGTTTATATCTACCAATAAAATCAGTCACTTTTTCTTTAGCACCTTGCTTACAATGCATCAAATTAGTCAAATTAATCTTAGGACCAATATTATTGTGAAATTTTTGAATGAATGTATTAGCCAATTGTTGAAAATAAGTAATAGAATAAGGAGGCAAAGAATAATACCATTGCAAAGCTTTATCCCTTAGTGTTCTTGCAAATAATTTAGCCAACAATATTTGATCGAGAGCAAAGTCACTACACAAAGTTTGAAATATTTTAACATGAGTCAAGGGATCATCATTTCCATTATAAAGCTCAAATTGAGGGACTTCCACATGTTTAGGAGTGACATCAAGAACAATGTCATTAGATAATGGACTCACTACATCAAATGCGGGCACATTGTACTTAGATTGACTCATGGAAACCATTTGTTGTTGTAAGTTGATGGTAGCTTCGGTAGAAAAGTTGAAATTGGACATGTTGGATTGAGGAGGAGGGTAACATTGTTGTATGAATGAAGGGGTTGATAATAAGGAGGGATATATATGAAGGTGGGGGTTGAGAATAAGGAGGTGGAACACTATGATAGGTAGGTATAGGAGATGATTGGTTAACAAATGGAAGACTCGTAGTAGGAGGACTCAAGGAATTATGATTAGATGAGTTGCCCCCTTGACTAAAACTTGTAGGTATGACATTTTGTGTAGAGGTAGCCATGATGTTGGATGTAAAAGTGGGAACACTATCCATAGGAGTAGTCATAGGAATGGATTAGTTGTCTTGACTAGGAGGTTGTGTATAACCAAGGACTTTGGTACAACTCTTCATACACATAATATTAGTGTCAACAATATGAGCAATACCAAGAAAGATATCAATACCAAATTTATCACTTTGAACCATTCTTTTTAATCCACTAATCAATGGTAGAGCCTCCGTTTTTAGGTATTCTTGACTCATCCATTGTTGAATATTTTCAAATTGATTGTCAATCTTCACCATTTGGTCAATGGACACCCTAGTTAGTGATTCATACACACCATGAGGATTATGTAAATAATTAGGATACATAGGGTCACTTGTAGGATTGGAAGAACCACCAACATCCTCATGAAATATGGTATCCAAATTAGGCTCCATTTCCTCGGTAATTAAAGCTTAGGAAGACTTAATTCTACAACTTCTTATCATGAGGATATTATAAGTTGGACTAATAGTAGTAAAACTCGTGCACTAAGGGAGAGAAATTTGTAATTTGTAGTTTGAATCTAATTTTGAAACTTGAAAAAATAATTGAATGATACAAAATTCTAGAATAATGATTATTCAATTAAATAGACAAATTTATTGAAAAGATAGAAATAATTGTGAAAAATGATGCAACCCACAAATAAATTTAAATTTTAAAATTAAGGCCTTTTCAAAATAACCTCTTAATTTTAAATTTTAAATTATCCACAAGAAAATTAAATTCAAAATTAGGGCCTTGTAAAAAGAACCTCTTTATTTGAAATTTGAAATTAGATGTAATGTTGAAATTTGGGAATTAAATTTAAAAATTAGGGCTCTTTTAATTAACCACTTAATTTTAAAATATAAATTTGAAATTATCCACGAGAAACTTGAATTTAAAATTAGGGCCTTGTAAAAAGAACCTCTTAATTTTAAAAATTTAAATTTAAAATTAGATCTAAGGTTGAAATTTTGAAAACTAAAATAATTAATGCAAAATTAGGAAATGCATAAGATTAATTTTGTAGACACCTAAAAATGGTCAACGCTTGCGGAATCGTACATTAACATTTGCACATTACCTTATTTTAGGGTTTTTGCGTCGCATTAACATTTCTCCTATGATTCACACTTGGTCTTTATCATTTGCGAGCATCGAGTCCTTCTTCTGCATTTCTTCATTTATCTCGCTTTCGAATTTGGTCTTGTCAACAATAATCTGCAGACATGATTTTGGTCAATCTTATCCTGTCGCATTAATGTGCGTGCTAATTTGTCATCATTTTGGACATCGTCAATCCTAATTGGGGTTTTGTCCTCTTGTCAATCTTGTTGTTTTGCGATCGATTTGTCATCGATCATTGTCCTCTTATCAATCTTTCTTGTCATTTTGCGATCGATTTGTCATCGATCGTTATCATTTTTAATGTTGTCGTTTTGCGTTATCATTTTCAATCTTGTCATTTTGCGATCAATTTGTCATCGATCGTCGTCCTTCTCAATCATGTTAATTTGGATCAATTTGTCATTATTCCTTGTAAATTGGCACATTTATCAATCAAATCATTTATCAATTCAAAATCATGATCGAATCAATATCAAATCAATTTTATATCAAGACCTAATTGTCGTCCTTGCATTTCTAATTTATCTTCTAGGGTTTTATGGTTTATTCATTTAACCTTGTTTGTCATTTTCTCTCCATTTTCTCCCTCTAGGTTAAATAATTTATTTATTTATCCTAGGTCTTCGTGTCAGAATTAAATGTTTAACTTAATTGGCTGACTAATTATTCCTCTTTTTGTGAATTAATTAATAAATGACAAATTATTAATTGATTTACCTAATTTCCTAATTTTTCATCAATTTCTAAATTCCCTCTTTGTGAATTAATTAATAAATGAGAAATTATTAATTAATTCACTAAATTCCTAATTTCATCATTTCTAATTTTCTAATTTCCTAATTTCCACCTGTTTTCTAATTTGTCAAATTTAATTTCCACCTAATTAATTTTTCTCTAGTTCTCCCTATTTTTGTGCTTCAGAGGAAGCATGAATTTCTCATGCGTCATACTTTTGGCATAGCAAGATGTCATAAGCCTCTAGTCTTCTAACCTTTGCATTGGCAATATGTCATAATTTATGACATAGGAGGTGTCATAACCTTCTTCTTTCCACTCAATTGTGCCATTTTTGATATCAATTGCCTCTAATATCAATTTCATGCTAATCTTGTCTTTTCTCCAATTTTTCTATAAATTGGATCAATTTCTTCAATCAAGACTAATCACTTTGTCGAATCAATCACACTTCGAGTATTCTTGCACTACTATCTTGTCTACTTGCTTTCATCTCATGTGTATGCGCTAGTAGGTGAGATCCACAACAAAGCTATTTGAAGAAGAAAGAAGGACAATGGAGCCACATGAAGGAGACATTCAAGTCTACATTTGGTTTGCTTAAGTTTTCAATCTTGAATATCTTGTTCTCATATCTCTATTGGATGTAATTAGGATTGATCATTGCATTTGAGCTAGATTAATGTCGATTTGCTTTGATGATTTCCGATTTCCTAGCTACAAATTTAAATTTTTAAAAAATAGGGTCCTTTTAATTAACCACTTAATTTTAAAATTTAAAATTTAAATTAGATCCAAGATTGAGCTTTTGAATTTGAAACAAATTTGAAATGGGAAATTTAAAATTTAAACAACCCATAAGCTCATTTTTTTTTAAATTAGGGTTTTGAAAATTAACCACTTCATTTTAAAATTTGAATTTGACATTAAACATGAAAGGGAAAATTTGAATTTGAAAATTTGCAAGACACTCATATCTGAAATAATTTATCCAATCCAAGATTGAACTTTTGAATTTTAAATAAATTTGAAATGGGAAATTTAAAATTTAAACAACCCATAAGCTCATTTTTTTTTAAATTAGGGTTTTGAAAATTAATCACTTCATTTTAAAATTTGAATTTGAAATTAAACATGAAAGGGAAAATTTGAATTTGAAAATTTGAAAGACACTCATATCTGAAATAATTTATCCAAATTAAGCAATTCACAAGCTTAATTTCAAGATTAAAAATTAGGGTTTTGTTGAATTTAACGTCTAAATTTTTTAAATTTTTGAAGAAATCAAACTTGTAAATGAAAATTTGAATTTCAAATTGGATATACACTCAGATCTTAGTGCAAAAATCAGAAATAAGGGTGTAGGGAGTTAAGTTCACCAAAATGTAATGTGGAAAATTAGGATTTCCACCATTAGAGGGATGAAAACCGCTAATTTGACATTACATTCAAAAGAGGGATGAATCCAATAGATCCAATCCCAAATGAAGAGTGATGGGAACTGAATACTAATTCGAATAAAGGTGGTGTGAATTTAATTGACTTGACCCTCTTTTGTAAGTTGACTTTCTACAATTAGGTACAATGCTAAAAATTGAAGGTAAAATTGAGAAAACAGTGAGCTACAAACACGATATTTTCTCATGCACGTGGATCTAATCAATATAAGGTGAGTCGGATATGATCCTTGAAGGAGCTCCAAAAATGTTGGGACCTATTGGATATTGTTGGTTATTTTTGTTTCTAGGATATGTTGTTATCATTCATGTCAACATATTCATGTCTATTGCTCTGGTGATTGCAAATTGGGAAGATCTTATGATCCGGTTTGTAGTTTAGTTTTGTTGATCATTGTTTTGCAGAATTCAGTATATCCTCCGGTATATTTCGGTGTGATCAAATCTTGTGCTGATACTTTGGGATATTGCTTGGGATGGTCTTGTGTATCTTCATTTCAAATGGATCATGATTTGGTGCTCCGCAAGTTATCTTTCTTCATGATAGTTGCTGATTGGTTGTGTTCTTGTTCTTTTAGACGTTGACCGATGAAAATTTGATAAGTTGTGTTGGTGCAGTTATTCCTGATGATTCTAATGTGCTTGTTGGTGTTTCCTAGTTGTGTCCTATTTCTTTTGGTGATCCGCATTGATTATTGTGCAATTTATTGGTTGTTTTTATCAACCAGTGATGATTTTCATGTTATGCGGTTTTTCCTGGTGGTGTAGCTTGTTGTAGTTGATCTCGACATGATTTTCAGTGGAGATGAGTGTTTGGGAATTTGTTTTAGGCCCATGTTATGCTATGTAAATTATTATATTGTTCTGTTGGTTGATCTTGGTATCATGTTGTGTAATTTTGTAATTGAGGGTTGAGGGTTTAGTCGACCTTGTTATCAAGTTTGATTAATTGTATATAAGTGATATATTCATGTAATTTAAGTGTTGAGGTTATGTCTACATTATCAGAGAGAGGTTTATGTGTGAACAAGTGATTTATCCTTTGGTATTGAGTTTGAGGAGATATTAGTGTTGCAGAGTGGACATTTGTGCTTAACCAGAATTGTAATCAGGCATTTGGAGATGCTATTCTTTCAATTCATTTCTTCTGGATTGTAGTTTGAATCTTGTTGTAAATCAGTGAGACTTCCCTAAGGGTTGTAGCCTTCCAGGCCATTATATTTGAGCAGTGATCTCTAGGCAATGTGCCTGAATGCATGTCCATTCCCTATTATAATATTTTTCCATATTATTGCAAAGTATCATCTTATTGTGGGTAGGTTTGCACCGTCGTTTTTCCCTTAACTAGGTTTTCCACATCAAAATCTTTGTGTTGTGTGTTGTGCTTTCAATAATGCGGTTTATCATATCTTTGTTTTGTGATTAAGTTTTATATTCCAAAGAAGACTGATTCAACCCCCCCCTCCCAGTCTTCCTTCTTGGCTATTACTAACAACTAGTATTAGAGCTAGATCCTCCAGTAGAATCTTAATCGCTTGAGGAGATCCAGGATGGCAGCTCAAGGTGTTATCTTTAAGAAGGACAGTTTGAGATTTGATGGGAGTAACTATGCTATATGGAAAGACCGGATGGAAGTGCACTTAAAATGTCTTGGTAAAGATTATTGGAAGATTACAAAGAATGCCTATACTGTTCCTCTGAATGGACCAACTACAATGGATGAGATCAAGGAAGCTGAACATGATATTAGAGCTAAGGAATCATTGCTTAGCTCCCTAACTTATTTTGAGATGACAAATGTAATGGGACTTCAGACCGCACATGAGATCTAGGTGAAGCTTGAGATTCTGTATGAAGGTGATAAATAGGTGAAGGTTGCTAAGTTGCAGAGTTTAAAAGGAAAATATGAGACGTTGAAGATGGGAGATGATGAGAACATACACTCTTTCATGGCTAATGTGAATGATCTTGTCCTAGGTATCAGATGTCCCAGTGTAACCATTGAGGAAGATGAAATTGTTGCTAAGGTGCTGAGATCTTTGTCTCCTTCTTGTAAACATAAGGTTGTTGATATTGATGAGATCCAAAGTGTGACTACTATAACAAGAGATACGCTAGTTGGAAAGATTGTTGCATTTGAGATGAGTGAGTTTGGAGAATCACATGTAAAGTCTGAGACTGCATTTAGAGCATCTGCATCTATATCCGATAAGAAGAAATATGATCCTAATGAGTGCAAAATATCTAGATAAGAGAGAGAGAGAGAGAGAGAGAGAGAGAGAGAGAGAGAGAGAGAGAGAGAGAGAGAGAGATGAACTTGAAGCACTGATTGCCTGGATATTTCCTAAAGGTGTCGGTAAGTATGATCGAAAGTTTCCCTTGAAATGTTTCTCTTGTAATAAGATAGGACATTTTGCTTCTAGAAGCCTAGAGAGAATGGCTAAGTATGACAAGCATGATAAGCTTGATAAGCATGATAGGAATGATGGATATGAAAAGCATGAGAAATATCATAAGCCCTACAAGCGTAACCAAAAGTATAGGAATCAGAAGAACTGTTATTATGTTGATGATGAAGAATCAAAAGGAGATGAAGTTGTATTCCTTACCATTAAGGAAGATGGACATGTACCTGTTGATTCCACTAGATGTACTATTGAGGAGAAAGCTTTATCCCTAAATTTGAAGAGAAAGATGAATGGGTAATTGGCAATGGTTGTTCACATCATATGACTAGTGATAAAAACAAATTTGTGAGCATAGAAAGATATGATGGTGGAATTGTTAGATTTCGAGATGAAAAAGCTTGTGTGATCTATGGGAGAGGTTCTATTACTTGTGATGGTAAGCATAACACTGATGATGTCTTGTATGTTGAAGTTTTGAAACATAGTCTTCTGAGTGTTGGACAGATGGTCGATAAAGGTTATGATCTATACTTCAAGGATGGAAAATGCAAGATTTTAAATGCCTTTGGTATAGAGATTTCATCTGGAACTAAGACTAAAGGTAACATTTTTAATTTGAATGCTGGTGAGAAAAGTTGTTTGATTGCTCAGATTGATGAGAGTTGGTTGTGGCATAAGACAATGTGTCTTGTGAATTTTGATTCAATGATGAAGATCAGTTCTACACATGTTGTTAGAGATCTACCTAAGATTGTTAAGCCTACTAATCCAGTATGTAAGAAATGTTAGTTGGGTAAGCAAACAAGAATTTATTTCAAGAGAAAGTAGTATACATCTGATGGACTGCTAGATCTTGTGCATACTAACCTATGTTGACCTACAAATGTTAAAAATGTGTAGGGTGATAGATATTTTATGCTACTAATTGATGATTATTCTAGGATGATATGGGTTGTCTTTTTGAAGGAGAAATCAAAAGGGTTGGACAAATTCAAGATATTCAAAGCTAAGGTTGAGACTAAGTCTGGATTGAAGGTGAAGTGTCTGAGATCTCATAGAGGTGGAGAATTTTGTTTTGGTGAAATCAATTCATTTTGTTAGAAGCATGGGATTAGAAGACAATTATCTCCTCCTAGAACCCCTCAGCAGAATGGAGTTGTTGAAAGGAAGAACATAATTGTCTTGGATGTTGCAAGGACTATGTTGATTGAAGGGAATGTTCTGAAGATCTACTAGAAAGAATCTATTAGCATTGTTGTTTACACATTCAACAGAGTTCACATCAACGGTGATACCGGTAAGACCCCTTATGAGCTATGGTTTTGTCATGTTCCTACTGTGAGATATTTCAGAGTATTTGGTAGAAAATGTTATATCAAGAAAGATGAGGATATAGGTGTAGACGTATAAATATGACCACTTTCCTAAATAAATATTTAATATTTATTTTACCGGCTTTCCTCCTATTAATTAAATTCTATTTAATTAATTCTTTCACATTCATCTATTTAATTAAATAAATCACTCAATTTATTTAAATAAATTCACCTAAACCTTTTCTAGCCTTTAATAAAATAAATTACTTTATTTAATTAATTCCCCTTTCTCCCTTTTTAATTAAATTTACATTTAACTAAATTGATCATTGCAAATAAATAAATCTAATTTATTTATTAAAATCCCCCACTTGTATTTATGCAAGTTGCATCTATTTTAGTTGAAATAAATCAATTTTATTTTAATTAAAATTATTTTCCCCATCCACTTGCATTTTCCTACATTTCCCACTTGCCTCCTAAGCATTCTTCTAGAACCCATCTAATCTTAATCGATTAGCCTAATCCTTCTAGTCCTATCTGTAGCATAGGAAATAGGAAATCATCACAAGACAATATTCAAAACATAATAGCTCAATCACAAAAGCATTCATTGCAATGAATCTATCCTAAACAACACTCAATAGAGACATAAAATAAAAACATTCAAAAGCAAAGATTATGCAAACCAAAGATGTGATTTGAATGCTCCTTCATGCGGCTCCATTGTTCTTCTTTCCTCTTCAAATGGTTTGATTGTGGATCTCACCTACAAGTGCATAAACCTAATTGAGAAAGCAAGATTGACATTGACACAAGAATACTAGAAGTGTGATTTGACAAAGTGATTAGAAATTCAATAATCTGATTACTAATTACCAATTAGCCTTGATTGATGAAGATCATCCAATTTATAGAAGAATTGGAGAGATGACAAGATTAGCATGATTCAATTCAAATGGAAATTGCAAATCAATTATGTCAATTATGACAAATTATGCACTTTCTATGCACAATTTGTTGATTGATAATTTATGACAAATTATGACAACTTCTATGTCAAAATTGATTGATTGTCAATTATGACAAATTTATGACAAATTGACATGTCATTTCCATGAATTTAGGAGAGAAATAGGAGGAAAATGAAATTAAGAATTAAGAAATTAGAAAAATTAGAAAATAGGAGGAATTAGGAAAATTAGGAATTAATAAATGATGAAATTAGGAATTAGGTAAATTAATTAATAATCTTTCATTTATTAATTAATTCACAAAGAGGAATAATTAGCCAATTAAATGAACATTTAATTGTGACACAAAGACTTAGGATAAATAAATAATTTATTTAATCCTAGAGGAAGAAATGACACACAAGGTTAAATGATTAAATCATGAAACCCTAGAAGATGAATTAGAAATGCGAGAATGACAATTAGGTCTTGATGAAGATAATTGATATCGATCATGATTCTAATTAAATGATTTGATTGATAAATATGCCAATTGACGAGGAACAATGACAAATTGATTCAAATTGACATGATTGAGACAGACAATGATTGATAGCGAAATGATTGCAAAATGACAATATTGACAAGAGGACAAGAATCGATGACAAAATAGATTGCAAGACGACAATATTGGAAATGACCACGATCGATGACAAATCGATCGCAAAATGACAAGATTGATAAGAGGACAACAATTGATGACAAATCGATCGCAAAATCGACAAGATTGATAAGAGGACAAAACCCTAATTAGGATTGACGATGTCCAAAATGATGACAAATAAGCACGCACATTGATGCAACAAGATAAAATCGATCAAAATCATGATTGGATAGTGTTGTTGACAAGACCAAATTTGAAAGCGAGACAGAATGAAGAATGTAGAAGAATGACTCGATGTTCACAAATGATACAAACCAAGTGCGTGACATAGGAGAAATGTTAATGCGACGCAAAAACCTAAAATGAGGCAATGCGCAAATGTTAAAGTATGACCTCGCAAGCGTTGACCATTTTTAGGTGTCTACATTTTGCCCCTCTTTGAGACAATGCGATTTTAAGCGTTGTTTCGAAGAACAATAATGAAAATGCCCTAGACAACTGACAATGACATATGCATGCCCCCTCAAGGAATTGGCCGAAAACATGTAGAAAAGAGGCCAATTGATCGATAAAAAATGATAGGATCGAACGGACTGACAATCAGAGATCGGATACATGAAGGACAAGCAATTTAAGATGAACATGACCATGACCAACATAAGATGGAGAGGATGCACGTGCATCCATGCAATGACAAAGAGCTATAAATGAGACCAAAGAGAGTGAAATTTGCTCATTTGCACTAGCCCAAGAGGAGGATTTGTTGCTCTGGACAAGGACACTTGCAGAGAGATGGTGAACATTCCAATGGCGGATCACCTCAGGGAACATGTACGCACATTCAGACAACTGAACGATGCAGGAGCAGTGGTATGGATCTCAAAAACCCATGTTTTCAATTTTGTGAATTTTGAATGCTTGCGGAACATTGCGGGGCCCACAAGGGATGCAAAAACTGACTTCTGCGCCTGTGCAAAGCGAATCTTGTGCTTGTGTCAGGTATTCTGCGCTTGTGTAAGGGTACACAGGCGCAAGAGTCAAGACACAGGTGCAAGAGGCAAGACACAAGCGCAATTGTGCATGCAAAAGACCTGAAAAGGGGGGACAAGGGTAGGATAGGGTAAAATAGATAAAGTACACCCTAATTTGGCCATAAAACAAAGAAATGTAGCCCGTAGGAACAAACCCTAAAACTGACAAAAAGATGCCCCAATTGTGATGCAGAGTCGACAGTATCCGTTGATCACGCGGGAGAATCGACCAGACTATTTCATGCTACGACATAGACTCAGGAGCACGGACAGAGACACATTAGCAGGACTTGGCATATATTACATCACATACATGCCCGAGATTAGGGCAAACACAGGATTGCTTACCGCATTGGCAGAGCGATGGCATTCGGAGACCTCCTCATTCCATTTGGCGACTGGCAAGGCGACAATGACATTAGAGGATGTATTGCGTATCCTCCGCATTCCGATACATGGAGAGATGATAGAGTATGACCCAGTGACAGGGAGAGATGAATTATGCAGGCTATTTGAGTGCGACGCAGATGGTCTGGACATTGTTGAGAGGGAGATCCACTGGGAGACTATGGCAGGAGAGTATGATTAGCGATGTGTGGTGATAGCAGTTGTGATAGCATGTTTGCTAGCAGGAGACAGATGAGGACATGGATTCCCTATTGGATGGGGAAGAGTGCTAGAGCAGATGGTGACAGAGGGGATGGTGTATGCGTGGGGACCATGTGTGCTTGCTATGCTATATTTTCAACTGCATCAGATAGCATATCAGGGAGTGCAGACTTTGAGCTGTGGAGTCACATTGCTTTAGGTATGGGCATTTGAGCACATAGCCATATGTTGACCGATTACAGAGAGACAAGTTGTACCACACCGACCATATGTGTATTGCTATGGTGGAGCACTGAGACAGGGTCCATTTGGATACATATTATACTGGCGACATGAGCTAGACAGACTGAGAGAGTTCACATGGAGGCCATATCTTGATTGCCCTGGATGGTCAGATGATAGTGATGAGCTACCATATTGTAGACAGGAGAGGTACCTGATTGGGCGACCAGTGAATCGCCAGAGAGTGATTGAGATGTACCTGCCAGAGAGAGTCAGACGACAGTTTGGAGAGATGCAGGATGTACCTAGGAGGACTGTATGCTTTGCCCGATCTCACAGAGAGACGAGTCAGTGGGGGAGTATGATTCAGCCACACATAGCATATGCCGACTTTGCAGAGCTACAGCAGAGACAGTGGGATTGGAGGTCAGATGTGGTGGATGCTGGGATGACAGAGGAGTATGAGATATGGTTTGCACGACGATGGCCAGTGCCTTTGACTGATCCTGATATCCTAGTACCGAGGAGACAGGAGGACTTCCCACTCACAGGAGAGGAGGGAGATGATGAGGATGAGGAGGATGATGAGGATGATGAGGATGACGAGGACGGGGATGAGGGAGATGATGGTGGGGAGGATGATGATGAGTCAGACTCAACTGATCAGGAGACATTGCAGGATATTCCCATAGAGTCGGAGACAGCTAGGATAGAGGAGATGGAGATGTGCAGGGCTACCATAGCGAGTCAACAAGACTATATTGCAACATTGGAGAGACAGAATGCCAGCTTGAGGATAGAACAAGATACAACAATAGCTCAGGTACAGCGAGAGGGACAGAGAGTCACTGAGTTCATTGGGTCGATTAGGGATGCCAGTGCATGGGAGATGGCACAGATGCTGGTAGAGACCGGAGAGGAGAGACTGTATTGGAGGACACTATATGAGAGTGCAGTTCCACCAGACCAGAGAGCACCTTCATGTCGGGCACGATCGAGGACAGAGAGCAGGTCACGCTCTCGGAGGTCATTGAGCAGCATGGGGGTGAGTGGACCTATGAGACCACCACAGCCAGGACCAGGAGGGACATCATCTGCGAGACATGGCAGGGATGAGGAGGATAGAGGGAGCACCCAGTGACAGAGGCACATGCTCCTTATGACAGATAGTGGACATTATGTAGTTTGACATGTTGTAGTCAGCCTGCGGGCCATACTTAGGACAGACAGTCCAATTTTGTACTCCGATATAATTGTGATAGATAATATGATATGCATCGATATGATGGGATGCAATATGTTATGACCTATGTTATTTTGCATGTATGGATGACTTATGCATTGTTTATGTACCATTGTGGAACATGTATGGATGTAATTTATAATATGAAATGAATAAAATGCTTGATGTGATGCTTGATGTAATGTAAATGTACTAACCAAATGGATGCAGGATGCAACATGCATGTTTGGAAATCGGAGCACTAGACCGAACTGACTATCTGACCGGACGGACGAAGTGTTAGTAAGAAAAAAAAATGAGATAGAGGACAATTTGAAGAAAAAATTGCTTTCAGTAATGCACTTTGCAGGTGAGAACCTTTATTTTTATGTAGCAAAATGGATGCGTAGCATCATGGCATTGAAGGCCAGAGCTGAAATGCAACCCTTTTTGCAAAAGACACACACATCATAGACAAGCAACAATCACAATCAAAAAAGAAAAGGACCATGAACCATCCTGGTCACTCTAAATCACTCAGTGACATCATCGAGCAACATAGGAACATGATCGAAGCCAAAGATAAATCAGTAAAAAGATAAGATGCACAAATTCCAACAAATCAAACAAACATCTTGATCTTCATTGTCAAAAGTTGAAAGTGCTGAGAGGACGATCATGCTGTCTGGTTTCAGGAAATGCGGTACCCCGTCTAAGACAGGACACAGTCTGGCTTCGAGTATACCACACCCTGTATAAGACCCATGATAGTAGAGACAAGGACAAATAATTTTGAGGTCGATTGATATGACAATTTTGATCATTTTGAATGCCTGGTTTGATTGAAAAAGTTCATTTGCTTACGCGTGATTTCAGTAAAACGTAGTATATGATTGCGTGTCATTGGGGGGATGCTCAGTGATTTGTCTATGCACATAAGGGTTATTTATTGCAGAATGCATGTTTTTGGAGAGTTTACAATTTTTTTGTTCGTTTTTTCAGGACTTTATTTGATTTTTAGGGATTTTTTCAGGACGTTTTTCAATGTTTTTATGAGATTTTTTCAGGACATTTTGCCATTTTTAGGATTATTTCAGGACATTTTTCAATTTTTAGGATTATTTCAGGACATTTTTCAATTTTTAGGATTATTTAGGACATTTTTCATTTTTTATGATTTTGCCCCCAGTGTCTAGCAAGGCAAGGAATATGACAGGTGAATAAATAGGCTTTTTGAAATGTTGGTGGATAGAGGGAAGGCAAAGGCCTTTTATCATGGAGACAATGCGGATGCAATTTTCAAGGGCTATGACATGATGGGACAAGAGACTAGATATGACAATGTAAAGCAGGAACATGGCATGAGGGACATGTCAAGAGATGTTTGAATCCATGTTTAAATTTTGCGTCCTTATGTCAGATCAAGATCAAGGAATGAAAAAGAGTGTATGGATAGTGATAAGATATGGACAGGATAAGCAAGACCAAGAATGGATAAGGGACATGGACTGAAGGTCGAGATTGGCTAAGGGATAGTGGCAGAAAGTTGCAATAAGCTAGGGAATATGGATGAAATGTTATAATAAGAAAATGGATAAATGACCAAAAGCTATGATAGACTGAAAGCTGCAAACAAGATACATGATGCTCATGAAGATCGTCAGCCTTGTCAAGATCAAAGGTAGAAAGAGAAACTGGACATGAGGGACAATAGGATAATGGAGGAGTATGACATGGTATGATAGGATAATGAAGGGCAATAGGATATGATAGGATAAAACTTGCCCCCAAGTGTAGTGTGCAAGAAGTTCATAAATTACGCAGGATGCCTGTTTGCCAGGTTTTCACCAGTGGACGAATAATTTTTCTTTATTTTTTTCTTTTGTCTATTTTTTTCACTTTTTTTTTTTTTTTGACTTTTTCAATAGAAGATGGACACATGATAGGGGATGGAAGAAGGACTCAAGCATATTATTGTTTGGATAGTAGCCTTGAAAAAAATGGACCATGACCTTTAAAAGAATGCTCAAAGACGTTGGTAGGATAAGGACATGGAAAATAAGATGAAACTAAGGCGAGGATTTATGCAAAGGATTGGATTAAAGGGATGGAAGGATGGAAAATATGCATTGGATAATGGATAGGGTATTGGAAGAATTGGGCTTCAGTGGATGGAGATGAAGGCAAGATCGACATTGGCACACACCTTGAGGGGTGATGGATTGACGGAGGAAGAGTGGGTTTCAGATTGTGAGATTTTGACAAAGGAATAGCTTGGAATTTTGGGACATAAGCACCCAAAATAGAAGAAGAAGGTGATGGAGGAATAGCAATTGTAGATGCCAATTTTGATGTTTCTTTAGGCTTTTGTGCTTTAAGGAGCTTCTTAGGGATCCACATGGTTTTTGATTTTTCATGCTTTTGTGGTTCCTTGGAGTGCATTACTTGCACAAGGGATTTAGGAACCCATATATATTTTGACTTTTCTTTATTTTGCTCAGTGGTCCTTTGTGGCCTTTTGGATATTTATTTTTCTTTATAGATCATATTGTTCTTTGCTTTGACATGTCGATTATATTGGACATGTTGATCCTTGAATACATGTGGATTTCTAGACTTATGACTTTTATACTTGGCATAAAAATTTCTTAGCGGGGGAAATGAATGCATGGATGGATAGGAATGAAATGGAGTTCTTTTGGATGACTGGAATTTACTCAAGGATGTGTGCCTTTGCTGACCTTGCATAGAGGACGAAGGGATATAAGGACCTAAGATGGATGGAAGGTGTATGTTTTGGATTTTGAAGGGATGTTGGATTTAGCAGGGGTACCCACGTCTTGAGAGTGAGTTGTATAGACATGACCCTTAAGATCTTCTTTGACATGAAGGGGTTCTTTCTCATGAAGGTCTACTCCTTTCCCTTTATGAATATCTTGACTTGTAGGAGACTCTTTTCTTTGGGACGAAGAAGTGAGTCCATTATGAGGTGGATATGGTATGAGAGAAATAATGAGATCTTGAAGTGGATCAGATTGCACCAAAGTGGAAGAACCCATTGTGCATGTCGAGGGTTCATGAACATCTTGCACTGACACGTTAGAATCATGAAGGGGATTAGGATCATGAGGGGGACTAGGATTTTGTAGTGGACATGGTTCAATGACAGGCTCTTCAAGAGATGGAATGGGAAAAATAATAGGATCATCAAAAGAAATGCGATCTTGGAGTGTATATGGAGCATTAAGACAAGGAGATGGAGGAACAAAAGGATCTTGCAGAGGATCTAAAGGAATGATTTGATCTTGACAAGGAGGAAGATCATTGGAATCCTCTTTAAAGGTGCTTTGCTCTTGACTTTCAATGGGATCATTGGAAAGGATGGAAAGGATATCTTGATCTTTCTCATGAAGTGGAATGTCAATGGGATTTGAAAGGACATTGTGTTCATGAAATGGAAGAGTATCGTTTGGGATTGGATGGACTGGGATATCTTGATCTTGCTCGGGGAATGGAGTGTCAATAGGACTTTGGATAGGATGGACAAGAATAGGGGAATCATCATGAGTGTCTGGGAACATGGGGTCCTGGTCAACAATTGGATGGGATGATAAGGTTTCGGGATCTTGATCTTGATCTTCTTTAGGACTCATTTCTTCGTGCTCTAATTTATCCTCTTGACATGGGGTTGGACTTTGGATATGCATGGAGGATTCTGACAAGGAACCAATGTTTTGGCATGAAGGAAATACACTTTGAACATTTGTGATGGATTCTGGCAAGGAATCAATGCTTGAACATGAGGAAGAGGGACTTTGAATGGGGTCCTCTAAAACAGGTAATGGCAATAAAGTGCATGGTGGCATTGGGTCTTGTATTTCTGAAACATGACAAGGATGTGCATCATAAATTGGATTATCTTGGCAATCAATTGTGGATAGCTCTTGGATAATTGCATCCTTGGGTGTATTGTTTGATGAGGACAATATAGAAGGTTCTTGTGAAACTTCTAGAGGTGCAGGGATAGATGCCATTGGAGAGTCCATTTGTTTATGGGGGGATGAGGCATTGCTAGACATAAGTGTATTATCTTGATCTTCTTCAAAGAACTCACTTGGTCGTTTCCTTAAGAGCATTGCAATAAAGCCACCTTTCTTTCGAGGTTTTGACATAGTTGTATCTGGAATTTGAACTTGTTTCTGGTTTGATGTCATGTTTTGATATTGGACTTGGTTCAATTGTTCCGACATGTTTGAAACTTGGGTTGGTGTGTGCTGCAACCTTTGTTTTTGAATATTTGGTGATTGTTGACATTGATATGTTGATTGAACTTGTTGATATTCCACCATTGGTTGAACTATTTGTGGACATTGTATAGTTGGTTGGACATATTGTTGAAATTGAACCATTGGTTGTATTGGTTGTATATGTTGAACAATTGGTTGAACCATTGGTTGTATTGGTTGAAAATCTGATTGATAGTAAACACCTTGTTCTTGATGTGAAGGCACATAATGTTGTTGTCTCTTTTCTTGAAATTGTTTCATCATCTCTATTTGTGAGAGGAGAGCTGGTATGTCTGATCATTCAAGAAGAGATCTTACATCAATTGGCTTGATATTTGGATTTTGACCTGGAAATTTTTGAAACATTTTGGACACTTGTGATCTATTCTTCACAATGTTTTTCACTTTTTGTTCCAATATCTCATTTTCTTGAGCTAGTTTCTCCTCTAGTTTTTGTATTTGGACATTTACATCATCATGATAAGTTTGATCAATGTTGCTTTGTTGTTGGGTTGGATAGAATTGTGGTTGCATTGTCAGTTGATATGTCAAACTTTGTTGCATCATTGGTGCTTGGAACCTTGTTTCAATAGACATGTCACTATGCAAATGCAATATTTTTTGGAATTTTTCAAGGATAATGTATGATATGCAACTAAATGCAAACTAGATGAATGAGAATGCAATCTATGGCAAGAATGCAACCTATGTTTTTGGTTGTTTTTCAAGATTTTGACAAACTTTTGAATGCAAATCTAAAAGAGAGACCCTTAAGAAATTGAAATGATGTCTAGACCTCAAAGGACAAAAGGACCAAGTGACAAAAGGACAAGATGACAATGTCTCCCCTATATGCTTGGATACTAAGCTAGGTTTGACGAAATGACATTGATGACAAAAGGACAAAAGGGTTTGATAAGGTTTAGACCTCCTAACAATGACTTAGGGTTTATCAAAGATTTGGATTACTCAAGTATGACAAAACCTAGTTTTGACACTATATGCAAAGGGACAATTACTATGCAAGTGACCCTAATATGATATGATAATAACCTAAACTTAATGAAGAGACCTAGGGTATGCAAATATGAATGTATGACAATGGTATGACTTTAATGCAAGAGGACATATGCAAATGGATGACCTTTATTGATATGAAAAGGAGTATGACTTAGGTGAAACCTAACCTTGGTACTTGACAAATGACTTTGCAAAATGCAACCTAGGATGAACCTAAATGTAAGTGACATGCATGTTAAGACAAGATTTTGAACAATATTTGACAACCATGTTTGAAGGTGTGTTTTTGAATCTTGTTGAATGAAATGTTGGATGAATGTCTCTTGTGTTTAATCTTATGTTGGATCAATTTACCTTGTTCTTGAAATGAGATAAAATTCAACTTTTGACAATCAAAGAATACAAGATATTGCAACTTAGACTCAAGACAATCATGCTCATTCCCACATTTCTTATGGTAGGCAAGGACATTAGGTACTTAAGAGGTAGACTCATTATGGGATTCAAGGAGAATACATAGATGCTTGACCCCACGGGCTCCCCTCCACGGCACTCACTTCTCAGGGCAGCCAAGCATCAGTCCCCATGGAAATCTCCCCATGGCGAACTTAGTATCTCTTCCAAGTATCTGAACTTGTCCTTCTCAAGCAACTAGAAGGGTTTTTGGCCTCTAAAAACAAGGTGTTTAGTAAGGATTTATGTTAAGCATTACTCCTTGATGTCACGCAAGCGTGATTGAGACATTAAGCCCATCAAGATACCAAACAAATGTAGTCGCGCAAGCACGATTTAGACCAAGAGGCCCTACTTAGATGTTGATATGAGAAAGAGTCCAAGGGTCATCACTTCCCAAGTAACTGCAATTCCCACATAACACTTCCTTCAAAGCTTTCGCTCATCGGGTATTTTTTTATAGTGAGTTAGACTGCCAAGGAATTCTAGCCGTACTCACTTTGGGTCGTTCCCTTCTCATGATTATCACTTGCTTGCAAAAGCAAAGTGGTCGGGAAGGCAGGCCCTCTAAATGTGACACACAATCAACAACACAAGCATGGTATCGAAGATCTGGATTTCTGATCACCCTAAGAAGGATGAGAGCATACTCTCCTACTCCAATGTCATACTCAACAATCAAAGAAATCACTAGGTGCCTAAAAATTAATTGCAAACATAAAGTTTGGTTGTTTCTCCAAGGCAACCTGCAAAAACCCAAGTTAGAAGTTTGATACACTTATTCTTTGACTTTCGAATCTGCACAAAGCGTGTTAGTAGTTTGATTTATTGTCTTTTCCATGCGTATGCCAATATTCTGCATAGATAATTAGTACCAAAATCCAAAGCACAGAAAACAGAATGCAAAAACACAACAAATTTCAAGTAAACACTGCATTTTTTTACCTCTATTCTGGACTTTACACAGGCGCAGAACTCATGACACAGGCGCAGAACCCATGACACAAGTGCAGAATGTCCTCTACACAAGCGCAAAATTCTCAACATAGGCGCAAGTTGTCTTACACAAGCGCAGAAGTCTCCAGAATACCCTGCACGGCCCTGTTTTTGGGTTTTTGACCTGCAAATCAACTTCAAAGCACTCAAAAACATAGTAAAGGGATTAGAAGGTTATTTTTCACGTCGGGTTCACCAATTAATGTAGCATAGGAAATAGGAAATCATCACAAGACAATATTCAAAACATAATAGCTCAATCACAAAAGCATTCATTGCAATGAATCTATCCTAAACAACACTCAATAGAGACATAAAATAAAAACATTCAAAAGCAAAGATTATGCAAACCAAAGATGTGATTTGAATGCTCCTTCATGAGGCTCCATTGTTCTTCTTTCCTCTTCAAACGGTTTGATTGTGGATCTCACCTACAAGTGCATAAACCTAATTGAGAAAGTAAGATTGACATTGACACAAGAATACTAGAAGCGTGATTTGACAAAGTGATTAGAAATTCAATAATCTGATTACTAATTACCAATTAGCCTTGATTGATGAAGATCATCCAATTTATAGAAGAATTGGAGAGATGACAAGATTAGCATGATTCAATTCAAATGGAAATTGCAAATCAATTATGTCAATTATGACAAATTATGTACTTTCTATGCACAATTTGTTGATTGATAATTTATGACAAATTATGACAACTTCTATGTCAAAATTGATTGATTGTCAATTATGACAAATTTATGACAAATTGACATGTCATTTCCATGAATTTAGGAGAGAAATAGGAGGAAAATGAAATTAAGAATTAAGAAATTAGAAAAATTAGAAAATAGGAGGAATTAGGAAAATTAGGAATTAATAAATGATGAAATTAGGAATTAGGTAAATTAATTAATAATCTTTCATTTATTAATTAATTCACAAAGAGGAATAATTAGCCAATTAAATGAACATTTAATTGTGACACAAAGACTTAGGATAAATAAATAATTTATTTAATCCTAGAGGAAGAAATGACACACAAGGTTAAATGATTAAATCATGAAACCCTAGAAGATGAATTAGAAATGCGAGAATGACAATTAGGTCTTGATGAAGATAATTGATATCGATCATGATTCTAATTAAATGATTTGATTGATAAATATGCCAATTGACGAGGAACAATGACAAATTGATTCAAATTGACATGATTGAGACAGACAATGATTGATAGCGAAATGATCGCAAAATGACAATATTGACAAGAGGACAAGAATCGATGACAAAATAGATTGCAAGACGACAATATTGGAAATGACCACGATCGATGACAAATCGATCGCAAAATGACAAGATTGATAAGAGGACAACAATTGATGACAAATCGATCGCAAAATTGACAAGATTGATAAGAGGACAAAACCCTAATTAGGATTGACGATGTCCAAAATGATGACAAATAAGCACGCACATTGATGCAACAAGATAAAATCGATCAAAATCATGATTGGATAGTGTTGTTGACAAGACCAAATTTGAAAGCGAGACAGAATGAAGAATGTAGAAGAATGACTCGATGTTCGCAAATGATACAAACCAAGTGCGTGACATAGGAGAAATGTTAATGCGACGCAAAAACCTAAAATGAGGCAATGTGCAAATGTTAAAGTATGACCTCGCAAGCATTGACCATTTTTAGGTGTCTACACTATCATTTCCCTAAGTTTGAGGAGGTCACTTCTCAAACTTGGAAGAAAATATTCTAAATGCATTAAAGGCTTTATTTCTTCAACAAGCTAACTTGTTGAGTTCTCCCAAATTTTGAAGGACTCTTACAAATTTGTCCCCAAAGTCTTCCTAACCATTAATGATTAACTCAACCTTCTTGCATCGTTAGAGAGTTTCTCTCTAACTTAACCTTCATCTAAATCAAGGGTCTCATCAAGCACTCAAGGCTTTGACCCTGGTTATCCCTTTACCCCTTGCACAAGAGTTTACCTCTTGGGTAAAATCTTTATCCATTGGATGACCCTAACCTAACCTTAACCCTTACCTCCTAGGGTAGCCTTCATGTCTTCTCGGGCATTTAATCCTTCTTGCATCTCCTCTCAAGCAACCCCTTGTTGACAATTGTCACCATTTCATTGGTGAGAATTGTAAACATGGATTGATTAACTTTCAATCCTAGCCCTTGTTAAGATTATTCAATCTTGGCCATCCATTGCCCTATTTTCCTATAAATAGAGCTCTCATTCATCATTTTCATAGAATCCAAGCTTTCATGCATCTACATTATAGCCTAAATTACTAAGCATTTTAGTCTCTCTTTGTTACAATATCATCATAGCATTTAGAAGTATTTCTCATATCATAGAATATTCCTACTAGGATAGTATATCAAGTTAGGATAATTTGTCAATCTTTATCATATCATTATATTCATACTAGCTTAATCATCATAGTTTTAACATCATATATATCTTAGAATGCATTCATGTATATGAACCAAATATCACTCGTTGTTGGAGTTGTCATTCCTAAGTCATTTGCTCAATGATTTGAGAGAAAAACATTGACTTTAGGGATCCTATGAGATAGAGAACAATGGGACACCCCTTGGGAAATTGAGCCAATTGAATTAGTTCATATACTTGCACCAAGAGTCTCATTTGTGTGTGGGTCTTTTAGATTCAATTTATTCATTTTTGTCACTGCATTTTCTCGCATACATTTATGGCGCCCACTATGGGGCTCATCCGCAAAAATAACATCATTTTTTGTGTAGGACAAGGATTGCTAACACGCTGGAATACCCTTTTAGTACATCTGGAGTATACTTTAGCGCATCTCTGGCAAATTGTAGTGTATTTATCACATTTTTTTCATTGCTTCACTGCTGCAAATTCCAGATAAACAGTCATTACGAGTTCCTGGTAGAGCAATTGTTTTCCCCAGCCTATGATAATTCTGCATCCCAAGTCAGCTATGCCCTAACCGGTTCTGATTCCTCTCTATATGGGAGGATCTATGATTATCTCAAAAATAATACTCTCCCTCTCGACCTATCTCGCAACCAAAAATGTAGCTTCATCCGGCAAGTCACCCGCTATACCCTAACTGTTGACACACTTTACCACCAAGGTCTAGATGGTACTCTTCTTCAATGCCTCGATCGTAATGAATTTGACTCTACCTTACACAAGCTTCATGAAGGTATCCATGGTACACATTCAAGTGGTCCTACTCTCACCAAGAAGCTTCTGAGAATGAGATATTATTGGCCAACAATGGAAAGAGTCCGATCAATTTGCTAAGAAATATCCTAAATGTCAAATTAATGACAACCTTATTCATGCACTAGCACAGGAGCTATAACCATTCACCACATCTTGGCCTTTCTATCAATGGGGACTTGATCTGGTAGGAAAGATTCATCCTTCCTCTTCAAATGGTCATAAATTCATTATTATTGCCACATAGTACTTCACCAAGTGGATCGAAGAAGTCCCAATGACCACCATAACTAGAAAACAGATCTCATCATTCATCCTCAACTATCTCATTTGTAGATATGGCATTCCTAATTTCATCATTATAGATAACAGACATCCTTTCAAGAATCAAGATGTGTGAGAGCTGTGCAAATGATTTAAAATCCAACATCTTTTCTCCACACCATACTATCCGCAAGGGAATGGCCAAGCAGAAACATCAAACAAAACAATCCTGAAAATCCTCAAGAAAATAGTAAATGATGCTGGCAAGGATTGGCATGTATAACTCAATCCGACACTTTGGGCCTATAGAACAAGAATCCGGACACCTACAGGGGCGATGTCATATTCATTGGTGTATGGTTCAAAAGAAATTCTACCTCTTGAGGTAAAAAATCCATCTCTCCAAGTATCTTTGAAGGGCTTCATACTAGATGAAGCATATCGAGTAAACAGGCTGTGGGAACTAGAGCTTCTTGATGAAAAATGACAACATGCCTATGACTGTCTCAAGGCATATCATCAATGAATGTGCAAAAGCTATAATCACAAATTCATCTCAAGGGCTTTCAAAGTCGGTGATCTTGTACTAAAGGAAAATCCCAGAAATCAGCAAGATCGAGAAAAGAAGGGGAAGTTTGAACCTAACTGGTTGGGTCCCTTTGTCATCATATCAGCCTATAGATCAGGAGCATATCAATTGTAAAATTCAGAAGGGGATGTACTCAATGAACCAGCCAACAACATCCATCTGAAGAAGTTGTATACTTGAGTTGTCCAATGCACGAATCAAGCAAAAAAATTAAAAATTAAAAATTAGAAAATACAAAAAATCCAAAAAGTGCAATAAAAACAAGTGAAAACATGGAAACGGGCATTATTTGTGAGAGAACAAATCCTCTATCTATCAATACTCATATCTTTTATCCATCTAGTCTCAATTGATAGCTATCTCCAAACACTTATACACGCAGCATTATCCTAGACATACTTAGTGTAGTCACTATCCTTGATTATCTTAAAAATTTATTCATATCATATCCCATCATGGCTTGGTGATCAACGTATATATCAACATCGACAAATATCCATAACTGGGGGAGGCATTCATCTCTCTTTAACATTCTGACAACAAACAAGGATCGCAACATACTAGGAAACCATTGTCAAAACTGCTCATCAGGCTAGAAAACAGGATCATTATCCAACTACAACTTCAAACACACACACGATGGATGATTTTTCTGAATTATGATTTGTTTACATTTGGCATAAAGTTTTGACTATTTGTATCTTGATTTCTAAATCATTAGATCTCCTGAGCTACTCAAGGATGCACTAAGCTAGAGAAGCAATGAAGGAATCATACATTTTCTTTGGTTTTCTATCTATGAGATGATCATTAATATGGTGCAAATTTGTCTCGAGACATGATTTGAAACATATCATTAAAGATATTTTCCAATTTGCACATAAAAATGGTTAACTCTTATCTGTTTTACTCAAGCAACACTCAAGTTATCTTGACTCAATTATACCTCGATGCTTATGTCATCTTGCAATATCAAAAATCCATGTAAGTTTTACTCAGGTCATTATGGTTCAATTATACCATGATGCTTGTATTAAATTTCAACATATCAAAAGCTCAAAGATGACAAAACGAGCACAAACAAGTGACTAAATGGGAATGACAACGACAAAATTAAAGTGATCATTTAGCTGCATACAATTACATTTTAGTTGCATATCATTTTAAAACTTACATTTAGTAGCATATCATTTTCAAACTTGCATTTAGTTGCATATCATCTTAATCTTCCATTAGTCTCATATCATTATCATTATCATATATCTCATTTTCAAGATACAACTCATATCATTATCATTATCATACATCTCATTTTCAAGATGCATCTCATATCATTATCATACATCTCATTTTCAAGATGCATCTCATATCATTATCAT
Organism: Cryptomeria japonica; assembly: GCF_030272615.1. Classification (NCBI taxonomy): domain Eukaryota; kingdom Viridiplantae; phylum Streptophyta; class Pinopsida; order Cupressales; family Cupressaceae; genus Cryptomeria; species Cryptomeria japonica. Next base: position 863,149,539 of record NC_081409.1, on the reverse strand, counting down.
TATCATACATCTCATTTTCAAGATACATCACACAAATCATAACATTCAGATAACATTACATCTCATATCAAAGTAAAACACAGCAATGCATCATCACATTATCACCCATTCCATCATGAATCATGCATTCACATCACAATCAAAATCAAAAAATCAAGAACATCATTGTTATCTAAGAATCTAATGATCCTCATAGAATCATCATATCAAAATATATATATATATATGGTTGAAATGTACAAGAGGTATCATGTCTGTCAAAATACAACAAAAGTGATCAAAAGCAACAGAGACGGGTCTCTTAGGTATGACTATCTCCTGAGGCAGACAGTCTGACAGTAGATGTCCCAGCTCCCGGATCTCCACCAGGTGGATCACATCGGGCAAGCCCCATAACACCTCTTGTCTCTATCCTCATATGACTATGACCAGATCGACTAGACACCACTGTAGTATAGCTAGGAGCTCTGCGATCTCGAGGGAACACCTCCTTGTATAAATGCCTATAATACTCGACCTTCTTGGCCGAGTATTGTATTTATCTCACTGTGTCCCGAACTGGGGCACCAGTCATGGCTCTCTCTAACCTATAAGCAAGGGCCTTTGCCTAGCCTCAATGCTCTATCTATGTATCCCGATCTGAGATAACCTGCGTAATTTGTCATTGTTGCGCTAATACATGTGTCTGTAGCTACTGCACCAAGACCTGTAGCACTCTGATATCTGAATCATGTTGATGGGTGGGCACCCTGATCAGAATGTGTACCTATGTTGTGGTCCCACCCACACCTGTCCCTATCTAAGGCACTGGTGGAGGTAGAACATTAGATCTCCTCCTCTGGGCAGGTCACCTATCACCCTCTATCTCCACCTCTATATCCACCTCTGCCACCTCCACCTGCATTTCCTCTACCTCCTCCTCCTCCACCACCACCTCCACCTCCCTCTCCTACCTCCTCTCCCTCATATCCTTTGTGCCACGCTCCTCATTCTACTTGTAAGGTAACAGAGCCCCAACTACAGGAATCCGCAGAATCTGATAACAGTCCTCTGATTTGACTATCAGCTCACTAGCTGCCAAGTGAAAGGTGTTCGTATCACTGTGCCACCTCTCGGCCAATGTTGTCAATAACCCCCAGTTAATGATGTATTGGGGCATGTCTAATAAAGATGATAACCTACATATCTCATTCACATCTCTATCAACCTGTGACAAACGTGGGATAAGTGTCCATGGCCTTAGAAATCGCTCTTGAGACTGGATAATGCCAAGCTCTTCGTGCAAATCAACATATATCCATCATCAATTCTTGATTGCATCAAATCTATCAACAATCAAAAGCACATCAACTTGAAGAAGTGAAGCATATCAAGAACACATCCGAAACATATTCATATCAATCACTGCATCATATCAAAAATCAAGAATCCATATCGAAAATCAAGGAACCATATCGAAAATCAGACTCCAAGACCCATATCAAAAATCAAAATTAGGACACATATCAAAATCAGACTCATATCTAAATTAGGACTCATATCAAAAATCAATGACCCATATCGAAAATCAGCTCCATCGAAATCAGACTCATAATGACAATTAGGACTCATATCGAAATCAAGGACCCATATCAAAAATCAAAATTAGGACCCATATCAAAATCCAAGACCCATATCAAAAATCAGAATCAAATCCATACCCAAATCGACTCAAATCAACTCAACAATCCATAGTGAAAAGCAATTCATATCGAAACAAGATCCATATCAAACACAAACTCGTATCGTTATCTAGTAGCATATCAAAATCAAACATCATCACAAAAAAAGGACTCACATTGGATCATGAACCTTATCAGAGCAATCAAAGGACCCATATCAACATCTACGCAACCTAACCAATTCATTTGACTCATGACACATTTTTCATAATATGTTTTTCCAACTTTGAACTCCACGTGCTAAATCAAGGCTCTGATGTGCTACACCACCACCTATGCGCTAACCTTTTCCATCAATGCATTATAAAACCCACTCAATGCACTAAACCTATCCTCCACGCTAACTGACACACCATTTTCTCTACCCTATTTACCCAACGTGCTAAGCTATCCTACGCACTAACTGACCTACCCATTGCGCTTCTATGCATACTCTATTCTCTAAAACCATCTTATATGATAAACTACCCTCGACTGCACTACCATTTAACCCTCAGATGCTAAACCTACCTAGGGTTTTCTATGCGCTAACCTTCCTATCATATGTGCTAGACAACCTACCTAATGCGCTAAACCGGCAGAATTCAACCCAAAATTTGAAAAACGTGACAAAAATAAATAAAATTAATCAAAAACAAAGATGGATTTTGGCCACTTACTGGAGGGCCATAGACGGTGGGTCTCCAGTGTTGCCTGATGCACTCAAATTGGTGTGAGGAGTATGGAATCAACATCATCATCAGAGCTCCAAATGTCACAATCACAAAGAGACAAGTGTGCAAATGATTTTTCAAAGTCACTTTTTACCTTTTAATAGGGTAAAATCAAAGGGTTAATAAGTGGGGCATGTATTTTACTCCTACTTTTTCATTTTGACCTTATCAACATAATTTTTTGGGAGATGAATCAATAATGTGCATTCAATGTAGTCAATATTCTCATATTACAATTAATTCAAAAATGCTCATCAATTTGACAATTTTTCACTAAATCCTTGATTCTTCTCCCGAGGGGGCATCATCAATATCGTTCATCAAATTTACATCTAGGGCATCATGTCGACATTTCGACACACAATATCATATTGATCAAACTTTGGCAGCATATCCGACAAAATTTTCTTTGAATCAACATGTGCACACACGTCACCTTAAAAAGGGGCAAAATGTATACATATAAATCTGACCACTTTCTTAAATAAATATTTAATATTTATTTTAACCTCATTCCTCCTATTAATTAAATTCTATTTAATTAATTTATTCACATTCATCTATTTAATTAAATAAATTACTCAATTTATTTAAATAAATTCACCTAAACCTTTTCTATCCTTTAATTAAATAAATCACTTTATTTAATTAATTCCCCTTTCTCCCCTTTTAATTAAATTTACATTTAATTAAATTGATCATTGCAAATAAATAAATCTAATTTATTTATTAAAATCCCTCACTTGTATTTATGCAAGTTGCATCTATTTTGGTTGAAATAAATCAATTTTATTTTAATTAAAATCCTTTTCCCCATCCACTTACATTTTCCTACATTTCCCACTTGCCTCCTAAGCATTCTTCTAGAATCCATCTAATCTTAATCAATTAGCCTAATCCTTCTAATCCTATCATTTCCCTAAGTTTGAGGAGGTCACTTCTCAAATTTGGAAGAAAGACTTCTAAATGCATTAAAGGATTTATTTCTTCAACAACCTAACTTATTGAGTTCCCCCAAGTTTGGAAGGATTCTTACAAATTTCTCCCCAAATACTTCCGAACCATTAATGGTTAACTCAACCTTCTTGCATGGTTAGAGACTTTCTCTCTAACTTAACCTTCATCTAACTCAAGGGTCTCATCAAGCACTCATGGCTTTGACCCTGGTTATCCCTTTAACCCTTGCACAAGAGTTTACCCCTTGGGTAAAAGATTTATCCATTGGATAACCCTAACCTAACCTTAACCCTTACCTCCTAGGGTAACCTTCATGTCTTCTCGGGCATTTAATGTTTCTTACATCTCCTCTCAAGCAACCCCTTGTTGACAATTGTCATCATTTCATTGGTGAGAATTGTACACATGGATTGATTAACTTTCAATCCTAGTCCTTGTTAAGATTATTCAATCTTGACCATCCATTGCCCTATTTTTCCTATAAATAGAGATCTCATTCCTCATTTTCATAGAATCCAAGCTTTCATGCATCTACATTATAGCCTAAATTACTAAGCATTTTAGCCTCCGTTAGAATATCATCATAGCATTTAAAAGTATTTTTCATATCATAGAATATTCATGCTAGGATAGTATATCATGTTAGGATAATTTGTTAATCTTTATCATATCATTATCTTCATACTAGCTTAATCATCATAGATTTAACATCATATATATCTTAAAATGCATTCATGCATATGAATTAAATATAACTCATTCTTGGAGTTGTCATTCCTAAGTCATTTGCTCAATGATCTGAGAGAAAAACATTGACTTTAGGGATCTTGTGAGATAGAGAAAAATGGGACACCCCTTGGGAATTTGAACTAATTGAATTAGTTCATATACTTGCACCAAGAGTCTCATTGGTGTGTGGGTCTTTTAGAATCGATTTATTCATTTTCGTCACCGTATTTTTCCTCATACAATAGGAAAGTTTGATATCAGAAGTGATGAAGGAATTTTCTTGGGATATTCTTCAAAGAGAAAATCCTACCAGTGCTACAACAAGAGACTAAGAAAGATGGTGGAGAGTGCAAATGTAAAGGTGGATGAGAACCTTGGAAAAGAGATCAGAGCATATGGTTATGATGATGGACAACATATTGTTTTAACTCCTATTCAGACTGAAGAACCTAAGCAGGATGATCTAGTAGAGACAATTAACCCAGATGTTGTTATTGGTGGTGAAGGAGTGCACGAACCTAATAATTAGAACAATTATAAGACTTCGAGGTATGTAAGACTGAATCATTTTGAAAATCATATTATTGGTGATAAGAATAAAGTTGTAATGACTAGAAGAAGGCTAGCTATTGAACAAGTAAGTTTGATTTCTAAAGTTGAACATAAAGATGTTGTTGAAGCTTGTAAAGATGAAATAGGATGAGAGCTATGGAAGAACAACTAGATCAGATTGAAAAGAATAATACTTGGGAATAGACCTAAGGATACGATTGTTATTGGTACTAAATGGGTGTTCAGAAATAAATTGAATGAAGTAGGTGAAATTGTCAGAAATAAAGCTAGACTAGTTTGCAAAGGATATTCTCAGAAAGAAGGAATTGATTATGAGGAGACTTTTGCTTCAGTGGCCAGACTGGATGTTGTTAGACTATTGCTTGCTTATGTTGCTTATAAAGGTTTCAAGGTATATTAGATGGATGTAAAATGTTCCTTTTTGATTGTTGATCTTGAGGAAGAAGTTTACATTGAGAAACCTAATGGATTTTCACTATCAGATGATGGAGACATGTTATGTAAACTAAAGATGCTCTTTATGGATTGAAACAATCCCTTAGAGCCTGGTATGCTAGACTAGATAAATATCTGTTAAAATTGGGATTTAGTAAAGGTGTTGCTGACAATTATATGTACTTCAAGATAGAAAATGATAACATCCTGATTGTTGAAGTCTTTGTTGATGATATTATATTTGGAGGTGATGATGACTTGAGCAAGAAGTTTGTCGATGATATGCAGAAAGGATTTGAGATGTCTAAGATTGGTGAGATGAATTTTTTTTAGGTTTGCAGATTTCACAAACTAGAAAAGGTATATTCATATCTCAAACTAAGTATGTGAAGGAATAGTTGAAGAAGTTAGGGTTAGATGACTCCAAACCGGTTGGAACTCCTATGGTGATTGGTTGTAAATTGTCTAAGAATGATGAATCTCCTAAAGATAATAAGAGTTTGTATAGATCTATGGTTGGTGGACTTCTTTATCTTACTTAAACTAGATCAAACATTATGCATGGTGTGTGCATAGTTTCTAGATATCAAGCTGATCTGAAAGAGAGTCATTTCATTGTTGTAAAGAGGATATTCAAATACTTGAAGGGAACTCTGGATTATGGTTTATGGTATCTGAGGAATGATGATTTCATGCTATGTGCCTACACTGATGTAGATTGGGATGGTTATGTTGATGATTGGAAGAGCACTATTGGTGGAGAATTCTATTTGGGTAAGAAGTTGTTTTCATGGGCTAGTAAGAAACAAGATTCAGTGTCCTTATCTACTGTTGAAGTTGAGTACATTGTTGCTACTAGTAATATCACTCAGGTAGTTTGGATGAAACAAATGTTGAAAGATATCAGAGTTATTTATGATGAGCCTATTGTTATATACTATGATAATTGCAGTGCTATTAACATGTCAAATAGTCAGGTGCAACATTCAAAGAATAAGCATATGTCAATCAAATATCATTACTTGAGTGAGAAAGTGAATAGAAGGTGAAGTTGGAGTATGTATCTACAAAGGAACAAATAGATTATACTTTTACTAAGCGTTTGCCTATAGATATATTTATCTACTTGAGAGACAAGTTAGCCATATCCACCCCTCCTGATGAGAAATAGATGCATTGAGTTGCATCAATCTGGTGGACTTCACAATCTTATCCTTTTATCTAGATTGGTGTGTTGGTGTTTCTCCTTTGCTGGAGTAGTCTATGTTTTAGGGAGAGAGATTCATTTTTTATATTATAACGGGGTGAGTAAGTTTGGTTTTATGTTTTAAGATCTTTGGAATTTCTATCAAAGGGGCACAGAGATCATGTGAAAAAATTATTTCTATGTCCTGATCTTAGGGGGAGTTTGTTGGAGATATCTTCTTTCTTTGCATTGATTGTTTTTCGCATTCATATGTTTCCATCAATGCCAAAGGGGGAGATTGTTATTTATTGATACTGTTAGGTTATGTTGTTTTCATTGATCTCAACATATTCATGTGTACTGCTCATGTGATTGCATATTGGGAAGATCTTATGATCTGATTTCTAGTTTGGTTTTGCTAATCATTATTTTGCATAATTTGGTAATATCCTCTGGTATATTCCGATGTGATCAAATCTTGTGTTGATCTTTTCGGATATTGCTTGGGATGGTCTTGTGTATCTTTATTTCATATGGATTGTGATTTGGTGCTCCACAATTTATCTTTCTTCGTGACGGTTATTGATTGGTTGTGCTCTTGTATTGTCTAACATTGACTGATGAAGATTTGATAAGTGTGTTAGGTCCCGGAGAAAACTAAGAGGGGGGGGTGAATCAGTTGTCAAATAAATTCAAACCAAAAACAACTTAACCAACTTAATGCTTATTACCGATAAACCAGTTAAGTATGTCGGTAGACAGTTTTAATAGTTAATTTCTATACCGGTAAAGATTAATGCATGAAACATAAACACAAAGTCATCCACAACACATAAAACCAATATTTGTATGTGAAACCCTGTAAGGGGAAAAACCATGATGGGAAACCTTACCCACAATCAGATGATATTACTGCAGATAGTAAGTGTACATAAATGGGGTCTGCACATGCAGAAAGGCCAACAGCCCAGAGCTCACTGCTCAATCACAAAATGGGAGTCACACTAACTACAGTTGGATGGTTAAATCCAATAAGAATGTACTGCACAAAATAGCATCTTCATATGTTGGATTCAGTACTAGTGTAATGCTGATATGCTTTCACAAAAATCTAGCTTCACCTTCAAATGATGTCTGCATGTATTGCACTGCTTAATCTCGCTTATACCTTCACACAATTCTTCTCTTGCATTCCACACTTGATCTTACAAATAAGATCTTACATTTATACCATAACCTAAGACCAATTTTAGTAGGTCGGCTCTACAAGATATTACAATAAACATTTTACAAATAATATAATATCTGATGCAATAACTAATTGAACATGTCGGCTTAATACATTTACAACAATAATTAATCATCTCCATAGCGTGCCATGTTGATCTGGAAAAGATAAACCTGTCGGTCTAACCCTAGATAACCTTGGACCTATTTGTCAGTAAAAGAAAATATGCAAATATGAATATACCAATGATTAATTCATTAAGATAAGATGTCCACACGATGTCTTCAATATTACCAAGTGTCTTCCATATCATTCCAAGTGTTGGTGATCATTATATCCTGTCGGTGAACCGTATACCAGTAACTGTGTAATAGTTACTTGCTTGCCAGTGAATGCTGCTGGATCTCCAAAGTGCTAGTGTTTTAGTAGGTGTTGACATCAATGACAAAACCATACCAAAATACCAACAATATCCCCCTTTGGCATTGATGGCAACACAAGATGGAAAAACCATCAAAGTGCCAAAACAGAAATGCCAAATACCAAAAAAACCAACAATCTCCAAAAAGATCATAACCAGAAATCAAAATACATATAGAGAGTAATAGTCTCTCTCAAACAACAATCTCTCCCCCTAGGAGCAACATTTGTTATCCAAAGTTTTTTTAATACCAATCTCTCCTCAAAATATAATGTGTTTTTCCATAGATATCTCTCCCCCTTTCACATCAAATGCCAAAGTTACAACAAAACTAAGTCCATATACAAAATACCAATCAATTCAATATACCAACTACTCCCCCTGAGAAGTAGCTTCCTCATCAAAGACCGGAGTAAAAGATTTGTCTGTTAATTCTGTCAGTTGATGACAATCATCAACTGTCTAAGTCTCTATCGGTGGTGGTATAACTCCAAGCTGATCTCTGAGATATTCAAAAGTCTCCTTAGGTAAAGGTTTTGTAAAGATATCTGCAAGTTGTTCTTTAGTATTCACATAAACCAGTTTTATCTCCTTTTCTTCAACTTTTTCCCTTAGAAAATTCAGTTTGATAGAAACATGTTTTGTTTTAGAATGTAGTACTGGATTCTTAGATATATCAATTGTTGCAGTGTTATCACAATATATAGTAATAGGTTCCTTGCATTTTACCTTTATGTCTTTCAACATTTGCTGAAGCCATAGTACCCTTGTACAGTTAGTTGTTGCTGCAACATATTCTGATTCTGCTGTTGATAAAGATGTACAACTTTGTTTCTTACTCAACCAAGAAACTAGTCTATTTCCAAGAAAGAATACTCTGTCGGTGGTGCTTTTTCTATCATCCATATCTCCTGCCCAATTTGCATCTGTGTATGCACATAATTCAATGTTTTCATCTCTAGGATACCATAATCCAAGATTTATAGTGCCTTGTAAGTACCGGAAAATCCTTTTTACTATTGATTCATGATTTTCTCTAGGATTACTTTGAAATCTTGAAACAATACATACTGCATTCATAATATCAAGTCTGGTTTGTGTCAAGTATAGTAAACCTCCTATCATAGATTTGTATCTAATTGGATTAACAGGTGTAGATTCATCCCTTTGAGATAATTTGTCATTTGTAGTCATAGGTGTGCTTATCGGTTTAGAGTTTTCCATCCCAAATTTCTTTAGTAACTCTTTCAAGTATTTGGATTGACTCAAGAATATACCTTTGTCAGTATGTGAAATCTACAATCATAAAAAGAATTTTATTTCTCCAATCATAGACATTTCAAATTCTTGTTGCATTTTAATAGAAAACTCCTTACATAAACCATCTTCTCCTCCAAAGATTATGTCATCAACAAATACTTTTATAATGAAGATGTCATCATTAGTTATTTTGTAATATAAATTGTTGTCTGCATTTCCTTTAGTAAAACCAATCTTTCATACCAAGCTCTTGGAGATTGTTTTAATCCATACAGATCCTTTCTTAACCTGTAAACCATATCATTGTCATCTGTCAAAGAAAATCCATCAGGTTGTTCAATGTATACTTCCTCTTCAAGATCTCCATTCAAAAATCCACATTTCATATCCATTTGATAAACTTTGTAGTTCTTGTGTGCTGCAAAAGCCAAGAATAGTCTGACTGCCTCAATTGTAGCTACCGGTGCAAAGTTTTTTTTGTAATCAACTCCTTCCTTCTTAGAATATCCCTTACACACTAGTCTTGCTTTATTTCTAACAACCTTACCATCTTCATTAAGTTTGTTTATGAATACCCATTTGTGCTAATAAATGTCTTCTGATTCCATTTACTTCACATAATGTATTAAAGTCCTTAGATGTGAATTCTCCTCCTTGATCTGATCTTAAACATTTGATTTTCTTACCGGTTTCATTTTCAACCATTGCTTTGAACAGTTTGAACTTTCCAAGTGCTTTTGATTTTTCTTTGAGAAAAGTAACCCAACACATTCTAGAACAGTCATCAATTATTAGCATGAAATATCTATCACCTTGTAAGCTTTTAGTTCTAGCTGGACCACATAAATCAGTGTGAATCAAATCAAGAGCATTATTGGATTTTTTTGGAATACTTTTGAAACTAGCTCTAACTTGTTTCCCAAATTGACATTCCTTACATACTGTATTCTAAGGTTTGATCATTTTTTGTAAATCTCTAACTGCCTTAGTAGTACTGATCTTTACCATGCAATCAAAGTTTACATGACAGAGTCTCTTATGCCATAACCAAATTTCATCTATATGTGCAATCAAGCATGTCTTTTCACTGTTATTCAAATGAAAGATATTACCTCTAGTCTGATTAACGGTTGCAATTTCCAAACCATTTCTATTCATGATTTTGCATTTTCCTTTTTTAAATTGTAACTAAAATCCTTTCTCAACTAATTGACCAACACTTAAAAGATTATGCTTACCATCAAGAGATATTGTACCCTTACCTTTGATTGAACAAGCTTTGTCATCTCCAAATCTTACTAAACGTCCATTGTATTCTTGAAAGTTCAATAATTTACCTTTGTCTCCTATCATATGATGTGAGCATCCTAAATCAATGATCCATTCATCCTTTAATTCAACTTTAGCTGCTAGGGCTTATTCTACCGGTTGAGCAGTAGGTGCCAGTTGATCTTCTGTTATAGCAACAAAAATCCATCCATTGTCTGTTGGATCCTCATCAGAATCATCAGTCACACCTTCATCAGCAATGTAACAAGATTTATCTTTATTCTTCTTAAATCTGTATCTCTGATATTCAAGATTAGGCTTGTATGTTCTTCTAGATTCTTCTCTTAGTCTAGCATGTCTATCAGGGCATCTCGAAGCCATATGACCAATATTATTGCAGTTAAAACATTTAAAGGGTGCTTTACCTTCATACTTACTTCCAACGAGACCTTTAGGCATTTTCCTTGCAAATAGTGCTTCAAGTTCTTCAAGTTCTTCATTTTATTTCCTACTTTCTTCAAGTTCTCTTGCATAAAAGGCTTTCCAATTAGATTTTTCAAATGATGGAGCAGATGATGTTGATGCTTTAAAGGCTAAATCTATCTTTATAGTAGCAACAGGACCAAATTCTTCAATTTCAAAAGCTGAAAGTTTTCCAGTCAATGTATCCCTAGTTACTGATGTATTAGGCATTGTTCTCAACTCATTTATAGCAGTAACCTTCATTTTATATGCCGGTGGCAATCCTCTTAAAACTTTTGAAACAATTTCATCCTCACTTAAGGTTCCTCCACAACATTTAATACCCAAAACAATTTCATTTACTCTTTCCATAAAAGCAAAAATCCTTTCATCTTCTTCCATTTTAAGATGTTCATACCTGACCCGGAAGCTTTGAAGTTTTGCAATTTTGACTATGGAATCTCCTTCATTCAGTGTTTCCAAATGATTCCAAATAGATTTAGTAGTAGACCTATCTGATAGTCTCATGATTTGTTGATCTGATAATGCACTCAAAAGTGCTTCTCTTGCTTTGCAATCATTTTCCTCATCTTTTGTCAAGTTAGTTGGACTGGGCTGACCTAGTACAGCAGCAGTATAACAATTATTTGTAAGTTCCCATATGTCTTTTCCAATGCAATTCAAATGTGTCTCCATTCTGATCTTCCATATGCCATAGTTGGTTCCATCAAGTTTAGGACTGTCCTTCCTGAAATAGTTAGTAGACATTGGATCTCCTCAAGCTGTTAAACTTCTACAAAAGAGGACTAAGCTCTGATACCAATTGTTAGGTCCCAGAGACAACTGAGAGGGGGGGGGGGTGAATCAGTTGTCAAATAAATTCAAACCAAAAACAACTTAACCAACTTAATTCTTAATACCGATAAACCAGTTAAGTATGTCGGTAGACAGTTTTAACAATTAATTGCTATACCGGTAAAGATTAATGCATGAAACATAAACACAAAGTCATCCACAACACATAACACAAATATTTGTATGTGGAAACCCTGTAAGGGGAAAAACCATAGTGGGAAACCTTACCCATAATCAGATGATACTACTGCAGATAGTAAGTGTACATAAATGGGGTTTGCACATGCAGAAAGGCCAATAGCCTAGAGCTCACTACTCAATCACAAAATGGGAGTCACACTGACTACAGTTGGATGGTTAAATCCAATAAGAATGTACTGCACAAAATAGCATCTTCATATGTTGGATTCAGTACCGGTGTAATGTTGATATGATTTCACAAAAACCTAGCTTCACCTTCAAATGATGTCTGTGTGTATTGCATTGCTTAATCTTGCATATACCTTCACACAATTCTTCTTCACATTCCACACTTGATCTTACAAATAAGATCTTACATTTATGCCATAACCTAAGACCAATTTTAGTAGGTCGGCTCTACAAGATATTACAATAAACATTTTACAAACAATATAATATCCGATGCAATAACCAATTGAACATGTTAGCTTAATGCATTTACAACAATAATTAATCATCTCCATAGCGTGTCATGTTGATCTGGAAAAGATAAACCTGCCGGTGTAACCCTAGATAACCCTGGACCTATTTGCTGGTAAAATCAAATATGCAAATATGAATATACCAATGATTAATTCATTAAGATAAGATGTCCACACAATGTCTTCGATATTACCAAGTGTCTTCCATATCATTCCAAGTGTCGGTGATCATTATATCCTGTCGGTGAACCATATACCAGTAACTGTGCAATAGTTGCTTGCCGGTGAATGTTGCTGGATCTCCAAAGTGCTAGTGTTTTAGTAGGTGTTGACATCAATGACAAAACCATACCAAAATACCAACAAAGTGGTGTTGGTACAGTTGTTCCTACCGATTCTAACGTGCTTGCTCATGTTTCCTAGTTGTGTCCTACTTGTTTTGGTGATCCACATTTATTGTTGTGCGAATTACTGGTGGTTTCTATGAACCAGTGATGATTTTCATGTTATGTGGTTTTTCCTCATGGTGTAGTGTGTTGCAGTTGAAAATTGGAGTGATTTCTAGTGGAGATGAGTGTTTGTGATTTTTTTTTAGGTCCATGTTATACTATGTAAATCATTATATTATTCTGGTGGTCAATCTTTGTATCATGTGATGTAATTTTGTACTTGAGGGTTTAGTTGACCTTATTATCAAGGTTGATGAATTGTATAAATAGGTGATATATTCATGTAATTTAGGATTCAAGGTTATGTATGCATTATTAGAGAGAGGTTTATGTGTGAACAAATGATTTATCCTTCAGTGTTGAGTTTGAGGAGAGATTGGTGTTGTAGGGAAGACATCTATGCTTAACCAGAACTATAATCAGGCATTTGGAGATGTTATTCTTTCACTTCATTTCTTCCAGATTGTAGAGTGAATCTTGTTGTAATTCAGTGAGACTTCCCTGAGGGTTGTAGCCTTCCAGGCCATTATATTTGAGCAGTGAGCTCTAGGCAATGTGCCTGAATGCATGTGCATTCCCCATTGTAATATTTTCACATACTACTGCACAATATCATCTTACTGTGGGTAGGTTCCCATCATAGTTTTTACCTTAACCGGGTTTTCCACATCAAAATCCAGGTATTGTGTGTTGTGCTTTCAATTTTCTTATCTGCCTTATTACAGAAATTTATCAGATATGTGTTTTGTGATTAAGTTTTATATTTCGGTGAAGACCGATTCACCCCCCCCTCTCAATCTTCCTTCTTGGTTGCTGCTAACAGGGACCATGGTGGTGGGTGCCCTAGTCCTCCTACTTTTTTGCACGTTTAAAAGGGTTGGTTCATCTCTGCAAATAATGCTTATTTTGAATATTGTAGCTTCGTACCTATTTCCTACACATAAAAAGGGGAAATAGGTTGGGAATAGGCGCATGCCTTAGGTCAAACCCCTATTCTGGAATTAAACAATGAAATTGAAATGAATGTAATTGAAATGACTGTAAGGAAACATTCTCCTTTTGAGAGAGATGTTGAATTATGACTGAAAATTCAATGATAATAACTCCTTGTGAAGTTTTGTTTGCCTCCACGTGGAATTAGGGTTTATGAAGTCTTCATCAAAAATGGATGAATAATATCTTCTTCAATGCTTGAATCTTGACTTTATTGTTGCTCCAAGGCTGATGGAAGAATGATTTATACTCAATTTCTTGAATTCTTGAATGCTTGATCTCATGTATGCTTTCTTATTAATGGATGTTCAAATAAGAGGGGAAATCTTGTTTATATACTTTCCCATTGGGAAAATTGACTAATTTTCCAACATGAGCCGACACAGAGAGTGAAAAATTCTCATTTTCGAATTGAGAATATGGGTTTAAAGGGGGCCCAATTTAGGGAGGACCATGGTGTGGCACCATGGTCCTAGTGAGAACCAGGGAACTACACCCTAGTCCTACCCTATTTTAGGTTAGAATTAAGGTGCATAATGAGTGGAAAATCATTTTTGGGGGATTTATGAGGGGTATGAGCATAATCAGTTCTACGAACAAGCTAAGGGGTGCAAACACTAAGGTAAAGACCCAAATGCGATCAAAATTGTAAAGGGTTGCAGTTTAAGGATGCTACATATAGAAAATAGTAAAAGATAATGCTGGACACAATTCTATGATTGGTAACAAGAAATAAAAAAATTATCTCTTAGGAAAAGTCTTAGATAAGTGGATAAAGTGAATTTTTAAGACAAATCATAGACTCATAATACATTCTTTTAAGGTGGTTCTAGGAGATGGAGCATGGGCACAAGGTAAACACATATGTCTCTACCTTGTTCCTAGCCTCTTTGTTGGATCCTTGGTAATCCAAGGCTATGACAAAGATAATGTGCCATAAATTGTTTTGGAAATGTTATCTTAGAGAGGTGGAAGATGTGTTGGAAAATGTGGACCCAAACAAAGGGGTTTTTCTACCAAAAGACTACTATCCGCTCCCACAATGGGTTTGGGAAGTTAGGAAGTACCCTTTGATTCACACTTAAAATCTCTTTCTCTCCTTCATTAGAGGAAATGGGCAATAGAAAGGAATGTTCTTTTCTTGAAAATATCATATTTTGGCCTTGAAGGAGGAGTTGGATGGTTTAATAAATACGTAAAGGAAGAAGGATTGGTGGATGGTGATGAGGAGGATGAGGAATTTGGCATGTTTATCAAAGAAGAAGTGGACTTGCCAAGCATGGACAAGGTTACAATCAAAGTAGAGGAGCATGTTGCTTGTGGTTTGGATTACCTAGTGAAAGATAGAAGGCAACTTTGTTTGGTGAATGACTAGGAAAATGAGCTTGGGTGCTACAACATAGTCACATACTAATAATAGTCAAATATTGGCCTTAAGTTAGACGCCATATGTTTTATGGTTTCTCTAATATTTTCTCCATTTTTCCACAATTTTTTTTTGGGGTTTCTTGGGTCACCAAGGGTAGGATTTTTTGATAATGGATGTATTGAAGTGGGTATTTGACTGGTATAGGTTCAAAGTGAAATTGAATATATGAATAAATTTAATATTTTTTATATTATAAATATAATGGGTGCAACCCCTACACTATTGTTTATTGATAAAAAAACATAACCAAAGATATTAATGAATGTTGATTGTAACCCAATGATAAAATCTAGTAGCTCCTTATGAGCGTAATCAACCATTATGAAATATCATCCATCTTCTAATCAAATATTATCCATGGCTCACTACATATTACAATAACAACCTATAACTAAGATCTTAAAATAAAGAAGATAGTGTTAAGTACACAAATAACTGAGAGGGAGGGTGAATCAATATATCTACAAATTTCAAATTCATTCGATATTGATTTATATTAATAATTTCTCTATGTCACAAACAATATCAATTCTAAATCATTAGAATAATTGCCTAGTCTTACTTTATTATTAGTGCAACTAAGTAGGATTGGGGGCCTAGCTTGATTGGTGAGAGCTTCTAGTGGTGAAGCATGAGGTCATGAGGTCTAGTCTCCCCTAAGATAAAGTGCTACTAGAGGAGGTGTCATGTCAACGTCAATAATCACATTAAAAAGTTTATCCAATGCACTGCAGTTTATAGGGGGTTCTATACCCGATTCCTACAGTCTAAAAAAAAAGTGCAACTAAGTATATAGTAAACACAATCACACATTAATACATATGGACACTAGATGTATGTCGAAACTATAAAGAGAAAAACTATGGTGAGAATACTTGCTTGGATCTATTGCCCAAATCTAGCCTTACAAAATAATAGACCACTTACATTATGAAGTAGGAACCAACCTATTGAAGATATTGATCCCCAATTACATTTGCAAGCACCAACCTACAACTGACACCAATCCCCTAGTCTAAGATCTAAGCACCAACTCAACATGTGACACACCAATATCACCAAAATACAAAAATATGAACTACAAACCTTCAAGTTTGAATACTCGTCTTCTATTGGATTTGAACAATCAGAATTACTATTATTATGAGGATTTGGTTATTATTGAGAGGGGGGGTGAATTAGTAATAAAACAAATCTACAACACTTCACAAAACTAAATTGGTAACTACTCAAACAATCTTCTAAGCTGATTTAATAAATCATTCACTCAAGTGTTCATCAATATGCAAACAAAGTAAAGATATCAAATGCACAAATCAACAATGCATCCACCACATGGACACAAATATTTTTGACATGGAAACCTAACTAAGAAAACCACGGTGGGAATTAGTACCCACAATATGTATTTGCACTCTTTTGGAATGCACCCAGTTAAAGGCCTAGCCCGATTAAGAGCTTAAAATATGCCCGGTTAAGAGCAGACCCTGTTAGGAGTCACTTGATCAAGGGATTTTGCCTCAGCCCTGTTAGGAGCTCTACCCTGTTAAGATTAACCTTGTTACAGGATTTCAAACTCGAGCTAAAGATCCACCCGGTGAAGGGATTTACAATATCAGACTTGTTAGGATCTACTCGGTTAAGGGATTTCAAACTGCTATAATTGTTAGGGAACAACAGGACAAATGATCTGATTATAGAACTTCCTTCCTTGCTAGTACATATCCTTTTTAGTACAACTCTTCTACACACATGCAGACACTTCAAACTGGTTCGGCAATACCTTCTTCTCAAACTACTGACACAAAATCTCTTCTCCAACTAGCCCTAAATACACTTTTCAGTTAGGGTGGCTACAAACCCTAATTACATCAACAAGATACAATGAATTTACATTTAGCGCAGGAAAACACTCTGCCAAAATACATTACAGATCATTACAAAAAAATTTTAGATGATTTCCATTGTTGAATGATCATCGCACATTGATTTGATAAGCAATCAAACCCTTGCTACATTCTTCTAAGCACTTTGTTGTTTCCCAAGAAATATGATCCTTGTACGCACTCAAATACCATCTTATCATTACACATGTTTTATGACATGTCATCACTAAGTTATGATCATGATAAGATCCACCGCCAAACCTTGAATCATCACCAATTAAAGATCTGATACTGATGTTCATTCTTCTTCACAGAGTTTATAACAGTCCTTTACAAATGTACTTTCTGGGTCACCAAACTTGATGCAATTTCAATCACAAACGCGTGTGAATGTTATGAACATAATCTGAACCGCAACACCTAAATCTTCTCTAATTGTATGTACCAATTACTTGATCATTGCTATGTTCCTGTTTACCAATTGACAACAACTTAGCAATTTTGTTGTCTAACTAATTCCACTGTCAGTTAGACTATATCGGTTGGTCTAGATGACCTAGATGACTAAACAAACATGGTTGCCATCAATGACAACAAATACCTTATCATATCAACTTTATTGGTCATCATCTCATATCATCATTTCCATCAGTTATGCCAACAATCTAGTCATCTTCTCATCTCATCATCATCTCCATCAATTATGCCAACAATCTCCCCCTTTGGCATTGATGGCAACACCAAAATCTCGCAAAAATCTCATCATACAAAACTAGAACTATAACTATTGACTGATATTTTCTTCTTTTCTTCTTTTATGTTGTTTCACTTGTTCTTCTCCCTTAAACAATTCTTCTCTTTTTGCTCTTCATTGTTCTTCTCTCCTTTAATTTTCTTCTTCCCCTTTAACAATAATGCCAAAGGTGTAAAGTGTCAAATTCATCTTCTATTGCTATTATTTTCTTCATCTCTGCTGCTCCCCTTGAGGAATATCCCTTTTCTCATCAATCCATAGTGAAAGATCTTCAATTAGTCCACTAGATTAATGTTGCAACAACATCTTAGTTGACCTTCTATAGGGGTATAACCCCTAGCTTGCCTCTGAGATACTCAAAGGTTGATTTAGGCAATGGCTTAGTGAAGATGTCAGTCAACTCCTCCTTACCTAACATGTGACCCATCCTCACTTTTTGTTCCTGCACTCTTTCTCTTAGATAATGATACTTCGGTTCAATATGCTTTATTCTAGCTTGCAAGACAACATTCTTTGAAATATTTATTGCACTTGTATTATCACAATATATGACCACCAGTTCTATCATATTCTCCTTCAATCCTTCTAATACATGTCTCATCCATATTGCTTGAGTAAACATACTCTATTTTTGTTGTAGACTGAGAAATACAACTTTTTTTCTTATTAGTCTAGGATACTAGTCTTCCTCTTAGAAAGAATGCACCATCGGTTGTGCTCATCCAGTCATCTATATTACCTGGCCAATCAGCATCTATGAACACCTTCAAAGAGAATTTTCCTTTGTATGGATACCATAGTCCATAATCAATAGTTCCTCTAAGATACCTGAAAAATCTCTTAATTGCCACCATATGAGTCTCTTTACGACTTTTCTATAATCTAGCCACTATACCAACTACATGATAAATATTCAATCTGCTATGAACAACATATTGTAGTTTACCAATCATTAATCTATATCCAGTTTCATCCACTAGATCTGAATCATCTTCCTTGGATAATCTACAACCAGTAACTATAGGTGTTCCAACCGGTTTAGAGTCTTCCATTCCAAAGGTTTTCAATACCTCCTTCAAATATTTGGACCGATTGATGAATATTCCTCCTTTCATCTATTGGACCTGCAAGAAAATGAAAATTTTGATTTCACCTATCAAAGACATTTCAAATTCCTTTTTCATTTCTTCTGCAAAATTTAAACTCATGTCATCATCTCCTCCAAATATGATATCATATACAAACACTTCTGCAATCAATAACTTGTCTCCTTTTATCTTCAAGTAAATGGTGTTTTCCTCACTGGTTCTTTGAAATCCAATCTTTATCAGGTGTGAATGGAGTCTCTCATACCATGCCCTTGGAGTTTTCTTTAACCCATATAAAGCTTTATGAATTTTACACACCATGTCCTTGTCTTCAATCAATGCAAACCCATCTGGTTGTTCAATGTAAACTTCTTCTAGAATTTCATTAAAAAATGCAAACTTGAGATCCATTTGGTATACCTTGAATCCTTTTAATGCTGCAAATCCAAGTAACATTCTTACTCCTTCAAGTCTAGCAACCGGTGTAAAGGTTTCTTCATAATCCTCACCTTCTTCTTGAGCATATCCTTTGCAAACTAGTCTAGCCTTGTTCCTAACCATTTCACCATCTTCATTCAATTTGTTTGTGAACACCCACTTAGTACCAATCACATTCTTATCAACTGGTCTGGGGACAAGTGACCAAGTGTTGTTCTTCTCTATTTGATCAAGCTTCTCTTGCATAGCCTTTATCCAATAATCATCCTTGAGAGCTTCCCTCACTGTCTTAGGTTCAATTGTGGAAATCAGACAAGCACTTTGTTTGATCTTTCTTCTTGTTTGTACTCCACCATTCATGTCTCCAATTATCTGATCTGCAAAGTGATTCAAATTTACATATCTAGGTATAACCAGTTTCGATGTAGAAGCCTCTTCTTCTTCTTTCGGCTAAGTAGTATCCTCCACATTGTTATGCTTAGTATCATTTTGAACTTTTGGTTCAATGATCACTATCTTTTGTTCATCTACTACATCAGACTTGTTGGTATCATCATATTTGTCAGAATACTCATCAAATTTCACAATAACACTTTCCACAATCTTCTTGGTTCTTTTGTTAAAGCACTTGAATGCTTTTCTCTTAGTTGAATAACCAAGGAAAGTTCCTTCATCACTTTTAGGATCAAACTTTTCGGTATACTCATCTCTCTTTATGTAACACTTGTTGCCAAAGACTTTGAAATAACTAACATTAGGAGTATGACCATACCATAATTCATTGGGAGTTTTGTCACTATCTTTTTTTACCAATATCC
Organism: Cryptomeria japonica; assembly: GCF_030272615.1. Classification (NCBI taxonomy): domain Eukaryota; kingdom Viridiplantae; phylum Streptophyta; class Pinopsida; order Cupressales; family Cupressaceae; genus Cryptomeria; species Cryptomeria japonica. Next base: position 863,129,213 of record NC_081409.1, on the reverse strand, counting down.
GATTCATTGTGTATACTACAATGTTGACTGCTTCTCTCCAAAACATTTTAGGTACTCAAGATGATAACCTTTATCATTTAGCTGACCAACACTCAACAAGTTATGCTTCAATCCTTCAACCCAATACACATCATCAGTATTACTTTTTCCATTTAAAGAAATAGAACCTTTAACTTTTACCAAGCATGGTGTATTGTTGCCAAATCTCACTACTCCACAATCAAATTCTTCAAGTGAGATGAACTTGTTCTTGTCACCAGTCATGTGGTTTGAGCAACCACTATCAATGACCCACTCATCATTGATGTCAATATGGGATACTAAATCTTTCTTGTCAGAAAGATCTTCCTTAACTGCTACAAAAACAATTTCCTCATTATCTTCATCCTCTGATTCCTCATCAATAACACCTTCATCTACTGCAACATAAAATTGTTTCTTACCTTTTCCCTTAAACTTTATGAACTTTTTGTTTTAATCATTGTTAGGACAATTGGCAGAAATATATCCTATTTTGTTACATGAGAAGCACTTAAGAGAAAGATTGCCTTTGTACTTATCAGTGCCTCTAGGAAGTTTCTTTGCCAATAAAGCCTCAATTTCCATCAATTTATGTTCATCATCCACTCCTTAATTACCACCACCATGATGACTTGACCTATATTCATGGTTATGATAGACATCCTTTCTTTTTCATACCGATGCATTAGATATTGATGCTTTAAAAGAAGATTCTGTTGGCATATGCACACTCCAATGAGACATTGTATGTGATTGAAGGTTTTGTCATTGATGGCAACCTTGCAATCCTATGGCACCGGCAAAGGCATTATACCGGCATCAACAAATCACACTCTACACCGGCACTCAGGACACCGGCACCGGCACAAAGAAAAGAAGTATACCAGCACAGAGGCCAACATGATTTTGTTTTATTATATTTTGTTTATTATTGTAAAAACTTTGTAAGCCAACTTGGAAAATTGTAAAATGACTCTTATATATAAAAGAGATCATTATAGACATTTGGTATGAGTGAAGAAGCATTAAAGAAAAATATTAGGCAGACCTATTATGTGAAATATAGGCTAAGGGTTTATGTAAGAAGAAGAGCAGAAACCGGTATTGGATCAGGAATTATAGATGCTATTGTAAAGCAATACAAGATATTGGATTTGTATAATCCTCATTGTAAGTCAGTGAGACTTCCCATTGAGCAGTGAGCTCTAGGCAGTTGGCCTTCCTGCATGTGCAGGCCCCTATTGTAAGTAATATTCTCTTATTGGCCAGTGAGTGATATTGTGGGTCACAAATCCCACCGAGGTTTTTCCCACACCGGGTTTCCTCGTTAAAACCTTGTGTTATGATGTGCTTTTCATGTGGATGTTCTTGATTCTGTTTATTGCATTATTTCTTGCATACCGGTACACTATTATAATATGTTCTGCATGTTTTAATTCAAGAAATTCTACTCACCGGTTAGATACTGATTCACCCCCCCCCCCCTCTCAGTATCTATGGGATTCCTAACAATTGGTATCAGAGCTTGGTCCTCTATTTTCAGAATCCTAACAGCTTGAGGAATATCTTGACACCGGTAAAGATGGAAAATTTGATGAAGCAACTTGAAGGAGCTCTTTCAGACTATGATGCAGAGAAATTGAAAAATATCAAACTAGAAGATGATTTAAGGGCAGCCCAGGATATCATTCAGGCACTTCAAGAAAATTTTACTATTGCAAGAAATAAGAGAAGAAAACTTTGTGAAAAATTGCAAAATGAGAATGATGAAAAGGAATCACTTAATGATATGATAAGCAAGCTGAAACAAGAAAACATGACAACAAAGAATGAGATGCAGGATATGACTATGAGATTTTGCAAAGAGATTGAGGATATGAAGAAGAATGAATAAGAATTGACCAGAAGACTAAGTGATGCAGCGAATGAGAACACAAGACTTAGCTATGAAAATGACATGTTGAAGACAGATCTGATGCATACTCAGAATGACTCAAATGAACTGATGAGACAAAAAGAAGTCTTAGAAAGAGAACTAGAAATTGCAAATCAACATAAAGAAAAATTCAAGAAAAGCTCAAAGGAACTTGGCACCTTGCTGAAGAATCAAAAACCTAAAGGTGACACTTCTACAATTGACTTTGAAGTTGGTGAAAGCTTCGCTACTGCAAATACTCAGGATCATAGCAAACCAGTAAGACAACCTAATGCTTATAAATTCAATGGAAAATGCTTTAACTATAATAAGTATGGTCATAGATAAAATGAATGTAGATCTAGAAATTATCAGAATATCAACACACCCACCGGTCAATGTTCTAAATGCAACAAAGTTGGTCACAACTGTAAAAATTGTAGAATGAATGTGAGATGTTATATTTGTGGAAGATTTGGACATTTGTCTAATCAATGCAGAACACAAACTGGCATAGGTTATGGGAAAGCTATTCAGAAGAATAATGTAACTTATTATGCATGTAACAAGATTGGGCATATTGCAAAATTCTGTAGAAGTAAAGGATCACCGACAGACAACAAAAGTTCTAGCTTGAAAGGTAAAGAAAAAGTTGAAGAGGTTAAGCAAGAATTCTCAAAACAATGGATTAGAAAAGCTGATCTAAATATTGGGAATACTCCTCCACTGGTGGAACAAATCAATGCTTCACCGGCAGGACAGAGTGATGCTTCACTGGCAGGATAGAGCAGTGCTCCACCGGCAGGAAGTTCTTCATCTAATTGAAGAAAGTTTCCTTGAGGGTTTGGCAATCTAATGACACGTGCTATTATTACCTCGGTTAGAGATAAGAAGTTGGAAATTACTTTTTACCGCCAGACAATGTTAAGCGAATACTTAACCAACATGCATTTAATGTGGTAGATGGCAAAAAGACACTATAAAATTGAGGTTTTGGCTACATTCCATTTCACCGAGATTTCAAACCTACGAAGAGCGTGAAGATTCCGAGCTAAGGAATTTCGAGCAAGAGGCAAGAACACTCCAAGCATTCATCCATCCTAAAGGAAGCAAAAGGTATTTTATCATGGCATCCACCTCTGCAATTGAATATATAGCAAACCCTACTATTGTCGAAGTGATAAAAAGACCTAGGCCCATATTTCAGTTAGTTCCTGAGGTAGCAAAGAAAGATGATACCTTAGGTGCTTTTTCTCAAATTCCCAAGGGAGTTGTCTATGCTGAAGACCCCAGAATGTACATCCACTACAACATTGAGGAACTAGGAGATGAAGAGATTAAAACCATGTTTAAAACTATGATATGTGATAAAACCTGCAATGTAAAAGATGAACACAAGATCATTGAAACCCTAGGATTTACAGAGATCCTTAGCATTCCTGAATTCCCCAAGGATGTGATTAGGATAGTCTTAAACAGGGTACATGGTGAATTTTTTGGTTAGATGCAATCCACAAAATCACTAAGGAAGCTGTGAAAGTTGTCACAGGGTTACCGACCACCGGTAAAAGGCCAAATAAAACCAAAAAGGTATCCAATGACCTAGTTACAAACCTAACTGGTGCAACATTCGACAAAAGGTCCCTAAGAGTTAATGATGTAACAAACATTAATGTGAGATGTATCAGCATGATATTAGGGTATAAAGCTACTCATGCAAATAGACTCAATTCAGTTTCAAGTTTATGTATTAAGAGTGCTTATGATATGGTCACAGATAATGCAAAGATTGATATATGTGAGTGGTTAAAGGATGAATTAATTGACAACCTTGGAAAGATTTAGAAGGACAAGAAACCAACTTTCAGGTTTGGAAATCTGTTAGGATGTCTGATGCTACATATAACCAAACAGGTTCCCGGTATAGGCTACAAGGAACTTGGATATGATATACCGGTAGGCAAATAGTTAATAGAACTATTCAATAACATGGGAGAAGACAAGGAAAACAATATTCATGACTGCTTTCAAGCATTAAAGGCCAAAATGAAGAAAAGAATCAGGTTATCACAAAAGATTGTCGACAAATACAAAGATGAAATATGCTTTGTAATCAAGAAGGATGAAATCTGGATGGAAGCAATCATCCCTAGAACAGTTTGGGTAACTGAGATGGGTTATGAAACAGATGATCATATAATTGAAACATATGCTAAAGCACTTCTAGAAGCCCCCAGAGAACCTAAGGAAGAAATATTTGGTAGTGCAGAAACTATTGAAAGCCAAATACAATCAAAGAAAAGAGTGAAAAAGGTTGAGGCAGTTGTAAGGAAAGGTTCCAAACAAGCAAAGGCCATCAAAGAAGATGTGTTGAAGAAAACTAGTATAACAGAGGATGAGTTAGCAGCTCCACAACCTGAAACTCACCTATCACCGGTAGGCACTTCTTCGGGGAGTGACATGCCTACAACTATCAAAAGAGTTGTAAGGAAAAGAGATCCCTCACTGGCAACCACACCCTCACCCAAGAGGACAAGACAAAAACAACAAGCAGTAAGATCTCCGGTAAGAAAGGTTACACCAAAGAAGAAGAAACTGACACCCAAAAAGAAGAAGAGGACAAACAAAGACTTGGCCTCTCTTGATATACTGCTGAATGAAATTACAGAGGAAGGTAAATTGAAAAATATAGAGAAAATATATGACACTTTAACAGCTGATGAAAAAGAACAAGTTGAAAATAGTGTTATATTGCATATGGACATGTATAAGAAGTTTTTGATGGAAGTAGTCAATGAAATTCTAGATGAACTATTTAAGAGACTGGAAGCAAGAAGACAAACAATAATAGAACTGGACAAGAAAATAAAGATTGAAAATCTACTTGCTATATATCCGGTAAACTCACCCAAATAAATTGATGACCTAATTGCTCAAGCCAACCGGTCAGTATTTTCTACTGCACACCAGCACATTGCTTTAATGGTTAGAAGAGTTAATGAGGTGACTAAGGAGATAGAAAATGGATGGGATATATTCCTAGTTGAAAAAGAAAAACAAGAAGAATACAGGAACCCCAAACCCATTAAAGTTTATCAGAAAGATAGAGACAAGGGTAAAGGTAAAGTTGGTGGACCACCTAGTATCAAGGCTAGAGACAACTTACCCCCACCTCCTTTGATTACTCCACCGGTAAAAACAACAGCTACAAAAGATCAACCGACAGCTGAGAGTATGGATGCAGAGGATGGTAATCCTAATCTTGAAGTCTTATATACTGTGGATGTTGATACTCAAAAGATCAATATAGTGGTAGATAAAGATACAGCTGATAAGACTGGCATGGCTAGTGAGCCTCCGGTAGCTGAGCAAACTGAAAACCTACAAGAGAAACCGGTGGAAGACAAAGAGAAAACGATAGAGCCTCAGACTGAGACAATGCAACAAATAGAGCAAAAGGCTCCAGAATAGGAACATAAGGAAACAGTGCCACTGACAACTAGAGAAATAGAAAACTATTGCTTAAAGAAATGTAGACACAAATAGACCTACCAGAGGTCAATACAAGCTTGGTTACTTCCACTGGTGGTACTCAGAATGTTGGTTCATCATCAGGCTACAAATCAACTAATGTGACTGAGGTACTATTAGATTCAATCAAAAAGATAACAGACTACAACTCACAAGCTTATAAGGCAATTGATGATACCATACCAATTTTGAAGGTAATTGCTCCTAACTGTAATACAGACAATAAAGATTCTTTAGCACAACTTGATACACTGTGTAAATATATCACAGAAAACATTGAGAAAATAAAGGAAGAGTCATTGAAAGATAAAGTAGAAATTGAAAAACATAAATTCTTTGATGAGCAAATAAAGAAGTGTAATAGAAATTTTGACACACTTCTACCAGAATTGTGTAATTTATTGAAAGAGTACAAAACTTTGTACAAAGACACCTGTAAGACAAACTTTTTGATTGTAGATATAGACAAAAAGATGAGCAAGGTACAGGATGAGATCAATAAACTTGCAGATAATTTTGTTAACTCACCTGATACACTATCAGTTTTTGAGGAGAAGATAACAAATTTTGATGAAGATTTACTTAAATTGGAAAGAGAGAGAGAGACAGAGAAAGAATAGTGAATAAGGCAAAACATTTGAGATCAAAACTAAGTCCAAGATTGGACTATCTAGCCACTTAGGCAAGCGGATTGAAATTCTCTGACATGATCACGAGGATCTCCCTTTCCTCTATATTTTTTGAATTTGGGTGTTTCGAATCCTTGTGGAAAGGGTGGCATATAAATATTCCTATCAAAAGGATAGGGACAGATGTCATTGAGTGAGAATTGGTTAGTTTTGACACCACTATGAAGTTGTTGGGCGAGATTCTCAACTTGTTGCCGCAACATCTCCATTTCATTTGGAGGAGGTGGTGGTGGGTTACCTCGAGGAATGTTATATCTGATGGGATCTCTACCTCTTTCCTCTTCATGACGACTTTGTCATTCTAATGCTTGTCTTAATTGGGCCAGATCAAAGTCAGAGGGGAGTTTTGCTCCTTCTTGAGCAAGCTTTAAAAAGTGAGCATCCGCATTGCTCCTGAGTATTTCATCAAAAAGTCTGTTAAAGAGAGGGTTATGTTGGGCCCTTTCTATTGTTGCATGAGTGGGAGTACTTGGGTTTTCGTCATTTGCATTTCCTCCAAGTGCTTCTTGAAATTCATTGAGATTTTCCTCTTCTTCTTCTTCCATTTCTATTTCTTGTTGCCTTGACTGTGATCGGGTTTGGGCCATTTTGTTTACAAGCTTTTGTTGAAGTTGTGTGAAAATGATGATGAGTTTTTGATGAAATGAGAGATTGATGGTTGGTGAATTGTATTGCATGTGGATCTCTAGCACTTAAAGGTAGATGTAACCGAAATTCCTTTTTGAATTGCTTGTTTGTTTTTGATAAGGCTGGATGTGATAAGGTGTAGAGAAATCTGAGATGTGTTACAGATTTAACTACCTAGTAATGAGAGGATTCACTCATGAACTAGTTTTAACCTACGTAGATGTGTCTCTTAGGATGAGCTTATCCTAGATGTAGAAACAATCTAAAAAGTGACGTGATGCATTTGATTCAAGCAATATCTAAAAAGAGAACTTGGGACAAGAACCTCTTAATGTTTTGAGATTTGGAACAGATTGATGATGAAGCGATGATGTATGAGTAAGATAGTGGATGAAAATGTTTTTAACTTCAATAAAAGCTTTGTGTCACAAATGGGACAAACTCTACCTCTTCCCTTTCGGGTGTTGGTGGTATTTCTCATGCTACATTGTATGTGATACAGAAGTTTGGGAAAAAGTGGGGATTAATCTTACCTCCTTGGTTCTTGTGATAACTCAAAGCTCTATATTGCATAAAAGCTCTGTGGTTCAATGACTCTGAATCAAATTCGTTTGTTTTACCTTGAAGGTACAGACGCATGTGACGTAGAAAAACTCTATGGGAGACAAAGATTTGTCTATTTATATAGAAGAATTTCCTTCTTTTGATCAAAGCCTCTGAGCTCAATGGTCTTCTTTTCAAGTTGATATTCTGATGACGTTTCTTCTTTCATAAGATGTGAAGAATGGTCATAAAGTTTGATTCTTTGTTGTTTTCACTTTTGTTTTTGGGTATGTTTGGTTGTTTTGAAAAATGTTTGGTTGGATGAGTACTTTGTTTTTGAAATCAATTTTTTTTTTTTTTATGTTTCTTTGACAAGAAAACAAAGCAAGCACACAAACACAAGAATGTTGCCTAAAAGGCACAAATGAGTATGGGTCTAGATCAACCCAATCCTTAGACTTTTATATGACCCTTCCTTTAGATGTATTTTAAGGTGTATTTCCAAAGCCTGAAGTCAACTCAATTTGCACTTGGTCTTGACTAAAATGAACACACTTCAAACACTTTTTATCCCTAAGGTCAAATGGCTAGTTGTGATAAATTTAGCCCACATCTTGATATTTCTTCGACTTTGGTACTACATACCTTATGAATCTTGTCGTGGCAGGTAAGGATGTGATATACTAAGTCTTGCACGAGCATAACAAATAGATGATCCCTATGATGGGGGAGTCACCACTTTTATCAAGCCACAAGTGACTTTTCAAAAAGCTATGTTTCTACTCAAGGAAATATGTATGGTGAGTATCTTGGGAGCAAAACTATCTATGCTCTTGCACTAAATTATATCGCAAATATCCTCAATCAATAGAATGGGTGGGCTACTACTTAAAGGTGTTTAGTCATGTTCGATGTTTTCGGACATAAGTTCATTCTGCAGTGACTCACTTAAGAGCCTTGTAACTAGTGGTGGGGCCCATTTGTCCTTTCGGCCAGTTACACTGTAGGAACAGCTATACCCAAGGTTACAGTTTTCGCTCTCACTTGATTTTTATAGCGGCTCGAAGGATTTACCGTGCAAGGTCATTCCCAAGAGTGATGTGTCTCTTGGTAGGCCTCTCTTTAAAATAAAAAATTTTGAGTGTTACTAACACTTTTCTCTTGTACCTAGGACCACAAAAGCCAAGGGAGAGGATAGTGTGTGTTAGAAGTGGGACCACTCGACCAACTTTTTGCACAAGTGTGCCAAGTACGAAAAACACTTGTTCTTTTTAATTTGCCATTGCAATATGATCTAACTATTTGGAGATGTTACTCCAACATTCATGGTGTTCTTTTTAACTTCAAATGCAAAGGTTTTGAGTAAACTAGAATTTTGGGAATCCTGGTCAACTGAAATTGAAGCACGTATGCATGAAGAAAAATCGCTTTGCAAAAAGTTTTAAACAAGTTGATTGTGTATTTTATGTGCACCAAAAATTGAAGTGTGGATTGTAAATTCTTTAGTTTGATGCAAGAAAATGGAATTGTTGATTTTAAGCACCAAATAAAGTGTGTTTCCTAACTTGCAAGAAAACAAATGTTATTTTGTTTAGTTTTAATGCACCAAAGAAACAAGTGATCCTAACTGGAGAGAAAGGGAAAGTTTGTTTGTTCAAGTTTTAAAACACCAAAATAAAGTTTTTTATTTTAAAAAGGTGAGTTTTTAAACCTCCACAAACAACAACCGGTTAGTAAAATCCATATCTAAGGGGGGCTTCCACAAGCCTAAAAATTTTCACTTTTTTGGTTACAAGGTCTTTTTTACAACGTTCTATTACAATAGCGCTAGTTTGTGTTTGACCAGAAGCACTATTTAACGCAAACGTGCTAAAAGAAAAAGAAAGACAGAGAAGGCAAAAGCGCTTAAACAAGGTCAATAGCACCAAGACAGGGTCAAAAGTGCTCAAACCATGTCAATAGAGCTAAACTTGATACAATAGCACTATTGTAAGAACAATAGCGCTAGAACAACAAGTATCAATAGTGCTATAATGTGATCAATAGCGCTAAAGCGCAACCTGTGTGACAATTTCAACATTCAAACATGTTATTGGCTAAAAAAAATGATCTCTTGGGTGTTTGGATTCACGTTGGGTTCACCAAATGATGCTCTGCAAAATGGACAAGGTTAGCAAATGACAAACAACACAAGACACAAGAAATCGTTAGTGTTAGTTAACCAAAAGCTAATCTAAATAGGCATATCAAAAGAGATACTAAGAACATGAAAGAATATTTAACTAAATAAGCAAATATGATGAGGCATCTCCAAATGCCTCCTAACATGTTCTTGGCTCCTTCTCCTTTGTTCCTCTCCTCTCCAAGTTCCAAAATAGTGTAGCTCTCAGTAGCTTTTTGCACTATGGATGCTTATGGAGGATTGAGATTTGGGTATTTTGCTCCAAATGTAAAATGAAAAGCTAAAATACTAGATGCTATTAAAAATGATTGATTTTAACCAAAATAACAAGATATTAGTTTGCTATGCTAAATGCTCTCTAAAATGCCTATAGGTTAAATGCATACAAGTTTTCAGGATCTGGATTATGACGAAATGAGCTCTATTTATAGGAAAAATGGAGCAATGGATGGTTGAGATTGAACAATCTCAACAAGGGTCATGATTGAATGATTTCAAATCCATGTGGGGGTGTTCAACCCAATCCCAGGATGACATGTGTCAATGTGAGATAGGTTGAGAGGAGAGGGAATAAGCATTAAATGCTTGACATGACCTTGGGAGTTAAGGTCAAGGTTAGTTGAATGAATAAACTCTTTACTCAAAGAATAAAGCTTTTATCCAATGGATAAACTCTTGTGCAAAAGGCAAGAGGGATAAACATGGTCAAACCAATAAATGTTTGGGGAGACAATTTTGAAATAACCATAAATGGTTATGTAAGAGCCATTAATGGTCATGTAAGAGCCATTAGTGGTTTTGGAAGACTTTGGAGGTTAAATTGTTGAAAACACAAAGCATTAAATGATTTTCAAAGACTTTGAAGTCTTTGAGAAGTGACTCCAAGTTGCTTAGGAATGTGACAATAATTAGGGAATGGATTAGGCTAATTAGGAAGGGCTTAGAAGAATCTAGAAGGGGGTTTAGGAGTGCAAGTGGATTTGGTGGGTGAGGGAAAATAGGATTTTAATTAAAATAGAATTAATTTATTTCAATTTGTGTGTGCAAGTTGCATTTGTAGGAAAATGCAAGTGGGGGGGATAAATGATTTAAATAAATGTTTTATTTAATTTATTTAAAAGAGGAATAGGGGGGTTTAATTAAATAAATAGATTTTATTTATTTAATTGATTTGTGACCTTGGTTCTAATGAATTAATTAAAATAAATTGAATAATTTACTTAATTAATAGGAGAATGTTTGAAGATGAATTAATTAAATATTAATTAATTAACTCCTGGCTAGTGGATTTTTAATCAAATAAATAGCAAATATTTATTTAATTAAGTTGGACAGATTTGTGTGACTACAATATCAAATGCATAAATCAACAATGCATCCACCACATGAACATAAAGATTTTTGATGTGGAAACCCAACTGGGAAAACCATGGTGGGAAGTAGCACCCACAATATGTATTTGTACTCTTTTGGAATGTCCCCAGTTAAAGGCCTAGCCCGGTTAAGAGCTTACAATATGCCCGGTTAAGAGAAAACCTTGTTAGGAGTCACTCGGTCAAGGGATTTTTCCTTAGCCCTGTTAGAAGCTCTACCCTATTAAGAGTAACCTTCGTAGAGGATTTCAAACTCAAGTTAATGAGCCACCCGGTGAAGGGATTTACAATATCAGACCTATTAGGATCTACCCAGTTAAGGAATTTCAAACTACTATAACTGTTAGGGAACAATAGAGAAAATGATCTAATTATAGCACTTCCTTGCTTGCTAGTACAGATCCTTTTCAGTACAACTCTTCTACACACATGCAGACACTTCAAACTGGTTCAGCAATACCTTCTTCTCAAACTACCGACACAAAATCTCTTCTCCAACTAGCCCTAAATACACTTTTTAGTTAGGGCATCTACAAACCCTAATTACATCAACAAGATGCAATGAATTTACATTTAGCACAGCAAAACACTCCACCAAAATACATTATAGATCATTACAACAAATTTATAGATGATTTTCGTCATTGAATGATCATCGCACATCGATTTGATAAGAAATCAAACCCTTGTTACATTCTTCTAAGCACTTTATTTTTTCCCAAGAAATCTGATCGTTATACGTGCTCAAATACCATCTTATCATTACACACAAATTATGACTCATCATCACTAAGTTATGATCATGATAAGATCCACCGCCAAACCTTAAATCATTACCGATTAAAGATCTGATACCGATATTCATTCTTCTTCATAGAGTTCGTAACAGTCAATTACAAATGTGATTTCTGGTTCACCAAACTTGATGTGATTTCAATCACAAACTCACGCCAATGTTATGAACATATATTCTGAACTACAACACCTGAATCTTCTCCAATCATTCGTACCAATTACTTGATCATAGCTATGTTCTTGTTTACCAATTGACATCAACTTAGCAGTTTTGTTGTCTAATTGATTCCACTACCGGTTAGAATATACCAGTTGGTCTAGATGACCTAGATGACTAAACAAACATGGTTGTCATCAATGACAACAAATACCTGATCAAATCAACTTTATTGGTCATCATCTCATCTCATCATTTTCATCAGTTATGCCAACAATCTATTCATCTTTTCATCTCATCATCATCTCCATCAATTATGCCAATAATTACTTCACACAATGTATATGATCTTAACTTAAAACTGCAAAATGATTTAGATTTAATTAAAAGCATCACCCACATACTCCCACATCGATCACACCTTTTAGAAATTACAATTTAATGAACATGCTAGGAATTAACCTAGATTAACTCTGTGTGTGTATGTGTATTACAATGATTATTACATTCACATGTTGACCTATAATAAGATTAATATATTTACAATTTGACCGCAAGAATAACCCTTAAGAAAACATGTAATAGGCCAGGTCCAAAAGCCCACACATTATTGCAAAATAAGGGACATGTTATGCATTACCTAATACACATTTTTTGGGGCCCCAATGTATTCTTGGAATCAAGGAACACTGAGAGGGGGGTTGTACAGGAGGGGATTTGTCACCTCCAAGATGATGAATCTCAGAGGACAAATCGATCTACTGCTACCTCACTCAAACTGGCACTAAGGTGAGCCAAGGGATAAAAATTACAGAGTTAATTAGTTAATCACAATTTGAGGCTCTTAGATGACTCTATCAAGCCTCTGTCCAAAGGATGAGTGCTCAGGTCTAAGACACTAGTGTGGCGCACTATCATCCTATACGGACAAGGTATAAAATTCATATAGGGAGTTTTAGGTGCGATTATAATGCAGTAAAACAAGTAAAGTAATGAAGCTAAACTAGTAAATGCGAATATGAAATAACCAAGATAAAATGGAAGGAGAAAAAGGGAAGAAATTAAACAAACAATAAATCCATGCTACAAAACCTCCAACCAGATGAATCTTCTCTAATATAACCTACACACAAGCTAGAAAGGAAAATGTTGGGGGTTGTGTTTTGGAGTCTTCCTTAATTAGACCCCTGTTTTGGTGTTTCCACCTCCATGGACAACCCAGATAGATAGATAGATAAAAAAAAGATAAATTTAAGATAAAATAAATGATAGAAGAGGGGTGTGATAAATCCCAAGATGTTCAAAGATAGGATAAATAGATAGATGTTACCATAGGCTTGATAAAACCCAAGAGAGTTGCGAGAGATATCATGAGAGCTTGAGAGTGTTGTAGCAAGTAAGTGAGAGAGCAAGAGCAAGTTGTGAGAACCCATAGAGAGAGAGTCTAAAAGAGGTTTAATAACCAAGAGGGCTTGAATGAAGTGACAGATGGATTTAAAAGAGAGAAGAGGAGGGTCGTGAGATGTCTAAAAGATTCGAAGCCATTTCCACCAAAATACACAGGTGACAAGTGGAAAGGCATGCCCAAAATCAACATTAGAATGGTGTGATGTCGTGGGATGAATGCGCGGTGCGCTAGTATCCAAATGAATCACGCTCAAAAATAGCAGGAGACAAGGGAGACACATGGCTAACCAGACTGACGTCACAAGGGAGATGCTAGGAAGGGTGTCTTGAGCATCCTGAGAGGGAAAAGTCTAACGTAAGGGCTGAAGTGAGCCTACACAGCTGCTAGGGGAATGGACACCAAAGTGGTTACAAAAGATGTAGGTCAAATTACAAAGGGTTATGCAATTTGCGACACTATAGGGGTGAATCAATGTTCTGCAATCTTTAACATTATAAAACTAATTCTTCAACCACTTAATGCAAATCAACAAAAGTAAGATGCAAGAACATAGAGAAAGCAACCATAACACCAAGATTTTTATACGTGGAAACTCGGTTAAGGAAAAACCACGGTGGGGATGAACCCACAATATAAATATACTCTGCAGAAGTATAGAAATATTATACAAGAGAATGCACATGCATTTAGGCACACTACCTAGAGCTCACTACTCAAAACAAGAAGTGATACAACCCTTGGAAGGCTCATTGCCTTACAAATGAGTTACAAAAGATCACTGAGCTATTTAAACTAAACAATAGCATCTAATAATGCCAAATTATAGTTTTGATTAAGCTCATTAATCAAACATTTCATATTTTGCCTTATATTACTCTATTCCAATGTTCAGCATTAATCTAGAGCAAAAATATCTGACTTGCGCATGTGAAACTATGCACACTCAATCATCAACACCTTCTGCATACACAAAATGATCAACTACATCAGCCTTATATATCTGCAACATCAAATCTTATCGGCTATTGTCTGTGTGAAAAGTGGATCGTCTCTATATCTGGACTACACAACACTTCAATTAAGTCATTAGATGCATGGTTAGTAAATCAATCAACAATTAACAATAAACCATCACAAAGTGACTTATTGCCTTCTAGTAGATGCGAATTTAGTCTAGCTCTTAGATTTTAATATGCAATACTAGTGACTAAACAACACTTAAATGAAGGATTTAACCTATATGAGTATGAAATTGAGCTAAATGGATGCAAGATTAAGCTAGATAAATGCAAGATATGCAAGATTAATAGACATTAGTCTAACATGATTAAGCTATGAATGAGTATTTAAGCTATGATTTAACAAATATGTAATAACTAATATGCAAATATTCTCAATATAAAATCTTTATGAACCTAGAGCAAAAACACCATGATAACAATATATTATCCAGGATCCTTGATTAGGAGATGAGAGCCTGAATTTATAGAAAATTCATAAAGAACTGATGGTCAAGATCAAATGATGATGAGTGGTCAAGATTTTCCAAGAGGAAGCACAATCTAGGTGAATTGATGTGATTGGTTGCTTTTGTCAGTTTTAAAGGAAATTGAACTAAAATTAAGATAAAATCAAAAAAACCTGATTTATTCTCTATTTCATTCAATTTTGAGATTAAACTGTTTTAATTGCTTTTGTGAGATTGTTTTCAATTTTTATTTGATTTTCAAGATTATCTCCTTTTGATTTCTTTTCTCAATTTTTAATTTTTTTTTTAAATTAATTCATTTTTGATGATTTAATGGCAAATTGATTTATTTAATTAGATATGCTAGGATATTTAATAAAACAAATTGGATAAATTGTTTAAAAAAGATTTACTTGAAATGGTCAATTAATTAAATAATTCAAAGTGATTAATTTGTCATGTGACAATGATGATTTAAGAAATTAATTGTGTGCTCAAGATTAATTTTAATTGCCTTTGGTTAGGACCTTGGTGATGAAATCGAGATTAGGGGGCCTATGGTTTAGATGACCATTTTTAAGGTATTACATTTGCCCCTCTTTGAATTAATGTGCAAGCAGCACGTTAGTTTAAAGAATAGGTGATGTCAAATAGAAATAAGTTTTGAACTTGATGGATCACAAACCAATGAACAGCGAGATGTTCAGCTTGATTTGAAGCGATGAAACTGAACAAAGTTGATTAAAGCGACACTGATCCTGAACTTGATTGAACTAGGATCGACAAAGAGAAAGATATCGTTCTTGAACTTGATTGACCAAGAAACAAGCATCAATCTAGAACTTGATTGAACTAGATAGAGTGACAGATGCAACCGATTCCAAACTTGATTGAACAAGAATCAACTAAGCAAAGTGATAAAACTAATTTCAAACTTGATTGAACAAGAACTAATTAGCAAGAGAGAATGTCTAGCTTGATTTGATGTGATTGAAACTGAACATCGATTTTGAAGATTGATTCAAATAAGGACAAATATTGATATGCCCCTAAAGATTGCTTTATTTGACATCAAAGAATCTCAACTTGATATGATGTGATTTAGTTAAGATGCCCCTAGTAACGAGGTTTAATTGATTTGAAAAGATTTTTGCTCAACTTTTAATGATGATGATTATTGAAAAGATGATGAGGTCATGAGTATGCCCCCTCGGGAACGAAATCGAAAGATAGCGAGGGTACGATGATTTTAGGCAATTTTTAGTGATGATAATTTATTTGAGCACAAATATTGATGTTGAAGATTAAAATCGGAGTTGATTGGAGAATTTTAAATTTAGATTTTGAATTGAGGTGCAAAACGATTCGAAAATTGACTTGAGGATGAAAGTGCTAAGTGGTCAACATCGTGAAATTTTGATTAGAGAAGTGACATTAGATTTTGATTTTGATCCCGAAAATGGACTCAGGACAGTCGATTTAGCTTAGAGTACAAGTTTTACGTCCATCGGAGACAGTTTGAAAATTAGGGTTTAGCCTATATAAGGGGTTCATGTTATAATCAATAGGAAGTTTAGCACCTTGTTTTGCTAGCTCTAGAAAATGCTCTTCGTTTTTTCTATCCATGATGATCTTCATCATTTTTTGAAAATGTTTATCCTTTAAACAACTATTTATAACAGCTTCTGTATGTTCAGAGGCTTCAAAATTGTTTGATGAGGAATCACTGTCAGTAGCATGGGTGCTAAGGTTGTCATAAGTATCATGTTTAGTAGCTTGTCTTCCTTGCCTTTCTCCAGACATAGTGGGATATAGGGGCTGATAAAAAATTGGTAAATTTGACAATGAAGGTTTATTAGAGACAGGCTCTTCTACAAAGAATGGATTATCTTTTGATGAAAAGGATGGTCCTTTACCTTTGTCAGCTTTCTTGTGAGAAATTTTGGTTTGAGCAGGTATTTATGACTAATATGATCGAGAGATAGATGTGATGCAGAAGTCAAGATCAAATTGAAGCTAGTTGTTCGTTTAACGTAATGATTGAGAGAAGTAACTAAGATTCAGTCTAGTTTCAGGAAATATCTATCCTGTATAAGACGTGATCTAATTAACTTAGTTTGATTTGAGAGAAGTGACTAAGACTCATTCTGGTTTTAGGAACAATCTATCCTATGTAATACGTGGTCTAAGTGACTTAAGTTTGATAAGTAGTTAATTGAACTAAATGAAAGATGATCGACAAAATCGTGCAACACAACAATAGGTGTACACTATCAAGATTGTTTATGCTCAGGATTATGATGACCAGTTTTATGCTCGTTGTAGACTGATTTACAAAATTTTGACTATTCTGGACTGACAAAATCAAGAATTCGTACGACGGAGTTTTTAGACCTAGACGATAATTTAGCAGCTCCCAAACGATAGAGACAGTTTTTCATACGAGTTGTTGCCTAAACTCGTATGACAGTTTAATGGCCTCCATATGATAATATATTGAGTATGATATTTATTCGTACAACAGTATGCTAAGGTCCAGATGATAATTCTGTAGACTCGTACAACAGTTTTAATAGACCGAGATGAGAAACTGATAGGATCAATGAAGAATCGTACGACAATATGTATGTAGCCAGATGATAATTCAGTAGACTCATATGACAGAGGACTGGATAGAGATGAGATTCTAACAAACAGAGTTTTGATGACTGACAGAGACTAGTTTTTGGACACAGACAGAGTTTTGATCACTGAGTTGTTGATTTGTATTCTCCAGTTTCGGTATTTCATTTTTAGTTTCAGGGATGAAAACATAGTAAACACGCAAGATGTATAATGACTTCAAGCACAACACACTAACCCTATGAAAGTTGGCTTAGAGAAGAAAACATTTTCTTGCAGACTTAAGTACACACCCAATAGCTAATCAGAATACGGCCGCTAAGTCTCACGCAATGGATTCTCAACGTCGTATTAACCGACTTCAAATGCTAATGGGGGCACGATATGGCAAGTGTCTTGGGAGAGTTACTATCTCTCTTGCACAAAGATTATCCCACTTTCAGAGGTGAATCAAGTAGCCTCTATCTTATAGTTCTTAGTCAAGAATTTTGTTCAAAATTACCCCTTGAAGTCACAAAAGCATGATTGAGGCCTATAGCCCGACAAGGTACCGAAACAAGTTGTAGTCACCTAAATGTGATTGAGACCGCGAGGCCCTACAAAATGTCCAATATGAGAGATCTCAAAGAGAAAACTCAAATAATCTCATCCTCTGAGACTTTAATCACCAAAGGCCTATTTATTATAGTGGATTGGAATGCTCAGGTTCAGCTATGCTCACTTGGGTCGTTCTCATAGGGTGATTACTTTTTCCCACTGTGACAGGCCCGCTAAAGGTACACAAATCTCAAATTTAGAAAAAGCTTCGAGGGTCTAGATTTCTAATTGTCTATGTAGACAAGAGCATACTCTCCTACCTCTTAGATCTTTCTAAAAATACAAAAGACAGATTTGTTCATTAACTAGATAACAATTTAAGTGCCTAAAAAATGAATTTATTGAATACAAGCAACCTGCAAGAACAATGTATTAGTAGTCATTTTTCTTTTGATTCTTTGATAGGCGTATGTTTGATTGATAAATTCTTTGCCAAGCATTCTGTAGAAAACTAGTAAGGCTTTGAAAATCTTAGGTAGACAGAAGACAAATCAGGGTTAGCGTTAGCATTAGTAAAATCCAAATTTAATTCATGAAAAACCCTGAAAAGTATATTGTTTTTTAAACGAGAAAACAAAATTCGTACGACAATATATACCTTCTCGTATGAGTATTCCCACAGACCCAGATGATAGAACACAGAATCTGATATTCAGAGCAAAAACTCGTACGAGTATTCTCATTGAACTGAACAATAAAAGATAGAATTTGATAGAACTCGTATGATATTGGGTAAATAATCGTACAACCTTTTGCAGAGACTTGTATGGACGAAAGATGAGAAATTAAAAAAAAAAAAGAGGGATTTTGAGGCTAAAAGAATGAATTTCGTGCCCCACAATGGGTGCCAAAAATGTGTGTGTGAAAAGTGGATCGTATCTATATCTAGACTACACAACACTTCAATTAAGTCATTAGATGCATGGTTAGTAAATCAATCAACAATGAACAAAAAACCATCACAAAGTGACTTATTGCCTTCTAGTAGATGCGAGTTTAGTCTTGCTCTCATATTTTTATATGCAATATCAGTGACTAGACAACACCTAAATGAAGGATTTAACCTATATGAGTACAAAATTGAGCTAAATGGATGCAAGATTAAGCTAGATAAATGCAAGATATTTGTTAGCATCCCCTCAATTTTCCATTAAAATTTCAATCTTGGAGGTTACCTTTGGTGTTTCTTTCCTTTTCGGTGTTTATGTCTCCTCCCTTTGAACCTATGTCATTGAACCTTCAAACAATTCAAAGGTTCAAGGTTTAAAGCACACTTAAAGTCATGTTATTCACGACTTTGTTTTATTGAAAAGCAAGTGCATTATTGTAATTTGTTTTGAACTTTGAATCCTTGAACCTTTTTGGTTCAAGGTTCAAAATTTTTTTTTGCGTAAGTCACGGCTGTGTAATGTTATTTAATGAGCAAGTGTAAATGTGATTAAGTCAGTATTGAACTTGAACTTTGAACCATTTATATTTTGGTTCAACGGTTCAAAGTTCAAAGTGTTTTCTTTGTTTGTTGTGGTTACTGCTCGTTCTCGGTATTATTTCGAGCCGCAATTTGGAAAGTTTTGTTTTTCTCTCTCTCTGAATGAACTTGAATCGTTGAACTCCTTATGAGTTGGTTCAAGGTTTAAAAGGTTCATTCCAAGTTGACTCTAAAGATTTTAATAACACTAGAGGTGGCGCGGCAAAAAGGAATATTCTCGACATCTAATAGTTTAAAATTCTAAATTTGGAAAGAAATCATGAGAACATTAACTATTTGTGCAGAGGTGATCGGAAATTAAGAAAGTGTCAGGATTTCAATAATATCACTATTACCTCACATGTTTGAATGAATCATTATGATGTGTGCGTAGATTTTTCTCAATTTTTTCCCATTTGTTCTAAAAGACATGTGAATTCATAAAAAAAATTGTAAAAGTTGTAGTTGTTATAACTAAATGAACCGGAGACGTCGAAGGTAATTTCAGCTCCACTTTCCTGAGGGGGTTTCACAGATTCATGGTGGTAAGAGGTGAGTTTAGACAATTTCCCTATATTGTATTTCTTTAGTTTAGAAGGTCTATCATTATAGGAGAAATCATTGGTTTGTTGGAATATAATTCTATCTTGCTTTAGAATTGTTTGATAAAAGTATAAGTGGTCATTATGAGGCCAATACTTCTGAAACTTGGTCGAACATCATGCTTGGTGAGCATACTTCCAGAATTAGATGACACTTCTTTGGCTCAGGCCAACTTGGGAGATTTCTTAGAAAGGGCCAGAAACCCTGAAGTTGATTCAATGATGGAAAAGATGGTAAGAAGTGGTCTGGTTGAAGCCGCAGCCTTTCCAACTGTTGCTCCCTATCCAAATTTGGTAATAGCGTGCATGAACAGATATGACGATTATAACAGATGTATTAGAACCAATAGTGACAAGTTGCTGGTGGATATTAGCAGAGAGACAGTAATGGCTGCAATGGGGATCCCACATAAGGATTCATAGGAGGATTGGTCAATTGGGACTTCATATGCATTTTTCTCTGAAAAGAAAAGCACATATAGAAGTGTTATTGCAAGAAATTGGCCTCTAAAGGTGCAAAAGGGTGGGTCATGGTTCTCAAAGCCCTTAACCAAGGACCACTTCATTATGGAAGTGTGAGATATTTTTATATTGTTGAACAAGCTGAAGGGGAACTCGCACTCCTTTTATTGGGAGGACTGGATGTATTTTTATATCCAGGTGCTTCTATTAGGTGAAAAATATCTTTATTGGGTGCAAGTGATTGTAGAAAGGCTCCATGAGGGTTTGAGAAATTTTGTGTGTATGTCTAGCTTTTACATGTCTTCTTATTTATTCTTCATATTAGCCTATACCAGAGATTGGCACGGACTGCATAGTGAACCATGGGTGGATGGCATGAAAGTCTATGACTACTATCCCTTACTACAACAATAGAGATATGTGGAGCATTTCACCAGGTGGAATGGTGTATTTTTCAAGAAGACTAGCATTTGAATTACAAGGTGATATTAATAAAAGGATGTCAGTTGAAGCCATGGAATTGATTAGCATATATGGCATCTTTTTCATTCAGTTTTCCAGGCTTACCTATCTCCGAGTTGGTGGTTTTGAGGGTGAACAGTTCAAATTACCTAGATACGCCTTTGATAGCTATGTACTCATCGAAGTGAGCAAACAATTGGCTCATATTGACAAAAAGTTAGGAATAAAGGGGGAATCCAAAGTTTCTTTTCCAATTGAACTTGGCTATTACAGTTGTAAATATGTGTCTGATCATTTGAATTTTGAGTTATAATTTAAGAAGATGAATTTGTAGACTTACATAGCTAGGCAGAGGTTTCACAACAAGGGATATTTTGTGGAGAATCTGAATGTTGATGATCATTTTTGTCATGAACCTTAGTTGGAAGATTAATGGGAAAATTGTAGCGATGAGTATGAATTAAGAAAGAGATTATGGTTGAGATTCACTCTACAGCAAGTAATCACCATGAGACTTCCCATCAATGTGTCTGGTAAATAGGAATAAATAGGGGAGGATGTTTTGGATTCTGAATTTAGTAAGAAGGTTCAGGGACAACTGATTCCTAAGATTGATTGGGATAAAAGGGAAGATGAGAACATTAGGCCAAGACCTTTAATGTCATAAGGAGAATGGAAAAATGGCTAAGGGACCAGAAATTTAGAAAAGGATCACTCATGCCTTCCCATGAACTAACAATCGGTTTGCATGCTACAACTCAACTTCCTATTTCTACCTCTAACAAGATTGTTGATGTTGCAGGTGATACAAAGCCAGTTGTTGAAGAGGTCCAACCTAGAAGATCAAAAAGGTATCCATTGAGTTCTTCAGTAGTCCGAGTGACTCACTTAAGAAGCAAAAAGAAGAGCAGAGAGCCAATGTTGAATCAAATTGTTGTAGACTTGGATTCGACTGAAGAAACTGAAGTGATAATGAATCAACGGGTATTCAACAACCCTCTAGTGCAAGATGCAGATACATGAACCAGAAGGAGATCCAAACCTAATGAGTAATCTGACTGTAATTGACTCCCTAGATGCTCAGACACCTCCACCTTCAAAAGAAACTCCCAGCACTCCCCGATGGCTAGGAGCTTCTATTGGGAAGAAACGTAGTGTTGTCCCTATCACAATTCCTATGAAAGTTATGGTGAGCATGTGCCTCAAAAAAGTGTCTAAGCCAAAGAAACTCAAAACACAAGAAATGGTGGAGGTAGACGAGGCTACAGGTCATTGGACGGCTGAAATAGCTAAACCTATCCTAGGCATAAATTTAGAGAAGGCCACTGAAGATGATTTCACTGTGGAGAAAATTGATTTAGGAGTTGCTTCACGAGCGGTTGACGTTAAGCACTTGGAATCCTCTACAAAGAGGATGATTTCCAGGTCTTGGAAGGATGAGAAATATAAAAAGAAGTTAAAACAAATCATCACCCAAATGGTTGAATACATCAACACCATCCATCATCCAAGTCCTCAACCCCTGTCACAAATGACACTATCTTTCAATCCTAAATCACCGGTGAACCAAAAGTTGTTAGATCAAGTTCAAAGGAATAGAATGGTGGTAGAGATGTTCGATGAATGGCTTGATCTTATAATATAGTAGGGTTCATATTATATTTCTAGCTTGGTTAAAGTGTATGAATATGTTGTAACTGTAAGTAAAGAGTTAGAGCTAGAAGTTGTTTCCTGGGAAAAGGAAAGGACTAAATGGGTGGCAGTACTTGCGCAAATGAACGATGTGCAGAAATTTGGCGTAATGAAGTTCTTAGCTCAGAAACTCATGGAGAGTTTGGATGATAATGTGCTTTATGTGTCGAGGAAAAATGTAGAGTGGAGAAATTCCATCATCAAACAAGGTCATGAGGAATCTACAAGGTTGCTTAAAGGGCTAATAGATCTAATTGACACAATGCAGAAAGATATTAAGTGCATTGACATCCAACTCATGAAGGAAGATGCTTAGACAATTCAAGTTGCTACAAACATGGTGAAAATCTTCAAGGAGAGAATTCAACTCATGAGGGAAAAAAATTCCTTGACCACAAATGATTCCTCAAAGGTGGCTTGAATAGAGTCAATGCTCACAGTTTTCTCTGACCATTTGGAGGTGCATAAAGCTAAAGTGTTGCAGGTAAATATGGATAAGGAGGTCTGGAAACAATGCATCTTACATATTGGACTTCCATATTTTCAAGTCATCTTGAATTTCTTAGCAGCACATCTGGAGTGGCGTAACATGTGCAGTTTCACGACAAAGCAAGAAAAATCGGCAGTTGCCTCTTCCATGACAGAGTCCTGATTAGCTAGCAGATGAGATGTCATCCTATTTGTGTCTTTTGTTTATTTAGTTTTATAAAGTTCAAAGAAGACAGTTTCTTTGACTCTAGGTTAGAGTTACAAGATTTAGGGTTATTTCATAATAAACTATTGGCCTAGAGGCTATATATGTTAAAAACTGAAGCTTTGTAAAGGTCCAAAAAACTTTGATTTGGAGGAACAGATTTGATTTTCCTTTTATTTCTCAGATTTGATATTTCTAGTATTTAAATGAAATGCTATTTTGATTCAATCTTTAAAATCTGTGTTTTTAAAGGATTAGCAATCTCTGTTGGGATATATGTTGATGTGTGAAATATATCATTTTATTACCAGATTTTTCCTGTGTTTGTAGATTCACTGATTTTCATCGTTTATAAGTAATCTTCATTGTTGTTTGAATGGCACTAATCCACATTGTCCTCTGAGGCATGAGTGAGAATCGATCAGTATTTACACTGCATTGAGTTTACTTTATTTCGAATTTACTAAATAAACATATGCGGAAGTAGAAGTCTATGAGCTCTACACTTGAAAATAGATCTTTGTAGCATTTTTTTGTGTTGATGAATGAATGTGTATGCCTTTTGTGCTTTATGGTGAAAAGTGTATTCATTTCTTAATAGACTACATTAAATTAATTGTAAATCTCATGAGGAGCTACCCTCTAATGCAGAGGATGAACCTTAATTCGGTTCACCCAATTGTTGGTTCATTTGTTCCTTTCATAAAGGGTGTACATGAGTCAATATTGTAATATACATATATAAATTAAAGAAAGGACAAATCTGTTAACCAACAATATGCAAGATTTATAGATATTAGGCTAACATGATTAAGCTATGAATGAATATTTAAGCTAAATGATTTAACAAATATGCAATAACTAATATGCAAATATTCTCAATATGAAATCTTAATGAACCTAGAGCAAAAACAGCATGATAACAATATATTCTCCAAGATCCTTGATTAAGAGATGAGAGCCTAAATTTATAGAAAATTCAGAAAGAAACCGACGGTCGAGATCAAATGATGATGAGTGGTCAATATTTTCTAAGATGAGGCACAATCTAGGTTCAGAAAGAAACCGACGGTCGAGATCAAATGATGATGAGTGGTCAATATTTTCTAAGATGAGGCACAATCTAGGTTGTTAGAGTAATCGGGTCTTTACTTGATTAATTAAACAACATTTGTTTAATTATTTAAGTTCTCTTTATCTCTTTTTACACTTAAGCTAACATTGGGTGCATAATAATTAATTCTTTTATTAATTATTACATGCAAGCCTAGGTTTTCCCTTTTAGGGTTTCTTGACCTATTAGAGGTTAATTTTCTTTTCTTTGTATCATTATCACATTACACATTTTGTGAATATTGAGCTCTCATCTTTTGAGCATATTACCTGTGTATTTGTTTTTTTTGTTGTTGCTTCCTTGCATCTCCTTGTAACAGGTTTATTTCAGCTTGCAGAGATCTTTTGGACTCCTATGGTGTTGTATTTCTCAACTCTCACATGGTATCAGAGCTTCAGATCTGCAGCTAGTTGTTCTTGTTTTGATATTTTTTGCATTGGAAGAAGATCTAGGAGTTTTCATAAGTTTTTTATGCACCTAGGGATAGGCATTTTTTTTGAGCACTTTGGGCCTAAACAAACCTCACCATCATGCTCAGAAGGCCCAAAAATCCCTATGGTCATATAAAACTTGACTTGTTTTGACTCCTGAGACTCTAGGGGTATTTTTGAGAAATACATCACAGGAGTCCAAAAGATCTCTGCAAGCTGAAAGAAATAAGAGGGAAGGAAGGCCTCATAAAGACCCCCCAAGGACAACTTCCTTCACCCCAAGAATAGAGCTCAACTGAAGATAGCATGGCGATGCAAAAGGTTTCGTGAAGATGTCTGCAACCTACTCGGCAGTGAGAATCTACTCCAGAATGAGGGAACCATCCTGAATCAACTAGCGGATAAAATGCATGTGAAGCTCAATGTTCTTCATCTGCTGATGCTCTACCAGGTTGCAGAAATATGAACAACACTCTGATTATCACACCAAAGAACAGTGGGAATATCAAGAGGAAAACCAAACTCAATCATCAACTGTTGAAGCCATAAGATCTCCTAACTGGCGAGCATAGCGACTTGGTACTCAGCCTCTATAGATGATAATGCATGAGCAGTCTTCTTCTTGCAATACCATGTGATAGGACCAGAGCCAAGATAGAAAATAAAGCCAGAAGTAGACTTTTGATCAGTGACATCACCAGCCCAATCTGAGTCAGTGTAGCCAACAATGTGAGGTTCCCCTGATGTGTAGTGAATGCCATGAGGAATGGAGCCCTAAATGTACCGCAAAATACATTTGGCAGCTTGCCAATGACTCTCATGAGGATCATGGGAGAATAGAGAGACAAGGCCAACCACAAAGGAAAGATCAGGATGAGTGTGACTCAGATAGAACAAATTGCCAACCAACTGCCTGTAAAGTCTAGAATCTACTGAAGGAGCGGGACAAGTAGTAATCAAAACAACCCCTAATTGAAAAGGAGTGGGAGTAGGCTTGCAATCAAGCATGCCAAAGCACCAAAGCAAGTTCTTTTATCTCTTTTTGGAGAGGAGTTTTTTCCCACTGGGTTTTCTCCTTTTTTTTCCGTTTCATAAAGATTTCATTGTATTTGGGTACCTGATCAGGCCTTGTTTCCGGGACCCATCTTTCCTGCTTTTAGTAGTTGTTCTAGGTTTTAGCTTCTCCCTAAGTCTAGCTTAAGGGGGGGTACTTGATTAATTAAACAACATTTTTTTAATTATTTAAGTTCCTTTTATCTCTTTTTACACTTAAGCTAACATTAGGTGCATAATAATTAATTCTTTTATTAATTATTATGTGCAAGCCTAGGTTTTCCCTTTTAGGATTTCTTGACCTATTAGAGGTTAATTTTCTTTTCTTTGTATCATTATCACATTACACATTTTGTGAATATTGACCTCTCATCTTTTCAGCATATTTTCTATATATTTGTTTTTTTTTGTTGTTGCTTCCTTGCATCTCCTTATAACAGGCTTATTTCAACTTGCAGAGATCTTTTGGACTCCCATGGTGTTATATTTCTCAACTCTCACACAGGTCAATTGATGTGATTGGTTTCTTTTGTCAGTTTTAAAGGAAATTGAACTAAAATTAAGATAAAATCAGAAAAAATTGATTTATTCTCTATTTCATTCAATTTTGAGATTTAATTGTTTTAATTGCTATTCTGATATATTTTTCAATTTTTAATTTGATTTTCAAGATTATCTCCATTTGATTTCTTTTCTCAATTTTTAATTATTTTTTTTAATTAATTCATTTTTGATGATTTAATGGAAAATTTATTTATTTAATTAAATATGCCAGGATATTTAATAAAACAAATCGGATAAATTGTTTAAAAATTATGTACTTGAAATTCTCAATTAATTAAATAAATATTTAATTAATTCAAAGTGTTTAATTTGCCATGTCACATTGATAATTTAAGAAATTAATTGTATTCTCAAGATTAATTTTAATTGCCTTTTGTTAGGACCTTGGTGATGAAATCAAGATTAGGGGGCTATGGTTTAGATGACCATTTTTAGGGTATTACAGCTACATGTCGGCTTCAAGAACATTTAAAAAATAGTGAAACGTGTATGAAATGTCAACTGAATCCTATCTCTAATGCATAAGCAGACCAAAAAGAATTATCCACACGCTTCCCATATGTCAGCTAAACATCCTCAAACACAAAAACAATCACCAAATCGGCTCCAACAAATCTGCATAACAATCAATTTCACATGACGGTTATATTGCACTATTCATCCTAAAACCTATACACGAGATCTTCTAACTTGCACAACAGCCATCACCAAAGGCTAAGATCATGGAATAAGATACTCCATGCATCCAACTACCTTTCCTTAGCTCAGCAACACAAAATATTCAACCGAAACAAAATGCCAACCAAAATACTATACTTCACTGGATGATCCATTCTAACTCACTAGACTTAACCAAATCTTCAATCTAACTTCTAGTATAGGAAAATCATGAACTACGGATAGAATCACTAATAAGAGTTTCCATAAATGACAACATTTGATGACTTGTGTAGTGTCTCTTGCCAACAACTTCCCCCTTTGGTGTTGATGGCATCACTTAGTGAAAAATGATTGTGTCAAAATCAGTACCAAGATATATACACACTGCAAAACTCAAAATTTCAAATTTCAAATTTTTGAAACTCCCCCTAAGATGAATACAATGGAAAATATGGGACTCCGCTAACCAAAAATCATACAAACTAGCTATAAATACACTGCATATTTATAGATTGACTTCTCAAACTTACACAAACTTGAATAAATCTGCACAAATGGTTTTCAATGAGCTCAAATAGTTGTCTCAACCTTTCTTGAGACTTTCCAAAATTGAAATGTGCCCACTAAAAAGGAATGTCTGCATCTGTGTTGATTGGAGATCTATTGGTTCATCGGCTGACATGGCATCTTATGCTTCCTTCAAAGCACCAAGCAAAGTCTCCATCTTGGAGCCAATCAAGCTTCAAAGCTCACCAACTCTATTCACAATGTTGTCCCTATCATGCATTAAATTCTTGATCTTGTCAAGCAATGCAACAACTTGACCTTCCTAGCTACCCACTGAGACAGTAAAGGGATCAAAGCACTGTGAGATGCTTTCCAATTACTTCCCATGATCCTTAATCTTCTTCTTAAGACCTTCAGTAAACTTCGATAGTAACAAAAAAGCCTTATAGACAATTCCACCTTCAGACAGTGCATCTTGAATTCTCTTCACACAAGTGTCTAACACAACTCTATCATCAGTAATCATATTCTTCAATTGACTGAGTTTCTTGGAAACAAATTCATTTCTAACTTTGATCTCAACAGACTTCTCAAAAGACTCAAAATGAGTACTTACCGAATTGATAAGACTCTTTAGTTGACAGGATGGGGAATCATATGTGGGCATGATCTTCTCCAGAACACTAGAAGCAAGATTAAGTATCTCACTATCCTCAATATGATACTTCAAAATTTCCTCTCTAGCCTTGGCCTGTACAAGAGTTGCTAACTTCAGTTTTTGTATAGGAGAGAGGGTGGCTAAGTTGATTGGACCTTAGGATAGTGCAGGATCATCAAAAATCTGCTTGTCATTTTCAAGAAAAACTTTCACATCCTCTCTGGTGTCTCTTTCTTCAACCTTTTTGTTCCCTAGATCTATTTTTGCCTTGACCTCTTTAAGACCTACATCATCAACAACCGGAGCTTGAGTCTCAACAGAGGGAGTTGTATTCATTGGCTTATCCAGAGGATTTGGAGCATCCTCAACCACATTATCTTTTCTAGACTACTCTTCACCTTTATTCAGCTCATCTTCCTTCTTATTGTTATCTACATCTTCCTTTTCTGGAATAGAGGGAATATTTACATCAGCTTGACCATCTTTTGGCTGCTCTTTCTATGATGTCAGAGCAAATGAGATAACATCATACTAGTTTCTCTCCAAAATTGTTTTTAGGATTGCCTCAATATCCTTTATCACCTCATCTAGTTTCCCAATCATTATCTGATTTATCCTTGTTTTAATTCTAAAATGTTGATGGGCTTCCTTAAGTATTCTTTTTATTTCTGCTACTGCTATTATTGGACATATGTTAACTATTACATATTCTTTCAATCTCTCATATTTTTCTTTATCAGTTTGTCTTCTCATTTTCCAAATGTCATACAAACTTTTGGGGATTCCTGACATTATTTCTATTAGTGCCCTACTGTAGATATTCATATATTTTACAATGGATTCCTCGAGAGTTATTTTCCCATCATCATCAAACATGTCATAAAAATCAAAAAGAGGCTTTAGATTACCTTGTACTGTTAATGCTTATTCTACCTCTTGTACTGACATGTTAGGATTGTCAGAGTCTGTATTCATCTTCTTGTTGGCTTGGCCTTCACCAGAGGGCTTGTCCTTAGAGACTTTTGTGGCTTATTTCCTTTAGTCTTGATTTTCTTGACTTCCTCATCAGATTTAGTCTCCTCATCATCTTTCATAATCACAAATCTTACTTTCTTCCTCTTTTCTCCTTTACCAGTTGTCTTGGCTAGTTATTTTGTTGATTTGGTAGGAATAGAGGAGGGAGAAGTGCTTCTAGTTTTCTTAAGCTTTGGAGTGAAGGCTACCAAACCAATTTGTTAAACCTTCACTAGCTTCTCAACTTGTTGAGTCCTTTTCCTCACCTCCCAAGACTGCTTCCTTGGAAATGCCAATACTTTCAGCATATTCCTCAACATGCTTTATCACTTTCTTCTAAATTTCTGGCTTTTTGAATTGAGAATGCAGTTGAAGGTCCTTCTCAACAAATGTACCAAACCTTTCTTCAGATGGATCCACCAGTTTATGTGTGCAGGAAATGAGGGCGATAGATACATAAAATTTAGTTTCAAAGGGTCCACACACCAATGAGACTCTTGGTGCATGTTATAGGAACTATATTGAAATAGCTCAACTTCCCAAGGGGTGTCCCATTGTTCTCTATCTCACAGGATCCCTAAATTCAATGCCTTTGCTCTCATATCACTGAGCAAAGTGACTTAGGAATGACAAATCCAAGAATGAGTGATGTTTGATTATTATGCATGAATGCATTCCTAGATATGCATGCTATTAAGTCTATGATGATTTAGCTATCATAAAGATGATGATAAGATTATCTAATTATTGTAGCAATGACATACTAGTTTAACATGGATATTCTATGATATTAGAATTATTCTAAATTCTTATTAAGATGATTTATCAAAGAGAGGCTAAAATGCTTTAGTTAATTAGACTATAAGTTTGATGCACAAAGACTTTTCTCTCTCAGAATGAGAGAATGAGAGCTCTATTTATAGGGAAAATAGGGAAATGGATGGTCAAGATTAGATAATCTTAACAAGGGCTAGGATTGAAAGTTAATCAATCCATGTTCACAATTCTCACTAATGAAAAGGTGACAATTGTCAACAAGAGGTTTCTCAAGAGGAGATGAAAGAAGCATTAAATGCTTGAGAAGATATGGAGGTTACCTTAGGAGGTAAGGGTTAAGGTTAGGTTAGGGTTATCCATTAGAAAAAACTTTTACCCAAGAGGTAAACTCTTGTGCAAGGGTTAAAGAAATAACCAAGGTTAAAGCCATGAATTCTTGAAGAGACCCTTGGGTTAGATGAAGGTTGAGCTAGAGAGAAAGTATCTAATCATGCAAGAAGGTTGAGTTAACCATTAATGGTTATGTAAGAGCCTTAAATGGTTTGGAAAAATTTGAGGGTTAACTTGTTGAGGACATAAAACCTTTAATGATTTTCAAAGACTTTGGAGGCTTTGAGAAGTGACTTCTCTTTGCTTAGGATTGTGACAATATTTAGGAGATGGATTAGGCTAAATTGGAAGTAAATAGAAGAATCTAGAAGGGGTTTAGAAGGCAAGTGGGAGATGTAGCATTTTGCAAGTGGAGGAAAAAGGAATTTATTTAAAATAAAATTACTTTATTTCAATCAAATAGATGCAACTTAATAAATACAAGTGGGAGATTTAAATAAATAAATTAGATTTATTTATTTGCAAGGATCAATTTAATTAAATGTAAATTTAATTAAAAAGGGGGAAAGGGGAATTAATTAAATAAAGTGATTTATTTAATCAAAGGCTAAAAAGGGCTTAGGTGAACTTAATTGAATAAATTGAGTAACTTATTTAATCAAATAGATGAATATGGAGAAATTAATTAAATAGAATTTAATTAATAAGGGGAATAAGGTTAAAATGAATATTAAATATTCATTGAGGAAAGTAGTCAGATTTATACGTCTACATTTTGCCCCTCTGAAGTGATGTGTGTGCACATGTTGATTCAAAGAAAAATGCTCAATTTATCGTCAAAATTGTCAATATGATGTCCTAGATATGACGAATTGATTTGATATGAAAAGTTGATATGAGATTGATGTCGATATGAAATTGATATGAAATTGGTGTCGAGATTCGATATGATGGCCCAGATGTAGATTTGATGAACGATATTTATGATGCCCCCTCGAGAGATAAATTGAGAAAATTATGATTTTCAAGGAAGTATCACGATATAGGACGATTTTCGAAAGTTTGATGATTTGAATTGTTAAATTTTTTGATATTTATCTCCCGATAAATTTTTAAAAGGAATATCGAAGAAATTAGGAAGACTAATGTGGGCATAGTGCGTACATGCCCCACACGTCCACCAAATGTTGAAGAAATGAGGAAGACTAATGTGGGCATAGCGCGTACATGCCCCACACATCCAGCAGATGTTAAAGAAATGAGGAAGACTAATATGGGCATAGCACGTACATGCCCCACACGTCCACCGAATGTTGAAGAAATGAGGAAGACTAATGTGGGCATAGCACGTACATGCCCCACACATCCACCAAATGTTGAAGAAATGAGGAAGAATAATGTGGGTATAGCACACACATGCCCCACACATCCATCGAATGTTGAATAAATGAGGAAGACAAATGTGGGCATAGCGCATACATGCCCCACACGTCCACCGAAGTTGCGCTGGTATGAATCCTAATTGTTGATATGGATCTTGATTTTTTATATGGGTCAAAGGTCGATATGGGTCTTGATTGTCGATATGGTTCCTGATTCGATATGGGTCCTGATTCAATATGGGACTTTGAATTGATTGATTTGTGATATGGAACTTGGAATTGATTGATTTGCGATATGGAACTTGGATTGAGTGATTTGCAATATGGAACTTGGATTGAGTGATTGATTGATATGATATCTAGGGACTTTGAACATTTATTTGTTCTGGCTGATGATTAGTTTTGACTTGTATCATTGATTTTCCTTTGGATCGGCATGTGGTCACACATGTGCATGATGATATGATATGGATGCAACAATTTTTATTTTGATGATCTACATGATATGCTTTTAATCTATATGACTTTTGTAGATGATGATGCGGATGATGTGATGTGTGTGTTTGATTTTTATGATTTACATGCTTATATGATTATTGTAATGATACTATATGTTTAGAAGGTGATATGCAGATGATGGTTGGATTTGATGAAATTGATCAAATTGATAGATTGATCAGAATTGATAAGATTGAGGTCAAGTCTGGTTTCAGGAATGACACCTCCTATATAAGACAAAGATGATCGAAACGTCTGGTTTTAGGAATGATATATCCTGTATAAGAGCTGATCAAAACATCTAGTTTTAGGAAAGATAAATCCTGTATAAGACATGAGAGAATGGATCAGATGAAATATATTGATAAGATTGATTGGATTTGAGATCAAGTCTGGTTTCAGGAATGACACCTCCTGTATAAGACAAAGATTATCAAAATGACTGGTTTCAGGAATGATATATCCTGTATAAGACCTGTTCAAAATGTTTGGTTTCAAAAAAGATACGTCATGTATAAGACCTAATAGATAAGAGAACGTCTAGTTTCAGGAAAGATACATCCTGTATAAAACCTGATAGATAAGATAACGTCTATTTTTAGGAAAGATACATCATGTATAAGACATGATAGATGAGAGTTGGATGAATGATGAAGATATGGAAGTGAAGAAATATTCCATGATGATGTGATAGATATGCATGTGATGGATGCAATGATGAATGTGACTAGATGATGATGATGATGAGATGTATATTGAAAATGAGAGATGTGAGAAGTTCATGATAATGATAATGATATGAGATGTAAGAATGACATGATGTATTTTGCATTGATTACTTTGATTTATGAAATGTATCTTGAAAATGAGATGTATGACAATGATAATGATGTGAGATGTATCTTGAAAATGAGATGTATGATAATGATAATGATTAATGCAAGATTTAAAATAATATGCAGCTAATGCAAGCTTAAGAATGATATGCAACTAAATGCAAGATTAAAATGATATGCAGCTTAATGATCACTTTAATTCTGTCATTGTCATTCATGTTAGTCACTTGTTTGTGCTCTGTTTTTGTTTGTCATCATTGATATTTTGATATGTTGGAAGTTTATACAAGCATAATAGTATAATTCAACCATAATGACCTAAGTAAAACTTACATGGATGTTTGATATTGCAAGGTGGCACAAGCATCGAGGTATAATGGAACCAAGATGACTTGAGTGTTGCTTGCGCATAAAACAGACAAGAGTTAACCATTTGTATATGAAAAGTGGAAAATATCATCAATGATATGTTTCCAATCATATCTTGAGACAAATTTGCATTGTATGAATGATCGCCTCACAGACAGAAAAATCAAAAATATCAGATTCCTTCGTTGCTTTCTCTAGCTCGATGCATCCTCGAGTAGCTCGGGAGATCTAATGATTCAAATTTTAAGATACAAAATAGTCAAAACTTCATGCCAGATGTAAACAAATTATAGTTCAGAAAATCATCCATCAGGTGTCTGTTAAAGTTGCAGTTGGATAATGGTCTTGTTTTCTAGCCTTATGGGTAGTTGTTGACATTGTTTTCTTAGCATGTTGTGATCCTTGTTGTTTGTTGTTGGAAATGCTTAAAATGAAAGGAATGTTACCCCTAGTCACAGATATCTATTGATGTGGATATACATGTTGATCACCAAGCCATGGTGGGATATGATATGGATAAGCGTATTTGGGTAATCAAGGACAGTGACTATGCTAAGTATGTATGGGATAATGTTGTGTGAATGAGTGTTGTGCGATGGTCATTAGCAGAGACTTGGATCAAAGAGATAAGTACTGATAGATAGAGGAGTCATTCTCTCACAAATAGCGCCTGTTGCCAGGTTTTCACTACTTGGTTTTATTGCACTTTTTTGTTTTGCTTTTGATTTTTTTGTATTTTTTTTTCCATGCATTAGACGACTCAAGTGTAGAATTTCTTCAGATGGATTTTATTGGTTGGTTCATCGCGCACGTCCCCTTTTGAAGTTTTTAACTAATAGGCACCTGATCCATAGGCTGATATGATGACAAAAGGACCCAACCAATTAGGTTCAAACTTCCCCTTCTTTTCTCGATCCTGTTAATTTCTGTGATTTTCTTTTAGTACAAGATCACCAACTTTGAAAGCCCTATGGATGACTTTATGATTGTATCTCCTACACATTCGTTGTTGGTATGCTTTGAGATGGTCATAGGCATGTCGGCGTTTTTCATCAAGAAGCTCTAGTTCATGCAACTTGTTGACTCAATATTACTCATCTGGTATGAGGCCCTCCGAAGATACTTTGAGAGATGGAATTTCTACCTCAAGAGGTAGAATTGCTTATGATTTGTACACCAATGAATATGGTGTAGCTCCTGTAGGTGTCCGAATACTATTCCTATATGCCCAAAGTGCTGAATTGAGTTGTACATGCTAATCCTTAGCCGCATCATTTACTGTTTTCTTGAGAATTTTTTAGGATTGTTTTATTTAGATGCTTCTACTTGACCATTCCCCTGTGGGTAGTAAAGTGTGGAGAAGCAATGTTGGATTTTAAATATTTCACATATCTCTCGTACATCTTGATTTTTGAAAGGATGCCTGTTGTCTATGATGGTGGAACTGGGAATGCCATATCTGCAAATGAGATAATTGAGAATAATTGAGGTGATATGTTTTCCAGTTACAGTGGTCATCGGGACTGCTTCAATCCACTTTGTGAAATACTCTATTGAAGTGGTAATGAACTGTTGGTAATTGACACTCATTGGATTCATATGTTGTCATTTACGGCAGCAATATTCTATGAAGGCATATATCAGTAGATACCGACATTTAGAGGCTTACACCGGCAGAAACCGGCATTGGAGTATTTAGAGTCATCACTAGCACCGGCATCGAAATCCAGCACTTCAGTGAAGCCAACATCAATCTAGATCCGAAAGGTTTTATTTATAAAATCATTTTGTAATTATTTTATAGGGTCGATATTGAATATCTTTTGTATTGTAAGCCGACATAAGACATATTATTTGTAAAGGGTATATAAGTCAATTTGTTGGGTCATTTTGAAATATGACAAGGAAGTGGAATAGAGTGATGCGAAGGATATGTATGTAGATCATTTTGTATGCAAAAGTAATATCATGCTATGATCAATAGATATTTTGTAAAAAATTCTTGGAGGAAAGGTGATACTGGTAGAAGGGTTCAGGGTTTATGAACCTGTATAGAACAGAGCTATGATCGGAACTCTTTTTGGCATTGCAGATGTATTTTGTGAGTTTGCTACTACTATTTTATCTCAGCAAAAGCTTGTAGTCGGTGAGACTCTTTTGTGTTGAGCAGTGTGCTCTAGGCAGTGTGCCTTCCTGCATGTTCAGACCCCCATGTTATGTAATATCTTTCATATGACCAGTGAATTGATATTGTGGGTCACAAATCCCATCGTGGTTTTTCCTCTTTGACATTTTCCATGTATAAATTCAGTGTGTTATGGTTTATTTACTTCATGTTATATGTTTCTTCATTTACCAGTTTATATGTGTATGTTATAAAAAGTTAAGATCTTGTATAACGGGCAGAACATTGATTCACCCCCCCTCTCAGTGTTCTTGGATTCATTGTATTCCAACAATTGGTATCAGATCCAAGTACCTCGAAGGAAGTTTAGCAGCTTGAGGAAGATCTTGAAACCAGAATCATTGAACATGGCTATGGAGAAGCAACTTGAGATGGCACTTAAGGATTATGATGTTGAAAGGATGAAGAACTTAAAACTGCAAGATGAATTGAATTCTACTAATGAATTCATTGTTGTTCTACAAGAAAGGTTATCATCTTCTCAAGCTAAGAGGAAGTAACTTTTGCAAAACTAGGATGATGAAGACAAAAATGCACTTAAGGAACAATGTCAGAAACTGAGCCAAGCAAACATGCTCATGAAAAATGAAATGTGACACCTGACTATGAGGATGTCAAAAGATATTGAGGATAGAAAGAAGAAGGAATAAAATCTTGCTATATCTTTGAAGAACAAATTTGAAGAATGTGGCAGATTGGCATATGAAAATAATCAGGTGAGAACTGATTTGGTACAATCCCAAAATAATGAACAAGAGCTAGAGAGATAAATAAAGACTCTGAGAGATGATCTGACTACTGCAAATGGGTATAAAGAAAAATTTAGTATTAGTGATGCACAATTGGATGATTTATTGAAAAGACAAAGGTAGAGTGAAGATTCTAGAGGACTTGGATTTATACAATGCGAAATCTCCAGTACTGCAAACGAAGATCAAACAACTGGTATGCAGAACTCATCAGACAAGAGGAAATCAGTAAGGCAATCTAATGCTTACAAATTCAATGGTAGATGCTTTCTTTGTAATAAATTTGGGCATATGGATAGACAATGTAGAAATAGAGCAAATCAAAACTATAATTCAGTTCCTTATCAATGCACAAATTGCAAGAAATATGGTCATAAGTCAGAAGATTGCAGAATGAATGTTAATTGTCATGCATGTGGAAAGTTTGGACATTTGGCTAATCAATGTAGGTCAAGAAATGACACCAGATATGTCAAAGTAATTCAAAAGAACAATGTTACATGTTATGCATGCAACAAAATAGGTCATATTGCTAAGTACTGCGGAAGAAAGACTACACTGGTTAGCAATGACAAAGAAAATGAGCAAGGAAAGCAGAAGGTAGATGAAATACAACAAGATCACACCAAGAGATGGGTTAGAAAATATGAAGAACCAAATGGATATGCAACTACACTGGTAACTGTATCATTAACTCCACCGGTAGAACAAAGCATTCTTGCACCGGCAGGAAATTCAACTAGTAACTGAGGCATACGCCTTAGGGGTTAGAAAATTCATTGCAAATATTGTATATTCCCTGGAGGAGATCTGGAAAGAGATCTAGAGAGTGGTATTGATCATTGATGGCGGTTTATCTGGCATAAAACTATGAAACTAACATCAGGTAGGGCACATCGCTAAGAATTTATGACAGTGAAGGATTAGGGTTTACTCACTGATAAAAAGGGAAAATGGACTCATTTTCACTCACGCAGCACTCGAGCAAACCAGAGCGAAGCAAAGGTGAATCACAGGAGATCAAGAGTGAGCAAAGGCATTCTAAAGGATTTTCAGTAGTTATCTGAGAAGTAATCAAGATCTTTCAGCCAACGACTGTTATCCAGGTATTTCTTTGAAATGGAATCCAGATCATCATCTGCTACTACTTTCATTGTAAATACCACTATTGTTGATGTTAAGGATAGGCTTAGATCTGTTTTCAAGGAAGTTCCTCAAATTGCAATGAAGGAAGACTCTATTGGTGCATTTTTTAGGGTTCTCGATGGTGTAGTTTATGTGGAAGATGTCAGGGCCTATATTCATTGCACCTTAGAGGATTTAGGCACTGAGGAAATCAAGGGAATGTATCAATCTGTGATACTAGGCAGCATTGGAACAATCAAGTTGGAATATCAAATCATTGAAGACCTAGGGTTAATCGAAATCTTGTATATACCAAAATTCAAGGACGAAGTGATTAGATATGTCCTGAACAGGGTCCATAATGAATTCATCTAGCTAGACCAGCCCCACATGATCACCAAAGAAGAAATTCAGGCAATTATCGACTTACCCAAAGTTGTACAGGAACTAGGAAAGAAGATCTCCAACACTACGATTGAGAAGCTCACCGACGCAACCCATGATGGAATGTCGATGAGGGTCAGCACCATCAAAGATACAGATGTGAAATTTGCCAAAATGATCATCGGCTACAAGGTAACTCAATCAAGTCGATTGAACTTTGTTGCTAGTTCCTGTATCCATGTTGCATATCAAATGATAAAGAATAATGAAAAGTATGACTTGTGTGAATGGTTGAGAAGTGAATTAATGTTGAATCTTATCAAAATCAAAGGTTTTAAGAAAGGACCTTTCCAGTTTGGCAATCTTATTGTCTTCTTGATGTTATACTTCATGAATGAGCTATTGGGTTTGGGAAAGAAATGTTGGGCTCATGACATACCGGTAGGTATGCAGATCAAAGATGCAATCACTGGTCTTGGCAGTAACAGGGATGAGAAGATTTGGGGCTACTTTAAAACTTTTCAAGAGAACATGAGACTAAGGGAGAGAATCTCCAAACACATTGTGGAGACATACTCCATTGATATTTGCTTCATGTTAAAAACAAATGAGACACTCATGGAAGCAATGGAACCTAGAACAATATGGGTCACTGAATTGGGGTATGAAGTTGATGATAACATCTTGGAGCTATATGCTAAAATATTGATTGATTCTCCTTTGGATGATAAGGTTGAACACTTTGGCACTGCAGAGGAGAAGGCTTTTGAAGTTAAAAATAGCTTCAATAAGAAAAGGAGGGAAAAGAAAATAGACAAAATGTAATTCACAGGATAGATACAAAACTAGGTTCTGGATCTAAACCAGTAGATCAACTAGCAGTGGCTAGTACTCTTGAGGTAAAGAGGCCTGAGACTTTCATTTCTTCTATCACTTCTGACTTTGATCTAGAGGATAATCAACCTCTTGCATTTAGAAGGGTGCAGAGGAAGAAAGCTAACAAGCCTCCAGTAGAAGAGAAGAAGGTAGAACCAAGGAGGAAGCTAATAAGAAAAGTAAAACCTGCATCCACACCTTCGACAAGGAAACCTACTCAGAAGAGGCAGCCTACTCCATCCACTCCTGCAACCCCCAACAATAAGAAAAAGAGTGTGATAGATGAAGCAATTGAATCTGGTAATGTTACCATCATCCCCCCAATGACTTGTGCAAAATTGATTGATGAGGTAACTAAAGATGGAATTTTGAAGAATGTGTCAAATTTCTATGAAGATTTAGATGATAATGAGCAAAATGGAAGAAGCAATTTTGTTACATTTAGAGATATATAAGAAGGCTTTGGTAGATATTTTGAAGGAAATTCCTTTATCATTGTATAATAAGTTAAATACAAGGAGATTATATGCAATCAAGAGGGACAAAGAGATTAAAGAAGTTGAACTTTTGAGTATGTGTTGTTCTATACATAATGAGGAAATGAAAAGATGTATAGAAGTTGTTGTTAGGAATCTCAAAGATACTGAGAGGGGGAGGGGTGAATCGGTATCTTGTCGGCTTATGAATTTACTTGATTTAAAACATAAAAAGCATATCAATATTGTGTACCGGTAAACCAGAAATAATGCAGTAAACAAGAATAACAACCACATGAGAAGCACACCATAACACAGTATTTTAACGAGGAAAACCGGAGTGGGAAAAACCTCGGTGGGATTTGTGACCCACAATATTCGCTTATTGGCCAATAAGTGAATATTATTCTTACAATAGGGACCTGCACATGCAGGAAGGCCAAGTACCTAGAGCTCACTGCTCAATTACAAAAAGGAAGTCACACTGACTTACAAAATGGATTATGCAAATCCAATGTCTTGTACTGCTTTAGATTAGCATCTACTATGCTAGATTCAGTACCGGTTTTAGCTCTGTTACATACATAAACCCTTAGCCTATAATTCACATATTAGGTCTGCATAATTTCGCCTATGTCCTCATTACAAAATGTTTTACAATGATCCCATACATATATGAGTCATATTACAACTTGCCATGTCATCTTACAATGATTTTACAATTAATTACAAAATACATTTTAAACAAAATTGAAGTCGCCCAAGGTGTCGGTATCCTTCCTTTCACTGGCGGTGTTTTGTATGCCGATGTAGAGTCAATCTGTTGGTGTCGGTGTCGGTATCATGTCTTGTCGGTGTCATATGATAGCAAGGTTGCCATCA
This sequence comes from Cryptomeria japonica, assembly GCF_030272615.1. Lineage (NCBI taxonomy): Eukaryota > Viridiplantae > Streptophyta > Pinopsida > Cupressales > Cupressaceae > Cryptomeria > Cryptomeria japonica. The sequence goes on along the minus strand of NC_081409.1, from coordinate 863,089,035 downwards.
ATGACAAAACCTTCAATCACCTACAATTTCTCATTGGAGTGTGCATTTGCCAACAATCTCCCCCTTTGGCATTGATGGCAACACTCATGAGAAAAATCCAAAAAGTGTCATCCAAAAAAAAGAATCTGCCAGAATTGTCCTACCAAAAATGTGTTACCAAAAATATGTGCTCCCCTTGAGCTGATGGTGTCATATGCTGATCATTTTTCTCATTGCCTCTACTCCACCTTTGATATCAATGACAAAGGTTGGCATTTGCTGTCAGTGGAGTCATGCATAAATTCTTTTAACCGGTGGGTTACAATCTGAAAAATGTCTCTTAAAATCAAATTTATATCATTACTGAATGTTTTGCTATCTTTTATTGCCTCTTGTGTTCTCTGTACTATACTGGTGAGTATGTGCATTTTCTCTTCTGGTGTCTTCAGTCCAGGAACCAGAGCCTTAGATATTTATTTTCTCAAGGAAATAAGGTATCCTAGTCTTGGACTAAGTCAGCATTTTAAGTCCTTTGCCTTATCCTTAATTCCCTGTTTGTCATTCTCTAGTTTCTTGATTTTCTCTTCTTTCTCTGTAATTTTCTTCTCTAGCTCCAAAAATGAATCTGATGCTCCTATCAGATTGTCAGCAATATTGTTTATCTTCTCTTGTGCTTTGCTGATTTCTTTGTCAAGATCCTCTGTTAATACATCCATTTTGCAAGTGTCCATGTACAGTTTCTTGAAGTCAAAAATAATTTCATTGAGTTCCGGTAAAAGAGTATCCATTTCCTCTTTGTTCTTATTCACAATTTCCACAAAGAATTTCTCTTTCTCTTTTATCATTCTTTCCTTAAATGTATCCTCATTTATTTGATCAATAGAGACTAGGTTACTGGTGATGAACTTAGACAATGTGTCTAGTTGTCCTAAAGAATCTTTATTATCAATTGTGCACTTTGGTGCAATCAATTTAAGAATTGGTATTATATCATCAATAGCCTTATAGGCTTGTGCATTGCATTCCATGATCTTCTTTATTGAATCTAACAGGACCTCTGTTACACTAGTAGGTATGAATTCTGCCATAGTTGTACCAAATGTTTGTCCAACAGTCTTTACAATAGTCATGCTGCCGGTTGTGGTAATTTCCTTGCTTGGTTCGACCTCTGGTAGGTCTGTCTGTGTTTGTATTTCTACAAACAAAGTTTTTGGCTTTTCAGTTTGGGCCAATGGCATTGTCTTTGCCTGTACCTATGCTTCAACCTGTACCTATTTGGGTTTCTCTAGCTATGTCTCAGAAGGTTTCTCTAAGTTTTTAGGTGTCGGTTTCTCAGATGTAATCTCAGTGTGTAACTCTAAACTTTCTTTGGCTGGTTCTTCAGATGGTTTAACGGTTGTATCTACCAGTTTTTCAGTAGTATCCTCTATCCATTACTCTGCCTGTGAAGGTTTGTATGTGTTTAACTCAACCTCTATAGCTGGTGACTCAATAGTCACATCTTTCTCCTTATCCTCAATGGTTTCTCTGTCAACCACAACATTTACTTCCTGAGTGTCTACATTAATTGTATACAGAATTTCTGATTCAGGATTAGTATCTTCTACCAAAGTCTTCATACTCTTTGTCGCCAGTTGTCTGCCAATAGTATCTACCGGTGGAGTGTCTGAGAGAGGTGGAGGTATGTTGTCATTTATTTTTAGGATTGGTGGTCCACCAACCTTACCTTTCCCCTTATCTATGTCCTTTTGATATACCTTGATAGTTTTAGGTCTAAGTAATTCTTCCTCTTTCTCTTTTTCCACAAAGAATATATCCCATCCATCTGTTGTTTCTTCAAATACTTCATTTACTCTGCCAACCATTAGTGCTACATTCCGGTGAGCAGTGGAAAATATTGTCCGGTTTGCCTCACTGATTAATTTGTCTATTTCACTAGGTGAGTTAACTGGATGCACTGCCAATAATTTCTCAATCTTAATCTTTTTATCCAATTCAATAATAGCTACTCTTCTAGCTTCTAATCTCCTATAAAAGTCATTTGGAATTTCATCAACAATTTGCATCAAAAATTTCTTGTATATGTCTAAGTGTAGAATTACACTATTTTCTATTCTTTCCTTATCATCAGCTGATAGTGTATTGTGATAGTTCTAATACTTAAAGATAAGTACAGATGCCAAGCTAATAAGATGAGAGGGGGGGGTGAATCATACAAACTTAATCTTCCATAAAAACATCATATTCAACCTCGGTAACATATACTTCAGTAAAATAACCAAAACTACTAAACATGCAAACTCAAAAGCATATAAACATCATAACACTCATAACACCAGATTTAACGTGGAAACCCAAATAGGGAAAAACCACTGTGGGATTTCGGACCCACTAAGAAATATACTCTTCTAGAGTATGCTCGGTTAAAAGCAAATCATGTTAAATATTACAAACACATTGCTAGATGTGACCCGGTTAAGGGATTTCCCTCAGATCTGTTAGGATCTTCACCTTGTTAGAAGTGACCTTGTTAAAGGATTTCAAACACTCAATCAGAATGTCACCTTGCTAGAGGGTTTTACAAATAAGACTGTTAAGTCCACTCGGTTAAGAGATTTTTTGTCACTTCACAAAATAACAGTAATAAAAATCTATCTGCAACTTCACATCTAAAATGCTAAAGGAGATTCTTATTTTCTCAATACAATATAGACATAGAACTAATCTTGTCCATCTGTTGGGCTCTATACTCTATTATTCAAAATAGATCTTCAAGCTTCTGTGCTCGGTAATCACTATGTAGCATCCATGTGCATACACTTGCCTTCATCCATTGTTTATCAACAGTTCCCTATTTATAAACAATTCACCAACAGCTTAATCTCCTTGATCACATTTCCCATGATCAATCATAGCCATCAGATCTTCAAACTTTGACCAGGTTCAATGTATCCTTAGATCTGAAAACATTTTACCCCACCTTGGAACTTGTGCTAGGGTATTGCGGTTCAATCTGAGTTGTAGATCTTCCTGCTGATTATCCTTTGCCATAGATTATTTAACAAACTTCATTCACGACATACCAATCATTTAATCATAGCCAGCTCATCAGCTTCCTTCATTAAATAATGCTTTTATTCATTCAATGCATTTTGTTATTACTCGGTTGCAACTCAGTAAATACTAAACTTCACTCGGTAGACATTCTGCCTTCATTAACCGATAGCGATAACCTTAGGGTTTACCAACTAGGTTCTTTGCTCGGTAACATAGTATAGTATTAACCTTTCAAATAACATATGTAGGATATCAAAATAATCTAATCATCATGATCTCATCATTGTCTAACTCGGTAATAGTTGCCCATTGAATAACTTATTTCACCCCTTATCCATCATATTCTTTCTGTCTTTTACCGACATCTTTATACTCATCAAATCATACTTCTCAAGATATGACAACATCATACTGAATTAGAAAATCAATTTCTTGACATCAATGACAAAATAATAATATTAAGACAGTAAACATCCTTAATCAGTTTTATCCATAATCATCAACAACCTTCTCAATATCCTTATTGAAATGCCAACATATTGTACATTTTATTTATGTTCTTCAGCTTACCATCCTCTGTGATTTCACTAAGAAGTTTGTCTAGAGGAGTAATAGTTTGTTGTATCTTCTTCTTCTTAGGAGTCATTTTCTTTGTCAGAGGCCTGACTACCTATTGCCTTTGTCTTGTCATTTTTTGTGTAGGAGAGGGTGCGGGTGAGGGTTTTCTTTTCATTTCAACCCTTTTAAATACAACAGGCATGTCACTTTCAAAAGAGGTTCCAACCGGTGAAAGATGAGTATCCAGTTGAAGTGCTTTCAACTCACTTTTAGTTATACTATTTTGTTTTAACACATCTTCCTTGATTGCTTTTGCCTGTCGGGTACCTTTTCTTACAGTTACCTCAACCTTCTTAACCCTTTTCCTAGATTGAATTTGACTCTCTATTGTTTCTGCACTACCAAATACTTTCTCTCCTGGTTCCTTAGGAGCTTCAAGGAGGGCTTTTGCATAAGTTTCAATAGTGTTGTCATCTGTCTCATATCCCTTTTCAGTTACCCAGATGGTTCTAGGAATAAATGCTTCCATCCAAATTTTGTCTTTCTTTATCACAAAATAGATTTCCTTTTGATACTTATCCACAATAGCTTATGATAGCCTTACTCTAGTTTTCATTCGAGCCTTTAGAGCTTGAAAATTCTCATTTATGTTTTTCTCCCTATTCTCTCCCATATTATTCAATAGGTTTGATAGTTGTTTTCCTACCGATATGTCAAAACCAAAATCTCTAGCACCAATACCAGGTACTTGTTTGGTTATGTACAACATTAGACAAACAAGTAAGTTTCCAAATCTGAATGTTCCTTTCTTGTCTCTTTTGATCTTACCCAAATTGTCTATCAACTCATCTTTGAGCCATTCACATATGTCTATCCTTGCATTATCATTGACCATATCATAGGCACTCTTGATACATAGGCTAGAAACTAAGTTTAACCTATTTGCATGTGTAGCCTTATAACCTAAGATCATACTGATAAATTTAACATTTATATCCTTAACATCGTTTACCCTTAAAGATCTCTTATCAAATGTTGCGTCGGTTAGGTTTGTCACTAAGTCATTTGAGACCTTCTTAGTTTTATCAAGTCTATTGCCAGTGGAGGGTAACCCTGTTACTGCTTTTACTGCTTCTTTTGTGATTTTATGAATTGAGTCCAACCAAAATTATTCACCATGTACTCTTCTTAACACTATCCTTATGATATCCTTGGGAAAATCTGGGATACTAAGAATTTCAGTGAAACCTAGGGTTTCTACTATCTTATGTTTAGGTTTGACATTTCCTGATTCATCACAAATCATAGACTTAAACATATTCTTAATTTCCTCATCACCTAGTTCATCTATATGAAAATGAATATACATCCTACAGTGTTCAGCATATACTACTCCTTTAGGTATTTGAGAAAATGCACCTAAGCTATCATCTTTCTTCGTAATTTCGAGAACTAACTGGAATACAGGTCTAGGGTGCTTAATAACTTCAACAACAGTAGGGTTTTCAATAAATTCAAGAGTGGATGAAGATGCCATAGCTTATAAATACCTCAATCTTCCTTAGGGATGAATGATTTGATGGATTACTTCACTTCTTCACTTGGAATACCTTTGCTTAGGAATTTTCGTGCTCTCAAATATTTGAATGCTCGGAAATGAAAATGGAGCCAAAACACTTGCTTTATAATGTTATTTTATCCAACTACCACATTTAATGTTTGCTGATTAAGTCACAACTTAACTCATCTGCCGGTATAGAAGTAATTTCAACTTCTCACCATCAATCAAGGGAATAATAGCATATTTTTCAATTTGTTGCTAAACCCTCAAAGGAATTTTCTTCAGTTAGATGAAGAGTCTCCTATCGGTGGAGTGTTACTCTATTCTGTCAGTGGAGTAGTATTCCCATCAACTTTCTGATCTGACTTTCTGATCCATTGTTTTGGAATTCTTCTTTTACCTCTTCAACCTTTTCTTTACCCTTCAAACTAGGACCTTTGTTATTTGTCGATGATGGCTTGCTTCTACAAAATTTAGCAATATGTCCAATCTTGTTACAAGCATAACAAGTCACATTGTTCTTTTGAATAGCTTTCCCATATCCTATGTCGGTTTGTGTTCTGGATTGATTAGATAAGTGTCCAAATCTTCCACAAACATAACATCTTACATTCATTCTACAATTCTCTGAATTATGACCAACTTTGTTGCATTTAGAGAATTGACCGGTGGGTGTATTAGTGTTCTGATAATTTATAGATCTACACTGATTTGCTCTATGACCATACTTGTTATAGTTAAAGCATTTTCCATTAAATTTGTAAGCATTAGGTTGTCTTACCGGTTTGCTATGATCGTGATTGTTTGCAGTACCAGAGCTTTCACCAACTTCAAAGCCAAGGCCATTTGTATCACCATTAGGTTTCTGATTCTTCAGCATGTCACCAAGTTCTTCTGAGCTTTTCTTGAATTTCTCCTTGTGTTGATTTGCAGCAGCCAGTTCTCTTTCCAAGATTCCTTTCTATCTCATGAGTTCATTTGTGTCATTTTGTGTATGCATCAGATCTGTCTTCAACATGTCATTTTCATGACTAAGTCTTGTGTTTTCATTTGCAGCATCATTCAGTCTTCTAGTCAAGTCTTCTTCATTTTTCTTTCTATCTTCAATTTCTTTACAAAATCTCATAGTCATATCCTACATTTCATTCTTTGTTGTAGTGTTCTCTTGTTTTAGCTTGTTCGCTAGATCACTAAGAGTTTCCTTTTCATCATTCTCATTTTCCATCTTTTCACAAAGTTCTCTTCTCTTGTTTCTTTCAATAGTAAGATTTTCTTGAAGTGCTTGAATAATATCATGTGCAGCTTTTAGATCATCTTCAAGTTTGATATTCTTCAACTTATCTGCATCATAGTCTGAAAGAGTTGTTTCTAATTTCTTCATCAAGTTTTCCATCTCTACTGGTGTTAAGATCTTCCTCAAGCTGATAGGCTTTGAAAATAGAGGACCAGGCTCTAATACCAATTGTTAGGAATCCCAAAGATACTGAGACGGGGGGTTGAATCAGTATCTTACCAGTTTATGAATTTACTTGATTTAAAACATAACAAGCATATCAATATTGTGTACCGGTAAACTAGAAATAATATAGTAAACAAGAATAACAACAACCACATGAGAAGCACACCATAATGCAGTATTTTAATGAGGAAACCCGGTGTGGGAAAAACATCGATGGGATTTGTGACCCACAATATTCGCTTACTGGCCAATAAGTGAATATTACTCTTACAATAGGGGCCTGCACATGTAGGAAGGCCAAGTGCCTAGAGCTCATTGCTCAATTACAAAAAGGAAGTCACACTGACTTACAAAATGGATTATGCAAATCCAATGTCTTGTACTACTTTAGATTAGCATCTGCTATGCCAGATTCAGTACCGGTTTTAGCTCTGTTACATACATAAACCCTTAACCTATAATTCACATATTAGGTCTGCATAATTTTGCCTATGTCCTTATTACAAAATGTTCTACAATGATCTCATACATATATGAGTCATGTTACAACTCACCATGTCGTCTTACAATGATTTTACAATTAATTACAAAATACATTTTAAATAAAATTGAAGTCGGCCAAGGTGTCGGTATCCTTCCTTTCACTACCGGTGTAGAGTCAATCTATCGGTGTCGGTGTCGGTATCTTGTCTTGCCGGTGTCATATGATAGCAAGGTTGCCATCAATGACAAAACCTTCAATCACCTACAATTTCTCATTGGAGTGTGCATTTGCCAACAATTGCAAATAGAACAATCTTTAGCAGCAAACCCCGACAAATAAGCTTAATGATGGGTAGAGTCAATGATACCAGAGATGGTTGGGCTAAATTATTCCAAAAGAATCCCAATTTCCTTACTTCTCAAGAAGAATTTGCTAAGGCAACTGCTCCCACCATTCTGGCCAGATCTAAAGGGAAAGGAATTCTGGTAAGTTCGGATCAAATTTTGAATGAACAGGTAGATAATCCTAAAGTTGATGAGAGTGTACAGACTAAACCGGCAAAGACTACATTTGTATAGTTTGAGCAAGGTAAAATAGATAGTGTACAGGATACTGATAATATTATGGATAATACTCCACCGGCAGTAATAAATACTACACCAAGTGGCGAAGCGACCGGTGCAAAAGAGGATGAGAAAAGAGATACACTGGTAGAGGATAAGGAAAAGGAGACTAATAAGACACCCTGTACCATATTGGCAGTTGATTCCCCAGCAAAACTTTTGGCAATTGACACTTCTCAAGTTGAGAAGAAATCAATCACAGAGATGAGTCCCATAGAGCTAATGATGATGGCTACTCAAAAGCTAATGAAGGAAGGATCTGCAAACAAAGGAATAATAGATCAGTCAATAACAATTTTGCAAGCCCTTTCGGAAAGCTTAAGGCATTGATAGAGCACATATCTAAAAACTTTCAATCATTATAGCAGATTTCCTACAGGAAAGCACTTGAAAGATTTACTCTGGCCAAGAAAGCCACTTTTGACTAGATTATTGAGACAGAGAAGAGGAAGGTTGAAGAGAAACTTATACTTATTGAATATTCTTTGAAATAGTGTACTAACATCTACAGGGTCTATTGTAATATATAAATTCTTACAACAAATGTAGATAAGAGGATAAAGAAGTTACATGAACAGATTGCTAATATTGCTAATTCTTTTGATGGACTAACTTCACTTACAACATCTATTGATGGACAATATTTGACTTTGGAGAACCAAAAATTTTCTTTTGGAAAGGAAATAGACAAGATTATTCAGAGAGCAAGGAGTCTCGGAGGTTTGGTGAGTCCAAGATTGGATTCACTTGGTGTACATAAGAGGGAATGTATGGATATGCTTGTGAAGCCCACACCGGCAGAAGTCACTAAGAAAGAAAAACTAGCACATCATCTACTGAGTAAACTTGTATCCATATCTGAAACATTCAAAACTGGCTGGGATACCTATATACAGTTGCTAGAGAAAGCTTATCCAAAAATCTTGAAATTGGTCAAGCTCTGATAAAGCAATATGTAACAATTCTTTCACCGGTCTTTGACATTGATTCCAAAGGGGGAGTGTATATTATGTGAAAAATATGTATATAATCCTAGGGGGAGGATATCAAATAGAGTATATTGCAAACATAGTCAATCAGCTCAAGGGGAGCATGTTTCAGTTGAACCAACAAGAAATCCATTTTTCACATGAGTATTGCCATCAATGCCAAAGGAGGAGATTTTTGGCAATTGATAGTCATTGGATTCATATGTTGTCATTGATGGCAACAAGATTCTATTCAAGGCATATACCGACAGATACCAGCATTGGAATATTTAGGGTCATCACCGACATCCAACACTTTAGTGAAGCCAACATCAATCCGGATCTGAAAGGTTTTATTTGTAAAATTATTTTGTAATTATTGTATAGGGATGATATTGAATATCTTTTGTATTGTAAGCTGACATAAGGCATATTGTTTGTAAACGGTATATAAGTCAATCTGTTAGGCCATTTTGAAATATGATAAGTAGAATAGAGTGATGTGAAGGATATGTATGCAGATCATTTTGTATGCGAAAGTAATATCATGCTATGATTAGTAGATGATTTGTAAAGAATTCTTGGAGGAAAGGTGATACCGGTAGAAGGGTTCAGGGTTTATGAACCGGTACATAACAGAGCTATAACCGGAACTCTGTTTGGAATTGCAAATGCATTTTATGAGTTCACTATTACTGTTTTATCTCAACAGAAGCTTGTAGTCAGTGAGACTCTTTTGTGTTGAGCAGTGTGCTCTAGGCAATGTGCTTTCCTTCATGTGCAGGCCCCCATGCTATGTAATATCTTTCATATGGCCAGTGAATTGATATTGTGGGTCACAAATCCCACCATGGTTTTTCCTCTTTGAGGTTTTCCACGTATAAATTCAGTCTGTTATGGTGTTCTTTCATGTGGTTGGTTTATTCACTTCATGTTATATGTTTCTTCATTTATCGGTTTATATGTGTATGTTATAAAAAAGTTAAAATCTTGTATTATCGGCAAAACACTAATTCACCCCCTCCCTCTCAGTGTTCTTGGATTCATTGTATTCCAACATGAACTTTTGTGTATTTGAAGAAGGATAAATTTTCCCTACTAAATCGAATGCCCACTGACAGAAAGGCCAAGATGTGGTAAATGGTTGTAGCTCTTGTGCTGGTGCATGGATAAGATTGCCATGAATTTGGCACTTAGGACATTTCTTTGCAAATTAATAGGACTCTTTTTCTATTATCGGCTAGTAATATCTCATTCTTAGAAGTTTCTTTGTGAGAGTAGAACCACTTGAATGTGTACCATAGATACCCTCGTGAAGCTTGTGTAAGGCAGACTCAGATTCGTTACGATTGAGATATCAAAGAAGAGTACCATCTAGACCTCGACAGTAAAGTGTTTTAGAAGTTAAGGTATAATGGGCGGCTTGTCGGATGAAGCTATGTTTTTGGTTGTGAGATAGGTTGAGTGGAAGGGTATTGTTCTTAAGGTAATCATAGATTGTCCCATATAGAGGTGAGTCTGAACCGGTTAAGGCATAGATGACTTGGGATGCGTAATTGTCATAGGCTGGGGAAAACAATTGCTCTACTAGGAACTCATAACAACTCTGTTTCTCTGGAATTTGTAGCAGTGAAGCGATAGTGACCATTGCATTGGCAGCTCTATTGTCCAATCTTGGTATTTTCTCAAAGGTGATATGTATAAAGTACTGTTTCAAAATATCTACCATTCTCTTATAGGGCATTAGCCTTTCATCCTTTGTTTGATATTCATCATTGATCTGATTGATGACTAATTGAGAATCCCCATAGACTCTCAAATCTATGATTCTCCATTCCACAACCATTTTGATTCCTGCTACCAGGGCTTCATATTCAGTGATATTGTTGGTGCATGGAAACATTAGTTTATAAGATCATGGAATTGTGTGCCCTTCTAGAGTGATGAACAATATGCCGACACCTAATCCATGTTGTGTATAGGATCCATCAAATTACAGGGTCCATTGCTTGTGTGTGATAGTGAGTACATCCATGTCTAGAAATTCCACCTACATTGGTTGTTGATTTGGTAGCAGTGCTTCAGCCAGTTGATCCGCAATTACCTATCCTTTAATAGCCCAATGTTCTATGTACTGGATATCAAACTCACTAAGAATCATGACCCACTTAGCCAATCATCCTGTAAGAGTTGCTTTACTAAGTAAATACTTGAGAGGATCAATTTTTGCTACTAATTTGATTGTGTGAGCTAGCATGTAGTGATGAAACTTTTGAGAGGTGAACACTACTGCCAAGCAAGCCTTCTCAATGAATGTATAATTTAGCTCATATTCATTTAATGTTCTGCTAATGTAATATATAGCTATTTCCTTACCTTTTGGATCCTCTTGTCCTAGAAATACCCCCAATGATACTTCAGTTGTTGATATTTAGAGAATGAGTGGCTTGCCTGCTATTGGTGCTACCAAAACTAGAGGATTCATTAGATATTGGTTGAGTTGGTGAAATGATTCCACACACTTGTCTTCCCATCTGAAAGGTATGCTCTTGTAGAGCAGCTGATTGAAAGGGAGACATTTATCTTCTAGTTGGGCTATGAACCGCCTGATAGACTGCATTTGTCCTTGCAAAGATCTGAGTTAGCTAGTGTTTCGGGGAGGTGGCATCTCAATGATGGTTTGTACCTTCACTAGATATACTTCAATGCCCTTTTTGGACACAATATAGCCTAATAGTTTGCTTGATGTGACCCCAAAGACACACTTCTTAGGGTTTAGTCTGACCTTGAACTGTTCCAATCTTTGAAATATTTTATCTAATATGCCCAGATGTTCTACTTGGGTGAATGATTTAGCCAGTAAATCATCCACATAGTCCTCCATGAAGGCATGCATCATATCATGGAAGATTGTCGTCATGGCTCTTTGATAAGTTGTCCCAACATTTTTCAAGCCAAAAGGCATGATGTTCCAACAATACGTTCACCATGGACAAGTGAACACAATTTTATCTTGATCTTCTGGGGAAATTTTGATTTGATTATATCCAGAGAAACCGTCCATTAATGATAAAATTGTGTGGCTTGTTGTTAGATCCATAATTATGTTGATGCTTGGCAAAGGAAAGTCATCCTTTGGGCATACTTTGTTGACTTCTCTTAAATATGTGCATATTTTGATGCTTCCATTAGGCTTTGAAAATGGTACAATGTTTGAAATCCATTCAGCATAGTCTATAGGTTGAATGAATCCAATGTCTAATAACTTCTTTAGTTCAGCTTTGACCAACAATGCCACATCTAGATTCATCTTTCTTAATTTATGTTTGACTGGCTTAGCTTTGGGAGAAATGGATAAATGATGCATGATTAGTTTTGGATCTATTCCAGGCATATCAACATAAGACCAAGCAAAATTGATTTTCTCTTCCTTGAATAATTTGATAAAATCTGGTTGCTCTTGTTTTGTCAGTGATTCTACTAGGTGTATGGCTTTGTATGTTGCTTCAGTGTTGATGTTTATTGATTGAGTTGGCTCAATAAATATGGGTGACCTCTCTTGATGGTGTTCAGGAAGAATGTCAAGTGTCTCATCTTTAGGTGCCTCAAAAAGGTTTTCAATTGCAGATTCGTCCTTTATTTTTACATTTTTATGATCTAATACTGCCATTGACTGGTTTTCAGCATTAGACCCTTTGTTTCTTTCATTTTTGCGATTGAGAGACTTGGCACTCCCCTAATTGCAAATATCGTTATTTTGTTCACTGGTAGAGTATGTTTTCGGGTTGACTGAACATAGATACTGGACAATGGATTCATCATCTGGGAATATTGGTATATCATGGCATTCAAGTTCTTCCTAGTCTATTAGATCATGAAATATGAGCAGTAAGGAGTCATTTGGTGGGTTGAGATCGGTTGCAATAAGTGTCATGATATAGGCATCATTATAGTTGTTTGGGATATTGGTTAGGTTTATGATATTGTCAAGGTCTTTGATGGTATCATCTTCAATGTAGCCTTGTTAGTATTGTTGTTGTTCATTCTCATTAGCCTCGTAGATATGTCATGTTCTGAATTCAAGTGGTCGAGATTTTGTGCCTTGTCCCTCCTAAGAAAGGGGTGTGTATGAATGGATGGTATCTACCTCAATATCTTCAGTAACATCTGAATAGCTACCCCATTCATATTCATTAGAATCAGTTTCAGAATTACTATCCCAGAGTATCTCGCTTCTTCTAACAGGTATATTGTATGGTGAGAAAAGATCTCTAACAATTGATACCAGTCCTATAATTTTTTCTGATTCGGAATTGGAGCCTGCTTGTACCCTTTGCATTTGTTCCTACATTGTTTCCCTTCGGTGAATAGTAATTTCTTCGGGTGGTGGCTCTGCCTTGGTTTGATCAGGTTCTTGCACATGATGCACTTTCTTATAAGAGGCTTCTTCCCTTTGAATGGCTAGTTCCTCTTGTCGTTTCTCATTTTCTTACTCTTTCCTTGTCGTTTATGTTGCTTGGTGCAGTGCCTCTTGCCATGATTTTTTATTATATTTCTTCTTGGCTCTCCACTGAGGTTTCTGATACTTATTTTTCTTTTGCCTAGGTGGTACATGTTGTCCATATCCCAGTCCTATTTTATCTCGTGCAAATTGTGAAGGAAGTTGCAGAGGTTTTGTGATGCCTTCTTGATGCTTTTTGATAGGTCCTTTGTCGTTGTATCCCATCTATTGCATGATCCAAAATCCTTTTCCATATTGTTGTGTTGGTATGGCCACCTCTATGGTAGCAGCTCTGACTTCTTCTTCATCCTTGTATAGCCAACTAAGGATGTCTTTCTCTTCTGATTCATTTGCTAGTGTGCCCAATTGGATAAATTTACCATCAAATTTGATGATGGGTTGTGTTGCTTGATATGTTGATGCAAAAGGTTGTCCATAAGATTTTGGCAATGTTGGCAATTTCGATAGACACGTGGGTTCAAAAGAGTATTCCCCCATGCCTTGATCTTTGATTTTCATCTTTCATTTGAAGTCTATGGATAAAGACTTGAGTTTTTCTTGATGATGATCGAATGCTAAGGAAGTTGGTCTTCCCTATTGTGTGGAACCAAGTTGTCTTGAGTTGCCCCCATCGCATTGCAATATTGAAAAGGGCTATTATTGGCAGATATGGAAATTTCATGTCCATTGTAAAGGAACTTGATACATTGATGATATGTCGAAGGTACTACTTGCATTTCATGTATCCAAGGATGACTCAATATAATATTGTATGTTAAGTCTATGTCTAAGACTTGGCACATAGTGTCCTTTTGTATTGGTCCTACCTAAATAGGGAGTATCATTGTTCCTTTGGATGACCTTTCTTCATCATCATAGGCCTTGATGGTGATCTTCTTATTTGGATGAATAGACTGCTCAAAGAAGCCTAATGCATGGATAAGATTTAAAGTACAGATATTGAGACCAGCTCCTCCATCTATTAACACCCTTTTTACTCGATGCTTATAGAGTAAACTTCGATATGGAGTGGAGTGTTATGCGGATGATTTAAGGAGACATCATCCTTTTTGGAAAAGGTAAGGTTGTGAGGCCCTATCATATGAGCCACCACGGCTTGGAATCTATCAATGTCTAGATCTTTAAGATTGTTTATTTCAACAAGTGCTTAATCTAAGATATCTTTGTGTTTTGGCAAGAGTTTGCGCAACTCGAGTATGAATATCTGAGCATGATTTCTCCGTAGTTGATCAACCAAGTTATATTGAGTCTTGGGGATAGTTGTGGATGTTGATGTATTCCCTTTCAAGACGTATGTTTGCACTCTGGTTGTCACATTGATTGACACATGTTCTTGTTTGTCCTTGATTTTTATGACATTTACTTGGTTGTCATCTATCGATATGTGATTGATGGTGTTATTGTATAGGTGATTTATATGAGCTCCTCTGGTATCATTTGATGTTGAAGCTCCTCCCTTGTTGTAATTCGGAAGAGGATTTTTAAAGGCATCATGGTCACCATTTGTTTTGTGACTATCAACTATTAAATCGCCTCTATCGATCATGTCATGAACGATGTTCTTAAGCCTCATGCAATCATTTGTATGACGTCCTTTGTTTCGATGAAAATCACAGAAATGTGACCTGGGGTTCAAAGTTGTTCATGACTAACAATGTGATAATCTTATTCGCCAAGAGTTCTTGAAATGCTGATTCTAAGGTTTGCCCTAATGGTGTGTAGATGCATCTATATGAGAAAGCGTTGGTGTTGCCTCTTTGGTTTGCATTATTCCCTCGGTTAGTTTGTTGCCTTGGTGATTGGTATTTCCTTAGTTAGTGTTGTTGCCTTGGTTAGTATTGTTGGTGTTTGAATTTGAAGGTCCTTGATTGGTATTTTGCGGATAAGTGTTAGTGCCTTGATTAACATTTTTTTATTTTTGTTAGATGGTGGGCTACCTGATAAAGCCAATATCGGTTGTTTGGACTTCACATTATTAGCATCAACTACCTCATCATTAACAACGTTTTTGTTCCTCATCCAAAATCTAAATTTTTCTAAAGTGTTGTTGTTTGGATTGTTAAAGGGGTTAGTGTTTGGTGAGTTAACTCCTTCCTTAAAGAACTTAAATGTTCCTTTCTTGATGCAGGCTTCCTCCACTTGGATTTCGCTTTCTATCAACTTGGTAAAAGATGGTATGCATTGGAGTTTGAGTTGATAACTCATCTCACTATTTAGATTATAGATAAAGATCTCCATCTTTTCCTTTTCAGGCACATCTCGAGGATATCTCAAAACCATTCATCTCCATTGCTGAAGAAACACCATGAATGTTTCATTGTTCTTTTGTTTGGTGTTACACACATCCAACATGGTGATTGCATGTTGAATGCTATAGGAGTATTGTGTGATAAATTTGTTTACCAACTCATTAAATGATCTAATGGGAGGTGTGAGTTTAGACAGCCACTCCATGGTTTTCCCTCCCAAACTTCTTGGGAATAGTCTCATTAAGTGTCATTATGAGAAAACTCTAGGCTTATGGTACAAAATTCCCGAACGTGATCACGGGGATCACTTTTACCATCATACTTGTCATCCTTTGGTATATCTAAATTTGGGGGAAAAGGTATCATGTTCAATCTCCTATCAAAAGGATAAGGACAGATCTTATCCAAGGAGTATCGCACTGTGGTTCCTTGTTGCATGTCCTAAATTTGCCTTTGCAGTGTTTGGATTTGTTGTGTAAGAGAAACCATGGGTGCATTTGTACTTCGAGGGAGAGCTTCCTCTCTCTCATTAAGATTGTCCTGATTGCGGGCATGGTTGTGGTCATGGGTGTTTTCTTTCTCGTGTATGTTTTTTGGGTCATGTGTTTCTTCTTCTCTTTGTTGGTCTTCATAGGCATAATTTCTAGACCTTGTTCTTAAAATTCTTTCATCTATATTCCTTAAGTTTTTGGAATCAAAATCTTCAAGATGTTTAACTCTTTTGCTAGTTAGCATGAGTAGATATTTTTCTTTGTCTACTTCAATAATTCTTTCCATGAGTTTTTGGAATGATGGGTTCTCTTGACACTCTTGGAGAAGTTCCTCGTTGATCTCTGTTTCTCTCATATTAGCATACTCATCAAAAGGGTTAGATAATATGCGACCCATACTTGATTTTGGTTGTAACTCTCTTTGTTTCTTTCTCTGAGATTGAGTGACAGCGGGCATTTAGTAAATTTCTACTGTGATGAATTCTTCATCGTCTATGGGAGTTCTAAGTGGTGTTGGCGGTTCAGGTCGAGCTTCATTATAAGTGATATAGAACTATAGGAATAAAGAGGGTTTGATCCTTCCCCCATGACTTAGGCATTGGTTAAATGTCACTTTATGAATGTACGCTCTACTTCTGAAAGGCTCCTTGTCAAACTCGTTTGTTTTTCCTTGGATACAATCGCATGTGACGCAAGAATGCATGATGTGATGCAAAGAGTTGGCGATTGATATAGATAAATTTATTCCTTCTTGCAAGTGCTTTAGAACTAGGTTGTCTCTTCTTCAACTTAGTTTTGTGATGAAGATTTGTTCTTCTCAAAATATGAGGAGTGGTCATACACGAATGATCAAAGGTTGACGTTGATGTTGGATTTGGATACTTCATTTGAATACTCAAGTTTACTTTATCAAGTGGAGGTTTAGTTTGATTCGCTTCCACGACAAAGTGTGTCAAATTATATGGATAAAGTCTCCCGATATGGAAACTCAATTTGACAACTTAAGGATTAAACTAGGTATGTGTTTTTGATAGAATCCATTGGATGGTGAAACCTTGATCACTTGTTATGATACATCCTGATTTTGTTGGATGGAGTCTTATCTCAAGCTAGTTTAAGATTTAAAAAACTTGTTCTAAGAATCCCTTGTTGGATTTTGGAATTGTTTTCTCTGATGATCGGATTTGAATTTTGATTGTTGAGTTTTCTAAAGGACCTGAAAGGGTGTTCAAGATTGTCGATGAAATTTTCCCAAAATGCCTGATTTGCTCTCTGTTTTTCCCTAGTTTCTATCATGCGCTAAGACAGAGACTCGATGCACTAATGAATGTTATAGATGTGCCATAGAAGGTTCTCTATGCACTAAGATACCTTTCCTACGTGCTAGTTCAAACTGTTTAAAACTGACTTGGTTGGATGAGTTACGCGCTAATGTGTCTGGATTACGTGCTACTATTTGAGCTGAAAGTGCTATGGTGTGTCTTGGATGCGCTAAGATGATATTTTAATGCACTAGACTGATCATAAAAAGTGCTACTACAAATTTCACCAGTATGATGTTGGTTATGCGCTAATTTGACTGATGAAAGCGTTATTTTTAGGTTGCAATGTGCTATAGAATGGTTTCTACACGCTAGGATCTTCCTCCTATGCGCTATTGTCCTAATTGCTTTGTTTCTGTAGTTTTGAATTTCATCACTTGTGATTTTGATGGATGATTTTTTTTTAAATAACTTGAAAACACGACACATAGAAGAGATAACAATTTTTCCTATGCTAAACAAGTAGTGTATGTTCTATGAGGATGTGTTCAAATCCCTAATGTTTTCATTGGTTTAGATAACAAATAAGACAAATGAAGAAGACTCTTTATTCAAAGGTCATCAACAACATCATAACCCACTAGTCTCGATACTCCATCAGCTCAAACAGTCGTGTTACCCCCTAGAGGGCGCCCATTTTTTTGTCTTTTGCCAGAAATTAACTCAAAGTGAATTGCTTCACAAGTGAGTAGTTATCTTGGGAGATATATGGTAAGTGATCTTGGGGGCAGATTCTTCCCCATCCTTGCATTATGATATTAAAGATGTCTAGTAGCTGACTCGTCTCAAAGTTTCTAGTGCTAAGGATTTTAATCAGGCTTTCATTCAGTTTTCAGTGATAAACTCCCTCAGGAGGCTTCCCAACCTTTAGAACAAAGGCTTTACGTATCTTAAAGATATAGGGGGAAGGCTAATCGTTGAGAAAAACTATTGAAGGGGACTTTCGTCAGCCTCCACATTTGATTATAGTGGGTTGGAACACTAGGCGATAAAGTCACTTCCCACTTAGGTCGTTTCCCTCTCACCGGCCATTAATGGTGCTCTAAGAGCAACTCAGGAGGGCAGGCCTACTAAAGCTTTTAAAATGCTTGAAGTAAAGAAAACTTTTAAGAGTGGTTTGGCTTTTTGGTCACCCAGATAAGGGGAGAGCATATACATTCCACTTTCGAGACAAAGCACACAAGTGTTCTTTTTAATCCTTCAAAGCAATGATTTTATAATTTCTACTTGGTGATTTTGCTCCAAAAGGCATGGTGTTATTTTTAACTTTTCATAGCAATGATTTTCTATCTAAGAAAGTGAAATCTTGGTTAACAAAAGAAATCGTGATATTGGTCAACAAAAGGTAAAGTTGATAAATGAAAATTTATTTTGCTTTGCACAAAATATGATGAGGTTCTTTTTATCCTTTGCAAAAATAAAAATGAGTTATTTTTATACACCAAAGGAAGATGAAGTTATTGTTACCTTTTGCAACTAAAAAGCAAATTTTGGTTGTTCTTTTAAAACCCAAATTTGAAGTGTTTTTGCCTAACTTGCAAGAATGAAAAGTTTGTTTTGTTGTTCTTTTTATCCAACAATGAGATTCTTTTTAAAACCCAAATGAAGATGTGGTAAATTTTAAACCTAAAAGACAAATGGGATTCTTTTCAAATTTAAAGAAAGTGAATTCTTTTTATCCAACTAAAAAAAAAGTTGGAAAGAATTAAAATTCCTATTTTAACTTCTTCTAAACCTGCAAGAAAATGGTTTGTTACCTGCAAGAAGAAAGTTAGTGAAAAACTAGAATCTACAGTGGGCTTACACAAGCCTAAATTTTCTCCTTTCGGCTACAATTTTTGTCTTTTCTCTGTCAGAGTCATGTGCTAGACTGTTGCACAGATGCGCTACAGAAAGTTACTAATGCGCTACACTGGATACTAAATGCACTACACTGGTTACTAAATGCACTACACTGGTTACTAAATGTGCTACACTGTTGCTCCAATATTTGGGAAAGAAACCAGATTGTTATGCGCTAACAGAGAGTTAAAACGCGCTAGGGAATGGGTCTTATGTGCTAAATAGTACACCAAAAGCGTTATTGTTTTCTCTGAATGTGCTAACGAAAGGTCCCGACGTGCTAAAACAAAATTCCCGTGTGCTTGCAATCTTGATCCTGCATCAAAAATGATATGATTTATGGGGTTAAGCCCCACTGTGGGCACCAGAAATGTGTACATGAAAAGAGGGCGACAAAAATGTAAAATTTACTTTCATAGGGTCCACACACCAATGAGACTCATGGTGCAAGTTATATGAACTATATTGAAATAACTCAACTTCCAAAGGGGTGTCCCATTGTTCTCTATCTCACAGGATCCCTAAAGTCAATTCATTTGCTCTCAAATCAGTGAGCAAAGTGACCTAGGAATGACAACTCCAAGAAAGAGTGATGTTTGATTATTATGCATGAATGCATTCCTAGATATGCATGCTATTGAATCTATGATAATTTAGCTAGCATAAAGATGATGATAAGATTAGCTAATTATCCTAGCAATGACATACTAGTCTAACATGGATATTCTATGATATTAGAATGATTCTAAATGCTTATTAAGATGATTTATCAAAGAGAGGCTAAAATGCTTTAGTTAATTAGACTATAAGTTTGATGCACAAAGACTTTTCTCTCTCAAAATGAGAGAATGAGATCTCTATTTATAGGGAAAATAGGGCAATGGATGGTCAAGATTGGATAATCTTCACAATGGCCAGGATTGAAAGTTAATTAATCCATGTTCACAATTCTCACTAATGAAAAGGTGACAATTGTCAACAAGAGGTTTCTTGAGAAGACATGGAGGTTACCTTAGGAGGTAAGGATTAAGGTTAGGTTAGGGTTATCCATTGGATAAATTTTTTACCCAGGAGGTAAACTCTTGTGCAAGGGTTAAAAAAATAACCAAGGTTAAAGCCATGAATGCTTGATGAGACCCTTGGGTTAGATGAGGGTTGAGTTAGAGAGAAAATCTCTAATCATGCAAGAAGGTTGAGTTAACCATTAATGGTTATGTAAGATCTTTCAATGGTTTGGAAGACTTTGAGGGTTAACTTGTTGAGGACATAAAGCCTTTAATGGTTTTCAAAGACTTTGGAGGCTTTGAGAAGTGACTTCTCTTTGCTTAGGATTGTGACAATATTTAAGAGATGGATTAGGCTAAATTGGAAGTGATTAGAAGAATCTAGAAGGGGTTTAGAAGGCAAGTGGGAGATGTAGGATTTTGCAAGTGGAGGAAAAAAGAATTTATTTAAAATAAAATTATTTTATTTCAATCAAATAGATGCAACTTGCATAAATACAAGTGGGAGATTTAAATAAATAAATTAGATTTATTTATTTGCAAGGATCAATTTAATTAAATGTAAATTTAATTAAAAGGGGGAAAGGGGAATTAATTAAATAAAATGATTTATTTAATCAAGGCTAAAAAAGGCTTAGGTGAACTTTATTGAATAAATTGAGTAACTTATTTAATCAAGTAAATGAATATGGAGAAATTAATTAAATAGAATTTAATTAATAAGGGGAATGAGGTTAAAATGAATATTAAATATTCACTTAGGAAAGTGGTCAAATTTATACGTCTATAGTTTGCTTAGGAGATGTTGAGCATATGCCTCCAATATCTACTCTTCTACTTCATACCCCATGGGCATGATCCAGATAGTTCTTGGCTCAACTTCTTTTATCAAACATTAGTCTGTGTCAACCATGAAGAAAATAGTATCCTTATATTTCTCAACTATTGATTTAGGGATTCTTTCCTTATCTTGCATAGCACTCTGAATGTTTTTATAGCATCCCCAGAGGGTATTCTTTTGGGTCTGGTTGCCACCAACATCATACAAGTGCTCTCTGATTTGGATAGCTACTGGTTTGTCATAAGCCCATTGCAAATTACCTACACTCGGAACTTCATTGATGAAATAGAAGAATAGGCACAAGATTAAAGTACCATATTTGAATGTATGTTTCTTGTCTTGTTTAATCTTGGCTAGGTTCTTCATTATCTCACTTCGAAGCAATTCACATAGATCATATTTATTATTTTCTCAGATCGTCTCATAAGATGCATATATGGTTGTTCCTTATACTGGATTCTCCCGACTAGAACCGTATATCTTGTATCTGATAACCATGAAGGAAAATCTTTCATCATCCTCAAGAATGTCATTAATAGTCATAGCCCTTCTATCAAACTTCAAACCGGTTGTGTCTGTAACAATTTGGTTCTTTACATATTTTAGTGTGGGCCAGTCACCGATTGAACATAACCCTGTTACTACCCTAATTACATGTTTTGTGATCTTGAATGGCTTATTTAACCACATGAACTCATTGTGTATCCTAGTTAGGACATACCGGACCCACTCGTCTTCATCGAGCAACGAGAATTTGGCAAATTACACAAAGCTCTTCTCTTTCAATTCCTTAAATTCTAGTTTTATCCTGAAATCCTTATCTATCAACTGGTTTTGGTAGAGATTCAATAAATGTGAACTTCCCTGTTCTTCAAGGTTCACATGGATATAAACCCTAATATCTTCTACATGCAAAACACTATATGGAATGGATATAAAAACCTCCCCGTGGATCTACTTTGACAAAGACAATGGGATGCTTCTTGAAATTGGGTCTAGCTCTTTTGGTGATGTCAACTACCAAAGGGGTATTCATTTCAGATCTCTTGAATTGAAAATTTTAATAAAAAATATTCTCTTACCCGGATTAAGGTTTCGCATGGGAAATCTTGATCATGCTTCGATCTCCTGGATAATCTTCTTGTAGAGCACTCTCCTCTTTTTTCTATTGAATGCAAAGTGAAAAATGAAGAGCTTAAGTGACTTTTTATCATTCACTTATCTAAATTTTAGGGTGCATTAAATGCACTTATCCCTAAACCTTCTAGATGGTCTTCTTTTCATAGACTGCACTACAAATCTCATCTACAAATATTCATTAATGCTCAAATTATTTTGAAGATCACTTCAAATCATCTGCAATACTTTAACATGGCATCTACCAACCTGTCAGATTTAGGTATCACCTTCTACAAGGGGGGGCATGGGATTTTTATGAACACTCCTCCTAGGCTAGAGGCCTTAATTCAATTTTTGAATTAGTTTCCAGCACCAGATTTAGGTGCAGTTCCACTCCCTACATCATTATCATTCTTCTTAAAAAATGTCTTCTTCATTTGATTTTTGATCTCATCCACTTTTGCTTTTCCCTTCTCATCTACCTTCACATTCTTATCTTTGTCTTCCAGACCCTTCCTATTCACAAACCTGCTTTTGTAGTATCTTTCAATGTGACTGAATTTGTTACAATTATAGCATATAATATTTCCTTGTGATTTTCCAACATCAAATTCAGGTGTGGATCCACTCCTTGCATCATTATCACTCTTCTTAACCCATGTCTTCTTCATTTGATTTTAGATCTCATCCACTTTCACTTTTCCTTTCTCATCTGCCTTGACATTCTTATCTTTATCGTGTAGACCCTTCTTATTCATATTTCTGCTTCTATAGTATCTTGAAATGTGATCAGATTTGTTACAATTGTAGCATACAATATTTCCTTGTGAGTTTAAAGCACCAGATTAAGGTGTGGATCTACTCCTTGCATCATTATCACTCTTCTTAACCCATATCTTCTTCATTTAATTTCAGATCTCAGCCACTTTCGCTTTTCCCTTCTCATCTTCCTTCACATTCTTATCTTTGTCTTCTAGGACCTTCCTATTCACATTCCTTCTTCTGCAGTATCTTGCAATGTGATTGAATTTGTTGCAATTGTAGCACATAATATTTCCTTGTCTAGGCCTAAAATTCCCTTGTTTTCCTCTTGATTTGCACTAGTTAGCAATATGTGCAAATCTACCACATGCATAACATCTAACATTTCTTATATTGAAAGGGTTATTCATCATATTAAATTGCATTCATTTGACTTATGTCCATACGTGTTGCATTTGAAACATTGATTGGAAAAAGATGGACCATTTTGATTCATTATATTTATGCATTAACTAGCCTTATGACCAAATTTATTGCAAACAAAGCAATTAGCATTGAAATTTTGAGCATTAGGTTGCCTTATCAAAGGCCTTTTAGCTTTGTTCTTCTGATTTTCAGACTTAGAATTACTTTGACCAAATCCGAAGCTTTCACCTTTCTCAGATCCAAGACCTCTTCTGCAATCTACATCCTTTTGGCTTTCAAGCATCTCATTAAGTTTGGCTTTACTGATCTTGAACTTCTACTTATACTCATTTGCAGATTCAAGATCATATCTAAGAAGAAGAATAAGCTTTCCAAGATCTTCCTCATGATCTTTGGATTCTTGCAAGTCAAGCTTCAGTTGGCCATTCTCACAATCAAGTTTGCAACACTCATCATTTTTATCTCTCAATAACTAAGAAAGGTTATCCTTGTTTTTTATTTCTCCCTTCAATTTCCTTGGTTAACTTCATCACAATAGACTCCATCTCATGCTTCAAGGCTACATTTTCTTTTGTAACTTTCACACATTCATCTTTCTTTTCCTTCAAGGCTTTATCATCCATGTTTTGGCTTTCTTTTGGCTTAAGTTGATCAACAAGTTCCTTTCTCTTTTCCTTAGACCTATTCAATTGCTCCTTTAATAACTAAAAATTTTAGCATCCTTAAGATTCGCTTTCAATTCTTGGACGTCAGTTTTAGACTTATCAAGATCATCAAGTGCAACAAAAAGTTGATGTCGAATACTATCGGAATCCATTGAACCACCTTCCCGGATCTTCCTCAAGTTGTTAGACTTGTTCCGAGGAACTAGGATCTGATACCAATTGTTTGAATCAAGGAACACTGAAGGGGGTGGGTGAATCAATGTTCTAAAATCTTTAACATTATAAAACTGATTCTTCAACCACTTAATGCAAATGAACAAAAGGAAGATGCAAGAACATATAGAAAGCAACCATAACACCAAGATTTTTATACGTAGAAAACCGATTAAGGGAAAAACCATTGTGGGGATAAACCCACAATATAAATATACTCTACAGAAGTATAAAAATATTACATAGGAGAATGCACATTCATTCAAGAACACTGCCTAGAGCTCACTGCTCAAAACAAGAAGGGCTACAGCCCTAGGAAGGCTCACTACCTTACAAATGAATTACAAAATATCACTAAGATACTTGAACTAAAAAATATCATCTACTAATGCCAAATTATAGTTCCATTTAAGCTCATTAATCAGACATTTCATATTTTGCCTTATATTGCTCTATTTCAATATTCTACATTAATCTGGAGCACAAATATCTAACTTGTGCATGTGAAACTATGCACACTCAATCATCAACACCTTTTGCATACCCAAAATGATCAACTACATCGGCCTTATATATCTACAACATCAAATCTTATCGGCTACATGTCGGCTTCAAGAACATTTAACAAATAATGAAACGTGTATGAACTGTCGGTTGAATCCGATCTCTAATGCATATGCAGACCAAAAATAATTATCCATATGCTTCCCATATGTTAGCTAAACATCCTCAAACACAAAAATAATCACCAAACTGGCTCCAACAAATCCGCATAACAATAAATTTCACATGACAGTTATATTGCACTATTCATCCCAAAACATGTACACTAGATCTTCTAAGTTGCACAATAGTCATCACTGAAGGCTAAGATCATTAAATAAGATACTCCATGAATCCAGCTACCTTTCCTTATCTTTGAAACACAAAACATTCAACTGAAACAAAATGCCAACCAAAATACTATACTTCACCAGATGCTTTGTTTTAACTCGCCAGACTTAAGCAAATCTTCAGTCTAACTTCCGGTATAGACAAATCATGAACTGCGGATAGAATCACTGACAAGAGTTTCCATCAATGACAACATATAATGACCTATGTAGTTTCTCTTTCCAACATGTACATCTACACACTATCTCTAATTAGTGCAAGTTATAATCCTCTAGTGCATAAAATCAAAACATCAACCCAGTCAACCAATTAGCACAATTACCGCTATATCACTTCTAACTTTATTTTTGTTGAATTTTATCCACTAAAACTCTAGAGTTGGATACTTTACATGTAGTTTAAATTTCCTTCCAATCTATAGGTCAAAACTCTCCATTACGATAGAATGCAAATTATAACAAATTGCCAGTGTAAACATTAAGTTTGATAGATAGACCTTAGTATCATTCTACAAGTCTTTTTGGATCACATTAATAACTTGTAAAATATGTAAGATGATATTAAAAACATATTGAAATATATCTCATCGACGTAATTTGTTAGTGTCCTATTGAAACTCAAATGATCAGACATAGGCATGACAAAGACTACACTATTCTATATAGCTTGAACTTTTTTGGATACCTTGACATCAATAAAAATATACACCAACACCTTTGACATCAAACCTTTGTCCAACAATCTCCCCCTTTGGCATTGATGAAAAACCAACAAAATTATCCCACTAATATATAACACTTCTTGAACAAGTTATGTCATCCAAGCATTTTTCTTTCTCTCTCCCCCTTTAACATTAATGATAAAGGGACACTTGAATCCTTCCTCTTAGACATTCACTCTGTTGGAATCCAAGAACACTGAGAGAGGGGAGTGAATCAGTGTTCTACTGGTAAATAAAAATTCAATTCCCTTAGATACTTTTCCAATTAACAACCAATAAGCATATAAACATAATATAATGAAGAACAAAACAACCTCAAAGATCAAAACCATAGATTTATATGTGGAAAACCTCAAAGAGGAAAAATGACGGTGGGATTTGTGACCCACAATATCTATCCACTACCCAAATGAATAAATATTACATATAAAGGGGCCTGCACATGCAAGAAGGCACACTGCCTAGAGTGCACTTCTCATCACAAAGGAGCCTCACTGACTACGGATACAAAGTACTGAATTACAAACAAAAATCTGAACTCTGAGTGTGCATCTGATATGTTGGATGAGTTATGATTTAAGCATTGACTATACTGGTTAACATTATCTCCTTTCTTACTGATAACCTAATTCGCTTTCCAATCCTCTTGTCAAATAACCAAGACTGACTATAGATCATTACATTTGCATTTTGTCGATCAAGATCTCGCTCATACAATTTTACATTACGTATCTCACATATATCCCAAAATGATCTAACTGGACTGACTTATATACCTTTACATACATGAACATGAATGCCTTATGTCGGATTACAATCATATTACAAAGTAATTACATGTTGGCCAAGACAAAAATATAAACATTAATCTTTGTGATCGTTGATGCTATAACCTTTTCTAGATCAATCTTCTATGTCGGCTTCCACATATCAGTTCCTAGTTTGTCGGTTACCCTTGCCTGACGATTTCCTTTAATGTTGGATGTCAATCCTAGAATACCGATGGATACCGGATAAGTATCCAACCCAAAATGATGTGTATTGCCATCAATGAAAATACCATGATCCCAGATGAGTGTCAATTGCCAACAATCTCCCCTTTTGGCATTGATGGCATCACTCATGTGAAAAATGAATCACTGAACTGTTGTTTTCGTTCCTGTCCACAAACTTCCCAAAAAATGATCTCAAAAAGTTGCTCCCCCTGAGCTATACATTACTTCTTATGTCCCTTCACATTTTTCACATCCAACCTCTCCCCCTTTGACAATAATACCAAAGTTGGGGCAAATAATAAATGAAAGAATCAAAATTTGTGTTTACCAGATCTAGATGTACTTAAATATATCCAGGTAAGCACTCTTCAAAAATACCAAGTAAGTGTCCTAGCCGGTTTTCAATGTTCCCAAAATGGATACAAACCCATTAAGAATGTATGCATGAATTCTTCTTCTCTTAATGAGTCAGGTGTGGGGTTACTCATCTGTTCCATATATTCCCTTTTATGAAGCAACAAAGTGTTAAGTCGGAGACTAACCAAACCTCTCAATTCTTTGGCCCGTCGGATTAACCTATTCATATCCTTCTCCAAAGCAGAAATCTCTTATTCTAAAAGAAAATTTTGACCATCAACAGTGTTGGTCGATGACTAAGTACCATCAAAATTATTTGCAAGATCCTCTAACCAGACCTTAGCCACTTTTATTTTAACTTCCAGGTCTGTTGTTAATTTTGTAGTGTTAGTGCAAGATCGATAAATACTGATGCATTGATGAAGGGCTTCATCAATCCTTGTCAATTCTTCTATCAACTTTTCCTTATCAAATTTGATCATGTTATCACAAGTGGCATTCCTATTTGCATTGTACCTCTCCACCAATTGTCGGTTTGACAATTGTTGTAGAGTTTAGTACTCCTTGGAAATGTGTTCTGTCAAACCCTTTAGCTTGTCGGAAGGGCTATCTACGTGACTAATTTTGTATTTTGGTGCAAGATGCTGCAAAAATGGAATGTCTTACTCAATCACTTGCGTATCCTCTAATCCTTCCTTCATAATCTTTTGAGATGCAACCATCATCAATTCGGAACTAGTCAACTGCTCAATATTCTTCTTCTCAAATTGACTAAAATATACTTGACCAGATGAGTCAAGTGCCAACAATGAGGGACCAACAATCGGTGATGGTGCTGGTACCCTAACTTCAGTCTGTTCTACTCCTTTCTCCTTCTCCTCTTCCTTTTGTTCCTTTACCTCATGTACCTTCTCCTTGGCACCAGTTGCTTCGCCACTTGGTGCAGTTATTTCTTCTACCACCACATTGTGAATCTCAATTATATCTACATCAATAACCAGAGGAAAATTATCCTCAATATTATCTATCGGTTTATTTTCCTCTATATCTTGTACATTTGTAACTGGTGGAGGAATACCCCTACTTAATTTCTTAACCAAAACCGGTGGATCTTCACCTAATATGTCTTTCCCCTTAGCATCAACCGGGATGTCTGGAATGTCAGACTTAGGAGGAACTTTCGATGATGTGAAGAATTTTGGATTATCAATAAAGATTTTTTTCCATGCCTCATGAGTCTCTTTAACTATTTCATTCACTCTTCCCACTATTAAGATAACATGTCTGTGCCTACTCCGATTAATGTTTTATTAAAAAATTCAAGGCACTTTTGCATCTCCTCTTCAGTAATTCCACCACAAACAATTAACAATTCCCGAATCTTTATATGCATGTCTTCCTCAAGTGCAGATAGTCTTCTAGCATCTAATTTATTACAAAGCTTTGTCAGTATTTTCTTTTCTATTTCTATTAAGGCTTTCTTATATATATCTAAGTATAACAGAACTGCTTCCTTAGTTTCCTTTTTCTCATCATCATCCATATGTACATAATAATATTTTATATTACTCAAAATTCCATCCTTACTGATTTGATCAATCAATTCATCTACAGACAAAGGAGGGATAACTTTTAAACTTTTACTGGATTCAAGAGTCATATCCAATTCAGATTTCTTCTCTTTCCCGGATGGTGGAGTTGTATCTATGACCGGTTTCCTTTTTTCTATAGGCTTCCTCTCCTTTAAAGGTTGCTTATGGGTTGTCGAAGGTGTGACCTTGGTTTTCTACTGCTTTCCTTCCTTAGGATTCTTCCTCTGAATTCTCATGTAAATTTTGGGAATCTTAGAGGGTTCTTCTTCAGTTTCAGATCCAGAAGCAACTGGGGCAATAAAGGTTTTTGGTTTCTTCCTTTTCATCACTCCTTTACCAGTTGCTGCCACTAGTAAGGCCTGAATTGTTTCTGGAGAAGATGACTCTGCTAGTCCAATAATCTGCTTGATTTAACTGGACATCTTCTTGACAGCTTGTCCTACCTTCTTTATTTTACCTTCCCTCTTCTTCTTATTGAACCCTATTTGAACTTCAAGTCTCTTTTGCGTAGAAGTGGCAAAATTATTTTCATTTTCATCTACAGGGGCATCTATAAGCATCTTAGCATATAAGTCCAATACCTATGCATCAACTTCATAACCCATCTCAGTTACCCATATTGTTCTAGGTTGAACAACTTCCATGAGAGTTTAATCATTCTTAACCATGAAGCATATCTCAGTGGAGTACTTATCAACAATATTCTTTGGTACTCTTTCCCTTTGTTTCATTGCCTTCTGAAAAGCCTTGAAATATCCCCATAAGGTGGATCTATGTCTTGTCCTAGGTTTCTTAAGGCATCCCTAATTTTTTCACCTACCAGAATGTCAAAGGCCCATTGCCTTTTTCTGGATCTCAGGATTTCATTGAGAAAGAATAGCATCAGACAAACAATAATATTTCCACACTGGAATACACCCTTCTTCTCATCCTTGATTTTTCCAAGACTCAACATTAATTTATCACACATCCACTAGAAAAGATCATATTTTTCATTTTTCTTGATCCTCTTATGTGCATAGTATATATAGGAACTAGAAACAAAGTTCAACCGATTAGATTGAATTACCTTATACCCAATAACCATGCTGGCAAATTGCACATCCTTATCTTTGATTGTGCTAATCCTCATAGATCGATTGTAAAATGTAGCACCAGTTAGCTTGGTGACTTCATTGTTAGAGATCTTCTTCTTATCTAGTCTCTGACCAACCTAAGGCAAACATGTAATTCCTTGAATGGCATCCTTAGTGATTTTATGAGGCCGGTCTATCCACATAAACTCACTATGAACGTGGCTCAACACATACCGGATGATTTCATCATCAAATTCAGGCATCTCCAAAATATTTGTAAACCCTTGATCCTTCAAATGTTTGAATTCTGGTTTGATTACACCATCCTAATCCAACAATATTTTCATATACATAGTCTTTATCTCATATGTGCCCAATTCCTCCAAAGTGTAGTTAATATATGCTCTAACATCCTCAACATAAAGAATGACATCGGGAACCCTAGAAGATGCGTTGACTGTATCATCAACCTTCGCAATCTGAGGGTATTTCTTAAATATCGGGCAAGGACGATCCTTGATATCAACCACAATAGGAGTAGAAACATCTGTCAAAGCGGGAGCAAATCTAGAAGCCATTGCAATTTTGAAAAAGATAGCTTGAAAACTGAGAAATACCTTAGAACCTTCATCGGTGAAAAGCTCTTGAAAATTCACTCTGAGTGCACTAGAATTCTCTTGGACATGCTCAGGATCACTCTGAATGCTTGGTGGTGAAGAATGAGTCACTTTTCGCCTTTTAAGTTGTGGAGCCCTAATTCCTCATTGACATAAATGCTTCTCGACATATCATACTGGATCCAAGATCCATCATATCTACGTTGGTGGACCTTTTAATTGACTTCTCCAATGTCTAAAACAAGCTTTCAGACCACTACTAGGGGTAATGCAAGACATGTCATAAATTTGCCTCCCCCTAAGGCTAATGCCTTAGTTACCAGATGAGTTTCTTTCCGGTGCAGGAACATTTTGCTTTGTTGGTTGAGTAACCGGGGTATTTCTTCAGCCTATTGATCCTTGGACTTTCTAATCCAATTCTTCTCATGCTCCTTTGGAAATCATCAACCTTTTGTTTTCCCTTCTCATTGGATTTGTCATTTCCTGCTGATAGGTTCTTGCTTCTGCAAAATTTAGCAATATGTCCTACTTTGTTGCATGCACAACAGGTGACATTGTTCTTCTGAATTGCCTTGTTATAATTTTGATCATTTATTGACCTACATTGATTATCCATATGCCCAAACTTTCCACATGCATGACATTTCACATTTATTCTACAATCTGTTATCCTATGACCATACTTTTTGCAATTAAAATATTGACGAGTACCTGAATTATTATTCTGATTGACTCTATTTATACATTGACTTGTCATATGATCAAACTTATTGCAAATAATGCATCTACCATTAAATTTATGTGCATTGGGTTGTCTGGTACATTCTCCTAATTTGCAATACCAGAGCTTTCTCCATGCTCAAATCCAAGACCTCTAGTGTCTCCAATGTCCCTTTGATTCTTCAATAACTCATCAAGCATTGCATAACTGGCCTTAAACTTTTCTTTGTACTCATTTGCAGCATCTAGGTCACTTCTTATAATTTTCATCATTCTTTCCAACTCTTTCTCATTGTTTTGAGATTGCACCAATTCAGTTCTCAACACATCATTCTCATGTGCCAACCTAATGCATTCTTCAGATCCGTCTTTCAGATATTTGGCAGTTTATTCTTCACTACTCTTCTAGTCTTCAATCTCCTTGGACATCCTCATGGTCAAGGCTTGCATTTCATTCTTCATCACACCATTTTCTTGACTCAACTTCTGACATAGTTCATTTAAAGCATTCTTCTCTTCATCGTCCTGATTTTGTAAGAGTTCTTTCCTTTTGGCTTGTGCAGATGACAACCTCTCTTGCAGAGTAAGGATGAATTCTTTTGCAGAGTTCATCTCATCTTGCATCTTTATGTTCTTCAACCTTTCAACATTATAGTCTTCAAGTGCTACTTCAAGTTCTTTCTCTATACTCATCTCCATGGATTTTGGATTTAGGATCTTCCTCAAGTTGTTAGACTTATTCTGAGGCACCAGGCTCTGATATCAATTGTTGGAATCCAAGAACATTGAGAGGGGGGTGAATCATTGTTCTACGATAAATAAAAATTTAATTCTCTTAAATAAATTTTCCAATTAACAACCAGTAATCATATAAACTTAATATAATGAAGAACAAAGCAACCACAAAGATCAACACCAAAACACCATAGATTTATATGTGGAAAACCTTAAAGAGGAAAAACCATGGTGGGATTTGTGACCCACAATATCTATCCACTGGCCAAATGAATAAATATTACATATAAAGGGGTCTACACATGCAGGAAGGCACACTTCCTAGAGCGCACTTCTCATCATAAAGGAGCCTCATTGACTATAGATATAAAATACTAAATTACAAACAAAAAATTGAACTCTGAGTATGCATTTGATATGCTGGATGAGTTCTTGTTAAAGCAATGATTGTACCAGTTAACACTGTCTCCTTTCTTACCGGTAACCTAATTCGCTTTCCAATCCTCTTGTCAAATAACCAAGACCAACTACAGATCACTACATTCTCATTCTGTCGATCAAGATCTCGCCCACACAATATCACATTACCTATCTCACATATATCCCAAAATGACCTAACTGGACTGACTTATATACCTTTACATACATGAACATGAATGCCTTATGTTAGCTTACAATCATATTACAAAGTAATTACATGTCGGCATAGACAAAATTATAAACATTAATCTTTGTGACCATTTCTACTATAACCTTTGCTGGATCAATCTTCTATGTTAGCTTCCACATATTGGTTCCTAGTTTGTTGGTTACCCTTGCCTATAGGTTTCCTTCAATGTCGGATGTCAATCCTAGGATACCAGATAAGTGTCCAACCCAAAATGATGTGTGTTTCTATCAATGACAACACCATGATCCTGAATGAGTGTCAATTTCCAACACACTCCCTATATCTAGAAATAGGTATGCACTGACACATATTGTGCTTCACCACAAGAGCATCAAACCTTCTTGCAGTGGGGATTCAACACTCCCCTTGAACTTGTGCTCTCTTTAGAATATCATATAGGAGAGATCTTTCTCTTTCATATTCTACCCAAAGAACTCAAAAGTGTTATCACACTCTTCCTTTTTATACTAAGGCTAGTTTTCATCCTTCTTTCCCAACAAGAATTTTATCTCTTTGGTCTCAATGAGGTCATTACCTTCTATGGTCCAACTATCCACAACAAGCTCACTAAAACTTTCTTATATGGGTTCACATTCTTGCATGTCAAATACAACAATGTAGCCTTTGTCTCCAAATCCTATGCAATTCTTAGATTGATCATGAAATGTAGTATGAGGAATTTTTTACCCTTTTTGGATTTTGTTCCACTCCTTCTCAAACTTATTCTTTTGATCAACATTTTTTTTTCTTTCTATCCGTTTTAGAACTTCTCACAAAATTACTTCTACAATGTCTTACAATATGTCAAAAAAATTTGCACTTGTAACACATGATATTGAAATCACCTAGAGGAGCAAATACAATTCTACTCGCAAAATTATTCTTCACTACAGGGAACCTTCTACAGTTCATTCCATTATGTCCATAATGATTGCACTTAAAGTGGTAACTAGAAAAAAAAAATGATGAAACCTTGTATTGTGCATTGATCTACCTAGATTTAGTCTTTTATACCTTCTCTTTTGTTCCTTAACACATATGAACCCTTCATCTTTTTCCTTTTTGTCCTCGATCTCCTTGGATTGATCAAATCTTGAGTTTTTAGAACTATGCTTATCTATATTTTCTGCACTTTTCTTCATGAGATATTTTGTAGCCTTACCAATCTATTCTTCATTAAATCCAATATCAATCTGCCCTTTGGTTGCAAATGATCTCCTCCAAGATCTTAGTACTCTTTCCAAACTTTATATTTTTTCTCAATTAACTATTTTCTTTCTCCAAGTCCTTTCTTAATGATACTACTTTTAATTTTAGTCTGTCACATTCCTTTTGCCTGGTCTTTAGACTTTTTGTTATGACATCATTTTGCCTTCTTTCTTCTTCCAATTGAACTTTCATCTCTATAATTTGTAATTCTGATTTTTCTTTGATTTTGAAATCTTCTGAGATATGTAGTTATTGTTTTACTATCATTTTTTTCATATTCTTGATTTGATTATAGTAAGCATGATGAAGCTCTTCAAACTCCATCTCAACTTCTTGTTCTTCATTTTTGAGTATATACTTACCTCATATTTTCCTAGGGTTTCCATTGCCTCACTTTCAAAATCAACTCAAAGTTAGCTCGACCACGTAAAATAGCATTCCTTTCCTTTGCATTAGTTTCACATGCCCTTTTACTGGCTTTATCTCTTTGGAGGAGTATCTAGATTCTCATAACCATATACAACATATTGCCAAACATCAAACCCTAGTGCCATTAGATAGTCCATTCTATCCATACTCTCTAAAACACATTATTGCATCCATCAAACAATGGTACCTTGTTTGAAGAGAGACCTTCTTGAGCAACTAAGTGTGTCATCCTCGATGAAAAATTCTCTTTGATCGATAAAGAGGATAAATGTTGAGTATTCCTCTCCTATTCCCTTGCCTATTCCCTCTCCTAGCAATAGGAGAGGGGGCAACCGCTCTCCCAACAAAAGGAGAGGAGATCGGGAATTGTTAAGTTACTTCCAAGGAACTTGTATTTGATACCAATTGTTAAGCACATCGATATATTGAGGGGGGGTGAATTAGCATATGAAAATTTTAAACTCATTCAACATTAATCGCCATTAATAATTAAAGATAGGGAATTAGTAAAAACCATCATGACATCATAAAGCCAACCACAAAAATAAAATATCATGACAAGTAACCCTAATCACAATCAATAGAAGTATGAAAATGAAATGCTTAAAGAAAATTCAAACCAACACAAGCACTTCTTTCATTCCCTTACATTACTTTTCTTTCTCCTTCAAATGTATGTGGATCTCACCTACAAACACAAGTGTATTGAAAGCAAGATAATGACAAAATGATAGCAAAGTGATTTTGACAGCATAAGGATACTTGAAAATGTGGTTCAAAATCATTGAAAAATGAACTCAATATATAGAGAAACTGGTCACCAAAATGACATGAGAAAATCAAGGCAAATTGATTAAAATTTGGCATAATTGAATGACAAATTATGGCAAATTGAGGAGATATTTATGCCTCATGACTTATGACAAATTGGCCTCAATTAAATCTCATTGATTTATGATAAATTTGAGCAAATATAGCTTCATGAATTGATAAAATGGTGGAGACAAATTAGTGGATAAATTGGTGGGAGAAATAATAGGAAACATGAAGCATGAAATTAGGAATGACAAATTATGACAAAACTAGGAGAAAATTTAGGGAGAGAAAAGTGGGGAGGAAAATTAGGAGATAGAAAGGTGGGAGAAATTAATAATTTCTCTCACAAAAGAACAATTAGCCAATTAAATAAATAATTTAATTATGACAGAAGACATAGGGTAAATGAATAAAATAATTTTTCCTAAGAGAAATATTAGTAAAGGATTAATAATTAAATAATTATCTGACCCTAGGAGAGACATAAGTCAAGATGATATCATGAAACAATTAACATGATCAAGATAAGGATTTAATGATTGAATTGACTGATGGATACAATGATTGATAAATTAACTAAAACTGATTGAAATCAATGCTCAAGATAGATAATAATGACTAAAATGACAAAGAAAATTGACAAAGATAAATGATTAATGGAAAACCAATTGATGATTGATAAAAGATTGACAAAGGACAATTGATTGATAATGATTGACGATAGGACGTTAAGAATTGATTGGAATCGATTGAGGTTGATGCTAATCGACATTGATTAGGGTTAAACTGATGAATAAATGATGTTGATAGCTAACCATGATCATGAAATGACAATTGAGATTGACATTGATAAGATCCAAATTGAAACAAATGAATAGGATCGAATAGGAAGAGAAAGTAGGAGCATGACATGATGTTGACAAATGATAAAGATTGAATGTGCAACATAGAGGAAGTGTTAGTAAGTGTGAAGACCTAAAACAAGGTAACGTGGATATCTTAACATGTAATGACACAAGCGTTGACCATTTTTTAGTGTCTATAATAATTTCTCCAAGCATCACAACCAATCCAAATCCAAATCATTAGAAAAATAATCGGATCTTACTTTATTATTAGTGCACTAATAAAGTAGTAAACACAATCATACATCAACACATATGAACACTAGATGTATGTAGAAATCCTGAAGAAAAAAATCACATTGAGAATATTTGCTTGGATCTATTGCCCAAATCCATCCTCATAAAATAATAGATCACTTATAATATGGAGTAGGGACCTACCTATCAAAGACATCAATCCCCAATTAACTTTACAAATACCAACCTATAAGAGACATTGATCCATTAATCAAATATTTGAGCACCAACTCAACATGTGAGATACCAATCTCACCAAAATATAAAAGATATGAATTGTGAACCTTCAAGGCTGAATACTCTGCTTCTCTTTGATTCAAACATCATCAAAACCACTTCACATAGTGCATATGATCTTTAGTTGAAACCACATAACGATTGAGATGCAATTCACATAGCGTCATCCACATACTCACACATCAACCATAGCTTTCAAATATTATAGTAAAATGAACATGATAGGAATGAACCTAGATCAACTATATATGTGTTATAATTATTATTACATTTATATGTTATCCTAGAATATGATTAAAACATTTACAAGTCAGCCATGATAATAACCCTTAACAAAACATGTAACATGTTTGGTCCAAAAGCCCACACATTAGTTAGAAGAACGAAAACGCTTTGTGTTACCCAATACATGTTCCACTTTCCCTAATGTACAGCTACACACTATCTCTACTTGGCACAATTTGCAATTCTCTAGCACATCAAATTGGAACATTAAACTTATTGCCCAATTAGCACAATGACCAATTTATCACATATAATTGTTAGTGTAGGTTTTTTTATTTTCTGTATGTTAGGGGGTATTTATTTTTTTCCTACACATATATTATTAAGATTGCTTAGGTTTTTAGGAGTGGTTTATATGAGGACACGTGGTAGAATACTTCAGCTACATGTGTAACTCTCCACCTCACATAGGTAGTTGAGTTATGCACCCTCTTTTGGCTTGTTGTGTCACCTCTCATAACCACTATTTTGTCATTTCCTAAGTGGGTTATGGGGTAGATGGGTTTCTCACACTCTTTTGGCCATATATACCAACTTTCTCAACTCTTTTCCTGTCTTCATATAAGGAGGTTATGCCACATGTTTTGGCATTTACCAAGAGGTAAAACCTCCCACTTTTTATGGGGAATAGGGGTTAATGCACCCCTTGGATGTATATGCTATTATTTTTCTATATAATAAACACTATACTCTCACCTTCACTAGTTCAGTTATAGCTCGGTGAGAGTCTTCTCAAAATTATCTTCTTTGTCTCTATTTTCTCTTATATCAGATTTATCTTCAGTCAGCTATTTTGAGCTTCAATCATCTATTTCTTGGAGTTGCATGTGATCTACGATCGACATTAGATCTTGGTTCAATTCTAGATTCTTGTAGAATCTAACATGATATCAGAGTCATTTTATCTTGTATAGCTCATTGTTTTACTAATTTATTTGAGAGATTTAAGACTTTTAGATAGCTAATATTTTCCTTATTAACCAAGTATAATCTTATCCTGCATTCTCGTATGACTTGGAGAATCAAAACAATTTAAAGGAAAACAAGCTTCTAGTTGAATCGAGTTTTATATATATGTGTGTTCTTGTGAGATCTAGGTGATTGTAGATTTTTGGTAATATTGGAAGCTTAATCAACATTTCCAGAGTGTTTGGAAGGCTTGAGAAAGTCAAAAGTGGCTTTTACTTCACCAAAATCAGAGTTTGGAGGACACGGTAAAAAAACTAGAGTGAATTATTTTTTACTAGGGTTGTTTTCATTTTGGCTTCATAATTCCATCTTCTTCTCATTTGCAGGAAAAATGATTTCTGAATTTTATTCCCAACATCAAAAAAATTATGGGTTTTTGGTGTTGATCCCATAAAATTGATACTTTTTATAGAAATCAAGTTTTAATAGTGTATGAGCCATTTTTCTAGCTGGCAAATTCAACAACCCTTCTTAAAAGTTGCATAACTTCTATCTCAGGTGTCGGATTTTTGGAAACAAATACTTGACTGAAAGCCAAAAAGAACTTTTCATTCATATGGGCTTCATTGAAAAATTATGCCTTTTTCCATCAAATATTGCAGGTTGTATCAACTACTTCTTTTTCTCTTCAACGGGCCATATCTTTCACCTCACCTCTTTGTTTTTCAAAAATGAATAGTTTTTGGAGTTATTAAGTAATACAAAACTATAAGGCTATTTTTTCATATCTCGTATCAAATTTACTTGTATTAAACTTTATATTTTTGGTCATTGAAGCCTTAGGCAACATTGTAATCTGATAAAAATCCTTGTAAACATACTAATTATAAAGTACCAACCTTGTAATATTTAAGGGGGGGAGGGGGGGGGTTTCTGAGACTAGTGGAAAGGGGGGTGTCTCTGGTGTCTTCTTTCTTGCATTCTTCTTGAATCTTTGCAATCTTATTTTCTACTATCATGGATGCATCTACAGTTCCTCTTTTAACACCATATAATTATTTTGAATGGAATTCTAAGATGATAATGTTGGCATTTTGATTGTGTTGTGATTGTCATTGATGGACACACACTTGTTTTGTGATCACTTTCTTAATGTATGAGTTATGCTCAACCGGTAATTGTTCCAACTGGTATTATGTACTATAGTCTTAGACTTTTTGGTGTTTTACAGAAGATGTTTACTGGTCACAAATTGACTGAAGACCTCAAGCGGTATGGAGAACCCAAGCGGTATGATCTCAAGTGGTATGAAGGAACAAATCGATAGTTAACATTTTTCCAGTCTTCATTTTGACAACTGATAAACGGTAAATTGTATGAACCGGTATTACTCTATGATGAGTTACCAACCGGTATTTCTATGATGAGTTATCATCCACTGACACTTTGGCAGTGATTTTGTGTCATGTTACCAAATGTCTCTAGATGCACTGAACCTAGGAACTTGTAATTTAATCCTATTGGACCGACATGAAATCTGACTCCTTTATAAGGACATCATGTCTAGGGTTTTTATATGATGAAGAGGTTTTTGTATGTGCGATCATAGAAGAGAAGATTAGGTCTGTGTGAAGAAAAAAAGTGTTGAGATACTGAAGACTGAAGTAATGCTTAAGTGCATTAACAATGAGCTATCAAGGATCTAACCAAGCATACTATGCTAGTATCTAGATCACCTACTTGTTGATTACTCATATCTTCGACAAGTTTGAAACCCTTAACCAGGTAGGCCTAGCAAAGCCTTTGTAAATCCTCTAACAAGGTGGTTCACAACTGTGAATCTGAAATCCTCTCACAAGGTAGTCTTTAATAGGACTTATCTCCTAACAGAGATCTAGATTCCTAACAGGATTTGTTCTGGTGAAGAACATTGTATGACCTTAACCGGTCTAGTTTCTATTATGCAAATAGTTACTTGTGAGTTTCTGCTCACCGTGGTTTTTCCCATTTGGGTTTCCACGTCAAAACATCTTGTGTTATGGTGATGGTTCTCTTGTGGGTGATGCTATCACTATATAAAAATTTGGGTATTCTTGTCCCATATTTGGCTATAAGTTTGAGAAAATGTGTTTACCATGGCCTTGTTACCTCTGAGTATCTTGGGTCACTTGACGGTTTATGGTTTTTGTGATTATAACTTTTCCTATTGTTTGAAAAAACCATTATGTTCTATTTCAGCATTACTTTTTCCACTTAAGGAAGGGTCGGTTCATCATTAAAAGTGTTCCCCCATAGGTTTTCCCTAGGCGGTCTTTCAAATATTTTCACAAAAAAAAAATTTACGCCTTTGCCTATGTCTAGTTCTAATTTTTGTTAGGCTTCTTAATTATTGTGCAACTCATTGTTGATCCTACGGTTGTCATTGTTTCGTTAGGCAGAGATGCCGACAAGGTAAGTTCTGCGAAACAGCGAAAAGGCTAGGCGGGTCCCAAAGGCGAGCGGTTTCTTTGGTTAAAGGATGATCGGTTTTGAAAAGATCAACGGCTCGCATTGTTTTGTGGCAGAAAGATGCATGTGTACCTTTCATGAAGTAGCGAAAAGGTGGTGAGCCCGGGCGAAGTGGTCACGACAGGAAGTAAAGACTAAGCAAGTTGCCAAGATATAGTGGTTGTTGCTGTTTCGTGAAGAAAAGTGGCCTAAGGTTTAAGCTCTGCGAAATAGCGAAAGGGTCAGTGGGCCCAAACGATAGGCAAGTCATAAGTTTTAAAGGCCGATTAAGTAGGTTCTAATCTGATGGTTGTCATAGATTCGCAGCCTCAAGTCAAGCGAAGATTAATGTCTGCGAAATGGCGAAATGATGTGGCAATCACACGACGGCTAACATGGCAGGACAGATGGGTTGTTCCATGGAAAGAATTAGTGATTTGTCAGATACACGTGGCTCTGAAGGGTAATTGAGGACCCGCCTTAGTTCGACCGACAGTTATGTTAAGAATGGTGAAGTAAAACACATGATGGCTTCAGAATGGAACCCGGTGGAATTTCTTGAGCAAATAGTCGGTTGCCACATGGTGTTTGTTAGCCAGTAATAAGATAAAGCATGGGGTATCCATGTTAAAGGACCCACTTGGAAGGTCTAAATCATGTTAAATGGTGTTCATCTCGTGGTCGATCCAATGGTTGTCGTTGTTTTGCAACCTGAAGGTGCTTGAAGTTAAGTCTTTGCGAAGTGGTGAAAACCGTTAGCCCTCATGGTCGAGTGCAGTTAGTTAAGAAGACTAGCGGTCACTGCAGGAAGTAAAGGTCGAGCAAGTTAATGGATCTAGCGGTCGGCATTGTTTCCTGAGGTCAAAGTGCAGACGGTTTAGTGTTCGCAAAATGGCGAAAAGAAGGTAGGGCCCGTCACTAACATAGAAAGACCAGACAAAGTAAAAGCAGTGCAAGTTCCCCTGATCCAACGATTGTCGTTGCTTCGCGAAAGAAAAGTGCGGAGGTTTTAACCTTTACGAAATAGCGAAAAAATGAAACAGAGGAAATACTCAAAAAATTTATGATCCGTTGGAGCCTGTTTTTGAATTCGATCTGTGAATTCAATTCTGAGGTAATGGGCGAAGTATGCGGGATTAATTTCTGAAATTCAATGCCAACTTGTCATATTAGCGTCTGCATCAACTTGAATATTGGCATCATTTCAATGAGTCTGTTATAGAGGAATTGGTGCAGAGTGGTTTTCTTCAGGCGAATAACAGGTTTTTTGTGCTTTTTCTTGCTAATTCCAGTCTGAAAGTCGGTGATTGTTGTGTGAATTTTTTCATTAGAGGTCTATGAAAATCTCATTTGATATAGTTGTATTATCAAGATTGCACCAAGAAGAGAATTAACAGGAAAAGTAAATTACCAGGATAGGAATATTTGTGATGATTTCTTGGAATAGTTAACTAGGTCTACCAATGTCGGGGCCAAGGCTAAAGAATTGGTACCCAAGAACCCTCGTCTGAGAATTGGGGATGGCTTATATGACAAAGGTAATTGGTTGAGGGATCCACAAATAGGGATGTCAGGTTTAGGACTATTCAAGGTAGGTTTTGGTCAGAGACATTCCCTTGCCCCCTTAAATAGTATCTAGAAATTCGATGTGGGAAAGCTTGTTGTCCCTGGTGTATTTGTGGATGTAGATTTGTTGACCCTGATTGCACAAAACTATGACCCTGTATCTAGATGTATCAGAAGTGTGAAGGGATCAGCCTTGATTGAAATAAATGATGATGAATTCAGAAATGTATTTAAGCTCAGTGAAGCTTCAAATTTGTTAGAACCTATTGATTTTGAATCATTAGTCCAGGTCTATAATGCACAAAGGGATCACCTTAGGAGTGGCCCACTAAAAGAATTTTTTGTCAAGATAGGAGGGTTGACTATTGTAGGCCCCAGCTCCATGGAACCTTTTTCCCTGAATTTCTTTACCTTAAGAGCTAAGGGCATGTATTGGGCACTTTGTCAAATTTTTGGAGAAGATGCTGAGAAGAATATGCCAAGCCATTACATGCTAATGATTGCATAGATTCTAAACCCCTCTCTCGCAATAACATTTGATTATGCACCCTATCTAACTAGTGCAATTCATACCGAGCTAGTAGGGATAAAAAATGGTAAGGTGGATAGACCATTTGGATGGTACTCTCTTTTAATGCACATGTTTTTGTTCAAGGGTGCTAACTATTTTGCAAAGGAAATGGATTTGGTTAAGGTAAAAGATAAGGAAGAGATGCTTGTTCAACTTTGGAGCACTATTTTATCCTGGGATAGAGAGGATGCTAGCTATCTAAAGTTTGATAGATGCTTTGCATCTAAAATTAGGATTCTTTTGTGCACAGAAAACCCTAGGATTCTTAAGGCTCTCTTGGAATTCCTCAGACCTAAAGAGTTTGCTGAGGGTATTAAGATTGTTCACAATTGGGGAGATATGCATGTGTACCCTATTTGTACCATTTTTAGAGTATATGGTTTCAGAGGTACTCCCTATCTACTGCCCTATCAGGTCCCATTGAAGATACGAATTGTAGAAATATTGAGGCAAATTGGAGGTGTACAAGAGGCAAAGCTGACAAATAAGAGTAAAGGGGCCATTTTCCCAACCATTACTGTGGCTCATCATTTTGTGATCACTAAAGCGGGCTGGAAATATTTTGAAGAATTCTTTAAGCCATATAGGTTGTCAACTGCAGTTTCAAGATGTGCAGACCCTGAGGACTTTTTCAACAGCGTGTTTAGAAAGAGGGCAGTGTATAAAGGTAGGCCTCACCAATTTCAGTTCCCTGAAGGTTTAATTAGGAATTAATTCAATTTAGATGAGCAGGAACTGAGGAAGGAGAAGTGGATTGCATATAAAAGGGCTCTTGACTTTATTCATCAATTTGATAGTAGTTATGACCCTCTTTCTAGCTTTAACCCTTTTGA
Organism: Cryptomeria japonica; assembly: GCF_030272615.1. Taxonomy (NCBI): domain Eukaryota; kingdom Viridiplantae; phylum Streptophyta; class Pinopsida; order Cupressales; family Cupressaceae; genus Cryptomeria; species Cryptomeria japonica. The sequence continues at coordinate 863,046,029 of NC_081409.1, read as the reverse complement.
GGAGAAAATTAAATTCTTGATTCTTTATTTTTAAGACCTCATGCAAACTTTAAAATAAAAAAGAGAGGCTATAATGCAAAATGATCCTGACAGGGTAAAATTGGTCCTAGCTAAGCCTGCCTTTGCTAAGCCTATCCCACTTGGTGATTATGTGATCCATAAGAAATCAAAGTATAGTGTGATGATGCCACTGATAGGTGAGCCTTCCACTTCAAGAGGAAAAAGAGCAATTGAAGATGTCATTGACATCCAAGATTCCCCTAAAAGGCAAAGAGTGGGGAAGGAAGTTGAAACTGGTGAACCTCTCTATTCTCCATCTCAATCCCCTATCCACATAGGAGATGAGTAATTGATGGTTGATTAGTTGTTACAGTTAGGGAGTCTTGGAGAGATTTCCTATATACATATGAGGAGACACAACAAGGGATGTCGGAATATCCACCTAGTGCTGAAATGAACTTGACTAAAGGTGAGCTAACAGGTAAAGAGTTGGACCCAACTGTCAAGCAAGCCAGTGAAGAATTCCTGGCTGATAGTAACTTTGTTACAATAGGGGCTCTCATGCAATTTGTGTGGAAGAAAAATATGGAATAGTTCAAAGCTAGACGTGAGCAAAGGAAGAGTGAACAGCCTCACAGACACGTAACTCGGGTGGAGGAAGAGGTAAAGAAAGAAATGGTTGAAGATTTTAAGACCATTACTCCTAAGAAGGGAAGAGAGATGGTGTCTAAGGCTAGTGTTTTAATCCTCCCTGAATGGGATATAGTTGATGCTCTAGTTCTTGAAGTAGTGAGGAAGGAAACTAAGTCCATGGAAGGAGTGACCTTTAGGAAAGATAATGCTGCCCTAGTCATGTGGTCACTAAAGAAGGATGAGAATAAAAGAAGGAAAGGTGTATTATATTCTAGTCTCCTAGGAGGCATGACTGTAAAAAGAGTTCAAGATACAGGGGTAGTGGAAGCTGCAAGCACAGTCTTGGAAACGACAAAGTTTAGTGTGGCAGTAGCAGAAAAAGAAGCAAAAGAAAAGGCTAATCTCCAATTAAAATTGGAAACAATCTTAAAGGCTTACAATGATGCCAAAGAAGGAGTAGCCAACAGAGACAATATTATTTGTAAACTTCAAACTCAATTGGCAGGTCAGCACCATCCAGGTGAATCCTCCACTCTCATGATAGCCTCCTCTCCAGCATAACCTCCACCTATAAGTCCCATTATAGAATATCCCCCTTCTCCTATGCCTTCTGGTTTCCAGTCAGCTGAAATTGTCCAGCATTTGTTGGAAAAGTTGAAACAAGCTCAAACCTTGTTTGCAAGCAAGTATGAAGAAAAGGTAAAAGCCACAATTTTGAAGTTTGTTGATTTGGTCAAGGCCTCTGTTATACACATTTCCATGAAAAGGATCCTAAATATTCTTATTGAATTAACAGAGGATGAAACCACCTTGGAACCAATTCTTAATAAGTAGATGCCTAGAGGTAAGGAGTTAGAGCTCATGTGTTCATCCTATGTAGATGCTGAAGCAGATGATAGTCTTAGGTCCACTAATGAGTTTATAAAAGAAATGAATATACTCTCAGAAGAAAGGGCAGGTGTAAAAAGAAAAGCCCAACTGTAGAGAAAAGAATATTCAGATAACAAATATGAATTGTTTCTAGGGGGCTTTGTAGGTCCAATTCAGTTGAAAGAGGAGAAGGCATGGTTAGAAGAGCTGGACCATAAATTGTCCCAAAGGGTTAATGAAATTGTTAACACTGATGACACATCCTTATTTGTTTAGACAATTGAAGAGATTGAAAAGGTGAAATCACATTATGTATTCATAGAAACAGAAATTGGGCAGTTGAGGTCACTCTAGAAAAAGGCTAGAAGGAATGAAACAGAAAATTATTAGCTTTGCTTTGCCAAGTGATGATGTGTTCTAGGATTGGAAGGACAAATATGTTGGACAAAAGGAAGATACTCCAAAGCAAATAGAAGAGGTTGTAGCAGAACAACAAATGGAAGAGGTCGTTGATATTGAAAAGGACTTGTAACCGTTTCTTGGAGAATATTGCGGTTTTGTAACAAACCTTTCTAGGAATGTCTGAAGTTGTTATGCATCCATGATGTTATAAATGGATACCAGGACTAGTGTAAAAGGGGATCACAAGAAATTTGTAAAGAAACTCTGGCAAAATATATTTAAGTTTTTTTCTGGTTTCAAAGAGATGACTCTGAGTAATGTAATATTTTTTGAATAATGAATATGAATATACAAATCAAAGTTTCAGGCCTAAAATTTCTTTGTCTTTTTGTGTGCATTCTTTAGTTTGCTGGTTTTATTTGGATAATCTAAGGTTATTCGAATGAGAATGGATTGTAAGGCAATCTTATAGATGTTATTTTCTGGCTTTTCTCTTCAGGAGAGGGATTAAATGTGCAAAGAATATTTCTGTTAGCAAATCAATCGTTTGTTGCTATGAATCTAATGAATTATTTTAGTTAAATGGGAGAAGACTTTATATGTTAGGCATGTATGACGTTTATGAAAGCTGAGATGCTGAGGTGTATCCGAATGTTCAGTCTTGAAAATTATTGCTTGATTTAGGTGTGTAGCTAGGAAATCGGAAATCATCAAAGCAATGTAAATTATTAGTCTAACTCAATCATGAAAACTCAAATGCAGTGATAAAAATCCTAATTACACTCAATGAAAACATGAAAACAAGACATCAATTCAAACGCAAACCATTGCAAACTTGAATGTCTCCTTCATGTGGCTCCATTGTCCTTCTTTCTCCTTCAAATAGCTTTTGTTCGTGGATCTCACCTTCAAGTGCGTAAATCTAATGTGAAAGCAAGATTGACAAGTAGTGCAAGAATACTAGAAGCGTGATTGATTCGACCAAGGATCCGGGATTCAAAAAAGTGATTATTTGGGATTGAAGAAATTCATCCAATTTATAGACAAATTGGAGAAAAGACAAAATTAGCATGAAGAGATTCAAATGGAAATTTCAAATCAAGAATGACAAATATGACAAATTTGCACTTTCTATGCAAAATTGATTGATTGATAATTTTGGCAAAATTATGACAAATTTCTATGTCAAAATTGATTGATTGTCAATTATGACAAATTATGACAACATGAAATGTCATTCCCATGAAATTAGGTGAATTAGAAATTAGGAAATTAGAAAATTGAGGAAATTAGGAATTAGGAAATTTAGAAAATGAGGAAATTAGGAATTAAGTGAATTAATTAACAATTTTTCATTTATTAATTAATTCACAAAGATGGAAGAATTAGTTAGCCAATTAAATAAATATTTAATTGTGACAAGAAGACCTAGGATAAATAAATAAATTATTTAACCTAAAGGGAGAAATGACAAACAAGGTTAAATGACTAAATCATGAAACCCTAGAAGATGAATTAGAAATGCAAGAATGACAATTAGGTCTTGACAAAGGATAATTGATATCAATTCGATTTGACCATGATTCTGGCTGACAAGGGACCAATGCTGACAAACGATTTGGTTGATAAATGTGCCAATTGATGAGGAACAATGACTAATTGATCCAAATTGACATGATTGAGAAAGATGACGATCGATGACAAATTGATCGCAAAATGACAAAATTGACAAGAAGACAAGGATCGACGACAAGATTGAAAATGACCACGATCGATGACAAATCGATCGCATGATGATAAGATTGAAAATGACAACGATCGATGACAAATCGATCGCAAGATGACAAGATTGAAAATGACAACGATCGATGACAAATCGATCGCAAGATGACAAGATTGATAAGAGGAAAAAACCCTAATTAGGATTGATGATGTCCAAAATGAAATCGAATTGATGATATCAAAATATGACAAATGAGCACGCACATTGATGCGACAAGATAAGATCGACCAAAATCATGACAAATATTGTTATCGACAAGACCAAATTCGAAAGTGAGACAAATGAAGAATGTGGAAGGAGAACTCAATGCTCGCAAATGATAAAGACCAAGTACACAACATAGGAGAAATGTTAATGCGATGCAAAAACCCTAAAATAAGGCAATGCGCAAATGTTAAAGTATGATTCCGCAAGCATTGACCATTTTTAGACGTCTACATTTTGCCCCTCTTTGAGACAATGTGATTTTAAGCGTTGTTTCAAAGAACAATAATGAAAATGCCCCAAACACTGATAGTGACATATGGATGCCCCCTCAAGGAATTGGCCGGAAATGTCCAGAAAAGAGGCCAATTGATCGATAATAATGATAGAACATGATAGGAGCAAACAGACTGACAATCGGAGATCGGATGCATGAAGGACAAGAAATTGAAAGCACAAAAGACCGCGACCAACATGAGATGGAGAGAGTGCACGTCCATCTATGCACTGACAAAGATCTATAAATGAGACAAAGAGAGTGAAAATTGCTCATTTGCACTAGCCAAAGAGGAGGATTTGTTGCTCTGGAAAAGGACACTTGCAGAGAGATGGTGAACATTCCAATGGTAGATCACCTTGGAGAATGTGTACACACATACAGACGATTGGACGATGTGGGAGCAGAGTTATGTGTCTCAAAAACCCATATTGTCAATTTTATGAATTTTGATCGCTTGCGGGACATTGCGGGGCCCACAGGGAATGCAGAAACTGACTTCTGGGCCTGTGTGAGCACATCCTATGCTTGTGTAGGGTATCCTACGCTTGTGTAGGGTACACAGGCATAGGTTATGCTACACAAGTGCAGGACTTATCACACAAGCACAGTTGTGCATTGGGAAGGCAATTTTGGTCAAAAACAGCATGCGCATGATCCGAAAAAGGGGGGATAAGGGTAGGATAGGTCAAAATAGATTGGACACACCCTAATTTGGACATGAAACAAACCCTAAAATTGACAAAATGTGCCCCAATTGTGATGCAGAGTCGACAGTATCTATTGATCACGTGGGAGAATCGTCCTGACTGCTTCATGTTACAACATAGACTCAGGAGCACGGACAGAGATACATTAGCAGGACTTGGGATATACTTTATCACATTCATGCCCGAGATTAGGCCAAACATAGGACTGCTTACCGCATTGGCAGAGCGATGGCATTCGGAGACTTCCTCATTCCATCTGGCGACTGGAGAGGCGACTGTGACACTAGAGGATGTATGGCGTATCCTCCGCATTCCGATTCATGGAGAGATGATAGAATATGACCCAGTGACAGGGAGAGATGCTTTGTGTAGATTATTTGAGTGCGACGCAGATGATCTGGATATCATAGAGAGGGAGATTGGCTGGGAGACCATGACATCAGAGTATGATCGGTGGTATGTGGTGATAGCAGTGGTGATAGCATGCCTACTAGCAGGAGACAGACGAGGACATGAATTCCCTATTGGATGGGGAAGAGTGCTAGAGCGGATGGTGATAGAGGGGACTATGTATGCATGGGGACCATGTGTACTTGCTATGCTATATTTTCAGCTGCATCAGATAGCATATCAGGGAGTGCAGACTTTGAGCTGTGGAGTCACATTGCTACAGGTATGGGCATTTGAGCACATAGCCATATGTTGACAAATTTTAGAGAGATAGGTAGTACCACATCGACCATATGTGTATTTCTATGGAGGAGCACTAAGACAGGGTCTGTTTGGATACATACTGTATTGGCGACACGAGCTAGACAGATTGAGAGAGTTCACATGGAGGCCATATCTTAATTGCCCTGGATGGTCAGATGATAGTGATGAGCTATTGTATTGTAGATAGGAGAGATACCTGATTGGGCGACCAGTGAATCACTAGAGAGTGATTGAGATGTACCTGCCAGAGAGAGTCAGATGACAATTTGGAGAGAGGCGGGATGTTCATAGAAGGACTGCACACTTTGCCTGATCTCACAAAGAGACGAGTCAGTGGGGGAGTATGATTCAGCCACACATAGCATATGCTGACTTCACACAGCTATAGCAAAGGCAGTGGGAGTGGAGATCAGATGTGGTAGACGTCGGGATGACAGAGGAGTATGAGCGATGGTTTGAACGATGACGGCCAGTGCCATTGACAGATCCTGACATTCCAGTACCTAGGAGATAGGAGGACTTCCTACTCACAGGAGAGGAGGAGGGAGATGATGAGGATGAGGAGGATGAGGGTAGTGATGAGGATAGAGATGAGGATGAAGAAGATGGAGATGATGAGGGGGATGATGACTATGAGCCAGATTCAGTCGATCAGGAGTCATTGCAGGATATACCCATAGAGCCAGAGACAGCTAGGATAGAGGAGATGGAGATGTACAGGGCTACCATAGCGAGTCAGCATGATCATATTGCGACATTAGAGAGACAAAATGCCATCTTGAGGATGGAGCATGATCAGTTCAGAGCAGAGATAGCCAAACTTACAGCGGCTTGAGATACAACAATAGGCCAGGCACAGCGAGAAGAACAGAGAGTCACTGAGTATATTGGGTTGATTAGGGATGCCAATGCACGGGAGATGGCACAGATGTTGGTAGAGACTGGAGAGGAGATACGACATTGGAGGACACTATATGAGAGTGCAGTTCCACCAGAGCAGAGAGAATCGTCATATCAGGCACGATCGAGGACAGAGAGCAGGGCATGCTCTCGGAGGTCAGTGAGCAGCATGGGGGTGAGTGGACCTATGAGACCACCATAGCCAGGACCTGGGATAGGAGGGACATCATCCTTGAGACATGGCAGGGATGAGGTGGACAGAGGGAGCACCCAGTGATAGAGGCACGTGCTCCTTACAACAAAGGCATATGTAGTTTGACATTTTGTAGTCAGCCTGCGGCCCATACTTAGGACAGACAGTCCAATTTTGTACTCCGATATTATGTGGATATATGATATGATATGCATCAATATGATGGGATGCAATGTGTTATGACTTACATTATTTTCCATGTATGGATGGCTTATGCACTGTTTATTGTGGAACATGTGTGGATACATTTTTATGTGTTTTTTTTTATGCATTTATAATATGAAATGGATAAAATGCTTGATGTGATGCTTGATATAATGCAAATGTACTAACTAATGAATGCAGGATGCAGCATATGTGTTTGGGGAAATCAGAGTACTAGACCGAACTGACTATCCGAACTGACGGAAGAAATGTTAGTAAGAAGAAATGAGACAGAGGACAGTTAGAGACGATGAAAAAAAACTTGCTTTTAGTAATGCACTTTGTAGGTGAGAACCTTTATTTAATGTAGCAAAACGGATGTGTAGCATCATGGCATGGAAGGCCAGAGCTGAAATGCAACCCTTTTTGCAAAAGATAGACACATCACAGACAAACAGCAATCACAATAAAAAAGAAAGGGACCATGAACCATTCCGGTCACTCTAAATCACTCAGTGACATCATCGAGCAACATAGGAACATGATCGAAGATAAATCAATAAAAGATAAAACTCGCTAATTCTAACAAGTCAAACAAACATCTTGATCTTCATTGTCAAAAGTTGAAAGTGTTGATAGGATGATCATGTTGTCTAGTTTCAGGGAATGTGGTACCCCGTCTAAGACAGGACATAGTCTAGTTTTGAGTATACCACACCTTGTATAAGACTCATGATAATGTGCCAAGGACAAATGATTTTGAGGTTGATTGATTGATATGACAAATTTGATCATTTTGCATGTCTGGTTTGATTGAAAAATTTCATCAGTGAATGCGTGATTTCATGAAATCACAATGTTTGATTGATTGTGTGTCATTGGAGGGATGCTCAGTGATTTGTCTTATGCATAAAAGGGATATTTTTTGTTTTTTGCTTTTCGAGTTTTTACAATTTTTTTGTGTTCATTTTTTTTTTTCAGGACTTTATTTGATGTTTAGGGATTTTTCAGGACATTAGTTGATTTTTTTATGATTTATTTCAGAACATTTTTCAATTTTTTTGGATTATTTCAGGACATTTTTTTATTTTTTTGGATTATTTCAGGACATTTTTTGATTTTTTTTTGGATTATTTCTGGACATTTTTCAATTTTAAAAGTTCCAATGATTGATCCTGACAAGGGGAACGCACCCAATGCACATATGAAAGACATATATAGAAACCAAGACTGAAACATATGCACAAGAAACGGAGTATGCAAGACAATGATGTTGACCAATCACAACCCTGTAACAGGACATTGGGTTAGGACAAGGATAGACACAATAAATCTTCAGAGAGAAAGCATAGCTAGGGGTCATGATAGATGACAGAGCAATGATTGTGTTTTACACATGGTGCCTATTTGCCAGGTTTTCACCAAGGTACTTGCCCAAAGCGCCTATTTGCCAGGTTTTCACTAGAGGACGAATCATTTTTCTTTACTTTTTTTGTTCTTTCTTTTGTTTTTCACTTTTTTTGTATTTTTTGATCTTTTGATTTTTTTGTATTTTTTGCTTCTTTTTTTTTTTTTGTATTTTTTCAGGATCATACTTGAAGAAGTGCTGATAGAAAATTATGCCTAGTACTTGCGAAGGTGCATGCTATTGACAGGATCGAACAAAGGTTCACCTTCTGGGGTGGCAAACTGATATGCCCCCGAGCCATATGTTGCAGTCAGTATGAAAGGCCCAACCCAATTAGGTTCAAACTTGCCTTTGATGATGTTAGTAGATTGTGCATTCTTGGGGTTTACCTTTAAAACCAGATCTCCCACTTCAAAGTGTCGCCCTTTGACCTTCTTATTATAAGAGTGATGGAGACGGTTTTGATATGCTTGCAAATGTGTCAGGGTTGTCTGACGTTTTTCATCTAATATCTCAAGCTGATGCAACCGAGAGACTCTGTGCGTCTCATCATCACTTAGATGTTGCAAGGAAACACGCAAAGAAGGAATCTCCACTTCCAAGGGTAAAATGGCTTCCGCACCATACACCAAGGAATAAGGTGTTGCGCCAGTAGGTGTGTGGATAGAAGTGCAATAAGCCCATAGTGTTGGATTCAACTATACATGCCAATCTCGACCAGCGTCATTGACAACCTTTTTCAAGATCTTGATAATGGTTTTATTTGATGCTTCGGCTTGACCATTACCCTGTGGATAGTATGGACTAGAGAAATGGTGTTGGATATAAAACTTTTCACAAAGTTCCTTGACATCTTTATTCTTGAAGGGACGACCATTATCTGTGACTATGGCAAGGGGAACCCCATATCGGCATATGATATAATTCAATAGGAATTTTGAAATTTGCACACCAGTGATATAGGTCATGGGGATAGCCTCGATCCATTTTGTAAAATACTCTGTGGCTGTAATGATAAACTTGTGTCCATGTGCAAATGTCGGGTGAATCTTGCCAATAAGATCCAATCCCCATTGAGAAAAGGGCCACGGAGATACGATAGAATAAAGCTCTTGGGCTGGTGCATGAATGTAGTGTCCATGGATCTGGCATTTGTAGCACTTCTTAACAAAATCATGAACATCCTTTTCCAAAGTGGGCCAATAATACCCAGCACGAATCAACTTTTTGGCTAAGCTCAGACCATTGAAATAGCCCCCACATATACCATCAAGAACCTCGTGTAAAGCCGTTTGTGCTTCGTCAGAATCCAAACACCTGAGGAGGGTATGGTCAAAGGAACGATGGTAAAGAGTGTCGGCAATGATGACATATTTGGCCGTCTGTCGGATGAAGGCTCAGCGTTGGTTAGCGGAAAGGTTAGGTGGTAAGGTTTGGGATTTCAAATATTGATATACATCATTGTACCATGGGGAGTTAGGACCAACAAGAACGCACATCACATCTGTTGTCAGAATGTCAAAAGAAGGGTCAAGCAACTGTTCGACCAAAAATTCACATTTGTCCATATTGTGGGGCATATTCAACATGGAAGCAATCGTAGCCATCGCATCTGCCAACTTATTTTGCATTCTTGGAACTTGACTAAAATGGATAGCCGAGAATTTTGTCTTGAAGAAATCTACCATATGCTTGTAGGGAATAAGCTTTTCATCCTTTGTTTCGTAGTCATCATTTACTTGACGGATGACTAACTGAGAATCTCCATACACTTGTAAGTGTGTGATGTTCCAATGGACCGCTACTCGGAGTCCTGTGACCAAAGCTTCGTACTCTGCAATGTTATTGGTACAATGAAAAGTTATTTTGTAGGACTTAGGGATAGCATCACCTTGAGGGGTGACAAACAATATGCCTACTCTGGATCCGAACTTGGTATGGGACCCATCAAAGTATAACTTCCATTCATTAGAAGATGTAAGAGCAAAGACTGATTCATCCGGAAATCGGTCAACATGGGATGATCATCATAAATAGGAGCCTCTACAAGTTGATCTGCTATGATTTGTCCTTTTATGGCCTTTCGCTCCATGTACTCAATATCAAATTCACTGAGGATCATAACCCACTTTGCCAGGTGACCTGTCAAAGCTACTCTGCTAAGCAAATATTTCAAGGGATCAATTTTTGCAACCAGCAATGTTTGGTGATTTAACATATAGTGTCAGAGTTTTTGTGTCGCAAATACCATTGCTAAGCATGCCCGTTCAATAGTTGAATAATTCAGCTCATAGCCTACTAGTGTCTGGCTGATATAATAAATAGCTCTCTCTTTGTCGTTCTCATCCTGTTGGGCCAAGAGAACTCCTAGTGTCGTTTCAGTTTCAGAAATATACAATATAAATGGCTTTTCTTCTATAGGTGGCATTAGAATAGGTGGCGACAGCAAATAGTCCTTGAGAGCTTGAAAAGTTGATTGACATTGCTCAGTCCACTTAAAAGTGACTCCTTTATGCAATAAATGCTGGAATAGATGACATTTGTCTGCCAATTGAGCTATAAACTGACGGATTGACTGGAGCTTTCCTTGCAGACTTCGTAGTTGACGGAGATTGGAAGGAGGAGGCATATCCATTATTGCTTTAACCTTGGCTGGGTTGACTTCGATGCCTCGATGAGAAACAATGTACCCTAGTAATCTGCCAGCTGTGACACCAAAGACACACTTCTTTGGATTGAGTCTAAGCTTGTAAGTTTCCATTCGGTCAAAGATTGGGCCCAGGATGGCTAGATGACTATCTCTTGTGATAGATTTGCATAATAAGTCATCAACATAGTCCTCCATCAAAGTATGCATGAAATCATGGAAAATTGTCATCATCGCTCTTTGATATGTTGCGCCTACATTTTTAAGACCAAAGGGCATCACATTCCAGCAATAAGTACCCCAAGCACAGGTGAATGCAGTTTTATGTTGATCTTCAGGAGCAATGTGAATTTGGTTATAGCCGAAGAAACCATCCATCAATGAGAGCATCTCATATCCATCAATCATGTCAACTATGATGTCTATATTTGGTAGTGGAAAGTCATCTTTAGGGCATGCTTTATTGAGATCCCTAAAATCTGTACAGATTCTGATGCCCCCAGTTACTTTGCTAACTAGTACCAAATTTGAAATCTAGTCTGCATAATCAATGGGTCTGATAAAGCCCACATCTAGTAATTTTTTTAGTTCTACCTTGACCAAAAGAGCCACCTGGAGATGCATCTTTCTGAGTTTTTGTTTGACATGCTTGGCATCTGCTTTTAATGGCAAGTGATGAAGGACTAATTCTAGATCAAGGCCAGGCATATCTGCATAGGACCATGCAAAGCTAATCTTCTTCTCAAGAAATAAATTGACAAAATCTATCTTTTCCTATTTTGATAGAGACGCAGCAAAATGAATGACCTTAGGGTTGTCAGGTGTACCCAAATTTATCTCTTCGGTCATTTCCACAAGCAATGTTGATTTATCCTGACTTGATAGGGGTATGTCCACTCTTCCACCTTTGGGCACCTCAGAGAGGTTTTCACTCGCAGGTACATCTTTTATTTTTACTTTTTCATGATCAGAGAGTGCCTTACGGTTTTCACTCAAAGACCTATTCTTTTGATTTTTTACTTTTTCTTTCTTTTTTTCATTTTGATGACTGGAAGATGGAGTTGACCCCCCAAAATATGCTGTGGAATCTAGATCAATAGCAAATCCTACCTTATGATCACCTTGTGGTATGCCTTCTTGTAGTCCAAGGAATTCTGCAATTGCTTCGCCATTTTGAAAACAATCCAATGTGAGTGGTTCTTGTTGGTCATGTTGGATAAGCTGGGGATAGACGAGGGGCATGTCATCATCAGTTTTTAGGAGGGAGAGGACTGAGATGGTAAAGATGTAAACATCTATGGTATCACTGTCTAAACTGCTTGTATCTGATTTGGAGCTTGGGTCCCAGAATGACTCTATCCAAGCATTACGACATGTTTTGGGAAGAGGAGTTATTTCATGTTTGTCTTCCATAGGCAAATCATCAGGGTCAAGGAAAACATTGTCAAGGGCATAGGAGCTAGAAGAAAAAGAACTCCACTCCCATTCATTGGAATCAGTTTCGGGTCGGGTATCCTCAGGTGTTATTTCATCATCAGAGTCACACCCCTTTCCACATGTGGTCACTTTGGTAGATGAGGATCCAATTCGCAATGGTACAAAACCTAACCCTAAAGTTGGAGGTCGCATCTCAGGTATAATAGGTTCTAGCCTTCCATTCTTGTTTGGGCCTAAGCCACTGCAACCATCATATCCTTTCTTTTGCAACATAGTAAATCCTTTGTTGTATTGTTCCATCGGCAACTTGATAGGTGGGGTCTCAGTTGGATCTTTATAAAGCCAATCTATGACATCATTATCTAAAGTTTCTTTGTCAAGTTCACCCCATCTTGTAAATGGAGTGGGAGGCTGATATTGAATGACTACCTTGGGTTCCTTTTGCAACAGATGTGGTTTGCCATATGATTTTGGAGATATTGGTAAATTCCCAATGAGGAATGTTTGATCCATTGAATATTCTCCGCATCCTTGGTCTTGTATCTTCAACTTTCCTTTGACAACATCTAACAATTCTTTAGGATCCACATAACTATGTGAGTGGGCCTCTCTATTGACTGGGACTTGCTACTGAGGGGAATCCTTTAGAGTAGCACAAAATTGAAATGGATTAGGATCTCTTGGAATTGTTATCTCAATTCTATTGTAAGGATATTTTAAACATTGATGATAGGTGGATGGAACTGCTTTCATTGCGTGGATCCATGGATGGCCAAGAATCATATTGTAAGGGAGATCGAGGTCTAAGACCTACAAGAAAGTGTTTTCTATCACTGGACCGACTCTGATAGGCAATGTAATTATCCCTCTAGATGGGCGCTCAGCATCATCATATGCTTTGATTGTTATTCTTCTGGAAGCATAAATGTCATTTTTTGTATAACCAAGGCCAATGACCACTCTCAAGGTACAAATATTAAGACCTGCTCTACCATCTATCAGGACTCGTCGGATTTTGCAATTATGGACAAAGACTTCAAGATGTAAAGGATCATTATGAGGGAGCTTATCAGGTGAGATATCATTATCAGAAAATGCAACATTTTGGGAAATAGCTAGATGTCCAATTCAGGCTTGAAACTGGTCAACATCAATGTCTGTCGAGACAGTGGGCTCAATTAAAGCTTTATCCAAGATTGCGCGATGCATGAGGGACATTTTCAACAACTCAAGGATTGATATTTGTGCAGGTGTCTTTCCTAGATGATCTAGGAGATTATACTGACTCACAGGAGTTAATTTGGGAGGAACTACAGGAGCTCCTTTCAGGACTATTTTGGATCGACGAGTGGTGACTGCGCAAGAAGGATCTTGTACCTTTATTCTTAGGGTGGAAACATACTCATTTGACGTGCGAAAACAATTGATGACATTATTATAACCAGTATTTGCATAATTTGTTGTTTGGGTAGAGTTTGAAGAAGACGCTTTACCCTTATCATGATCAAGCAAAGGAGTTTTGAAAATTGTATGATCAGTGTTAGAGGTCACGTTGGGCGGATCTACCTCAATTACTCCTTTCTCTAACAAGTCTTGAATCATATGTTTCAATTGAAAACATGACCCGGTTTTATGTCCTTTTGACCGATGGTACTCACAATATGCATTATCATTCCACCAATGCGTCTTTACCACTAGTTCTGCCTTGATATCTGGTAACTTGATAAATTTTGCTTGTATTAATTGTTTCATTACTGACTCAATAGGCTCTCCTAATGGCGTAAACTATCGAGGAGGTCCATCCCTTGACTGAAAAGGTTTGTGTTGCTGGTTTTGTTGTTGATTATATTGTCAAGTGTATTGTTGAGCATGTTGTCGGTATTGCGGCTGTTGAGTAACATTGCTCACTGGTGTTTGATTTTGTTCCATAGTTGACATATTAGGAACACTCAATTTCTTGATTGTGAACGGGGGTTGATTTGCATTCACTACTCTTGCATCAACAACTCCATCATTAGTGACATTCTAATTTTTGTACCAAAATCTATTTCTGTCCCCTGAATTGTTTGTGTTGTCACTATCTTTATTGAGCTTAATGATTCCCTTGGCTACAAGAGCAGTTTCAATGTTCATCCCTTTCTTAATGAGTTTCTCAATAGTACTAGGAGTTTTCAATTTGAGTTCATACATCATTTCTGGGACCAAATTTTGGATAAACAAGTTCACTCGTTGTTCTTCAGGTATATCTAGGGAAGAACAACTATACAAGCTTCGCCATCGTTGCAAGAAGTCACTAATGGCTCACCTTTCTTTTGCTTGGTGTTGCATAAATCTGACATGGTCATGTCACTGTCAATGTTGAATGTGAAGTGAGATATAAACTTTTGAGCCAATTCCGACCAAGTCTTTATATTTCTTGGCAGATGCGAGTACCAATCCATGGCTTGTCCAGTGAGACTTCTTGCAAATAAGCGCATTAAATATGTTTCCTCATAACTCACTTCAGTACATGCTGCGAAAAATGCTCGAATGTGATCTTTTGGATTGCCATTCCCTTTATATTTCTCAAAATTAGGTGCCTCAAAATGCTTAGGGAATGGAGGCATGTATAAGCTCTTGTCAAATGGATTAGGACATAAATCTTGATCTGTGTACAACTTCTTTGTTCCTTTAGTTTCTAATGCGTTGACTTGTCGTTGCAACTTCTCAAGTTGTTGCGCAATTGTATCAGATTTTGGAGCTCCATCATTAATCCTGGTGGGTACTCTTTGTCGATACATCGTGTTTCTGATCGGTTGTTGATGCTCTGAAATTGTTGTATTTGGTGTCTTTGGCATATAATGTTCTTGGTACACCTCTTGTTGTTGTGGTTGTGCCATGCCTTGATATTGACCTTGTTGTTGTGCTTCTTGTGGTAGCATCATTGTATGTAGTCTAGGTTGATATTGCAATTGAGGGTGTTGTTGATATTGCACAGGCATCAATTCTGGTTGTGAAGTATGATAGCTTGTTTGTCTTGGCACATATTGAGGCACATGTTGTTGTTGATGCTGACAAATCAGAATTTGTTGACTTTGTGCCAATTGTTGTCGCGGTGTAAATCCCATCATTTGCAAAAAACTTTGTTTGGGTGGTTTTTGTTGTTTCTCCTTAAGATGGGGTATGGCACTTGCATTAACTTGCTATGTTGTTTGTCCAATCCATTGTGGTGGTTTCAAGTTTGCATTAACTTGTAATGGTGCAAAGGGCACTGTAACTTGTTGTCAAATGCGATATTGTTGTTGTTGAGTATTGTTTGTTTGCACATTCGATTGTACCTTTTGTGTATTACTCAATTGTTGCAACATTTGTTGTTGGTGCAAACCACTATCTATAGCTCTTTGTGTCACCATTATCGAAGGATCTGTCACAATAGTCTGCATAACAGGTACTTGAGTGTTTGGTAAATATATTGAACTTAGTGGGACATAAGAACTTTGTTGCATTGTGGAATTGTTTTGGACATTGGTGATACCAGGCATTCCAGTCATGAAGCTTTCTTGCATCTTAGATTTAGATCCAATTTTATGCATGTGAGGAACCACTTCTTGTTGAGGGATAGTTGTCAATATTTGTGTGGTCTTCATTTGATCTTGTGTTACAGGTGTTGTGTTAAATAATGGACTATTTATTATCTCAAATGGTGACTTTTGAGGAATAGTCATTGTCAATGCCTTCAAAGCATGTTTACTCATCAAGGTAGGTTGAGTTTCTTGTTGCACATGTTCTTCATTTGGATGCAGAGAGAAACTTAACAGCTCACCGCCTTGTTGTTTTTGCACATTGATTTGCTCACTTGAGGATGTCACATTACTCATCATGTCAAGATATTTTTGTGGGAACATCTTGAAGACTTTGTTCAAGAATTTATCCATCTTCTTCGTTAACTTTGGATCTTGAAGGAACATGTCAACATCATCAGAAGCATCAGAATCTGATGAAGAATCTGGTTGGACATTTGGATTCGCCTCCTGTTGAATGCCTTGATCTAAACCAAATCCTTGTGAAAGAGTTTGTTCCTCATGTAATGTTTGAATTTCATGTTGCGGGTTTGGTGGATTCCAATCGAAAGGTGCATTTCCTCTTGGTGTTGGTGGAACACTCTCATGTCCTGGTTTCATGGGTACAAATACTGGTTCATATAATGGAGGTGGTCCAAGTTGAACCATCCCATATGATGGTAATGATGTGTTTGACAAACCTTCAATTTGTATTGTTTGACTAGTTTGAAATTGTGAATTTGATATGTTGTCAATGGGTTGATACGTTGGTTCACCCATCTTCTTAGATTTTGACCTTGTTTCAACAGGCATGTCACTATGCAAATGCAATATTTTTGGAATTTTTCAAGGATAATGTATGATATGCAACTAAATGCAAACTAAATAAATGAAGATGCAAATCTATGGCAAGACTGCAACCTATGTTTTTGGTTGTTTTCAAGATTTTGACAAACTTTTTGGAATGCAAATCTAAAAAGAGACCCTTAGGAAATTGAGATGATGTCTAGACCTCAAAGGACAAAAGGACCAAGTGACAAAAGGACAAAATGACAATGTCTCCCCTATATGCTTGGATACTATGCTAGGTTTGACAAAATGACAATAATGACAAAAGGAGAAAAGGTTTGACAAGGTCTAGACTTCCTAACAATGACTTAGGGTTTATCAAAGATTTGGATTACTCAAGTATAATAAAACCTAGTTTTGGACATTATATGCAAAGGGAAAATTACTATGCAAATGACCCTAATATGATATGATAATGACCTAAGCTTGATGAAGAGACCTAGGGTATGCAAATTTGACCTAATGTTATGAGGACAAGGATGCAAATGGATGACCCTTATTGATATGCAAAGGAGTATGACCTAGATGAAACCTAACCTTGGTAGTTAACAATGAATTTGCAAAATGCAAACCTAAGATGAACCTAGACCTAAGTGACATGAATGTTGAGACAAGATTTTGAAAAATGTTTGACAACCATGTTTGAAGGTGTTTTGAAGTTTGTTGGATGAGACATTCTTGTGTTTAGCCTTGTTTTGAATCAATTTGTCTTGTTTTTGAAATGAGATACAATTCAACTTTTGACAAGCAAAGAAGACAAGATATTTCAACTTAGACTCAAGACAATCATGCTCATTCACACATTTCTTATGGTAGGCAAGGATAGTAGGTACTTGAGAGGTAGACTCATTATGGGATTCAAGGAGAATACATAGATGCTTGACCCCACGGGCTCCCCTCCATGGCACTCACTTCTTAGGGTAGCTAAGCATCAGTCCCCATGGAAATCTCCCCATGGTGAACTTAGTATCTCTTCCAAGTATCCGAACTTGTCCTTCTCAAGCAACTAGAAGGATTTTTGGCCTCTAAATACAAGGTGTTTAGTAAGGATTTCTGTTAAGCGTTACTCCTTGGTGTCATGCAAGCGTGATTGAGACATTAAGCCCACCAAGATACCAAACAAATGTAGTCGCGCAAGCACGATTTAGACCTTAAGGCCCTACTTAGATGTTGATATGAGAAAGAGTCCAAGGGTCATCACTTCCCAAGTAACTACAATTACCACGTAACCCTTCCTTCAAAGCTTTCGCCCATCAAGTATTTATTTATAGTGAGTTACAATACCAAGGTATTCTAGCTGTACTCACTTTGGGTCATTCCCTTCTCATGATTGTCACTTGCTTGCAAAAGAAATCAAATGGTCGGGAAGGTAGGCCCTCTAAAGGTAACAAACAATCTGAACCAAGAGAATGGTATCGAAGATCTGGATTTCTGATCACCCTAAGAAGGATGAGAGCATACTCTCCTACTCCAATGTCAAACTCAACAATCAAAGCAAACACACATTCATTCTATCCTATTTAGAAATCATACTAGGTGCCTAAATATGAATTCCAAACACAAAGTTTAGTTGTAACCCAAGGCAACCTGCAAAACCACCAAGTCAGAAGTTTGATTTTGTTTGATCTTTGACTAGCAAACCTGCATAAAATTCGTTAGTAGTTTCATCTTTTTCTTTGCCATGCGTAATGCCAAGGTGTTGCATAGAGAGTCAGTACCAAAAACCAAAAAGTAGAAACAAAATTCAAAACAAAACAATTTGCAAGTAAAAAACACTGCTTTTTACCTCTATTTTTGGCCCTACACATGCGCAGAATGTCTCACATAGGCACAGAATGCTTGACACAGGCGCAGATTGTCCTTGACATAGGCATAGAATGCTTGACATAGGCACAGAATGCTTGACATAGGCACAGATTGTCCTTGACATAGGTGCAGAATGCTTGACACAGGCACAGATTCTTCACACAGGCGCAGAAGCTCTCAGAAAACCCTGCATTACCCTGTTTCTTGGGTTTTTCATCTGCAAATCAACTCAAGAGCACTCAAAAGAATTATTAGGGGGTTATTTCATGTTAGGTTCACTAATTAATGTAGCTAGGAAGTAGGAAATCATCAAAGCAATGTAAATTATTAGTCTAGTTCAATCACGAAAACTCAAATGCAGTGATAAAAATCCTAATTACACTCAATGAAAACATGAAAACAAGACATTAATTCAAACACAAACCATTGCAAACTTGAATGTCTCCTTCATGTGGCTCCATTGTCCTTCTTTCTCCTTCAAATAGCTTTTGTTTTGGATCTCACCTTCAAGTGCGTAAATCTAATGTGAAAGCAAGATTGACAAGTAGCGCAAGAATACTAGAAGCGTGATTGATTCGACCAGGGATCCGGGATTTGAAAAAGTGATTAGTTGGGATTGAAGAAATTCATCCAATTTATAGACAAATTGGAGAAAAGACAAAATTAGCATGAAGAGATTCAAATGGAAATTTCAAATCAAGAATGACAAATATGACAAATTATGACAAATTTGCACTTTCTATGCAAAATTGATTGATTGATAATTTTGGCAAAATTATGACAAATTTCTATGTCAAAATTGATTGATTGTCAATTATGACAAATTATGACAACATGAAATGTCATTCCCATGAAATTAAGAGAAAAATAGGAGAGAATTGAAATTAGGTGAATTAGAAATTAGGAAATTAGAAAATTGAGGAAATTAGGAATTAGGAAATTTAGAAAATGAGGAAATTAGGAATTAAGTGAATTAATTAACAATTTTTCATTTATTAATTAATTCACAAAGATGGAAGAATTAGTTAGCCAATTAAATAAACATTTAATTGTGACAAGAAGACCTAGGATAAATAAATAAATTATTTAACCTAGAGGGAGAAATGACAAACAAGGTTAAATGACTAAATCATGAAACCCTAGAAGATGAATTAGAAATGCAAGAATGACAATTAGGTCTTGACAAAGGATAATTGATATCGATTCGATTTGACCATGATTCTGGCTGACAAGGGACCAATGCTGACAAATGATTTGGTTGATAAATGCGCCAATTGACGAGGAACAATGACTAATTGATCCAAATTGACATGATTGAGAAAGACGACGATCGATGACAAATTGATCGCAAAATGACAAAATTGACAAGAAGACAAGGATCGATGACAAGATTGAAAATGACCATGATCGATGACAAATTGATCGCAAGACGACAAGATTAAAAATGACAACGATCGATGACAAATCGATCGCATGATGATAAGATTGAAAATGACAACGATCGATGACAAATCAATCGCAATATGACAAGATTGAAAACGACAACAATCGATGACAAATCGATCACAAGATGACAAGATTGATAAGAAGACAAAACCCTAATTAGGATTGACAATGTCCAAAATGAAATTGAATTGACGATATCAAAATATGACAAATGAGCACGCACATTGATGCGACAAGATAAGATCGACCAAAATCATGACAAATATTGTTATCGACAAGACCAAATTCGAAAGCGAGACAAATGAAGAATGTGGAAGAAGGACTCGATGCTCACAAATGATAAAGACCAAGTACGCAACATAGGAGAAATGTTAATGCGATGCAAAAACCCTAAAATAAGGCAATGCGCAAATGTTAAAGTATGATTCCGCAAGCATTAACCATTTTTAGACGTCTACAAGGTGACTTTGTAGCCTGGATAAGGCACTGGTACTTTTTGTGGGATTCTTTCTAATTTTCTTGAAGATCCATAATGAAGAAGTATACAAGTTTTTATTTCTAATATTTCAGTTTATGTTGAGGTGATGAAATCCATTGGTTTTTTACACTGGTTTACTGTGGATCTTAGTTTAAAGTGTGAAAGTATTCACAAAAGGGTATACCCGCCTAAACTTTGGATAAGTTCAAAGTGTAGAAGGTTCTCAAACCTTGTTATATGTTACTCTAAGGTTCTTTTCGTTGATCTCTTCATATGCAGACAGAGTTGATCATTTTATTACAGGAGGATAGGAGGAAAATCAGAATTTGAGACTAACAAAAGTGGTGACTCTACTGGGGAGAGTCATAGAGTGTATTTATGTTACAGATTGGTTCCTAAATTAGTTCAGATGTTTATTCGAATATCTATTTTGTGGAATATTGTCTAATCTCTCATTTGTGTTATCTTTCTCGTTGAAAATCTTCATGATTTTGTTAAATATTGGCAAGTAGTTGTTTAAGCTTGTTTTCTTATTTCCCACAGTCTTTGTGGGTGGCGACTCTGACAAGTATAATCAGTCCTCTTAAAATAAGTGTAACTGATGTTTTAAGAAAACAAGTATAATGCAGAGAGGAAGGAACACCAAGTCTTTCATGAGGAAGCATCCTCATGAGACGTTACAAGAAGGATTACCTGAATAGGCACGGAGAGCCCAGAAAAGCTCAGTTGTACATGAGCAACCTAATGCAGCTTGGGTGCAGAAGAGCATCAATACAGGTAAGTAATCTGAGAGACCCGTCTATGCAAATTCAAATTCTTCTTCCCGCGAATCTGAGCAT
The DNA here is from genome assembly GCF_030272615.1 of Cryptomeria japonica. Taxonomy (NCBI): domain Eukaryota; kingdom Viridiplantae; phylum Streptophyta; class Pinopsida; order Cupressales; family Cupressaceae; genus Cryptomeria; species Cryptomeria japonica. The sequence goes on along the minus strand of NC_081409.1, from coordinate 863,024,690 downwards.
GATATTTTAGGCTTCCATTCTGGTCTATTTGGGAATATTGAAGATGTCCAAGTTTAAAATCAGGGGGTCTCCCATGCTAGTTTCTCTAGGAAGGACAAAAATTGTTCAAACATTAAGAGAGATTCTGTACCTAGGACAATTGATGGAAACATCAATTTAATTGATATTGACCAAGTCCATGTGTCAAGACTCTGAAGAAATCTTCCCTGATGAAGATAAGGTATCCCAAGAAATTGAAGTTATGAATAGAAGAGTCCATCATTTAATTTCCTTAAGAACACAAAAGGAAGTAGATAAAGAAAGACAGGTTAAAGCAAAATTGATGGAGAGAGATAGGCTTTTAAGACAGATAGTCGATCTTGAGTTATTTACCCAAGAGAAAGCCAAGAGCAAGGAAGAAGGTCCAGTCATCAGAGAAATATTAGTTCCCAAGACCAAACCTACATACAAGTCAGTGGTGCAACCAAGTAGGGAAGTCCTTAGTGACCCACAACCTGTTAGAAATAATGTTGACAAAGGAAAGCAAAAATGCATGGAAGATGGATCTGGATCTAAGACTACAATGAAAATCTCTCATATGTTGTCTACACATGAGAGAGAGATGGAAAGGATGAAGAAAGAGAAAGAATATTTACAAATGGAGTTAGAGAAGGCTGAATAAGAAGCAGCCAATCAAGAACTTAAAAGAAAGATTAGCTATCTGAAGGCTCCTCCAATTATGTTTCCTTCAATAGACCCAAATAAACTTGTTCCTCAACAAGCCTCACTCCCTCCAGTTAAAATTCAGCCAACCTTGCCCATTAGCACTGCCACAACCCATCAAGCCCCTATTACTAACCAAGGTAACTAAATCCCTATGACTCATAGCCCCAATGTAAGAATGAACATGGGAAATAACCTTGCTGCTAACCGATTATAGAGGAGGCCTATTAATTTAGAACTTTATAGGTAGCTCTTTTTTGATGGAATCCCAGGGTACCCTAACCATGTTCCTACAGAATTGAGGGATAGACTTCACAAATTTGTTGGGAATAATGCAATCAGTGCAGAAGAACACTTGAAATCTTTTGGTGACTTAATAAATGACTATGAAATTATAGATGAAGATGTCATCATGAAATTGTTTGTACAGTCCTTAGTAGATGATGCAAGGGATTGGTATAGAGGTCTCCCTATAAATAGCATTGGGTCTTGGGAAGATTTTTAAAATTGCTTTCAAGAACAATATGGCGACAAGACAAATGTGAGTTTTATGCTTAGTGAGTTCAACAATATTAGAAAGTATGATAATGAAATTGTCATAGACTTCAATGCTAGATTCTAGAAACCTATGCATAGGCTCTATCAAGTAATGAGGTTAGATGATAACATGTGTCTAAATACTTATTACAATGCTTTTGATTCTAAAATGGCCTATATTCTGAGGGATAAAAATCCTCATAGTCTAAGAGATGCATTTAGAATTGCCATCAATGTAGAGAGTAATAGGAAAGCATCTGGGAAAGTAGGGAGGAGAACTAATGGTAGGTTGTGGCAAGAATCAAAACAGCAACCCAATAAAGTTGCTAAAGAAGAAGACAAAATAGAGAAACTAGTAACAACCATGAAAGATCTTACTGCCAAGGTGAGTAAAAAATGATAAACCTCATTATAATTGGCAAGATAGACCTCCTAGGTTGCATGACATGCCTTATAACACCACTTGGAAGGATGGCAAGCCTCAAAATGAGAAGCCAAAAAACATTCAGAACCAAGATACCCCAAATCCTTTAAAAGGAGGAAATGTTCATAATATGGAGAATACTCCTTGGTGCATGGCTTGTGATGGACCACATTCTCCTCATCAATGTGTTGTAGCTCAAGCCCTTGAATAATCCATAAGACAAGAGGTTGAGCTTGATATCAATATGTTTGAAACAATTATTGAAAGTGATGATGAGTCATTACAAAGTGAATTTAGTTAATGTGATGTGCTGAATAGTAAAAGGTCTTATCAAGGACAGTTGACATTGGATTGGCATCCCACTTTGAATGTGGTAACAATTGAGGATGAAGAAGTTCATCTCAGAAGACCCAGTGATGAAGAAGTAAGAAATCTTACTAAGGCTACCATAGCCAAAGCCAAGCATAATCACAACTTGAGAAGTACTAAGAAGGATGGGGATCAAGGTGAACCTGGTTCAATGTTCATAAAAGAGGTATCCCAGAAGAAAACAACAAGTAATACCACTTTGCCTCAAGATGGACTAGAAAAGAAGAACCAAATTAAAGATGTAGGCAAGGATATGGATGATAGTGCTACTGGTGATATACAAGGAATTTCCACAATGAAGAAGGCAAGTCATCCTAAGATAGAGAAAGTTAAGGCTACCACAGAGTTGACTAATAGTTCCACTTTTGATATGACTCGGGCTCTCACCTAGATGAAGGTCACAGTCACATTAATAGAATTGTTGAAAATAAAGGAACATAGAGAAGCTGCTATATCTTTATTTTCTAAGATATCTAACAGTAGCACAACTTTACCTTCAGATTCGACAAAGAATGAAAAGGATCGGGAGCTGCAAATCCCAGAGGTATATGTTGGGACAACTATTACACAAGAGCCCTCACAGGTTGATCCTTTCTATGTTACTTTGTTAGTAAATAACCAGTTGATTAAAAACTGTATGATAGATTCTGGTGCAGTTGCAAATGTGATGCCATATGGTGTTATGAAAGAGTTGGGGTTGTCAGTAAGTACAGTGTATGGGAAGTGTTATGCTATGGACAACAGAGAAGTGCCAGTGATAGGTACAATGAAAGATGTGGAAGTAAAAATAGCAGCATTCCCTGAAGCAACATATAAAATGGATGTTATTGTAACTGATACAAAACCTCACTATGGTATGTTGTTATCTAGACAGTGGGCTACAGCAGTAGGTGGAAATGTTCAGTTGGATCTATCATATGCTACTATCCCTATTAATGGAAGCCATGCTAAATTGTATAGAGAACCACGTGCCCCTAGGGTGATTGAGAAAGTAGACCCTAGTATGATGAATTGTATGATTGATGTGGATCTAGACAATTTTAGAATACAACCAATCTTGCCTCAATTGAAGAATACTGATTCTATTGTGACTGAATTGGAATCCCAACAGCATGATTTGTGGCACATGTATTTTGATGGTGCTTGCTCTAAAGAAGGATCTGGAGCAAGATTTCTCTTTGTATCCCCATCAGGTATAACCTTCAATTATTCCTTCTTGTTAGCCTTTCAATGTACAAAAATACTGTTGAATATGAAGCCTTGTTATTGGGGCTTGAAGTTGCAAAAAGGCATGGGATTCAATTGTTAAGAGTGTTAGGAGATTTATAATTGGTTGTTTCTCAGGTTAGAGCTAAATATGCATCCAAGAATGATAGACTAAAAAAATATAAGCATGTAGTGTGGGATGTGATTGAACATTTTAGTGCATTCTCTATTAACTGGATAGAAAGGTCAAAGAATATCATGGCTGATTTCTTAGCAAATGTTGCATTGAAGAATGATGATATTACACTAACCGGTGTATCCACAGTAGAGATAAAAGCTAGGTCTGCCATTCTAGATAATGTATATAATTGGCAAGTGTTTGAGGATGATGAAGACATTCTCAGATTCATACAATGCATTGATGACTATGATGGACAAAAAATTGATTGTAATGCATTGGTAGAAGTGGTGGAAGATAAGGAAACTTTGTTTGGCAATGACATGGTCCAATTGGAAACTAATGAAATACCTAAAGGACTAGTAGAGTTGGAGGGTATGTTCAGCTACAATGACAGTCATTTACATCAGCTATCAACCACCAAGTTAGATGAATTAGAGGAAGTGAATTTGGGGACTGAGTCATCCCCCAAGTTGGTATATATTGGAAAAAATTTATCTCCTCATGTCAGAATTAATCTTATTAATTTATTGAAAAGATATAAGCATGGTTTTGCTTGGTCCTATGAAGATCTGAAGGCATATAGACAAGATTTGTTTCAGCATGAAGTCCCTTTGCTTCCAGATGCTAAGCCTTTCAGACAGAAACAAAGACCTATTAACCCCCTGTTGGAATCCAAAATGCAACAAGAATTAACCAAGTTAAGGGAAGGGGGAATCATTAAGCCTATAAGGCATTCATCATGGATGTCTAATTTGGTCCCAGTCAGGAAGAAAAATGGGGACATAAGGCTTTGTGTTGATTTTAGAAACCTGAATGTTGCTTCTTTAAAAGATAATTATTCGTCTCCCAATATGGAAGCAATGTTGTAGAGGGTGACTGGTTGTGACCTGCTGTCTATGATGGATGGGTTCTCAGGGTACAACCAGGTGTTAGTGAAAGAATCAGAATAATTCAAGATTTCTTTTACCACCCCTTGGGGAACATATGTATATGTAAGAATGCCTTTTGGTTTGAAGAATGTTGGAGCTACTTTTCAGAGAGCAATGGATGTAGCTTTCAAGGAATTCATCAACATTATCATGGTAGTGTATCAAGTTGATTTAACATGTTTCTCCAAAAGGGAAGAGGACCATTGTGGGCACTTGGAGAAGGTTTTCAATAAAGCTCTGGAATATGGTGTCTCCTTAAATCCAAAGAAGTGTCATTTTGTTGTCACTGAAGGGAAGTTGCTTGGGCATATTGTTTCCAATGAAGGGGTTAGAATAGACCCTGAAAAAATTGAAGCAATAAAAAATGTACCTCAGCCCAAAAGTGTTAAAGGAATCTAGTCCTTCTTGGGTAAAGTAAATTTTGTTAGAAGGTTTATTGCCAATTTTGTAGAAATAGTTAAACCTATTGTCAAATTGCTTAAGAAGGATACAAAGTTTTGTTGGGATGAAGAAGCTTCAAAGGCTTTTGATGAAATAAAGAAGGCTATTCAGGAGGCACCAGTGTTGAAATCCCCTTACTATAGTAAGCCTTTCTCTTTGTTTTCTTTTGCTTCATATCATACAGTGGCTATAGTTCTTCTACAAAAAGATACTGAAGGATATGAACACCCCATAGCTTTTTATAGAAAATCATTACAAGCTACAAAATTAAAGTATGAAATTATGGAGAAGCTTGCATATGCTTTGGTCAAAGTTGTAAAAGCATTTAGGCCATATCTTGTGAAAGCACAAGTGACTGCTTATGTCCCACATGCGGTTGTCAAAGACATTTTGTCTTAGTCTGAAGTCACTGGTAAAAGATGCAGATGGATAACTAGAATTCAGGAGTTTGATCTGGAGATCAAAATTACTAAATTGGTAAGAGGCTTAGGTCTTGCTAAGCTAATGGCTGAATCAAACCTTCTTGATGTTGAAGTGAATAATGTTGAAGTTAGGGATATTTTGGTCACCAGTATTGAGACACAGCCTTGGTATTCAAAGATAGTGCATTTTTTAAGGGATGCAACATATACAGAGGGAATGACTCATAATCAGAGAAGAACATTGAAGTTGAAATCTTAGAAGTATGTCCTTATTCATGGTGATTTGTATTGGTGAAACAGAGATGGGGCATTGTTAATGTGTTTGGACAAGTCCCAAGCTAAGAGGATGTTAACTGAAATGCATGATGGAGTGTGTGGAGGTCATTACTCTGCCAAGACAACAACAGGTAAGATAGTCAGGGCTGGATATTATTGGCCTACTTTGTTTAAAGATGCTCATGAACATGTCCAGAGATGTGACCCATGCTAGAATTTTTCATCAAAATTGAAATATGAGGGAGCTTTACCCCTCAACCCAGTCACAGTGGAAGCCCCTTTTGTCCAACGGGGCATTGATTTTATTGGAGAGATAATTGAAAAATCAAGAAGAGAGCATAGGTGGATCATTGTAGCTACTGATTATTTCACTAAGTGGATTGAAGCTATACCCACTAGGAGAGCCACAAGTAAGGTTGTTATTGACTTCTTGATGGATAATGTCATAACCAAGTTTGGTGTTCCTATGCAATTAGTAATGGATAATGCCATGAGATTCAGATCAGAAGAGTTCATTGAATTTTGCACTAGTCATGGGATAATTATGTCATATTCTTCACCATACCATCCTCAGGGTAATGGACAAGCTGAATCCAGCAATAAGAGCCTTCTGAACATTATTAAGAAAATCCTTGAGGAGAACAAAAGGTCTTGGGACCAGAAGTTGAAATTAGCCCTTTGGGCAGATAGGGTTACTATTGAGAGAGCAATTGGTGTTTCACATTTTGAGTTAGTCTATGGCATGCAATCTAGGGTGCCAGTTAATAATTTGCTTCCTATATACAAGTTCTTGCAAGCTAAGGATATGGAGTTATCTGAACCTATGGAAGACAGAATGATTCAAATGGTGGAGGAGGAAGAAATCAAAACTCTAGCCCATAAGAGGAATTTGAAAATCTAGATGCAATCCAAATATTTGTTTGATAAAAGGACCACATTGAGGAAGTTTCAGATAGGTGATATGGTCCTTCAATAGAATGCAAGAGGGCAAGACAAAGGGAAACATAAAAAGTTTGAATCATTATGGTTAGGCCCTTCCATTGTTTGTGATCTGATTGGAAAAGACTCATATTTTCTGCAAACAATGAGTGGTGAAGTACAGGAATTTCCAGTGCATGGACAATTCCTGAAACATTACTTCTCTTGAGTCCATGCATAGTAGGTTTTAGTCTATACATATTTAGGTTTGTTTTTGTTGTTGTTTTTTAGGCTTGTGTTTGGTTTGTTCTCCAGAGAGTTTCTAAATTCTTGTGTTGATCTTGCAATCAACCATCCCCAATCAGAGCCGCTGTTATCACTATTTTAAAAATTGGGTATTCTTGTCCCATATTTGGCTAGAAGTTTGAGAAAATGTGTTTAGCATGGCCTTGTTACCTCTGAGTATCTTGGGTCACTTGAGGGTTTATGGTTTTTGTGATTATAACTTTTCCTATGTTTGAAAAAACCCTTATGTTCTATTTCATCATTACTTTTGCCACTTAAGGAAGGGTCGGTTCATCGTTAAAAGTGTTCCCCCATAGGTTTTCCCTAGGCGGTCTTTCAAATATTTTCAAAAATAATAATTTACCCCTTCACCTATGTCTAGTTCTAATGTTTGTCGGGCTCCTTATTTTGCAACTCATCGTTGATCCTACGGTTGTCGTTGTTTTGATAGGCAGAGATGCTGGCAAGTTAAGTTCTGCGAAATAACGAAAAGGCTAGGTGGGTCCCAGAGGCGAGCAGTTTCTTTGGTTAAAGGATGATCGGTTCTAAAAAGATCAAGAGCTCATGTTGTTTCATGGCCAAAAGATGCATGTGTTTTACCTTTTGCAAAGTAGCGAAAAGGTGGTGGGTCCGGGCAAAGTGGTCATGGCAAGAAGTAAAGACCGATCAAGTTGCTGAGATCCAGTGGTTGTAACTGCTTCGCGAAGAAAAGTGGCCTGAGGTTTAAGCTCTACGAAATAGCGAAAGGGTCAGTGGACCCAAAGGACAGGCAGGTCATAAGTTTTAAAGGCTGATTAAGTAGGTTCTAATCTGATGGTTGTCATAGATTTGCAGCCTCAAGTCATGCAAAGATTAATGTCTGGGAAATAGTGAAATGATGTGGCAATCACACGACGGCTGACATGGCAGGACAGATGGGTTGTTTCATGTAAAGAATTAGTGATTTGTTAGATAAACGTGGCTTTGAAGGGTAATTGAGGGCCCACCTTAGTTCGACCGATAGTTATGTTGAGAGTGGTGAAGTAAAACATGTGGCGGCTTCAGAATGGAACCCAGTGGAATTTCTTGAGCAAATAGCCAGTTGCCATGTGGTGTTTGTTAGCCAATAATAAGATAAAGCTTGTGGGCTCCATGTTAAAGGACCCACTTGGAAGGTCTAAAGCATGTTTAATGGTGTTCATCTCATGGTCGATCCAACGGTTATCGTTGTTTCGCAACCCGAAGGTGCTTGCAGTTTAGTCTTTGCGAAGTGGCGAAAATCGTTAGCCGTCATGGTTGAGCGCGGTTAGTTAAGAAGACTGGTAGTCACTGCAGGAAGTAAAGGTCGAGCAAGTTAATGATGATCTAGCGGCTGGTGTTGTTTCATGAGGTCAAAGTGCACATGGTTTAGTGTTCGTGAAATGGCGAAAAGAAGGTAGGGCCCATCACTAACATAGAAAGACCGGAAGGAGTAAAAGTAGTGCAAGCTCTCATGATCCAACGATTGTCATTGCTTCGCGAAAGAAAAGTGCAGAAGTTTTAAGCTTTGCGAAATAGTGAAACAATGAAACAGAGGAAATACTCAGAAAAATTATGATCCGTTGGAGCTCATTTTTGAATTCAATCTGTGAATTCAATTCTGAGGTGATGGCCGAAGGATGCGGGATTAATTTCCGAAATTCAATGCCAACTTGTCGTATTACGGTCCGCATCAACTTGAATGTTGACATCATTTGAATGAGACTGTTGCAGAGGAATTGGTGCAGATCGGTTTTCTTCAGGCGAATAATAGGTTTTTTGTGCTTTTTCTTGCTAGTTCCAATCTGAAAGTCGGTGATTGTTGTGTGATTTTTTTCATTAGAGGTCTGTGCAAATCTCAATTGATATAGTTGTATTATCAAGATGGCACCAAGAAGAAAATTAACAGGAAAAGTAAATTACCACGATAGGAATATTTGTGATGATTTCTTGGAATAGTTAACTATGTCTACCAATGTCGGGGCCAAGGCTAAAGAATTGGTACCAAAGAACCCTCGTCTGAGAATTGGGGATGGCTTATATGACAAAGGTAATTGGTTGAGGGATCCACAAATAGGGATGTCATGTTTAGGACTGTTCAAGGTAGGTTTTGGTCAGAGACATTCCCTTGCCCCCTTAAATAGTATTTGGGAATTGGATGTGGGGAAGCTTGTGGTCCCAAGTGTATTCATGGATGTAGATTTGTTGACCCTGATTGCACAAAACTATGACCCTATAGCTAGATGTATCAGAAGTGTGAAGGGATCAGCCCTGATTGAAATAAATGATGATGAATTCAGAAATGTATTTAAGCTCAGTGAAGCTTCAAATTTGTTAGAACCTATTGATTTTGAATCATTAGCCCAGGTCTATAATGCACAAAGGGATCACCTTAGGAGTGGCCCACTGAAATAATTTTTTGTCAAGATAGGAGGGTTGACTATTGTAGGCCCCAGCTCCATGGAACCTTTTTCCCTAAATTTCTTTACCTTGAGAGCTAAGGGCATGTATTGGGCACTTTGTCAAATTTTTGGAGAAGATGCTAAGAAGAATATGCCAACCCATTACATGCTAATGATTGCACAAATTCTAAACCCCTCTTTGGCAATAACATTTGATTATGCACCCTATCTAACTAGTGCAATTCATACCGGGCTGGTAGGGATAAAAAATGGTAAGGTGGACAGACCATTTGGATAGTACTCTCTTTTAATGCACATGTTTTTGTTCAAGGGTGCTGACTATTTTGCAAAGGAAATGGATTTGGTTAAGGTAAAAGATAAGGAAGAGATGTCTATTCAACTTTAGAGCAGTGTTTTATCCTGGGATAGACATTATGGTTTCATAGAAACAGAAATTGGGCAATTGAGGGTCACTTGGAAAAGGCTAGAAGGAATGAAACAGAAAATTATTAGCTTTGCTTGGCCAAGTGATTACATGTTCCAGGAGTGGAAGGACAAATATGTCGGACAAAAGGAAGATACTCTAGAGCAGATATAAGAGGTTGCAGCAGAACAACAAATGGAAGAGGCCATTGATATTGAAAGGACTTGTAACCGTTTCTTGGAGAATATTGCGGTTTTGTAACAAACCTTTCTAGGAATGTCTGAAGTTGTTATGCATCCATGATGTTATAAATGGATACTAGGACTAGTGTAAAAGGGGATCACAAGAATTTTGTAAAGAAACTCTGGCAAAATATATTTAGGTTTTTTTTTGGTTTCAAAGAGATGACTCTGAGTAATGTAATATTTTTTGAAGAATGAATATGAATATACAAATCAAAGTTTTAGGCCTAAAATTTCTTTGTCTTCTGGTGTGCATTCTTTAGTTTGTGGGTTTTATTTGGATAATATAAGGTTAATCGAATGAGCATGGATTGTAAGGCAATCTTATAGACCTTATTTTCTGGCTTTTCTCTTCAGGAGAGGGATTAAATGTGCAAAGAATATTTATGTCAACAAATCAATTATTTGTTGCTATTGAATCTGATGAATTATTTTAGTTAAATGGGAGAAGACTTACGTATATGTTAGGCATGTATGAGGTTTATGAAAGCTGAGATGATGAGATGTATCAGAATGTTCAGTCATGAAAATTATTGCTTGATTTAGGTGACTCTGTAGCCTGGATAAGGCATTGGTACTTGTTGTGGGATTCTTTCTAATTTTCTTGAAGATCCATAGTGAAGAAGTATACAGGTTTTTATTTCTAATATTTCAGTTTATGTTGAGGTGATGAAATCCACTGGTTTTGACACTGGTTTACTGTGGATCTCAGTTTAAAGTGTGAAAGTATTCATAAAAGGGTATACCCACCTGAACTTTGGATAAGTTCAAAGTGTAGAAGGTTCTCAATTCTTGTTATATGTTACTCTAAGGTTCTTTTCCTTGATCTCTTCATATGCAGACAAAGTTGATCATTTTATTACAGGAGGATAGGAGGAAAATCAAAATTTGAGACTAACAGGTGAATGCTTTGTTTGCTATTTGGTTTGCATTTATCTTAACCGATTTATTAGTAGATCTGTTGTGCCGGTTATCTGCTAAACTATTTAGAAGTTTGAGTACAATATTTTTTGGTATACTAATTCACCCCCCCCCCCCCCCTCTTAGTATTCATCAATTGGTATTAGAGCCAACCTTTCTATAAGTCTAACCACTTGGAAGGAGATATGGGGGAATACACTGTGAGGGAACTTAATCATCATCTCACTCAGACTGAGAGAGCCTATGATGAACTCAAAGTCAAGTATAAAGCCTCTCTGGGAAAAAGAAGAAAGCATGCTGAGAAACTAATGGAGCTTACTAAAAACATTCTTCTAATGAAGCAGACATGGAGGCCCTAGGTGAAGAAGTTGAAAAACTAAATGAATCTAATTCCAACCTAAGAAGGGAACTGGAAGGACTGACTATTAGAATGTGTCGAGATCTTGAGAACCGAAGGAAAGCTAAAGATTTGGTAAAAGATGGAGATCGTGAGATCTCCAAGCTGAAGAAAGAAATCAGTGTCATTACCGCTCATCTCCAAGAGATTAAAGTGGAAAAAGAAGAAATGCAAGGTGAAGTAAACATGGCTATTTCTAAGAATGCAACCTTGAAGGAATCCAATGCTACTATTTCCAAGGAACTCACTGAGTCAAAGGAAATACTTGCCAAATTCAATCAGAGTATTGCTAAGCTAGAGCAAAAGCTTGAATCGGCAAAACCGGTAAAGAATACCACTGGACTTGGTTTCTCTGGTTATGAGGAAGGTGAGAGCTTTGGAACAAAAGATGTAGCATCAAAGAAGCAACCAACATCAAATGATAAAGGTAAGCAAAAGTTTAAACCTGTTTGCTTTAATTGTCTCAAGGAAGGACATACTGCTAATGTGTTTAGTAATAAGGCCTACAATAATTTTCCTTATTTTCTAAACAATAAGCCTATATCCAATAGATTCAATGGAAATTGTTATGCATGTAACAAGTTCAGGCATAGAGAATTTGAATGCAGGTCTGTTTTGCACAACACTAGGAGATACCCTCCAAGGACTCAAGGAGTTTTTCTAGAACCCTCTGTGAACCGGAATCCCAACCAATATAATATCTATGACCATCGGTCAGGTATCTATCAAGCAGAAAATGATTGGAGAGAAACTTGTTTAGTCTTCCATGTAGCGGTCACACTGCTGTAACATGCAGAAGGAAGAATGGTAGAATGAATAATGGACCATGGAGAACACCTGGAATGGTATGCTATCATTGCAACAAACTGGGACACACTACCAGAACCTGCAGAATGAGAAAGAACCTATCAGATGATATATCAATCACTCCAGAAGGGAAGATTGATGTTGAAACCATTCAAGCGGGAATGAATAAAACTTGGAAAAAGAAATTTGAAGAAGTGTCACATGAAGAACCAGTTTCTGCACCCAGTGTGGAAGTCTCTGAATCAACAAACTGAGCTACAGAAAAGCTTAGGGGGAGCATATCAGTGAAATATTTGAACCCCCGATTTATATCGGTAAAGACCTAAAGCGATATATGTTATCTGTCAATCGGTAGAATATTTTGAAGTGGTAAAAGGCAAAATTAGGATTTGTACCCTCGCGGTGGAGCATTTATTATGGTAGGTGAAAGATCGTTTAATAAGGATTTTTTACACCATTTTCACTTATCTATTTTCGAGCGAAGAATTTTTCAAGTGCAAAGCGATAAAGAGCATTCGTTAAGCGATTCCAAGTGAAATCAAAATCTTGCAGAAGAATCTAGAGATCATTCTCAATCAATCAGGTGAAGAACACTAAAGTGGTAATCTTGCAACCAAAGTGGTGTGGTGTGAGCGACATTGCAAAACCCTAAATTTCAAAAGTGTGAAGGTATTTCTTGAAATTTTTGTCTAACATTTAATCATGGCTTCCACATCGCACTCCAGTTCTAGTGCACCTGTAGACTCAGGGAATTTTATTCAGAAGAAGCTGAAATACAATGCCCTATCCCAAATACCTGCTGGAGTCATAGTTGAGGAAGATATTTTAGCTTATATTGATTGCAAATTGGAAGACCTAGGATCCCTAGTGATCCATTCCCAGCTAGGTCTGTTCTATGGGGATGATAAGAAAATCACACCAAAATATAGCATCCTAGAGAGGAAGAAACTACACAATGCAATTTATTTTCTTGAAGAGTTTATGGAAGATCACATCCGCATCATCTTGAGCAGAGTACACTGTGATAAAATGTACCTCAAGCGAACGCATGATATCACACTAGAAGCAATTCATGCCATCACTGGTTTTTGTAACATTGGTGAGGTGCCAACTTTAAGGAAGGTCATCAAAACTGAAATGACTAAGCTGACCAGTTCTCTGAGTGACCAACGAGGAATGAATGTCAACCCTATTAAATATGACTTGGTTAAGTATGCTTGCATGGTGATCGGTTACCGGGTGTTTTATGCTAGTAGAATAAACTCTATCCCTATTGTTGCAATGAATGTCGCCTACAGAATGATTAAGGAGGATGCCTCTTTTGATCTATGTACCTGTTTGCAAAAACAATTGCTATTGAACCTAAAGTCCATCAAACAGGACAATGCTCTAAGGTTTAGTTTTGGATAGCTTTTGATTGGTTTATTTTTCTACTTTCAAGGCAATTTTCCTGGAGTAGGTGATATTTAATGGTCTGCTGACCAACCTGTCACTAAGCAAATCAAGGAAAGTCTCCAAGCGGTGGGAACCGGATATCCTGAGGTTTTAAATAAATATTTTGATGAATTTAAGCGGAAAATGAGCCAGAGGATGAGGATTTCTAGAGATATTGTAAACAAATATGAAGAGGACATTTTCTTTACCATAAAAGTAGATGAAATGCATAATGGAAGCGGTAAAACCAAGAAAGGAGGCAGTAGAGCCTATGGGGTATGAAGTTATGTATGACATGTTAGATGGTATGCCTCTACCCTGCTTGCCTCACCTCTAGATGCCAAGAAGAAGCGAACTAGCACCTACTTAGAGAGGATAACACCGGTTGAAAATCCTACAGTGAAAAAGGGCAAGGCAGTGCCATCGGTATCGGCACTGGTTACCTCAGCAAGTCCTAAAGTGACCAAGCGGTCACCTGCCAAGAAGAAATTGGAAGTTGCACCCACTAAAGTATTTGAAAGGAAGCAGAAGACCAAAAAAAACTCACCAAAGTTAGAGGATACCGAACCGGAAGTGCAACCTTAGAAAACCAGGCAATCGAGCAAGAAGGCTAAATCTACTAGTATTGCACCTACATCAACAACACCGGTAAATATAGATATCTCTTCTTACAAGCCTCTAACACATTTTCAAAGGACTTTAAAGAATATTAAGAGAAAGGTTCTTGATGACTTAAAAGAATATTTTGATGATTTTTCTAATAATGAGAAGGAAGAAGTAGAGCAGGAAATGATAAAATATCTGTGTGTTAATGATCGGTCGCCATTTGAAATTAGATCGGTGACACCTGATTCTTTATATAATTTTTTGGATAACAAATGGTGCATTGTCATTGAGAAAGAACAGGAAATAAGGGAGAAAGTATTTGTTCAGTACTTTCCTGAAGCCTCCAATTCTGAATTATTTGAGATAATGGACACGCATAAAGGTCTCTTCTTCATGAGAAGAAGAAGACTCGGGCTGCTAGAAGGCAAAACCTCTGAAGTGGAGAAGGACACTCATTTACATGCCAAAGTTATTGTCTAGTTACATCAAGTGTCTGAGGCCAACAAGAAGGCCGAACAAGACCCTAACCTATCCTCAGCCAAACAGGATGAGGTATTTGATGGTGAAGGAGAAAGAGTTACAAAATGGGTTGACACTATTGATGTTGATGCATTGGATGTTGAAGATGTCACTTCGGACACATAGAAGGATAAGCAAGATAAAGAACAAGCAGAAAAGGAGAAACTGGATAAGGAAAAGGCTGATAAGGAAAAAGCGGAGAAAGAGGAAGAGAAAAAAAAAAAGAGGAAGAGAAAAAAAAAAAAGGAAGAGAAAAAGAAAGAGGAAGAGAAAAAGAAAGAAGAGGAGAAGAGAAAGGAAGAGGAAAAGAGGAAAGAAGAGGAGAAGAGGAAAAAAGAAAAGAGGAAAGAAGAGGAGAAGAAGAAAGAAGAGGAGAAAAAGGAGGAAGAAGATCAGAAGAAGGAAGAACTGAGAAAGAAACAAGCAGAGGACCAAAAGAAGAAAGAAGAATAAAAGAAAAGAACAACAGAGGAGAAGGAAGCAGAAAAAACCAAACAAGTGGAGACTCCCAAGGCAACCGGTGGTCAAGCCAAACTAGTTGACATTGCCAGTCCTATTGATCTCCAATCTACAAATGAATCAGAGCTACTTCAAAGCATAAATCTTGCACAAGAATGATTGGAAGCATTGAGAAGGAAGAAGGAACAAGATGTTATTCAAACTGTGGTTGACACTCTTACCATCTTGATTCCTGGTACTAACCTCCCCAGTACCGATTCCTCTCTGTCAAAGCTTAAACTTCTATGTATTGTTGTTGAGGACCAGGTACAGTGCCTAGAAGAAGTTACCGAAGAAAATACAAAGAAGAAGCATGAGAAGGCACTCAACACTGCCTTAGTCAAGAAACTGAATGAGCTTTGGTCTCAACTTCAGAAACAACAGAAGGATATAAGTAGTGCTATGGATGAGGGAAAACTACTGTTGATCAAAATCAGCCAACCCCATCTATTCTGTGATGATGTGCTAAAACAGAAAGATAAACTCCAATCGGAGTTCCAAGCGTACATCAACAACTTTAAGTTGCACAATGACTCATTCACTATATATGAGCCAATAGTTCATTGTTATCAGCTTCAGACTGCCAGGATAGAGTTAGAGATCAGCAACTGGTCAAGAGATTTGCAGGAGCTTCAACTAGTCCTATTACCCAGACTGCAAATTCTTCAGAAGAGCTTTCTCAATCCAGAAGCCTTAATGGTAACTCAAGATATGAGTGCCATTGATGCCATGGAAGAACATGTATCTCTAATGCAGACTGAAAGTGAGGTTGCTACCTCATTACTTGAGTCATGTTCATTAACCATGAATACTTTTATGTAGGATTTTAAATCTGTTTTTGATAAGTTTCATTCCTTATTGTCATAAACATTTACTCACTTTTTAATGATAATGAGAAACAGGGGTTATTCTGCATTTCTTTGTCATTGATTGGCAAAGGGGGAGTAGTATTTAAAATTTTGGTGAATGTTATGTATACTTTAATGTTACCAATTAAAGGGAGTTGTATACATTGTATTTTCCACAAAATGGATAGTGTATATGCTTAGGGGGAGTAATTTTGATTATGGCATACTTTTGTTGTAAAAACACTTAGATGTCAAAATTTTCCTAAATGTTACCATCAATGCCAAAGGGGGAGATTGTTGGCATTTTGATGTTGTGATTATTATTGATGGACACACACTTGTTTTGTGATCACTTTCTTAATGTATGAGTTATGCTCAATCGGTAATTGTTCTAATCGGTATTATGTACTATAGTCTTTAGACTCGGTGTTTTGTAGAAGATGTTTACTGGTCACAAATTGACTGAAGACCTCAAGCGGTATGGAGAACCCAAGCGGTATGAAGATCTCAAGTGGTACAAAGGAACAAAGCGGTAGTTAACATTTTTCCAGCCTTCATTTTGACAACCGGTAAACGGTAAATTGTATGAACCGGTATTACTTTGTGATGAGTTATCATCCACCAACACTTTGGCAGTGATTTTGTGTCATGTTACCAAATGTGTCTAGATGCACTGAACCTAGGAACTTGTAATTTAATCCTATTGGACCGACATGAAATCTGATTCCTTTATAAGGACATCATGTCTAGGGTTTTTATATGATGAAGATGTTTTTTGTATGTGTGATCATAGAAGAGAAGATTAGGTCTGTGTGAAGAAACAGAGTGTTGAGATACTAAAGACTGAAGTAATGCTTAAGTGCATTAACAATGAGCTATCAAGGATCTAACCAAGCATATTGTGCTAGTATCTAAATCACCTACTTGTTGATTACTCATATCTTCAACAATTCTGAAACCCTTAACCGGGTAGGCCTAGCAAAGCCTTTGTAAATCCTCTAAGAAGGTGGTTCATAACTGTGAATCTGAAATCATCTCACAAGGTAGTCTTTAACAGGACTTATCTCCTAACAGAGATCTAGATTCCTAACAGGATCTATTCTAGTGAAGAACATTGTATGACCTTAACCCGTCTAGTTTCTATTCTGCAGATAGTTACTTGTGAGTTTTTGCTCTCTAGAGTTTTTGCTCTCTATGGTTTTTCCCATTTGGGTTTCCACATCAAAACATCTTGTGTTATGGTGATTATGCTCTTGTGGGTGAATGCTTTGTTTTCTATTTGGTTTGCATTTATCTTAACCGATTTATTAGTAAATCTATTGTACCGATTATCTGCTAAACTATTTAGAAGTTTGAGTACAGTATTTTGGTATACTAATTCACCCCCCTCCCCCTCTTAGTATTCATTAGATAATATATCTGAAAAGACATTGATATCATCATGTTACAATGGGACTTGAAACTGGACCTCAATATGCTGCAGAATGGATTAAATGGGTTAATAAATATGATGAATCTTTTGGTACTATGTGTATGTCAGTCTCTCCTGACCTTTTTGTTTACATTGAATCTACCACTACACCAAATACAATGTGGACCACTTTGGAAAACCTCTTTGGTAAGCAAGATGAGCTAAGAGGACATCAATTGGAGAATGAATTCATAGGGTTGAATCCAATCAATTTTGACACTATACAAGACTTCTTCACAAAACTCAAGTTTGTAAGATTGCAATTGGAAAAGTGTGGAACTAAGAAAGATGATAAGAAACTAATCTTCAATATTATTTCTACACTTGGTCCTAACTATTCAGTGTTTGTTTATACATTTTATGCTACAAAATGTGCCCTAGGTACAACATCCAAAATGCCTTCTTTAGATGAATTTACTGTGGAACTCACTAGGGAGATGGACAAATTGGTTCAAATGGGTACAATAAAACTCCCTCAGTCACATGCCTTAGTTGTAAATCAAGGTACAAAAGAACATAAAGGGTCTAGTAAGCAAGATATGAAACAAAAGAACCAAGGAGAGAAGAAGAAAGATCATAATCTGCTACTTCAAAAGCAAATAATTATCAAAAGGTGAACAACCTAAGAAGGATAAGTTCAAGTGTTCTTATTGTATGAGGCCTAGTTATGATGAACATAAGTGTTTAAAGAAACAAATTGATCACCTTTCACATCTTCTTGAAAATAATAATATCAAGGTACCTAATTTAGTCAAATAGAGTTCATTAGAAGGATCTTCAAAGGACACAGATAAGAGTAAGGGGAAAGGAAAGGGTAAAGCCCTAGTTGTTATTTCTTCACAACCCAATTCTTCAATAATTGACTTGGGTGCTTCGCACCACATGGCTTCTTCAGAAGATGATTTCACCTCTTTAGAGCCATGTTTTATGCCTTCCATACTAATGGGTGATGACACTCCTATTGAAGTGCATGGGAAATGATCTAATGATGTGGGTGAAGGAACATTTGAGGATGTCATTTATGTTTCATCTTTATCAACTAATCTCCTATCTGTTTATCAGATCACTCACACTAGTTCTAGCAAGGGAGTTCAGTTCACACTAGATATAGTGGTAATCAGTGAAATGCATAATGGGTCTATTGTTGTTATGGGAAAAGCATATCATCATTCCAGATTATATCAGTTTTCTCACTTTGTTCCTGATTCTCCTTCGACAGTTCTACTCACTCATGCAAATGAGGTGAGTTGTTTGTGGCATCAATAGTTTGGCCACTTGAACTACCGTTACTTGCAATAGCTCAATCAACAAGACATGGTTTCAAGGTTGCCTTCTATTCGACTTTCTGATGGAGTTTGCGAGGGATGCATTCTTGGTAAGCATCCTAAGGAGAAGCATGATAAAGGTAAAACATGGAAAGCTACACATTTATTGGAGTTGGTACACAGTGACTTGGCAGACCATTTCCACAACCATCTTTCAGTAGGGCTAGATATGTCTTGACATTTATTGATGACTTTTCTAGATATATATGGTTTTACTTTTTAAAACAAAAGTCTGAAGTCTTTGAGAATTTTCTAGATTTCAAAGATTTTGCAAACAAACAATCTAGGAAGTTCATCAAGATTCTATGTGCAGATAATGGGGGTGAATATGTTAATAATCACTTTGAATAATTTTGTGCTTCAAAAGGTATCAACATGCAACACATAGTTCCATATAGTTCTCAGTAGAATGGTGTTGTAGAATGCAAGAACAGGTCTTTGAAAGAGATGGAAAATTGTATGATTCACTCCAAGTCTTTGGCACCTCGGTATTGGGCAGAGGCCATCAACTATGTGTGTTACATCTAGTATCAAGTTCCTCACAAAGTTGTGAAGGGGGTAACTCCTTTTCAACCTTAGACTGGTCAGAAAACTACAATTAAGCACTTCAAAGTATTTGGTTCTCTTGCATGGGCCCACATTCCGACAGAGAAATGCAAGGCTATGGATCCACAGAACAAGCCTTGTATATTTGTTGGATATCCAGATGATGTCAAAGGGTATAGACTTCTCCATCCCACTACTCATGAGTTGTTCATTGAGAGGAGTGTTCGTTTTGAGGAGAGTTCTTCTAGTTCTTCTCATACCACTTCTCCATCCACTATCACATTGGAGACATTGCATCATGATTACAGTTCTTTAGAGGATCTTAATCCTCCTAATCTTGATGAGGAATCTTCCTCCTCCACTTCAGATGGAAATAGTGATGATGAGGATTCACATTCCTCTCATAGTCATCATTCAGAGGTTAATTATTCTCCCCTAGACTCTCCAACCTCAATGCCTCTTTAGGCTTGACAAACATTCGAGTCAATAGGAGATTGGCTTGGTGATCCATCAGATACTAGAAGAATAAGGTCACAATTTCAGCAAGCTCCACATCTCTTCATTGCTTCAGCTTTTGATCCACAATCATTTTGAGAAGCTCCAAGTGTTCCCAAGTGGGATGTTGTAATGCAAGAAGAGTTTAATTCCTTGAAAAGGAATCACACATGGGACTTAGTTCCTCTTCCTAGGTAAAAGCACAAAATTGTGTCATGTTTCAGGCCACCTTATTAGCACAAGTGAATTTAAGCAATTCTAACTAAAAATTGGTTTTAGTCAAACATATGGTCTATATAGATTCATTATAGCTAAGTTATATATGGGCCACAACTTCTCCAATTGGAAATGTCTACTAAATGTATATTTTATACCACTTTGGATCTAATTACCAAAAACAATAAAAACTTGATGTTTCAACAACTCCTACTCTCATAAATAATATTTTTTTTAAATGTTAAAATACCCTTTTATAGATCTATAAGTGAATTTTCTAAAATTTATATTTTTTCATATGCAAAATAGTTTTTTATATTTTATATTTTATATTTATTTATTTTTATTGAAAGTAGGTCATCAGCACTAAAATATGAGGCTGATCATCTTTTCAAAGAAAAATACTAAAATTTATTTAAATTTTTGAAACAAATATTATGTAGTAGAGAAAAGAATCTATATCAAGATGATAAAATTCTTTTCTAATTTGGATAAATAGTTAAGAAAAAAAGTGGTGGGGACTAGAAAGAGTTATATTTCAGTACACACAACTTTTTAAATTTATTGAAAAATATATATTTTAAAAAAATAAAAAAAAATATATCCATGCACTAAAGTTTCAAGTTATCAATATACATAAAAAAAATTGAAGAAAAAAACATAAAATTTACTAAATAAAGTGTGGCGGCTTGTGTAACTTCAATTTCAACATTTCATTTGCTTCTAAATTATAGTGTTTACTTTATAAAAAACTACAGTCAAATAATTTTTTAAATTTTTCTTAAAATTACAAACATAAAATAGACAAAATAATATAAATTTTATTAGTTTACATCATTTCAAAATTCAAAACATATATTTCACCTTCTATTGATTTAATTTAAAAAGTTGAATCAACATTAACCATTTCCTTTATAAAAGTGTGACATAGCTTTGTACTTTCACCCTCAAGGGAAGGAAACTTGTTTGATGCAAGTGGATCTATCGAACATAATTTGGATCAGATGGGTTGGTTGATAAGTATAAGGCTCGCTTGGTAGCAAAATGATTTTCCCAAGTTTCAGGGATTGATTGCTCCGAGACTTTTGCTCTAGTTGCTAATATGAATTCCATTTGACTTTTCCTTGCTATAGTTGAAACCCATAGTTGGGAAGTTCATCAGATGGATGTGAAGAGTACATTTCTTCATGGTGACCTTTAGGAGGAAATCTACATGGAGCAACCACAAGGGTTTGTTCAGGATCCCTCACTTGTGTGTCGACTTCAAAAGTCTCTTTATGGCCTCAAACAAGCTCCTCAAGCTTGGTATGCCAAGATGGACTCATTCTTTCTGACAGTTGGTTTCACTTGATGCCATTCTGATCCGAACGTCTACATTCTGCAGCAAGATGATACTCTCACATTTCTGGTTCTCTATGTTGATGACTTGTTGATCACAGGGAGTCACTCATCCACCATCAAGACATTGAAAATTTCTCTACATGATAGATTTATGATGTTAGACTTGGGCCTTTTGCATTACTTATTCGGGATTGAGGTCACTCACTCTTCTTTAGGTATCTTCCTTGGACAACCCAAGTATGCACTTGATATGCTCTCCATATTTTGCATGGCTGATTATAAGCTTGCACCTACTTCATTTTTACCAAGGGTCAAACTTGAGGCTAAGTGCTCTTCACCCTTGCACTAGTACATTCGGAGCTGATTTTTGATGATCGTTTGTTGGATTTTCAACGAATTTTTGTCGGAGTGTCGACAAAATCCACCGTCAAAAACTCGACGTCAGATTGGTTGACAATGCCATGCCTGTCAGAAATTCGACAATCCAATGGACTCTGCCGACAGTCAAAGAAGTCATCGGTCGAAAGCTTGGTATTCGTCATAATTCCGACGATTATCATTTTTATAAAAAAAAAAAATATAAAAGAACCATAGAAGGAAGGAAGTTCTTTCAATTTGTTTTAAATCGCTTCAATACTTGAGAAAAGCCCTTTTGGTTTCTAATTTGGTGTTACTGTATTCACTTAAGTGATGGGTCCATTTATCATAAAAGTGTTCTCCCCTTGTCATTTACCTAGGCAGTCCCTTTAAATATTTTATTCTTGTTTGCTTTTAATCTGCCTTTTCTAATGTTTGTCGGGCCTTATAAGTATCATGCGATTTTTTGTTGATCTGACGACCCGCATTGATTCACGACCAAAAAGTGCTCGAAACTTAGTTTCCGCGAAGTAGCAAAAGGTGAAGGTGGACTCGACATATATGTTTGGACCAAAGCTAAACACCGATCAAGTTTCATCTGATCGGATGAACAGCGTGGTTTCGTGAGATCAAGCTGAACATGTGTTAACCTTCGCGAAGTGGCAAAAGGGTTTGGCAAGTCCCAAAGATAAGCGGTCTTCTTTGGTTAAAGAATAATCAGGTTGGAAAAAGATCAATGGCTTCTTGTTGTTTCATGGTCGGGAGATGCACGAGCTATACCTTCAGTGAAATAGCGAAAAGGTGGAGGGTCCCGCTAAGAGTGGTAGTAAATGTGGTAACCCCAGTTGGCGATGACATGGCAGTGACAAGGCACTCAGTTGGCGGTATGCAGTGGGTCTGGGAAAGGTTGTCATAAAAAGAGTAAACAACGAGCAAGTTCTTGAGATCTAACGGCTCGCGTGGATTTGCGAAGATAAGATGCTAGCAAGTTAGTCATTATGAAGTAGCGAAAAGGCTGATGGGCCCAAGGGACAGGAATGGCATGAAGTTAAAAGCAGATCAGGTCTGTTTTGATCTAACGGTTCTCGTGGTTTCGTGGTTGCAAGCCAAATGAAGAATAATGTTCACGAAGTCGTGAAAGACAGGTGGAAATCACATGGAGGAGTGACGTGGCATAACAGTTGTCACTTTTTGTAGAGCTTTTTGTAGAGCTTGGAAAAAGATCAATGGCTTCTAGTTGTTTTGTGGCTGGGAGATGCACAAGCTATACCTTCAGCGAAATAGCGAAAAGGTGGAGGGTCCCACTAAGAGTGGTGGTAAATGTGGTGACCGCAATTGGCGATGACATGGCGGTGACAAGGCACTCAGTTGGTGGTATGCAGTGGGTCCGAGCAAGGTTGTCATAAAAAAAGTAAACAACGAGCAAGTTCTTGAGATCTAATGACTCGCGTGAATTCGTGAAGATAAGATGCTAGCAAGTTAGTCATTGCGAAGTAGCGAAAAGGTCGATGGGCCCAAGGGACAGGCATGGAATGAAGTTAAAAGTAGATCAGGTCTGTTTTGATCTAACGGTTCTCGTGGTTTCATGGTTGCAAGCCAAACGAAGAATAATGTTCACGAAGTCATGAAAGACAGGTGGAAATCACACAGAGGAGTGATGTGACACGTGGTTTAAAAAAGCGATTGAGGGCCTGCCTAGGTGTAACCAACAGTTATGTGGGAATAGTAAAAGGGAACACGTGGCGGATTAAGGGTCGAACCAAAAGGAGTTTCCAAGGCTAATGGCCGACTGCCATGTGGCGTTTATTAACCAGATAACAAGTGGGGTAAGTAATTCCTAGATAAAGGGCCCACTTAAAAGGCATTCATCTCAAGATTGATCCAACGCTTCTCGTTGTTTCATGATCCGAAGATGCCCGCAGCTTAACCTCAGCAAAATGGCGAAAACCGTTAGTTGTCAAGATGAGGCATGGTTAGTTAAAAGGATTGATGGTCCCGGTTGGAGTTAAAGGCCGGGTGATTTGAGTTTGACCTAACGCTTGGTGCAGCCTCACGAAGGAAAAGTGCATGACTATTAAACTCCGCCAAGTGGCAAAAATGAGGTAGGGCCCAACACTAAAGAAAAGAGATTAAATGGAGATAAAGGTGATGTAAGTTCTCAAGATCCAATGACCAGCGTTGTTTCACGAAAGAAAAGAGCATGGGTTTTATGTTCTGTGAAGTAGCAAAAGAGTGAAACAGAAGAAAGACTTAGAGAAATTATGACCCGTTGGAGCCAGTTTTGAATTCAATTTGGCGAATTTAATTCTGAAAAGAAAGTCGAAGCATGCAGAGTTAATTTCTAAAAAATTAAATGCCAACTTGCCCTTTTCAGTCCGCATCAACTTGATTGCTAAGTATTGTTTCATCGAAGTTTGTTGCAGAGCGATTTTCTTCAGGTGAATAATCAGGTTTCTTGTGCTTTTCTTGATAACTCTTGGTTTGTTCTCAAATACTGCTATGTGAATTACTTCATTAGAGGTCTGTGCTAGCTTCTAGTGGTATAATTGTTTGACCAGAATGGCACCCAGAAGAGAATTTATAGGGAAAGTGAATTACCAGGACCGAAATATTTGTGATGATTTTTTAGAGAAATTAACCATGTCCACCAATATTGGGGCTAAGGCCAAAGAGCTAGTACCGAAGAACCCTCATCTAAAAATTGGAGATGGCCTTTATGATAAGGGTAATTGGTTGAGGGACCCTGAAATAGGATTGTCAGGCTTAGGACTCTTCAAAGTTGGTTTTGGGCAGAGGAATTCCCCAGCTCCTTTGAATGGCATTTGGGAGCAGGATGTAGGAAAGCTTGTGGTCCCAAATGTTTTTATGGATGTAGATCCGTTAGCCCTGATTGCACAGAATTATGACTCTGTGGCAAGATGCATCGGGAACATAAAGGGATCAGTCTTGATTGAGATAAATGAAGATGAATTCAGGAAAGTGTTTAAACTCAATGAGTCCTCCAATTTGTTAGAACCTATTGACTTTGAGTCGTTAGCCCAGGTTTACAACACACAAAGGGATCATCTTAGAAGTGGCCCATTGAAAGAATTCTTTGTAAAGATAGGGGGGTTAACAGTTGTAGGCCCTAGCACAATGGAACCATTCTCTCTCAACCTATTCACTCTGAGAGCTAAGGGTATGTATTGGGCATTATGCCAGATTTTTGGAGAGGATGCTGAAAAGAATATGCCAACCCATTATATGTTAATGATTACACAAATCCTAAACCCCTCCCTAGCAATAACATTTGATTATGCCTCATACCTTTCTGATGCAATTCATAAAGGGCTAGTAGGAATCAAAAATGGTAAGGTGGATAGGCCATTTGGATGGTACTCCATGTTAATGCATATGTTTATGTTCAAAGGGGCTGATTATTTTGAAAAGGAGATGGACCTGATTAAGGTCAAGGATAAAGAGGAGGTGCCAGTGCAATTGTGGAGTACTGTTCTATCTTGGGATAGAGAAGATGCAAGTTATTTAAAGTTTGATAGATGCTTTGCATCTAAAATTAGGATTCTTCTATGTAGAGAAAACCCTAGAATTCCTGAGGTTCTTTTGGAGTTTCTCATACCAAAGGAGTTTGCAGAGGATATCAAGATTGTTCACAATTCGGGAGACATATATTTGTACCGTGTCTACTATTTTTAGAGTGTTTGGATTTAGAGGCACCCCCTTTTTACTACCCTATCAGGTCCCATTAAAGATAGGGATTGTAGAAGTCCTGAGACAAATTAGGGGAGTACAAGAAGCAGAGCTAACCAATAGAGGTAAAGGGACTAAGGGTGGATGGAGATTTTTTGAAGAATTCTTTAAGCCATATAGGTTGTCTACTATAGTTTCAAGATGTGCAGACCCTGAGGATTTTTTCAATGGTATGTTCAGAAAAAGAGTAGTGTGCAGAGGTAGGCCACATCAATTTCAGTTCCCAGAAGATCTGATTAGAAATGAATTCAGTTTAGATAAGCAAGAACTGAGGAAAGAGAAGTGGGTGGCATATAAGAAAGCCCTTGATTTTATCCATCAATTTGACACTAGCTATGACCCCCTTTCTAGCTTCAATCCATTTGAGGAGAAAATAAAATTCCTGATTCTTTATTTTGAAGATCTCATGCAGACCTTAAAAGAAAAGAGGGAGGCCATAATGCAAAATGAGCCTGATAAGGCTAAGATGGTATTGGCTAAGCCTGCATTTGCTAGAGATATCCCATGTGGTGACTATGTAATGCACAAAAGGTCAAAGTACATTGTGATAATGCCAATGATAGGTGAGCCTTCCACTTCAAAAGGGAAGACGAAAATTGAAGATGTCATTGACATCCAGGATTCCCCTAAGAAGTAGAGAGTGGGAAAGAAAATTGAAACTGATGAGCCTCAATATTCTCCATCTCGGTCTCTTATCCACATTGGAGATGAACAAGCTATGGCTGGACAATTATTATAGATAGGGAGTCTTGGTGAGATTGCCTATACCTATGAGAAGACCCAAGAGGGGATGCCCGAAGAGCCACCTAA
This sequence comes from Cryptomeria japonica, assembly GCF_030272615.1. Classification (NCBI taxonomy): domain Eukaryota; kingdom Viridiplantae; phylum Streptophyta; class Pinopsida; order Cupressales; family Cupressaceae; genus Cryptomeria; species Cryptomeria japonica. The sequence goes on along the minus strand of NC_081409.1, from coordinate 862,998,597 downwards.
TGCTGAAATGGATTTGACTAATGGTGAGTTAAAGGGCCGAGAAATGGACCTTACTGTTAAGCAAGCTAGTGAAGAATTCCTAGCTGACAGTAATTTTGTCACTTCAGGAGCTTTTATACAGTTTCTATGGAAGCAAAATATTGATCAATTCAAGACTAGATGTGAATAGAGGAAAAGTGAACAGCCTCTTAAAAATACAACTCAGGTAGAAGAAGAGGTTAAGAAAGAAATGATGGAGGAGTTCAAAGCAATCACCCCTGAGAAAGGAAGAGAAATGGTAGCAAAGGCTAGTGTGTTGATTCTCCCTGAATGGGATATAGCTGATGCCTTAGTGCTTGATGCAGTGAGGAAAGAAACAAAGCCTATGGAAGGAGTGACATTCAGCAAAGATAACGCTGCTCTTGTCATGTTGTCTTTAAAGAAGGATGAAAACAAAAGAAGGAAGGATGAATCAGATTCTAGCCTCTTAGGAGGCATGATAGTTAAAAGAGTCCAAGACACAGGGGTAGTGGAAGCTGCAAGCACAGTCCTAGAGACTGCAAAATTTAGTGTTGCGGTGGTAGAGAAAGAGGCACAAGAAAAGGCTAATCTCCATTGAAGTTGGAGACTATTTTAAAAGCTTACAATGATGCTAAAGAAGGAATAGCCAACAGAGACAACATAATTGCTAGACTCCAGAGTCAACTGGCAGGTCAATATCATCCCAATGAATCTTCTACACTCATGATAGCCTCCTCTCCAGCAAGACCCCCTCCTACTAGTCCCATCATTGAATATCCCCCTTCTCCTATGCCTTCTAGTTCCCAATTACCTGAAAATGTCCAACATGAGTTGGAAAAATTGAAACAAGCTCAGACATTGTATGCAAACAAATATGAGGAGAAGGTGAAAGCCACCATCTTGAAGTTTGTTGACTCAGTCAAAACCTCCAATGTATACATAAATATGAAGAAGATTCTTGAGATTTTGATCAAATTGAGAGAAGAAGAAGCCACTTTGGAACCAATCCTGAATAAGTGGGTGCCTAGAGGTAAAGAGTTAGAGCTCATGTGTTCTTCCCATGCAGATGTAGAAGAGAATGACAATCTAAGGTCCACATGTGAGTTTATAAAAGAGATGAATATTCTTTCAGTGGAAGGAGCAGGTATAAAAAGAAAAGCCCAACTTTATAGGAAAGAATATTCAAATCATAAAATTGAAATGTTTCCAGGAGGTTTCATTGGTCCTGTCAGCTAAAGGAAGAGAAGACTTGGTTAAAGGAGGTAGACCACAATTTGTCCCTAAGGATCAATCAGATTAGTAGTACTGATGACACATCCTTATTTGTCCAAACAATTGAGGAAATTGAAAAAGTGAAATCTCATTATGGTTTCATAGAAACAAAGATTGGGCATGTATGAGTCACTTGGAAGTGGCTAGAAGATATGAAACAGAAGATTGCTAGTTTTACTTGGCTTATTGATGATGTGTATCAGGAGTGGAAAGATAAGTATATGGGACAAAAATAAGATGCTCAGGAGCAGTTACAGGAGGTTGCAACAGAACAACAAGCAGAGGAAGCCGCAGATGTTGAAAAGGACTTATAACCGCTTCTTGAAAATGGCCGATTGTTTGTAACAAACTTTCTTTTGAAGGGTCCAAAGCTTGTATGCATCCATACTATTATAAATGGATACCATGACTCCTAAAAAAATGATCGCAAGTAATTGTAAGAAAACGCTGCATAAATTTATCTCAGCTTTTTTCTAGTCATATGGAGAATACTCTAAGTTTTGTAATATTTTCTCAAAATTAATATCAATATACAGACTAGAAATAGTGTATATACATAAATGTGCATAGCAGTCATAGGGCAACTCATGTCAAATGTGCAACTCAATACAATAAATAATCTTAGTTTGTAGCACTATAGCATCATAATGCAGTCCTTGACCAAGTATGCATACAAGAAACATCTAGTTCTATTAAGGCACAAGCATCAAAGTCACAGGTTATGACAACTAGTGAAAAACATCAAGAACAAAAAGTTTAGTCTCAAGAATTAGGAGTTGTAATAAAAAAACTTACAAGGATGAGGCATATTCATAAATTTTGCAGTCCCACCTTGGATATCAACACTAGAAGCAACTCATATTGTTCATGTAAAGACAAGACAATATGGGAGTTCATTATACCCAGCAACTCGTGGTGTTGTTGTTCATGTTGGCTCTGTTGGACCCTACAATTAAGATTCAATATACATTATTCAATAAGATTAACTGTGCAACATAATGAAATATTCAAAAGTGTGTTACCTTGTTGAGCTTCGCTTGGTTTCGAAAATAGTTTAATATTCTCTACTTAACAGGGCCAACCACGTGAAGGTGGAAGCTCATTCCCCCCCCCCCCGGTAAAATCACTCTAAATTTCCCGTTAACATCTTGTAACATTCATTCATTAATTCTTTCTACCATTAATAAAATATAGCATTCATTCATTAATATCACATAACGTTCATTAACACATAACATTGATTAACATTAATTAACATGCAACATTCATCAATATTAATTAACACATATCATCCATAACCATTAATTAGCACATAATTACATTCACTAATGCATAAAAATCAGTCATTATCAAATAAGTTAGATTACAATCATTTCTTTCTTTGTTTTTTCTTTGAAGCTATGAAAAGACTAAGTGGAACATTGATGTCTTCATCATTTCCCCCCTCTGCAGATGTTCCGCCAACTGCTCGTGATCTCAATGTATGCCTAGTCCTATACTGAGGACAAGGACACTGAAGCGAAGGGGGGTCCTCTGCAATAACAAAGAAATGGGTTAAATTCAAAAAAAAAAATTATTATTGTTACAAGTATTTCATTAATTTAGAGAACATAATTGTTGTGCTCTTTACCTAATGGGGCCACATCATTTTGTGTAGCCTCAACCTCAACATGCTGAACACCACGATCCTCTTCACTGAGTGGGGAACATCACATTCTTGAGGTTGTGTACCCAGATCATGCTCCACTTGCTCACCACCGACTACATGCTCTAAAATATTAACAAGAAAGGTTACATTAATTACTACTTTAATTACAAATTGTAGTCACATAAATCTGTCCACTTAATTAAATGAATACTTAGTATTTATTTGATTATTTAACCATCAATTAATAATTAATTAAATTAATATTTAATTAATTCATCTTAACCCTCTTCTCCTATTAATTAAATAAATTATTCAATTTATTTGATTTAATTCACTTAACCAAATTCATACCATTAATTAAATAAATAAATCATATTTGTTTAATTAAATCTTCTCTCACATTTAAATAAATTAAATCCCCCAAAATCCATTTAAATAAATTAATATTTATTTAAATCCCCCAAAATCCCACCTCTCACATTTAAATAAATAAATCATTTATTTAAATCACCTTTATCCTCCACCCACTTGTATTTTCCTACAAAAAGCAAGTTGCACAACTATTTTAAATAAATTATTTATTTAAAATCCTATTTATCCTCACCCACTTGAAACCTTTAATGGTTTCCCTTAAAGTCTTCAAACTTGATGGCTTTAAAGTCTTCAAACTTGATGGCTTCCTTCTATAGTCTTCTTAAGCCTTTAATGGTTTCCCTTAAAGTCTTCAAACTTGATGGCTTTAAAGTCTTCAAACTTAATGGCTTCCCTTAAAGTCTTCTTAAGACTTTAATGGTTTTCCTTAAAGTCTTCAAGCCTTTAATGGTTTCCCTCAAAGTCTTCAAGCATTTTAATGCTTTATCTTCATTTTTCTCATTTAAATAAATTAATATTTATTTGAATATTTATCCAAATACAAATTACACCATTTAATTGAAATAAATGATTTTATTTTAATTGAAAATACCAAAATTTCTCCCACTTGCATTTTCCTACAAAATCCACTTGCATGCCTAAACCCCTTCTAGAATTTTCTAATCACTTCTAAATAACCTAACCCCTTCTCTAAACTTTGTCACATTCCTAAGCAAAAGGGAAGTCACTTCTCAAACTCTCAAAGTCTTTGATAACCATTAAAGGCTTCCAACCTTCAACCACTAAATGTCTCAAAGTCTTGGATAACCTTTGAAGGCTTCCAACCTTCAACCACTAAATGTCTCAAAGTCTTGGATAACCTTTGAAAGCTTCCAACCTTCAACCACTTAATCCACAAAGTCTTCAAAAACCATTAATGGTTAACCCAAACCCTCCTACATGGTTAAAACATTTGTTTTGACTCAACCTCTACCCAACCCAAGGGTCTCATCAAGCCTTTAATGCTTTGACCATTATTATCTCTTAATCATTTGCACAAAGGTTTATCCTTGCATTAACTCCTAATCCAGTGGGTAATCCTAATTTAGGCTTGGCCCTTACCTTCTAGATAACCATGAGGTCTCCTCAGGCATTTAATGCCTCCAACCTCTTCTCTCAACCCAATCTTATGTTGACACTTGTCACCATTTCATTGGTGCAAATTGTGCACATGGATCCCCAACTTTCAAGCTTGACCCTTGATTAAACCTTTCAATCCTGGCCATCCATTGCTCCATTTTTCCTATAAATAGAGCCCATTCCTTCATAATCCAGATCCTGAAAACTTGTATGCATTTAGGCTATAGACATTTTTAGAGAGCATTTAGCATAGCATAACTAAAATCTTGTCTTTTTGGTAAAATCAATCATTTTAGCATCAATAGCATAGTATTTAGCTTTTCATTTCATATTTGAAGCTTAATATTAAATCTCAATCCTCCATAAGCATCAATAGTGCAAAAAGCTGCTGAGAGCTACACTCATTTGGGACTTGGAGAGGAGAGGAACAAGGGAGGAGCAACTATGAGCATCTTGATTAGCTATTTCATTCTATGTTTATATGCTTTCTATTTCATGCTTAATATCTCTCTTGATATACCTGTTTAGGATAATCTTTTGTTGCTAACACTAACGTTTGTTTCTTGTGCTCTTGTGTGTGTTACCATCAAACAGATTTTCTAATCCTTTTTGCAGAGCATCATTTGGTAACTAGTTTTAACCATCTACTCAAAACAGACAATAATCACTTCATCATCAACAGAACTCAAGAAAGGTCTCTATGTGCTAGTCAAAACAGAACTCAAGAAACTCCTAGATGTTGGTTTCATTAGGCCAATTGATTATGCAGAATGGATCTCCAACATTGTGCCTATCGGCAAACCAAAAGGGGGCATCCGCATTTGTACTGACTTCAGAGATCTGAATAAGGCATGTCCTAAGGATGACTTTCCCCTACCAAATATTGACATCATAGTGGATCTAACAGCAGGACATGCGATTCTTTCACTCATGGATGGCTTTTTCGGCTACAATCAGATAAAGATCGCACCCGAAGATAAACATAAGACAGCCTTCACATGTCCATGGGGCACATACTGCTGGAATGTAATGCCTTTTGGTCTAAAGAATGCAGGAGCGACCTATCAAAGAGCAATGACCACCATCTTCCATGACATGATGCATACTATGATGGAAGATTATGTGGATGACTTACTAGCAAAATCACTTACTAGAGAAGGACATCTCCACATCTTAGATCAAATCTTTGATAGACTGGAACAATATCATGTTCGACTCAACCCAAAGAAATGTGTCTTTGGAGTGACCTCCGGGAAGCTTCTAGGATACATTGTCTCAAGCAAAGGCATTGAGGTCGATCCAACAAAGGTTAAGGCAATAATGGACATGCCACCTCCAAAGAATATCAGTCAGCTAAGGACATTACAAGGGCGGCTTCAATCCATCCGAAGATTCATTGCACAATTGGCTGATAAGTGTCACCCATTCACACACTTGCTACACAAGAACATCCGCTTTCAGTGGGATGCCAGATGCCAACAAGCATTTCAGACGCTTAAAGACTATCTCATGAATCCACCATTGTTGATGCCACCAGATCCAAGTAGACCGTTGTTACTTTATATCTCAGCGACAAGTATAGCATTAGGTGTATTATTGGCACAACATAATGCAGAAGGCAAAGAGTGTGCTATTTACTACATCTCTCGCACACTGGTTGGCTATGAACTCAATTACACACCTATTGAGCGAGCTTGCCTAGCAGTAATCTTAGCAGCCACTAAATTGCGGCACTATCTGTTGACACATAAGGTACAACTCATCGCAAAGATTGATCCACTCAAGTATTTACTTAGCAAAGCAGCCTTGACAGGTCGCTTGGCCAAATGGGTAATGATTCTAAGTGAATTTGAGATCGAGTATGTGGACCGTAAAGCTATCAAAGGGAAGGTCATTGCAGATCAGTTGGCCGATGCACCACTCATAGGCGATCATCCCCTCATTTCCAATTTTCCAGATGAAGAGATATTCATGATCACAGAAGTACAACCATGGAAACTATATTTTGATGGTTCATACACTAGGCACGGCTCAGGGGCAGGCATTCTGTTTATCACACCTCAAGGTGATAGCATCCTGAAGTCTTACAGGCTCACATTTCCATGCACAAACAACATAGCAGAGTATGAGGCCTTGATCACAGGACTCAGGCTAGCCGTACAATGGAAATTACAAGAACTACAAGTATATGGTGACTCCCAACTGGTCATTCGGCAAGCAACAGATGAATATCAGACCAAAGATGATAAACTCATGTCATATAAGAAAATGGTGGACACTCTAAAGACATCATTTACTACTATCACTTTTGAGCAGATACCAAGAGATCAGAATCGAGCTGCTGACGCTATGGCTACCATCGCATCTCTACTAGATCTTCCACAGAATTCAACACGCTACGAGTTCTTGGTAGAATAGCTTTGGATCCCCACTTATGATATCCCCGAATCTGAAATGATATGTCGCCTTGTTGGTTCCGAATCCCCATGGTACGGTGAGTTCTACACCTATCTCCGCGATCATACCCTTCCTCCCAACCAATCAAATAACCAACGAAAAACCTTCATTCGCCAAACTGCTCGATATACCATTATTGCCGAAACCCTATACCGACGCGGTCTTGATGGTACTCTCCTTCGATGTCTGGAATAGGATGAGATAACAAAGGTTTTGGAAGAGGTACATGAAGGAATTTGTGGGACTCACTCAAGTGGTCCATCACTAGCCAAGAAGATCATGCGAGCTGGATACTATTGGCCATTTATGGAAAAGGATTCCTACTACTTTGTCAGAAAATGCAAGAAATGTCAAGTTCATGGCGACCTGATACATGCACCAGCATAGGAACTGCAACCAATCACAACACCATGGCCTTTTTGTCAATGGGGCCTTGACCTTGTGGGTAAGATTCATCCATCTTCATCCAATGGCCATAAATTCATTATTACCGCCACTGAATATTTCACAAAGTGGATCGAAGCTGTTCCACTTACTCAAGTCACCGGCAAGCAGATCGCCTCATTCATCCTCAACTACATCATCTGCCAGTATGGTGTGCCCATGTCCATCATCACAGATAACGGTCTTCCTTTCAAAAATCAAGATGTCTGTGAACTCTATGAGAAATTTCATATCCAACACCGTTTTTCCACTCCCTATTACCCACAAGGCAATGGTCAGGCTGAAGCATCCAATAAAAACATATTGAGGATCCTAAAGAAGACAGTCAATGATGTCGGTCGTGATTGGCATGTTCAACTAAATCCAGCGCTATGGGCATATCGAACTAGCATTCGAACCCCTACAGGTGCAACTCCTTATTCATTGGTCTATGGTGCAGAAGCTATCTTACCTATTGAGGTTGAGATACCATCATTATGAGTTTCCTTGCATAATCTCATTGATGATGAAGCATACAGAGTCTCACGCCTTCAGGACTTAGAGTTACTTGATGAGAAGTGACAAGCTGCATACAATCACCTCAAAGCCTATCAGCAGCGAATGAGTAGAAGCTACAATCACCGCGTTAGACCTCGTACATTTGAGGTAGGTGATCTTTTTCTTCGAGAGAATCCTCGCAACCAACCAAATAGAGAACATCAAGGCAAGTTTGAATCAAACTGGCTCGGCCCATATGTTGTCACTGCTGTATTTGGGTCCGGGGCATATCAGTTGGCTACATCAAACGGAGAACCGCTCGCAGATCCAATCAATAGCATGCACCTCAAACGGTTTTATACCTAAGGTGTACAAGGCATCAGGCTCCCCTGCATATCAGAAAATACCAAAAACATTCTGAAAAATGTCCTAAAGAAAATACAAAAACATTCAAAAAAGTAAAGAACAAAATCATGCATCCAAACAGTGAACAACCACTCCGGTGGCACCTTGGGTAAGTGAGATGGCGAAAACCTGGCAAACAGGCACCACTCATAAAGGCAATGGCTCTAGTATCTTTCAGGCTCGTTGCGATCCCATTCATACATACACACATCCATCCATCTAACCATGGCTTGTTATAAATCTACAAATCCAAGAAAGTACTACATGCATCCTGCATCCCACTTTTTCATAAATCATGTCCAACTTGGGGGCAATGCCCTTACAATTTAGATGATGGAAGTGGATTCTACATTACTGGTGATTCATTAGCAAAAACATTCAAAAATGTCTCGCAAAATACAAAAACATTCAAAAATGTCTCACAAAATCCAAAAACATTCAAAAATGACTCAAAAAATCCAAAAACATTCAAAAACTATTACACAAAATCCAAAAACATCGAAAAACCCATCGAAAATCACACAAAAACATGGCAACACCTTGTACATATTCATTCAAGCAGATGCAAAACCAACATTAACACAGTACTCACACAATGACCATTTATCAATCGACCACACAATCCACATCCAACAAATCAGAAACTATCTTTAAACAAGGATACATCCTTCCTTACCAAAACAAAGACAAAAGTGACATTTTCTTTGACAAGAAAATTATGTTAAGCTATCAAATGCTTGGTTGATTCGTGAGTAATTCATTTGTTTATCTGTATCGGGATCTTTCAACATTGTTTTGTATTGTTTGCGCATTATTTCCGATGAAGTTCTGGGGCATGTACTAATGGTGTCTACGTGGGAAGTTCACTAAGCTACGTAATCTTATGCCAAATACAGTCATAGATCATTACGGCTTGCTGACTACAGCGTATATCTCGACCATATGAGCATGAACCATTACCAAGGATCCATATTCTTTATTCTTTATGTATATACTGTTTGTTTACAGGTACACTGCTCATTCTTTGGTTCCTCCTCATCCAAAGAATACTACCTAGTAATGAGAGGATTCACTCATGAACTAGTTTTAACCTACGTAGATGTGTCTCTTAGGATGAGCTTATCCTAGATGTAGAAACAATCTAAAAAGTGATGTGATGTGTTTGATTTCAAGCAATATCTAAAAGAGAACTTGGGACAAGAACCTCTTAATGTTTTGAGAGTTGGGACGGATTGATGATGAAGTGATTATGTATGAGTGAGATTATGGATGAAAATGTTTCCAACTTCAATAAAAACTTTGCGTTACAAATGGGACAAACTCTACCTCTTCCCTTTCGGGTGTTGGTGGTATTTCTCGAGCTGTGTTGTAGGTGATGCAGACGTTTGGGAAGAAGTTGGGATTAATCCTTCCTCCTTGATTTTTGTGATAACTCAGAGCTCTATATTGCATAAAAGCTCTTCGGTTCAATGATTCTGAATCAAACTCGTTTGTTTTACCTCCTTTCTTGAGTTCTATTTTGACTAGGCCAATTGATTATGCATTCATGAGGCCTAATGTTTTGATTAGGCCAATTGACTAGGTGATCTTATTCTTCGAGAGAATCCTCGCAACCAACCAAATAGAGAACATCAAGGCAAGTTTGAATCAAACTGGCTCGGCCCATATGTTGTCACTGCTGTATTCGGGTCCGGGGCATATCAGTTGGCTACATCAGACGGAGAACCGCTCGCAAATCCAATCAATAGCATGCACCTCAAATGGTTTTATACCTAAGGTGTACAAGGCATCAGGCTCCCCTACATATCAGAAAATACCAAAAACATTCAGAAAAATGTCCTAAAGAAAATACAAAAACATTCAAAAAAGTAAAGAACAAAATCATGCATCCAAATAGTGAACAACCACTCCGGTGGCACCTTGGGTAAGTGAGATGGTGAAAACCTGGCAAACAGGCACCACTCGTAAAGGCAATGGCTCCAGTATCTTTCAGGCTCGTTGCGATCCCATTCATACATACACACATCCATCCATCTAACCATGGCTTGTTATAAATCTACAAATCCAAGAAAGTACTACATGCATCCTGCATCCCGCTTTTTCATAAATCATGTCCAACTTGGGGGCAATGCCCTTACAATTTAGATGATGGAAGTGGATTCTACATTACTGGTGATTCATTAGCAAAAACATTCAAAAATGTCTCGCAAAATACAAAAACATTCAAAAATGTCTCGCAAAATCCAAAAACATTCAAAAATGACTCACAAAATCCAAAAAAATTCAAAAACTATTACACAAAATCCAAAAACATCGAAAAACCCATCGAAAATCACACAAAAACATGGCAACACCTTGTACATATTCATTCAAGCAGATGCAAAACCAACATTAACACAGTACTCACACAATGACCATTTATCAATCGACCACACAATCCACATCCAACAAATCAGAAACTGTCTTTAAACAAGGATACATCCTTCCTTACCAAAACAAAGACAAAAGTGACATTTTCTTTGACAAGAAAATTATGTTAAGCTATCAAATGCTTGGTTGATTCGTGAGTAATTCATTTGTTTATCTGTATCGGGATCTTTCAGCATTGTTTTGTATCGTTTGCGCATTATTTCTGATGAAGTTCTGGGGCATGTACTAATGGTGTCTATGTGGGAAGTTCACTAAGCTACGTAATCTTATGCCAAATACAGTCATAGATCATTACGGCTTGCTGACTACAGCATATACCTCGACCATATGAGCATGAACCATTACCAAGGATCCATATTCTTTATTCTTTATGTATATACTGTTTGTTTACAGGTACACTGCTCATTCTTTGGTTCCTCCTCATCCAATTTGGATAAAGGTTTTTATTTCTTAGTACGGTATGCACTTGTCTCAGGATCTGATCAGCCTAAGATCAAGGAGGACGATCCAAGTCATGCATGAACAGAGATAATCCTTGTCTGTTCTGCAAGCAATACTCAGGTCAACTTGATCCATTATATCAAGTTTCTTGTATTAACTTGCTATATCAAAATCCATGTAAGGAATACTCAGGTCATCTTGAATCATTATGTCAAGATGCTTGTATTCTCTTCCAACATTTTAAAGCTCAATGATGAAAATAGAGCACTATGGATCATCATCTCATCTCATATATATATATATATATATTGCATTTCGTTGCATTCCAACCATCCATACATTCATAATAGCTGCATATCATGCATACATAGTCATAATAATGCATACTCTATTTTCCTCTTCTTCCATAGGAATGAGTCATAGGTCCTCCATTTCTTCTAACATCGAACCCCCCCAACCCTCCCCATCTCAATAATCAACATCACATATCCTTCATCGTTTCCCATCAACCCAATCAAGCCACGTTCATCACCATCCATCTCTAATAGGAGGGATTGTGTTTCCCATCCTCATTCATCCACACAATCAAGCAAGTTACTCTGTCTACATAGATACATCGACTCCCACACACCTAGACTATCAACAGATACTTTGATCAAGTATCTTCAGGTCTCAACAGGTAATCGATTATGGTAATCCTAGACTACAACAGGCATTTATCATAATGACCTAGTCTCAACGGGGTTGCCATGATTCCCCACAACCATCCATCACATGCACACACTATCAATTGATCAACCAATCAAACACAATCCAACGGACAATTACATCAATTGTCTACGTCTCAACGAGTATTTTGCTTCATATACCTTGACTTCATCGGACAATTACATCAATTGTCTAAGTCACATCAGGTCACTTTGATTCACTTACTCAGACTTTATCATGTCCAAGCAACCAACTGACATCAACTGTCACGCTTTGACTTGACCGGGGCAATTAAACCTAGTAATGAGAGGAGGAACCAAAGAATGAGCAGTGTACCTAGTAATGAGAGGATTCACTCATGAACTAGTTTTAACCTATGTAGATGTGTCTCTTAGGATGAGCTTATCCTAGATGTAGAAACAATCTAAAAAGTGATGTGATGTGTTTGATTTCAAGCAATATCTAAAATAGAACTTGGGACAAGAACCTCTTAATGTTTTGAGAGTTGGGACGGATTGATGATGAAGTGATTATGTATGAGTGAGATAATGGATGAAAATGTTTCCAACTTCAATAAAAACTTTGTGTTACAAATGGGACAAACTCTACCTCTTCCCTTTCGGGTGTTGGTGGTATTTCTCGAGCTGTGTTGTAGGTGATGCAGACGTTTGGGAAGAAGTTGGGATTAATCCTTCCTCCTTGATTTTTGTGATAACTCAGAGCTCTATATTGCATAAAAGCTCTGCGGTTCAATAATTCTGAATCAAACTCGTTTGTTTTACCTTGAAGGTATAGACGCATGCGATGTAGAAAGACTCTATGTGAGACAAAAATTTGTCTATTGAGATAGAAGAATTTCTTTCGTTTGATCAAAGCCTTTGAGCTTAATGGTCTTCTTTTCAAGTTGATATTCTAATGACACTTCTTCTTTCGCAGAATGTGAAGAATGGTCATAAAATTTTGACTCTTTTGTTGTTTGCACTTTGTTGATGTGTTTGGTTGTTTTGAGAAATGTTGGATGAATACTTTGTTTTTGGGAAGTGATTTTCTGATTTTTCTTTGACAAGAAAACAAAGCAAGCACACAAACACAAGAATGTTGCCCCAAAGGCACAAATGAGTATGGGTCTAGATCAACCCAATCCTTGGACTTGTATATGACCCTTCCTTTAGATTTATTTTAAGGTGTATTTCCAAAGCCTGATGTCGGCTCAATTTGCACTAAGTCTATAAAACGAACACACTTCAAACACTTTTTATCCCTAAGGTCAAATGGCCAGTTGTGATAAATTTAGCCCACATCTTGATATTTCTTCGACTTTGGTACTACATACCTTATGAATCCCGCCTTGGCAGGTAAGGATGTGATATACTAAGTCTTGCACGAGCATAACAAATAGATGATCCCTATGATGGGGGAGTCACCACTTTTATCAAGCCACAAGTGATTTTTCAAAAAGCTATGTTTCTACTCAAGGAAATATGTATGGTGAGTATCTTGGGAGCAAAACCATCTATGCTCTTGCACTAAATTATATCTCAAATATCCTCAATCAATAGAACGGGTGGGATACTATTTAAAGGTGTTTAGTCATGTTCGATGTTTTTGGACATAAGTTCATTCTGCAGTGACTCACTTAAGAGCCTTGTAACTGGTGGTGGGACCCATTTGTCCTTTCGGCCAGTTACACTGTAGGAACAGCTATACCCAAGGCTACAGCTTTCGCTCTCACCTGATTTCTATAGCGGCTCGAAGGATTTACCGCTCAAGGTCGTTCCCAAGAGTGATGTGTCTCTTGGCAGGCCTCTCTTAAAAAGATAAAATTTTGAGTGTTACTAACACTTTTCTCTTGCACCTAGGACCACGAAAGCCAAGGGAGAGGATAGTGTGTGTTAGAAGTAGGACCACTCGACCAACTCTTTGCACAAGTGTGCCAAGCACGAAAAACACTTGTTCTTTTTAATCTATCATTGCAATGTGATCTAACTATTTGGAGATGTTGCTCCAACAATCATGGTGTTCTTTTTAATTTTCAAAGGCAATTGTTTGAGTAAACTAGAATTTGAAAATCCTGGTCAACTTAATGAAAAACACGTTTGCATGAAGTAAAATTGCTTTGAAAATGAGACAAGTTGATTGTGAATTTTATTTGCACCAAAAATGGAAGTGTGGATTGTGAGTTTTATCTTGATGCAAGAAATAAAATTTGCCTTGTTGATTTTAAGCACCAAAACGAAGTTTGTTTCCTAACTTGCAAAAAAAATAAAGTTGTTTTTGTATAAGTTTGTGGTTCTTTTTACCTTGGAACAATGAAATTCTTTTTAAGAGCCCCAAACAAATGTGTGATTCTTTTTTAAAAGCCCAAATTTGAAATGTGAAGTTAATTTTAAACCAAAATAAAAAGTGAATTCATTTTTAAAACCAACTTCAAAAACAAGTTAGTAAAAAATATAAATCTACTTTTTAATCTAATTTAAATCTGCACAAAAGAGAAAAATAGTTAGTAAAATCTGCCTATTTGGTGGGCTTCTACAAGCCTAATTTTATTTTTTTTGGTTTTTTTTTTTTTTTTGGTTACAAGGTGATTTGTACAACGTTTTGTTACAATAGCGCTAGTCTGCGTTTGAACAGAGGCACTATTTAACACAAACGCACTAAAAGAAAGGGAAAGACAGAGAAGGAAAAAGCACTGAAACAGGGTGAATAGCGCCAAAATAATGTCAAACGCACCGAAACAGTGTCAAAAGCGCAACCTGTGTGACATTTTCAACATTCAAACATGTTATTGGTTAAAAACAAGTTGATCTTTTTGGTGTTTGGATTCACGTCAGGTTCACCAAATGATACTCTGCAAAAAGGATTAGAAAATCTGTTTGATGGCAACACACACAAGAGCACAAGAAACAAACGTTAGTGTTAGCAACAAAAGATTATCCTAAACAGGCATATCAAGAGAGATATTAAGCATGAAATAGAAAGCATATAAACATAGAATGAAATAGCTAATCAAGATGCTCATAGTTGCTCCTCCCTTGTTCCTCTCCTCTCCAAGTCCCAAATGAGTGTAGCTCTCAGCAGCTTTTTGCACTATGGATGCTTATGGAGGATTGAGATTTAATATTAAGCTTCAAATATGAAATAAAAAGCTAAATACTATGCTATTGATGCTAAAATGATTGATTTTACCAAAAAGACAAGATTTTAGTTATGCTATGCTAAATGCTCTCTAAAAATGTCTATAGCCTAAATGCATACAAGTTTTCAGGATCTGGATTATGAAGGAATGGGCTCTATTTATAGGAAAAATGGAGCAATGGATGGCCAGGATTGAAAGGTTTAATCAAGGGTCAAGCTTGAAAGTTGGGGATCCATGTGCACAATTTGCACCAATGAAATGGTGACAAGTGTCAACATAAGATTGGGTTGAGAGAAGAGGTTGGAGACATTAAATGCCTGAGGAGACCTCATGGTTATCTAGAAGGTAAGGGTCAAGCCTAAATTAGGATTACCCACTGGATTAGGAGTTAATGCAAGGATAAACCTTTGTGTAAATGATTAAGAGATAATCATGGTCAAAGCATTAAAGGCTTGATGAGACCCTTGGGTTGGGTAGAGGTTGAGTCAAAACAAATGTTTTAACCATGTAGGAGGGTTTGGGTTAACCATTAATGGTTTTTGAAGACTTTGTGGATTAAGTGGTTGAAGGTTGGAAGCTTTCAAAGGTTATCCAAGACTTTGAGACATTTAGTGGTTGAAGGTTGGAAGCCTTTAATGGTTATCAAAGACTTTGAGAGTTTGAGAAGTGACTTCCCTTTTGCTTAGGAATGTGACAAAGTTTAGAGAAGGGGTTAGGTTATTTAGAAGTGATTAGAAAATTCTAGAAGGGGTTTAGGCATGCAAGTGGATTTTGTAGGAAAATGCAAGTGGGAGAAATTTTGGTATTTTCAATTAAAATAAAATCATTTATTTCAATTAAATGGTGTAATTTGCATTTGGATAAATATTCAAATAAATATTAATTTATTTAAATGAGAAAAATGAAGATAAAGCATTAAAATGCTTGAAGACTTTGAGGGAAACCATTAAAGGCTTGAAGACTTTAAGGAAAACCATTAAAGTCTTAAGAAGACTTTAAGGGAAGTCATTAAGTTTGAAGACTTTAAAGCCATCAAGTTTGAAGACTTTAAGGGAAACCATTAAAGGCTTAAGAAGACTATAGAAGGAAGTCATCAAGTTTGAAGACTTTAAAGCCATCAAGTTTGAAGACTTTAAGGGAAACCATTAAAGGTTTCAAGTGGGTGAGGATAAATAGGATTTTAAATAAATAATTTATTTAAAATAGTTGTGCAACTTGCTTTTTGTAGGAAAATACAAGTGGGTGGAGGATAAAGGTGATTTAAATAAATGATTTATTTATTTAAATGTGAGAGGTGGGATTTTGGTGGATTTAAATAAATATTAATTTATTTAAATGTGAGAGGTGGGATTTTGGGGGATTTAATTTATTTAAATGTGAGAGAAGATTTAATTAAACAAATATGATTTATTTATTTAATTAATGGTATGAATTTGGTTAAGTGAATTAAATCAAATAAATTGAATAATTTATTTAATTAATAGGAGAAGAGGGTTAAGATGAATTAATTAAATATTAATTTAATTAATTATTAATTGATGGTTAAATAATCAAATAAATACTAAGTATTCATTTAATTAAGTGGACAGATTTATGTGACTACACAAATTAAGATGTTTAATTGTATTAATAGCTAAATAAATAAATTTGAATAGCAAATGAATACCTCCACTACTGGGATGCACATCCAGACCTTCATGTGCAGGTGGTGTTTCACAATTAGCAGGCTACATTCCAATGACATGCACATTGTTATCATTGCTTGCTTATTTAAAACAAATATAGTCACTTTATGTTGGAACTCAACATCAATTAGATTATTGGTAAAGTATTCAATTTGAAACAACTTCTATTTACCATATTTACTTATGTGACGGATGCACTTGAATGTTGTGTATACCCACTCAATTCTTGTAGCCGATCAGCCACGGCTGAATAGCCTTGCTGGTAGGAAATTCTCTTGTCATCTTTTGTGGGCGCTATATTGAATTCAGAGCCCTGCATTTTTTCTTGGTACCGTGAATTTTGCTTGCATTGTTTGATAAAAAAATTTTTTTGCAATTTATTAATATTTTGAGACAATATGGGAGTTTACATGAGATACTTACAATTCGTGCAGCAAGTTTCATGTAACCACCAGAGCTGAGTTTGTGTTGCCCGTGCTTTTCTTGCATTGCCTTGGTTGCCTTTGACGTGTCACTCAGTCTATAAAAAGTTTGAAATATGTTAGATTATATAAATATAAAGAGTAATTAATTAGTGTTGGCATATGCACACTCCAATGAGACATTGTATGTGATTGAAGGTTTTGTCATTGATGGCAACCTTGCAATCCTATGGCACCGGCAAAGACATTATACCAGCATCAGCTGATCACACTCCACACCAGCACTCAGGACACTGGCACCAGCACAAAAGAAAGGAAGTATACCGGCACAGAGGCTGACAGGATTTTGTTATATTACATTTTGTTTATTATTGTAAAAATGTGTAAGCCGACTTGGCAAATTGTAAAATGACTTATATATAAAAGAGATCATTGTAGACATTTATAATATGTGATGTGGAAGCATTAAGGAAAATAGTAGACAGACCTAATGTGCGAAATATAGGTCAAGGGATATATGTAAAGAACATAGCAGGAACCGGTACTAAATCAGGCATTGAAGATGCTATTGTAAAGCAGTACAAGATATTGGATTTGTATAATCCTTATTATAAGTCAGTGAGACTTCCCATTGAGCAGTGAGCTCTAGGCGATTGGCCTTCCTGCATGTGCAGGCCCCTATTGTAAGTAATATTCTCTTATTGGCCAGTGAGTGAATATTGTGGGTCACAAATCCCACCAAGGTTTTTCCCACACCGGGTTTCCTCATTAACATCTTGTGTTATGGTGTGTTTTTCATGTGGATGTTCTTGATTCTATTAATTGCATTATTTCTTGCATACCAGTACACTGTTATATTATGTTCTACATGTTTTAAGTTAAGAAATACTAATTGCCGGTTAGATACTAATTCACCCCCCCCCCCCTCTCAGTATCTGTGGGACCCCTAACAATTAGTACATAATTAAATTCTTAATAGTATCTCATACCTTCTCCTGGCATCTACTGGTGTATTTTCTTTTTTCCTTTCAATTCTCTCCTTGGCATCCAAAATCGGGTCCTTCCACTCCCTCTCTGGAATCATGGGGGGACGCTCGTACTTTAGGTTCCTCTCCAAATGGGTCCTATATTGGTCCCTCACATACTTTAGATATGTGCCAGCTTTTTCAAGGAGCTTGGTTTTGTCAAAGGTGTCATTTCCAAACCACTCAACCATTTGGTTTTTCAATTCATCTTTTAACCTTTTTTCTTGGTCATTCCACCTTTTAAAGCAAAAACAAACCTGTTAGATTCAGAAATGAATTGAAGCTACATTTATTACACTTCAAGAAATGGATCAAAGGAAAAGTATTCTAGCAATGATATGAAATCAAAAGTGGATAAGGGTTAGTTCACATATGATGTGCCACCTTTTATGTATGGTGGGCCCAAATATCTGCAGTGCAATGTCACTAAGATGTTTATAGAAAATATCATTACCTGCAAAAAATTCATGGGATCAATATTAGTCCAAAATGAGTGATCATAAAGTAAATTATAATTAGAGTATATATAATAATAATTTTGAAGTACCTGGAACCTTTTGTATCTTTAAGGGAAGCATTTCTTCGTCGCTCACCACGAATGTGGCCTGCAATGTTCCCGTACTAGCAATACGAGAAGATCTAGGAAACGATGCTATGTTATCAGCAGTAGTCACCTGTGGCACATCCTCATGTGCATCTCCTCCTGCAAAAAATGAATCCACTATGAAATGGCATTAGGATTCAAGAAAGAATGCTTGAAGGGAAATAAACACATGACAGAAGATAGAGAAAAAGAGGGATCTACCAACAGTGGGCGAGCCAATATGACGTGCACTAGAGGATGCCCGCATGATACGTGTTGCCAACATTTTAGTCAGCAATACAGGTGAGGGTGACCTCTGATGAGGCGGCGTCGACATTTGCACAGTAACATTGACAGCACCTAAAGAATAATACATTAAATATATCAAACATTAAATATATGAAAAATGCAAGAATTGTAAACAAGGATGAACCTTTATTTTGAAAATTGGAAGTATCAAGTATGATGTGTTTTGGGTACTTAGAGTGATAAGCCAAGCAAGTGATAATACAAGAAAATCATCATCACCTGATCCTGCAACACCCTGATCGTAGGAACGACTTTCATGAGGGCGGATAAATTGCTGTAAAAACAATACGTACATATTTTAGTTAATGACATAAAAAGAGAATAAAATATAAACCATTATTGAACTTTTGTTATAATTAAAGCTTTCATTACTGCTTACTTGCAAGTTTACTGTTGTCTTATACAATAATTCCACCCTCTGTCGTATCTCATCAGTGGTAGGATGCACGGCTGCCAAAGCAAAAATCTCTTTTCTAATTTTTATAAGAGGCATTTTAAAGAATTTTACAAGGTCTGTGGGATCTTCAGGGTCATCATTGCTTAACCCTAATGATTCCACATCCATAGAAAGGTGCTCACATACTGCAACTCCCTTTCCCTTTCCTTGAACATTTGTATGTGTCAAGAATATCATTAACAATTACAAAATTAGTATAAATCACTAAAAAAAAGAACATAATAATGTAACAGTTTGCTTCTACCTAATTTGTACAATTACAATGAGGTTTACCTGCTCAGTAGAAGTGTCGCAAGGTACATCTCTGTTTGCAATATGTGATGGATCCATGTTGGCCTATGACAAAGAAAAAATAGAAAAAAACGTTAGCAAAATTACATCATACACAACATGAACAACATGAACTTTGTAGACAAAAAGAGTATTAAATAATAAAAAGATGTTATCATCAAAATCATTGTAAATTTTGTAATTCCTTACCTTTACTTTATGTAGACTATGCAAGATCCTCAACTAAATGGTCACATAAATAGTCACATAGCTAATAAACAATCCAATTTCCATAAATAAACACAGTTTAAAAATTGTCACATAAATAGTCACACCCCCTATCTCCATCTCCATATTAAAAGGTTCATCATGAATTAATTATGTAATGGCATTAGAATTCAAAACATAATGAATTAATTATGTAAAAAAAATTCTATCAAGAAGTCAATATTCAATAGATAATATACTAATCGCATTCCTCATACATTTCATTCCTCATCACCATGAACATCAAGGTCATCATCATCACCATCATCATCATCATCATTATCATCATCATCATCATCATCATCATCATCATCATCATCGTCGTCGTCGTCGTCATCGTCATCATCATCATCATCAACGTCTTCGCCATCATCATCACCATCATCACCATCATCATCATCATCATCATCATCATCATCATCATCTTCTTCTTCTTCTTCTTCTTCTTCTTCTTCTTCTTCTTCTTCATTGTGAAACTGTCAATCGTGATCATCATCCACCTCATCTTCTACTTCTTCAGTATCTTCTTCTTCGATATCTTCTTCTTCCATCACATTATACTTTATCGGCCTTCCTCTTGGATCATGTCTAACAACAAATGACCAACCCGGTTTATGTGGAACCTCTGAGTAAAATACTTGCTCACATTGGCTTGGAAGAACATAGGGCTCATCCCCAACTGATTCAAATGACCTTGTATTTAGCATTATAAAACCATTATCATGTTCAATAACAATTCTATCAGGATCATTTTTATTCAATCGTAACTTGTACCATTTGACGATGAACAAAACTAATTTGAAGGAATTAAAGTCACACTCAAGTATATCATCCAAAATGCCATAGTATCAATTTTCAGACTGTTGAGGATGAATGTCATTTCTCGATGAAATATTTGTCACCTCAAAGACTGCAGTGATGCCAGAATCACAAGTTTTCTCCATGTCATCCAGCTTTTTATGCAAAATTTATGACCATTGCAGCACATAGCGTTGTGGTGTTTGACCTGCGATATGTCAAACAAGTAAAATTTATTGCATTGCGAGTTGATAAACATATGGGTGATTAATAAATTTATACGTACCTGTTTATCTCTTAAACCATATGCTAAATCAATTTCCTTTTGCATAACATTGGAATCTCCATTACGATGTGCTTCTTTAACGAATGAAGCCACACCTTCCCATGTTAACATGCTTCCAGAATGTTGACAACGTTCAATCCATACCATCATCCAATCAAGATTGTTTGCAATATACAAATGTACTGCATCCCACTCTCGACCAACTGTACAAAAAATAAATAGACGTCTTACAATCGATTTATTTTGAAGATTAAGAATTAATTAACTACAATAACATCTTATAATTACCTCTCACTTTCCTCAATCTACCTTTCCCTGTCAAGTATTCCCCTTCGAATTTGTTAATGGTGTTGGGATCCCAAATGCGATCCACGTGGATCTTTGCTGCAAACTTAGGAAGATATTCAGAAATGTACACCATAGTCCGGTATACCATATATCCCTCCACCATAGAACCCTCAAGATGTGCTCTTTATCGAACCAAAGCCTTCAAAAATTTCAAGTTCCTCTCAACCATCCACATTGACCTAGTGTGTACAGGTCCACACAATTCAATCTCCTCAACTTGGTGTATGAGGTAGTGTTCTTGTGCATTGAAAAAAGCTAGAGGTAGACACTTTTGCATTTTACACATTAAATGAGGAATTTTTCTCTTCCAATATTTTATATCATCTTTATGGATTTCTTTACATGACAACCACCTACAAGGTATTCAAGACGCAAAAAAATATATTACATAAGAAGTAAAACAAATTGCAAATATAATATATATACAACGAACTAAACAAATATCACTACTTACCTTATGTATTTTCCAAGATCATATATGACTTGCTTGACATTATTGTCGAAGTCGTCTAGGAGAGATAGAGGTAGAACGTACTGCAACAATTATAAAATTGTCTTTTCATTTTTTTGTAACATAATGAAAAGTACACGTACGCTCAGTACTTAAATACATACTAAAAACACAAGAACATGAATTACCTTAATGAAGGTATGTCAATCATGCGTTTTTATCCCTGGCCCAAATTCACTTTTCTTTGATATGAGATTGTTTATGTTCGCAGCAAATCCTGTGGGAAATCGAATTTTTTGTATGACTTCTTTTATAGCATTGCTTTGTTGGTCTGTTAATAACCAAGGAAGCTCACTTATATTAATCTAGTCTCTATGGCTATTTGATTGAATGACATTTATCATTACATGATTGGAATCCTAAATGTCACTACATATTTTGACAATTTTTTCTTTGTCACACCTTCCATCCAATATTTTTCATAATGTCTCTATTATATTCTTTCCAATATGCATACTATCAAACAAATGAACAATCTTTAACTGCTCGTAGTAGGGCAACCTACTAAATTATCGGGGATAACTTTTTATTCCCTTAGGAAGGTGGTCATTTATGCCTTCATGACCTTCATGATCATCAATCACATCATCAATAAACAAAACAAAATAGAAAATATGTTTTATGACAAACCAATAGATGGAATGGCATTACCTTGACGATTAATTCTATTACATTCCAACTTCCACAGGTGAGGTGTCATTCTTCGTGGCTTTGATGTATTCTCTTCTTTCCCATTGAAAAAGATGTTTTTTAGTATTTCGATACTTATGATTTTTGTGGAGAAAGTGTCTATACTCATTAAACACCTGCTTTCCTAAACTTTTTGAATGACAAGATTTCATCATTGGACCACAAACAGGACATGCAAATTTTCCCTTTGTTTGAAGACCTACAAGATAATGTATAATTGGATTAAATATGATAATTTTTTGAATTATAATGTTCATGCACAACTTAAACACTATAACATACCACAAAAATGTGTTAGCCCCAGGGCATCGTGTATTGTCCATAGAAGCATCGCATGGAATTGAAATTGTCTTTGTCCTATTGGTCTAGAGATGTCATACATAGTGACACCATTCCATAACTCCAGCAACTTGTCGATAAGAGGCTCGATATATACATTCATATCTTTAACTTCGTACTTACCTAATCGAATGAACAAAAACATTACATAATTATTATGACCATTTTACTACAATATTTATAATTAAATTTAGACGACTATATTTAAATGATAAAATACCTAGAACAATCATTGCCAACATTATGTGCTCCCTCTTTATTGACATTCATGGAGGAATGTTATTGTTGATAACAAAAACAGGCCACACTGAGTAAACAGATCTCATCTCTCCAAATGGATTGACACTGTCCGCTGCCAATGAAAGCCTGAGATTACGAGGTTCTTCTTTAAAGTGTGGCCACTTTTCCTCTATGTCCATAAATGTTGAACCATCCATAGGCATTCGAATAATGTCATCTCAACTTCTATTGCGTGCATGGTAATCCATAAATTGTGCCAAGCTAGTGCACTTGAATAATCGTTGCATACGTGGAATAATGGGAATATAGTGAAGAACCTTGCGAGGAACCCTTTTTGTTATTTGATCTGTTCGATATCTACTGATATGAAATTCAGGGCATTTAGTTTGAAATTCATGTTGTTTGTGATATATAATATGATCATTGGGACAAGCATCTATTGCTTGATACTCCATTCCAATATCTTTCATAACGGCAGATAATTCTTGATATGAGCGAGGTAGAATATTTGATGGTGGTAACAAAAACTCACCTATCAATCTACAGCAACAAAATATAATTTGTTATAATAAATAATATTAATGGTACAACATGATTCATAGTTTATTATGACATATATGACATGCCTTAACATACGTGACATTGTTATGTTGGATAAACCATTCATAACCTTCAAGTTCACCAACAACAATACAGCGAAGAGAAGAGTTGCCTGTGAGCCTTCATAAAGGGCCTCAGATGCCTTCTCAAGTAGAGGGACATCATGAACAACATCAAGGTCATCTTCATCATCATGATCAGCTGCGCGAGTACTAAATGAGTCATGGATCAATGTATTTGTACCATCATCTTCAATTGTGTTTTCTGGCTCATGATCGTCATCTTCCATGGGATCATTATCTTCAGCTTCGATATTCACACCTCCATGTTCATCCACTTCAAAAACCATATTCTCAGGGTTGTGTTGATCCATACCATGTGCTCTAGGGTGCTCGACCTATATAAAATTAATAGGAGCAAATAAACTGTGATCATGATCTCATCATCACGTGATTTATTATGTATATAAATTGTCAAAATGATATAATGAAAAACTTACCAATGGATGATAATCATGTCCAACTTCAATGTGACCATGCAACCTACAATGTTTCTTCGTTGTTTTGATTAGAAGTCTTCTAGTCTTTAACCCCTTACAAATTTTGCACGGACAATAACATTTTCCATCACCTTTTCTTTTCAAGTTAGACCACAATCTAGCAATTGTCTCCTTATTTTGTTGTCCATTGATATTGTCTGACATGGTCTTTCTTCACAGGCAAGAAAATAGAAATTATTGTCTGACATGGTCTTTCCCTCAGGAGCTGGCAGATCCTGCTTCCATACTTTAATTCTATTTTCTCAAAGGACAATCCTAAAAATCCATGCATTGCAAACAACTTTTTACACCTTTGTTGGTTGTGGTGGCGTCACAGAGAGTTTACATCAATAAATGAAGAACATGCCAATGCTTTTAATGCAGCAGTAGAAGTCTATCTCTTATTCAATATCTCTAGTGAAACCCCCATGATCTTTTTTTGGAGTAGAATTTGTTATATTCTAGAAAGGGTCTTGTCCTTTGTTGATGGGATATTCATCTACCTCAAGAAATAATTGTTCTTATCTCCAACAAGAAGTGGAACTAAATGAAGATCTAGCACCATGAAATTAATCCTCAAAAGGATTACTATAGTTAGTTTTGGTAGATAATGATCTGGGTAAAATACTAATGTGGCTTTACGAAACATTATGTACTAGCTTAGCATACTCTAACAACTTTGGTGCGACATGCTACATCCAATTAAGTCTCCATCGGTATCTCTATTGTGTTTATGGATTGGGATTCAATGTACTCTTTTTATACACAGATTTTTACTTTCAACTGAGGAGGTTTGTATGTACTTACTTGTCTTTCGATTGTATCCCCATTTCAAGAATTTCTTCTATCAACAAATCATTTGTTGTAAGTTGTACAAGTGGAAGCTTGAACATGCCTTCCATGCTAGCCTTGTTGATACGTTCGACACCATCTTGTGCAACAAATCTTTAGAACTCCATTTTTCCGAATTGAAGAGTGAGTAGTAGGGACAATCTAGGACACTTACAGAGGTTTTGCAAGATAGATAAATAGACCTAAATATTATGGCTTAATAATAATCAATAGGTAAACAGATAAGAAACTCTCAATATCAAAATGACTTTCTCAATTGTCTTTACTAGAAATGGATAGATCTACTAATAATGGCTTTATGACTGTATGTCAACTTTAGACTCAATCCAAGAAGAGCTATAAATAATATGCAATATCTAGATTTATGATCTATATAATATAACAATCCCATAATTATGTTTCCACGCATCTATACCACAACACAAACATCATGCTAGTGTTCAGCCATAGCAATTGATATCCCAATTATAGAATGTGAAATATGCACATAACTATGAATAAAGATTAAGAAAAACAAACAAAGATGCTTATTGCAAACATAAATGACTAATGGACAAGAATTGAATTCATTGTAGATAGTTTTGAATATCAAATTCACTTATTTGTGTGCATTTAGTAACTCATGTACTTGTGGCCAACCATTTATCTCTTTCATAAATTAAACACTTATTAATAACATTAAATGGCTGAGTAATTATGTTTTAGTTGAAATTGAAAATAAAATATTTTATTTCAGGACAACTCACACTATTCCCTATCATATTTTAGACTCTCGGTTTTGTTAGTAGTGGTTTGATGTCTTTGGAGCTGATCATTGCATTTCTTTAGTTACGTTTGCCAGCCTACTCCCAGCCTATGCCAAAATGGGAGCTTTGGAACAGGGTATGGACATCCATCAAAGCATAAAAGATAGAGGAATTTTGTCAGATGTATTTGCAACTGCACAAAATGGATTTGTTGAGATGGCTTTAGAAACTTTCAAGCAAATGCAATCGACAGGTGTAAAGCCAAATTCCACGACCACTGCTACTATCCTCCCTACCTGTGCCAAAATGGGAGATTTGGAACAGGGTATGGGCATTCATCGAAGCATAAATGATAGAGAAATTTTGTCATATGTTGTAGTTGTAACTGCCTTGGTAGACATGTATGCAAAATGTGGAAGCATAGACAAGGCACGTGAACTATTTGATTGAATGCCTAAAAGAAATGTTGTCTTGTGGACTGCAATGATTGTTGGATATGCACAAAATGGATTTGTCGAAAAGGCTTTAGACACTTTCAAGCAAATGAAATTGGAAGGCATAAAGCCAAATCCACAACCTTTGCCAGCATCATCCCTACCTGTGCAAAAATGGGAGCTTTGGAACAGGGTATGGACATCCATCAAAGCATAACGAATAGAGGAATTTTGTTAGGTGTTGTACTTGCAAATTCCCTGCTTGACATGAATGCAAAATGTGGAAATATGGACAAGGCTCGTGAATTGTTTGATACAATGTTGCAAAGAGATGTGATCTCATGTGAACAATCAACATGCGCATATACGGGAGGAAAGGATTGCTGATACAAAATTGAACACTCACTCCTCAATCACAGTTCTATGGTTTTACGAGATTAAACTAGGACAATTAACCACCGCATGTATATTTTTTGCAACATGAAATTAAAAACTAGGGCAATTTGAATCTACCTCCTGCGTGGGATTGCCTTCGACGCGGGTTTGATGTTCTTGGGGTTGAAGTCGCCATGGACGCCTACGCGGGATTGCAATTCACAAATGAATTCCCCACCTCTTTTTTTATTTTGTAATGACCACTGTCGTCGGAATTACGACGAACTCGAGCACTTTAAAAATAAAATAAAAAAATTCTCATTGCTAATGCCTTCTTCGTCGAAACCAAATGGGTAATTTCCGTCGGAATTATGACGAATGCGGGTATTTTTTCAAAAAAAAATCAAATTTGGCCACAATATACCTTCTCCGTCGGAAACCTCAATCAAAAATCTAGTCCAAATGTATTAGTGTTGGTTGATGGCCCTTTATACCAATAGCTTGTTGGGAGTCTCATCTACTTGAATCATACGAGACTTGACATTTTCATATGTTGTGGGCATGGTCTCTAGATTCATGCAAGAGCCACA
The DNA here is from genome assembly GCF_030272615.1 of Cryptomeria japonica. Classification (NCBI taxonomy): domain Eukaryota; kingdom Viridiplantae; phylum Streptophyta; class Pinopsida; order Cupressales; family Cupressaceae; genus Cryptomeria; species Cryptomeria japonica. The sequence continues at coordinate 862,971,323 of NC_081409.1, read as the reverse complement.
TTAGTTGCATTGGAAAGTAGATAAGTGGATCCTTCACTACATTCAAGGTACTCACAATTATAGGATTCAGTATGCAACAGGTGTGGATATTGACTTGGTGGGATATACAAATTCATATTGGGTAGGTGATTCTAAGGATCGTAAGTCTACTTCAGGGTATTGCTTCTCACTTGGTTTTGGTCCAGTTTGTTGGTCGAGCAAGAAGCAGTGTGCAATTTCTCTTTCATCGATAGAGGATGAGTAGTGAGGGGCAAGCAATACCACGACTGAGGCTATTTGGCTTCGGAATATTCTCACTTGAGTTTGGTATTCCAATCAAAAAGCCTATCATCATCTTTTATGATAATCAAAGTGCTATATAGATCTCACGAAATCCAGTTCATCAACAGACAACAAAATACATTGAAATACATATGGACTACATTCGGGAGATGATTCAAGAAGACATCATTAATCTTAAGTACTATTCTACATTGGTGTAACGCCCGCCAAAATACCCTAGAGAAATATAGCTAAAAACACGCTAATTTAATTTTATTTTTTTTAACAATACAACACATAAAATCACTTAAGAAATGCAACAAGCACACAACAATATTTAAGTGTTATGAACATAGAATAATTCACTCAAGCTATTCAAACAATTATGCAAGCAGAATACAATAAATCATTACTACTGCCTCCCTAGGGTATCTCAACAACATTACTTAATCTACCTACATAAGAAATAAGCATTTACTTTCTTCCAGTTCAATACCTCATAATCTTAATCATTATACACACATAGGTGCAACATAGAAATACCTAACACTCATGATATGCAACCTTCTTAATCTTTCATTTAATATGAGATTCTATCTTTCAATGCACCACTATTTCCTTTTTCACTTAGATTCATTTTATACACCAAGTCCAAACGTTCCTATTACCATTAACCAATCTCTGACTATAAACATCACCATACACATACCAAGATTAATCCCTTACATTGCATTAACATGATTTCCATTTACAATTAACTTCTACATAGTCATTTATAATTCTATGCTCCTAGCATACTTATTACTTCATCATGATTCCAAAAGCACATAATGCAATACTCACAAAGTTCTCCTAAACATTTAATCCATATCCCAATTAATTCTCATAAAATCTCTTACACTATATCAATGAACCAACAATCATCTTATTACAAATTAAGAAACTACACGAATTTATCTCAACACAAATTAAAGTACAATATCCTAATTCCATAACAACTAATAACATCCACCAAATGGAGATATAATTATTAAACTATAACAAATGATATATTTTAATCATTTCCTAAAAGACAAGCACTCATTTAATTGTCTTCCCATACACTTACTAGTAGTTTCCATTAATAAGATTACCAATTCATTCACTAAGAAGATCCATACAATATTTCATAAGGAACCTTCAATTACACCCCAATCATTATAAGATTTCAATTCAATCATTAGATCACTATCTACGAAGTATGATACTATGATTTCAAATTCTTTAATCACAACTCCTAAACATGTCCTAAGATATCTTCCAACATTACTCAAACTCATACATCCTATCAAGACATAACATTTCTTCTACTTAAATCATTAGTTAAAGACATCATTTCAAATCTAATACCATTATCATAACATTTACCCAATTTACTTTTAACATGGTTCATCAAGAATACAAAATACATCATTTAGTTTCGAACAACAATAATTATCCACATCTCATGCATCCATTTCATTTAATATAAATGCGTTACAATACCACTCAAGGTTCATCATTACAATCATCTACCATAATCAAAAGACGTCACTATAACTAGAACAAACATAGTCATTTCTCATATACATGACTTATTTTACAACCGTTACATAAGAATTTCATTTACATAAATCACATAACCATTTACATTCTTGCTGCAATTATTATCCATGAACAATATGAAGAAGCATCCTTATCCAGGCAAGAAGAATCCAAAGATAGGAACATCCCAATGGTTTAAAAGCACCAACCACCTAACCATGTGGAACCAAAGGAACCACCCCCATGCTAGGAGATGACACAAGGTCCCAACACACACTCTACATCTAGGCTGACACTCAAAACCAAAGACACTAACTAACAAGGACTCTCAAGCAAGAACTCACATAGAGCCACAAGAATAAACTCCCAGAGGCGTAAAACTCATCAAGACATAAATGCATCCAATAAGCATAATCATAAATCATAAAGGGGTAACACGTGTAGGAGTGGAGTGTCATCACATGCCATCCTCATAGCATAATAACACAAGGCACTAGCCTGATGGACATGTGGGGCCATCTCAACCTATAAGAGACCAAGGGATGTTAGCTTACCGTCTTCACAGCCTTCTCATGCTTATCCTAAAACATCCTCCCTAGGACATAAGTCATGAGGCTCAAAACTATTCATTATCTTGTTTAAGTGAGTTATAATTTTCCCATCCCAATTAATTCATCATCAATGTTATCACTTGTTTACAAATCATGGAAAACTCCAATGTGCCCTGGTGGTCTAGACTTCATGCATCCTTACAAGGAACCTCATGCCAGTCTATCTCTCGTGACCCCGGTCATCACAAGGAAGCCCACTCCTCCTAACATGGCCCAACAACACATCACAAGAGGCTCTACCAACATAAATACATCAAAATAATACTCAATGTAGCCAATAACTTCCACACATACTCTCACAACATATGCAAGGCTACAACAACATCAATATAACAAAATGAGCCTCTTGGCTAGCAATAAACAAAGGCGTATCAAGCCATTAAATTTGTTGTCATTATTAAAGTAAAACTACAGCAAGGCCAACTCACTTGCTGCCCCAAAACAACAACACTTCCAACTCACCAACCATAGCACATCAATATGGATGAAAGCACAATTCTTTCCCAATAACATAGGAAGGTAAATATGCTTGGAACCAACAAAATACATCAAATAAAATCAGATATAAAACTAGAAATAATCAACAGCCTCAACAATGCCTCTAGTACAAGAATTAATCTGGAAATTACCACACAAGCAAGCAACAAGCAAATTGACCTACAGGAAAAACTATAGGAAACATTACAGGAAAGACTACAGGAAACCATTTCTCACATTCTAACTTGATTTCTAAAAAACAAGAAGAATAAAATAATCCCTTCCAAATCTGATTTCTGAAAATAAGAATCAATTTAAAATTCTTTTCTAGATCGGAAAATGGAAGAATCCAAAAAAACCAGTCCAAGCCTTTAAACAAATTCGAATCCAACCACCAGCAATCTCCAAATCAAACTCAGAAATTCATTCACCAAATATGCCAACATAACATCAAAACTCCATTCACGACACAGACTCAGAAAGGCACAGAAGACTCTCAGCACACCCATAAATATAAATATTTCCCACAAACTCTAAAATAAAGCCTTATAATCAAACTAAATATTTCCTTCCAATCGGTACAACTATAAATTTATTTTCCAAAGCTCATACATTAAATCGTAGACACGGAGCATATAGGAAAACTGTAAAATAAAATATAAAAGTGTAGAATACATCTCCAACCTGCAACCTATGTTATGGAAGAAGTCGAAGAAGAGATCCCACAAGCCAAACCAAATCAAATCCAAGCTCCAGCCAAAATCCAAGAGAGAAGAAAACCAAAACCAGGAAGAAAACTTGCTGGAGAAAATTTTCCAAGAAGAATCAACCCCCAAAAACTTCACGGAAAAGAAAATAAAAAGAAAAACATTAACCAAAAACCCTAGCCTCAATCTCAACCAATCAAAATATTCCAATCTATAATATATTACATACCTACCTTCCTAAGGTTCAAGAAAATAAAATATATTTTCTACATACCATTAAGTTCTAGCCCATCAAATCCAAGGGTAGGTAAAATAAATTAAACCATTGACCTGGGGTGAAAATGACTTTTAAATAAAAGAATACAAATTACCCCCTTTTAATTACTTAATGGGTAAAATAATATTACTCAATAAATAAAATTCACTTCAACATTAAATAAATAATTTCCCACCATAGACATTTATAAATAAATATTAATAATAATAGGAAATCAATAAATAAAACTCCAATAAATAATAACTCAATTGAACCCAATAAATAAAAGATAATAAATTAAATATCAAATACTCAACATTAAATTAAATAGATCAAATAATAAATAAATAAATAAAAGATCAAGCCAATTAGATTAAATACATTATTCACTTAAATAAATTCCTTATTAGGGGAAATCCAAATACACAATGAGAAATCCATACCTCAAAACTCACACAAAAGAAGCTAGACGGATTTGATCTCCAAACCTCCAACTCATGATGAAGAGACTTAACCAATACACCACAATACATACTTGACCAACAAAAAGGAAAATAAAAATAACATAAGATATCAACAAATCAGCTAACATCAAGATAACCTGACAAGGTGAACATTGTAGACCTAGAGTACATGAGGGGAACTTGTGCCAACTCCGAACCACATGCCATTGGGATTTAAAGACATGCTCAGACCTGTGGAGCCAGGTGGAGTCGATGTCTGGCACCTGCAAATCTTGCATCCACAAAGAAACGATACGATATATGCATATATATTATAACAGACAATGGTTAGAGAATCGTAACAACACATCCTGCTCGCAATGAGTGATGTGGCATTGTCTCTATCTTGAAGACAGATAGACAACAATCAAACACACCATACAATCAACTCATCATAGATAATCATTAAATATGGTCAGTACATAAAAACATCATCAAGTGCATGATTAGTATAATTCATGATTATAGTAAGTCATGTAAAATCCACCAACACTTATGCTCATCAAATCACATGATCAATATAATCTTTCGATAATCAATCACATAATAAGTATATATACTATCTAATAAATCACGTTATCAATAATGATATTATCAACATCATATAAATCATCTGGAATAGTCTATGCCTAATAATTCCTATCATGCATGAATTAAAAGTCAACTCTAGTCAAAACAAGTCAAGTCAAGGGTGGACACTACATCCTCCCCTCCTTAGACTCGACTTACTCATGGAAGTCATAATATTTAGGGTGACAACTAGCACACATAAATCAAAAACTTTATTTTAACACAAACATATTATAATATTTTCTAACTCCAAGAAAGATAATGACAACTAAATTTCCTCCTTATGCTCCAATTATTCAAAATAAACTCGTTACACAAGAGGTAAATGAAGCACCAACTGCTATTAATTATGATATGTACACTAAATTGTTAAAATATTTACAAGGGAACTTCATTTTAACTACGCTTGCAAATACAAAACTGTAACTTTAGTCACTGAGTTAAGCATCAATAAGAAGAAATCACTATATTTCACATCAATATTCATAGTAACCCTCCTTCAACATCTAGTTGCATGCAAATAGAGAGAGAGAGAGAGAGAGAGAGAGAGAGAGAGAGAGATACATTTATACAATATCTTACACATATGCACTTATTATATTATTGAACAAATCATGTCATAAGCCTAAATGAGGGAAAATTTCCCAAAAATAAGCTTCCTCAAGTTAAATATGTTCTAGACATCACATGATAATCAAGCATATATAACCTATTTATTTTAAACAACAAATTTCATGGCATTCAAATATCCTAATTTCCACCATGCTTACTTTGCGCTATACTTTATACAAACATTAGCTGCAATCCTTTCCAATCAAATAATTCAAAGAGCATCTTTAATCCATTATGTGTACACAAAGATTTGAAGGCGAGAAATCAGCGATTCCTTTTATTTAACTATTCCATAAATTTCAAACTTCACAATTTCCAAGGCACTTCTATCTACTATAAACTTTAGAAAACTACCAATAAAATTCATCTTATTAACACTTTTCATTTACTCAACTAATAACAACATTATCTAATTGTTTTCTTAGTCTAGTGCACTTTTTTGTGATGTCCTCCCTCGCACACACTATCAGCGGTCCAGAATGAACATGATAGAGACAACACTGGCTCAAGATTTGGGCCCACAATACATCGACACTCAAAATGACCACCATAGACAACAAAAGAGGAGGTCAAAGGAAATATCCTCAAATCAATTCATTAAATTAAAAGAGAAGAAAAGTTGTCGACGAAATCAATCAAGAAATTTAAGTGTGACAAGTGCCACCACAAGGGAAAAATAAAAGAAAGAAGAAATTAGTGGTCATCCAAAAGTAAAGAAATCTCAAAAAATACATTAATCCTAATGACACATCACATAAATCATAAATTAACTCAAGGCAAAATAAACGATTCATCCAACTCACATCACAAGGTGACCAACATTAGTCACACTTAAGGGAGTAATCGCTACACAACATCCAAGGGTGAAATACCTTGAATGTGTTAGAGAGTGCACACCATATTTAAGACTTCTATTTTATCCATATATCCGTATTACTTTCATTATTTTTTAAAGCAATTCAAATTTTCAAAAATATAGGCAATTATCCTTTATGAAAGTTGACATAGGTAGGAAGAGATACAGAAACTACACACTCACACATGCACAAGGAATATACTCATACCATGACTAATGATCAAGATATCTTATCTCTACCATGATTATACTCACCAGAATATAACAGAAACAAAGGTTAGAGATTCAATTACTCACTTGATAGTAAACTACAACACGCATTATTTCCATTAATGCACAACTAATAACCTATAGAAGATGAGAAATTCCTTCATAAGGTCTTTAATAAATTTATTCAATCATATATTTAAACAAGCAAAATAGGTCTCATTACAAAATCCAAAGTTTAATATCAATTCTACTCTTACCAATAATAATATTATGACATACTTCTAGCTATCTAAGTTAAGAACATCTCAGTCCTACTTCCAAAACTTAGTTTTCTTTTCATCTAATGCCACTTAAATTCCAAGAATACACACATCATTCTATTGAAACTCACTTCCTATTATTACTTGATTACTATCATTCATAGACTATGTATTTTCAACATTTCAAGAAAAATTGGCATTTAGAATCCCAACACAATTTCATATAACTAATTATCATTTTATCTCTTTAGAATTCACTAAGGAAGCACTTCTTAAAATTCAACAAGGCAATGATGTAGTAACCTTTCTTAATTTATCCATCTAGTTGAGAGAAATATTTATTCAATGCCACACAACTCCTACGCAAAGCTAAAACTTTTATCTTGCCAAACCAAATAAGGACACAATGATATCATTTTGATTTCTACATATGCAATGCACCAATCCTTGCTTCAATACACATATTTATCTCCTTTTAGTTTCACGATAAATTTCCTAATTAAATGATTGGATACTCTATTTAATCAATTCTTCCCTTAAAGAACAAGGATCATGAATGCAATACCTAAATTTCAGTCTCCAATGCAAATTAACTTCATCTAATCTTCCCTTTAATGTTTACGAGTCATATTCATAAATCATTATCCAATCCTTCTGCTTAATATCAATAACCCCCAAGTATTTTAATCCTTTACCCCAAAGAGAGAAGAGGAAGGAAGGGATATTGCCACACAAATCAATACACACAAATTTATGCAAACTCAGTTTGAATTTCCTAGTCATGCCAAATGCAGCTACCACTTTTAAAGGTATGCAATTTAAACTTCCATAAGATCTCCTACCAATACACGTGCAACTAGCAATCCCAAATCCTTTGATAGCTATGATTTCCTCAAACAATCTTTTATTACATACAAAATCACACATGTACCAAAACAACCAATAGTTCTATGGGGTAATCATTACATTACCAACTAACTTCCTTACATTTCACATAAGAGATTAAAATAAGGAAAAAGGCATTCCAACTACTTCTATTAATCACCACATACAATTCCTTCGATTTTCATATCATTATATATACTAAATTATTCCTAAATGTATAATACAAAAACTTCATCCTTCTATTCATAGGAAGATCAACATAATAGACTAATTTTATGATCATCGCATTAGTTAAGAGGATACACACATTCTTTTCTCATTCTGCAACATAATTAATTATGTATAAGGAAAGCAACCCTAATCATTCAAGTAAGCCCTAGAAATTTACAGAGCAAGTAAGAACATATAGACACTTCTCTTATTCTAGAGACATACATATGGAATAAATGCACAATTTACTTAAAGTTATGATTCCTAAAAGGAATTGGAGAGAAACACAAGGCATAGATATCTAAGATTCCAAAAATTCCAATAACACTTCTTCTAAAACAAATCTCAAAGAGTAACTTAATTCAAGGAACATCAAGGAACATTCACAAGACTAATAGAAATATCCTTAACCAAAGACCCCAGTGTTGCAACTTGGGCTCGGATACCAAATGTAATGCCCGCCAAACTACCCCAGAGAAATATAGCTAAAAACATGCTAATTTAATTTTTTTTTTTATAAACAATACAACACATAAAATCACTTAAGAAATGCAGCAAGCACACAACAACATTTAAGTGTTATGAACATAGAATAATTCACTCAAGCTATTCAAACAATTATGCAAGCGGAATACAATAAATCATCACTACTGCCTCCCTAGGGTATCTCAACAACATTACTTAATCTACCTACATAAGAAATAAGCATTTACTTTCTTCCAGTTCAATACCTCATAATCTTAATCATTATACACACATAGGTGCAACATAGAAATACCTAACACTCATGATATGCAACCTTCTTAATCTTTCATTTAATATGAGATTCTATCTTTCAATGCACCACTATTTCCTTTTTCACTTAGATTCATTTTATACACCAAGTCCAAACGTTCCTATTACCATTAACCAATCTCTGACTATAAACATCACCATACACATACCAAGATTAATCACTTACATTGCATTAACATGATTTCCATTTACAATTAACTTCTACGTAGTCATTTATAATTCTATGCTCCTAGCAAACTTATTACTTCATCATGATTCTAAAAGCACATAATGCAATACTCACAAAGTACTCCTAAACATTTAATCCATATCCCATTTAATTCTCATAAAATCTCTTACAATATATCAATGAACCAACAATCATCTTATTACAAATTAAGAAACTACACGAATTCATCTCAACACAAATTAAAGTACAATATCCTAATTCCATAACAACTAATAACATCCACCAAATGGAGATATAATTATTAAACTATAACACATGATACATTCTATTCGTTTCCTAAAAGACAAGCACTCATTTAATTGTCTTCCCATACACTTACTAGTAATTTCCATTAATAAGATTAGCAATTCATTCACTAAGAAGATCCATACAATATTTCATAAGGAACCTTCAATTACACCCCAATCATTATAAGATTTCAATTCAATCATTAGATCACTGTCTACGAAGTATGATACTATGATTTCAAATTCTTTAATCACAACTCCTAAACATGTCCTAAGATATCTTCCAACATTACTCAAACTCATACATCCTATCAAGGCATAACATGTCTTCTACTTAAATCATTAGTTAAAGACATCATTTTAAATCTAATACAATTATCATAGCATTTACCCGATTTACTTTTAACATGGTTCATCAAGAATACAAAATATATCATTTAGTTTCGAACAACAATAATTATCCACATCTCATGCATCCATTTCATTTAATATAAATGTGTTACAATACCACTCAAGGTTCATCATTACAATCATCTACCATAATCAAAAGACATCACTATAACTAGAACAAACATAGTCATTTCTCATATACATGACTTCTTTTACAACCGTTACATAAGAATTTCATTACATAAATCACATAACCATTTACATTCTTGCTGCAATTATTATCCATGAACAATATGAAGAAGCATCCTTATCCATGCAAGAATAATCCAAAGACAAGAACATCCCAATGGTTTAAAAGCACCAACCACCCGCCCATGTGGAACCAAAGGAACCACCCCCTGTGCTAGGAGATGACACAAGGTCCCAACACACACTCTACATCTAGGCTGACACTCAAAACCAAAGACACTAACTAACAAGGACTCTCAAGCAAGAACTCACACAAAGCCACAAGAATAAACTCCCAGAGGCGTAAAACTCATCAGGACATAAATGCATCCAATAAGCATAATCATAAATCATAAAGGGGGAACACGTGTAGGAGTGGAGTGTCATCACATACCATCTTCATAACATAATAACACAAGGCACTAGCCTGATGGACATGTGGAGCCATCTCACCCTATGAGAGACCAAGGGAGATTAGCTTATCATCTTCACAGCCTTCTCATGCTTATCCTAAAACATCCTCCCTAGGACATAAGTCATGAGGCTCAAAACTATTCATTATATTGTTTAAGTGAGTTATAATTTTCCCATCCCAATTAATTCATCATCAATGTTATCACTTGTTTACAAATCATGGAAAACTTCAATGTGCCCTGGTGGTCTAGACTTCATGCATCCTTACAAGGAACCTCATGCCAGTCTATCTCTTGTGACCCCGGTCATCACAAGGAAGCCCACTCCTCCTAACATGGCCCAACAACACATCACAAGAGGCTCTACCAACATAAATACATTAAAATAATACTCAATGCAGCCAATAACTTCCACACATACTCTCACAACATATGCAAGGCTACAACAACATCAATATAACAAAATGAGCCTCTTGGCTAGCAATAAACAAAGGCATATCAAGCCATTAAATTTTCTATCATTAATGAAAGTAAAACCACAGCAAGGCCAACTCACTTGCTACCCCAAAACAGCAACACTTCCAACTCACCAACCATAGCACATCAATATGGATGAAAGCACAATTCTTTCCCAATAAAATAGGAAGGTAAATATGCTTGGAACCAACAAAATAAATCAAATAAAATCAGATATAAAACTAGAAATAATCAACACCCTCAACAATGCCTTTGGTACAAGAATTAATCTGGAAATTACCACACAAGCAAGCAACAAGCAAATTGACCTACAGGAAAAACTACAGGAAACATTACAGTAAAGACTACAGGAAACCATTTCTCACATTCTAACTTGATTTCTCAAAAACAAGAAGAATAAAATAATCCCTTCCAAATCTGATTTTTGAAAATAAGAATCAATTTAAAATTCTTTTCTAGATCGGAAAATGGAAGAATCCAAAAAAACCAGTCCAAGCCTTTAAACCAATTCGAATCCAACCACCAGCAATCTCCAAATCAAACTCAGAAATTCATTCACCAAATATGCCAACATAACATCAAAACTCCATTCATGACATAGACTCAGAAAGGCACAGAAGACTCTCAGCACACCCATAAATATAAATATTTCCCACAAACTCTAAAATAAAGCCTTATAATCAAATTAAATATTTCCTTCCAATCGATACAACTATAAATTTATTTTCCAAAGCTCATACATTAAATCACAGACACGGAGCATATAGGAAAACTGTAAAATAAAATATAAAAGGGCAGAATACATCTCCAACCTGCAACCTGTGTTATGATAGAAGTCGAAGAAGAGATCCCACAAGCCAAACCAAATCAAATCCAAGCTCCAACCAAAATCCAAGAGAGAAAAAAACCAAAACCATGAAGAAAACTTGCTGGAGAAAATTTTCCAAGAAGAATCAACCCCCAAAAACTTCATGGAAAAGAAAATAAAAATAAAAACATTAACCAAAAACCCTAGCCTCAATCTCAGCCAATCAAAATATTCCAATCTATAATATATTTCATACCTACCTTCCCAAGGTTCAAGAAAATAAAATATATTTTCTACCTATCATAAACTTCCAACCAATCAAATCCAAGGGTAGGTAAAATAAATTAAACCATTGACCTGGGGTGAAAATGACTTTTAAATAAAAGAATACAAATTACCCCCTTTTAATTACTTAATGGGTAAAATAATATTACTCAATAAATAAATTTCACTTCAACATTAAATAAATAATTTCCCACCATAGACATTTATAAATAAATATTAATAATAATAGGAAATCAATAAATAAAACTCCAATAAATAATAACTCAATTGAACCCAATAAATAAAAGATAATAAATTAAATATCAAATACTCAACATTAAATTAAATAGATCAAATAATAAATAAATAAATAAAAGATCAAGCCAATTAGATTAAATACATTATTCACTTAAATAAATTCCTTATAAGGGGAAATCCAAATACACAATGAGAAATCCATACCTCAAAACTCACACAAAAGAAGCTAGACGGATTTGATCTCCAAACCTCCAACTCATGACGAAGAGACTTAACCAATACACCACAATACTTACTTGACCAACAAAAAGGAAAATAAAAATAACATAAGATATCAACAAATCAGCTAACATCAAGATAACCTGACAAGGTGAACATCTTAGACCTAGAGTACATCAGGGGAACTTGTGCCAACTCCAAACCACATGCCATTGGGATTTAAAGACACGCTCAGACCTGTGGAGCCAAGTGGAGTCGATGTTTGGTACCTGCAAATCTTGCATCCACAAAGAAACGATACGATATATGCATATATATTATAACAGACAATGGTTAGAGAATCGCAACGACACATCCCACTCGCAATGAGTGATGTGGCATTATCTCTATCCCCAAGACAGTCAGACAACAATCAAACACACCATATGATCAACTCATCATAGATAATCATTAAATATGGTCAGTACATAAAAACATCATCAAGTGCATGATTAGTATAATTTATGATTATAGTAAGTCATGTAAAATCCACCAACACTTATGCTCATCAAATCACATGATCAATATAATCTTTCGATAATCAATCACATAATAAGTATATATATTGTCTAATAAATCACGTGATCAATAATGATAGTATCAACATAATATAAATCATCTGAAATAGTCTATGCCCAATAATTCCTATCATGCATGAATTAAAAGTCAACTCTAGTCAAAACAAGTCAAGTCAAGGGTGGACACTACAATTGGAGCAGACTACAGACATCTTCACCAAACCCTTCACCAAAATAAAGTTCCTTCATTTGCGAGGTTTTCTTGGGATGCGACTTGTGTCTACTTTAGGAGGGGCTTCTTAGTCCTTCAATCTTTCTCTCTCTTTTTGGGCGAGGTAGGGGGGCTATTATGTTAGGTCTCGGGGACAACTGAGAGTGGGGGGTGAATCAGTTGTCAAATAAATTCAAACCAAAAATAACTTAACCAACTTAATGCTTAATACTGGTAAACCAGTTAAGTATGTCGGTAGACAGTTTTAACAGTTAATTGCTATACCGGTAAAGATTAGTGCATGAAACATAAACACAAAGTCATCCACAACACATAACACCAATATTTGTATGTGGAAACCCTATAAGGGGAAAAACCACGGTGGGAAACCTTACCCACAATCAGATGATACTACTGTAGATAGTAAGTGTACATAAATGGGGTTTGCACATGCAGAAAGGCCAAGCGCTTAGAACTCACTGCTCAATCACAAAATGGGAGTCACACTGACTACAATTGGATGGTTAAATCCAATAAGAATGTACTGCTCAAAATAACATCTTCATATGTTGGATTTAGTACCGATGTAATGGTGATATACTTTCACAAAAATCTAGCTTCACCTTCAAATGATGTATGTGTGTATTGCTCTGCTTAATCTCGCATATACCTTCACACAATTCCCTTTCGCATTCCACATTTGATCTTACATTTATACCATAACCTAAGACCAATTTTAGTAGGTCGGCTCTACAAGATATTACAATAAAAACATTTTACAAATAATACAATATCTGATGCAATAACCAATTGAACATGTCAGCTTAATGCATTTACAACAATAATTAATCATCTTCATAGTATGTCGTGCTGATCTGGAAAAGATAAACCTGTCGGTGTAACCCTGGATAACCCTGGACCTATTTGCTGGTAAAAGCAAATATGCAAATAAGAATATACCAATGATTAATTCATTAAGACAAGATGTCTGCACGATGTCTTCGATATTACCAAGTGTTTTTCATATCTTTCCAAGTGTCGGTGATCATTATATCCTACCAGTGTACCATATACCAGTAACTATGTAATAGTTACTTGCTTGCCGGTGAATGTTGGTGGATCTCCAAAGTGCTAGTGTTTTAGTAGGTGTTGACATCAATGACATAACCATACCAAAATACCAACATATTCCTCTTATGGGGTTTTTTTTGTTGTTGGGGGGGGGGGGGCGGGGGGGGAATCTCTATGTACGTGGGTACCTAACATGGCCTCATTTGTCGAGACCCATCTTTTCACCCACCTAAGCTACACTTAAGGGGGGGTGTTAGTGTAGGTTTTTTTATTTTCCTTGTGTTAGGGGGTTTTTTTTTAATTTTCTACACATATATTATCAAGCTTTCTCAGGTTATTAGGAATGCTTTATATGAGGATATGTGGAGGAATACTTCAGCTACATGTGTAACTCTCCACCTCACATGGGTAGTTGAGTTACACACCCTCTTTTGGCTTGTTGTGCCACCTCTCATAACCACTATTTTGTCATTTCCTAAGTGGGTTATGGGGCAGTTGAGTTTCTCGCCCTCTTTTGGCCTTATGTGCCAACTTTCTCAACTCCTTTCATGTCTTCATGTAAGGAGGTTATGCCACATGTTTTGGTATTTCAAGAAGGTAAAACCTCCCACTTTTGTATGGGGAATACGAGTTAATGCACCCCTTGGATGTATATACTATTATTTTTCTATATAATAAGCACTATACTCTCACCTTCACTAGTTCAGTGATAACTTGGTGAGAGTCTTCTCAAAATTCTCTTCTTTGTCTCTGTTTTTCTCTCATATCAGATTTATCTTCATTCAGCTATTTTGATCTTCAATCATTTGTTTCTTGGAGTTGCATGTGATCTACGATCGACATAAGATCCTGGCTCGGTTCTAGCTACTCGCAAAATCTAACACTAACTTTCTATATATTGGAGTTCAACTATTGAAACTCTGGAATTTGATATTTCACATGTAGCTTAATCATCCTTCCAATTTGTAGGTCAGAACTCTCCACTACAACAAAATGCAAAGTATAACAAATTGGTAGTGTAAACACTAAGTCTAAGATGCAGACCTTAGTAGAATTTTATAAACCTTTTCAGATCATCCTAATCAATTGTAATAGATGCAAGATGATATTACAAACATACTACAATATATCTCATCAATATTACTTATCATTATCCTTCCAGAACTCACATGGTCAAACATAGGCATGGAAATATTTGCAATCTTTTGGATACCTTGCACTTTTTCATATAGCTTGACATTAATGACATGATAGACTAACACCTTTGACATTAATGACAACCTTTATCCAACAGATAAAACATATTGTAACTACACAAAACTCCTATTAAAAATTGATATCAAGCTATGTATAGCATTATGGCCATCATCATTGCTAAAACTCTACTAAAAGTGACTAGATATTCTCATGCACCATATACTATTGCTACACATTCTAATGAACAACTATATCAAGTACTCGTAAACCTCCCTCTCTCTCTCTCTCTCTCTCTCTCTCTCTCTCTCTCTCTCTCTCTCTCTTTGCAATAAACATACCAATGTAACCAAGGTGACTAAGAATAAAGCCTATGAGATAGAATCTACATGAAATAATTTATAATATTTGCACATATGCAATGTTCATTTCAAGATAGAAATACATAAATAAAACTCCAATCTTGAATAAATAGATTCAACTACATTAGCATCATGCATAACATAGTTATCTAGGCAAGACATACATATTTCCAAGATTCAAACACCACGATCAATGATAGATTTGATTTTCCAAGAAAATTCACATAAGAGTGCCATCAATTAATAAGAACCCACCAAGTAAACCTATAAATTTGTAATTATTTCCATCCAAAAAACTCTAAAAGCTCGAACATAATCTTTTCACATATCTACAAACCATATTTTGGTCAACATATAAAACTTGCAAAACCATCTCGACACAAATATGAAACAACTTAAACATATAGAAATTCATAGCAATGAAAAATATCAAATGTGTCATCTGAAATAATGAAATAGAATAGATCCACAACTCCACAATTTTTTGGACATTTCGAAAACTACAAAGTCTATAGAGGAACCAAGTCGATCAAGAGAATTCAAATTACAAAATGAATTAACACATAATGAAATAGAAGAAACATATTTTCTAGAAGCTTATTAAATCTAAAACATACCAGAACAATAGTTATAAGTAGTTAAGTCACATGCAAAGACAATTAAAAAAACTATCAAAATCTGATATACCTTTTAGAATCTGTGAGTGTGCAAAGTTAGCTATAACGACTACTGGTACACTTCCCTAATAACTAGTTTTTAATAAATAACATTTAATACCCTTCAATTAATAAAAGTTGTCTCTCTAAGAAAGTAAAAGAGAGTACAAGTGCACTCTAAGGGAAGTGAATAGCCACCTCATCTTCCTTGGAGTCTGTGTCTGATAATCCATTGGCTTTCTTCATTTCCTTTTTGCCACACTTGTCTAGGTCTTTGTGTTTGCTTGGTTGGATTTCTTGAGCTTTTTTTGTTTATCTTTAGCTTTGTTTGTGTTTGCCTCTTATTTCCTCATATATGTGTTTTTATTATCGTGTGTATGAGTTTTGGCTCTGGTTTTCCCTATCGTGTTTGGCCTGGGGTTCAACCACAAGATTTTGTACCCTAAGTTAGTTTTGCTTGTGGAACATTGATGGAAGGTAATGATTCAAGAACATAGGGGACTAAAAATGATACGGTTGATAATGATAAGAATACCGAGCAAAAAACAAAAACTATTTTGCAGAACCCTTCATACAAGTCGGTGGTCTTGGCAGACAAACTTAGAACAGAGTGCCCTTCCTCTGCGACCTTCAATGAAAGATTTATGTGAATTTCTAGTCAGGAACCAAGAGGATTATTGGGAGCTGAAGGAGATGGAAATAGAGATGGAGGGGAGGTCGAAATTGGAGACCCCGAAGGAGGAAGTAACAATAAGTATCCTCCTTCTGGCCCTAATATCCTTGTGTTGACTCTGAATGAAGATATGGTACAAAGGCTATTATGAATGAGCAGATAAGGCTAAATAATGTGGCAATTTTCTTTGTTTGTATGGATTAAAATACATTGCCTTCAAGATTTTTTTTTGATGATTGGATTAATAATGTTTGGGGGAAAAAGTTAGGCATTTATGTTAATTTTTCTAGAATGATGCATTAAGGCTTATTTGTTCTTATTCTAAAAAATCACAGTATGCAAGAGTGTGTTTTGAAAAAAGGCTTTTGGAATGTGGGCCAGTCTCTGTTTAGGGCTTTTCCATGGTCCCTGAAAGGGAACTTAGAGCAAGTTATTGCAAGGTCTTCGTCTAATTGGTTGGAAATTCATAGGGTCCCAACTAATTATTGGCCCATTTTTATCTCAGTTGTTAAAACCCTTAGGAAATGTTTTGTAGATTGAAGAGTCGAGAGTGACCCTTCCCCATTTGAATGCTAGAACTTTAATTGCTCTTGATCCGACTATTACAATCCCTGAAAAAAATTATGTGAATCTTGATGGGGAAACCTTGGTTTGGGATATGGAAATTTTAGGGAATTTGAATGCTTGTTTCCACTGCAAAAAAAAATAGACATATAAGAAAAGAATGTCCATTGCTGAAAAAATTACATAATGGGGCCTCGAATGTCATGAAGACTACAGATGGCCTTGAGCCTAGTAACCCAAACCTTGCAAAATAATGTCAATTTTGATTCCATTAATAGAGGAGTAAACATTGAAAGATCTAAAAATTTAAAAAATTCTACTAATATTCCGAGTGACAGGTCTGTGTGTGAGCCTGGAGATGGCCCCAATTTTGGTAAGAATTTTAACACCTCTTTATGCAATCCCCTCTTTGAGGAGGACCTGGAAGTAACACCAACTTCTAAGAAGGAAGATAATGGTACTAAAATTAAGAATGCACAACAATTGGCTCTGGAATCTATATATGGTGAAAATGGATACAACAATGATAACAATATTGAAAGACTAAATGGATTCAACCACAAAACCCTAGCCTAACAACAACAAAGATCCACCATAACATATGAAGATTACCTAAGACAATGTAAATCAAATGAAATCACAAAGATTATACCATCACATGTCCAATAGGGTTTGGATCTCCATTCTTCCTATCTCCATTGATCTTGCTTGATATATTTGCTCTCAGATTTTCCGTGCACAAGAGCTCAACAAAGAACGGAATGTGGTTGCAAGTAGGATCACATATGCAAGTGCAAAGCGTAGTGTAGTCGAGTGTTTTATTGAGTTAGGGTTTGATAATGAAGGAATCATCTCCTTATATAGAAGATACTATATGAAATGGAGGGATAAGATTGAGAGGTGTAAAAGAGGTCGGCTATGATTAGAGGGTAGGTAATGAAAATAATAAAATAATGAAAGGGGTAGGTAGTGTATGAATTAAGAGATGAATGACATGTGTCATGGGTAGAAAAGGTTAATGAATTAATTAAATAAATAAAGATTCATTTAATTAATAGAAGAAGTGGGATCAATTAAATAAATAAGATATTTATTTAATTTAGGAAAAAAGATCATTTAAATAAATATATGTATTTATTTAAATGAAAAATAAGGCTAGAAGAGGATAAATGAATTAATTAAATAAATAAAGATTTATTTAATTAATAGAAGAATTAGGCTTAAAATAATTAAATAAATAAAGATATTTATTTAATTAGACATGACAATTTTAGGTGTCTACATTTTGCCCCTCTTTGAGACAATGCAACTTGTTGCATTGTTTCAAAGAAGATAATATGAACTGCTACAAAGTTGCCCCAAGATGGGATTGATATGCCACCTCGAGAGATTGGATGAAAATGTCTGAAAAGATCGCAGACAATCTCTCGATAAGAAAGAAAGGCTAGAATGGACTGACCGGATAGAGTGACAGAGTCACGGAATAAAGAAGACTGACTCGGGAGACGAGGGTCGGGCTAGGGCTAGGGCAGTCTATAAAATAGACCACGAGGGGAAAACATCCTCATTGTCATCCACACATTCACGAGATCAGAGTGCAGAGCGAGATAGAGTAGTAGCAGTCAGCAGCGATGGCATTGGTTCACAGATTCAATCGCGTTCGTCGATATCAGAGGCCAACAGATGCAGGAGAGCCGGTAAGTACAGCAAAACCTCCTTGTACTTTGTCACAATAAATGTTGCCATAAATGCATGTTAGGTAGCACATTAAATACGTTCTAGAATAATGTCCAAAAAATGTCAAAATGTCGAGACGCATCTATGCTGGTGCCAGGCACGTCTACGCTGGCTAGGCGCGTCTGTGTTTGTGCCAGTCGCGTCTGTGCCGGAAAAGGCGTCTGTGCAGGATGCGATCGTGTATGCGTTGTGCAGGCGCGTTTGTGCAAGGCAAGCACGTTTATGCAAGATAGGCGCGTCTGTGCAGAGCATAGGCATGTCTGTGTATTTCAGGCGCGTTTGTGCAGAACAGACGTGTTTATGTAGTCTCTAAGCGCGTTTATGTCATGAAAGTGAGTTTGTGTCAAAAATGTGAATTTGTGTCTTCTAGGCTAAATCGGCAGTTCTGTGATGAACATACGCTGTCGATTGGATAAACTGCTGAGAGGATACACTCAAGCAGGTCCTCTAGGGAAGACTAGAATAGCAGATAGGGTTAGGATTGACAATTCTGTGATAGAACATACGTTGCCAATTAGAAAACTACTCAAGAGGATACACTCAAGCAAAGGCCCTAGGATAAGATAGATCAAGGCACTTTGTGATGAACAGGGAGTACCAAGACAAAGTACTTTGTGATGAACAAGAAGTACTAAAAAAAAGAGCAGCACTTTGTGATGAACAGTGAGTGCAAATGTAAGCAGCACTTTGTGATGTAGAGGGAGTGCAAAAACACGTAGTACTTTGTGATGAACAGGGAGTACCACTAGGATAAATAGCAACACTTTGTGATGAACAGTGAGTGTCACTTTGACTGACAGAGCTGATTTGTTTGACTGCAGGAGTACCTACCTATGTTGGAATCATGGGAGAGATTCCCATCGACTCAGAGTTTACGACCAGAGCTGACATTCGAGGACCGAGCTGCTATTGAGGCTATGGGTCTGAGATACATCTTGTATGTGTCTGAGTTTCAGGCGAACATGGGGCTGCTAACTACACTGGCTGAGAGATGCCACTCAAAGACTTGCACTTTTCATTTGCCTATGGGTGAGATGACAATCACTTTAGAGGATGTATACAGGATTTTGAGGATATCGATTGATGGGGAGTTAGTTCCTTACAATCGAGACGGAGACAGATGCACTGAGACAAGTGTTTCAGGATCTAGGACTGGAGATGAGAGTTGGACATGTGGCATGGGACACGATGACACAGACAGGATTGGTGCTAGCGGCGGTGCTGGTAGGAGTGATCAATTTTGTACCATTTTGTATGACGATGTAGACACCTTCGGGTGATTGTAGCCATATGATTTTGACATCATTGTATCGTGACACTTATGATTATATATATGAGATGATTCATCTTTGCGACAGCTATATGCATGTGTACCTATGTGATGCTTATGATATGGATGCAAATATGTACATGAGGAAATGCAATATTTATGTTTTTTTAATGTTTTTAATGCTATGCAAATGTGAATGTGAATGTGAATATATGAAATGCAAATGAATATGATAATGCAAAGAACTATTTACATGATAAAAATGCAAGATTGCTAACATGTGTTGTGTGCAGGATGCGATGCAATTGTGATATATGTATGTGTATGTATGAAATGCTAATATGTGGTAATGCAAGTGCAACTACATGAAATGCAAATATTTTTGGTGTGTCATTATACTCAGTCATGTGATAGTGGGCTACATGGACTCAAGAAGGACGATGGAAGTCAATCAAGAAAGGGGGATGGAAGATAGAAGATATGAAAGTGAAAGAGCTTCTTGTACGTTATCATCATTGAGCTTTATTATGGCAAGTAGGTTATGACAATCTAGGCATATGTTCGACCCAGAAAGTCATTGTACCTATTTGCATGGAGATAAGACAGTCTCAAACAAGGAATGCCCTAGTTCATACTAGACTCACAGTGTCCTCATATCCTTGGACAAGTCATAGCATTACTAAGAGACAATCCATAGACAGCAAAGAAAAATAGGTGACGATACCCCATCCTCGCCTTTCTAGTCAAAGACATCCTGGAGATAGAATCTCGAGTCAAAGACATCTTGGAAAAGCTAAAAGACATGTCACCAAAAAGATAAAATCAAAAGAAAACCAAGACTCGACACCAACATCCACTGTAGTCCTCAAATTTAGTGTCTCTTGTCACTTGTATAAGTCTTATTTGATTATGGTCACAATGTTTACTTTCACAAAAGGATAGATAGCACTGAACCATATGTTGTCTGAGTCTGTTGAAAGATTTGATTTGTTGAAGCCCATTGTTACTGTTGTGTCTCATCTGAAACTGATTGAATCCATGAAACTGATACTTTATTGCGGATTGGCGATGCAAGTGTTGCTTTATTGCGGATTGTGCACGGATAGACTAAAGAAAATTGTGCGAAACTATACTCTTTAGAACATGTGATGCTCTTAATTCCATACCCATCACGAGATGTAGAATTTGCCTTAGCCACAGATAAGAGCTGATTTATTATGGATGGAAAGGGATGAAAAGGGAGGTTTATTATGAATGGCGAACCAATCTTGGGTAGATCAATAACAAGTCATGATGAGAATTATTATGAATGAATAGGTTGTGAGTGTGTGCAAAGTGAAGGATGAAATGGAATCCTGAAGGAGGGAGGAGCAATGTCTCTACGCATGGCGCTGGTGACCCAGTTTTCACCATGGTACTTGCCCAGGGCACCACCGAAGTGGTTTTCACCATTGGACGAAATGTTTTTCTTTACTTTTTTTATTTTTTTATTTTTTTTGTTGTCACAAGGTGCCTGTTTGCCAGGTTTTTACCAAGTAACGATTTTTATGTTTTTATGATTTTTTTTTTTTTTGAAATTTGGATACTCTAAAGAGCTATGTGTAAAACCTACGAAGATGCATGCGGTTGATAGGATCCTCCAAAGGTTCACCCTCTATAGTTGAGAGTTGATATGCCCCAGATCCATATGTTGCTGTGATGATGTAAGGACCAAGCCAGTTTGGTTTGAACTTGCCCTTCTTCTCTCTATCTTGCTGATTTTTGGGGTTTTCTCTGAGAACCAAATCACCTACCTCAAATGTGCAAGGCTTGACTTTGTGATTGTAGTTGTGACTCATTCATTGTTGATAAGCCATGAGATGATTAAAAGCAGTTTGTCTTCGTTCATCCAATAGTTCAAGTTCTTGTAAGCGAGAGACCCTATAGTCTTCATCACTGATAATGTTTTGCAAAGAGACTCGTAAAGAGGGTAGCTCGACCTCAATAGGCAAGATAGCTTCAGCACCGTAAACAAGTGAATAGGATGTAGCTCCTATAGGTGTGCGGACACTTGTGTGGTAGGCCCAAAGTGCAGGATTAAGTTGGATATGCCAATTATGGCCAGCGTCGTCGACTGTCTTTTTTAAGATTTTAAGGATTGTTTTGTTAGATGCCTCAGCTTGACCATTACCTTGGGGGTAATATGGTGTGGAGAAACGATGAGAAATATGGAAGCGATCACAGAGTTCACGAACATAATGATTTTTGAAGGGATGCTCGTTATCGGTGATAATGGAAACAGGAATACCGTATCGACAAATGATATAGTTGAGAATGAACGTAGCAATCTGTTTTCCAGTGACTTGCATGAGAGGCACGGCTTCGATCCATTTTGTGAAATACTCTGTGGCAGTGATAATGAATTTATGACTGTTGGAAGAAGGAGGGTGAATCTTGCCTATGAGATCGAGTCCCCACTGACAAAAGGGCCAAGGAGTCGCAATTGGTTGAAGTTCTTGTGTTGGCACATGAATGAGGTCTCCATGAAGTTGACACTGCTTACATTTCTTGACAAACTGATGAGTCTTTTTCCATATTGGGCCAGTAATATCCAGTCCTGATGAGTTTCTTGGCTAAGGTAGGACCACTAGAATGTGGACCACATATCCCTTCATGTACTTCACGTAACACAATCTGAGCTTCGTCGCTTTCCAAACATCTAAGAAGAGTGCCATCTAGACCTCGACAGTATAGGATATCGGCTAAAATGACGTATCGAGAAGATTGGCGAATGAAAGTGCGATGTTGGTTATTAGATAGATCAAGAGGTAGGGTATTGTCACAAAGGTATGTGAAAATGGAACCATATAACTGGGACTCAGGACCAACGACACATATTATCTCAGTAGGAGTGATTTCATGTGAAGGAACCAAAAGGTTATCCACCAAGAACTCATAGTGGGTCTCATTTGAAGGTAGATCGATTAGTGAAGCAATTGTAGCCATGGCATCTGTGGCTTGATTCTACTCTCTTGGTATCTGCTCAAAGTCTAACTTCGTGAAATGTTGTTTCAGGTCATCCACCATTCTTTTGTAAGGCATTAATTTCTCATCTTTTGTTTGGTAATCATCAGTTGCTTGACGAATTACAAGTTGAGAGTCCCCAAAAACACGAAGTTCCTGGATCTTCCACTGAACTGCAATCCGTAATCCAATTGTTAATGCCTCATATTTTGCTATATTATTAGTGCAGGGAAATGATAATCGATATGATTTTGGTATAGAATCCCCTTGAGGAGTTATGAAGAGGATGCTTGCTCCTGCCCCATGCTGTGTGTACGAGCCGTCAAAGTATAGTTGCCATGGCTTTGCATGTGACACTGTTAAAATGGATTCATCTGGAAATTCTGAAATTAGAGGAGCATCATCTATCATGGGAGCATCTGCTAACTGATCTGCAATAGCTTGTCCTTTTATTACTTTTCTGTCCACATACTTGATGTCGAATTCACTCAGGATCATTACCCATTTGGCTAGTCGCCCAGTAAGTGTTGCTTTATTGAGAAGATATTTCAATGGATCAATCCTTGCAACCAACTTAGTCTTATGAGTTAGCATGTAATGTCGTAATTTATGCGAAGCAAAGACCACGGCGAGACATGCACACTCAATTGGTGTGTAGTTTAGCTCATATCCCACCAATGTGCGACTGATATAGTATACTACCTTTTCTTTGCCCTTAGCAACTTGTTGTGCCAAGAGTGCCCTCGATGCTATTGGAGTAGCTGATATGTATAGTAACAGAGGCTGATCTGGAACTGGTGGCATCAAAACTGGCGGATTCAGAAGATAATCTTTGAGTATCTGGAAAGCCTGTTGATAGTTATCATCCCATTTGAATTTGATGTTTTTATGTAGCAAGTGCTGAAAGGGATTACATTTATCTACAAGTTGTGTTATGAATCTTCGTATGGACTGAAGTCTCCCTTGTAAAGACCGAAGTTGACTGATATTTCTTGGTGGTTGCATCTTTAGGATGGCTTTGACTTTTGCTGGATCGGCTTCAATTCCTCTTTTTGATACAATGAATCCTAGGAGCTTCCCAGAAGTTACTCCAAAGACACATTTCTTGGGGTTTAATCTTACTTTGTATTTTTCCAACCGATCAAAGATGACTGAAAGTACGTCCAAATGTGTATCTCTATCTACTGATTTGCCCAAGAGGTCGTCAACATAATCTTCCACCGTTACGTGCATGAGATCATGAAAGATAGTAGTCATGGCTCTTTGATATGTAGCGCCTGCATTTTTTAGCCCGAAAGGCATGACATTCCAGTAGAAGGTTCCCCAAGGACAAGTGAATGCTATTTTGTGTTGATCCTCGGATGCGATCTTTATTTGATTATAACTAGAGAATCCATCCATCAACGATAACATTTCATGACCTGCTATGAGATCTACAATCAAATCTATGTTTGGTAATGGGAAGTCATCCTTAGGACAAGCTTTGTTGATGTCTCTGAAATATGTACATATTCTGATGCTGCGATTTGGTTTACTAATAGGTACTAAGTTGGAGATCCATTCAGGATAATCAATTGGGCATATGAATCCAACATCTAATAATTTTGCAAGTTCTGCTTTGACCAATAATGCGACTTGTGCATGCATCTTTCTTAATTTTTGTTTCACTGGTTTTGCCCCCGGTTGAACTGTCAAATGATGCATTACCAAATCTGGATCCAATCCAGGCATATCAGCGTATGACCATGCAAAGTTGATTTGTCGTTCTGTGAAGAAACTTATGAATTTTGACCTCTCTGACTCTGTCAAAGATTGAGCCAGGAATATGTTGTGTGGAACCTCTTCTGTGCCAATGTTTGTTTTGACAGTCTCCTCTACCAACATGGATGACTTTTCTTCATATGATGTTGGGAGAATGTCGAGCCTTCCATCTTTAGGTGCCTCAGAGAGGTTTTTGCCCTCAGATACGTCCTTTCTTTTTACTTTCTTGGGGTCAGACAACGCCATAGTGTGGTTTTCACCATAAGACCCTTGGTTTGTTTTTATTCTTATATTTTTGCGACTAGAAGGCCCGACACCCTCACCGAAATATGCCATGCTATTGAGTTCTATAGTGTATCCCGCTTTATGGTCCCCAGGGGGAAGATCATCTCGTATGCCAAGATAGTCAATAAAAGCTTCATCATTTTGGAATGTGTCAAACTATGCAGATCCTTCATGATCCCAGTCAATAAGCTGGTGGTGAACAAGGGGGAGGCCTTTTATGTCTTTGAAGTTAGCGGGGCTAAGAGTGAAGATGCAGTTATATTCAGGTATTTCGAGGTAGTTATCGAGGTCATCGTTGGCACTCTCCTCATCAGTCTTGATCGTGAACGAATCCAAATTATCATCACTAGTAGCGCATTCTGGGACAGGTGTTCTCATTCTATATGATTTCAACCTAGGACCTAGAGACAAGGACTGTGTGGAATCCTCAAGAGTTGTTTCTTGACCA
Source organism: Cryptomeria japonica (assembly GCF_030272615.1). Classification (NCBI taxonomy): domain Eukaryota; kingdom Viridiplantae; phylum Streptophyta; class Pinopsida; order Cupressales; family Cupressaceae; genus Cryptomeria; species Cryptomeria japonica. Next base: position 862,945,242 of record NC_081409.1, on the reverse strand, counting down.
ACTTTGAATTTTTCATAAAATTCCTCTTCTTCTGCGGGTTCATCTATCTCTCTGAATGTCTCGGTGAGCTCATAGTCACTTGAGGTTTTGTCTGAACCCCATTCCCATTCATTGGAGTCTGTGGAATAATGATTCTCTTGTTGAATTTTGGCAGCTTTGATTTGTAATTCTTCTTTTGTCCTTTGAGTGTGGCCTTTGGAAGTCATGAAACCAAGTCCCTTCGAGTGTTCCTATTTGAATGTCAATTCAGGTTGTAAAGGTTCAATGATGCCTTTCTTTCTTAAACCAAGAGGATTGTTGCCATCATACCCAAATTTTTGTAGGATCTTGAAACCTTTGCCATATTTCTCACATGGTATACTGATGTGATCTTGTGTATCATTTTCAAGGTCTTTATAAAGCATTTTGTATAAGTCTTCCTCTTCCAGTTCACCCCATCTTTGAAAGATAGTAGGGTCCCATTTGAGTATAATGATAGATACCTGTTTATTAGGATGTGGTCTTCCATATTCTTTTGGTGAACTCATGACTTGTTGTAAGCACATGGTTTGATTCAAAGTATATTCACCCATGCCCTTGTCCTGGAATTTGCCCTTAAGTTCACCTTGTTTTGATGTCGAAGGTTTTAATGACTTAGGATCAATGTATGCCGAAGAAGGAATAGCTTCGCGATTACTGGGAATGATGGTCTCAGTTTTTGATCTCAAGTTATTGCAGTATATGAACAGATTAGGATCACCATTAACTGTTATCTCAACTCCATTGTGAGGAAACTTAATGCATTGGTGATATGTAGATGGGACTGCCCTCATTTCATGAATCCAAGGACGTCCTAGTAATATATTGTATGTGAGATCTAGGTCTAGGACTTGACAAACCACATCCTTCGTAACTGGCCCAACTTTGAGAGGCAAGGTGACTGTGCCTTTGGATGAACGCTCTTCATCATCATATGCCTTGATGGTAATTTTGTTTGTAGAATTCACATCTTTATCAGAATATCCCAATTGTTTAATAGTGCTCAATGTACAAATGTTTAGACCTGCTCCTCCATCTATCAGGACTCATTTGATTCTATGTTTGTGTATGAAGGCTTCAATGTGTAGTGGTGCATTATGTGGCTGACTTACAGAGGCGTCATCAGCTTCTGTGAATGTAAGAGAGTGTGGAATGGAAAGGTATCCCACCATGGCTTGAAACTGGTCCATGTTCAGATCAGTAGGAACGACACTGTCTCTCAGGATTTTGTCAAGAATAGCTTTATGTGCGGGGGATATGCATAGGAGCTCAAGGATGGAGATGAGCGCAAGTGTTTTCCCTAACTGTTCTACAAGGTCATACTCGGGCTTGGTTGATGAAGAAGCGGTATTTTTGGCTGGAGCACCTTGCAAAGTGAATTTACCTTGATGAGTTGTGACATTACATTCAGAGGTAGGTTTGGAAGAAGATCCAATTCCTTTTAGGACAATCTTGGGTCTCTGGGTAGAATTCTCGGGCGTTTTGTCGTTGATGATAATAGTAGAGACATAATTATCCATCGAAATGTGATTAATAGTTGAATCATAGTTATAGGATGCTCTGGTATAGTTGGTTTGGTCATCTATGGCTACAGCTTTTCCCTTGTCATGTTTTGGGAATGGTTCCTTAAACATTTCATGTTCTTGATTGGAGGAATGTCCTTCAATCTCAATGTCACCTCTATCAATGAGATCTTGTATGATGTTCTTCAGTCGGTGACAATTTCCTATTTTATGACCCTTGCTCTTATGGAATTCGCAATACTCATCATCATTCCACCAATTTGGTTTGACCTTTGGTTCATATGGAGGAAAATCTGGAATTGTGATTACTTTGTTTGCCACTAGCTTCTTGAAGACTGACTCAAGTGGTTCTCCCAATGGGGTATACTTCCTTCGTGATCTGGAAGTTGTTTGAGTATTCACTTGATTGTTTGTAGAGCTTGATCCCGAAAAAATGATTTTGGGTCGCACTGTATTGGCATCCACAACACCATCATTGACTATGTTCTTGTTTTTATTCCAAAATATTGGCTTGTCTTTTCCTTTAAAGTCATCTTTGTTTTCCTTGAATATCTTAATGACTCCTTGTTCAGTTAGGACCTTTTATGTCACTAAGCCTTTTTCAATGATGTCCTTGAAGGTGGACAAACAAGCTTTCCTTAGGTCATAACCAATGTCCTTGTTAACATTTTGGGTGAACATCTCTACCATTTGTTTTTGTGGAATTTCACAAGAGCATCTACTAGCTAGATTTCTCCATCTTTGTAAAAATGATGAAAAATATTCTCCATCCTTTTGCTTGGTGTTGCACAAAGTAGTGACTGATATGTCTGTCTCTATGTTGTAGGAGAAATGTTGAATAAATGCCTCTGCTAAGTCACCCCATGACTTAATTCTAGGTGGAAGTTGGGAGAACCATTCCATAGCTTGATCACCTAAGCTTTGTGGGAATAATCTCATCAAATATGTCTCTTCTGCTGCTACCTCAATGCAAGCTGTGAAAAATTGTCTTATGTGTGCCTTAGGATCCCCTTTGCCTCTATACTTATCAAACTTAGGCGTCACAAAGTGTGTAGGAAAAGGAGGCATTGGAATTCTCTTGTCAAATGGATAAGGACATATGTCTCTCATTGCATATGTTGGCTTCGGTGTATTTATGTCCTCCATTTTCTTTTGTAAGTCCCTGATTTGTTGCTCCAAATTGTTCTTAGGTGTAGATCAACTTCTTGGACCATATCCCATGCTTGAGGCACCAATTGGAGGAGGAGCATGTTGCATATATGGATGATATTGATCATACACATGTTCATATGGACCACTTGGTATAGATTCATGTTGAGGAACAAAATATCTACTTTGTCCATGTATACCATACTCTACAGGCATGTCATGAGTTTGTTCTAGTGTGTTGCCCCCAAATTTGACACGGGGTTTCCTTGTGTCCAAATTTTGAGCATGCCTTTGAATATCCAATTGCTTTGGTGGTTGATCCTTAGCATTGGTACGTGATTGAGCATATTTTTCTACATAAGACTTCCATAATGGTCTGCGAAGGTGAGTTTCATATGTTTGACCATGTGTATGTGGGACCTCTGGTTTTTGAAACAAAGATGATGGTGATTCAGGCACCATATGTGGTCCTCTATTGCCTCCACTATTAGGCCTCCTTTGATCCATGTTGGAGTGAGTTTTTTGCAAAGGTCTATGTTCCATTATTTGAGACATGTCAAAATCACGAGGGATCTTGGTGCCACTTTGTGCCATCACTTGTAAGAAATATTGTCTATCTCTCCTCATTATTTCCTCAACCAATCGATTGAAATGGGGATTCATAATGGTGTCTTCCACTTCTGCTGAATGTACGAAGAAGTTGTCCATATTGTCATTGTGTGTATCATTGTTGTTTGTAGTGTCCATGTTCTCAACATTTGGAACGTTTCTATAAGAATCCATGTCAGGTAATGTAGTATGATCAGAATTGAAAAAGACATCATTGTCATACTCATAGGCACTCATGTTTGCGGACTCTTGAGCCTCTTTAGTTTCTCTCCTAGATTTTTGGGAACGGGTTTCAACCATGAACTAGGTATTGACCAAGATGTGTGAAACTAGATGAAAATGGAAAGAGTATGGAAGACCAAGAGTTGGATGGAAAGTAAATGAATCTGAGGTTTACTTGCAATGTCCAAAGTGTAAGACCAAGTATGTAGTAGAGTAGGTGTGACTTCCAAAGAGAGGATAGTTTCTCTTGATGAGGTAAGTTGAACTTGACTCTAAGCAAGACCAAATGAGACCCAAAGGTGATAGACCTTGATGAGGGACCACTTAGCAAAATGTTGTTGTATGTAGTGTGTTGACAAAGTATGATGAGGACAAGCAAGTGACCTTTTGACTCAAGTTTAGACAAATGTGAATGTAATGTAAGGTGTAAAGCAATGATGGACTTTGTGAGACCCAAAGACAGATTGAATGCTAGATGAAACCCTGGAGAAATAACCTAGGAAGCTCAAGAATTCTGAAACTGACTGTGTTTGTTTGCTGGACTATAAAAGTTTTTCAATTCTGAACACAGACGTGCCTGTATACTGCACAGACGCGCTTAAATGACACAAACGCTATTCTAACAGACACATACGCATTTATGAGATGTTGTAAATGTGAAGTTGCTCAAAACACAGACGTGTTTCTGCCCTTCACAGACGCGGTTATACGACACAGACGCTATTCTGTCAAACACAGACGCGTTTCTGCAAAATTTGTGCAATTTTTTCCAATCTGTGAAGTTGCTTTGTTGTGACCAAATCTGAATGTTTGACTATTTTTCGTGACAAGAGGACACAGTGTTGATGAGGACTCAATGCTTGCCAGTTTTAGACTCAAAAAATGACTCAAAGAAAGTGTGTTGTTCGATGTAAAATTTTTTTTGCATACACTTGAAGACACAAAAGACACAATGTTTTGTTGTTTTGGTCTTGAATGTTTGAATGTTTAAAATAAGTCAAGCACAATTCTTATGGCTAGCCAAGACAATAGTTGTTGATCCCACATGGGGTTTTACCCCCAAGGCTACGCTATTCAAAGCGGATACTTAGATGCTTGACCCCACTGGCTCCACCCTCGGCACTCACTTCTCGGGGCAGCTAAGCATCAGTCCCCACAAAAACTCCTTGTGGCAAACTTTGTATCTCTACTAAGAACCGTATGTGTGTGGGCCGCTACCAGAGCTCCGACCTCCTGCCTCAACAACTAGAAGGATTTGGGCTTCTAAAACAAAAAGGTGCTAGTAAGGGCATCCGCTCGTGTGGCCATACATGTGGCACTTTCAGCTCTGTAAATACAGAAGGCTCTTAGCCGGTAGGGGTTACGCCCTACAACTGATCAAATAAATTTGATCAAACGGGTTTATGGGGAGACATAGTGTTGGTATGAACTAATCAACACACGTTATCCATAGTTTTCACCATGAATACAGCTGTTTATAGTGGTTTGGAAGAGGTGGGTTTTCCTCGCTACCACTTGGGTCATTCTCTTCTCACTAGTAGTCCTAATGACCACACGGGAAGACAGGGCCTCTAAAGATTAAACAAAAAGAGCCTATTGCTCAAGACACAAAAGACAATGATTAAATTTTAGTGCACCAATTGAAGTGTTTGCTAGTCTATGAAAACAAGGCACATAATAAAAATCCAAAAACCCTTGCCAAGGACCTGCAACAAAGATTTATTAGTAGTTTGGATTGTTTCAAATGATCACCCCTTCCTGCAAGCACACAAGTTAAGTAAATTTTAAATCCAAAAGACTTTGTGAAAATAGGGGCCTTCAACAAAATGATTTTGCTTTCAAGACAAACTGCACCAATTTCGTTAGCTAGATTTGAAGATGTTAGTTCAAAATAAACTAGATCTAAAAAACCGAATGATTAAAAACTGAATCAATGAAAAACCCCTAAAAATGAAATCAGTGTGCACAAAAGTGGGTACAATACGCAGACGTGGCTTTGGGACATAGACGCGCTTCTGTGAGACACAAACATGGCTCCGTAACGCAGACGCGCCTGAAAACCCCATAAACACGACTGTAGATCACAGACGCGATTTCCGGAATCTACAAAAAAAAGATGAAACAGTGTCGCAGACGCAGACGCGATTCTAGATGTCACAGATGCGGTAGAAAATCACAAATGCGGTCTGGAAGTACACAGACGCGACAGAAAACAAAAAACGCGATCCAAAAGTACGCAGACGCGAAAATATCACAATGCTGTCGAAAATGTCAGATCTGTAACTTCAAGACACAAAATCTGCAACAAGGATGTTAAATGCAAAAGGGACAAGAGTCCCACCGGGCATGCCAAAATGTATATGGTGAAAATGGATACAACAATGATAACAATATTGAAAGACTAAATGGATTCAATCACAAAAACCTAGCCTAACAACAACAAAGATCCACCATAACATATGAAGATTACCTAAGACAATGCGAATCAAATGAAATCACAAAGATTATACCATCACATGTCCGATAGGGTTTGGATCTCCATTCTTCCTATCTCCATTGATCTTGCTTGATATATTTGCTCTCAGATTTTACGTGCACAAGAACTCAACAAAGAACGAAATGTGGTTGCAAGTAGGATCGCATATGAAAGTGCAAAGCGTAGTGTAGTCAAGTGTTTTATTGAGTTAGGGTTTGATAATGAAGGAATCATCTCCTTATATAGAAGATACTATATGAAATGGAGGGATAAGATTGAGAGGTATAAAAAGAGGTTGGCTATGATTAGAGGGTAGGTAAAGAAAATAATAAAATAATGAAAGGGGTAGGTAGTGTATGAATTAAGAGATGAATGACATGTGTCATGGGTAGAAAAGGTTAATGAATTAATTAAATAAATAAAGATTCATTTAATTAATAGAAGAAGTGGGATCAATTAAATAAATAAGATATTTATTTAATTTAGGAAAAAGGATAATTTAAATAAATAAATGTATTTATTTAAATGAAAAATGAGGCTAGAAGAGGATAAATGAATGAATTAAATAAATAAAGATTTATTTAATTAATAGAAGAATTAGGCTTAAAATAATTAAATAAATAAAGATATTTATTTAATTAGACATGACAATTTTAGGTGTCTATAGAATCTATTCAAGCTAAGGAAAATAAGGTTAGAAGATTGAATGAGTTGTGTTCATATCACGTGGATACCTTTCGTGATGGTATAATGTCCAATCTTGTCACTGGGGATATGCCATATGGAAAGGAAATTGTATTATGTAACCCCAAATATGAGATGTAAGTGGTTGACAAAGTTGATGAAGGGGAACCATTTTAGAAAGTGGTTAACAAGAATGAAAAGAAAAAGAGAAAGATGATGGATAGACAATCCTTGTCTAGTTCGGGCTAAAAAAAAACCCTAAGAAAGGAGGTGAGATTCATCAATGTTTTAATAGAATGTATAGGAACCAGAAGCCCACACAATCCAAACCATAAAAAATGATGATAAATATAGTGAGCTAAAATATGAGAGGCTTATAAATGAGTGATAGAAAATATGTTGTCAGAAACTGGTGCAGGAAGCTAAAAAATAAATATTTTATATGTTTACAAGAAATTAAAGCTGTTGGATTTCAAGCTTCCGACACTACAAAATTTATCTGGAATCAAACCTCTTGCTTTAACTGAGCATGAGAAGGGTAAGGGTGGAGTTGCATTTATTGGTTGGCCTCAAGTGGGTGGACAAGATGTTTCTAATGGATTCTCCCCTTTTTACAAAACATGTTGGGTTACCATACAACATATGGAGAAACAATTTGGCATTTGTACTATCTATGCCCCAAATGATTATAGGGAGAGAGTAAGCTTGTGGGATTGGTTGGCTTCATCCCTCCCTAAGACCCATTGGATCTTAACTGGGGACTTAAATATGGTCGAGAATAGAGAAGATAAATTGGGAGGAATGAAAATAGGTTGGAAAGGTAATGAACAATTTTTCTAGTCTAAAGTCAAAAGGAAACTCAATTTGGTTGACCCATTAGAGAATAATATGGAAGCTTTGTTTGGGATATGGTATACTTGGTGTTATAACCAATTCAACAGACTCAAAATTTACTGTAGGCTTGACAAAATACATGCTGACCCTCTTGCATTTTCATATCAACATGCCACTGGTAAAAGCCTAATTAATGTTGCACTGGTTGCTATGTCTGATCATTCCCCTATTTCAGCTTGCATTGAATTTGAAGTTGTTCGGTTTGATTGTAGGAGGGCAAAGAGAAAAAATACCTTTAAAATGAACACCTCCCTATTGCAGGATGATGATAATTCTGGTGCCATATGAATGGCTACTTGCCTTTCCAAATTCTATAATGTAAGAATCCTATTAAAAAGTAGAACTCTTTAACTTAGGTGTGGTGGCAAATGTTTCAATTGGTGGGAGAAAAGAAGTCCCTTGATAGAAACAAATCAGAAGATGCTCTCCAAAATAAGCTAAACATAACTGAGCAAAAGTTGTAGATGGAGGGTCAAAATCAAGATTTGGAAAGGGAACTTGTTTAAGAATAAATGTTGCTTCGAAAGGTGTAGAATTACAAATTCCAGGGGCAAAAAGTAAGAGCTGGAATGGCATGCCTAAAGGAAGGTGATAAGGGTACCAATTAGTTCTTCAACCTTATAAAGAGAAAACAGAAGAGGGAGTTGATTGAAAAATTGCAGGTTAATGGGACCTTGTCTAAAGATCCTAAGGCGATTATAAGGGCATTTAGTGATTTTTATAAGGGACTTTTTAAGTTAGAACACAACAAGGAGAATGATGATATACTTATGAAGTGTCTGCATTTGATTCCCAAAAAACTATCAAAGGAGGATGCTAAGGATCTTGAAAAAGAGACCACTATTAAGGAGATTGATGGCACTATTTTGTCTATGGAAAATGATAAGTTGCCCAAGCTTGATAGATTACCTGCAGAATTTTATAAGAAGAATCTATATTAGATTAGTTTGGAATTGCTAGAACTTTATCAGGCTGCGTACATCCAAGGATCTTTGGGGAATGACATTAATATGGGCATTATTAAATTGTTTCCTAAAGAGGGGATACGACTCTAGTTAAAAATTGGAGACCAATTACACTCCTTAATCTATGCTATAAGATAATTGCTAAAAGTCTTGCTAGAAGATTATCTGGAATATTGGGTAAGATTATTTTTGTCACACAAACCAGTTTCATTAAAGGAAGATATACATTCTTGAAAGCCTAATTACCAGTTGGGAGGCCATGAATTGGGCTAAGAAGGATGGACAAAATGTGGCAATGATATTGCTAGACTTCGATAAAGCATATGACATAATTGAATGGCCTTTTGTGTTGGGAATGTTAGAAGCTTTTGGTTTCCCTCCATTCTTTTGTAAATGCATATAAATTCTCTTCAAGGACTCTTCCACAGTGATAGATGTCAATGGGATAATCTCTGACCCTATTGAGTTACAAATCTCTATTAGGCAAGTGTGCCCTATTGCCCAAACCCTTTTTGTGATTGCAACAGATTCTCTATATTATATCCTTAGAAGCTTTGAATTGGGTCTGCCAGTGAGAGGAATCAAGATCCCCAATAATGATATCCTTATTAATGACCAATTTGCAAATGATACAGCTCTTTTTGTTGAGATCTTAGTGGTAAATTTTGACAATATCTTAGAGAGGCTTCAGTTCTTTTGCTCTACTTCAGGCTCAAAAATTGCCCCTCGTAAATTTGTAGTGATTGGTTGGAACGTTACCCCTCCTGGGTGGCTTTATGACAAGGGGTGGATATAGTCTAGTCCTTCCAAAATTGTTAGATACTTGGGGGATTCCATTTGCTATTTCCCCTTCCACAAAAGATATGTGGGACTAGATCTATGCCAAAATAGAAAAGAAACATAAGGAATGGCATACTCACCTCTTCTCTATTGCAGGCAAAATCCAAGTTGTTTAGAAGGTGCTACCCTCACATGCCATTTACTACTCCTCTACTTGGCTATTTTCTAATTATCAGGTGAATAAGTTAGACAAAATCTTGAGAGACTTCATGTGGTCAGATGGTAAAGGAGAAAAAAAGAGGCACTGTCTCCTGGGAGTGGTGTTGTACCCTGAAGAAATTTGGGGGCCTTGGTCTTCAAGATTTAAAATTTCATGGGATTCCTCTAGCCTCAAAATGGATTTTTAATGCTTTGTGAGGGGGTGAACCTTGGAAAGTATTGATAAGAAATAATATTAGACTCTCAAAACCCAAATGTGGAAAAACATGGAGGGATCTGAATATTTGTGATATTTTGATGGGGGACTTTGCAATCAAAACCTGTTATTTTTTCCTCCTTGTGGAAATCCTGGACTCATATCAGGGGTTTCTTGTGCTCAAGAGGGGTTGTTGGGGGTCTCCCTTCATACTTAGTTTTGGACAGATCCATATGGTGGGGCTTACAACTTAATAATAAGCCCTTGGCCTTGACTCAGAGCCATTCAACAAAAATGTGGCATTCTTTGGGTATCATTTCCATTAGTGATTTGTTGATTGGGAATAGGCTTGGGTCTCGGATAGAATTGTGCAATAAATTTGGGATTCCCTCTACTCACAAAGAGACCTACACTTTGATTCTGAAGGCTATTGGAGTAGCTTTCTCCAGTAGAACTCTTATTGTGGATGATTTTTTGGATCAATTGGAATGGCAAGATGGAACAAAAATGCTGGATATTTTTGTAAAATCTCTCTATGTGATGATGAGGGATTGCAGTAATGATATTAAATAGATCAATAGGAGTTGGAATCTTGATTGGTCAGGCCCCAAGTGGCATAAAACCCTTTCTCTTCTATGGCATAGTCCTACTGAACCAAAAAAAACGTGTTTGAGGTTGCTCATTTTGTTAAAGAAAATTGTTCTTGGTGAGGTCTTAAACTCTGTTGGTGTTGCCTTGTTGGTCTGTCCCATTTGTCTTGTGCACGAGTTTATGGAACATCTTTTCTTTGAATGTAAGTTTGCCTTGGTCATGTGGTCTTTGTTTCTTAGCTCGCCTATTGTGTGGAATGCTCGACCTGGCCTATCTTATATTGAAGTTTTAGCCAGTTATGTTGAATTTTTTGGTGACAGTTTGAACCAATTTTGGTTTGTTTTATTTTGTGAGATTCTCTATTTTTTGTGGAAAATGAGGAAATAAGAGATGTTTCAAGACCAAAAGAGGAGCCTTACTAAGTTTAATGGTAAACTCACCTTTACTACGATTATGATGCAGGTTTTAGTAGTTTTGGAAATTCCAAAGAGTAGATTTATGATACTGGTACAAGAGGGAGTGCTGCTAATATAGGGCCGATATCAAATTTGCCCACTTCTTTAGTAAATACAAGGATATGTTGGATTAGGAAGAGCTTGATCTATTGAATCGAGTGCTAAAAGATAAAGACATTAAAAAGGACATTGAAGCTCTTAATGAGATGATCAAGAGAAGGATATTCCTAGATGGGATGTCATACTAGATCCAAACATTGAATCCCCCCTGGGTGCTTATGACTGTGACCAAGCAGATGTTAGCAACAATATTATTGGGCCATGAGATTGATGACCCACACTCTCCTATTGTTTTGTCTTGAACTTTTGATTGCATGTGATTTTGATGATGTACTCTCGTAGATACTTATAGTCTGTCGTAATTTTTGGTTGTCTAGTGATCATGCAACACTCTTTTAGATAGTTGTGGTGGGTGATATATTATTCCAATAGTTAGACTGTGAAAGCATATATGATATATTTTGGTGAACTATCATTAATATAAAAAAAAATTCTCTCTCTAATAAAACTCTACAATAAAAAAATCACTATTGTTAGTGAAACCTCTATCTCTTTTCAAGGTTAATGACACCTTAATCCTACAGCAATACATTCATGTAATAGTAAAATTCACAAAACAAACTATTAAAATTTCTAGATAAAATTTTAAAAACACATAATTAAGGTCCTCTTCCCTATGACAACTCTACTTTATAATTAAAACCCAAACTAATAAAAACCACCATAAAAAAAAGCTACCATTCAAATTATTCCATAATCAGAAGAACAGTATCCATATTAAGCTTACTCTTACCTGCCATTCACTGCAGAGTTTATGGATGACTCTCTTGCCCATATGGAGGTTTTGTTCTGGAATGAGCCGAGTTATTACCATCCCTTAAATACCATATTACAAGGGATAAAAACATGGAGAAACCTGAAAACAGCTGCAAAGTATCAGAATGGAAACAGATAAGATTCTCTGCACAGCAGAGTCGACATACCATTTTTAGGACATGATGAACATCGTTCCTGTACCCAAAACTCTACTGAATTAAAAGTTCATATGATTTCACACTGAAAGTGAGGAGAAATTTAAGGGTGGAGAAGCTGCTTGTCCGCTAATTTTATAGTTCACATTATTGAGTTGCAGCCTAGATGAGACATAAATCTTAAACAGCTTTAAAAAAGGACGAAACAAAATTATTAGGGCAAGTTGTATTGTCAAAAGCAATAGATTCTTAGGGAACTGAACCAGCCCAAGACCATCAACTAATGGCCCCACTGTCTCCACCCACAAAATGGAGGGTACCCTTTTCTTTCTCAGTCCATTGTTATCTTAATGCTAATCAGATGATTGACTTTATACTTACATGTATTGAGATTAACAAATTTACTAGTGGTAATTGTGGGTCACCATCATCCTAAAGCTAGACTCTGAACTTAAGACAAGGGAAAGAAACGGAATCCTCTTAAAGTGTGTTGGAGAACGGTAAAGTGGACTCGTATCCCACTTATAGCCATTGGACAATATGCATTATACACTATACAGTGTAGGATTGAGTTTGTGTACATACATATATTAGGTCACTTTTTGTTTTTACGGACTTCAGACCTGAGTGTCTATACTAGTAGGCCTCTGGTCGTCCACCCCATTCTGCTTTGTACATACATGTATTAGTTCATTTTTTGTTTTTATGGACTTCACACCTAGGTGTCTATACTAGTAGGCCTCTGGTCGTCCACCCCATTCTCCTTTGGCCATCTCTGTATTTTGTCAGTAAACTTGTCCTCTTTTGCTTCTTGAACATGGTCTCTGCTTACAACTCCAAGGTGATGAATGCCCACTTGTAAAAAACAAATCATTGAATAAAACAAAGACCATAAACCTACTCTGTTATCTTACTTTTTTTTTATAGACATTGGATGGTGAGTAGTCAGATTTATGAAGCAATGCAGGATGATGGAAGGTTAGTTAAAGAAGTACCTGATGGAAGTTTTGAGTGCTGGTTTATAAGGGCCAATACAGGATTTGTGAATGTCTTATTTTAAGATGTGTGGGGAATATAGGGAGAGAACAGCATTTGGAGATTGTGTAACTTTGGATCTGTTTGTTGTACTTGGAATATAAGTGGAAGAATCAGCAGGATTTGTAGTTTGGAGTTTATTCCCTGCGGCTAAAATGTTGGGAGGAGTGGAGTAGTCAGCAGCAATGATTCATCAAGCAGCACTAAAAACTCCAGGATCAGTTTAGTTTCAAATTGGGTTTTTGAAACTTGAGCTAAAGTCTTCGTGTCCAGCTCAGAGAAGATACAGATAGAATAGATGTGTGGGAGATTAACAATATATGTCGGTTCTGTTCTCAGTTTGAGACGACAAATCAAAATCCTGTAGTTTTGGACTTGGTTGCTGGTTCTTCAGGACAATAGTTGTCCCTTTTGGATTTTTTGGACTTGTGGGTAAAAATACATACTGAAGAAATGGAGAGAGGAGCAGTGATGTTGATGTTGGTTCTGTTAGTTCTAAGCCCGTGGGAAGGCATGGTTCGCACAGCCTCTGCTGCTCCTCCAGGCAGGCTCATTTCCTCTTCATCCTCTTCTGCAAAATCTTATGCCAAGTATGCTGATATTATCTTGAATCCAAAGGAACTTAAAGGTGGAATCTTCAGTTCTTTTAGTTAGATTCTGCTATTCGGTCGTCTTTCGTTCTTATGAAAATACTAGAACTTAAAAGCCTTCTAAGATATCAGCTACCCATCTTTTCGTTACTCTAGTAATGGGAAATAGCTTGCCACTGTACATTCTGGCACCCAATATATTGCTTGTTTCATGTGGAATTCGACGGCCCCTAGAGTACAAATCATGTTTTGGTATGATAGCGCTAAGCTGAACACCCTCTAATATAATGCATTTCGGCTTAGATCCCCCAGTCTTTATATTAGAGTTTCGGTTGTTAACAGTCTTTGGACCTTCCATTGCTATCAAGTGGGTTCCTGTCCATTTTAGTGAAAAGATTGTAAAACCTGCCTCATTTCTCATTAGACTGAAATTCTTATATTTTTGGATTTTGTGAACTGTAGCTGTCTTCTGTAATTGCTGATCATTTCGATGGAAAATCTGATTTTGTTCGTTAACAGACACCCATTCACTTCAAAAATTAGTTTCTTGTTTCACTGTGGCATCTGATGTTCTTTGCTATTCGGATGTTCCCATTTCTTACATAGTCAGAGGACACACTTCTTCAATGGTTAAAACCTTGCTCACTAAAATAGCCCTGGAAATGGGTATTATTATGAAGTTGTAACCAAATGCTACTGAAGATTGAACTTAGGCAATATGTGTTGCAACACAAATGCCTATGGATATGGAAATTTTGCTTTTTCTACTCCTTTCAACTACAATGCTGGTACTTGATACTTATCTGACTCGGATCTGAGACCTTTCTCTGAAATGGATGGTTTTGCAGGCTTTGTTTCAGATGCTTTCGCTGCTCTACTCAAGTGGATATGGGCCTTTCCAAGCAAAACCAAATCTGGTGATTTTTTTAACTAATAAGTTCTACAATATTCCATATATGCTAAACTGCTCATCCTTTAAGTTCCTTTCTCAGTTATTCAGCTTGTTTCAGTTCAAAGACATGATTTACATTAGGCAAAACTGTTATGTGGTATTACTTAGTGTCAATGCATTCGTTTGCCGTACACTTAGTTCTGTGCTTACAAATGAAGTGGCATGTTATTCAGGTAGGCCCGTGCTACAGTTTGAGAGTGGGTACTCAGTGGAAACGGTCTTTGACGGGAGCAAGCACGGAATTGATCCCTATTCCATACAGGTTTCTCCAGATGGCGATTTACTTATACTGGATTCTGAGAACAGCAATATTCTTCGTGTCACCCCACCATTATCTCGCTGTATGTGTGTTTACTTAAACTTGAGGTTAATCTGTTTTGACTTAAAAATCAGTATTTCAACTTTGAGATATTTCTTAGAGTGACATTATACTACTGCTACTCCACGTGATTGTCTGTATTGTTGAATTTTTTCAGTCCCCATTTTCACATTAACTACTAACATGAACAATGTGCATCTCCTCAGATTTGGGCAATACTGAGTTTTCTTCGTTCTTCTTGAACAGACAGTAGAGCAAAATTACTGGCAGGCTCCGCAGATGGCTATGCAGGACATGTTGATGGAAAACCTAAGCTGGCTCGACTCAATCATCCAAAAGGGTTCACTGTAGATGACAAAGGAAATGTGTATGTTGCAGACACGATGAATATGGCTATCAGAAAGATTGGCGAAGCAGGTACTCACAAACCTTCAATTTGAAATTTGAAATCTTTTTGGTTTCGTCTTATTCATTATGCTGCCTGATACCTGGAAGCAGTCGCCTGTATAAGCGAGCTCACGACAGAGTTGCCCTCCAATGGTTGCCTCATTTCAAAATGTTCACTTAGAATCCAGAGGTTTAAGCGTAAGATATTGACATTGCTAAACCCGCAGGATCAAGCATAATAAAAAGATAAGAAGTTAAGGTCTGAATTACCAAGCACAATAAAAGGATCAGAGGCTCCCTAATTTGTAGATACAAACTCAGACTAAGAAATTAGAGGTTACTAAGACTCCACAAAGGAATTGGAAGTTCAAAGTAGAAACACAGATATTTGGGGCTAGAAACATTTAGCCCCAAGGAAGCACATAAGAATACAGAAGGATTAATCTCCTCAAAACCCTAGCTGGGGTTTTTCAGTGTGTTCAAACATGAGCATCATTAGTTTAGGACCTTAGGTTCTTTAATATGTATTGAAGATATGAGGATTGCTGCAGGTGTCACCACCATTGCTGGAGGAAGATCTACTAAGTCAGGACACATCGATGGTCCCAGTGAAGACGCCAAGTTCTCAAATGACTTCGATGTTGTATATGTTGGCAGTACATGTTCCCTACTGGTTGTTGATAGGGGGAATCAGGCTATCCGTGAAATTCAACTTAACTATGATGATTGTGCATACCAGTATGGCAGCAATTTTTCTTCAGGTCTGCATTCTAGCTCAAATGAAGTACTTAATCTTATCCTTTATTATCTCTTGCACCTTTTTCTAATGAACTAAAATCAAAGGATATGGAGCTTTTAGATAAGTCTAATCTGTGTACATTGTCTTAGAAAAAATTAGAGATACATATTTTTAGAACTTGAACTATTCATCTGTCCTTTCTAAAGCTATCGGTTTATGATTCTTGTGATCATTTGTAATATGCAGGAATTCTGTTTATGGGGGGTGCAGCCTTAGTGGGTTACGTCCTAGCCTTAATTCAACAAGGAGTTGTAACTTCTGTGTTTTCTCGACAGGTAATTACATTTTAATATTAAGGACTATTTGTATTCATTGGAAGTTGGGAACACCTTGAATCTGGTTATTATAGATGACATTCGTTTGATTGCGCAGTATAGTTGTTTGATGGGGAAGAGGCAATAAAGACTTAATTAGAATAACTAAATTCATGAAAATCTTACATATTTTTGAACCTTCAAGCAGGAACAAAAAGACAAATCCAACTCAAAGAAGTTGCCTGGTTCGAAAGCAGGGAATAGATCCTCAATGTGGGTTGATGAAGATCAAGGAAATGTAGATGCTGGCTGGGTCTCATTTGGAAAGTTCTTCATAGATGTTTTCAAGTCCATAGGAGAAATCATTGGAGGTCTGTTTTCCTATGTCACAGGTGGATTTAGAAGAAAATCTCCTCATAAAAAGGGAAATCTATGGCCACTTCGGGATAGTCTTATTCCGGAAGATGATGATATTGAGCCGCAACTAACACCAAGGCGGAAGAGATCAGTGACTTTTAGAGAGCCTGAAGTTGATACTCCCATGTCACCTCCTCTTTCAGCAGAGTCACGCAGTGGCGATGGCCGACCCACAAGAGAATACATGAATAGGTTCACCTTCAATGGTTCTTTCAACAATCGTCATGAGCACTATGAGGATGAAGATAGTCAAGGCCATCTGAAACCATTGAGACATCATTCATCTGCTCCTGAAACCTATTTTGAAAGGAATTATGATTCCAGCAATGAAGTTGTCTTTGGAGCTGTTCAAGAAACTGGAGAAATAAATGAACCGGTGGAGATCAAACCTGTCGACTATGGTGATCCAATGTATGATCATCATAACATTAGGCAACGTACCAATACAGGAATGGGACAATATTATAATTACTGACCATATTGCATAGATTGTTTTCCAAGGATAGGGTCCTTCATTCTGCAAACTCCTGCTATCTTTAAAAATGCAGTGCAGCCGACTATTTATACAAGCGAAGAATCTTTCAAGTAAAATTAGAAGCCAGAATGGCTGCATTGATTACTTTTAAAGCCAGGGTATTTTTTTGATTGTCCTATAGCCCTCAATTTCCAGCTTCAATCTATGTATGTTAATGTTACATATATTAGAAGGATTGGATTTGGGTTTTTGAGTGGGGGATTTTGGGGCTGGATCTATGTAAATACGTAAAAGGTTTGTGGAGGAATATGATAGATTTTGTTACCTCAGGAAATTGATGAACCAAATTGGCATCGAACTCTATGCAGTTCACACCGAGACTTCTACTTCTTAAGCCTTGTTGAGACCCGTTTGTTGAATTTTGCGCTATAGGACTTGTTTTTATATCATGCATTTAAAAGTATTCACTTACATATCAATTTTAGGTACATTTCATGATAGATTGTAGTTTAATGATGGACATTTTTGTAGTCATTCTTGAGTTTGCTGCTACATATTGAACTGGAAAGCATAGTCCACTTGGCTCCCTGCACAGTCCATTGGGGTATGTTTACTTGATTATGAGGTACCATATCTTTATTTCCGAGAATATGTCATGATCAAGTTAAAGAAAGTATTTTAGAAGTATTCACTTGGATCAGCTTGTTGGTCAATGACAGTTTGGGTCATCATACTTCTACTGGACTGGGGCTGGTGTTTTCTTGGATATTTTATGTGGATTTTGTAGCTCAATTCCTTGTTTGTCATGAGCTGTTCTGTAAAAACTGATGTTTCTTTGCCCTTAGTTTCTCCTTTCTTTGCAGTTCTCTCTTGGACTGCTAATTTTTTTTAACTTTGTAATTTAGTTTTGTTGAATATAAAAAAAGTGACCTGACATTACAATAGGTGTCCCACACTTTACCCTTCATCCATGTGAGAGAGACCGAGCTGGGCTTGCATTAACTTTTATACCAAATTTCACGTGACATTCTATTGGTATTGACTGAAGAGTCTTCTTAGCTCCTGTTCAAGCTACCATGGAATTCCCCTACAATTACCCCCACTTAGCTTGCTACCTAATTTGGAAAAGCATAAACAGTACCGTGTTTTATGAAATCGTTCATAATGGAACTGCCCACTTACACATTTTGTTATTAGTGGATGTTATTCCACTTTAATGAGGCTTGCAACGAACAAGCACAAATTGCACTTATTTCACTGATTCTTCATTTGTCGAGTTAGGTGTAGGCTGTAGCTGTCATCAAGATTTCACAGGGATTTTGGTATTGTCTTGTAACAAACAAGGACAAATTGCACTATTGTCACTGTTTCTTTCTTTGTCAAAGTTAGATGTAGGCTGTAGCTCTCAAATATTTACTCTTCACAGGTCATTTGAAGGTACCATTAACTATTTTTTCATGCTTTCTAACTATTTAACTATTTATCATGGATTGTGATCTGAAATGTTGATGCAAAAAATCACACACAATCGAATCCGGAAACAGTTGTCTATTATTTACATATAATTAATGGAATGGTAAAATGATCACGAGACTGACAATGACCTTGCAAAGAATCAGAGTTAATGTTAACAATGAAACTACAAACAAAAAGCCAATAATTAAACTTCATTTCTACTTGATGGTCACTTTATGATTTTTTCACTAATTTGGTATTAGGGCTTATGAAAAGGGTTCGACAAAGCTAATTCGACTTTAGCTTTGTTACTTGTATTTGTTTTTTCATCTTTAAAAAGTTTATCATGTATAAATGAATAAATTTTTTAATGAGTGTCCACAAGATCAAACAGACCCTGAGATAAAAAACATAAGGACTGTTCTAGTTGTGCTGAGGAGCTCAATGTGATAAAAAACATAAGGACTGTTCTAGTTGTGCTGAGGAGTTCAATGTGATAAAAAACATAAGGAGCTCAATGTGTGCAAAAGACCAAACAAGCTATGAGATCAAGAGCAGATGCAAAAGAATATCATGTTAATTACAAAACATGATGACTGCTCAAGTTGTGAAAAATCACAAACAATAAGTTAAATTGAAGAAAAAGTAAGAACAGGTATGTGTAGTTTTTGTATCCAATTGTGTAAGATTTACTTAGTATCAATGTTTTGGGTCACATGCCATGATACATCATTAGAGTAGTGGAGAGCTAGAGGAGTAGAATGATGGATCATGAAATGCGATTCAAAATGTAGATACTAAACAAATCTTATTTAGTTGAATCCAAAAGCTACTTGTGTCTGAAAATAAGAACTTAAGAAAAGAGGTGGCATGAGATTCATGAGACCAAACAGCCTGTAAGATCAATAACTCTCTAGCGTAAAGAATGTTATGCTAACAGGACTTCAAAACATAAAGACTGTTCTAATTGTGAAAAATCACAAATAATAATAAAATTAAAGAAAAAATAACAACTTCAAGAAAATAAGAGACATCAAGTTTCCATGGTTCATGTTAATATGCTTGAAGGCTTTGGATTATAATTGTATTTATCTTTTTGAATCAATGTTTTGGATCATACTACATGATCTATCATCAGGACAGTGAGATCATCCATCACAGCATAGTGTCTTAGAGAAGAGAACGGATCTCACAGCACAGTGAGTTAGAGAAGGATCATAGAGTATAATCTGAACTGTTGATTCAAAAAGATAAACATAATTAAAATCCACAAATCTTCAAACAACTTTAAAAAAAAATAATCTTTTTCTTAAATATTAGACTAACGCAATCACAAAACACAAGAACCACATTACTAGTAACAGATCATAAGCAAATTAAAGTTAAAATAACAAATAAAATGACAGGACTAATCTTTTTCTTGTCCTGTAATGCAAGTTCCACATAAATAGACAGGCAAATTGCCTACCTTTTCAAATCAAAACAAAAATTCATCCACTATGGAAGCTTTTTGATGAGATCAGCTGCAATATCTCTAGTATAAAAACTTTAAATAAGGTTCTGTAAATAAAGTAGATCTTGAAATATGCAGAATTTTCTATCCCTATAAGTAAAAAACAAAGATCTGAATATAAAATCCTATTCCATTAATTCATTTCAAGTAAAAATTAAGATCTGAATCTCTTCTCTGCATAAATTAAATGCAGTGTCGAAATAAATACATTATCTCAGAATTGTCGGACCTCACGACACATCCATTCCAGTTTTTGGAGGCCGCATTCACAATGAGAATCTTGAAAAAGCAAAAGTTAATATAATTCACATGGCCAGCATATTCCGGTGTCCTGTCTCAATGAGAAGATATCTCAGCATTAATAATAATTTCATTACCGAGTATTAAACTATTTATCTAAATTAATGCGCTGTAAGAAATTATTAAATATTTTGTGATATAATTAAAGGAAACGTTTGTGATGATGAAGATGTGACGTTTGGTGGGCGACTGTCACGCCTTTGGAGACGTTAGTCAAGATTTGCAGAGCACGTAACGTTTTAATACTCACTTTATTGATGTACGCATTAATGAAATGTCGTTAGCCGACATTATATAATTGTATGGAAAGATTTGGCACATTCTATTTTGTATTTATGGCTATTAAATATATATTTTAATTATTTTTAAGTGATAAGGATAGTTATCTATGTGGGCGTCTATGGGGTCATTAGAATGCACTCGTTCTATAATGTATTTTATAAGAATCTAGTTTATAAAATATATTATAGGATGGGTGTATTTTGGTGGTCCCAGAACGATTTGTATCTATGTGTATTTGATGGTCATATGTTTATGGGAAGAATGATATATGGTAATTTGTACTAGAGTACATTAAAAGAGCTACGTGTGAGGTGTGAATTAGATGTTGATTTGATGTTTTTTTTTTCAGTTTAATTTAATGATAAAGAGATGGGATTGTGTACGTATAAATTTGTTGTCTCACTTTTTGAGTCAAGTCATTGTTTAATTTATTTGATTTTTATTGTTTTTATAATATCATGATGTTAACAAAGCTGAATTTGCTTTATCTTTATTCATTTTGAGTTCTCTCAAGTTTGAAGTTTTCCTCTCTAAAGTGTTTCGAGATAGTTCTTAATGGTTGTTGGCTTTTTAAAAGAGCTAAAAAAAAAATTGATGTTGGTTTGATTTTTTTTTTAAGTTTGATTTTGGTGATAAAGAAATGGGGTTGTGTGTAGGAATTTGTTCCACTTTTTGAGTCAAATCAATGTTTAATTTATATGAAGGATTTTTTGGTTTTATAATATCATCACGTTAATAAAGTTAAATTTGCTTTAAAATGTTTGTTCATATTGAGTTTTTTCAATTTTTAAGGTTTCCTCTATGAAGTGTTTTGAGATAGTTCTTAATGTTTGCTGTGTTTCAAAAGAGCTCAAATAATCAAATGTGCAAGGTGCAAACTAGAAGTTGGTTTGATTTTTAATGATAAAGAAATGGGATTGAGTGCATTAGAATATGCTTTTTCACTTTTTGAGTCAAGTCAATGTTTAGTTTATTTATAAAAATTCTTAGTTTTATAATGCCTTCATTTTATCAAAGTTGATTTTGCTTTAATATCCTTATTCATTTGAGTTCTCTCAAGTTTTAAGTTTTTCCTCTATGAAGTGTTTAGAGAGAATTGCAGTGTTTGTTGGCATTTTAGAATGGTTTCATAACATTTGCCAACACTTGACACATTTTTTAGAACCATCTTAAAGTTCATGAAAATTGACTAAGTGTTCCTCCTTGTAGTATTTGTTAGAGCATTTCATAGTTTCAAAACTTATGGAAGTCATTGACATGTTTAAAACTTATGAAGAGTCATGTCAAAAAACTAAAGTTTGGGAAATTTCAAGTGTTCTTCGAAGATTTGATAACATTTTGAAATCTCGATCAATCTTGTGTAATGTCGTAAATTGTATCCCTTAATAATTTCACAATCTATTTGGCAACTATTTTAGGGTGGTTTTTCCTACATCCTTTTAAGTCTATTTGTGCTTTATTTTGGTCTAAAACTTCATTGTTAATCCCGCAACTTAATTGTTTTTAAATGCTAAAGTTAGGACTAGATCTAATATTGCAAACCTTGATACTCACATTTTCGTTTCAAAGAATTTATTTTGGGAGGACTAAGGTGCCCAACACCTTAGTCCTACCCAAAATCTCTTGAAAAGCTTGGATTGCAAGTTTCAAACTTCACATTTCAGAATTTGGTCTCAACTATTATACTTGACCATTTTATGTTAGTTCTTTAATAAAAAATTCCTTGCACAATGCCTATATAAAGCACATCTTATATCATTCATAGGTTTTAAGTTACATTCTAAGAATGTTACATTCTACAAATATGAGTTATCAACATATTGAACATCACACTACAACATTCAAAATTCAAGTATCATTTCATGATTATCATGTTGTTGAGTTAACATTTGTAGGAATTCCATAAAGAGCATTGCATCATCACCAAGTTATGTGAAACTCCATGAGAGGGTTTCATACCTAAGGTATAATCATTTTATTTCAATATTTCCTTTATTGTTTTACCTTTGTCCTTCCTAGGGAACACACTCTTTTTCATCATCCTAGCTCTTGTGGAGGTGGGAACACCAACAAGGGGTTTGATTTAGGTAAGCCCCTATATAAAACAACCGTTCTTCCCCATTTTTTGTGTACATGTTTAGAATCGATAGTGAAAGTGTTACAAGAGTGTAGATAAGACTCACATGTTGCAATGATTTTTGAATAGGTGGAAGCACCTAGATTAGGGCACCCAACACATGTGTCCAACTTTTTTTGATTGGATTTTTGGGAGACAATCCTAAACAACCTCCTAACTATAATTATTCTCCTTTCTGTCAGTCATAGGCATCTCAGAATAGGGCGCCTAATCCTTGAGTTCAACATACTTCCCTCTAGTTTTTAGATCTAGGGTCCTCTCTACATCTTCTTTTTAGATCTGTACTTCTTTGATGCATTTCTATTTTGTACTTTCTATATTTTGTCAATCTTGTTTAGTTTATCCTTATTTAGCCAAGTTCATTACACACACGCTTAATCAATTTCAATCACATTACTACCAGAAATAAAATATCCATTCAGGTATGGGTCTTTGATCTTATGTTTGGATTTCATGTTTGTGAATGATCTTTCAAGCATAGGGAATAAGGTGTGGGAAAAATTTCGTCCTATTCGAGTACACATCAAACAATACATTAGGAGCTTTAAAAATGATACAAATGAATATAACATGCAATATTGGGGTTAGTTTAAAAAAATAAAAAACAAGATGCAAGCTAGATGGAGGATCCCTAGTGAATTGGTTATGAAATACAAGAATAAAATTACTTTTCTTGTGAGTATAGATTACTGTTACATAGAGAATGTTGAACCAATGACTACATGGTTAACTGAGTTACCTTATGAGGTATCTTTGGAAGAGATTGAAAAGAATATTGATACTTTATTGAAGTTGGAGGTTGATCCAAATGAAGAAAGGTTTGGAACTATTACAAGATATTAAACAAAATAATTAAATAGAAAGTTGACAAAGGACATGCAAAAATAATGGAGAAGCTTTACCAAAAGATAAACTTGCCTACAGTTGAAGAGGCATTTGATAATCAAACATTGATGACTAGGTTAGTCTTTGCCTCTCCTTTGGTAAATATTGGTTCCTTCAAAACCCCAACTAGATTTGTGAAAAGTGAAAAGAAAGGTCGAAGAGCTAAAAAAAAGGTGACAAGAGGAAAGTGAGGTTTGAAACCCGTTGTTGAGGAAGTGGAGACAACAACATTGATGAAGAAGTGAAGAAATAAAAGTTTGTTATAAGGAAGAGGTCCACGAGGACAAATATCAAAATAGAAGATGATGAGAGTGAAGAGGACAATGTGTCTCTTAGTTAAAGGAAAGGAACTTTGGTCTCTCCAATAGAGACCCCAACCAAGAAAAGGAAGCAAGTGAAGAAGAAAGAACCTATGAAGCCAAAGGAAAAGAAGAAGATGGGTACCCCTCCAGATAATGCTAATTATCAATTGCTTGACTTGGATAGTCTGATAAATTCTATTCAAGTGTACATGATTTGATGCAGGAGCATCCCCGGTTCATAGCAATCTTGCATCAACCAAAAACATTTTCCTTTCTGTTTGTTTTCTATTGCAGTTTCAGTTTTCCTTTTTGTGTGTCTCAATTTTAGCTCACCAGATCATATAGAGTTGGATTCTACTTGAAGACTTGATCATCATTCTTTCTTCCAGATTGCCTCACATTTGGATAATTTTCTGGCAAGATATCGCTACCAGTTTCCATGACAGTTTCCTGTTACCGGTTGCCTGGACCTATTCTGGTGATCTACAGGAACCCATCGAAGCTTGCGGAGCCTTGGGTGTTAATTTTGATGTTCCTTGGCGTGTGGCCGACCTTTTCCCATGATCTACGTTTCATCCTTTGGATTTTTCGGAGGAATCTCTTAGCAGAGGACGACCTTGTTATTTTACATGTTAGGTCTTGTTCTTCGGCTTTTGATCCCTTTTGGGCCGACTGGATCCTTTGGATCGATATATATAATTGTAATTGCACATTAGAATGTAATCAATTAGAGAATCAGGTAGCTAGACTGTGCGTAGAAGATAGATCATAAGATTCAAGGTCCCGGTTGTGACCTATTCTACCAGGCCTATGAGCCAGTATGTTGTAACCCGGTTGTTACCGATTGGATGTAATCAAATTTCATACAATAAAAACAATCTGTTATGCATTGCCTCCATCATATCTTTGTGTTTCCATTGTGTTTACTCTTGTTGATCGGTCCGGATTGATCTCTTTGAGGTCCCTCCTCATTGGTGACTGCTTCAAGTGGTATCAGAGCAAAGTTTTGTTCCAAAGGTTGCATGTCCTGAAAATTTGTTGTAGGGTGGCGAATTGCGGATCCGACTTGTAGTTGCAGAGGACTAGCATGAACGATGGCACGAAGAGGAGCTAGGAATGGTGGAGCGCGTGGGAATGCAAAACTTGCTGTGATGGAGATGTTGCGAGGAATAGAAGCTCAGTTAGAAGCCGTAGAGACAACCCAGAGAAGAGGCCGACATATTGAAGATGTAAGTGAAGATGAAGGAGAAGAAGCCCCGACAGAACAAGCAAACCTACCGACAGTTGATTTGGATGAGGAAAGGCTTTTGAGGGTTTTGAGTAGGGAGAATACTAAACCTCATTTTACCCCACCGGAATATGATGGGAAGTTATATTTAGATGAGTTGATGGATTGGATCTTGGAGATGGAGAAGTATTTCAATTTTGAAAACACTGCAGAAGAGAGGAAGGTGAAATATGTCTGTACCCGATTGAAAGGTCATGCATCTCTTTGGTGGGAGAATTTGCAAGTTGATAGACAAAGAAGAGGTAAAGGGAAGATTAAGACATGGGATCAGATGATTGCTAAGTTGAAATCAAAGTTTGTGCCGACGAATTATCAAGTAGATTTGTTCCAAAAATTGTAGAATTTGAGACAGAATGAATCTAGTGTGAAGGAGTACACCGAAGCATTTACAAGTTGAATATCAGATCCAGACATGTTGATGATGAAGTTGAACAAGTTGCAAGATATTTGAATGGATTGCAGATGTCTATAGAGGATGAACTTAGTATAATCAAATTGGAGAGTGTTGAAGAGGCTTACCAGTATGCCCTAAAGGTAGAAGAGAAGTTAAACAAAAGACATGAGCAGAGGCAGAGAGGTGGAGGTGGAAGGTTTACAGGAGGAAGATTTCAAGGAGGAAGAGGATATACCAGAGGAAGAGGAACCAGTACAGATCAGAACAAGGACAAGGAAGTGAGAAAAGAAGGTAATTCATGCTGGAAGGATGATAGAAACTTCTACCGGAGGAGAGAACCAGATGGTTACTGGAATGGGAACTGTGGGAGACAAGACACGAGGACATTCATAGGAACCTTCTTTAAGTGTGGAGGAGAAGGACATCGTGCATTTGAATGTAAGAAGATAGAAATTATCGGAAGAGCAGTAGTGGTGGAAGAAAACCCCACCAGATCATACAATAAACTGGAAGATGGAGAACCGTTGATGATGAGGAGATCTTTGTGTCATACCGAAAGAAATGAAGAGCCCTTGCAGAGGAAGAATTTGTTCAAGACCAGATGTAAGGTATCCGGTAAGTGTTGTAAAGTTGTTATTGATAGTGGTAGTTAAGATAATCTTGTTTCATAAGAGATTGTGAATAAGTTGAAATTGGAGAGATTGAAACATCCTAAGCCTTATCAGATAGCATGGATTCAGGATAAACATAAGCTGTTAGTAAGTGAACAATGTTTGGTGAAATTGAAAATTAGGAATTATCATGATGAAGTCTTGTGTGATATTATGCCTATGGATATTTGTCATCTTTTGTTGGGTAGATCTTGGCAGTTTGATAGACAAGCAGTACATGATGGGAGGAAGAATACATACACTATTGTGTCTAATGGGATGAAGAAAACCTTGTTACCCTTGGAGGAACCTTTGAAGAATGAAGTCTGTACAAATGCTATAATCTGTTTAGTAGATGGAAGGAAATTCATGGATGGATTGAGACATGAGAATGTGTGCTTTGCCTTAATTCCTAAGAAGATTGAATGACCAAAACCAAAAGGAGAACACCCAGAAGAGATAAAAGATCTGCTGACAGAATATGAGGACATCATTTCAGATAATGCACTTGATGGATTGCCACCTGTAAGAAGTATTAGTCATTTCATGGAATTGGTTCCCAGAGCTAGTTTGCCTAACAAGGCTGCACACTAGTTGACATTGACAGAGAATGAAGAGCTGAATAGACAAGTACAAGAGTTGTTGAAGAAAGGTTTGATCAGGGAGAGTCTGAGCCCTTGTGTAGTACTAGCAATATTAGCACCTAAAAAGAATGGAGAGTGGAGAATGCGTACGAATTCCAGAGCAATAAACAAGATCATAGTGAAATACTGATTTCCTTTGCCTAGGATGGATGACATAATAGACTGTTTGAGTAGAGCTAGATACTTTACAAAGATATATTTGAAGAGTGGATATCATCAGATCATGATCAAAGAAGGCGATGAGTGTAAGACAACATTTAAGACAAATGAAGGACTGTATGAATGGTTGGTGATGCCTTTTGGATTGACTAATGCACCGCGTACTTTCATGAGGCTGATGAATGAGGTATTGAATAAATTCTTGGGTGAGTTTGTTATTGTGTATTTGTATGACATTCTGATTTCCGGTAAGACAAAAGAGGAGCATTTGTTGCAGTTAAGACAAGTTTTGCAGAGGTTGAGAGAAGAGAAGTTGCTGAACAATATCAAGAAGTGTACTTTCATGAAGGATGGGTTAGTCTATTTGGAATTTGTGATATCTAAGGATGGTTTGAAGATGGACCCTGAGAAAGTGAAAGCCATTGTTGAGTGGCCTACACCGGAAAGCATTAAAGAGGTAATATCATTTCATGGATTGGCTAGTTTTTACCAGAAATTTATAAGAAATTTTAGTTCAGTTTGTAACCCTATGATTGAGACCATGAGAGGAGATAAAAAGGAATTCAAGTGGACCATCAGAGAAAATAAAAGTTTTGAACTGTTGAAGCAGAAAGTGACTGAGTAGTTTGTGTTGGCTTTACCGGATTTCAATAAAGTATTTCAAGTGGATTGTGATGCAAGTGGAACAGCAATAGGAGTAGTCTTGAGTCAAGAAGGAAGAGCAGTAGCCTATTTCAGTGAGAAATTGAATGATGCCCAGAGGAGATATTCAGTGTATGATCAGGAGTTTTATGCCATAGTTCAAGCTTTGAAGAAATGGAGACATTACTTGTTGCCTAAGGAGTTTGTGTTGTATACAAATCATCAAGCTTTGCAGTATTTGAATAGTCAGAGTAAATTGAATCAAAGACATATGAGATGGGTAGAATTCTTGCAGAGTTACACCTTTGTGTTGAAGCATAGAAGTGGGAAATCTAACAAAGTTGTTGATGCATTGAGTAGGAGGAGGAATTTGTTGACAAAGATGAGAGTGACAATATTAAGATTTGAAGATTTGAAGACCTTGTATGATGAAGACCCGGATTTTGCAGAGCCTTGGAAAGCATGTAGAGAATAGATTATGGTAGAAAAAAGAAAATGGTTGGATTATTTCATTCAGGATGGGATGTTATTCAAAGGAGTTCAGTTGTGCATACCTAAGAGTTCTATGAGGGAGAATCTGATAAAGGATAAATACAGTGGAAGACTAGTTGGACATTTTGGTATTGACAAAACAGTAGCATTGGTGAGTGAGCAATAATTTTGGCCCCAGATTCATAAGTATATTAAGAGATATGTGCAGAGTTGTAGAGTTTGTCAAGTTGAAAAAGGTAGTAGTCAGAATGTGGGATTGTATTAACCTTTGACAGTACCGGTAAGACCTTGGGAGGATATAAGCATGGTTTTTGTACTTGGATTGCCTAAGACACCGAGAGGGAATGATTCTATATTTGTGATAATGGATAGATTCTCGAAGATGGTTCATTTCATACCTTGTAAGAAGACATTAGATGCATTGCATGTAGCAGACCTATTTTTCAAGGAAGTGGTAAGATTGCATGGATTACCTAAGAGCATAGCTTTAGACAGAGACACTAAGTTTGTTACCGGAGTGCATCTTAGAGGCATATCAGAATTGAGAGACATTGGCAACGAAGACCAAAGGAGTTTAGAAGAAGAAGACTTTGCAGATCACATGGTAGCATTGCATATTCAGGTTAAGCAACATTTGGAAGACATGAACAACAAGTATAAGGAGAAGGCAGATGAGAAGAAGAAACATAAGGAATTTGAAGTTGGCGGTGAAGTGACGGTATATTTGAGAAAAGAGAGATTCCCGGTTGGAACTTATAATAAGTTGTAGATGAAGAAGTTTGGACCTTGTAGGATTTTGAGGAAGTTCAATTCTGGAAATGCATATGAAGTGGAGTTACCAGATAGTCTAAGTATTTCACATATATTCAACATTGTAGATCTTCATGAGTACCATGAACCAGAATTCAGTGAGGACAGTGTTGCAGACTTAGAGAAATAGTTTCCTCGGAAGGAACCAGATCAGATTGAAGATATTTTAGATAGTAGAATTGGGTGTAGTACCCGAAGTGGTGAGTATAAGGAATATCTTGTGAAGTGGAAGGACAGAGCAGTTGAAGATTCATCTTGGATTTCTCAGGCAGGGATAGACCGCCTTGGTTTCCCTCTGACCCCAGCAAAGTGAGAGGCTCACTTTTTCAATAACCCCAGATGTCTGATCCAGGAGCATCCTTGGTTCCTATAAATCTTGCATCAACCAAAAACATTTTACCTTACTATTTGTTTTTTGTTGCAATTTCACTTTTCCTTTCTGTGTGTCTTGGTTTTGGTTCACTAGATCCTGTGGAGTTGGATTCTACTTGAAGACTTGATCATCTTTCTTGCTTCCAGACCGCATCGCATTTGGATCATTTTTCGATAAGATATCGCTACCAGTTTCCATGACAGTTTCCTGTTACCAGTTGTTCCTTTGTTACCGGTTACCTGGACCTATTCTAGTGATCTGCTGAAACCCATTCTGAAGCTTGCAGAGCCTTGGGCATTGATTCCGATGTTCCTTAGGATGTGGCCAACCTTTTCCCATGATCTACGTTTCATCCTTTGGAATTTTTGGAGGAATATCTTGGCGGAGGCCTACCTTGTTATTTTACATGTTAGGTCTTGTTCTTCGGGTTTTGATCCCTTTTGGCTCGTCTGGATCCTTTGGATCGATATATATATATATATATATATATATATATATATATATATATATATATATATATATATATATATATATATATATATATATATATAATTGTAATTGCACATTAGAATGTAATCAATCAGAGAATCAGGTAGCTAAACTATGCATAGAAGATAGATCATAAGATTCAAGGTCCCAGTTGTGACCTATTCTACCAGGCCTATGAGCCGGTATGTTGTAACCCGGTTGTTACCGGTTGGATGTAATCAAATTTCATGCAATAAAAACAATCTGTTCTGCATTGCATCCATCATATCTTTGTGTTTCTGTTGTGTTTACTCTTGCTGACCTATCCGGATTGATCTCTTTGAGGTCCCTCCTCACCAGTGATTGCTTCATGATTATTTCGATGAAACTATAGGTTCATATATTAAGGGCCCCCAGACTGATAGGGAGAAAATAGAAAATCTTGTAATCAAATATTGGATCACTTTTGATTAGATTATTAGTGATATTGCTGACAAGTTGCCAAATGAGTTATTAGAAGCTATGACAACAAGGAGGGATGTAGTGATGAAGGAATCTAATATGAGGACACATACATTAGACATGGTGTGCAACCTTTTATCTAAGGAGGATAGAGCTAAGATTGTGCAGGCATTTAACACAAGATTTAGGACTAAAGAAAGAGTAAATTTCAAATAGGAGCAGATCTAGATGACTATCAGAGGATGGTCAAACAATATGAAGATGTAGCAATGGAGTTTGCAAAGGAGTTGAAGAGGACTATGTCTTCTCCTTTGGATAAGGCAAAAACTAGAATTGGTTCGGAAGGGTGATCTCATAGCGCAAGCAAGAGTGGTGTTGATCCAAAAAAGAAAATAGAGGAGCAAACAAGTGGAGATGTTGATCTAGAGAACAAAGCTGAAGATGTAGGTTTGGGAATTGGTCCATATGACTAGATGAATATAGACTATGGAAAATATGGTTTAGGAGAAGGAGTAGACAAAGGAGAAGGATAAGACGAAATACAAGAAGGAGAGGAGTTCTGAGAAGGACAAGGAGAAGGAGAAAGAGAAGGGAACAAAGAGAGAAGTAGTATGTCTGGTAGAGAATATTTTGGACTCTCCAAAGATTTTATATCATAATTGTTACAATTGCATTTGAAGTTTGCACTAGTCATAATACTGAGGTACTTTATAGGTACCTATGTCCCAAGGTCAAATGGACCTTAGCTGGTTGTCACCCCTTCACATGCTACATTTTGGTGACGTTCTCCATCACACAATAGAGAAGAAGGTTATCATATCTTAGGTGGCATGCACATAACTAATTAATGAACACAATGAAGTTTCTTCATGAGAAACTTTTAGAGGTTGTGATAGAGGAATTTCTGAGTGATGTAGAGTAGCTGTAGTTACTTCTAAGGGTATAAAGATCATGCTTCTAGCCTAGAAGCAACAATTTTGAAGGATGTAGAAAATATTGAAGACAAGAATAGGGTAAAGGAGTTAGTAGATAGGTGTGCAGATGCACACACTCGACTAAAGGATAGTATGTAAGTGTGTTTGAGAATACTATGGACGATGTAGTGGTTGCGTACTATTTTTGTCATCAATGGTAGGTATCCACTAAGGAGATTAAAGATCAAATGGATATTGTAGAAGTGCAAATTGTACAACTTTCTAGTTCATCTGATTTAAAGAAGGATGTTGACAACAATGACAGAGTTCAGTTGGAGAATTCCTAAATATAAATTTAAATATAATAAATAGTCAAAGGGAGGAGATATATAAAGAAACAATTTGGTTTTCTAAAATATGTAGTGGATATAAAGCTCACCAATATGGTGAAGTTGCTTGAAGACTCTTAGAAGTTAGAAAGGTCAATAATATTTTCAATTAGCTGCAAAGAGGTAGAGGATCTTCTATTGAAGATTGAGTGTCAATGTGTATTGTTGGCCTCCACAGGAGAATAATGGAAAACTATGTGGATGTGGTTAAGGTCATTCATAAAAAAAAATATGCCTCCTTCTCTACAAGGTGCTTAAGTTCCAACCGGTAAGACAAATTTTCTCTTGTATATATGTAGATATGTAGATGGCGTTTGGAGTACAGTTTTGGCTTTTAGTTGTATTTCATTTTTGAGGAGTTGCTGTAGATAGGGGGAGTAATGTTAAATTCTTGTAGATTGAATTTGTGTTGTGGAGACACCCTTTGTCCTTGATGTCAAAGGGGGAGTGAATTTGGAGTTGGCACAAGTGTTGCCATCAATAAAAAAGGGGGAGATTGTTGCAAATATGAATGAAAAGGGGGGATATTGTTGCAAATATGAGTTTGTGTTGTCATTGATGTCAAACTTGTTGATCCAGATATTTAACTTGTTGACATCTTTGTTCTAGATGTGATTTGGAGTAGTGCAGTAATAGTGGATTAGTTTAGTGGTCAGACAGATGGTCGAAGATCGATTGTAGTCACTTCAAATGGTATATCAAGTTGTAACATAACTTTTGTAGAGCTTTGGAGATAATCTTAGTGGTTGACAATTTCTGTTGGTTATGTGTGATTGTTTCGGTGAATAGTTTGTCAGAGTTCGTTCAAATTTTGATCTGCATTATGGTGCATATGTTTCATTAGTTCTTGTAGTTGGAATATTATGTTGGTGGATGCAAATGCATGATATAGTCTAGTTTTTAGATTCTCATTTGGTCTACAGTTGGATTTATGACGATCTGAGTTTAGGTTTGTACAATGATAGAGTGACAATGTGCATGAATGCATTGCATTCCTCTGCCTTTAGGTATTTTGGTGATACGGTTTAATGATTTGAATGTTTTGATACTAGGTGATGCTATTTTGAGCATCCACAAGGATTTTTGGTGGCCCACATTGTAATTTGAGTAAGTTGAGTTGGCAAGCCTTAATTGTTTTATCATTTGGAGCTAACCTATGATGTTTTGGTTCGTGTGGTAATGTGCAGAATTATAGGTGTTTATGTGGAATGGTTTGGAAGGTGTGTCGACATGGTGTGATACCTCACACATTTCATTTTTCCTTATGCATTGCATTGAAGATTAATTTTGGGCTATTTTTATCCTACATGTTACATCCGATTAGGCCAACCTAATTGATGATTTTGGTTGCAATGGTATAAAAAGGATGCGATAATTTTTGAGATGAAGACATGAGTGGTATGTGTTGTGTGAAGTGCATGTGAATTTGTGCAAAGGTTTGCATGTACAGTAGAGTAGTAATGAAGGTAGTTTTAGATGTGTTTTAATAGTGAATTATAATCAGCATGTCAATGGATGTGGTTGCCTATAGTTCAATAATATTGATGTTTCTCTTTTATATATAAGGTATCTTGCCTTGAATAAGTGATCTTAAAAGTCTGCAATTCTTTTGTATCTTGCCCCGAGGTTGTGTGCCTCAAGCTTGCAAGTCCACATCGGGGGCAGTGAGCTCCTTGGCCTTAAGCCTAAAAAACTGTAACCTGTTTTTCATATTGTAGGATCATTCTAACCATGGTTTTTCCCTCATTGGGTTTTCCACATAAAATCTTGGTGTTCATTTGTGATTGCTATTGTGTTTTTCAATTCCTTACTTCCGCACATGTAGTAAATGGAATGAATAATAATTGACTAGTTAAATTGATAAATTTTTAATGTATGTTGATTCAACTCCAATCTCGACATCCATAAGTGTTCAACATGGATCATGGGGCCACCTATCTCTTTTTCACTAATGTCTTCCATCACCATAAAATATCTTCTTTATGAAACTTTGGTGGGCTCGATTAAGATTGAATGTCTCTCAACATATGAATTAGATCAGAATTTTTTTCACAAGATTCAAACAAATGTGTGCTACTAATACATAAATTGTGCAAGGCACCCAAAATTACCTAAACAAACATAAAACATATGTAGGTAAGTAATGTTTGTATGCAACTAGACTGCCACAATTCATAATTAGCTCACAAGTTAAGCCTATGCATGAGGAGCTACACACTATTTTTAATGGATATAAGTTTTCACTGACCAAAGGATGCTTTGCATTAAGCAATATGAATGGTTAATGCTTAAACCTTATGCTATATAATAGGTACAACATCTTACTAATTTGCACATATTTTTATCCTTCACCTATTAGTGTTATCCTTGCATGTAGTATACTTTAAATGTAGTCTCTGAGAGGAAAGAAGAGGATCATTTTCACATAATAGCAATCACAAACTTTTAGGCCCATTTTTGTGTAAAGTATTATTATATTGAAAAACATATAAATAGCCTACAATTTAAATAAACTCTTCTATTATATTTAATGTAGCTACTCTTTTTGTGAAAATGTTATTTACATTTATTTATGTATTTTAAGTTAATAATAATTTACTCTATCAACATATCTATTATATATTAAATGTTATCTTTTTACATGTAAATTTTTATATAAAACATTTAGTGAGATAAATAGAGGCATCTTTTACCTTTTTTTTATGGAGGATTTTATATCATCCACAAGATCATTTTGCTAGCTAATACAAGAGCATGAATCAATGTGGATGCCTCTTTAGTTTAGTTGAGAGCATAAGATTGATGTGTATACATTCAACCAGTCACTCAAGCTGCAATCTCAACCTCATTTTTTATATGTCATATTTTTAGGACTTTGAACCTTGTTGGATGTCATAATCAAGAAATATACCATCACCCTCATCAATTTGCTCAACCAATTAAAATATAACCCTTTGATTACTAACATCGAGGGGTGGATGAAAAATAACGACCTAAATGTAATAACAAAATCATTTACCTTTCACCTAAAATTTGATAACTATTTACATATCAAAATATTATTAATGATAAACATAATATTTTTAAAAAAATAATATAATAAATTAAATTATCCTAACATAAAATTAAAAAACTCTTAAATAATTAAAATAACTTCAAATTGATTTTCAATATAAAGACACTAATTTATTGAAAATATCCAAATCATTCATACTTTGTTTGCATCATTGAATTAAGAAAGAACATGAACATGCCTTTCTTGAATTGCATTATTATCCATGCTAGACACACATTATTATCATTCATAATTTTATATTTATCATAATTGGCATCTGCAAGTGGATTAGATCGAATAAAACATGCGGGCCAATTGCATGTGATATTTGTAACTAAAAAAATGATCTTAATATTTCCTTTTGATTGTTCTAAACAGTAAAATAGTTTAGTTTATGACCGCTCAACACATTTTACTGCAATGGAAAAAACCTTTTAAGGCAAACACCAACTGAAGGAAAAAAACCTTTACTGAAGCATTCCACGAGTGCTTCAATGAGATGGTAAGAGGGAATGAGTATTTTCTTTATGGTGGAATTTGGTGAACGAACTGTTTAATTTTTTGCACAAAAATTTAAGTAAAATTGTAGATGAGAAGAGTGAGTGAATATGTCATATTTCATTCTTTTTATTTACAAAATTATGTTTTTTATTTTAAAATAATTAATTTATATAAATATTTATTGAAGATGAAGAAATGTTATCGAAGTTAAATAATATAAAAAAATACAAGAAATCAAATGTGTATTTTAAATATTTTTTATTTTTCTAGATGAACTTGAAATATAATGCATCCTATTTCTATTTGATTTGCTTTAGATTGTGATGTGGATTGCTTACATAAAAAAATAGCATAACCTCGGTATAGCAATGATACTATGATATAAAAATGGTAGCATAATCTTGATTGATTATTTCTTTAGTTGTCTTTGATTATATTGATTACGGTTTGAAGGAGGATGAGAGCTTCTAGTTATAGAATTCTCAAGAGACAAAATCAAGGGTTAGGATATATTAATAATGTGTGGCCGACATTGATTGAGGATTAGGATTTCAGTCAATGTTGTAATCATGTGGCAAGTGTCACATGAGGGATCAGATCTAGGTTTAGGCTAAGCCTTAGGGGAACATCCTTAGGGTATGTGCACGAAGATGGGAACCTCTCTCTCTCTCTCTCTCTCTCTCTCTCTCTCTCTCTCTCTCTCTTCTTATCTCTCCCTATCTTATTATTTCTCTCTCCTCTCTCTCCATTCTCTTGATTACTACCTCTTCCTCCCACCCTATCTCTAGATCTCTCTCCCCATCCTAGGTCTATCCTTCCCTACATCATTACCTCTCTACCTCTCCCTCCCCATCTTATCACCCACCTCTCTTTCCCCTCTATCTCTCTCACCTCTATATTACCCCTAGGTCTCGCACCCCTCTCTCCCAAGGATCCAGGTCTCTCACCTCTATATATCTCCCCTCCGTAGTTATTTAAATCTCCCTCCCCCACTCTCTCTTATTATCTCTCGCTTTCTTATTATTTCTCTTCATTGTCAAGGTCATTGTAATACCCTAAAATTGGTCATCTAAACCATGGCCCCCAAATCTCGACAACATCACCAAGGTCCTAACCAAAGGCAATTATATCAACTTTGAGCACATTATTAATTCTTTAATCATCAAATGTCACATGGCAAATCAATTACTCAATATTAATTAAATATTTATTTAATTAATTAAATCATTCCAAGAATATCATTTTGATCAATTATCCTGTTTAATTTATTAAATATCCTAGCATATTTAATTAATTAATTAATTTTCCATTCAATCATGCAAAAAAGGAATTAATTTATTACAAAAGAGGAATTAATTACAAAGCAAGAGTTGAATTGAAAATAAAATAAAAGAATTGAATTGAGAGAGAAATCAAACTTGAGATATTATTTCTTTTTCTAAATTTAGAACTTGAAATTAGAAAAGCAATTAATTGAATTATTGATTATTCTCTAAAATTAGAACGCAAAGCTTTTCAGAAAAAGAAGTTCAGTTGCATTGAAAAGACTCTTTTCTTGAATAAATCAAAGAATTATCTATTTTTATCACAAATGCATGGAATTAATTGAATATATTTCTAATGCAACTTGAACTTCCTATCTAAATGCATTTCAATTAAACTATAATTGGAATCTATCTCAAGGTTAACTGAACCCGATTTCTCAATTATTTCAATTAATCCTAAATTAAGCTTTTTCCTTCATCTCTCTTGTAATTCTCTATAAATTCAGCCTTCATCTCTCATCCAAATCACCCCAGAGATACTTGAGAAACACCTTGGAGATTATTATTATGTTGATTTTGCTCTGGAGTCATTGAAGATCTTGTGCTTTCTTTTTTGAGATTATTGCATCTTAGTTTAGCTTTTTGCATATATAGTTTATTTCATTATTGCTTGAATTATTCATCCATCTTGCATCCATATCATGCTCATATAGATTAAATCCTTCGTCTTGGTGTAGTCTAATCACTGGTATTGCTTATAAAAATCTGAGAGCAATCTTATACTCGCATCTTTTAGAAGGCATTTAGTCGCTTTGTTATGGTTTATTATTTATTGATTATTGATTTACTAACCATACATGTAATGATTTAATTGAAGTGTTGTGCCTACAACTATCAAAATTATTTCACTTTTTCACACACATTTTTGGCGCCCACCGTGGGATAGAAGACTACATTTTTTCGCCTCCAAGACTAACTTTTTATTTTTTTTTGTTATTTTTCAGATTTTTGATTTTTGATTTTCGTTTGTACAATCTCTGCATAATATCGTACGACATTTCCCACAGGCCAAAATGACAAACTGCAGGTGTCGTATGAACTAGAATGGTTTATAGTATGATCTGGTAAATATTGTCGTACGATTATGTATTTTTCTGGTTAAAAAGAAAAAAGAAAATTTTATTATTCTGGTTTTCTGTTCAAATTGATTATATTGATGACCGACCCTGGTTGTTTATCTGTCTATCTTAGAATTTTTCACAGCCTAATCAGTTTTTGCAGAACGCTTGTCGAAGAATATGCTTGTCACATAAAGACAATATGACTACTGATTCATTGTCTTTGCAGGTGGCCTAAGAAGAATCGACCAAACATCGTGTATTCTTTCAATTCATTTTTAGGCATCTAAATTGCTATCTGGTTAAAGAACAAATATGTATTTCATGTTTTGATTAAATTCTGAGAGGTAGGAGAGTATGCTCTTGTCTACACAGACAATTAGAAATCTAGATCCTTGAGGTGTTTTCTTTTTTTGAGATTTGTACATCTTTAGCGGGCCTACCCTCCTGAGGAGCTTAAAAACTCTTAAAGCTATTACGACCAGTGTGAGGGGAGCGACCCAAGTGGGAACAACTAAACGCCAAGTACTCCAACCCACTATAAAATAAACGCGATTTGATGAAAATCAAGTCAACGATAGTGCTTGGGAATAGCTCTCCTTAGTACCTTTGGGTATATTAAACCTTTGTTTTCAAGGTTGGGAGACCTCTTAATTGAGTTTATACCTTGACGCACCGAACAGACCCCTTACTAGATCCAATTAAAAATTAGAAGCTACCCGATTCACCTCCGAAAGGGGGATAATATTTGTGCAAGAGAGATAGTAACTCTCTCAAGATACTTGTCATTTCGTGCCCCCATTAGCGTTTGGAGTCGGATAATACAGTGTTGAGAATCCATTGCGTGAGATTCACCGACCATATTCTGATTAACTATTGGGTGTGTACCCGAGTCTACAAGAAAATGTTTTCTTCTCTCACCAAATTTCGTAGGGTTTGCATGCTGTGATTGGAGTTATTATTCATACTACGTGTTTTCTGTGTTTTCATCCCTCAAACTAAAATTGGAATACCAAAACTGGAGAAAACAAGAAACAAACTCAGTGATCAAAAACTCTGTCGCTGTCAGAACTAGTCTATCATAAATCAAAACTCTGTCAAAACTAGTTTATCCTAGTCAAAAACTCAGTCCATCTCAGAATTGGTCAGACGCAGTTATCATACTCAGCCATTGAAAACTCAGAATTTTGTCCCTGTCTAGTGAACAGTTGTATGAGTCTGATCATTTATCGTCCTAATTCATATCCTGTGTCGTACGAGTCTAATTATTTATCCTCTGAGTCTCAATACTGCGTCGTACGAATCCTAATAGTCTGTCATTTGAATTTGAATCCTGTGTCGTACGATAAACAATTGCACTGAATAGTCTATCGTTCTAGACATACCCATATGTCGTACAATACTATGCAACAACTTGTATGAAACACTGTTGTTGTTGCCCAAAAGCTATTGAATTATTGTCCGACTCAGTAAAACTTGTCGTATGAATCTCTGATTTTGTCAGTACAGAACAATCAAACTAGCCTAAAACAGTCTACAACAATCATAATACTGGTTATCATCATCTTGAGCATAAACAGATCAAGACAGTGTACCCCTGCCATTTGTGTTGCATGATTTGGTCGATCATCTTTTAGCTAGTTCAATCAACTACTTATCAAAACTTAAGTCACTTAGATAACATCTTATACAAGATAGATCGTTCCTAAAACAAGACTAAATCTTAGTCACTTCTCTCGAATCAACTTAGATAAACGTCTTATACAGGATAGATCTTTCCCGAAACTAGACTAAATCTTAGTTGCTTCTCTCAAACAATACGTTAACCGAACAACTAGATCTGAATTTGATCTTTACCTCTACATCACAAACAACTTTAGGTCACACTAATCCATAAAAATGCCTACTCAAACCAAGAGTTCTCATAAGAAAGAGCCCAAAGGCAAAGGACAATCCTTCACATATCAAGATAACCCACATTATGTGAAGGACCAGCTCAGTGATAAACCTTCATCATCAGAGGTACTAGTTTTTGACGAACCTGAATCTCCCACTATACACGAGACAAAACAAAATGACGAAGACAACTTCAGTATTCATGAAACCAATAACGATTCCTCATCAAGTGAAGCTGAAGACTCCGAACCTCCAAAAAAAGATATTCTTAAATGTCAAAAGGATAGAAATTTCCAAAAAATGATGAAAGTTATTATGGCTAGAGAGAAAGAAGACTATTTCTTGGAACTAGCAAAACAAAGAGCCAAACTTCCTATTGGATATGACGTTCAGACTCTTGTTACTAAAAAGAAAGAATCACCTATAATAATGGTACACAGATAATTACTAGCCTTACAGACTGAGATCACAGAACTTAAAAACAAGGACAAATCCCCAAAACAATATTCTTTGGATACAATATGCCCATTTCCATTTGACAAAAGCCTAAACATGCCTCCATTTCCTTCACGAATAGAGATCCCAAAATTCAACAAATATGATGGTACCTCAGATCCTCAAGATCATGTTAGAGAATTTTGTGCCTCATGTATGGATTTCATGTACAAAAAAACATATCTCATGCACCTTTTCTCGAGGAGTTTAGGGGGTCAAGCAATGCAATGGTTCTCAAGTCTACCTATGGGGATTAAATTTTTTCAAGAATTAATCCAACTGTTTTTACAACAATACTCCTACAACATTCGACATCCTGTCACTATGATCGAACTTTGCAACATCAAACAGAAAACAGGGGAGCCTTTTCTCACTTTCCTCCAATGTTGGAGAAAGATGTTCTCTAGGTATTCACGGCCTATCCTAGATGCTAAGAAAATGGATATATTCATCAATATTCTGGTCCCTGAATTGAAATATAGTATCCAAATACAAGTACACCCATCATTTAACAAAATGGTAGATAATTCTATCCGAATGGAAGATGTGCTTATAAAGAAAGGAGATATCACACCTTGGAAAGAAACACAACTAGGATCTAGCTCTAAAGAGAAGAACAAGTATTGGAAGTATGACAAAGACAACAATAAGAATGTTGTTAATGATGGAGTTGTAGACACTGTTAAAACCAACTCAAAGCCCACAATATTCAACTTGGCTAGTGGCACACAAGCACTCAAAGTAGTTGAAGCTGCAGCTGAAAATCCTCCAAAGAAAACAAAAGAATGGTTCAAAGAGAAACCTTAGCTTTCCAAACCTAAAAATGACTTTACTCCTCTCGAAGAATCATACGAATCCACTTTCAAAAATTTGTTGGCAAATAATCTGATAACATTACCAGATAATTCCAGGCCATATGATCCAGAAGTCAAACCAAAATGGTGGAGAGAAAATGAATACTGTGACTACCATCGGAATAAAGGTCATAACACAAACAACTACATAAGCTCAAGCATGAGATTCAAAACCTCATAGACACTGGTAAAATTGTTGTCGGGAATCACCTGACCAATGCTGATAACAAAGCATTTAAGGACCCTTTACCTATTTACGAACAAGGTGAATCCTCAAATGCCAAAGGAGGTGCCAAAGTAAATTATACTTATACCAACAATGACAACATCATCAACATGATTGAGCCTTCCCAATCTGAATATTGCAATGTGATTATAGTCCAAGATAAACAAAATGAATCATGATATGCAAGAGCTATGACCCATTCCCAAAAGAAAGTCACTCTTCAAGTAGCTAGTTCTTCAACTCTGGCTCAAGCAACATCAAACCTACCAGCCTCGTCAAACAAACAAAAAGAATCAACATTTGATAAATTTAAAAGGCTAACTTCATCATCATCCTTTGGATATAGCATTGTTGAACAGTTGAAAAAGACAAACACTCAAATTCCATCTTTGAATTACTAAAAATCTCTTTTGCTCATAAAGAGATCTTGGACAATGCCTTGCTCACCACTAATGTTCCAAAAGATTTAGACATTGATCGGTTTCAATCCATGGTGGGTCATCTGACTTCACCTCACTATTTGACCTTCTCTGAAGAAGATGAAAACTCGCTAAATAATCCACATAACCAACCATTGCACATTGAAGCCATGATCCATAAACACTGAGTCAAACATGTTTTGATAGATGGAGGCGCGGGGTTGAATATATGTACTTACAATCTGCTTACACAACTAGGATTTTATGAAAATGTCATTGATCCAGTCAAGAAAATAACAATTAAAGCCTATGATGAAGAGGAAAGGACCTCTAAAGGTCTGGTATCATTACCAATCAGGGTGGGACCTATAGAAAGAGATATCATTTTCTAGGTACTTGATCTTCCTCTATCATACAATATCTTACTGGGCAAGTCCTGGATTCATAAAGTGAAGGCAGTTCCATCTACATACCATCAATGCTTAAAATTTCCTTATAACAGAGTTGAGGTCAGTATTCCTGCTGATACAAATGTCCCCTGTAATGCATTGACAAAAGGTGCTAATACCTTTGTGCCTCATAATAGAGCAACCTCTACAAATGAAGGTTCACAAGCTCTAATGAAAGATTTGGAAAAGAAATTGAAAATTACCAATACTAGCATGGATGGATACAAGATAGAACCAGTACTTTTATTAGTCTCTCTTCCTCCATCACCAAAACAGTTGGGCAAACCATCAAAGGCTATGAAAACATAGACTTCAACTCCAAATATCATATATGATGGTCTTTTTGTACAATCTTCTACTTCCCTGATAGATGAAATAGAAGAGGATGTTGTTCTAAAATGGATTTTTAAGGAAGATAGTGAAAACAAGGAAGTACGACATTGTGAGATTTCCTCAACACAATATGGTCCAGGCTACAAAATGATTCAACGCACGGGATATTCAGGTACTGGTCCCTTGGGAAAACATCAAGAGGGTATTATTGAATTGATTTAGTTGTAAACAAAATCAACAAATGATAAGGCTGGACTGGGGTACAATCCAAAAAAGACATCAGATCAAAAACATGCTCCTAAATATAAGTGGCAGAAAAGGATATTGCCTTCAACATTACAGGAAACAAACACTCAACAAACTCAAGCAGAGTGTGTAAAAGAAAAAGAGGAACCAACAATCAAGAAAGAAGAAACAGTCAGCACTCAAGCTTCGATTAGTGTCAGCTACAATAATACAAGGAGTTGAGGTCCCAGAGGATATAAGAGACGAAGTAGAAAGAATCAAAGAATTGTTTGCACCATTGAAAGTTCCAGTCACATACACTAGTAGGCAGCAAGTAGACAATTCAGAGATCGACTCAAATGAGTATGAATGGGGTCCTGACCACCTCTCAGATACATCCAGTACAGAAACTCCAGAAAATACTAGCAATATCATAGATGATACTCAAGAGTTGATGCGCATAAAACTAGAAAAGGAGATACAGGAAATTAGACTAAAAAGACAAGCAAACTATGAACAAGAATTGAAAGAAGGAAGAATATCAGAAAGTTTCTCATCTATTATGTACCCCTCTACTAAGATGGAAAAAATCAGGTATAGCACTACACAAGAAGAATTGGAAGCTACAGAAGCAGAACCAGACATCAGTCCAAAGGAAGCTGAATGAAGTAGATGACAGGAAGTCATAGAACCATCAAGATCATGTCAATAGGTGTGTCAGATACAAATGCTAAATGAGCCAAATCTTGAAGGAACTTGCAGCATTAAAGATATTGGTGTTGATACCATACATACATTCACTCAACCACTTGAAGAAGACTCGGAAACTTCATCCGATGACTCTGAGGACTTTGACAATAGTCCTGTTTATGACAATATCTACTCAGCATCAAACTCTGAATCCTCTGATATAAATAGCAAGAATCTATCTACTGTTCTTGTTACTGTCGAACCTTGATATGAAGTTCAACCTCGCTTAGAGAACGATGCCACAAGTAGGTCTATTGGATTAGGTCGACTAAATATTAATGTGCACTTTAATAATCATGTTT
Source organism: Cryptomeria japonica (assembly GCF_030272615.1). Taxonomy (NCBI): domain Eukaryota; kingdom Viridiplantae; phylum Streptophyta; class Pinopsida; order Cupressales; family Cupressaceae; genus Cryptomeria; species Cryptomeria japonica. Next base: position 862,901,755 of record NC_081409.1, on the reverse strand, counting down.
TGACTTTTCTTGATCTCGAGACATTTACGCAAGGTATCCTCCTAGACCTCGACTTTTTGACCCGCAGTTGTGATGACAATACCGTGAACTCTCTCAAACCTGTCCACACTCTATCCTTGGTACATCCATAATTAATTGACTGTAGTCTACAAGACCAACCCACGAATGTAACTTCTTTTACCAATGAGTATACGCTAGCCTATTACCTAAACGCGGTTGAACCCATGTACTCTTCCACCAGTGAACATAGTGAAAACATGACTGAAACAGATATCAAGTATCTTAGTCGCAAAAATCAGAAAAATAAAAATAAAAGATTTGATGGCGAAAACCACATTGTGGCGGTGTCAGAATCTAAAAAAGAGAAAATAAAGGACACACCTAAGGGTGAAAACCTCTATGAGGCACCTGAAGGTGAGATACTTGATATACTGCCAAGTCATTTTTAGGAAAGGTATTCTATATTGATCGAGCCAACTCAGCCGGTGAACATTGGGAGTCAAGAGACACCACACATCATTCATGTAGCTCAATCATTATGAGCAGAATAATTGAAATATTTCACTCATCTCTTTTTAGAAAAGAAGATCAATTTTGCATGGACATACTCTGATATGCCAGGCCTAGATCTTGATCTTATCATGCATCATCTTTCTATCACACTAGGAGTTAAACTAGTCAAGCAAAAACTCCGTAAGATGCACCCTCATGTGGCACTACTAGTCAAAGCTGAGTTAGAAAAAATGCTAAAAGCTGGATTTATCAGACCTATAGACTATGAGGAATGGATTTCAAACATAGTACCTGTATCAAAGGTAGACAAATCTATTAGGGTTTGCACAGACTTCAGAGATCTCAACAAAGCTTGTCAGAAGGATGACTTTCCATTACCAAACATTGATATGATAGTTGATATGACTGCTGGGTATGAGATGTACTCACTAATGGATGGATTCTCCGGTTATAATCAGATCAAAATAGCTCCTGGAGATCAAGAAAAGACAACTTTCACCTGTGCATGGGGAACCTTTTGCTGGAATGCCATGCCATTTGGGATGAAGAATGCATGAGCAACTTATCAAAGAGCAGTAACAACTATATTTCATGATATGATGCATAAGAATATGGAAGACTATGTTGATGACACTTTAGTAAAGACTATGAAGTAATCCACACATATTCAAGAGCTAGGCCCTATACTAGATAGAATGGAAAAATTCAAATTCCGGTTAAATCCAAAAAAGTGTGCATTCAGAGTGACATCTGGTAAACTACTTGGCTACATCATTTCAAAGAAGGGAATCAAGGTTGATCTTGAGAAGGTCCAAGCTATAATGGAAATGTCACTTCCGAAGAACATCAGTCAAATGAGAAGTTTATAGGGACGTCTCCAATCAATCAGACGCTTCATTTCTTAGCTGGCAGACAAAGCTCAACCTTTCACAAAAGTATTGAGGTAAAGAGTAATATACATCTGGGATCAAGAATGTGAACAACACCTTCAATGGATCAAAGAGTAGTTGTCCAATCCACCAATACTGATGCCACCAATTCAAGGAAAACTATTGATCTTATACATATCAGCCACTGATTCATCATTGGGGGCACTTTTGGCACAACAAGATGAAAATAAAAAAGAGAGAGCTATATATTACATCAACAGAACATTGGTGTCTTATGAAATGAACTACACTATAATAGAAAAAGCATGCTTGGCATTAGTCTTTGCATCACAAAAATTGAGACACTACATGTTGGCACATTCCATCAAGCTAGTAGCTAAGATTGATCCACTCAAGTATCTTCTCAAAAAAGCAACACTCACCAGAAGATTGGCAAAATGGGTCATGGTACTTACAGAGTTTGATATTGAATATGTGGAACGCAAAACCATCAAAGGACAGGTAATTGCAAATCAACTTGTTGAAGCTTCACTTGAGGACACTCAACCATTGCATATAGAGTTTCCAGATGAATCGATAATGCACCTTACTCAATAATCATGAAAGATGTTCTTTGATGGATCTTTCACCCAAAATGGTTCCGGTGCTGGAATACTATTTATCACTCCTAAAAAATATTCAATCCCGAAGGCTTACAAGATTCTTTTCCCTTGCACAAACAATATTGTAGAGTATGAAGCTTTGGTAAACAGGATCCAGCTAGCTATTGAATGGAAGGTTGTTGAATTACATATCTATGGAGATTCTCAACTAATTATCAATCAAATAAATGATACATATCAAACTCAAGATGAGAAACTTGATGAATAATGATGAATAGTAAGTACTCAATAGATACTAATAAGGTGGGTGAATCAGTATAGACAAAATCTCTCTCAAACCACTTTGACTGCAGAGACTGCACTAATTGGTAAACATGATCACCGATCTAAAACAAGGCACTATCGGTAAAACACATTGAGACTATGAAACACACAAACCAGTAACACTTAGATCTTCTCACAACCTAATCTCTCCTTTCCACTTTACCCATATGCATAAATAAGTAATACATCAGAAATATAAAGACCATTGGATCATCATGCATTACCACTTAACATAAAACACTAATCATCACACGAAAAAGCATCACACATGACACACTGATTTTTCACGTGGAAACCCAACTAGTAAAAACCACGGTGGGGATGAATACCCACAAGTTGTTCTTTGAACTCTTCTGAAGTCCGCTCTGTTAGGAGCCTAATCTGGTTAAGGAATTTACAATAGGTTCTGCTAGGAACCGATCCTGCTAGGGATCACCCGATTAAGGGATGGCTAAATACCTGGTTAAAGGTTAGAACCTTGCTAAAGGTTACCTCGGAAGAGGATTTGAAGAACTCAATGAATTTGAGTCACCCTGTTAAAGGATTTACAGAAAGCCTAGTAAAGCTACCCGGTTAAGGGATTTTCCAACTGCTGAAATGGTTAGAAGTCAATAGGTAATGCACTGATATGATAACAACACTCAATGCCAATGCAGATTCACTTTACTTCCTTTGCTTCTGCAATCACACTTTGTAGGTATCAACACACTTCTCCGGTCTAGCAAGAATCAAGTATCTCTTCACTTGGATACACACATAAAATTTGCCAACAACCTCATAATGCAAATCATCATCGACCTTATAGGAAATAGATAGGTTGGTAGCATGAACCCTAAACCCTAATCTTTTAGGTTATCAATATAGTTGGATCAATCCTGACTATTCAAACACATTGTATTGAATAAAATAGTCTTGAACAGATCTCAAGACGCTCTCCATCGTTCGTTCTTTGTCGCTTCTAGAAACTGGTAACCCATCACATGCTCTCCACCGTTTACTGAGACCTCGCACATTCCCGAGGTAGATAGGATCAATCTTCTTCATGCAAGATCGTCAAGAAAAATCCTTCATGTGCACAAGGTTGATGCGGAAACATGATTTGATCTTCATTTCAATGCTAACCCATCATAGGATTTCGTCTGTCGAATCACACAGACTTGGCATGCATCAACCAGAAACCCCAATACAAACTTTCCATATACCGGTTCACATACCGGTTCACTTTCTACATATACCGGTTCATTCCATCATACCGGTTCACACTTCATCATACCGCTTCACTTGTACCATCATACCGGTTTACTTGTATCATCATACCGGTTCACTTGCCAGGTTGCTTACTTCAATATACCGGTTCATACTTCAACATATTGACATCAATGACAACATACAATATCATCATGTCATCACACTTCTGCACATATGCCAACAATTTCCCCCTTTGGCATTGATGGCAGTATACAAAGATATCTCTCCACTTCACATCTTCTCCCCAATACTATAGATATCTTCTCCGCTCTCCGCTTCACATCTTCTCCCCCTTTGACAACAATGCCAAAGTGGAGGCACATACATCCATGTTCCACTATGATGCTCCCCCTGAGGAGTAGCATCCTTCAACACATCAATCCTGAAAAGATTTGACAATGCAATACCTGACTAATTTGGAGCACATACCTTTAGTTCACCTCTTGAAGGGGAAACACCCCTAATTCACCTCTTAAATAGGTAAATGTAGCCTTCGGTAGAGGCTTGGTGAATATGTCTGCTAACTGCTCCTTACTGGAAACATGTTCCAATACAACCTCTTTGTTCTGAACTTTCTCTCTCAAGAAATGATACTTGAGGTCAAAGTGCTTGGTTCTAGCATGCAATAACAAATTCTTGGAAATATTGATTGCACTTGTGTTATCACAAAATATGCTCACCGATTTAGATACAGGGACTTTGAAACCATTTAGTACATGCTTCATCCAAATTGTCTGAGTGCAGTTCATAAATGTTGCTACGTACTCTACTTCTGCTGTAGACTGAGAGATACAACTCTACTTCTTACTCGTCCATGAGACTAGTCTACCACCAAGAAAGAATGCACCACTAGATGTGCTTCTCCAGTCGTCCATGTTACCAGCTCAATCGACATCTATAAACACTTTGAGGTTGAAATCATTACTTCATGGATACCACAATCCATAGTCTACAGTTCCCTTCAGATATCTAAGAATTCGCTTGATAGCTACCAAGTGGGATTCTCTTGGACTTTTCTGGAAATGTGTAGCAATGCCCACTGCATGTGCAATGTTCGGTTTGTTGTGTACTACATAGTGCAACTTACCAATCATTGATCGGTAATCTTTCTCATTCACCAATGCTGAGTCATCTTCTTTTGATAATTTACAACCGGTCACCATTGGTGTGCCAACTGGTTTGTTGTCTTCCATGCCAAAGGTCTTCAACACCTCTTTGACATACTTGGACTAAGTGATAAAGATACCGTCTTTCATTTGTTGTATATGTAGTCCAATGAAGAACTTAATCTCTCCGATTAGTGACATCTCAAATTCCTTCTTCATCTCATCTACAAAGTCATGACTCATCTTGTCATCTCCACCAAAAATTATGTCATCAAAAAATACTTCACAGATTAGAATCTGATCTCCTACTGACTTCAGATAGATATTGCTATCTTCACTTGTTCTTTCAAATCCAATCTTCACAAGATAGGAGTGTAAACGTTCATACCATGCTCTAGGTGCTTGCTTCAATCCATACAAGGCTTTATGTAGCCTACACAGGAGTGTAAACGTTCATACCATGCTCTAGGTGCTTGCTTCAATCCATACAAGGCTTTATGTAGCCTACACACCATGTCACTATCTTTTGATAGGGCAAACCCATCTGGTTGTTCTATATACACCTCCTCTTCAAGTATCCCATTTAGAAATGTAGATTTTACATCCATCTGATACACTTTCAATCCCTTGAAGGTTGCATATGCAAGAAGCATTCAAACTCCTTCCAATCTAGCTACTGGAGCAAAGGTTTCTCCATAGTCTTCTCCTTCTTCTTGAGCATATCCCTTACATACCAATCTGGCTTTGTTTCTTACCACTATGCCATCTTCATTAAGCTTGTTTCTGAAAACCCATTTGGTGCCAATAACATTTTTATGCTCAGGTCTGGGTACCAAAGACCATGTACCATTCTTTTCTATCTGGTCAAGTTCCTCTTCCATAGCCTTGATCCAGTCTTCATCTTTATGTGCCTCTTTAAATATTTTAGGCTCAAATTCAGAGATCATGCAAGAATTTTCACTGACCTTTCTTCTTGTAAGAATTCCTGCATCCTTATCTCCTATGATCTGCTTTGGATCATGATTCAGCTTTACATACCTAGGAATGATCTTAGCTGTTTCCTCTTCATCCTCATCTTCATCAGCATCAACATCTACCAATGTAGGAGAATTGTTATTGGTACTAGGCTATTTTGCAACCGGTTCCCAGAAGGTTACAACCGGTTCATCTACCACTTGCTCACTGTCGGTTTTCTTAGGTTTCTCAAAGGTTTTATCAACTCTAACATTGATACTTTCGACAATTCTTTGAGTCCTATTGTTAAAACACTTGAGAGCTTTTCTCTTGGTGGAATACCCTAGGAATATTCCCTCATCACATTTTGCATCAAACTTGCTCTAGTGTTCACTCCTCTTGATATAACACTTGCTACCAAACACTCTAAAGTAGCTTACTATAGGAGTCTTACCGATCCAATACTCATAAGGTGTTTTATCCTTACCTTTCTTGATGAGTACTCGGTTCATAGTGTAGACTGCAGTGCTCACCACTTCTCTCCAAAAAGTGTGAGCAACCTTTCCTTGAATCAACATTGTTTTGGTTGCTTCAACTACAGTCCGGTTGTTCCTTTCTGCTAGACCATTTTGTTGTGGAGTCCGGGGGGCAGACAGTTGCCTCTTGATGCCATTCTTTTCATAGTACTTATTGAATTCTTCAAAGGTGAACTCACCTCCTTGATCGGTTCTAAGGCATTTGATTCTCTTACCATTTTCCTTTTCAACTAGTGCTCTGAAGGCTTTGAACTTCCCAAAAGCTTCAAACTTGTCTTTCAAGAATGTGACCCACATCATTCTTGAGCAATCATCAGTAAGAATCATAAAGTACCTATCTCCTTGAACACTCCTAGTTTTCATAGGACCACACAAATAAGTATTCACAAGATCAAACAAATTTTCTGCTATGAAAAATTTACCTTTGAAGGTTAAGGAAGACATTTTCCCCAGTTGAGATTCTCTGCACAAAGGATTCTCTGGTTTGTTCAGCACAAGCATTCCTCTAACTGCCTTGGTCTTACTGGCCTTCACAATATTATCAAAATTTACATGACATAGTCTCCTATGCCATATCCAACTGTCATCAAACTTAGCCATTAGACATTGGCTGATATTTGCATTTAACTGAAATAGGTTACCTTTAGTTTGCATACTGGTGGCCATCAGTTCACCACTCTTTCCTTTTATTTTGCACAGTCCATCTTTGAATTCTAGAGTGAGTCCATTATCATTTAGCTGAGCAACACTCAGAAGGTTATACCTGAGACCTTCTACCCAATACACATTGTCAGCACTGATTTTTCCATTTAGAGAGATGGACCCTTTTCCTTTTACCATACAAGGTGCATCATTACCAAGTCGGACTACACCTCCATCATACTCTTCCAGAGACAGAAACTTTCTCCAGTCACCAGTCATTTGGTGAGAATAACCACTGTCAATAATCCACTCATTGGAATTATCAAAGCGGGAGACAAGAGCCTTATTGTCCGACACATCTTCCTTAATAACTACAAATATTATGTCTTCACTTTCTTCATCTTCTGATTCATCATCAGTGACACCTTCATCAACTGCAACAAGACAGTTTCTCCTATTTCCTCCTTTGAACTTTTTGAACCTCTTAGGTTTGTCCTTATTATCACCATTAGGACAGTTAACAATAATGTGTCCAATCCTATTGCAAGAAAAGTATTTCAAAGGGAGCTTACCTCTGTATTTACTAGTTCCCTTAGGAAGTCTCTTGGCTAGAAGAGCTTCAAATTCCATCAAGATTTCTTCATCATCCATATCTCTGCTTTTTCTTGGTTCACAACTGGTACTCACTTCTTTACCCTTTCTAGATAGTGCAACATATGCTTTAAAAGCTTAATCAACCTTCTGAACACTATCATCATAACTGTTTAGCTCATAAGTGGTCAACTTAGCAATGATAGATTCAAGGGACACCTTTGTCTTGTCAATAGATCTCAACTCCTGAATAGCGACAACACTTATTGCATAGACCGGTAATAAGGTTCTCAAAACTTTGCTAACAATGGTGGAATATTCCATTGTACCTCCTGCACTCTTGATGTCTCCAACAACAATTTTAATCCTTATCCCATATTGTTGAATGGTCTCTCCTTCAACCATCTGCATATCTTCAAACTTTCCTCTAAGGCTTTCTTGCTTAGCTTGCTTCACATTCTCATCACCGCCATATATAGACTCCAGAGTATCCCATACATCTTTGGGATTGTCTTTTTCCTGAACAACTATAAACTCAACATCGGATAGGCTGTTGATAAGAGATTCCATTACTTGCCCATTCTCCTGAATTTCTCTTCTTTGAACATCGGTGAGAGTACCAGTAGGGACAACATAAGTGTTCTCAATATAGCTCCAGTGTTGAGCACCCATGCTTTTAATGTATATCTTCATTCTGTCCTTCCATATCTTAAAGTTGTCTCTGTTAAACTTAGGACCTTCCCTCTTCATCATTAGAATAGGATCTTTTCCTCAAGTGGTTAAGCTTATAACATAGAGGACCTGGAGGACACTCTAATACCAATTGATGAATAATGATGAATAGTAAGTACTCAATAGATACTGAGAGGGGGGGGGGGGGGTGAATAAGTATAGACAAAATGTCTCTCAAACCACTTTGACTGCAAAGATTGCACTAACTGGTAAACAGGATCACCGATCTAAAACAGGGTACTACTGGTAAAACATGGCGAGACTATGAAACACACAAACCGGTAACACTTAGATCTTCTCACAACCTAATCTCTCCTTTCCACTTTACCCATATACATAAACAAGTAATACATCAAAAATATAAAGACCACTGGACCAACATGCATTACCACTTAACAGAAAACACTAATCATCACACAAAAAAGCATCAAACATGACATACTGATTTTTCATGTGGAAACCCAACTGGAAAAAACCACGGCGGAGATGAATACCCACAAGTTTTTCTTTGAACTCTTCTGAAGTCCACTCTGTTAGGACCCTAATCTGATTAAGGACTTTACAATAGGTTCTGCTAGGAACCGATCCTGCTAGGGATCACCCGGTTAAGGGATGGCTAAATACTCGGTTAAAGGTTAGAACCCTGCTAAAGGTTACCTCGCAAGAGGATTTGAAGAACTCAATGAATTTGCGTCACCCTGTTAAAGGATTTACAGAAAGCCTGGTAAAGCTACCCGATGAAGGGATTTTCCAACTGCTGAAATGGTTAGAAGTCAACAAGTAATGCACTAATATGATAACAACACTCAATGCCAATGCAGATCCACTTTAGTTCCTTTGCTTCTGCAATCACACTCTGCAGGTATCAACACACTTCTCCGGTCTATCAAGAATCAAGTATCTCTTCACTTGGATACATGCATAACATTTGCCAACAACATCATAATGCAAATCATCATCGACCTTATAGGAAATAGATAGGTCGGTAGCATGAACCCTAAACCTTAATCTTTTAGGTTATCAATACAGTCGGATCAATCCTGACTGTTCAAACACATTATATTGAATAAAATAGTCTTGAACAAATATCAAGACATTCTCCATCATTCGTTCTTTGTCGCTTCTGGAAACTGGTAACCCATCATGTGCTCTCCACCGTTTACTGAGACCTCACACATTCCCGAGGTAGATAGGATCAATCTTCTTCATGCAAGATCCTCAAGAAAAATCCTTCATGCGCACAAGGTTGACGTGGCAACATGATTTGATCTTCATTTCAATGCTAACCCATCACAGGATGTCGTCAATCGAATCACACAGACTTGGCATGCATCAACCAAAAACCCCGATACAAACTTTCCATATACCGGTTCACATACTGGTTCACTTTCTGCATATACCGGTTCACACTTCATCATACCACTTCACTTGTACCATCATACAGGTTTACTTGTATCATCATACCGGTTCACTTTCTAGGTTGCTTATTCAATATACCAGTTCATACTTCAGCATATTGACATCAATGACAACATACAATATCATCATGTCATCACACTTCTGCACATATGCCAACAAAACTGTGCCTTATAAGAGGATGGTTGATGATCTCAAGAAGTATTTTACTTTTGTATCATTCCAGTAGATTCCCAAATCAGCAAACAAAGCAGCAGATGCTATGGCCACCTTGGCATCTATACCCGAGTTACAGGAATCTAATTTTCGCTTTGAATTCCTGGTGGAAGAGTTACATTACCCTGCCTATGATTCTCCTGAGTCCCAGATAGTCTGTTCTATTATTGGACATGACTCATCTCAATATAACCATATTTACTCTTATCTGTGTGACCAAATTGTTCCAGAAAATCTTAACCATAATGAGAAAAGGAACTTAACCCGAAATGCTTCACGGTATGTCATCATTGCTAGTAATTTGTTTAGACGAAGTTTGGACGGTACATTGCTTAGGTGTCTAGAAAATGAAGAATCTAAACAAGCATTATCGGAAGTCCATGAAGGTATTTGTGGATCTCATTTGAATGGTCTTACTTTAGTTTGGAAACTACTACGGGCAGGCTACTATTGGCCAAACATGGAGAAAGAAACTATTAAATTTGCTAAGACTTGTGAGAAGTGTCAGCTACATGGAAATCTCATACATGCTCCAGCAAGGGATCTCATACCCTTCATCACACATTGGCCTTTCCAACAATGGGCCTTTGATCTGATTGGTCAGATCTATCCTGCATCATCCAACAGACACAAGTTTATCATAATTGCCACTGAGTACTTCACTTAGTGGGTAGAAGCGGTTTCGCTCATCAAAGCAACCGGTAAACAAGTAGCTCTGTTCATTCTAAACCATATCATTTGTAGGCATGGGATACCTTTGTCCATCGTGACTGAAAATGGAGGAAAATTCAAGAATAAAGATCTGGACGATCTCTATGAGAAATTCGAAATTAGACAACACTGGTCATCTGTATATTACCCTCAAGGTAATGGACAACCTGAGGCATCTAGCAAAAACTTGTTGACTATCTTACACAAAACAATAAACAAATCTGGGAAGGATTGGCATCTGCAGCTCAATCCTGCATTATGGGCTTACAGAACAAGTATCAGAACACCTACTGGGGCTACACCTTTCTCTTTGGTGTATGGGTCTGAAGCAATATTACCTATTGAATTAGAAATACCATCTCTAAGAGTTTCTTTGCAAGGTCTTGTTACTGATGAAGACTATAGGATATCTAGATTGCAAGAACTCAAATTGCTAGCTGAAGGTTGGCAAGTGGCGTTTGATCATCTCAGAGTGTATTGAAAGAGAATGTCCAGAGGATATAACAAGAAGGTTCGACAGAGAGAATTTTAGGTTGGTGACCTAGTTCTGAGAGAAAATCCTAAAAATCAACAGTTTCGAGACAACAAAGAGAAGTTTGAACCCAACTAGCTGGGTCCCTACATCGTCAATGCAGTATTTGGCTCTCATGTCTATCACCTCTCAACATAGGAAGGAGAACAACTCCATGAACCGATTAACACCATCCATTTGAAGAAATTCTTCACTTAGCATTCTCTACTTCAGCAACTTGTATAGCTGAAAAATGTCTTGGAAAAAATCATTAAAATCATAAAAAGTCCTTAAAAAAAAAAAAATGCTCTGGTGAAAACCTGGTAAACAGGCACTTTGGTAAAAAAAAAAATGAATCTTTGCCAAGCAGGTGAAAACCTGGTAAACAGGCGCCTCTTGTACTCAACGTTCCATCTATCAACGCAACATTGACATTTCTCGCTTTCATGCATCTTTATTATCGCTTGTACATATATTTCAGTCACTTTTGTGACATCATGGTTTGTTGGAACCCTCATGGCTTGAAACTAATCAATGTCCTAGTCTTAGGGTAATTGAATGAGCAATTTACATGTCCTAAGCAATATCAACCAAGTCATCTTTCCGTCAGTGAAACCTGGTCATCCACTCTGAGTTAGTCACCTATCTCCTAACTACCAAAGAGTTTTTATCACTGAGTACACAAGCAAAACAACAAAATTGAAAACAATCACTAAACAGTTTGAGCTATGAATGAAAATTTACTTTGTATGTTGTCTTTTATAATGATTTTTGATTATTATCCCTCTGAGTAACTCGAGGAAGTCTATCTTGACTAAGAGAAGCAAGGATTGGGGACATAATATTTTCTTTGTTTTCTGCTTGCAGGAGTGATTCCAATGATCTGGAAACATCTAATAAGATGGGTGTCTGTGATAAGAGCCTTCACATCAAGGTGAAATCACCACACATACCTCAACTCCGCTTATTTGTATGCTACATGAAAGTTCCCATCATTTCTTTGTCTGTTTTGAGGGAATTTCTTTATCACACAATCCGGGTCCCTGCAAAATCTATCCAAGGATATGAACGAAAAAAGGGTCATTATGGACAAGATAATTAATAGTGCACATGAAAAGAAAGGAACTCTAGTCTGCCTGTTATGTTTGTTATGCTCAGTGATGAAACTTAAGCATTTTAAATCTAGTGACTAGGTTTAGGTTGCATTTCATTTTGCATCTCATTTTTCATTTCATTCTGTATTTTGTGAATTTAGAGTGATTTTGGTATTGTAATAATCTCTTTATCTTCTAAATGAGAGTTGGATGCATCAACATTTCTTTAGCTAAGTGGTCTCTTTTTCATCATTTCTCTGATCGAGTATTTATGTTTTGAGATGTTAGCTGCATACATAAGCATCTTATATAGATCCATACATTTCATTATTACTCATTTTCTTTCACCTTATTGCATAGAAAAATAATTTTTTGCATTACTCATTACTCATGTGCATTCATTTATTTGCATAAGAAAAGAAACAAAAATAGACATTCATAATTACTTGCATTACATACATCCATACTGAAAAGATATGCATACATATAGAATAAAGCATATAGAAAGCATCTCATAGTCGAATCAACACAAGTACAATAAAGTCAAATCAGATCTCATATATATATATATATATATATATATATATATATATATATATATATATATATATATATATATATATATATATATATATATATATATATATATATATATTGTATAAAGTCTCAGAGTACAAAACAATGTCAACTAACATATAAAATCTCTCATCAGAGCAAGAATCGTAAATGATACAAAAAAATGGGTGTGTCTACAAAATAATCTCAAAGCTACAAAAATAATATCTAGCTCTCGGCCTCTCCCTCATCGCCAGGTGGTGGAGGAGGAGGAGCCTACTGACCAGGATCCTGACGAAGTGCTCGTGCTCCCTCTGATCGTGCCATGTACTGCGAGTATGGAACAACGTGCTGCACAACTGGAACTGCTACGCTGTAAGCTACAACATAATAGGCTGCCCTACTCATCTGATGGAGTACCTCCTACCACAAAGAGTCTCACTCTGCTCTTATCTATACTACCTGTTAGTCTCGCTCCACCAGTTGAGTCTGTGCCACTGTCAACTATGACTACAGATCCGCTAGGTGTGCTCTCATCGACCGTGCTGTGTCGGCCCCTGCTCCCTCGCAGGCTCTCCACCCCCATCTCCACCTCCAGCTCCACCCTACTCCTCCCGTCTCTGCCTAACCTGTCTAGGAGATACTCACTCCTCCTCACCTCTACCCAACCTAACACCAACACTCCCTAGGGATCCACACTCACCCCTCTGATGTCTACCTCCAGCTGGAACCCTACTGCTACTAGCACCAGGATCACCACCTGCCCACCTCGGAGCCTTGACTCCTTGTCCCTGTCCCTGTGTGGGGGCATCATCCTCAACCTCCTCTATATGAGGTGCCTACTCAGCCGAATCAGTGAATCTAGGGGATGGATTCCGCTAGAACCAATCTCTGCACTAGGGTAATACCCCCACATCTGCAATGTCATCCATGTAATCCCACCTGAGGCACTATAACCCAGTCAACTCCTGCAAACCTAGGGTGTAAGATAACCTTGGTGCCCATCCCCGCCTCTCCTCATCCACATATCGTGCATATGCAGTGAACTCCTTTGAGATCCCTTGAGGTCTACCATACTGCCTCATCACTCAAGAAACCACAAATCACTCAACCACAGTCTGCGATCTACCAATAAGTGGGCGAGTCACGAACAAATCTTTGCGAACAATCCTCCAATCATCCCATGACTCTAAACCCCTGTAAGGTCTCCATATCACGTCAATCAAATCATCCAGCTACCATCTCCAAAAATCTATCTTGCCCAAATGGGGCTGAGTAACATAACTTGAATATCTATATACAAAGGGCTAACCAGGATCCCTGCCATCATCTACAATCGGCCTGCATACTGGGAGGTGCTCCCAGGCCCATACCTATAAAATCAATACTCCGGTAGCCATGCTCTTCCCCTCCCTATAAACAATCTCATGCATCTCGCAATACATGTGGGCCAATATACATGAACCCCAGCCTAACCTCTGAGGGGTGTCAATAAACCTCTCCAGCATCCTGCCCCATCCACACAAAAATCCCTGTTGTCCCCTGTCCGGCATAAGAAAACAACCGATAAACCCTGCCAAGATGCAAGCAAGTGGAAAATACTCACTATACCCTCTCATCATCACGTCCCAATTGATAGAACACGTCAAAATGTCAGGATCACTGAAAATATGTTTGACAGCTAGTAACCCAGGAAGCTGCGCTGCATCATAATCTACCTTACCCCCAGCAAAAGGGATACAGAGAATCCTGTAAACATCCTCGGGAGTGATGGTCATCTCCCCAACTGGAAAATGAAATGTGTTATGCTCAGAATGAAATCTCTCTACAAGTGCCGTGAGCATACCGTGATTCACACAAATATCAGGTAAATCAAGAAGGTGGGTGAATCCGCACAAACCAATATGTGCCTCGTCAACATCTGACAGCTGTCGCACTAAAATCATTGTCGATGGATAGATGCATCTGAAAAGAACATGAGGCAATAGAACTTGCAAAAATCAAACAACAAAGCATCAAAAATCATTTCAAATAAGCCTACAAGAGAAGTAAAACATCACACAAATTCAACTACGTTAATTGCCAAATCAAAATTTCAAGTTTGCACCTTCAAAAATGCTCACTGTTTTCCAAACGATAAAACACACAAGGGCAGAAACTCGTATGAGTCGGGAATAGGCCTCGTACGACAAAAGACTCCCATACGATACAAGACTAGACCTAGGACGACAAAAGGGGCTCTTCTGAATGTTGTCGTACGATACAAGGGTAGGTCTCAAACGATAAAACTAGTAGGCTTAAATGACAAAACAAACTTCATCAGTTTGTCGTATGAGACAGGATCCTATCTTGCATGACAAAACGAGAATGGCCGACTTTAAACATGCCAAAAATTGAAAAAATCAACAAAAAAATTCAAAAATAAAATGAATAACTGGCTTAAGATAGATCACTTACCGCTGGCTCATAGTTGCGTGATTGATTATGTCATCTCTGGCACTCGAATCGATGCTCATGAGTGGGAACTACCTTTTTTCTTCATAGAAGGCTTTTTGAATTTTCAAACTTGGAGGGTTAAAATGAATTGAAAATGACACTTTTACCCCATATATAGCCAAAACCCTAATTTTTCAACTTGCTCCGATGGACATGAAAATTGTACCCTTAGCTAATTTGCCCATTCTGATTCTATTTTCAGGATCGAAATCAAAATATGAGATCATTTTCCTAGTCAATTTCACAATTTGGACCCCTTAGCACTTTTTCATCAAAAGGTCATTCTTTCTTCAAATTGCGCCCAATTTCTTATGAATCAACGCTAAATCTCAATTTCTTATCAATCAATGTTGAATTTTAAAAAATTCCTCAAAATCAATTTATTCTCAAATAATTATCATCACCAAAAATTGCCTATAATCATGTACCCTTGCTATCTTTCGATTTCGCTCCCGAGGGGGCATACTCATGACCTCATGACCTCATATCTTCAAAGACGAGAAAATTTTCAAATCTTCATCAAAAAGTCGAGCAAAAATATTTTCAACTAAAGAAAATCAAACAAATTCTTATTGCTAAGGGGCATATCAGCTTCATCACTTCATATCAAGTTGAGATCTCTCGATCATCTGAATCGAATCAATCGCTAGGGGCATATCAGTTTCATTGCTTCAAATTAAGCTGATATTTGTCTTCATCTGAATCGGTCTCTTAACATTAATCAGTTTCATCACTTTTCATCAAGCTGATTATTCGTTTAAACTCAATCAAAAGTTTAAAGAGTATCTTTGATCACGCGCTCAATCTAAGTAGGTATTCAGTTTCATCACATCAAATCAAGCTGGACAGTTTATCTTCGCTCATCATGTCTTGATCCATCAAGTTCAAGATCGATTTTATCTTCGCTCACTACGTCTAGTTCAATCAAGTTCTAGATCAGTAAGATCTACTTCTTGATCAATCAAGTTCAAGTTCGGTATCTTTGCTCTCTATTGTTCCTAGTTAAATCAAGTTCAGGATGAGTTTCGCTTTAATCGGACTATGTTCAGCTTCATCGCTTCAAATCAAGCTAAACACCTTGCTCTTTATCTGGTTCGTGATCAATCAAGTTCAGAACTGGTATCTCATAGACATCAAATATTCTTTGAACCAACGCGATGCTCGTGCATTAATTCAAAGAGGGGCAAATGTAATACCCTAAAATTGGTCCTCTAAACCATGGTCCCCCAATCTCGACAACATCACCAAGGTCCTAACCAAAGGCAATTAAATCAACTTTGAGCACATTATTAATTCTTTAATCATCAAATGTCACATAGCAAATCAATTACTCAATATTAATTAAATATTTATTGAATTAATTAAATCATTCCAAGAATATCATTTTGATCAATTATCCTGTTTAATTTATAAAACATCCTAGCATATTTAACTAGTTAATAAATTTGCCATTTAATCATGCAAAAAAGGAATTAATTTATTACAAAAGAGGAATTAATTACAAAGCAAGAGTTGAATTGAAAATAAAATAGAAGAATTGAATTGAGAGAGAAATCAAACTTGAGATATTATTTCTTTTTCTAAATTGAGAACTTGAAATTAGAAAAGCAATTAATTGAATTATTGACTATTCTCTAAAATTAGAACTCAAAGCTTTTTAGAAAAAGAAGTTTAGTTGCATTGAAAAGACTCTTTTCTTGAATAAATCAAAGAATTGTCTATTTTTACCACAATTGCATGAAATTAATTGAATATATTTCTAATGCAACTTGAAATTCCTATCTAAATGCATTTCAATTAAACTATAATTGGAATCTATCTCAAGGTTAATTGAACCTGATTTCTCAATTATTTCAATTAATCTTAAATTGATCTTTTTCCTTCATCTCTCTTGTAATTCTCTATAAATTCAGCCTTTAGCTCTCACCCAAATCACCCCAGAGATACTTGAGAAACACCTTCGAGATTATTATTATGCTGATTTTTCTTTGGAGTCTTTGAAGATCTTGTGCTTGCTTTTTTGAGATTATTGCATCTTAGTTTAGCTTTTTGCATATTTAGTTTATTTTATTATTTCTTGAATTATTCATCCATCTTGCATCCATATCATCTCATATATATTAAATCCTTCGTTTGGGTGTAGTCTAGTCACTGGTATTGCTTATAAAAATCTGAGAGCAATCTTATACTCGCATCTTTTAGAAGGTAATTAGTCACTTTGTTATGGTTTATTATTTATTGATTATTGATTTACTAACCATACATGTAATGACTTAATTGAAGTGTTGTGCTTGCAACTATCAGACTTATTTCACATTTTCACACACATAGTCATCACTTCTCCCTCCCATCCTCTCTCTCCAATCTAGGTTTCTTCATTTCCTTCTACCTCACTAAATATCCATTTGTGTCTCATTAATCACCCTCTATCTATCTTACCACTCCCTCTCACCATATAGATATCTCACCTCTCTCTCCTCTCTAGGTTTCTCCTTTCCTCTCTACCTCTCTATATCTCCATCCATGTCTTATTGCCCACCCTCTATCTATCTTACCACTCACTCTCTCCCCATCTAGATATCTCACCTCTCTATTTTCCCCCTCTCTAGTTCTCTCCCTCTCTCTCTCTCCATCTCTCTCTTTATAACCATTACCCATCTCCCTTTATGAACTATCTCCTTCTCTTCTCTGTCTCTCTATCTTTCCTCACTTCTTTATCTACCCAAAACTCTAGACCTGTCTCTTTCCCTCCTTACCCCCATCTCTATCCCTTCCTCCTTCTCTCTTCCATCTACCTCTATTATTGTTTCTATCCATTCTATCAATCACAACCTATCCATCCCACACATTCTCTTTCCCCCATCCTTATGTCTCTCCATCCCTTCATATTTACTTCTCTTAGTTATATCTCTCCTATTGTAACTCTCACCCTTTTATCCCTATGATCTAGGTCTCTCACATCTATATCTGTCTCTCCTCTCTAGTTGTTTCCCACCCTCTCCACCTCTTTATTTGTTTCATTAACTCTCTTTTTTATCTTTGTGAACTTATCTCTATCATTTTACTCTCCCTCTCCCTCTCCCTCACCTCTCTCCCTCTTCCCTCTCTAGGTTTCTCACTAGCTCCTTATCCATGTCTTCCTCCCTCTCTCTTTATCCCTCTCTTTCTCTTTGTTCTTCTCTCTCCCCCTCTCCTCTCCAGGTCATCAACTCTCTCCTCTTCTACCCCCCTCTATATATCTCACCCCTCTTTCCCAATCTTGGTCTCTCACCTCTCTCTTACGTACTAGGTCTCTCACCTCTCTAGTTATATCCCACTATATAGATTGAGAGGTGATAGACCTAGAGGAGGAGAGAAAGATGAGTGACTTACATGGGGATAGATAAAGTTGAGATAGACATAAAAGAATAAAAGAGGAGATAGGTGATGACCTAGAGAGGGGAGAGAGAGAGATAAAAACAAAAAGAAAGAGAGGGATAAGGAGAGAGGGAGGGAGAGGTAGACATGGAGTGATTAAGATACCCTGAGAGGGGAGATGTAGATAGTTGAGGGAGGGGGAGAAGAAAATGACAGAGATAAGTTCACAAAGAGAGACAAAGTGGGGTAAGGAGGTAAGGAGAGAGGTGGAGAGGGATGGAAAGAACTAGAGACGTGAGAGATATAGAAGTGAGAGACCTAGAGTTTGGGAAGAGAGAGGTGGATAGGGAGGAAAATAGGAGTGATAGACATCTCCATTTGTGAAATATCTCCTCTTCTCTCTCTCATACTAGGTCTCTCACCTCTATGTACCTTGGTTCAAGATTTCTTTCCTCTAGATCTCTCCACTCTCTAGTTATTTCCCACCTTATCCGTATCTATCTTTTCTTCCTTACCCCTCTTTCTCTCTTTGTGAACTTATCTCTCTCATTTTCTTCTCTCCCTCACCTCTCTACCTCTCCTCTCTCTAAGTCTCTTAGTCACTCCTTGTCTACCTTTCCCTCCCCCATTTACCCTTCTCTTTCTCTTTCTTCTTCTCTCTCTCCTCTTCTCTCCCCCTCCTCTCTCTAAGTCATCCTTGCCCCTTCCCCTATATAGGGTTTAGGTAATAGGGTGTAGAATATATGGTTTAGGGTATAGGGTTTAACATACAATATTGATGGTATAAGGCTAACAATATTGGTTGCATTGATACTTCCTTCTATCTCTCCATGTTACTCTTTCTCTCCTCTCTCACCTCTCTTTACCCTCTCTTGGTATCACTCTCTCCCTTTGTTCCACTCTCCCTCTCTATCTCACCCCTCCTCCTTACCCCCATATCTATCTCCCTCCCCCACTCTCTCTTATTATATCTCCCTCTCTTATTTTCTCTCTCCATTAACCAGGTTGTCACCTCTCCCTCTGATACACTCTCTCCCATCTCTAGGTTTCTCCATTCCTCTCCACCCATGTATCATTACCCACCTATCTTTATCCCCCTCCACTCTCTCTCTCCATCTAGGTCTCTCACCTCTCTCCCCCTATAGGTATCTCACACATCCCCCTTATCCCTCTCCCTTTATGAACTCTCTCCTCTTCTCTCTCTCCCCTCACTTCTCTATCTCCTCCTTCCCTAGGTTCCTGACTCACTCCATGTCTACCTCTCCCTCCATACCTTCTTACTCCTCTCTCCCTCTCTTTGTCTCTCTCTCTGTTCTTTTTCCTCTCCTCTTCTCACTCCCTTCTATTTATAGGTCATTACCCCTCCCTCCAATTTATATGTGTTGGAGTCCAAGAACATTGAGAGGGGGGGTGAATTAGTGTTCTACCAGAAAGTTCAATTTTAACCTTATTAAAACATGCATACACCAACCGGTATATCGATACATATAGAATTGAAAGAAGTAAAGCAACGAATAAGCCAATCACATAAATGAATACCGTAACACACAAAAATATACGTGAAAAACCTCAAAGAGGAAAAACCACGGTGGGATTTGTGACCCACAATATCAATCCACTAGCCATATGAAGAGATATTACAAAATATAGGGGCCTGTACTTGCAGGAAGGCTTACATCCTAGAGCACACCGCTCAATCACAAAATGAGCATCACTGACTACATAAAAATCTAGATTACAATCTGGATAAATGATTGAACTGCAAAGATAGCATCTTCTATTCCTGAATATAGTTCCGGTTAAGCTCTGTCTGTTCCAGTCTAAAACCCTTAACCCTATACCGAAATATCCCTTTATATAAATATCCTCACATACACGATCTCTCTCATATATTTCACATCTCTTATATTATTTCCTTCTAGATACATATCCTCATACCATACTATATCTCAAAATGGTCTAACCTATTGACTTATATACCCTTTACAAATCAACATGCCTTATGTCGGCTTACAAAGATAATTACAATATGAATATACATGTCGGCTAGATAACATAAATACATGAATATCAAAAACAATTGTCGATGCCAGATCCAAAAGATGTTGGCCTCCAATACTGATAACCTGATTCTAAACCATGTCAGCCTACATTGCCAGTAACCAAAGAATTCTATCCAACCTGTCGGTGACAGTGTCGATGAAGTGTCTGTGAAGTGCCTACCAATAGACAACTAACCTAAAATATGAAGCCGAAACAAAATACCATGTTGCCATCAATGACAACATATTGAAACCAACCAATTGAGTTTCAATTGCCAACAATCTCCCCCTTTGGCATTGATGGCAACACTCATGTGAAAAATAATCATGGTTTTTAACTATTGGTTTCATCTTGCGCTTGCTCCCCCTGAGCTGAATATTCATTTGTACAAAATACTCCATATACTCCCCCTAATGTATACAATTCCCTTTTTTCTTTTTTCTCTTTTTCACATCAATACTCTCCCTCTTTGACATCAATGCCATAAAAAATACCAAAGGTCCAAAAACCAGGATGAAGAATGAAAGACTATACAATGAATATCCCAAAAATACCTTACTGGAGCTGAATGTATTTGAAAATATCTGGATAGGCCTT
Source organism: Cryptomeria japonica (assembly GCF_030272615.1). Lineage (NCBI taxonomy): Eukaryota > Viridiplantae > Streptophyta > Pinopsida > Cupressales > Cupressaceae > Cryptomeria > Cryptomeria japonica. The sequence goes on along the minus strand of NC_081409.1, from coordinate 862,880,621 downwards.
CTCAAAAATCCCAAGATAAGTATCCCAACCAGATTTGAAAGTGTCGGAAATAGATACTAGTCCATGTAGCATATGGGCAAATGACTCTTTCTCATTTAACTTTGCCGGTGTGGGCTTACCAACCATATCTATACACTCCTTTTTATGTACACCTAATGAATCTAATCAGGGACTCACTAAACCTCTAAGACTTCTGGCTCTTCTTACGATTTTGTATTTTTCCTTCTCAAGAGCAAAAACTTGGGCTTCCAAAACCAAAATCCGACCATCAATAGATGTAGTCAATGAATTCAATCCATCAAAAGAATTTGCTATACCTACAATCTCCTCTTGAATATCCTTAATCTTTTTATCTATCTAAGCTGTGAGAAAACCTGTATTACAACATACTCTGTAGACATTAGAATACTACATTAAATAATTATCTATCAATTTCAATTTATCATTGATTTCCTTCCTTTTAGACTCAATCATTTGATCAAATGTAGCTTTCTTTGCATGTACAAATCTCTCCAGTGCTTGCCGGTTTGATATCTTCTGTAAAGACTGAAAATCCTTTGAAATGTGCTCTGTGATAGTATTAAGCTTGCCGAATGGGCTTGCTTCATTGTCAAACTTACACTCTAGGACAAGCCTATGCAAAACAATGATAGACTAGTCAATAACACATTTATCCATAGAACCTTCCTTCATCATTTTCTGTGCAGCCATCATCACGAGTTCAGCAGAACTCATCTCGGTTATGCTTTTCTTTTCAACCTGTGAGGTGTCAATTGACAACAATGATGGACTCACTAGCGGTTCCCTATCGGATTCCCCTTTCTTCTCCTCTGATGTTTTAACCTTTATATCTTCCTCACTTGCACCGCTGGCTTCACCACTTGGTGTAGTCCCAGTAACTATTGGTTCCTCCCTAGGAATCATAGCCTCATCCTATACAATCTGATCTAGAGGAATATTATCCTCAACATTAGTAACCTGCTCATTATCAACCTTTACACTCTCTGTATCTACTAGTATCTCAACATTTAAATGTACATTTGTATCTACCAGGGGCTCAGTATCTACTATCTTAATGTTTTTCAAAATTGAGGGTGAAGTACCCATAATGCCTTTTCCTTTCCCTTCAACCGGTATGTCTACAGTGTTTATCTTAGATTGCAGTGAAGTATAAAAACCATGGTTCTCTTCAAAGAACTTAACCCATTCCTTGTGGGTCTCCTTGATTATCTCATTGACTCTTCCTAACATAAGACTGATTTTTCTATGCTTGTTGTTAAGGAGTTTTCTATCTGCAACCTCAAGTGTCTTGTCCATCTCTTCTGGAGCAATAGAAACACAAAATTATAGCAATTCCTGAATCTTTATATGCATGTCCTCTTGCATTGTTGATAGTCTTCTAGCATCTAAAATATCATACAACTGTGCCAGTATTTGGTCTTCAATTTCTAACAAGGCTTTCTTATAAATATCTAAATACAAAAAAATTGATTCCTCTACTTCTCTTTGTTCATCATTATCTACATGTTCATAATAAAAATGTACATTCTTTAACATACCATCTTTAGTAATCTCATCAACTAACTCTGCACAAGTCTTTGGTGGAATGATAGTTACATTACCAGATTCAATTGCTAGATCAATGTCATCCTTCTTCTTTCTCCTTCCAATACTGGATGGGGTTGAAGGTGTTTCTTTTGGTTCTCTTTTCTGTGTCGGTACTCTGATAGTGACTTTCCTAACTGGTTGCTTCTTAGCCCCTACCTTAGCCTCTTCAATTTTCTTCCTTATTACCATTTTGAATGCCAGGGGTGTGTCATCATCAGATGTAGACTCTACTGCAATAGGTTCAATGAATATTTCTAGTTCTTTCCTCTTCCTACCTTTCTCCGAGACACCATCAATCAATGCTTTAATATCCCGTGAAACCTTTTCAACAAACTTACTTGCCTTTCCTTCCCACTTCTCTCTCTTCTTCCAGTTGAACTCAATTTCAACCTCTTGCTTCTTCTACTTAGCAATGCCAAAGGTTTTTACAATCTCATCAATAGGTGCCTCAATTAGCATTTGTGCAAAAGCATCAAGGATCAACTTCATAACCCATTTCCTCAATCCAAATCTTTCGGGGCCTTACAACTTCCATTAAAGTTTCATCTTTCTTGACCATGAAGCACATGTCAATTGAGTACTTCTCAACAATGTGCTTTGGAACCCTTAACCTAGAATTAATAGCCTTTTGAAATGCTTTAAAATAACCCAATGTAGCAATTGATTGTTTTAATTTCCTCCCTATTGGGATATCGAATGCCCATTTTCTCTTCCCAAAATTGGGAGTCTCATTGATGAAAAATAACATTAAGCAGACAATTAGGTTACCATAGCGGAAAGTTCCTTTTTTTTCTCCTTTAATCTTTCCTAGGCTAATCAACAGTTCATCCAACATCCAACCACATAGATCTAACTTCTCATTCTCCCTCATCATTTTATGCGCTGCATAAATGCAAGAGCTAGAAACATAATTTAGTTGGTTTGATTGTGTTACCTTGTAACCGATGACCATGCTTCCGAATCTTATGTCTGTGTCAATGATAGTATTGATTCTCATTGACCACTTGTCTGATGTTGCACCGGTAATCTTATTAACCTGATCATTTGAAACTTTTTTCTCCAGGCATTGTCCAACCTACGGTAAACCAGTGATTTCCCTGATGGCCTCCTTAGTAATCTTATACTGTCTATCCAGCCATATAAATTCTCCATGCACCCTGCTCAAAACATACCTAACAATTTCATCTTCAAATTCCAGAATATTCAGAATGTTGGTAAAACCTAGATCCACAATATGCTGGTATTCGGGCTTAATCTTTCCAGAATCTCCCATTAGCTCATTCATATACATTCTCTTAATATCAGTTGTTCTCAAATCCTCAATATGATAGTGAATGTAAGCTCTTACATCTTCAACATACACGACACCTTCCGGGACATGGGAAAAAGCACCAACCGAATCGTCCAGGGTAGCAACATGCAGATATTGCTTGAAAATCGACCTGGGACGGTCCTTGACCTCAACAATAGTTGGGTTTGCAACAAACATAGGTATAGATGATGATCCCGCTTCCATGATTGAAGTTAAATACTTGTGAATCGTTGCCAATGAAAGACCCTAAAGACCTCTTCCAATCACTGGTGAAGTCACTCAAGATGATATCGATCACTCTCAATCACCTTAGACTTCCTCTAAATCTCTCTAAATTGCTTTGAATGCAAAGTGATCAGAAATGAAGTGAATTTGACTTTTAATCCTTCAAGAAAACCCTAATCTATCATTGATATTAATAACTTTCGGTAGAAGCTACCAAATCTCAATAAAACATCTCCATGCTGGTTAAGAATCTCCAATGTCTAGAACATCTTCCAGAACCTCTTCCCGGGGCATATGCATCATCTTTATGAATTTTGCCTACCCCTAAGGCATCTGCCTTAGTTACCAGATGAGCTTCCTACCGGTGCAGGAGAAACCTCCTCTATTGGTTGAGTAACCGATGCATTTCCATCTACTGATTGTTCTTCTGACTTTCTGACCCATCTCTGGGTATGATCTTTCCAGATTTCATTAACCTTCTCTTTCCCTTTCTCATTTGATCCTCCATTACCAACCGATGGATTTTTTCTTCTACAGAATTTAGCAATATGTCCAATCTCATTACATGCATAATATGTAACATTGTTCTTTTGAATTGCTTTTCTAAGCCTGGTGTAGTTGCTTGACTTGCACTGATTAGACATATGTCCAAATTTTCCATATGCATAACATTTAACATTCATTCTACAATCTTCTGTCTTATGACCATACTTAATACATTTAGAACATTGACCGAGAGCAGAATCAGGGTTCTAATTTGCTCTATTTCTATATTGCCTAGCCATGTGACCAAATTTATTACAAACAAAGTATCTACCATTAAATTTATAAGCATTAAACTGCCTTACCAGTGCCTTATGATTTTGATCTTCATTTGTAGTACCAGAACTCTGTCCTTGTTCAAATCCAAGTCCATTGGAATCTCCATTCTGCCTTTGTCTCTTCAATAACTCATCAAGGTGTGCTGAACTAATCTTGAATTTTTCTTTATACTCCCTTGTAATAGCCAAATCATCTCTCAGAATTATCATTTGTCTCTCAAGCTCTTGTTCATTACTCTGAGATTGTACTAAATTAGTTCTCAACATATCATTCTCATGAACCAACCTATCACATTCTTCAAATTTGTTCTTCAGAGATACAACAAGATTTTCTTCCTTTTTCTTCTCGTTTTCAATCTCCTTAGACATACTCATAGTTATAAATTGCATTTCATTCCTCATGACCATGTTTTCCTGACTCAGCTTCAGACATCTCTCATTAAGTGCATCTTTCTCATCATTATCCTTATTTTGCAAAATTTCCTTCCTCCTAGCCTGAACAAATGATAGCCTCTCCTGTAGGACAAGAATGAATTCTTGAGCATAATTTAATTCATCTTGTAGCTTCAAGTTCTTCATCCTTTCAACATCATAATCTTCAAGTGCCACCTCAAGTTGCTTCTCCAAACTGATATCCATGGATTCTGGATTTAGGATCTTCCTCAAGCTGTTAAACTTCCTCTGAGGCACAAGGCTTTGATACCAATTGTTGGAATCCAAGAACACTGAGAGGGGAGGGGGGGTGAATCAGTGTTCTACCAGAAAGTTCAATTTTAACCTTATTAAAACATGCATACACAAACCAATATACTGATACATATAGAATTGAAAGAAGTAAAGCAACCAATAAGTCAATCACATAAATGAATACCATAACACACAAAATTATACATGGAAAACCTGCACTTGCTATATCAATCCACTGGCCATATGAAGAGATATTACAAAATATAGGGGCCTGCACTTGCAGGAAGGCTTACAGCCTAGAGCACGTTGCTTAATCACAAAAGGAGTCTCACTGAATACATACAAATCTAGACTACAATCCAGAGAAATGATTGAACTGCAAAGATAGCATCTTCTATGCCTTAATACAGTTCCGATTAAGCTCTGTCTGTTCCAGTCTAAAACCCTTAACCCTATATCAGAATATCCCTTTACATAAATATCCTCACATACATGATCTCTCTCATATATTTCGCATCTCCTATATTATTTCCTTCTAGATACATATCCTCATACCATACCATATCTCAAAATGGTCTAACCTACTGACTTATATACCCTTTACAAATCAACATGCCTTATGTCATCTTACAAAGATAATTATAATATGAGTATACATGTCGGCTAGATAACATAAATACATGAATATAAAAAAAATTTGTCGATGCCGGATCCAAAAGATGTCGGCCTCCAATACCGATAACTTGATTCTAAACCATGTCGGCCTGCATTTTCGGTAACCAAAGAATTCTATCCAACCTACTGGTGTCGGTGAAGTGTTTGTGAAGTGCCTATCGGTACACAACTAACCTAAACTATGAAGCCGAAACAAAATACCATGTTGCCATCAATGACAACATATTGAAACCAACCAATTAAGTGTCAATTGCCAAAAATATGGTATACGGGATATATATTATTTAGGGTATAGGTTTTAGGGAATAAGGTGGAGGGAGTGAGAGACCTAGGGAAGAAGAAAATAGAGAGGTTAGGGGAGAAAGAAGAGAATGAGAGTATTTATAAAGGGAGAGAGATAAGAGGAGAGGGAGAGAACTAGAGAGGGGACAATTAGAGAGGCGAGAAACATAGGTGGGGAGGGAAAGGGGTGAGATAGATATAGGGGGATAGAAGAGGAGAGAGGTTATGACTTAGAGAGGGGAGGGAGAGAAGAAAAAAGAGAAAGAGAGGGCTAAGAAGAGAGAGAGAGAGAGAGAGAGAGAGAGAGAGAGAGAGAGAGAGAGAGAGAGAGAGAGAGAGAGAGAGAGAGAGAGAGAGAGAGAGAAGTGGGGGAGAGAGAAAAAATGAGAGAGAAGTTCACAAAGAGATAGGGGAAAGGAGATAGGGAGAGAGATGGAGAGGGAGGGAAATAACTAGATGGGCAAGATATATAAGTGCAAGACCTATATCCTAGGGAGAGAGGGGTGAGAAACCTAGGGAGAGATAGAGGGAGAGAGAAAGAAATAGGTTGGTATTATTATAGGGAGTAAGAGGTAGTGAGGTAAAGAGGGAAGGAGGGGGAAACCTACAGTTGGGGAGAGAGAGGGTAGGAGGGATAGGTAGTGATTAAGAGAACGAGGAGAGAAACAAAAAGAGACATAGAGAGAAGTAGAGAGAGGAAGAGAGGGGAGGATAGAGATGGGGGTAAGTAGGGAAGGTAAAGTAGAGAGGGAGAGAGACTGGGAGAGAACTAGAGAGAGGAGAGAGAGTAGAGAGAGAGTAGAGAGAACAAAGGGAGAGAGAGGCAAGAGAGATAAGAGAGGGAGAGAGAATCGGAGAGAGTTGGGGAGGGAGATAGATATGGGGGTAAGGAGGGAGGGGGGATAGAGAGGGAGAGAGGAAGAAAGGGAGCAAGAAACTTGTTGATCCCTGAGAGATTGAAGCCTAAATAAGGGAACTTGGGAAGCTTCACAATTGTAGGACCAAGTGCGACCTGTGAAACAACCTCCAGGATTTTAAAATTTGGGTCTTTGTTCTTCTTGGGGTTTGGAAAAGGAGAGATAGAAAATCAAAAAACCCAAACCAAGACGATCATTCAATGAATGTGAATCTTTTAATGAACATAAAGCTCTTACAACACTTTAATTGTTGTATAGATAAGACATCTAGGACTTACCTATTTTACAAGAGGGGCACAATATGCTACACACCCTTCATTGTTGGGAGGAGAAGAAAACACACAAAGTGACAAAGACATAAGGTGTGGTTTTAAGATCCTCATTACAGGAAGCACTTGTATAGGCCAAACAAAACTAGATAAATCTTCTTAATCTCCACAATGGTTCAACATGCCATAGATCTTGTGATGTATGGTATAATCTGGTGCCCATCCCTACATAAAATAAAAGAGTAAAATCCCCTACATGATCTATTATCCACTAGAAATTTAGACATCCGGAGAAACCCAAACAAAAATTAATCATACATTTATTTTAGAAGCACAACATACTTCCCAAATAGACATGATAAAGACAACTAAGGCACAATCCAGTATTTTATGAAGGGAAAACATGTTGAGACCAAGTCATAAATTACATCTTACATAGTTTGGAGCCATGATACATTCCATTCTAAGGAAGATGCTTAGAGATGTCTACTATTGAATTAGGACTAATGGCTGTAAAAGCCTTCTATTCATTAGAAGACAAAAACAAATCCCTATACAATATCCCCTTGGGCCGTTTATATTTGCTTCACTGTCCAGAAAACATCTGATTCAGTTACAAAGTATTTATGTGGCAGTGTGATCATGATGATGTAGATAACCGCCTCTACGCTAGAGAGCTTTGTGCTATAAATATTCCTTGATTACCAACATGATCACCATTTGCATCTCCTCAACTTCTTAGCCATGGTCTGAGGGAATCAATGTTTCTCACATGATCATTCTTTTTCCTCTTGTAGAGTATTAGAAATTTTCAATCCCAATCATTGGTGCACGTGCAATTTTTCTAAATAAGATCATCCAAAATTCTTTGCATGACCACCACATAATGTTTGGCTTTCAGGTGACACCTTCCTATTGTTTGACTAGAGTGAGACATGCAATGGACATGTGTTGGGTAGGTAAGGGAGTTCTCGAGGCTACTTTTAATGTTTGTTAGATCTTTTGCAGAGCTAACATGTGGTACACAAGGGGAGCTGCTTGGATTTTGTTGTTCTGACCAATCTCATTTTTCCATGGTGTCAACATGTGGCACACTAGTGAGGAGTTCTCTTAAGGCATGAGGCTTCACTTCGAAAGGAAGTGCATAGCTCCCACATGTCTCTTTTGAGATACACATTGTACAAGAAGAAAGGAAAGTAGATTGACACCGTTGTGATAATCTTAGTTGGAAATCGACTACTGTAGGTGGAGGCTACAATTCTAATGACTCATAGCAGGCTTCCGCTTGTGAAAGTGAACTCGGGATCTTTGGTTTCACATATTAGGTGTTTGAATGGATTCCCCTTTATAGGTTCAGGTAAGGTGTCTCCAATTAGATCTCAATGATGAACTAGGTGAATAGGGTCCCACAAGATTTTGGCAAGTAGTACATTCTTGCATCGCGACAATATCTAGTCTCCCTACAATCATAACAGATTCGAATGTAATAAAATTATGAAGATGCAAAAAACTATCAAACCTTTATTTTTTGCGATTTATGTGGCCTATTGACACTTGAAGTACACTTAAGAGAATTGCAAGGCGTAAAGAAAAGCTGAATGAAAGGGGTAAAAAATAAATCAACAATTTATTAGAGGAAATCAAACAAACAGAAAGAATCCAACACTCCAACATGAGAATGATGATGCAAAAGAGGTTTATGCTAGAGGACAAAAAACAAAACATAAGAATAAAATACCATATTTTTTTACCATATAAGACTTAATTGATTTTTCGAGTCTTTTGATTTTATATTTTGAGAGCCTTTGTACTCAGAATACAATCCTATCAAGATGGAATATACAAGAATTCAAATGTGTGTGCATTGTGATCATTTTATTTCTTCCCATGATTACAATAGGTAGAAAAGTATGTCCTTGGATTAATCTACGTGGTTGAACCTATCCTCCCATAGCCAACCAGATAGAGACTTGATACCAAACAAGAGTCTATAGCCTCATCAAGGTCATCACTTTGGCTATCGCATGTCATAGATCCACTTCCATTCAAATGCCCATAACGTAGGTGGAGTTACCAACAACACCTGATTTGTTACCACTTAATATTTTATACTTTTATACTTCTCTTTTCAAAATATTCCGATAATAAAGTCAGGTTATCAGGTTGGCATCCAAAGTGATAGTAGGAGGGACCTTAAGATTTTTCACTTAAACCAAGGACATACGAGAATGCCACATAATCCTTGTTGTGAGCATTTAAAGTAAAGTATGAATTTATTATTGAAACTCATGGAGGCTCCACCTGCATATGAGAAGACATTTTACAGTACTTAAATCCTTGATTATAAAATCGAAAGACTTGACAAAATCCAAATAAATCTAATATCATAAAAAATAGTATTAAATGAACTTATTTTCATTTCACCCAAGAGATACAGTCCTTTTATACCATCCTTGTTTCCATGAGGAAGTACATTTTGAATTGAATGTTTGCTAACCACAAAAAGCCTCGACGCTGTTGTTGCTTGCTGGTCTTTCCTTGGGAATGATTACTTGCCAAAAATTTAACAACAGAGTAATTTCTCGCATGTGTGAATGAGACCCGACTGACTATAAAATCAGGCAAACTTAGCCTAGAAATCATTCAAAACTAAGCAAGATTAGTGCAATGTTTGCAGTGAAAGCAACACTAGAATTTGAGTTGGGTTGACATGGACACTCCTATTAGGCTGACGACTAATAAGGCTCAAGATGGATTTATAGACTTAATAATAGACTGCAGGCTTGAACGCTTGCTCAATATTGATAATGAATTGATCACTACAGATGTTAAGTGGGTCCTTCAAGCTAATTTCCTTTTTCAATGAGGATAGGTATAGAGTAAATATTGACATTGTACTTTGATTTGTGGGGTCCCTGCTAGAATTGTGCAATCCAAAGTCCGATATAGCATGGATAACTCATGGCTTGTTTGGGAGTGATTACATTGGTGGACTGAACTAAATTTTGGAGGTGGCCCAATACAGTATTGGAATTCCAACAACCATGGATCTTAAGGCCTATAGCATCATCACCAACTTCCGCACCATGAGCATCTAGGAGCATCCTGATCATTCAAGCACCACCTATAGATTCCTATAGGAAAATCACGGGAGAGGATATAATATTTGATGTGTAGTGGATTGAAGAGTTAAAAGCCATGATTTATGATGGGGTTTGGGATACTGAAGACAATGACATGGTGAGAGAGGAGGAACCTTGACGACCAATGAAGAGGAAGAGGATGATGTTTCCTTGGATTGAACTGGCTTCCACTACACTTTGCTCCTCCTCATTTTTTTCCCTACTTTGTCAATATGCATATAACAAAAGCCCTTTTACTCGTTAGATTTAGAAAATGGAGCATACATGTCTATTGTAAATATTTATCTATAGCAGAAAAAATATATAGATATAACTTTTATTGGAGTTTTTGTGTATGTGCATTAATCATTGCAATTCTTAAAATATGAATTATGTTGGTGTTGTCAACCCTTTTTTATTAAAAAAAGTATGTATGTGAGCAGATTGAGGGCCATCATTCACTATATATATTAGCTAATGAAGGGGAGAGAATACCTATCCCAATCGAGAGGTCACTTAATCCAACACAAATCAAATCCCATCCTTAGCATATTTTCTCTTAAAAAGAAAAAGTCACTGCAATAGGGGTTATGGGATAACACTTCTGCTATTCCAAATAATATTCGTCTTTGCTAACAATTCATATCTACATTCGTTATAAACTTGCAACATTCACTGCTCACCACTTGACAGAGGACAAAACACATGCACAATGGACTCAAGTAAAAACAAAGACTATACATGACAATTCCCAAAAGGAGTAGGCAAATATGTGGTACTGATTCTTGGAAAAACAATAATAAGTACCCGACTTTAACCCACAATTATTACAAGACATACAAACCCATTAACTAATTTACAAAAATAGCTTTCTTTTCATCCTAATCCTTTTGACCTTTCACAACTTTGAGGCCACACCGAGAAACGATGGAATAAAATTTATCCTTCCCGATTAGTTTTCTCACACAAACTAGGAGTTATAATATAGATACACGTGGAAGAACTATTTCCTAACAAAAAAGGTCAACTTTACCTCCGAAGGACCACTTTCACGCTTGGAGGAGGGCATGACTTGAAACATTTGACTGACTTGTCATTGTGCAAGATATTTGATTGGACATCCATGTGAGTGTGAAGGAGACTACATGTTGGGCGTAGAACAAGGGTTATGAACTTCACTAGTTTGCCTTATCTCACAAGCTAATTTTGAGGTTCTCTTAGTGATGTTGTGTTGAGATTATCCACGTGGGTTTTAGGGATCTCTCAGTTTTTAGGTGTATGTTGACCTTCAAGTGATGAGAAGAATAGTTCTAGTTCATCCTAGAGCTAGGCTTTATCCTCTTTGTCTACTCCAGGACTCTAAATTTGTGCTTTGCTTCCTATTTCTTGATGGCCTTCGCCGCTTTCAAATAGTGTTTTTTTGTTCTCCTAGGGAAAGATTTATTTTAGAATCAGGGAGCTAGGACTTTTCTTTGACTTGTCTTTTATCATGTTAAAAGGTGGCTCTGCAATGTGAGCCTTTGGTATAACATTCAAATGCGAAACCATTTCATTCTGTTCATGAGACTAGTTTGAACTCCAAACCACTGGTCCACCTTTGAAGAGTGAGATAGTTTTAGGGAAATAAACATGAGGATGTATAATCCTTTCCATGAATGGAAGTGATGACTGATCTTCAACAAGATTTAACAGTTCAGAAGTATAAATTGGCTCTTTGTAGTATGAGGACAACTTTGGTCCTCCCATATTCATTAGGTCCAAGAAGCTAAATTTTGTATCTCTCTCTTCCTTTGACTCTCCTCCCTTTTCTATTGTATTCAAGCATGGTATGTGAGTATCCTTTGGTATTGTATTATTTCGATCTTGATGGCCTCCAGTTGTATTTGAAAATTATATGACATCTCCAACTTTCAGATGATCGGGTTCCTCAAACCTTGACACCGCAAATGGATCTTCAATAAGGAACATTTGCAAGGATCTGAGGAAGTAAACATCCATTATGTCATTCTTCGAAAATTTCTCCAACGAAAAGTCACCAAGTGCTAATGAAAACTTCTGAAAAATTTGAAAACCAGAGAACACACTAAATTCTCTAGAATTTTAAAATCACTAGTCCCACCGGTCATGCCACAAAATATTGTTGATCCCTAATAGGCCGAAGCCTAGATAAGTGTTTTTGGGAAGCTTCACAAGTGTGGGGCCAAGTGCAACCTATGAAACAACCTTCAAGATTTTAGAAGTTAACTCTTCATTCTTCTTGGGGTTTGGAAAAGGAGAGAGAAACTCAAAATACCCAAACCAAGGTGATCATTCAAAGAATGTGAAACTTTTAATGAACACAAAGCTTTTATAACTATAAAGTGGAAAATTGAACCCTAGTGATTCCCCACCTAGGAGAGAGAAAGGAAATCACTAGGAAGATTTTCACTTCGGAGATACTTTACATTCAAAAGAGGGGTTGAATTCACTAGATCCAAACCCTAGAGTGAATAAGGATCTGAATACTAAGTGAATTGCAAGGTTGAAATGCAATTTACCCACTTTTGTAAGTATAAGAGTTGACTTCTTGACTATGTGGAATAAAGAGAGAAATTGATTAAAATGAGGAGCTACTGGTTTGAGATCACACTGTAACTTCAGATCTAAGCTAATTAGATTGATACGGATCTGCCCTGCAAATTTGGAGAAAAGTTGTTGGGACCGTGGCGACAGTGTACATGGTCCTCCACAAAATCCGCGAAATGAAAAGAGTTCTTCTGTCTCTGCAAATGAAGCCCAAACCTGCAATTACAGTTGTGCACCTACAACCTACACACAAAAAAGAAGGGGAGAAAGGTTGTGGATAGGGGTTCGCCTTAGTCAAACCTCGGTTGAGGAATCAACCTTGAAAGAAAGTAATTGTAAATGCTTGAATGTAAACAATGAAAATGTATACCTTGTAGACTTGCAATTTGTTGATGATGATTTCTTTGCTTCTTGAATGTAATCATAAGTGTTGCGTGAAATGGCATGTAACATGACAAAAACCTAACACATACACATGCTTGCAAACGAATGTTGCAATGTTGCTCCAATGGATGAATGAATAAGACACATGAAGAAAGAAGACTTGATGAATGCTTGAAGACTTTAATGCTTGATGACGATAATGAAGACCTACTTGAATTCCGTGTTCCTGCAAATGAGAAGACCAATTCCCTTTTTATACATGCCTCAAAAGATTAATTCATCTAACCAAAGGCTGACATCTGGGAGATTTGGGATCCCGAAGTGCAGATAGGGCCGGGGGAACCTATCTTGGAGCCACCCTAAGAGGGTGGGACAGGGGCGCCATGCCCCTATCCTGCCCTATCTTGGGGCCCGAATAGGGTCATGAGGCTAGCTTAGGGCTCAAATAGGAAGGGGTCAAGGGGTGAAAATGCAGAAAGAGGTCTTGGTCAGAAAGGAGGGTGTCGTCGCCAAGGTGAGGACTTCACATATGGTTAAAATTTCTAGGGTTGCAATTTTATGACACTACATTTAGCCCCCACTTTAGCGGGAGTATGACTTACACCAATACTGCTAGTAAAGTAGAAGAAAGAAGAGATGAATATGAGAGATGCAGAGCAAGATCACAAGGAGTATAAGATGTCACTAATCTTGAGGAACCAAGCCCCCAATCTTAGGATCTTAATTCATTCAAACATATGCAAGAGCACACAAAACAAAAAAGGAACAAGGCAAACAAGAACAAGGCCATGCACAAAAGACACACAATGAAGACAAGACACAAGATCACAAACCAACTAGCCAAAGAGACCTCAATATCCAAATGTCTCAACAACTAATTGAAACACAAATACAAATGCCATCACATAAACACAAGCGATCACACAAAAGAGAAAAGATAACATCATCCATGAACCATCAATAACAAAACTATGAGTTCATGAGAGGAAGGAGAGAGAGGACATGAATACACACTTTGGTGATCCATGAAAAGAAAGGAAAACAAGAGAGAAACCATGGACATCTCGCCCCTAAAAATAGGTGATCCATGGAGAGGACATCGAAAACTAGCCCCCAGAGTCTGTTTGGGTGATACATGCAAGAGAGGTGAGTGGGAACACCATTAGTTCCACCCAACCTCAAGCACGTGTGTGCAAGTGAGGTTTGAAGCACCTCATAGGAGTCTATGCCCGAGTACGCTACAACCTGTTATGGAATGTATAGTACAAGTGTCAAGAAAGGCATGATATCTCGCTCTAAGAATCTGTGCTCTGGTTCCGAGAATAATCACCTTGCATAGGAGAAAAGTAGCATCATCTCTCTCTAAGAGTCTGTGCTCTAGTTCCAAAAATGACCTATTGTACAAGAAAAGAAGAAGTGAAGACATCTCGCTCTAAGAGTCTATTCTTTGGTTCTGAGAATGACCCATTGTACCAGGAAAAAGTAGCGTCATCTCGCTCTAAGAGTCTGTGCTCTGGTTCCGAGAATGACCTATTGTACAAGAGAAAAGTGATGACATCTTTCTCTAAGAGGCTTCCCTCTGGTTCCAAGAATGTCCCATTGTACAAAAAGTGATGACACCTTGCTCTAAGAGGTCGCCCTCTGGTTCCAAGAATGCCCCACAACACAATGCATGAGAGAAGTATGGTACAAAGGAGCAATGTGGGTGGCCCCCCCTTAAGATGTTAGCATAGGTTGATGTTGATATCATAAGGAAAGTAGAACAAGGATACCTACCTTCGTCACAAAGAAGATATCCGCTATACAATAATGCCATAAATCCAAGCAAGAGAGTGAATACTCGTCAAACAAGGATAAGATAGTTGAAAGGAGATATCTTGTTGTAAGTGTAAAGGATATCCTTTAAGGAGAATAGATATTTGTTCAAAAGACATCTACCACCAAGAGGAGTTTGTCTTAGATAAATATAACATCTTCTAGAACAAAGCAAAGGAGAGAATCAAGAATGCAATCCTTCCTCTGATTCCTAGGTGAAAGGGATTCTTGATGAGGGATGACCCACTTTTAGCACCCAGAGGGATGGGTGAATTTATCATAGATGTACATTACCAAGTGTGAAAGAGGTTGTAGTCAAGGACTTACACCTCTTGTATACGAGATAACCCTTGAGTGAACAACAACAATTCCACACAAGGAATGACATCAAGTAATAAAAATCACACCATCCACAACATAGGAAAGAGTGGATCCTTAGAGAAAGAGAGAGGGAGAGAGAACATTGCCCCCCAAGTGTGGGACAATGAGAAGAATTAAACTTCTAGAGAGAGATTACCCATAAGAGACGTACCGTTTTAAGGAAGGAATACATCCTAACCAAGGAACATACATGCGCTCACATGAAGGATAACTCCATTCAAGAAAGGACATCAGGTTATGAATAGCACAACAAAAGAGGTAATTTTCAAAGAGAGAAAGAAAAAGATTCACAAAAGTTCTTTTAGGAGAGATTGTTCATAATAGACGTACCGTTTCAATCAAGGAGAAGATCCCATTTATGGAACAAACATGTGCTCGCATGAAGGACAACTCCATGCAAGAAAGTATATCATGTTAATGAATATTGTACTCCATAAAGAAAATAGTGAAACCTTAGAAAGAGAAAAAGGAATATGATTGCCCCCCAAGCATAGATGCAAGAATAAATAGGCTTTTATGTTGCTCACTAAGTATGATTGCACTTGAAATTGTACCACCACGAATGACAAGGAGCCCCCAATAAGTAGGCTAACTATGTCACATAATGAGGAACAACATAATAAAAACTTGAATGTTATTTTAAATGATCATGATGAATATGCTATTCATTGTCAGATGTTATTTTTAACATGCCTGAATCAATTTCAAGATTTGTGTTAAGAGAAAAATTTGGAATATGAAATTCAGGCATCTTAGACTTTCTTGAAAAGGTAGGAGTGAAATCTAAGGACCCCCAATTATCCTCTAAGAGTCATTCTTTAGGAACTTCTTTGGTAGGAGATGGTGTATCTGAGTGAACTGAAGAGAGGATTGTAGGAACTAAGAAATCATATGATGCTTCACTTATGTTCTCATCAACTACCTCATTAGTATATGTGTAAGCCACAACATGATAATCAGGAAGAATTTTTGGTTTCCTAGGAACATGAATGGAATTGATTTGATTTTTGTTAGGCTCTTGATTTTTGGGAGATAGAGCATTATGATGAGAAATAATATCATCCTCTTGTTCTAAGGTATCTTTATGTTCAAGACACTCATTAGAAAAAGGATTATCATATGTAATTAATGCTTCATCTTTAGAGGAAAAATCATGAAAAGAAGGTATGGTATCACTAGGATAAATAGCCATAATATCATCCCCTTGTACCAAATAATATTTTTGAGGGAGGTACATTTTAGGAGAAGAAGGAAAACAATTCTCCAAAGATTCATCTTTAGGAGGGAGATCTTTAAAAAAAGTGTCCACATTCCCTTTTTGCACCAATGTGCCCTCATTAATGAGATCAATTTTGGGAGAGGGTAAATCATAGGTATGAATGAAAGGGAGAACTAAACTATCATCATATGCATGAAAGGGAACATAATGAACATCTTTAATGTAACTTGAAATTGAATTAGCAAAACAAGATAAGAACTCCATATGCACTTATGATCAAACAAGAACAATGTTCACCCCATACATGCATAGAAAATTTAATAAAGGAGGGAAAATGGAATTTGAATTGCAAATTTAAAATTTGAATTTGAATTTGTGTTCGACCTTAGAGGGTGTTAAAATTGATAAAGTATGCCAATTTTTTGAATTTAAGCAAAGAAAACACAGTTAATTTTGTCTCCTGAAATTTCAGGAAAAAAGCCGAGGACCATGGTGAAAGTGACCACGGTTTGACTAACTTTTTTTGAAATTTTTAAGGGATGATAGGTATTATGATATTATTGCGGAATCCAAAAAAATAGTTGATTTGGAGATGTTTATATCGATCAAATTCACAGTCAAAGGTCGAAAATAGAAAGATCTTAAAAATTAGGGTTTTATTATTGAACCACTAAATTTTCAGAATAAAGAGATAGATTTGAATTTCAATTTTGAAATAGAAGTCAGATCTGAAACAAGTAATTTAAATTTTACACTTCACAAGCTTAATTTGCTCAAAATGAAAAATTAGGGTTTTTATGTAATTAACCTCTAAATTTTACAAAAAGATCAAACTTGGAAATAAAATTTTGAAACTCAAATTGCAATTATTCAAACCTAACAAATAAGAAATCAGAATCAAGATGTAAGACATTGGGTTCACCAAAATGTAAAGAGGAAAATTGAACCCTAGTGATTCCCCACCTAGGAGAGAGAAAGGAAATCACTAGGATGATTTTCACTTCGAAGATACTTTACCTTCAAAACAGGGGTTGAATTCACTAGATCCAAACCCTAGAGTGAATAAGGATCTTAATACTAATTGAATTGTAAGGTTGAAATTCAATTTACCCTCTTTTGTAAGTAGAAGGGTTGACTTGTTGACTGTGTGGAATAAAGAGATAAATTGAGTGAAATGAGTAGCTATCAGTTTGGGATCGCGTTGTAACTTCAGATTTGAGATATTTAGAGTGATACGGATCTGCCCTACAAATTTGGATAAAAGTCGTTGAGGCCATGGTGACAGTGTAGATGGTCCTCCATAAAATGCACAAAACAAAAAGGGTTCTTTCGTATCTCCAAATGAAGCCCAAACCAGCAATTACAGCTGCACACTTGCAACCTACACACAAAAAAGAAGGGGAGAAAGGTTGTGGATAGGGGTTTGCCTTAGTCAAACCCCGGTTGAGGAATCAACCTTGAAAGAAAGTATTTGCAAATTCTTGAATGCAAACAATGGAAATGTATACCTTGTAGATCTGCAATTTGTTGATGATGATTTCTTTGCTTCTTGAATGTAATCACAAGTGTTGCATGAAATGGCATGTAATATGACAAAACCCTAACACACACACACACATGCTTGCAAACAAATGTTTCAATGTTGCTTCAATGGATGAATGAAGAAGACACATGAAGAAACAAGACTTGATGAATGCTTGAAGACTTGAATGCTTGATGACGATAATGAAGAACTTCTACTTGAATTCATTGTTCCTGCAAATGAGAAGACCAATTCCCTTTTTATACATGCCTCAAAAGATTAATTCATCTCACCAAAGGCCAACATCAGGGAGATTTGGGATCCCGAAGTGCAGATAGGGCTGGGGGGACCTATCTTGGGGCCACCCTAAGAGGGTGGGACAGGAGCTCAAATAGGAAGGGGTCAAGGGGTGAAAATGCAAAAAGAGGTCTTGGTCAAAAAGGAGGGTGTCGTCGCCAAGGTGAGGACTTCAAATGTGGTTAAAATTGCTAGGGTTGCAATTTTATGGCACTACAATAACACTTTAATCCTTGTATTGATAAGACATCTAGGACTTGCCTAATTTGTAACAGGGGCACAATACACCACATACCCTTCATTGTTGGGAGGAGAACAAACCATATGAAGTGACAAAGACATAAGGTGTAATATTTAGATCCTCAGTGTAGGAAGCACCTAGAAAGGACAAACAAAACTAGATAAATCTTTTAAATCTCCACAGTGGTTCAACATTTTATATTATTCTATGTTGAATGGTATAATCTGGTGTTTATCTCTACAAAAAATAAAAGAGTAACATCCCCTACGTGATCTCTTATCCACAAGAAATTTAGACAACTAGAGAAACCCAAATAGAAAATAATCATGCATTTATTTTAGAAGCAAATATTACTTCCCATAATAGACACGAGAAAGGCGACTAAGGCACAATCTAGTATTTTTATTTAAGGGAAAACATGTTGAGCCTTGGACATAGATTACAACTTAACAATTCAAAACCATGATACATTCCATTCTAAGGAGGCTCAGAGATGTCTACTATCGAATTAGGACTAAAGGCTGTAAAATACTAATATTCATTAGAAGCCCCCCCAAAAAAGATCCCTGTATAATATCCCCTTGTGCCTTTTATATTTTCTCCATGTCTACAAAGAATCTTCATTAATTTACAAAGTATCTTCATGGCGGTGGGATCATGATGATGGAGATAACTACCTCTGCACTAGAGAGCTATGTGCTGTAAATATTCCTTGATTACTGACATGATCACCATCTTCATCTTCTCAACTTCTTATCTAGGATTTGAGGGAATAAAATATCAATTGTCGCTCACACTATCATTCTTTTTCCTTTTGTAGAGCATTAGAAATTTTCAATCCCAATCACTGGTACACATGTGATTTTGCTAAATAGAATCATCACTTGGAACTCTTTGCATGGTGATCACATAATGTATGCTTTCTAGGTGATGCCTCCCTATTGTTTGAGTAAAGTGACACAGGCAATGCACATGCGTCAGATAGGCAAGGATTTCATCAGTTTTTTTTATGTTTATTAGATCTTCCATGGAGATAACATGTGGCACATAGGTGGGCCTCCTTGGATTTTGGTCTCTAGACCAATCTCATTTGCTCATGGTGTTGATACATGGCACACTAGTGAGGAGCTCTCTTGAGGTAGGAGACTTCACTTAGAAAGGAAGCACATAGCTCTTGTTGGCATGAGATACTGTATTGATGATTAGTTGTTGTCATTGATGGCATCTGGAAACTGGTGAGTCAGATATCCAATCCGTTGTACATGATTCCTTCATTCCGAAAGATCGATTGAGGTCTGGTGAGATCCAGTAAGAAGATCAATGTATCTGATAGAGTGTATAATTTTGTGGTCAGCAGATTATTTTGGTTGAGTATTTCTCTTTGCAGATTTGGAATATGTATCGTGGATACGCAATTTACCTTATTTCAAGTTTGTGGCCTCTGGTGTTAAGTTTGGTGTTGGTTAGAAGATCTGGTAGACGGATTTTTTGGTATAACAATGTTTTCGTGTAGTAGCATGTGAAGATTTGTTGTGCGGATCTTGCAAAGTAATTTTGATGGATGTTTGTATGTTTGAGGTCGATGAGCCAACATATGGGAAGCATGTGGACATCTTGTTTTGGTCCGTTTAGGTATTTTTGGATCTGTTTAAGCTGACCTGGGTTACACATTTCATGTTGTGTGTTATGTGGTTTTCAGGCTGACATGGAATTGATCTAATTTGATGATGCAGATATATTAATCCAATTGATATGATCATTTGGGAGGTTGATGGTGATATAGGAAGTGTGTATGAGATATTGTGCGTAGTTTCATGTGCATGATTGAGGGATCTATGCTTCGGTATGTGACAGAGCAGAGAGACAGAACAGTGGTACAAGACAATACGTGCTTAACCAGAACTGCATTTTGGTATTTATAGATGCTATTCATCAGTTCATTCAATTAGTTATCATTTGTAATATTTTGTAGGATAGTGAGTCCTATGGGGTTGTGTCCCTCTCTATTGTATTTGAGCAGTGAGCTCTAGGAAGTGTGTCTGAATGCATGTGCATTCCCCTCTATAATATTATTATACTCCTGATCACTGTATTATAATATTGTGGGTTTCAATCCCACCATTGTTTTTCCCTTAACCGGGTTTCCACATAAAAATATTGGTGTTATGGTGTCGCTAATCTTGGATTTGAGTTTTTGCATTTACTTTACTTCATTTGCATAAAGAGGTTTTATGATCAGGTTATTCAAAATTAAATTTGCTAAACACTAATTCACCCCCCTTCTCAATGTTCCCTTGATTCCAACAAGCTCCCACATGTCTCTTTTTCAATCTGAATTGCATGAGCGAAGAGGAAAGTAGATTGACAACCTTGTGACAATCTTAGTTGTGAAAATGGCTACTATAGGCGGAGGCTAAAAAACCTAGAGAGGGGAGAGAGAGGTGAGATAAAAAACAAAGAGAGATAGAGAGGGAGATAAAAGAAATTATCAATATGAGCAATATCCTCAACCCTATGTACCCTATAACATATAACATCAATCTTGTATCCTAAACCCTATACCTCAACCCTAAACCCTATACCCTAAAACCTATATCCTACAATGTATTCCATAAAATCTATAGAAAGGAGGGAGATGTGATGACCAAGAGAGGGGAGGGAGAGAGAAAATGAGAGATAGGTCAACAAAGAGAGAAAGAAGGATAAGGAGGAAGGGAGGGTGAGGTAGACATAGAGTGACTAAGAGACCAAGAGAGGGGAGAGGAGGAGAGGTGAGGGAGAGAAATAATTTCATAAAGAGAGAAATAGGGGTAAGGAGGTAAGGAGAGAAGTGGAGAGAGAAGGAAAGAACTAGAGAGGGGAGATATATAGAAGTGAGAGACCTAGAGCCTAGGGAGAGAAGGGTGAGAGATATGTAAATAGATAGAGATGATAGAGATAGAGGAGGAGAGAGTGGTGGGTTATGATATAGAGATAGACAGGTAGTCAAGAAAAGAGTGAGTGAGGGAGGGAGAGACCTAAAGATTGGGAGAGAAAGGGTGTTAGGTAAATGTAGTGATTGAGAGAATGGAGAATAAATAATAAGAGAGGTATATAGAAGAAGAGAGAGGGATGAAGGGATATAAATGTGGGTAAGGAGGGAAGGTGAGGCAAAGAGGGAGAAAGGGTGGAGGAGACCTAAAGAGGGGAGAGAGAGGTGAGAGAGAGAAGAGAGGGAGAGAGATAGGTATAGAGTTTGAGGGAGATAAAGAGTGTTCTTGATAGAGAGAAAGAGAACCCTAATAGGATCATGTTGATTACTAAGATTTGACAATCTAAAAGTTTATATGATCTTCTAAAACCTAGAATCTATATAACTCCTAGAGATCTGAAACCACTCTCAAACATCTTGCCAATATATACATGAAATATAACTTACAGAAATGACATATTAAAATATGAATTAAATATTATATTTCACATATATATTCTACTTTGAGGATTGAGACTAACTTGTGTCCAAACTAGAACATTTTTCGATGCAGAACATTTCATTGAATTTGCTAATTCAAAAACCTTGGCTAGAACCAAATAGCTTTTTTTTTCACATTTGGCGAGTGCCAAATTTGTAGCTCACCAAATGTTCCACCTTGGTAAATAACAACCCTTTTGGTTGGAATTTCCTTGGGAAACCAACCCAAAGGGTTGGACGATCATTTTTTGTCTGAGATATGTTTTTTTGAAAAAATGAAAAAAATTCTCACATTTTTTGTTAGGTTTTCCATTAGGTTTGCACGTGTTTCAATGCAAACAAAAAAACACCACAATGATGTTAATGTCTCTCTTAGATATCTAACCATATTATTTTTCAAATTTTGATTATGTTAAGGTTTTCATCTTTAATTTCTTTTGTTAGTGTGTCTTTTTTTAAAAAAAAACCAACAGTTGTATTTTGGGCAAAGTGCTATCTTTGAAACAAACTAGAAATTTAGAAACTAGACTCCCTTCTATGCATTTTGAAAAAAAAGATTTTCAATTAGTTTTCAAAAAATTTAGTGGGGAGCACACTCAATTTTTTATTTTTCAAGATGTGTCCACTTCAAAGATTAGTAAACAGTCATATATTCATTAAAAAGTTAGCCAAAAAATCTAGCATAAACTACATGTTGTTAGCTAGTTTTTCACTAGAGCAGTTTTTAAAATTCTAAAAAAGAGTTAACATTTTAGGGGAGCCACAACAAATGTTATATTTATGTGTTTTTCTAATAAAAACATGACCACTTTGTGTGGGCCCCCTTTTTTAAACCCTTAATCCACCATTTACAAAAAAAAAATTAGTCTATAAAGTAGATTTGGAGCACTACCACTCTTGTTCTTATTGCATCTTCAAATTTTGAGTCTAGCTATCTTCATTTTCTCATCACAGTTTAGAATGTTGATTTCAGAAGAAAATATGGCATCTTAAGACCCCCTTTTCGTTTCTCATCTTGGTGCACATATCCCTTTTGTGAATGACTAAAAAAACAAAAAGTTTGAAACAGATGAATAGGATATAAAGTTCATTTGACTTTTGAGATGTGTCTAGGTTCAATGCATAGGGACACGACTTATTTAGACACATGAAGGATACACTTGTCATATGTTGTTGATTTTAGATTATGATCCATGTGAATAAGTTGAAGGGTAAAGATTGAATAGACAAGGATAACAGTGAATGTGAACTTAATTAAATAAATAATAAATATTTATTTAATTAAAAGTTAGGATAGAATATGGTAAATGATGAGATTAATTAAATAAATGATAAATATCTATTAATTTAATAGTTTAGGATAGATTAATATTAGGTGTAGTTAGGTAGGGACAAATTTGGGTTTATCCCCACTTTGAGATGATGTTGTGACTAATAGAAGTAACATAATTTTAAAGAAGAATAAAATATAGTGGGTAGGGATGAATTAGGACTAGTAGGATGATGAAGAAAGATGATGATGAGTTAGTGGGATGCCCTTGTTAGCATTATGCTATATGTTGTCATTGATGTCAAATCCTGTGGTATGTTGTGTAGCAGCGTATATATATATGTTGGTAATGAGCGTTTAGAGGTTTCTTGGATTTCCCAAATGTCTTGGCCTCTCGTCAATTGTGTTGCTAATATTATTTAGTTCTATCCTTGGGTCAATATTGTGCCTAGTATGTGGATAATGTTTTAGGCCCGACTTTGGGAAAGTGTGTAGCGTGCCGTTGAATTTGATGAGGAACATTATGATGAGGTCTACTTCTCATTCCTTGCCACCACTGGAATGTTTAGTGGAGACCTATTTTAAATCCCTGTCTTGGCCGACTTTGAGGATAATGTGTTTCCTGAAGACAACATATATAAGAGGTTGATCTAAATGAGTTAGTATATGGCTTTTTGTGTTGAAGACAAGCGAGATTGTAAGAGTCTAGTTGTTGATGTGTTGTGTTATGGATTGATACCAGAAGTAGTTCTGATAGTGCAGATTGTGTTTTCTAGTGGTGGATCCTCTTGTATCTTTCTCTTTATGGAAGTGAGCCCTTCGACAGTGAGCCCTCCGATAGTGAGCCTTTTTGGGTAGTGAGCCCTCCCACAGTGAGCACCTCGACAGTGAGCCATCCTTTGAAAAAATTACCTTAACCAGTGTTTATATAATGAGAATTAGATTTCTTTGTGGTTTTTACCTTCTTGGGTTTTCCACGTAAATTCTGGTGTTTCTTGTGTCTAATCAGGTTTGTGCATATGCTTTTATGTTTATCTGTATATTAATTCTGCTAGTTATTTGGATCTGTAAACTAAGTTTAAAGAGGGAATTTTCATTGTCAATTATTCACCCCCCCCCCCTCTAAGTTACCTTGATATTCAACAATTGGTATAAGAGCTTTGGTTCCTTGGTATAGAGCTTAACCGCTTGAGGTAGATCCTGATCATATGGCACACAAATTATCCATTCCTATCTTTGAAGGATCCAATTATAGTTTCTAGAAAGTGAAGATGAGAGGTTATTTGGTTTCTATGGAGTACAATACTTGGAAGGCTATGGAGACCAAGTATGTTCAACCGACAAATGGTCTCACTACTCTGGAAGAAGTTCAAGCTTATGAAGAAAATATAAAGGCAAGGTATGCCATTTTTTAGTGCATTATCAAAGACTGAATTGACCGAAGTTATCTCTTATTTCTTATGAGGCTTGGTAAGTTTAAGTATATTTATGAAGAAAATGAGAGTTAAATTGACAAAGAGACTAACAACCAAGCGAAGATATGAAAATCTAAAGATGGAAGAAGGAGAAGACATTGTAAGCTATTTTGAGAAGGTTGATAGCACTGTGAATGAAATCAAAGAACTTGGAGGCACTTTGAATAATAAAGATGTTATTGACAAAATAGTGATGACTTTATTGGTAAGCTATAGTGATAATATCTCATCTATTGAAGAAACCTATGATTTGAAGAAGTTCACCAGAGAGCAGTTGTTTGGTACCCTGACTGCATTTGAAGTGAGAAAGTTTGGAAAGGACAAAGACAAATTAGAGACAACATTCAAAGCATCTAAAGATGGTTTGGATGTGGATGAGAGCCTAGATGAGATGGAAGCAAATTTTTGTGAGGAAACTAAAGAAAGGCACTGACAAGTACAAAGGAATGTTACCCTTTAAATGCTTCAGATGTGGAAAGATTGGTCATATAGCTAGTAGATGTCTATAAAAGGGAGCTAGACAAAAGTCTAGGGAAAATGGGAAAGTTCAATAAGAAAGCTTATTATGTTAAGGATGATGTTGGTATCTCAAATGATGAGTCAGACTATGAAGAAGGTGATTGTTTGTTTCTGATAGAAAAGGATGTTCCTAGGTTTGAAATTTATAAGATTGTTGCTACTACATTTCATGCTAGAAGAGATAAGAATGAGTGGTTAATTGACATTAGTTGTTCAGCTAATATGACCAGTGATAAGAGTATGTTCATAAAGCTAGAAAAATATGATGAAGGTTTTGTTAGGTTATGATGATCAGACAACACAAATTGTTGGAAATGGTTCAATTACTTTTGATGGAAAACATAACACTGATAATGTTTACTATGTGAAAGGATTGCATCACAATATTTTGAGTGTTGGACAGATGTGTAAAAAAGGATATAATGTTATTTTTTGGGATAATGGATGTGAGATCCAAAAGGAGTCCAAAATAGTTATTGCAGCTAGATGAAGAACAAGTGGAAATATGTATCAATTGGAAGGAGCTGCAAGACACTGCTTAATATATCAACTTGATGACATCATTCTATGACATCGAAGGATGTGTCATATCAAATTTAACAACTTGGTGCATATTAGTTCAAGAAGTATAGTGTGAGATTTACCTAGATTGACTAAACTGGAGATCAATATCTGTAGGGAATGTCAAGTGGGAAAGCATACTAAGAGCACATTCAAAGGGACAAAGTATTCATCCATCAAATTACTAGATTTGGTTTAGACAGATCTATGTGGCCTGACCAGAACAAGGAGCTTGCAAGGTGAGAGGTACTTCATGTTACTTAGTGATGATTATTCTAGGATGACTTGGGTTGCATTTCTAAGAGAGAAATATGAAGCATTAGAGAAGTTCAAGATATTCAAGGCAAACATTGAGAATGAGGTTGACAAGAAAATCAAGTGTTTAAGGTTTGATAGAGGTGGAGAATTCCATTATTGATAAGTTCAATGACTTCTGCAAGAAACATGACATCAAAAGATAGATATCTACCCCTTGGATTGTTGGCATTTGACTAAACTGGTAAAGACTATTGGTGATATGCAACCGGTAAATGATTGATTGGTGAATGTGATAAAGAGGTTGAGTTTGATGACTAAATGTTATGTTGTCATTGATGGCAACAATGTTTTTGTAGTCATCTAAGTCTTGAAAACCAACCGGTAAGGTATAACCAGTACAAAAGATAGTTTAACAGAGAACCGGTAATTAGGACTCCAACCGATAAACAAAGACAAAGTTGCATTCATGCAACCGGTACAAGCAATTCATGAAGAGTTGGATGATGCAGTTTTACAAGAGTAATGGAGACAAGTATTTGGAGCTATGTTCATGACTGCAATGGAAGATTCATCCGAACAAGCAAGATTTGATGTACAGGGAAGGCATTCTAATGAACACTCAACTGGTAGTGATAAAGTCACTTAAATCGGTAAAACAACACATGTTTTGTTTGGTTTTTGATTTCTTATGTCAATGATCGACATAAGTAAGGCGTGTAATGCAAGAATGTCTAGATTCATTGAACCTAGGAAATTTTTCCAAGGTTATGAGTCGACTAAGTTGATGTCTATAAAAAATATGATGAGTTATGTGATAGACATGCATATGTTGATGAGATCTAAGGTGAATATTGAGAGTTTGATTATACGGTGATTAGTGAAGCTCTATATTGATGTGTTGTTGAAGTTTTGAGGATATGAAGTGGATCTTATCAGAAACAAAGGTATTACATGAAGATCATTTGACTGTTGTTTTCTTAACAGTTTGCAACAACAAAATCCCCTAACTGGGTAGGTCCTAACATGCCTTAATTTGTAAATCCCCTAATAGGGTAGCTCTATATCAGAGTGTTAAATCCTCTTGCGAGGTTGATCCTAACAAGTTAAAGATCCTAACAAGGCTTATCATTTAGATCCCTTAACCAGGTGACTCCTGATCGGGTCTACTCCTAACATGGCATATTTGTAAGACCTTAACCGGTCAAGATTTCTATTTTGTAGATAGTGAATCTTGTGGGTATTATCTCCCACCATGGTTTTTCCCTTTTGGGTTTCCACGTATAAATCTCTTGTGTTATGTGGAATTTGTTTTATTGGGCATTAGCTTATGTGGTGATATTTCTCTTATTCTTGTTAGGTTTTAGGTTGTTTAAGTTGGTGATCAGATTCATATTGTTTTTACTTGAATTGATTCACCCTGATAAACTTATAAAGCACTGAGAGGGGGGGTGAATCAGTGAAAGCAAAAACAGTAACACTTTAATTGCAGATTGGTAAAAACATTTAACCAATTTACCAATGACTTTGCATATAATCCAAAGTGTTATAAAAATATTCACAAACAAAATATTCACCATAACACAAAGATTTATACGTGGAAAACCCAACAGGGAAAAGTCACGGTGAGATAGAACTCACAAGTTAACTATCTGCAGTATAGATAACTGACCGATTAAGGTCTACAAATGCTATGTTAGGAGAAAATCATGTTAGAGATCTCAAGCCCTGTTAGGACCTATACTTGGTTAAAGGTAACCTTAGTGGAGGATTTAGATCCAAGTTAATGAATCACCTTGTTAGAGGATTTATACAAAGAAGCTTGTTAGAGCTTACCTGGTTAAGGGATTTTACTGCTATAGTGATTAGAGAAAAATAGTTGGATTGATCTAAGAATAGCACCTTCTGCTGGTTTCGAACCTTTTCTGTGCATACATTACTGTATCACTGACATACTCTGCAATTCCTTCAACAAATCGCATCAACTTCAACTCATATCATGACTTGTATCTTCTATATGAAATAACTCATCACAATATCTTTATATAGATATTAAATTTCATGTCGGCCCCTGAACCTTGGCACAATTTCCTAGGTTCAATGAATCAAGACAATCTTTCTTAACACGACAAAAATCACCGCCATAGTGTCGGTCGATGGTAACACATCACAATCAGTGATAAATCATCACACAAATTGGGAAAATCGGTTAGACCACTGATACCGGTTCAGTGTTGACCACTTCACATAAAATATTAACTCACAAACCAATTCACTTTGAATTTATACTAGGTGACTGTCTCCACACTCCTCCTTGACTTTATTTGCTGCATCTCAAAACTGGTAACTCTGGAACTGGTCAAAACCGACTGACTTATCTACATATACCAGTTTAGACATCTTCATATCGGTTAGACTTCCACTATACATATAACACTGGTTAACAATACAATGAATCAAATAAATCAGTTTATCTTAATTTGTAAACTAAGATGACTATGACAATCAAAATAGATCTACCATCAATGACAATACATAAAGTCATCAAATACAAAAATCATCATCAAGCCAACACACCCCCCCTCTGAGTGCCTTATAAGTTTATCAATTGGTATCAAATCCAACCTTCTTTGAGGCTTAACCACTTGAGAAGGATTCCTAAGGCAGATATGGGGGATATGAGTCATAGAGAGATGTCTAATAAACTTGTAGAAATGAAGGAAGCCCTAGAAACATTGAGAGGCAAGTACAAATCTTCACTTGCTAAGAGAAGAGAGCTAACCGGACAACTTTTGGAGGTTTGTGAGAGCAGTTCTTCTAATGAAGCAAACATAGGTGCATTGGTTGATGAGGTGGAGAAACTAAATGATGAGAAGTCTAACCTAAGGAGAGATCTTGAAGCCAGGAGGGCAACAAAAGACAAGATCAAAGAGAAATAACATGAGATATTTAAGATAAATCAATAAAATGACACTCTATATGCACACTGACATGAGGAAAAAGAAGAAAAAGAAGAGATAAAAGTAGATCTGGATATGACAATGTCTCTTAGAGAGACTCTTATGAAAAGGAATGAAGACCTTACAAAAGAGCTTGCTGATGCTAATTAGAAGCTTGCAAAGTTTAACAAAAGTTCTACCATCCTTGATGAACAGATCCAATCTCAGAGGATGAAAGGTTATACAATTGGATTGGGTTACAATATATTTGAGAAAGGTGAGTCTTCCAGTACTAAGGACAACATGCATGAAGGTAAACCTGCTCTTAAGATTCAGAAACCTAATGGTAAGAAATCCTATAAGCCCGTTTGTTTCAATTGTCATAAGCGAGGACATACTGCTAATGTTTGTAGAAGAAGATCTGATGTTACTAATGGTTATAGACCCAATACATATCAAGGATATAAGCCTATAACCTTTAAACGTTATTGTTACACTTGCAACATGCATGGACATAGAGTTGTTGAGTGCGGGTATGGAGAAAATAATCCTACATATCACATGAATCAAAGGTCTGGTGGTGGTTGGAAAAGAACCTTTAATGACCGAAGAAGTCCTAATTGGAAGAGACCCTACGCTAACTGGTCTAGTCCCTATGAGATGGAAAAGAGGATGAATGTGGTTTGCACAATCTATCATAACTATGGTCATGTAGCTATGAAATGTAGAAGAAGGACTGGTAGAGGCAATGTTGGACCTTTGAGAGTATCTGGTATGGCTTGTTATCATTGTCATAAACTGAGATATATTGCAAAATTTTGCAGAGCTAAGGTGAATAAACCGGTGAATCAATTTGTTGACCAAAAAGGGAAGATGAAAGTTGATGTGGAGGAGACCAGAGCTGAAATGAAAAAAATCTGGAAAAAGAAGGATGATGAGAAAACCAAAGACAAACCATCTGAAGATTTTATTTCTTCACCTAGTGTGGAGAACCCTTCACCGACAAACTAAGTTGTTAAAGAGCTTAGGGGGAGCTTAATGTTAGATCTATTTCAGAACCCCCTGAAGGACCATAAGGTATGTTAAATCTGCATACTTTGATGTATTATCATATTAAGAAGTGATTATGTGATCAAACTGGTAGGTTTGATGTGTTATGTGAACCGGTAGTGTGTTAAAAGATATTTTAGTTTTTTATCGGTAATGACATTTAATGCGGTAGATAATGGGCACATAAAAAGGAACTTTTTGAATGTTATTTATCACATTGCATTCTTGTGGACACTTGGAGAGCGGATAGAGTGGACCAGAGCTTGTGTTTGCAAAATCTAACCTGTTTGACATAGATTTGAAGTGATTGGGCATGTTTTGCAATCAACAATCGGTGAGAAAGCTTTGTTGGTGTTTGGAACCTTAGTGCAGAAGCGATAAAAGGTATTTATCTGGAAATCTTATTATCTGCTTATTTTTCCAAATCATTGAAGATGGACACCCCGCATCTAGTTGATGTTACCGATAGACCCCATCTTGAGTTTAAGAGGCACCTGTTTAAGTCTGAGGAAACTGATCCCGATAGAGCCATATCCGGAGTTCCTTATGGTGTCTTACATGTTGAAGATGTTAGGTCATTTTATCATTGCAAACTGGAGGATCTTGGTATTGATGCTATTTTTTATCAGTATAGAGTATTGTGTGATAAGAATGATATTTTGAAGGAACAGTTCAAAAGGGTTACCGAGAAAGGGTTTCACCATGCCCTGAATTTCATTAATGATTTTGATGATGAACTTGTGAGATATGTGCTTAGCAGAATTTATGACCAGTTTATGTGGCTCAACCAAGCACATAAAATTTCTAAGGAAGCTATTCACGCAGTCACCAGATTTTGTGCCACTAGTGAGGTTATAGTTTTGAGATCCATTCCTAAGAATGATGTAGAAAATTTAACAAGATCTAAATGGGATGGAAGAGCAATGATGGTGAATAATATAAATGATCCAACAGTAAAGTATTCTTCTATGGTGATTAGTTACAAAATCTATTACTCTAGCAGGATGAACAAAAATCCCTACTGCTGCTATCCAAACTGCTCACCAGATGATCAAAGAGGATGTTGATTATGACTTATCAGAGGCATTGAGGAGTCAACTTATGTTGAACCTAGAATCCATCAAGAAGGATAAGAGGTTAAGGTTTAAGTTTGGACAATTAATTCTTGGTTTATTCTTTTACTTTTAAAGTTATTTCACTAGTATTGGTGATGTCCAATGGATAGATGGCACTCTGGCATTGGTGCAAATGAAGAACATCAAAAGAATGCTTGGTAATGATTTTGGCAAGATTGCATGGGGATGCTTTAAATATTTTCATAAGAAAATGGATACAAGTGAAAGGATACCGGTAGAGGTTGTCAACCGGTATGAAAACACAATTTTCTTTATGGTTGATGCAAATACTTGCATGATGGAGGCAGTTGTGCCCTAGACTACATGGGTTATGCCCATGGGATATGAAGTGGACAACAATCTTTTGATTGCATATGTTGATCATTTTCTTGCCCAATCGGTAGATACAACTGCAGGACATTTTGGCTCTTACAAGGAGAAATCCATTCAAGTGCATTTAGAACTTAACAGACCGGTAATAGCCAAGAAAGTTAGAAAGGAAGTTGAAGCATTGGCAGAGAAAGCAAGATTCATGAAGGAAGCCAATGTTGAAGCAAGAGCAAAGCATGCTACTCAACAGGCCGAAACATCAAGTGAACCAACCGGTACCCCCACCAGTGTAAAAACAAGAGATGGAAAGGAGAAAGCTGCAGAGAAAGAAAAACCAACCATTGTTAAGAAGGATAAACTAGTAGCAACAAAGAAGGAGAAACCATCGAAGATTCAGTTTTGGAGAAAAGGTAAGATTGTTGAACCACCTGCTGCACCGATTATGACTGGTAAAAGGAAAAATCATCAAGCACAAAAATCGTTAGATGCTAAGGAAGAAGAGACTGAGTCTGAAGGCGAAAAGAAATCCCTAAGGGCCAGTGGCAAAAGGTCAAAGGGTGTTGGTACTTCAACTGTGAAACCTCTAAAGAAACTGGTAACCAAGCTCACACCTCTTGAAAATTTAATAATAAACATTAAAGAGTATGGTTTATTGAGTGGTGCGAAGAAAATGTATGTATTTACTTTCCTTTGCCATTTTTGTCAAAGGGGGAGTAGTAGAAGAGTCAAAATTTTGTCTGTAATTATAAAGCGGGGTAGTATTATAATTATTTTAATTTTTTTAATAGCACGCAATTGCTAAGGGGGAGTATATGTCATGAAGTCATTTTTTTTTTGTATTTCACACTTAGTTGACAATTTTTTTCCTAAGTGTTGCCATCAATGCCAAAGGGGGAGAATCTTGGCATTTAACTAAGCCAGTAAAGACTGTTGGTGATATGCAACTGGTAAATGATTGATTTGTGAATGTGATGAATAGATTGAGATTTATGTTTGATGACTAAGTCTTGTGTTTTCATTGATGGTAAAAATGTTTTTGTAGTCATCTAAGTCTTGGAAACCAACTGGTAAGGTATAACTGGTACAAAAGACAATTTAACAGAGAACCGATAATTAGGACTCCAACCGATAAATAGAGATAGAGTTGCATTCATGCAACCGGTACAAGCGATTCATGAAGAGTTGGATGATGTGACTTTACAGAAGTAATGGAGATAGGTATTTGGAGCTATCTTCATGACCACATTGGTAGATTCAACCGGACAAGTGAGATTTGATGTACAGAGAAGGCATTCTGATGAACACTCAACCGGTAGTGATAATGTCACTTAAATCAGTAAAATGACACAGATTTTGTTTGGTTTTTGATTTCTTATGTTGGTGACCGACATATGTAAGGTGTTTAATGCAAGAATGTCTACATTCATTGAACCTAGGAAATTGTTCCAAGGTTATGAGCTGACTAAGTTGATGTTTATAAAAAATGTGATGAGTTATGTGATAGACATGCGTATGTTGATAAGATCAAAGGTGAATATTGAGAGTTTGATTATGTGGTGATTAGTGAAGCTGTGTATTGATGTGTTGTTGAAGTTTTGAGGTTTTGAAGTGGATCTTATCAGACACAAAGGTGTTATATGAAGATCATTTGACTGTTGTTTTCCTAATAGTTTGCAGCAACAAAATCCCCTAACTGGGTAGGTCCTAACATGCCTTAATTTGTAAATCCTCTAATAGGGTATCTCTATATCAGAGTGTTAAATCCTCTTGCAAGGTTGATCCTAACAGGTCAAAGCTCCTAACAGAGCTTATCATTTAAATCCCTTAACTGGGTCTGCTCCTAATAGGGCATATTTGTAAGACCTTAACCGATCAAGATTTCAATTCTGCAGATAGTGAATCTTGTGGGTATTAACTCCCATGGTGTTTTTTCCCTTTTGGGTTTCCACGTATAAATCTCTTGTGTTATGTGGAATTTGTTTTATTGGGCATTAGCTTATGTGGTGATATTCCTCTTATGCTTGTTAAGTTTTAAGTTGTCTAAGTTGGTGATCAGATTCATATTGTTTTTACTTGCACAGATTCACCCCCCTCAGTGCCTTATAAGTTTATCATGGATACCACAACAGAATGGTGTAGTGGAAATTGATGAACAAAACTATACAAGAGCATCTTGAACCATGATAAAAGGAGCATAATTAACAAAAAAATTCTGGAGAGAAGCAATTCATACAACGACATACACTCTTAACAAAATCTTGTACCAGAGGAAATATGGGAACATGTCTTATGACATTTGGTATGGTAGAAATCCGATAGTAAAATACTTCAAGGTATTTGAAATCAAATGCTACATCCAGAGAGATGAGGATAATCTTGGAAAGTTTGACAATAGAGAAGATGAAGGCATATTCTTGGGTAACTCGACAAAGAGCAAGGCATACTAATGCTACAACAAGAGGGTGAACAAGTTTGTTGAAAGTGCAAATGTGAGAGTTGATGAAAGTACTTCAAAAGACTCAAAAATAACAACAAGATATGAATTAGATGAGTCCAGAGAAAAGAAAAAGGAAGAAAATAGAGGTGAAGAGAAGTAGAATCAAGATGTTTCACCATCTGTATCCAAGACTCCAAGGTATGTTTAGAGAAATCATTCAAAAGATTAGATTATTGGAGATAAGAGTAAATGTATCATCACAAGAAGCAAATCGGCTCAATAACAAGTTTTGTTATGTTTACTATCTGAAACTAAGCCAAAGTGAATGGTAGAGGCTTGTAATGATCAGAATTGGATGAAAGCAATGAAAGAAGAACTGGATCAAATTGAGAAAGATCAGACATGGAAGTTAGTCAACATACCATAAGACAAGAATGTGATTGGAACTAAATGGGTATTCCAGAACAAGTTGGATGAAGATGGAAATGTTGTGAGAAAAAAGCCAAGATTGGTTTGCAAAGATTATACTCAGATTGAAGGCATTGACTTTGATGAAACTTATGTCCCGGTTGCTCAAATGGAGGGAATAAAGATGTTCTTGGTGTTTGCAATATTCAAGAATTTCAAGGTCTATCAGATGGATGTAAAATCAATATTCTTAAATTTAGAATTGAAAGAAGTTTACATTGAACAACCAGAAGGTTTCAAGTTGAGATATGATCCAAACATTGTTTGCAGATTAAAAAAGGTTTTGTATGGACTAAAACAAGCCCCTAGAGCCTGGTATGGAAGGTTAGACAAGTACCTAACTGATCAAGGATTTCAGAAGGGTTCAGCTGACAACAATTTATACTTCAAGAATAATTCAGGTAAAATCCTAATTGTTGTGGTATATCTTGATGATATAATATTTGGAGGAAATGAAGATATGTGTAGAAGATTTGCTAGTGAGATGCATAAAGAATTGAGATGTCCATGATCGATGAGTTAAATTTCTTTCTTGGCCTGCAAGTTAATCAAAATGATAAAGGAATTTTCATTTCTTAGTCTAAGTACATCAAAGAATTGTTAAAGAAGTTTGGGTTGGATAATTCCAAACCGGTGTGTACATCTATGACCACCAAATGCAAGTTAACCAAAGACGATAAATCTCTTAAGGAAAATGCAAGGTACAGAGGCTTTACTAGCTAGGCAATATTATATCAAGTGCGTTCATATTCAGGGATTTAATATTCCAAAAGTGAGGGTACAATATATTTTCTATCGGTGAAAATAGGGGGATTTTTAATTCTGGCTATGAAAAAATACAATATCTGGTGAAAATAGGGGGGCTTTTAACTCGCACTATATATTGGGAGGGGATTTACAAAAAAGGAGTTTAGGGCAATATTTTTTGAAAATAGGGGGATTCTTTAGTATGCCATGAGCACATGTGATATAACCCAAAGTTCACTAAGTGAAGCCCCCGTGATGCAATTCGGTACAAGTCAATGATTGGAGGATTGTTATATTTGACTGTTACCAAACTGGATATCATGTATGCAGTTTGTTTTGCAGTTAGATTTCAACAAGAACCAAAAGAATCACATGTTGTGTCAGTAAAGAGGATTTTTAGATATCTTAAATGCATAAAAGAATTTGGTTTGTGGTATCTTAAGAGCTGAGATTTAACCTTGATTGCTTATACAAATGTAGACTAGGCTAGAAGTGTTGATGACAAAAAAAGTACAAGTGGAGGAGCATTCCTTCTTGGCTCCCTATTGGTTGCCTGGTCAAGTAAAAAGAAAGACTCAATGCCTCTATCTACAATAGAAAAATAATACATTGCAACATCTTCTTGTTGCACATAGATCTTGTGGATGAAGAAAACTTTGAAGGACATTAGTGTAAAGTTTGACGACCCTATCTCAATCAATTATGATAATACCAGTGCAATAAACATCTCAAAGAATCCAGTACAACATTCTAGAACAAAGCATATATCCATCAAGTACCACTTCTTGAGGGAGAAAGTGTTGGAGAATGAAGTTAGACTTGAGTATGTTCCTACAAAAGAGAGTAGATTACAAATATATTCACTAAGGCGTTGTTCAAAGATACTTTGAGTATCTCCAGAAAAAAGATAGGGGTACTACCCCTTTCCAATATAAGATGATGTGCATTAGTCCAGTGAGCAGCTTGCATATTCTTTTTTGGACTAATGCTTGGATGCTTCCTCCTAGGGGGAGTAGGAGTGAGTTTCGTAGGGGGATTTTTGCCTGCCTTTGTCATTGTTGTGAAAGGGGGAGAAAGAGAATATATTGGTTGCTTACTTGATAGAAGTTGTTGATGGATGTTGCCATCAATGATAAAGGGGGAGATTGTTAACATTATACTATATGTTGTCATTGATGTCAAATCCTCTGGTCTGGATTAGGTCTGGATGTGGTATGTTGTGCAACAACATATATATGTGTTGGTAATGAAAGTATGGGGGTTTGTTGGATTTACCGAATGTCTTGGTCTCTCAACTATTGCGTTGCTAATATTATTCAATGCTATCCTTGGGTCCGGATTGATTCAAAAGTCAAGGTCTTGGTCTGGATGTTGAGATTGTGCTTAGCGTGCAGATAATGTTTTAGGTCCAGCTTTAGCTAAGTGCATAGTGTGTTGTTGAATTTGGTGAGCAATGTTGTGATGAGGTTTACTTCTCATTCCTTCCCACCACTAGAATGTTTAGTGGAGACCTATTTTAGATCCTTGTCTTGGTCAACTTTGAGGATAATGTTTTTCTGAAGAGAAAATATATAAGAGGTTGATCTAAATGAGTTAGTGTATGGATTTTTGTGTTGAAGACAAGTGGGATTGAAAGAATCTAGTTGTTGATGTGTTGTGTTGTGGATTGATACCGGAAGTAGTTCCTATAGTGTAGATCGTGTTTTCCGGTAGTGGATTCTCTTGAAACTTTCTCTCTTCAGCAGTGAGCCTCTTTCTCCGTAGTGAGCCCTTTAGCAATGAACCCTCCATCAGTGAGCCTTTCTGGGTAGTGAGCCCTCCCATAGTGAGAACCCTGACAGTGAGCCATCCTTTGTAAAAATCACCTTAACCGGTATTTATATATTGATAATTATATTTCTTCATTATTTTCCCCTTCTTGGGTTGTTCACGTAAATTTTGGTGTTTCTTGTGTCCGATCTGATTTGTGCATATGCTTTTATGTTTATCTGATATATTAATTCTGCTAGTTATTCCATATCTATAAATTAAGTTTAAAGAGAAAATTTGTATTGTCAAGTGATTCACCCCACCTCTTAGTTGCCTGGATATTCAATAGCCCTCTCTAGAGAATAGGCAGGATAAGAGAATGTGAGTATTCTCTCGAAATGGAAAGGAAAAATGGAGGATAAGGATAGAAGTAGATGAAATGAAAGGTGAATGGGATAGGAGGGGATGTAATGTGAGATAAAAAATATGGAAGAGAAAGTATGAAATGTGAGATCCATTATGTTGGTATGTGGAAATTAATCATAAGTTTGATATAGAAAAGGATATTATGTATTGAGGTATGAGGAACTAGGGTGAAAAGGTAACCTTTGTAGGGACATGAAAATCAAACAAAAGGGTTATCCCTTGTTCATACTAGACATCAAAAGACTTTGTTAGAATATGTGAGGAAAATAGACTCAGAGCATAAGAGGCCCAATACATAAAAGGTACTAAATGACCTCATATGCAAAGGATGAATGATCATGATAGAAGATAATCCAACACACACAAGGTAAGTACTTGCATAGTAGTATTACAAGAATTTCACACAAACACAATATACAAGATACAAATGATGTGCTACTATACACCAGTAAAAATACACCAAGATATAGAAAAATTGAGGTGGCCTCAAGTAGGTATAGTCATGGGTGAAAAGATAAAAGTCATAACCCAATTCTTCCTTCTACTTCGAAATAAAGTTTTGACTATTTAAAAAGCCAAAAAAAAAATTTGATAATAAAAAATTTATATGTATTTCTAAATGTCAAATGTTCAAAAACAAATTTCATGATCATTTTATTGACCTAATTATTGCTCTATAATAGATATATATTTAAACATAATTTATGTATATGCAAAAACATTTATATAAATATTTGTTCTCTATCAAACATTGTTGAAAGTCAATCAACATTATTTATTGATTTGATATTAATAGCAAATTTTAATGAATTGGCAATTTTTAACTAAAGGCCGAGTTTTTTGAAGGATAGCGGACCCTATTATGGGAGGCAAGTGGAGTCGTGGAGATGTCACTCCACTCTAAACACATAGTAATTATAGGCTTTTGTGGTTTTATGTTAAATTGAATCTATTTTGAGTCTAGACCGACTTACTTATATATGCTTGTCATGTAAAGGACTCGGCTAACTGGCTTCAAAAAGTGGTTATAAACTTCACAATATTGACTTTTAAAAAAAAAATTGAAAAATCAAATCCATAGCTAATTCTTCTGATCACGATCAACGATCTGTATTTTTTGACAAATTTCATGTTATTGACTTTCCGTGTGGTTTTGGAGCCAGTTTAGCCACGACTGTCATGTAAACAATTCATTTTTATGCTTTCATATTACCTTGTCATATTGATATTTCTTTTCCCTTGATGATATCTACTAAGTAGTGAATCATCCAAAGTTCCATTCTTTTTTTGAAACCCCTTTTTTATGGTACAATTCTTGGGGTCCAAAGACAAATTGAATATATTTTAGTTGATAATATTTTAGAGTCAATAATGCCAGAATTCCTACTTATGTTGATGAACTCTTTTGTTTAAATTAAAAGGTAAACTAAGCTCTAATATAATATTTAATCTTTTATCTTTTGTTCTCTTTTATCTTTATATTTAATATTTAAGGTTACCTAGCATCCTTGGCCTATGTTTTTGAACCTAGATTTTAGGCATAGGTTCCTCTTTACTTCACATTTCTAGATCTATACTCCATGTCTACATATATGTTCCAAAACTCTATGTTTATGTTGCAGGTTGGTTCGCTCCCATTCATTTATCTTGGTATTCCTATTGTCATTGGTTTGGTCCCTAAGGGGTTTTGGCAGGATATCTTGGACAAATTTCGAAGGAGAGTGTCCCACTGGACTAACCGATGGTTATCTATAGTTGGTCACATTACCTTTTGTTATTATTTAACTGGTGACTTAGAGGGGGGGTGAATCAGTCAAAGCAATTTATTCATAATTTAACCAATCAAACTAACCAGTCTGCAACTATCCTTTGCATTGTCTTAAACATTTTGTATATCATGAAAGAAAATAGCATCAAAGAAAAGAGATTTGCACGCACAAATAAATATCACATAACACAGGTAATTATACATGGAAACCCTTGGTTAGAGGGAGAAAACCATGATGGGGATAACCCACAATCTCTCTTACTGGGAGTGAAAAAGAGTGCCCTATTAAGAGCTTACAATCTGTTCTTTCTGAGAACATCACCCTGATAGTGTTAGGGCTCGAGAGGCAACTGAGAGGGGAGGGCGGGGGGGAATCAATTGACTATGAATTTCAACCCAAATACAACTTAATCAAACTTGATACTTAATACCGGTAAACCAAACTTAATGTCAGTTAACAGATTAATAGTTAATATCAATACCAGTGAAACTTAATGCATAAAACAAAAAAGAGAAACAACATCCACAACACATAACACAAATATTTGTATGTGGAAACCCTGTAAGGGGAAAAACCATGGTGGGAAAACTTACCTACAATCAGATGATATTGCTGCAGATAGTAAGTGTATACAAATGGGGTCTGCACATGTAGAAAGGCCAACCGCCTAGAGCTCACTGCTCAATCACAAAATAGGAGTTACACTGACTACAATTGGATGGTTAAATCCAATGATAATGTACTGCTCAAAATAGCATCTTCAATGCTGGATTTAGTACTGATTAAGCTCTGATAATCACCTTCAAACCTTCCTTGAACCTTCTCTATGGTCTGCTCATATGATCTTCAATATTTGCACATACCATGTTACAACACCATAACCTTACATACAATATATCCTTTGCTTCATACCATCTCACAAATGAGATCTTACATATATACCAAAACCTAAGACCAAATGTGTAGGTCGGCTCACTAAGAATATTACAATAAAATCAATTACAAACAAGTCAAGATGCGATGCATCATGTCGGCTCAATACATTTACAATAATATCCAATTAATAAATCATCTCCATAATGTGTCGTGCTGATTTGGAATAGATAATGCATATCGGTCCATAACCTAGACCAATTTGCCGATAACAACAAATATGTCAACTCGTTTAGACCATTAACCAAAATACCAAAACCAAGTATCAAACCATGTCTTTGACATAACCAAGTGATCTTCAGATGATAACAAGTCATCCTTAGTGTTGGTGAACAATATATCCTGTCGGTGAACAATATACCGGTGATTGTGCATAAGTCACTGAACATGTCGGTGAACACAATGTGTCGGTTCAACATAAACAAAGATCTCCAGAAGGATAAGTGTTGACATCAATGATAAAACTAATGCAACACATCCATAATACAAACAATCTCCCCCTTTGGCATTGATGGCAACACAAGATGGAAAAAACATCTAAGTGCCAAAATCAGAATGCCAAAAACCAAAAACCAACAATCTCCATAATAGATCAATAACTGAAATATATCTTTCCCTCAATGAATAATCTCTCCCCCTAGCATAATGTTTCCTACATACAAATTTTTTCCATAGATATATCTCCCCCTTTGACATCAAATGCCAAAGCAATATAAATACTAGAACATACAACCAACTCATATAACCAATTGCAATAACCAACTACTCCCCCTGAGAAGTAGCTCTACTCCATCAAAGTCAGAAAAAGGTTTCTCTATTATTTTTGTCGATTTGATGCCAATCTTCAACTGTCTAAGTCTCTACTGGTGAGGGTATTAACCCAAGTTGCTCTCTAAGATATTCAAAAGTTTCCTTAGGCAAAGGTTTTGTAAAGATATCTGCAATCTGCTCTTTAGTATTCACATAAACCAATCTTACTTCTTTTGCTTCAACATTCTCTTTCAGACAATTATATTTGATAGAAACATGTTTAGTCTTAGAGTGGAATACCAGATTATTTGATATATCAATTGCTACTGATTTATCACAATAAATGATTATAGGTTCTTTGCATTTTACCTTGATGTCCTTCAACATTTGCTTAATCCATAATACCTGAGTACAATTAGTTGCTACTGCAACATATTCTGATTATGTTGTTGATAATGATGTACAACTTCATTTCTTGCTCAACCATGAAATCAATCTGCTACCAAGAAAGAATGCTCCACCAGTGATTCTCTTTATGTCATCTACATCTCCTGCCCAATTTGCATCGGTGTATGCACATAAATCAAAATTTTCATCTTTAGGATACCATAAACCAACAATTAGGAGTGACTAGTATCCGGTTAAGAATACCTTAGAACCTATTAAAGTTCACCTTGCTAGAGGATTTTACAACTTCATATTTGAAGTGACTCTGTTAAGAGATTTTACATAAAGAACCGGTTAAGGTTCACCCTGGTAAGGGATTTACAATGTTGCAATTGTTAGAAGGCAACAAGGATGATTGATCTATCTGATGACACTACCTCTATCTCATAGATCCGCTCTACATACTCTGTTATACTAATCGGTGTCGGCTTCACCGTTCCATACC
Organism: Cryptomeria japonica; assembly: GCF_030272615.1. NCBI lineage: Eukaryota > Viridiplantae > Streptophyta > Pinopsida > Cupressales > Cupressaceae > Cryptomeria > Cryptomeria japonica. The sequence goes on along the minus strand of NC_081409.1, from coordinate 862,839,143 downwards.
TCTTTCACCTGCACTCTGTTTTGCTCCCCCTGTTTTCATTTTCACCAATCTCTTGCACTTTGACAACAACATTCTCATAATGAATTGTGTGAATATATTAGCCTTTGGTTCTGGCCCCAAATTTGCCTCCAAAACATCAAATTCAAAATTATGTTACTGTGCCTTAAATTACTCTCCAAATATCATTCCAGGAATATCAATCAAGACAGTCATTCATGTCGATAAGTCCGTCGGTTGACTGTTGGTTCAACTGGATGTTAATTGCACATTTCCAAGTCTATCAGTTGAGACTCCTATTATGCCGGTGTACCGATCAAATTCAGACTAATTGGTTACCTCTTGTATACTGGTCTATTCACTACTTAGTCAGTTGACCTCCTATGTGCTGGTTTACTCACTGCTTAGTTGATCTACACTCTACTTAGCTAGTTAACCTCTGTATACTGGTCTACTCACTGCCGATAAGAATAAGAGCTCTTTTTCTTTACTGGTTATCCTTTATTTCTTTACCGATGGACTATGAAGACTTAGAAGATGGTTTTGCCAATAATGACAACCATTTCATTCACCGGTCATACAAAATGCACCAAAATACCAACACCTTTCCTAAGTCGGTGATTCATGCTCTTCCTCTATATAGAAGTTTTGTTCAAGATGCTCCCTCTAGTTTTACTCAATAATTTGATGCTCTATCCCGCCAATTCTTATGGGCTGGAAGTTTAGGAATGAGAATATGGAGTTTGGTGAAGTGGACTTCGGTTTGCAGACTGAAGTAGGTAGGGGGCTTGGGTCTTTGTCAAACTTCTCTTAATGTTCAAGCTTTGGTGGCTAAGATATATTGGAGATGGTTCCATTGTCAGGATCAAGATTGTGCCAAGATTCTTAATCTGAAGTATCTGCATGGGGTTGCTAGTAGTGATGTGCCTCGATATGCCATTGGAGAGAAGGGATCCAGGATTTGGAACACTCTTAAAAGAGGGGCATGTCTTATAAAGTAGGGTCTATTCTAGAGTTTCAACAAAGGTTTTGAAGCCCTTTTATGGTTGGATTCCTGGGACGGGTTCCCTCCCATTCTCATTACTCATCCTCATCTGAGATATTTATGTGATATTTTTTATGGCAGCTAGGTGGAGTAAAGTGCAAAGGTATAAGATTTCTAAGTGGTATGGACAAGTTAAATCAACTAGATGGAAAGGGCCGGAGGAATCGCCTCCAGGAGGATCTAATGAGGATAGGCATGAGATGTATTGTATCTTAGTTTGTAGAGCCCGTAGCTCACTGGAAGCGAGGGACTGCCTTGCTTGGGGTGCAGACCCCAAGGGGAAATACTTTGTTACCTTGGGATATTAGGAACTTGATAAACACATGTATGGGTGTGTAGAGATCTTATGGTGGAAGCAGTTATGGAATAGATTTGCATGGCCAAAATGTAATTTCTTCTCATTGTTGGTTACTTGGAGCTGTTGTCTCACATGGAATAATTTGAGATGGAGAGGTTTTCTTTGCTGGCAAAGCGAGAAAAGTTCCTCTCATCTTTTCTTCCTTTCCCCTTTCTCTCAGGAAATATGGCATTGTTGGTGGGCAATTGGCAAAAGGCTTTCTTTTACTTGTCCTCTTTTCTTGAGTTCTGGTACCGAGTGGGGGTCGCTCCTGCCAAAGCTTCGTTTCTTCAAATTGCATTGGACATAGGCACTTCTTTCATTTTATGGTATATTTGGCTAGAAAGGAATCGATGGATTTTTAAAAGGAAAGGAATGTTAAGTCATCAGTTGTGGATGTGTATTATGAGTATCTTGCAAGAAACTATCATGTCTAATTATGAAATGTCTGGCCCTATGGATGAAAGTGATCAAATGATTATCCAAAGGTTGGGTTTGGCTAGATACTGAGGTTGGACCCTCCCTCATAGGAATGACTCATGTTCTAGGAAGAAGGTTAGACGAGATGGGTGTTTTCCTCCACCCTCTTTGGGGATTTTTAAGATAAACACTAATGGTTTATCACGTGGCAATCTGGGGCATGCTGGAATTGGGGGAGTTGGTAGAGATAATAATGGTGTGGTGCAATTATTCTTTTCCTATTACAAGGGACATCAAACCAATAACTTGATGGAGGCCATGGGAATTATTTATGATTTGGAGAAGGGTTGCTTCTTAGGCTGGAGGAAAATTATTGTTGAGTTAGTTTCTCATATCATTGTGGATATGTTATCTAGAAAATAGCTAGAGGGGGTTGGTTGTCATTTGGCTCATATTGCAAGACAAATTTTTGAGATATGTCGATCTCTGCATTCTGTCACCTTTTTTCATATCCTTCAGAAATGGAATAAGGTTGCAGATTGCTTATCTCGATGGGATTCATAACAGATTGGTCAGTGGGAGGTGGAGGATTGGAATCAATTGCCCTCGGTTATGTATAAGAATCTTGAGGATTTACTTACAGAGGATATGTGTAGACATATGGTTAGGAGGAGTGAGAATTGTTTCTAGTGTGTTTAGGTTTGGTTTTTTCTGGTTTCCTGGTCTTATTGCCTTGTAATGGATTCTTTTGAATAATAAATTTTTACCCCTTTTTTCAAAAAAGAAGAAGTTGTCATGTTCAATTATTCACATTCAAATCAAACAAATGGGAGTGAAATTCAAGTTGGGTTTAGCCCTTCCATCCTATATTTTTGAGGTTTAACTTGTTGGATCTTATTTCTTCTTTAATGTATCTTGGTTTTAATTAAGTTTAATTCCTTGTTAATGTAAACTAGTGAATTGTTATTTCCAACACCATAAAAAGAGACATGAAAGACAAGATGATAAGAGCAAGCTGGGAGTTCCATTTTGTAAGCAGAATGATGAAACTACTGAAGAAATTCATAGTAACTATTCACTTGGACTATCTTCTACCATGTTCTTATATTATTTATAGCATTTTCATAAGCTCGTGGCTTTTGTAAGGCTTAGATGTGTTCTCACATCACCATCAATTTCTACAAAAATATCTTCACACATCACTTGATAGCACTTGTTCATTTCTTTGCACTACCTTAATAGGCCTATATGATGCTTGTTTATACCTCATATACTACTATCTTTTTGACACTATTATGACCTTTTTTAGACCTCTTATCAAGATGAAATTAATAGAGGAAATATTCTTTAAACCCTTGTGTGATAAACATATCACCTATTGATTGTCATGTCACTTGTAGAACCATTTCATTCAATAAAATTGAAGCATTTTGTAATCTTGCATTTATTGTCATCACAAGAATATAAATTTAAATTAATAAAACATTAGATACATATGTGTACATGGATATCTTTATATATACCTTAATCCACATAACAAAGCATCGTTGCATTGCAACAATCATAATATTATATATCACAATGATAGGATAGTTGTGGAACATAATAAGGCCCCCCTTAGTGTTCAATCACCCATCATGATGTGTTCATGTAGTTAGTTTAGCCCCACAAGATGAATAATTTAAAATATGCCTTCCAACAACTTTTTATTATTGTAATTGAAGCTTTTTAAAACTATAGAGACATTGTTGCAATTTTGAAATAGATTAGAGATTTTGACAACTGATAGAGGTAGATAGAGAGTGAGTGAGAGACCTAGGGAGGGAAAAGATAAAGAGGTGAGGGGAGAGATAGAGAAGAGAAGGAGATGGATAAGCTCATGGAGAGTGAGAGAGAGTAAGAGAGAGAGAGAGAGGTGAATAATGATATAGGAAGGGAGAGGTAAAGAGGGAGAGAGAGGTAATGACCTAAATAATAGATAGAGGGAGAGAAAGCATGGGGGGGAAGGTAATACATAGAGAATGGAGAGATGAGATATATAGAATAAGAGAGGGAGAGAGAACAAGAGAGAGGGAAGGACAGAGGGAGAGAGATGAGAGTAACGAGTGAGGAGGATGTAGAGAGGGAGAGAGGGAGGGAGGGAGAGACTTAGAGAGAGGAAAGAGAGAGGTGAGAGAGAGAAGAGAGGGAGATAGAGAGATAGGGAGGTATTATCACCAAATACCCTCAACCATAAATTCTACAGCCTCATTCCTATGGGTTAAACCCAAAACCATCAACCCTATACCCTAAACCATATGTCGATATACTCAACCCTAAATCCTATACCCTCTACCCAATAAAGTAAACCTTATATAGGTGAGAGAGAGGTAATGACCTAGAGAGGGGATGCAAAAAGAAGGAGAGAGAGAATAACAAAGAGATGGGGCTAACAAGGGAGAGAGGGAGAGGTAGATAGGAAGGGAGAGACCTAGAGAGGGGAGAAATAGAGAGGTGAGGGATAGAGAGAAGAGAAGGAGATGGAGAAGTTCACAAAGAGAGTTAGGAGTAAGAAGAGAGGGAGAGAGAGGTGGAGAGGGAGGAAGAACTTGAGATGAGAGAAATGGGAGAGAGAGGGGAGAGGGAGGGAGAGGGAGAGAGGGAAGCATCAACACCCAATACCCTCAACTATAAACCCTAAATCCTCAAACTAATGGATTAAAATCTTTACCATCAACCTTATAACCTAAACCATAAATCAATATCCTCAACCCTTAATCTTATACCCTAAATCCTATACCTTGAACCTTAGATACATTATACCCTCAACCCTAAACCTTGTGTATGGGAAGGAGAGGTAATGACCTAGATGTTGAATATATCGGGGACAACTAAGAGGTGGGGAGATGATACAGTTGTCAATAAAAATACATTACTTATTCCACATAAACAAATCTGGTAAACTAATTCCTAATTTATTAACCATAAACAAATATAAGCATGAGAGAGCACACACATGACACATACACATGAGACACCAGATTTGATGTGGAAAACCCAAGAGGGGAAAAACCATGGAGAATGCTAGTTCTCAAGTATAAAACACCTGTTAGGTTGACACCAGTTAAGGTGATTTTTACAAAGTATGGATCAATGCCATAATTCTCATTGCAGGTGGGCTCACTGCCTAACTAAACCCACCAGAAAAGGGATCACTTCCCAGAAGAAAAAGTAATCTACCACTATCGCACAATTGCCACTAAGCTATAATTTTGGAGAAAATATTTGCTCACTATCTCCAATGTCAAACAACATTAGTGCACTACCACACTTCTCAACCACAACCACACACAACCTCGTACAAATACGCACCAATGGGAGACATTTTATTTTTCAATCCACTTGCTTCTATAGATCTTCATTACAATTATACTTTATTTATACTAATAACTAAAATATAAACTGTATTCAAACTTGGCCAAATAATTTTATCAGAAACCAATTTGAAATAGGTCTACACTAAACATCCCCATGGTAGAAAGGAATGAGAAGTGGACCACACCACAATGCACTACACATTCAACCAAAATAACATGTTATCCATACACCACAATCTCCAGAGTAAAAAAAATATTCAAGGTCGACCAAACCCAAAATGAATAAATCCACAACCACGACTCCAAAGCACATCATCATGTCCTAAACTATAATAACAAAGATAAAGACATGAACAACATAAATCCAAGATATCATCATCAAGACCAGAAATGTGAAGAAATGTGGACCACTGCAAACATTGTCAAATATCATCATCATTGTATACACTTTTAGAGAACCAAATCATAAGAATAACATCCCAAGGAAACATCCAACAACATACCAAAAATTTATGACCACAACTGCAACATATCAGAAATGCGGAGCACAAATCAATCACTGAAACAAAGAATCAGTATGTTGACATCAATGACAACCATACTAACACACCATAAAATTCACATTTACAACACTAGAGAGAGGAGGGAGGGAGAAGAATAGAGAGAGAGGTGATGAGGGAGGGAGATACCTGGAGAGGGAAAATATAGAGAGGTGAGGGATAGAGAGAAGAGAAGGAGATGAAGAAGTTCACAAAGAGAGATAGAGAGAGGTAATGAGGGAAGTGTTGGCAAGAGACACTGCATGTATGCAGAGATGTTGTCATTGATGGAAACTCATATCAGATTGGCATCCACACTTCATATTTTCATCATTCTAGAAGACTCGGTGAGGATTACTTTAGTCTGGTAGGTCCGGTAAGATGAACAGGGTATCCGACAGAGTGTATAGTATTTTGGTTGGCAGATTATTATGAATGAGTATTTCGCCTTGCGGATCTAGGAGATATGTTATGGATATTCAATTTATCTTATTTCAAGATTATAGCCTCTGATAATAATTTTTGTGCAAGTCAGAAGGTCAGGTAATCATGTCTTTGGTTAGAACCATGGTTATCTATGGTAATGTGTGGTGATTCATTTTGTGGATCTCGTGGATTGATTTTTGCCATTGATTATGTGTTCAAGGTTGGTAAGAAGAACAAGTGTGTGGACATTTTTTTTTGGTCCACATATGCTTTAGGGAACAGATTGAGCCGACATATCTTACACATTTCATGTTGTGTGTTATGTGGTTTTTGGGTCTACATAGAATTAATCTTAATTCATGTTGCAGATATAAATTAGAGATCAAGAAGTTCATTTTAGATATCAAAATTATGCAAGTTATGTGTATGTGCAATTGTGCACAGTTTCACATGCGCCCTTGAAGGACTTTTTCTCTGAATTAAAGCAAATCAACAAAACAGAGCAGTGAGTCTTAGTGAAGCAAGATAGTTGTACTTTGCGCTTAAACTAGAACTATTCTAGGCATTTGTAGATACTATTGTATAGTTCATTTTAATGTATGTTACTCTTGTAACTCTTTTGTAATTCAATGAGACTTCTTGTAAGGCAGTGAGCCTTTCGGGGTTGTAGCCCTTATTTGTAATCTGAGTAGTGAGCCTGAATGCATGTGCATTCCTATGTAAACTTTTCACATAATTTTAATAGAGTATCATCTTAATGTGGGTAGGATTCCCACCGTGGTTTTTCCTTTGATCAGGTTTTCCACATACACAATCTGTGTTATGGTGGTGGTTTTGTGTGTGTTTTTCTTATGCTTGTCTTTCTTGTTTATTTTCATTAAGTGGATTAAGGAATAGTTAAAGAATATTAAAAATTGTAGAACACTGTTTCATCCCCCCTCTCAATGTTCCTTAATTCCAACAATTGGTATCATAGCCTAGTTCCTCAGAGGAATCATAATATCTTGAGTAAGATCCAAGAAAGAAAATCCATGGATTTTGGTAGCCTTAGAAAGAAGCTGGTTGTTTCTCTTGAAGATCTTGATCATGCACAAGCTGAGATCTAGCAAGTAAAAGCAAATCTCAAGGATGTTGAGGAATACATTGAAACATTGGTTAAACAAATCAAGGGATAAGAGAAAGGAGCTTGTTGACAAACTGAAGGAAAAAGAAAATCAAAGCATTGGTGAAGAATCCCTGAAAGAGAAGACAAAAGAGTGTGAGAAACTTGCTAGAGCTAATATAGTCTAGAAGAATGAGATGGAGGCCATTGTGCTGTGATTGATAAAAGAGATTTAAGAAAGGAAGAAGAATGAAGAAAAGCTTACTCAATCACTGAAAGACAAATTTGATGAATGTTGCAGACTTGAGAATGAGAATGGACAGTTGATAAGTGATCTACAAGATGCTAGAGATCATGGAGAAGATATTGAAAAGTAGGTCCTTGTTCTTAAGGTTGATCTTGAAGTTGCAAATGAATACAAAGAGAAGTTTCAAATCAGCTTAGCCAAGCTTGATGAGATGCTTGCTAGTCAGAAGAATCCAAATGACACTCAAGGTCTTGGATATAAGAAAGGTGAAAGCTCCAAATTAGTACAACAAAAGAACAATTCAAGGAAGACTCCAGTAAGGCAGCCTAATGCTCAAAATTCAATGGTAACTATCTTGTTTGCAATAAATTTGGTCATATGGCTAGTCAATGTAGAAATAGGATGAACAATAATGATCCATCTTTTACCGATCAATGTTTCAAATGCAATAAGTATGATCATAAGGAAAATGTATGTAGAAGTACGATAAACAACTTTCAGAATAGGAGAAATGTTAGATGTTATGCATGTGGTATGTTTGGACATATTGCTAACCAATGCAAATCAAGGACAAATCAAGGAAATTTAGACCTAATCAGAGGAACAATGTTATTTGCTATGCTTGCAACAAATCTGGTCACATTATTAAGTATTGCATAAGCAAAAATGTTAACAGGAGGGATCTAGAAGACAAAAACAAGAGCAGTGATGATGCAGGAAGTGGGTCCACACCTAATTCCAGTGTTGGAACCTCATCCGGTAACTAAGCTAAGGCATTTGATCTTAAGGGGACTTTTTCATGAAATTATTACAAACACCCTACTGAGGATCTGTACCTGTTTTCGAGAGGTTGGAAAAATTTGTGATGGTCAATGATGCATTTTTGGAAGATCTAAGTTGAATTGAAGGTCCGCAGAAGAAAACTTTATGAATGCAGGGTATTCGAAAGAGTTAGGGTTAAGAGCATTTATTATACCTAATGGTTAGGTATGCGGGAGATAAAAGATAACTCAAAATCTCATTTCTCACTTTGTGATTGAAGAGAAGAAGTATAGAGAACTCTGCAAAGAAGGCAATCAAGCAAAATTTGGTGCTATCGATTTCTGAAGAGATTTGGCGAGTAAACCTAATCCAACATCTAAGGTATATATCAGTGAAAAACCTCTTTGGATTGAAGTTTGAAATTTGAAATATCTAAGAATGGTAGCATCTGGTACTGCAAGCCCTCTGGTTTTCAATATCACTGAGCGTGCTCGTCCCAACTTTAAGAATCATCCATTCATTTCTATGGAGGATTATCCAAAGAATGCTTTTTCGTCTGTACCCCATTGAGTGCTACACATTGAAGATATAAGTGTTACAATCATGGTCTAATTGAATAATTGGGAAGCTCCCAACTGCTGAATATTTTCAACAACCGGTTATCCAATCAAAGTTTCATATTGAAACTTGAATTTTGATAATTGGAAAGCAAGGGTTTTGCTCAATTTGTGAAATTTTTGATGGTGTATGAGCATGAGTGGATCTGATTTATTCTTAGTCATGTTCACAATGAATTCATTTGGTTGGATAAGTCACACAAGATCACTAAAGGTGTGATTCAGGCAGTTATAGGATTCTGTGCATCTGGTCTGTTGCCATTTCTAAAAAACAATAAAGAATGACATTGTAACCAATGCAACTGGGTCAAAGTTTGATAAATGTGTAATCACTATTGATGACATGCATCTTGGAGGATGACATCTGGTTTGCATATATGCTAATAGGATATAAGATTTATTATTCCAACCAAATGAGCTCTGTATCGGGTACAATAGTATATGAGATGTTGAGAGAGAACAAGAAATATGATCTTTGCAAGTTTCTCCGAAGTGAGCTCATCAAGAATCTAAAGAAAATCAAAGAAAACAAGAAGAATCCCTTCAAATATGGTACCCTACATCTATGCATATTCTTCTATTTCAAAAAGGAGATTCCGGGAGTTAGTCTGGTAAAATGGCATTTGATAGGCTCGTGGGAATGTAGATCAGGGAGTATCTCTACAACTCTGGTGACTCTAAAGCCCGAAATAAGAATCTATGGGGATATTTCAAGAACTTTAAGGAGGAAATGCATAAGAGGGAAATAATCCCTAAAGCTATTGTGGAGAAATATGCTGACACCATATGTTTCATGGTAGACACCGATCAACGCTTGATGAAATTCGTAGAGCCCCGAACTTCATGTATCTTACCAATGGGCTATGAAGTTGATGAACAAATTTTGGAACTGTATGCGCAACATTTGCTGAGCCAACCGATGGACTCTAATGAAGAAAGGTTTGGAACCTATAAGGATAATAGTCTAAAAATTCATCAACAATTCAAGAGACCAATCATTCAAAAGAAGGTTCAAAAAGAGGTTGAATCTTTTGCAAAAAGCATGGGAATTTCAAAAGAGTTTGTCTAAAAAGTTAGAAAGGAAAATATTACCTCTAGAGAGCAATCAGTAAAAGAAAAGAAGGATCTGGTAGCAATCCCTAAGCCAAAAGCTAGAACTAGAAGTACTGCTCCTATTTCTCAACCTCCCAAGCACAAATCATCTGTTAAGCCATCCGATGGAGTGCAGAAAAAGAAATCAGCCAAATTGTGGTGATTGATGATGAAGGAACCAAATCAGATGAGGTTGTAAGAGTAGTAAAGGCAAAAGCTCTGAAGGCCACCAAAGTCTCTAAGGAGAAGTCATTCGGCAAAACAAGATCCAACAAGAAGCCAAAATTTGAGCTTTAGGAGGCATTGAAATCGGGAAAACTTCAAGGTAATTACACTACTGTGCCTCCTATTACATTAGAATACATTGTTAATTCAGTTGTCAAAGAAGGTAATTTGAAACTACTATCTAGGTGGTATGAAAATTTTGATGAAAGTGGAAAAGGGTCATTAGAAGAAGTCGTAGTTGAATACATGAATGTGTACAGTAAAGCCTTAATAGAGTTATTATCTGCAATTCTAAAGATTTTGTATGAAATTTTGGATGCTATAAGGTTAACAACAAATTAAGAAGATGAGAAACTGAAGGAATATATATTAGTCAACTTGTGTTAAGATATTTCTAAGGAAGATTTTGATAGATTACTCTGGTTAGCCAAGGATAAGTTTAAGAGTAAGCACAGAGTAAACAAGATCATTTTCAGTAAGATTGATGAAGTAGCTAAGGAGATAAAGAAAATTTGGACAAAATTTTTGCAAGAAAAACAATATGAAGTCAATATGGCAAAGGATCAAGATGACTCCCATCTGAAAACTGAGCAAACCAAGGTGGATACACCTCCAATTCTAGAAGATTCTCCAGTTGGGCAAGCAGTAGGCGACACTTCTGTTTTAGAAGTTCAATCAGAAGATCATATAGAAGTCAATATACTGAAAGGAAGTAGACTGGAGAATGATACAGGTAGGAATGAAGCATACAAGGTTGAGATCTCTCTGGCACCTGGAAAGGAAGCAATTGCAGAAGAGAATGTGGAGAAGATAGATTTTAAGGTTGAAGTCGAAACCATTACAAGAGACACTACATAGATGGTGAAATGTAAGATGGTCATTGATAACCCATAATTTATACAAGGACCAATCAATCTTGCTTCCCTTTCTCCCATTCAAAAACTTCAGTTAGCATCTTTTTCTCAAGACAAAGCCAATGAAGACATGTTAAAATCTCACACTAAAGACAACTTGTTGATGGACATGACGATAAATACTTTAGAAAATTTAATATCCTCATTCCAAACGAGTTCATCTGATACTACATCTAGGAAATTGAAAAGTCTAATTGATTTTGAATCTTTTGAGAAATATGTTGAGGTCAACGTCAAGAAGGAATTTGAAGCTAAAAGGCTCCATACCCTAAAGAGAATGATATCAAATTTCCCATATTGAGTAATTGTGTGAAAAGCATGCAAGATGCAATAACCATAGGTGGAAACTTGTATAAATCGTGCTTATCTCTAAACAAGTTCACTATGGATATTTAGAGGAAGTCTTGGGAGTATAAGGATCAGTTGGAAATCATATCTAAGTCAGTTGATCCGTTGTCAAATTCTTTAAGCTAGCATGAAACTTAGGTACTTTCATTGCTTGAGAAGATTCGAAGTCTGAGTTATGATCAGCAAAGGATAATTGGTAGAGTTGGAGAACTTAGGAGTCATATTGTCCCTAAGTTGGATGTAATGCTAAATGTTGTTCAAGATGCTCAAAGTGCTCTCCAGGCAAGTGATCCAGATGATTCCAGACTGCAAAAGTGTAGTCTTATCTTCTCAGTGGGTTCATTATAGTTTTTGATAATCTACAAAAGGGTTGGGATAGTCACTTGGACTCTTTGAAGAATTTGTATGCAGATATTTTCAAGTTTTTGTGAAGATTGTACAACATTTTGAATCTCAATTCTTGATTTTTCATGTCTTACCTTTGTCATTGATGTCAAAGGGGGAGAGTATAGGAGTGAAAAATGTTGATCTTAGGGGGAGTTTTTGTTTTTTTGAAATTTGGTGATCTAATTTTTGGTTGCAGTGTATATATTTTGGTCTTGATCTGACACTTAGTCATTTTTCACTAAGTGTTGCCATCAATGCCAAAGGGGGAGATTGTTGGCAAGAGAAATTGCATGTATGTAGAGATGTTATCATTTATGGCAACTCATATCAGATTTGGCATCCACACTTCATGTTTTCATCATTCCAGAAGATTTAGTGAAGATTACTTTAGTCTAGGAGGTTTGGTAAGATGAACAAGGTATCTGGCAGACTGTTTATTATTTTGGTTGGAGGATTATTGTGGATGAAAATTTTGCCTTGCGGATCTGGGAGATGTGTTATGGATATTTAATTTATCGTATTACATGATTATAGCCTTTGATAATAAGTTTTGTGCAAGTTAGAAGGTTCGGTAATTATGTCTTTGGTTAGAACTATGGTTATCTATGGTAACGTGTGGTGATTCATTTTGTGGATCTTGCAAATCAATTTTTGCCATTGATTATGTGTTCAAGGTCAGTAAGAGGAACTATGGGAAGCGTGTGGACATTTTATTTTGGTTTTCATATGCTTTGGGGAACAGATTGAGCTAACATATCTTACACGTTTCATGTTGTGTGTTATGTGGTTTTGGGGCCGACATAGAATTAATCTTAATTCATGTTGTGGATATAAATTAGAGATCGGGAAGTTCATTTTAGATATCAAAAAGTATGTGAGTTGTGTGTATGTGCAATTGTGTATAGTTTCACGTGTGCCCTTGAAGGATTTTTGCTCTGAATTAAAGAAGATCAGCAGAACAGAGGAGTGAGTCTCAGTGTAGCGAGACAGTTGTACTTTGTGCTTAAACCAAAATTATTCTAGAAATTCACAAATTCTATTTCATAGTTTCATGTATGTTACTCTTGTAACTCTTTTGTAAGTCAGTGAGACTTCTTGTAAGGTAGTGAGCCTTCCAGGGTTGTAGCCCTTATTTGTAATCTGAGTAGTGAGATCTAGGTAGTGACCCTGAATGCATGTGAATTCCTATGTAAAATTTTCACATACTTTTAACAAAGTATCATCTTACTATTGGTAGGATTCCCACCATGGTTTTTCCCTTGACCGAGTTTTCCACATACATAATCTGTGTGTTATGGTGGTGGTTTTGTGTGTGTTTTTCTTATGCTTATCTTTCTTGTTCATTTGCATGAAGTGGATTAAGGAAGATTTAAAATTAAAGAACATTGATTCACCCCCCCTCTCAGTGTTCCTTTATTCGAACAGGAAGGAGAGAACTATAGAGGGGAGAGATAGAGAGAATCCTAGCTCAAAGAAGAGATACATGAGAGACCTAGATGGGAAGAGAGAGGTGGGAATTGATACTGGGAGGGAGAGGTAATAACCAGTAGAGAAGGGAGAGAGAAGAGAAGGATATAGACAATAAAAAATAGAGAGAGGCATGAGGAGGGAGGGAGGAAGTGGTAGATAGGGATGGAGTGGGAGAGAGAAAGAGGAGAGAGATAGAGAGGTAAGAGACCTAGAGGTGAGAGACCTAGAAGGGGATGGAGAGAGAGAGAGATAGAGATAGAGGGGTCTAGATAGAGAGGTGGATAATGAGATATGGAGGTTGATATCTATAGATGGGAGAGGTGGATGGTAGGAGGGAGAGGTAATGACTTGGACAAAGGAGAGAGAGTGGAGAGAGATTGGAGAGAGAGGGGGAGAGGGACATAGGAAGGAAGGGAGAGGTAAAACCTTAACTCTCCATCATTAGTTGTAAACCATAAGCTCTAAGCCCTAAAACCTAAACCATGCATAATTTAGAGAGATGAAGAGAGGGGGTTAAGGAGGGAATAATGAAGAGACATAACAACCTAGAGAGAAATAATGGGAGGGAGAGGTAACAACTTAGAGAGGGGAGACAAGAACAATATAAGAGAGGGGAAAGGAATGTGTGTGTGTGTGTGTGTGTGTGTGTGTGTGTGTGTGTGTGTGTGTGTGTGTGTGTGTGTGTGTGTGTGTGAGTGAGTGAGAGAGAGAGAGAGAGAGAGAGAGAGATTTTTTCTCAGCACATTATAACACACCCATGTTTGGATAAAATAATTAAATAAATAATAAATATTTACTTAATCAAATAAGGATAATTTTAGGTACATGATACATGTAAAATTAAACAGAAAATTAAAGATGCATACCTACTTTATCTCTATAATATATTTGCATTTTTTCGTTCACAATATCTTCGTTCCATCTTAGGTGAATACTTTCGTGAAGTCTTATTTTCCCTTGTCTTTTTATTTCCAATGTCCTTCCTTTAAAATTATGACCCTTAAAAATTTGACACAAAAAATATCACCTCAAAATGCCTTCTCTAACGAAAAATGCGAATTAATCTTCTATTTTGTTTCCAATTTATTTTTTTTGAAAATATTTATATGGAAATGTTAATTAAAAGAAATTAAATTTGGTTGGCCATAAGTTTGTATGAAAGTTAGCCATTAAAATAAATGATTCATGTTTGTGTGAACACATCCATTACAAAAATGTCTGTGTCAAATGTGTTTGATTGAACAGTAGTTCGTTTGAAGGCTTGAGGGTTCGAACAAACCCCCTTAGATCAAAGGAATATTCACTTGAACATGCTTTCTATGCAGGTCTCCCTCAATCTCTACAATCTTTGTAATTTTTTAGCCTGAAAAACTTTGGTTGAAGGCTCAAATGGAACAATGTTGACAACCCAAAATGTAGGGTGGTAGTCCTCAAAGAAATCTTTCCAATGACTATGATATTATTACATATTGAGTTTATTATGAATAAGTTTTTTTAATTTTATTAAACTTAAGTTTTTCTCTGAATATAAACTTCTCTGTTTAGCACATATGAAAAAATAGTAAGTTCTAATTCATAAAAACATTGAAAAATATCTATGGCCTAGGTATTGATGTCCTCTTTCCAACCAAATAATAATAATAATAAGTTTGATACATACATAACAATTTATGAGTTCAAACATACACCCATGTCTAAATTATAATTAGTTGGATTTCAAAACTTAGTAAGATAAAAAAAAATTAGCATATCATTATGAAACTAATTGCATGCAGTATATATTGATGCTACAAACCTAATTTCAAGAAAGAATCAATTTTTTATCCTTTGTAGAAAAAAAGTTATGCGTTATAGAATGCACATCACTCTTTAAAAGTGTTGTTTGTTGTTTAAAATTAGTTATCGAATGAGATGGAAAAATGAATGCAAATTGATTCAAATATTTTTGAAAAATATATATTTATAATCTACCAACAAAATTCCACAAATCACTAGTTTACATCATCTTCAAATTCCTAACAGTTTAGTAGTTATAGGTATCAAAAAGTGAAGGTTTTTTCAAAATTTTCATTTAGTGTTAAAGTTGGTCAAAAAGTGTAAACCACTATTGTGGGTGTAGCATTACAAATTGGCACTAAGCCACTTTACACCTCATGTTTGTGCCCTTACTTTCACGTGTCCTATCCTTATCACCTTTCTAGGTCTGTTTGTGCCTATTCTCCAGCTTTGAGGCAATGAACAACCTTTTGTGGGTCCTACCATGGGATGAACACCCTATTTTATCTCTTTTCTGGTCCTAATTGAGGTGGTCCATGCCCTGTTCTAGACCACAATGCCCCAAAATGCAATGGTCCCACTCAATTAGGTCCCAATTTAAAATGGGATCAAGGCTTTATCTGATCAGTAAGATTTGAGCTTCAAGGCTCCACATGACCATTGGAGGTAGACCTAATTGGTAATTTGCCTAGAAACCCCTATATAAAGACATTTTATTGACCTATTTTCATCTAATAATCAAAGCAATCAATTCTTATTACTCATGCATTTGTGAATCATTCATTATCAAGAATTTTGAAAGATCTTCAAAGCTGCATATTCATCATTCAACCAATGTGGAACAAAATAAGATCAATCTTATGAAAGCATGTGTGTGTGATTAGGGTTTTGTCATGTTCATGCCATTTCATACAACATATGTGATACCATTCAAAGAGAAAAACATCATCATCAACAAGTGTAGATCTAAAGTACATCTATTTAACATTTATTTTAGTATTTGCATTATTTCATTCAAGGTTAATTCCTAAACCTGGGTTTGACTTAAGCAAACCCTTATTCCCAAGAACTTCCCCCTTCTTTTTGTGGGCAGGAAATAGGTATAGAGTTGTGTTCACAGGGATCAATATAATTCATAGAGATGAACGCGTTCATCTTTCAACCACAAGAAATTTGAAGGACTACAGTGAATTGATGTACCTTGGTCTCGAAAAACCAGACCGAAATTATGGAAACAAATCTATGACATCTTATTTTGCCTAGATCTAGGTTGGTGTCTGTGTATTTACTGTAGATCACCATTTCTACCAATTTACATCAAATATTCCTTGTTTTACCTCAATTTCAACATTTCACAAATACACTCTTCAATATAGAAAGAGGGGAAAACAAACTAGGTGAACCTAATAAGAATTTCGTAATTATTACCATTAGGATTAAGCCTAGATCTATTAGGTACATCCCTCTTTAAACGTGGTGGTCTCTCAAGGAAAATTAATCATTTTGTTACCTTAATTGGTGGAACCCTAATTTTCACCATTACAGTGGGATCATCCGTTTGTATTTGCATTAGAAATTTCCAACCCTTTCAGTTTTCTTTTCCTTGGGCATCTAACCCAAAGGGTTGGACGACCATTTCAATACCCAAAGATATGTTTCAATGAATAATTAAAAAATATGATGACGGCATTAAGCTCTCTCTTAGCTATCTAACAATATTTTTTTCACATTTTGAGTATGTTAAGATTTTCACATTTAATTTTTTTTCTTTGTGTATCCATTTTTTTATCAAAACCTAATGTGTTATATTTTTTGTATAACTTTTTCCTCAAATTCATTGAATTTCGAAACAAATTACATTTTTAGAAATAAACTCTATTCTACACATTAAAAAAAATTATATTTTCGATTAGTTTTTAAAAAATTAGGGGAGAGCACACCCAATATTTTGTTTTTTAGGATGTGTTCTCTTCTAAAATTACTAAAAAATATATATATTCATTAAAAAATTTAGCAAAAAAAATAGGCATAAGCTACATGGTGTTAACTACTTTCTTAGTGGAGCAATTTTTAAAATATTTAAAAAAGAAGTTAACACTTTAGGGGTGCCACTCTAGATGCTATGTTATTTTTTTTTATTAAAATAGGACCACTTTGTGTGGCACCCCTTAATCTCCACCATTTAAAACAATAGGTAGTTTAGAAAGTAAATTTAGAGCACTAGAACTCTTGTGTTCTTGTTGCATCTTCAAATTTTGAGCATAAGTATCTTCAATTTCTCATCCAAGATCATAATTTCTTGATTTTAGAAAAAAAACGACCACTTAAAACCCCCTTTTGGTCCCCCACCATTGTACACTTACCCATAATTTCTCAATAACCAACACTAGTCTCCTCATTTTTACCCATAGGAATAAGTTTGATTAGGCCTTGATTGATATTAGGGCCTAAAGGATCATTCTAAAGAGCTTCTAAGTAAAATATATAAAAAATCATCATTAATATGATTCCACATAATTTGCTAAAATTTAGCTAGAAGACCATCAAATCCAACACTTTTATTAGATTTCATAGAGAAAAAGAGCAAAATTGAATTTCTTCCAAAGAGAGAATTTAGGATCCAAGAATCTACTATAACCTAGATCAATATTATTAGGAATAAAATCTAGGAAATTTCTCCCACGCATTGCTAAATATATGTCCTTGAGTTACCTTCCTCTTTACATAATCTTTTATAAAAACTGTAAACTAAACTAATAATTTTTGTTATCTATGCGATATCCACTTTAATCCATTATAATACCGATTCTCTCTTTTTAACATTCATAATTGAGATAGTTAAAGAAAAAATTAGACCACTTATTCCCTTCCTTAATCCATTGAAGTCTAGCTCTATTTTTGACACCTTGCCCTTTGTAATGGTCCAATTTATGTAGCCTTGAGTTTCAATAACAACAATATGATTTTAATTTTTTCATTATGAGGATCCATATTCAAATGTTTCCTAGCATGTTATGGATATCTTTGGAGGGATATTTATTTAAGCTTACATTTCCCGGTCATTCTCCTACCAAAGGACTGAATAAATTCAACACATTGAATTAAGACAACACTCCACCAAGCAACCCATGAATCACCTTCTTGGGTTTAGGAATTGAGTTCCGAATTTCCACTAAAGTAGAAAAGCATTTAGTGTTTTCAAGATGAGAGGTATTGGGTTTGAAGGAGATTTGAGAAGAAGACTTCACTATTTGAGAAAAAGAGACACATCAAATGGTTGGAGAATGATCTGATTAGGTTGTTGAATAATCCACTTGAATACTAGAACCGAGATAATTTTTTAGATTAATATTATAAGATAAATAAAACTAATCCAATCTACTCAAATTCTTATTAATTCCTACACTATAATTAGGCCATGTAAACCAATTGCTGCCATGGTTGGTGAATTTATTATGAATAGGATTAGTAACTCCAAGAAAAAATTGACAAGAAATCCATTTTTCAAATTCATCTTGGTTATGCTTAAAATAGTTGAATCAACTGTTATCATCATGATGTTCCACCATGTTAAAGTTCCCTCCTAACACCCAATTAGAATTGGGAAGACTTAGAAGATTGCTTCTTGAAACTATGTATGTTTTTGGTGTTAATGTTTTGAATTACACTCAACAATCCATCATTAGGAAAGTGAAAATATGGATTGCAAACTTAGAACTAAAAAGGAGGAGAAAGGGGGCAGTGGTCCTCCTTTTTAAGTCTAAGTTTGCAATCCATCTTTTCACTTTTCCTCTTCTTGATGATGGATTGTTGAGTGTAATAAAAAATGTTGACACATAAAATGTATTAAGTTTCTATAGAAGGATTCTTGTAAATATATCATGGAATGTGAAAAACTCATACCAACTATTAGGAAGACGTGTAGCCTGATGAATACTAAGAGGGGGGGGGGGGTGAATTAGTATGCCTGAAAACTTAATCAAATTCTTAAACAATTTTCTAGCAGACCGATGTAGTAGTTTAAACAATAAACCGGTTAAAACATAAACAAGCCAAATAGCAAATAGAGCATTCACCCACAAAAGCACAATCACCATAGCACAAGATATTTTGACGTGGAAACCCAAATGGGAAAAACCACGGTGAGTAAAAAATACAAGTCAACTATCTACAGAATAGTAACCAGACTAGTTAAGGTTAGACCGATTAAGGCCTTACAATGTTCTTCACCAGAACGGATCCTGTTAGGAATCCAGATCTCTATTAGGAGATAAGTATTGTTAAAGACTACCCTGTTAAAGGATTTCAGATCCACAACTATGAACCACATTGTTAGAGGATTTAAAATAGGCTTGGCTGGGCCTACCCGGTTAAGGGTTTCAGACTTTTCGAAGAGATTAGTAATCAACAAGTGAATGATCTAGAAAGTAGCACATAATGCTTGATTAGATCCTTGACAGTTCTTTGTTAATGCATTGCAGCATTACTTCAGTCTTCTAACCTTTGCACTCACAAGCTCTGTAGTGAGATACCTTTTTCACACAGACCTAATCTTCTCTCCAACACTCGCACACATCAGCTCTCCAAAACCCTAGACATGATATCCTCATATAGGAATCTGATTTCATGTCAGTCCAATAAGATTAGACCACAATTTCCTAGGTATAGTGCATCTAGACACATTTGGTAACATGACACAGAATCACCGCTAAAGTAGCGGTGGATGATAACTCATCACACTTTACAATTATACTAGTTTCACACAGTATACCGACTGCCGATAAATAAAGAGTGGTAAACTGGAACATAGTGTTCCGATAAAAAATTAATTGCCACTAGGGGTCCTTGTACCGCTTGGTGTCTTCATACCGCTTGAAGTTTTCATACTGCTTGAAGTCTTCATACCGCTTGAGGTCTTCATACCGCTTGAGGTCTTCATACATGCTTTGACCGGTAAGCATCTTCTACAAAACACCAATAGTCTTCTACAAAGACTATACATTTAATGGCATATAGTACTGGTGTGAATAACACAAAATATATTACCGGTTGAGAACAACTCATACATACAATAAGTGTGTGTCCATCAATGACAATCACAACTAAACATCATCAAAATACCAACAGTAGCCATCCATTCCCAAAGGGCATATCTTTCTTTTGGATTAGTAGGGGCATATATAGAGAAGAAACCCAGAGGCTATCAATTGATAAAGGAAAGGGCCCAAACACAATTATGTGCCAGATCCTCACTCTTATCAACCACATGTTTGAAAATCCAATGATACAATCCAAACACCACTCTAGCACAAGCATCTTTATGTGATGTATCTTTCTAAATAATTAAAAGAGTCAAATCTAAGCATTCATTGCTAATTTTAGATTCTTACAAGAAGAACGCATCTAGTTTCCATTTTAATAAGGTCTATAAGAATTTGTCAAATATAGCCAAGATCTAGAGCACAATGAGTAGCACAAAGGAGAGACAATAGTTTTGATAAGAATAAACAATATTCTAATCAAGATGCAAAATAACATCAACTGAATCATTACATGCAATATAGATGAGTCTTTTTATAAAGGCAAGACCATATGGATATGTGAGCACACAACAATGACATGTGGCTCAATCAAAAACAAGGGTAGGTAAAGTTAGGTAGAAGAAATAATAAAATATTCCACAAGAGGTGGATCACCCACCGAAGGTGGAATGTAACAACAAGATAAGACCACAAAAGGTGGAATTTCTCCTACATAAATCATCCCTATGTGCACACTTCCCTAAGTGTCTCATATCCAAACTACGATGAGATGCATTATCCTAAGTCAACTTAAATAAGGTGTAATTATGAGGAATAATTTACACCAACAAGGTCTCTTTAACTTTAAACTTTTGATGAGGGAGAGAAATCCCTTTAACAATTGATGATGAACCAAATAAGATATTTTCATCTTCTTGTGGCAAGAATCCATCTCGATTAGAAAGAGATACCATGTGTTCATCACTCAATATTTCATTTGAAACTATTGGTGGATACTTTGATCTTGTTTTAGCATTATGAGGAGGAAAAAACAAATGTGTAGACACCTAAAACTTGCACAACTAATTAATTATACTAAGGTTTAATTAATATCCCTATTCCTCCAATCAATCTATTAATCAAATTAAAGATTTGATTAAAATCCTTTTCTTCTAGCCTAACCTATTAATTAAACTAAGGTTTGATTAAGTACCCTTTAGCCATTTAATTGAATAAAATTAAAACCCCCTTTTTCCCTTTTAATTGAATTTACATTTGATTAAATCCCTTTGCATTTAAATAAATCATTATTTATTTGTGAATAGTCCCCTCACTTGCAAAATCCTACAAATGCAAGTTCACCCCTTTTGGCTAAAATAAATCTTTTATTTTATCTAAAATTGCCTATTTCCCTCCACTTGCATTCTCCTACATTTTCCATTAGCATGCTAATATTCTTCTAGACCCCCTCTAGTCCCCTTATTATCCTAAATAATCCAAATCCTAACCAATGTTAGTATTTATTCAAATTAAAAATACTACACATCTACCCAAACTCACATGTGACTCCACATGTGACTCACAAGTCACTTCACATGTTCACATCACCTTTGACCAAGGGGTTCTCACACATGTGTGGGGATGCTCTTCCCAATAGAGCCACCCTACTCTTTCCCGTTTTGGTCCATGTGTCATAAACTCTCTTCCACTAGCTCTTACACCTTTCCACAAGTGTTTCCACTTGTCACCTCTTGGACTTCCCAAGATTTGCTCACACATGTGTGAGAACATTTACCCTTGCACCCAATTCTCCTTGTGACACTTGTCACAAGGCTAAACCTTCAAACCTGGGACCACATTCCCTTTCAATCTTAGCCCTTGATTAATATTCAATCTTGACCATTGGTTTTCAAGCCTCCAACTCTATAAATTGAGCCTTTATCCATCAATCAAGGAGAGACTTTTTATGATAGCCTTATAATGCCTTTTTTATTCTAGATCAATCATCTCATGCATAAAACTTATAGTCATTTTACAGGTTATCAAGGAGTTCAATTTATCTTACTCTCATATCTTGCATTCAATCTTTCATTTCATCTTTTCATATCATTTGATTAGCTAGCTAGGATCTTAGTTGCATTCATTTTGATCTTGGCTATGATCCTTGAATCTCGTTCTTTAGGTTGACATCTAAAAGATCAAGTGCTTTTCCAAGTGAGAGCCACCTTGAATCTTGAAGATCCTTGGAGATAGAGGAACATGAGACATGCTTGGGGTTCTTGATTTTGAAGCTAACTTAGTTTATTTTCTATTTTGATTTCTAACTCTAACATAATGTTTCATGTGTGTGTTTGATGTTTTTTTACTCTCTTTTGCAGATTCCACACATTAGAGCACACAAAATATATTAAAGGATTTCAATAAACCTTGAAAGTGAGGATGGGATGGTTCACTAGATGAAGAGTGGGTAGATGATGAAGAAGAAGAAGGTTCCTTCCTCTTTTGAACAACTCTTCACTTGTTAGTCATAATAAGATATATTTATAAGATGTATGATCTGTTAGACATGACTACATAGGGGACAACTAACTAGACAAAAGAAGATGGGTATTATTTTGGGGGAAAGAGAGGAGGGATTTTTGAGAATTAGTGGTGATTGTGAACCAAATTTAGTATCAAGGTTAGTTGTTGTAGCTAGAGAAGGGAAGTATGAGACTTATTTTTATCAATAGGGAGATCTTAGATCAAATGACATTCTTATCAATAATAAAGCAATAGTTTGTCTTGTTCAAGTGAACTATTAGCTGATCCAATTCAACCTAGGTCCAAAAATTTTAATTTTCTCTTATAGAGGATTGTTCAAATATACTTCCACACACACACTCAGATGAATTCTTAAAATGGAGAACTTGTCTGAATTTTGTTTGCAAAAAATAACTTTAACAAGTTGGGCTACAATGTCTTTCAAAATTAGTATAAGGATAGATTTTAACAAAAGGTAATTCCAACCACATATGATAATTTGAGCTAGAAGGCCCTTCAAGCTGAAAGTCAAATGTCCAAGATTGAAGATAACAAACTTGCCCACATATAATCCATGTGCACTATTGTAGTATTTTTTGGGAATTCTCAATAGACTTAAAAACACAAGAAACATATACTTGACCTAACCCTCCAAAGGATTCAATCAACAAACCCCTATTCTCCCTATTTAGTTTGGCACATTTGTAAACATCAAGTTATGTAGGAATTCCACTAAAACAAATGACAATTTTGTTGTGACTTTCAAACAACCTTATTAGGGAGTTGGAATTGTGGGGTTTTACTTTTTTCCTCTATTTCTTTATTTGGAATAGGGATTCCATCACCTATAATTATTTGATTATTCAGACCTCCTTTTGTGCTTTGATTGTTCTCCAATACAATAATTTCTTTATTGGGCTATAGAGATTCAAGAAATTTATTTGCAATTCTAGTTTCCATTTTCAACCTCATCTACAATTGTAAATCATCTCTTTGTTAGTGCACTCTCTATTTCTTTAGAATTATCAAGCACAAGGGAGGAAATCATATAATGTTCCTCTAGTTCGATACACCATCATAATGGAGTCAACACTTGAAAAAAATCTAGGTTTCCGAGTAGGAAAAAGTACACACAAAGTTTTCTCCTACCATTTTGTTTGCTCCTAAAAAAACTAGGGTTTTATATC
Organism: Cryptomeria japonica; assembly: GCF_030272615.1. Classification (NCBI taxonomy): domain Eukaryota; kingdom Viridiplantae; phylum Streptophyta; class Pinopsida; order Cupressales; family Cupressaceae; genus Cryptomeria; species Cryptomeria japonica. The sequence goes on along the minus strand of NC_081409.1, from coordinate 862,815,352 downwards.
CTATTGATTTGTCAAAACCTTCCTTTCTCCTTGTCTCTTCTACTTGGTTTTGTTACTAAAGGATATTTCCGAATTAAATGTTTTGTTGGGTGTATTTTTGGAATCTATGATAGAAAAGGACAATAGAAGAGACTAGAATAAATTTTTTGTTAGACAAGTCCCATATAAACATGGGAAATGAGTTCTCTTTGTTTCATTTGGTTTCAATAATAACTTTTCAATTGGAGGGAGTTAATTTAAGGTGAACATGTGTTTAATAGGTCAATTGAAGCTAAACAATGGTTAAAATAGAATGTGGCAAATGTAATTCTACATATGTTAAACAAAGTAAAATAAAAAATGTTTCACATTTAATTGTAATTTATAAAAGGGAGATGGAAACATAAAAGAGAGGTGTATTTAGTATCACTTTTAGCTTCACACACTAAATCATTTAATGTGTTATAGATGCCCCACACATAAATTTGAGTGTTAAAATTTCAATATCATTTAGTTGTCTCTTCTAACTTCTCTTTAAAAGAATATTTTAAGCCATGGTGACATTCCAGGAATGAGAATCTTATGATATATTAGGAATATTTTATGAATGTAATCCATGTCTAAAATGTATATTGGTGTCAAAATTTTGGATTAGATGGCTTCTTTAGTAACTAGTTTTTATGAGATACAAGATTCTCATTGAGTGCAAAAAAAAACTTGGTGGTTGTGATCTAGAATGACTTCCCTAAGTTTTTTTTTAAATCATTAGTCTTTGACAATCAATGCATAATAGAGAACATGACAAATTGAAGACAAGTGCACAATTTATCATATTAGATCTATAGGTTACATGATTGATTTATAATCACGACAATAGTATAGAACAATAAGATTGACCAATACAAATTTTCAATCTACACTAAAAATAAATATAAGAAACATCCCAATATTATCACTTTTCTAAACCTTAATGAATTGATTCAATAAAATATAACTATTCATATTCTCTCATCTAATAAAAAAACTATATACATCATAAATAATTTTCTAGATTATCTTATTTCAGAATTATCTAATTTTAACTATCCTCGATGCAAATATAAGAATGAAACTAGTAAAAATAGCTATCAAATATACATCATCTAATAGCTGAAGGAAAACTAAGATTATCAAATGTACAACATAGTGATTGATTTCATAAATTGAAAAATTCCTTAATTTTGAACAATTTTGAACAAGATTGTTTGCAGTGTGAAGCTGGATAACTTTCTCTTTCATTTGTTCAAACTTATCTATAACAACAATCTTTTTTCGTAAACCCTACAATTGCTTTTTAAAAGAAACCGCCACCTGAATCACAACAATTAGATTAGACTACAGCAATGATATTATCTTATATTAAATTTAATGTGCTACCTATTTTAGCTTTGTCATTCTTCTTTCAATAGATATAGTTTTAAGAGATTTTCAATTGTGTTTACAAAGTCATGACAAAAGGGAAAAAAATTATGAACCATAAAATATATATAAGACCTACTTCCCTCTTATCTTAATTTAGTTACACGTCTAATTATAATATTTGTTAGCCCCTTTCAAATTATTAAACATCATTTTTTTTAAATTGCATTAATTTATATACTTTTATAAGAAATCAATTTTATCTTTGTTTTGGCACACCCTTAACAAGTACATAACTATCCCATTAGATTAAGAATATTTGAGTTTTCTGTTTTGATTTTTTTTTTTTTTTTATCATTATTTTTTAAATTTATGTATTTCTTATTATTAATATTTCAACCATGATAGTTAGATATTCATCTTTGGATCCCCACATTATTGATCTCATATTTTTCAATTTATAATTTTGAATTCTAAGAAGCCCACTATCCTCACATATCTCAAATACCTTATAATATATTCACAAGTTGCTACATGATTAGCTTTAAATTTTGAAGGCAACATATAGTTATGAGTGTAAGCTAGTGGTAGATGATACTAGAACAATAAAGTAAAAACTTGAAAATATAATATGAATACATTGTTAAAATACTAAATGTCTAGTTGTGTTTCTAGTTTTCAAATATATGATTTATTTTAAAATTTAGATTATACAAGATGATTAAATAAAATATGTACAAAAGTGAAATTTCTATGATAATCACAATAAAAGAAAAGACAAAACAATATTAAAAAATCAATTCAAGCAAGACATGCAATTCACCTTAATTCACCTCCCCCCCTCTCACTCCTATACTATGATAACTCTTGGTAAAATTTTGTACACCCAAGCATTCAAATAGTACACCTAATAATACTATTTTTTTCAAAAAAAAAGAATCATTTCAAGAAAGGGAATGGTTGGTAAAAATAATATATTTTCTATGGTGATTTTTGGTGAACAAATTGTTCAATTTTTTTTTACAGAAAACTTAAAATAAATTTATAGAGGAGAAAAAGCATATATTTAAAATAGATATTTTCTTTCAACTTCATATTATAATGTTATTTTTTCAAATTAATTAATTTATATATAAATATTTATTTATTTAGTAATTTTAAGATTTGATTTTTTTTTTTTAAATTATGTCTATAAGATTATGTATTTTAAGATATTGTCTCAATTGATTTCTATAATTTAAAACAATGAACTCTAATATATGTTATGAATTGGAGTGACCCGTACAATGATTAAAACACTTGCTTGGTGAAATTTATAAATTATTTTTAAAAAAAATTATTTGTTATGTCTTGATCTAAAGAATGTCTCCTTAATTTGGTTTCAAAATATATTTGATCTTTTTTCTTTTTGTATGCCTGGAGAAAATACTTTTGTTCTTCATAAATAAATTTGTGTAATGTATGTTGAACTAATGCCACCATAAGAATTCTCTTGTTCATTGATGAAAATTAATTATGCATTGAAGAGAGGTTTGATATATCTCTTCCTTTAGTGTCGTCCACTAACTAGTTTTATTGTATAAATTTTCTAACCCATATCTCATTTTTTTAACCCTATTTCTCCTTTTCTATTTCCTTGCAAGCATTTGACTATTTTTAGTTTATACATAAGTGTTCATTGTAGGTTATTTGTACATCTAAAAGTCGTGTGTGATCATCCCTAATTGCACTATCATTGAAATTGGAATATTTGGCCTTTCGATCCTAGGTTCCATTTAGACTAGCCAGCAAAGTTATGATCATCCAATGATTAATTTTTGTGAACCATCAAAAGTGGGTAATATCTAATTACCTCTTATTTCAATTTAAGTGTGTGTCTAATTATAGTCTTGTTTAACCTTACTTAAATTGAATATATCTACAGGTTTGTAAACTAAATTTAATTTATACTATTAACTTTTATCAACCATCAAAAATAGGTAATATATAATTACCTCTTATTTCAATTTAAGTGTGTGTCTAATTATAGTCTTGTTTAACCTTACTTAAATTGAATATATTTACAAGTTTGTAAACTAAATTTATTTTATACATTTCAAATATTTTGAAGCTTCAATTTGAAAATCCCATAATCTACATGCCTATCTTTTAAGGTTGCAAATATTTTACTTTGCTAGATTCAAATTTGTAAATATATGTGCTTTATTTTTTACTAATATTGTTCAAATTTAATTGCTTCTTTCTTTTATTGTTTCATCTAGAATTCGGCTCAAGTTAGTTGATTGCCACCTTTCAACTGACCCCATTTTTTGTGCTTCATTATTAAATAGCTGGCCATGTTTTTAATTAGCCATATTATCTTTGGCCTCTATTTATGTATACCTCAAAGATCTTAAAATGTTGTCATGAATTATTACATAAAACTCTTTTGAAGACATCATACATTTTTATCAAAAACAAAGGGTGCTCATTAGTGTAAGCTAATATAGCTAAAACTACTACTAAAGAAATAGTTTTCTTCAAAAAGTATATATACTTGTATTCAAAGTGGATACTCAGGGTACTTTAAATACAATAAGAATATAGTGATAATATGAAATGTAGCATTGTGTTTCTAATTTTTTAATCTATTTTATTGTGTAAAATATAAAATTTGATCAAATAAAATATATACAAAAGTGAAATTTATAAGATGGTGAGAAAAGAAAGTGAAAGATCAAAATTGAAAAAAGTAATTTAAGAATAAAAAATGAGTAAATATAGAAAAGAAGAAATATTATTAATTTCTTTGATGTAGTGATCTATATAAGAATCCAACAACTTAATTAAAGAGTGTTGTTTCTTTCACCATTTTCACAACCATAAAGCTAGCCTCATCAAATTGATCAACCTATAAAAACTTGAAAATTATGATCTAATGACTTACCTAAGATAGTTTTAATTATTGCTAGTCCTCTACAATTTGTGCATAACAAAGAACATGACAAACTAAAGAGAATGTTGTTGGCATTATGTGAATCGATATGAGGACATAATGACATTATATGTTGTCATTGATGTCAATATGTTGAAGAGATGAGAACCGGCATATGAGAGAACCAGTATAACACTGTGAACCGGCATTTGTGCCAAAGTGAAGCGGTTTGCTTGTTCAAGGTGAACCGGCATATGGTTATGGGAACCGGCACATGGAAGCGCCGTATGACTACCGGTTGGTAGTCTCAACATTAGGGTTTCCGGTTGAAGTGCTTCAAGCCTGTGTGGCTCAACCGGTGACTTTGTGTGATGAGTTAGCATGATAACAAAGAACAGATCATGTTGCCACATAAGCCTTGTGCACGTGAAGGATCTTGCATGAAGGAGATTGTTCCTATCTACCTCAGGAATGTGAGAAGTCTGTAAAATGGTGATAACGTGTGATGGGTTATCAGCCGCCATAAAATCGGTGGAAATGGACGATGGAGAATTGGATCAAGAACTGTTGCATTTAATGCAGTGTGCTCAATGGTCAGGATTGAACCGTTGAATTCCTTAACCTAACAGGTTTAGGGTTTAGGGTTTATGCTACCGACCTATCTATTTTCCTATAAGGTCAATGTTGTGTCTCTTTCTGAGGTTGTTGGCAAAAGTTGTGTGTGAGTATCTAAGAGAAGGGATACGTGATTCTTGCCAGACCAAAAGGAGAGAAGTGATACCTGTAGAGTGTAAGTGCAGAAGGTGAAGAGGAGCTTAAGAGGATCTGCATTGGCATTGAGTGTTGTTACCAGATCATTGTAATACCTATTGATCTCTAACCACCTCAACAATTGGAAAATCCCTTAATAGGGTAGCCTTAACCGGCTTGCTGTAAATCCTTTAACAGGGTAATTCAAAGCTATTGAGTTTGAAATCCTTTAGCTATTGAGTTCTTGAAATCCTCTAACAAGGTAACCTTTAATAGGGTTTAAACCTTAACCGGGTATTGTAGCCATCCCTTAACCGAGTGATCTCTAACAGGATCGGCTCCTAGCAGAACCTATTGTAATGTCTCTAACCGTACAAGGCTCCTAACAGAGCAGACTTCTAAAGAGTTCAAAAACAGCTTGTGGGTATTCAACCCCATCGTGGTTTTTCCCAGTTGGGTTTCCACGTGAAAAATATGTGTGTCATGTGTGATGCTTTTATCTTGTGATGCTTTGCTATTGTTTGTCAAGCATATGATGGCTCTATGTTTTATGCCTGTCAATAAGACATGTTGAACTAGCTGTTATTATGATCTGATGATAGATTACCTGTTTAAGCATAAGGGAGAAATGGTAGGGTAGTCTTGAGTTGAGTGAAAATCTAAGTGATTAACCGGTTAATGCTTGTCTCAGTTAGTCTTAGCTTTACCAGTTGCACTCTGTTTCAAACTGGTGTCACTGTTTGCCAGTCAGTTGAAGTGTCTACTGTCAGACCAGTTTAGGACTATATTTTTGTCTATACTGATTCACCCCCCTCTTAGTACCGGGTTGGTACTATCAGTTCATCATTGAGTTATCAATTGGTATCAGAGCGTCCTCCAAGTCCTCTGTGTTATAAGCTTAACCGCTTGAGGTAAAGATCCCAGTCTAATGATGAAGAGGGAAGGTCCAAAGTTTAACAGAGAAAATTTTAGTATATGGAAAGACAGAATGAAGATATTCGTCAGAAGCATGGGTGCTCAACACTGGAGCTATGTTGAGAATGCCTATGTTGCCCCTACTGGTACTCTCACCGATGACCAGAAGAGAGAGATGCAGGAGAATGGGCAAGTCATGGAAGCCCTAATTAGTAGTTTATCTGACATTGAGTTTATTGATGTCCAAGATAAGGTAAATCCCAAAGAGGTATGGGATACTCTTGAAAACATCTATGGCGGTGATGAGCATGTAAAACAAGCTAAGGAAGAAAGCCTTAGAGGGAAGTTTGAAGATATGTGGATGGTTGAAGGTGAGACCATTCAACAGTATGGAATAAGAATCAAAACCATTGTTGGAGATATCAAGAGTGCAGGTGGTAAAATAGAAGATTCCACTGTGGTAAGCAAAGTCCTAAGATCCCTATTGTCGGTCTATGCAATAAGGGTTGCTGCTATTCAGGAGCTAAGATCAATAGACAAGACTAAGATATCCCTAGACTCCATCATTGCAAAGTTGACAGCCTATGAGCTAAATAGTTTCGATGGCAGTGTTCAAAAGATTGAATCAGCTTTTAAAGCTTCTGCAGTACCATCCAGAAAAGGAAAAGAAGCTAGTACTAGTGGTGAACCAAGACAGGGCAGAGAAATGGATGATGAGGAGATTCTGATGGCATTTGAAGCTCTTCTTTCCAGGAAACTTCCTAAAGGAACCAGAAAATATAGAGGTAAGCTTCCTTTGAAATGCTTTTCTTGTAACCAGATAGGACATATTGCTGTAAATTGTCCTAATGGCGACAACAAGGACAAACCAGAAAGGTTCAAGAAGTTCAAAGGAGGAAACCAGAGAAACTGTTTTGTGGCAGTTGATGAAGGTGTCACAGATGAGGAATTAGAGGATGAAGAAAATGAAGATATTGTGTTTGTTGTTGTCAAAGAAGATGTGTCAAACAAGAAGGCTCTTGTCTCTTGGTTTGATAATTCCAATGAGTGGATCATTGACAGTGGTTGTTCTCACCATATGACTGGTGACCGGAGCAAGTTTCTATCCTTGAAGGAGTATGATGGTGGTGTGGTTCTCTTTGGCAATGATGCACCATGCATGGTCAAGGGCAGAGTGTCCATCTCTCTGAATGGAAAGAGTAGTGTTGACAATGTGTATTGGGTTGATGGTCTCAGACACAACCTTCTGAGTGTTGCCCAGCTAAATGATAGTGGCCTCACTCTGGAATTCAAGAATGGAGTTTGCAGAATCAAAGGAAAGAATGGTGAATTGGTGGCCACCGGCATGCAAACCAAAGGTAACCTATTTCATTTGAATGCAAATATAAGTACATGTCTTATGGCTAAATTTGATGATAGTTGGATATGGCATAGGAGACTCTGCCATGTAAACTTTGATAACATTGTGCAGGCTAGTAAGATCAAGGCAGTTAGAGGGTTGCCGATGCTAAGCAAACTGGATAATACCTTGTGCAGAGAGTGTCAATTAGGGAAAATGTCTTCCTCAACCTTTAAAGGTAAATCTTTCACTACTGACAACTTGCTTGATCTTGTGCATATTGATTTGTGTGGTCCTATGAAAACTAGAAGTGTGCAAGGTGATAGGTACTTCATGATTCTCACTGATGACTGCTCAAGAATGATGTGGGTCACATTCTTGAAAGACAAGTCTGAAGCCTTTGTAAAGTTCAAAGCTTTCAGAGCATTAGTGGAGAAGGAAAGCGATAAAAGAATCAAGTGCCTGAGAACTGATCAAGGAGGGGAATTCACTTCCGGTGAATTCAACAAGTACTGTGAAGAACATGGCATCAAGAGGCAACTGTCTGCTCCCCAGAATCCACAACAGAATGGCCTAGCAGAGAGGAATAACCAGATTGTGGTTGAAGCAGCTAGAACCATGTTGATTCAAGGAAAGGTAGCTCACACCTTTTGGAGAGAAGCGGTGAGCACTGCAGTCTACACAATGAACCGGGTACTCATCAAGAAAGGTAAGGATAAAACTCCTTATGAGTATTGGACCGGTAAGACACCTGTGGTTAGCTACTTTAGAGTGTTTGGTAGCAAATGTTACATCAAGAGGAGTGAACACCAAAGAAAATTTGATGCGAAATGTGATGAGGGAATATTCATAGGATATTCCACCAAGAGCAAAGCTCTCAAGTGTTTCAACAATAGGACTCAGAGAATTATGGAAAGCATCAATGTAAGAGTTGATGAAACCTCTGAGAAAACTAAGGAAACCGGCATTGAGCAAGCGGTAAACGAACCGGTTGCAACCTTCTGGGAACCGATTGACAGCCAACCGAGTACCAGTAACAATGTTCCTACATCGGCAAATGTAGATGTTGATAGTGATGGAGATGAGGATGAAGAAGAAAAGCAAGAGGAATCTATCAAGACCATTCCTCGGTATGTCAAGCTGAATCATGATCCTAAGAAGATCATAGGAGATAAGGATGTAGGAATCCTTACAAGAAGAAAGGTCAGAGAAAACTCATGAATGATCTCTGAATTTGAGCCTAAAACATTCAAAGAGGCACATAAAGATGAAGACTGGATCAAGGCAATGGAAGAGGAACTTGACCAGATAGAGAAAAATGGTACATGGTCTTTGGTACCCAAACCGAAGCATAAAAATGTCATTGGTACCAAATGGGTCTTCAGAAATAAGCTGAATGAGGATGGCATAGTGATTAGAAACAAAGACAGATTGGTATGCAAAGGATATGCTCAAGAAGAAGGAGAAGACTATGGAGAAACCTTTACCCCTGTAGCCAGATTGGAAGGAGTTTGTATGCTTCTTGCATATACAGCTTTTAAAGGCTTCAAGATATATCAAATGGATGTAAAATCTGCATTCCTAAATGGTGTACTTGAAGAGGAGGTGTATATAGAGCAACCAGATCGGTTTGCCCTATCTGAAGACAATGACATGGTATGTAGGCTACATAAAGCCTTATATGGCCTAAAGCAGGCACCTAGAGCATGGTATGAACGTCTACATTCCCATCTTGTGAAGATTGGATATGAGAGAACAAGTGAAGATAGTAATATCTACTTGAAGTTTGAAGGAGATCAGATCCTGATCTGTGAGGTATTTGTTGATGACATTATCTTTTGTGGAGATGACAAGATGAGTCATGAGTTTGCAGATGAGATGAAGAAAGAGTTTGAAATGTCACTCATAGGGGAGATTAAATTCTTAATTGGATTGCAGATCTGGTAGATGAAGGATGGAATCTTTATCACTCAGTCCAAGTATGTCAAAGAGGCGTTGAAGACCTTTGGCATGGAAGACAGCAAACCGGTTGGTACTCCGATGGTGACTAGTTGTAAACTATCTAAAGAAGATGAATCAGAATTGGTTGATGAGAAGGAATACCGATCAATGATTGGTAAGTTGCATTATGTAGTGCATAGCAAACCGGATATTGCACATGCAGTTGGCATTACTGCAAGATTCCAAAAAAGCCCAAGAGAATCTCACTTGGTTGCAGTCAAGCAAATTCTTAGGTATCTGAAGGGAACTGTTGACTATGGATTGTGGTATCCTTATAGAAAGGATTTCAACTTGAAAGTATACACAGATGTTGATTGGGTAGGCAATATAGATGACCGGAAAAGCACAACTGGTGGTGCATTCTTTCTTGGTGGTAGACTGGTCTCATGGATGAGTAAGAAGCAGAGTTGTATCTCTTAGTCTATAGTAGAAGCAAAGTATGTTGCAGCTTTCATGAACTGCACTCAAACAATTTGGATGAAGCTTGTATTAAATGGCTTCAAATTTCCTATATCTAAACCGGTAAGTATATTTTGTGACAATACTAGTGCAATTAATATCTCCAAGAATCCAGTTTTACATTCTAGAACCAAGCACTTTGAGCTTAAGTATCATTTCTTAAGGGAAAAGGTTCAAAACAAAGAGATTGCACTGGAACATGTTTCTAGTAAGGAGCAGTTAACAGACATATTCACCAAGCCTCTCCCAAAGACTACATTTGTGTACTTAAGAGGTGAATTAGGGGTGTTGCCCCTTCAGGAGGTAAACTAAAAGCATAAGCTCCACATCAGTCAGGTATTGCATAGTCAAATTTATTTTGGATTGATGTGTTGAAGGATGCTACTCCTCAGGGGGAGCAGCATAATGGAATAGGGAAGCTTGTGCCTCCACTTTGGCATTGTTGTCAAAGGGGGAGAAGATGTGAAGCGGAGAAGATATCTACAGAAATTGGGGGAGAAGATGTGAAGCAAAGAGATATCTTTGTATATTGCCATCAATGCCAAAGGGGGAGATTGTTAGCATTATGTGAACAGGTATGAGGACATAATGACATTGTATGTTGTCATTGATGTCAATATACTGAAGAGGTGAGAACCGGCATATGAGAGAAATGGTATAACACTGTGAACCAGCATTTGTGCCAAAGTGAAGCGATGTGCTTGTTCAAGGTGAACAGGCATATGGTTATGGGAACTGGCACATGGAAGTGTTGTATGACTACCGGTTGGTAGTCTCAACTTTAGGGTTTTCGATTGAAGTGCTTCAAGGCTATGTGGCTCAACCGGTGACTTTGTGTGATGAGTTAGCATGATAACAAAGAACAAATCATGTTGCCATGTAAGCCTTGTGCACGTGAAGGATCTTTCATGAAGGAGATTGTTCCTATCTACCTCGGGAATGTGAGAAGTTTGTAAAACGGTGATAATGTGTGATGGGTTATCAGCCGCCATAAAATCGGTGGAAATGGACGATGGAGAATGTCTTGAGATTGGATCAAGAACTGCTACATTTAATGCAGTGTGCTCAACGGTCAGGATTGAACCGTTTGAATTCCTTAACATAACAAGTTTAGGGTTTAGGGTTTATGCTACCGACCTATCTGTTTTCCTATAAGGTCGATGTTGTGTCTCTTTCTAAGGTTGTTGGCAAAAGTTGTGTGTGAGTATCCAAGAGAAGGGATACGTGATTCTTGCCAGACCAAAAGGAGAGAAGTGATACCTGCAGAGTGTAAGTGCAGAAGGTGAAGAGGAGCTTAAGTGGATCTGCATTGGCATTGAGTGTTGTTACCAGATCATTGTAATACCTGTTGATCTCTAACCACCTCAACAGTTGGAAAATCCCTTGACAGGGTAGCCTTAACCAGCTTGCTATAAATCCTTTAACAGGGTAATTCAAAGCTATTGAGTTCTTGAAATCCTCTAACAAGGTAACCTTTAATAGGGTTTAACCCTTAACCGGGTATTGTAGCCATCCCTTAACCGGGTGATCTCTAACAGGATCGGTTCCTAGCAGAACCTATTGTAATGTCTCTAACCGGACAAGGCTCCTAACAGAGCGGACTTCTAAAGAGTTCAAGAACAGCTTGTGGGTATTCATCCCCACCGTGGTTTTTCCCAGTTGGGTTTCCATGTGAAAAATATGTGTGTCATGTGTGATGCTTTGCTATTGTCTGTCAAGCATACGATGGTTCTGTGTTTTATGCCTGTTAATAAAACATGTTGAACTAGCTATTATTATGATCCGATGATAGATTACCTGTTTATGCATAAGGGAGAAATGGTAGGGTAGTCTTGAGTTGAGTGAAAAGCTAAGTGAGTAACCGGTTAATGCTTGTCTCAGTTAGTCTTAGCTTTACCGGTTGCACTCTATTTCAAACAGGTGTCACTATTTGCGAGTCAGTTGAAGTGTCTGTTGTTAGACCGGTTTAGGACTGTATTTTTGTCTGTACTAATTCACCCCCCCCCCCCTCTCAATACCGGGTTGGTACTATCAGTTCATCGTTGAGTTATCAAATGTAAATTACATGATTGATCCACATGAAGAAAAATAAAATTTGCCAACACGAAATCTAAAACAAAAAAAAATTCTTAATATTATCATTTTTAAAAAGATTTAATAAAATATCAACATTTCTATTTTCTCGTCTAATAAAAAAATTAAGTACTATATCAATCACAAATAATTTTCTAAAATTGTTTATTTCTAAATTATCTAATTCCAACAAGTGAACTATCCCAAATAATTTTCTAAAATTGTTTATTTTTAGAAAAAGATCCACATAATTATATTAAATCCCAAAAACCTATAGAACCTTACCCTTACTACTAGTTATCACCAGTTTGAGCACACCAATACCGTTTCTTTATCCATGGCCTTTTAGGGACACCATTTTTGTGAGGTGTTGTTGAACCTTGGATTAATTTGAGTTTGTAAATCAGCTTTTTTTTCAACTTTCAACATGATGGGTTTATAAATAATAATAATATATAATAATATCTTTTATAGTCCACGGCGCCAGTAATTTGTCAGCCATTAAATTATAATATCTTTTATAGTCCACGACGCTAGTCATTTGTCAAACTTTGATTTTCCTTTAAATATGCTTCAGGTGATTGATTGAACAAATTATTTTCATCTCTGAATTTTGATATTTCTTCATTCTATGACATATTTTACTCTTCTAATTTTTCAGTTTTCTTCCTAAGTTTTTCCAACTCTTGTTCCAAAATATCCTTTTTACACATTAAGCTTTTATTTTCTTTCCTTGGTAAAATAGTAAAAGACTGTAACTGTTATGTTTTGGAGTCCATGCTCATGGAAGATATAACACTATCGAATAGTAGGCAAAAGAAGATGAAATTGGAATGCACTTATATGGGATTGTTGCCATACAAAAATGGTAGAATTTGTTAGTAGTCTGACAAATCTCCTAATTTACATGATTTCAATTACTAATTGTTAAAATAGTACAAGGATGAAGATCTCAACATGTTTCCATTTAATATTCTTGTCTATGACAATGAGAACACAACATACATTACATTCTTTGAGCCAATTTATTTGAACATGTAATGCCTACAACATCAATTGTATTTCTTTCACAACAAACATATCTAACGCCTTCATTCTTAGTCTCACTCTTAGTTCAATTACCTCTATAATTCCTTGTCCATGTTTTCTCAAAACTTCTCCTTTATATCTCATTCTTTTCATTATATTAAAACCAACATTTGTTGAAAAGCATCGTTTGTCAACCTTGTCAAAACTAGCAAGAGTTGTAGATTTACATCTATTGTTATCTCCAACCATACAGTTTTACCAATAAAAACTCTAACTATATCATATGATTAATCAATTGAATAAAATAAATCATTTGTTATCACATGAGACATGGCATAGTGTGGGTTTAGATATTGATTTTCCTTTACATATGCTTCAATAAATGATTGAACAAATTATTTTCATCAATCAATTTTGATCTCTCTCTTTTGTGACTTATTTTCCTTTTCTAATTCCTCATTATTCTTCCCAATTTTTTTATCTCTTCTTCCAAAATACTCTTTTTACACATTAAGCTTTTATTTTCTTTCTTTTCTCTTTTACCAATCTTTCCCACTCGATCAAATAATTTCCTTATATAATCAAATTTTAACCACAAAAGAATAACCTATGTAATACTTGATGACAATTGATTTTACCATTGGCATTGCATATCTTTAGATTTAGGCTTTAAGAAATACTACAAGTTTCATCAAATGTTGCAAATATTTTTTAAAAATTTTGATCACCTTTCTTCTTCAATCAAGTGCCAATTATAGTTATAGAAGACTTTCTTATAAAGCTATAATTTCTTCCCACTTTTCACTTATCACATGCTCTTTTCTTCTTAAATTGGTTGTAGCTTTCTTGCAAACTTCAACCTTGCCATCTTATATCTTAGAGATTCTATATGACACTATATATTGATATTCAATGTATCATTTAATGATTTATTATTTACTAATTTTGTTGTTATCCTCAAATAATTATGTTATAAGAAAATAAGAGATTTTGGTAATTTTAGGCCATAATTTTTTTATAATTTTTTTTTTAAATCTTTGATATTATTAACAATAGACTCGTTGGATTTTTTATTATGTTTTTCAAAGAGATGAAGTAGTAAATATATAATCAATGACCATATCAATGTCAATGCCCGAGTAAACATATAAATAAATATCAATGTCAATGCCCGAGTAAACATATAAATAAATATCAATGTCAATATCAAATATACATAAGTCCAATTCAATAAAATGTAAATGCCAAAATAAATATATCATAAGTTCAACTCTAAAATTGGTAATATCCAACTAAATACATCATAAGTCTAACTGTCATATGAATAAATAGACACATCATAAAATAAACGTCAATCATCATGTCTAATCCTAATTGACACTCAAAGTGAGATTAAATCTCTGAGTGATTAATAGAAACCTATAAAATATATACAAATAAATTAAAACATAATTTAAAAATTTATATTCAATATAAAACTAGAATATATATTATAATTGTCCATGTCTTTGGTCACATGGTTTAAATATTATAATATATTTTAACTTATAAAAATTATACTTATGTAGCTATACTATGAGAAGATGAAACTAGAATGCTCTTACATGGGATTCTTGGCACAACAAATGGGTAGAAAATTTAATTAGTCTATCAAATCTTCTAATTTCCATGATTTTGATTATTAATTGTTAAAATAGTATAAGGATAAAGATCTCAACATGTTTCCATTTCATATGAGAACATTGCACACATTGCATTCTTTGAGCTTATTTTTCTAAACTTGTAATACATGTAATATCAATTATGTTTCTTTCACTACTAACATATCCAATGCTTTCACTTTTTGGTCTCACTTTTAGCTCGATTGACTCTATAATTCCTTTTCCATATTTTATCAAACCTTATCCTTTATATCCTAGTCTTTCTATTATCTTAAAACCAACATTTGTTGGGAGAGGGTTTATCCCTGTCTCCTATGTCATTTCTGTTAATGCGAACAAGGAGTCTGAACAGGAAATCAAGAACAATGTGAAGGTCTTCATGGAGCATAGTGCTATATGTAGATTCAAGGGTATCTAGCCTAGCCTCTCGAAGTTGCATAAATGGATTTCCCAGCATTGGGATCCCCTCATTTATGGTACAGTTCACATATTCCCTATGGCTAAAGGTTTCTTTGTTGCTAAATTTGAGGATGCTAATGACAGAAGAAAAATCTTGTGTGAAAGTTTTTTCTATGAGAAAGATAATATGCCTCTTTTGGCCAAACCTTGGCACTCTGACTGTAACCCCCTTTCAGAGTTGTTCAACAAAATCTCGGTTTGGGTTAGGCTTCCTTACCTTCCTCTACACTTGTGGGTTGATTCTCTCTTTGAGGATATTGGTGATGCTATTGGGAGCTTCATTATGGTGGATAATGACTCTTATGGGCTTTAGCATACCACTTTTGCTCGCATTTTGGTTGAGTTAGATGTTTCTAAGGGTCTTCCAGCTGAAATAGCCATTAACTCCTCTTTTGGTAGCTGGGTTCAGACCTTGGATTATGAGGGTCTTCCTTTCAGATGTCATAGATGCTTCAAAAATGGCCATGCCACAGAAAATTGTGGGCTCGAGAAGAAAATATCTTTGGCCTCATGGTGGTCGAGGGCCTCTCACCGACATTATATGGTTAGGAAATCTCTGTACACTCCTAAAGAATTGTTGGATGCTGGGGTTTCTACTTTGGTTGGATCAGATTCTTTGAAAGATTCATCGAATGACACTAAGGATGTGACTAAGATTAAAGATGTTGTGATACTGGTTGCGGTTGTCCCCTCTATGGATAATGGTTTGTTGTCTCTCACCCCACCGATTTCACCGTGTGTTGAGACTACTTTTGCGTCACCTATTGGTTGCGGTTCTGTGACCGTGATGGTATCTCTTTCCCCATGGGCTGCTTCATTGGTTTTTGGCACAACTTTTGCTGCTGGTTGTGATCCTCTGCCCGCGATGGTTGTTTCTCCCTCTTTTGACACTCTTTTTTCCAGTCCGAAAAGATCGATGTCGGGCCCTTCGGATTGGTCAACTGCGGCAACTAAAGTTGAAGATGGTTGGATTACTATTAAAGGGAAGAATTCAAAGACGTCCAAGCCTTCTTTTGATATGACTCTTCGTTCCCACAGGGCCAATTGCAAATCTTTAGGGCCCTTGTAGTTGGTTATTTGGGCTGGTTTTACTGGCCCTTTCTTTGTTTGGGTTTCCTATTGTCTTTTGAGGCAGTCCCTGTTTCTTTGGTTGTTCTATCTAGCTAGGCTTTCAATGCTTTATCTTTTTTATTATCTGATGTAAAGGGTTTCGGGGCCCCTTCAAAACTTGCTTTTCACTTAATCTAAAACATTTGTTGAAAATCATTGTTTGTCAATCTCCTCACTACTAGTAGGAATTGTAGATTTAAATAGATTGTTATCTCCAACCATACATTTATATCAATACAAAATCTAACTATATCATATGATTATTCAATTGAATAAAATAAATCATTTGTATCAAATGAGACATTGCACAATGTGGGCATAGACTTTGATTTTCATTTATGTATGCTTCAAGTAATTGATTGAACAAATTATTTCCATCTCTTAATTTTGATATTTCTCCCTTTTGTGTCCTATATTATTCTCCTAATTCTTGATTATTCTCCTATTTTTGCCACCTCTTCTTCCAAAATACTCTTTTTACACATTAAGCTTTTATTTTCTTTCTTTTCTCTTTTACAAATCTTTCCCATTGGATCGAATAATTTCCTTATACAATTATATTTTAACCACAAAATAATCATGTTTGTAATACTTGATGGCAATTGATTTTGGTGGCTTTTTTGGTGGCTTTACCATCTTTTCTCTTCTATAATTTGAAATGATCTACCTTTCACTTTTTATAACTCTAGACTTGGGATTTAATAGAGACTACAAACTTCATCAAATTTGCAAAAAAAAAAAATTTTAATTATTATCACCTTTCTTCTTTGATCAAGTGTCAATAATAGTTACATAAGACTTTCTTCTAAAGCTATAATTTCTTACCACTTTTATTTACCACATGCTCAACTTTATTCTTAAATTGGTATCTTCTTGCAAACCTCAACCTTCTCATCTTATATCGCAGAGATTTATTATTTACCATTTTTTTTTTGTTATCATTGAAAAATTATGCTATAAGAAAATTGGATTTTTGTGTAATTTTAGGCCATAGCTTTTGTTATAAGAAAATTCTATATAGGCTAGATATTAATAACAATATACTTATTGGTTTTTTCAAAGAGATTATTGAACAATTGAATAAAATAAATTCAATTGAACCTAGCTATATCACATGATTGATCAATTCAATAAAATATTTTATTTTATATCACATGAGACATAGTGTAGACTTAAACTTTGATTTTGTTTTACGTGTTCTTCAAGTAACTGATTGAACAACTTAGTTTCATCTTCAATTTTGATATTTCTTCCATTTGTGACCAATTTTCTTCTTCTAACTCTTCATTTTTCTTCATATTTATTTCCAACTCTTTTTCCAAAATACTATTTTCACACATTTAGCTTTTATTTTTTTTATTTGCTATTTTACCAATCTTTCCCACTAGATCAAATAATTTTCTTATACAATTAAATTATAACCACAAAAGAATCACCTAGGTAATACTTGATGGCGATTGATTTTGGTGGTTTTTGTTTTTTGCTCTTCTATGATTTGAAATGATCTACCATTGGTTTTTTATATCTTCACACTTAGGCTTTAACAAAGACTACAAATTTCATCAAATGTTGCAAATATTTTTTAAAAATTTAAGATCTTTATTTTTCAATCAAGTGCCAATAATAATAATTGTAGAAGGCTTTCTTCTAAAGCTATAATTTCCTCCTGTAATGGGGGAAAAGGGGTGATGACGAGATCAAGTGGAAAGCTTTACCCTCCTCAAGAAAGGAGTGAAATCTTCACAAAGGATTCCCTTCAACCTCTCATGTGCACATTACATTTAAAAGAGGGGGTTGAATTCACTAGATCCAGTCTCAATGGAAAGAGACTGAATGCTAAGTGAATTGACAATGAATTTTAAAATTAAACTAACCCCTCTTTTAGAATGGACAAGTTGAATTAAGCAATTCAAGACTAAGTGTAAAGATGACAAATAAATGATTATAACTTGAGATAGAAATTTGGGATGAAGCTGTGCACCTGGAATTAGCAATAAAATGGTGAGACGAAGATTCCCTACAAATTTGAGCGAAAGTTACCGAGACCAGGTTGAAAGTGTAACTAGTCCTCTGAAAAATTTGCGCGCTGAAAAGGGTTTCCCATCTCTGAAAATGAAGTCTAAACCTGCAATTACAGCTACGCACTTGCAACCTACATAGAGAAAAGAGAGGAAATATTGTTGGGATTGGGGGTTTGCCTTAAGGTCAAACCCCATTTTGGTAATAACCAAATGATGAAAAATACTTGTAAATAAAAGAAAGGAAATGATTGAAGTATAATTCACCTCAAGAGAGGATGCAATTGAAATGTTGATAGAGTTGTTTGAAAGGATATGTGAAGTTGAATGCTTTAAATGTTGAAAGAGATCTCCTCTTTAATGGTTGAATCCTTGACTTGAATGCAACACCTAGCATTGAAAGGAGACTTGAGATGCTCAATGGATGCTTGAATGCTTGAACACTTGAACGCTTGATTTTGCCTATTGAACTTATTGAACTCATACGTGAATAAGAGGGAAAAAATGCATCTTATATACTTGCCAATTAGGGTTATTTAACTGATTTTTCATCTTAGGCCAATATAGGGAAACGTTTCCCACTTCGTAATTGACAAGCCCAATGCAGGGTTTAAGTGGAGGGAGCCCAAAATAGGGCAAGGACAGGGGCATGGCGCCCCTGTCGTGCCCTAATTAAGGACATGAAGCAAGAATAGGTAGTACTGGATGCAAGGAAATGCATTTTTCAGGTGGTATGAGCATGTCTCAGGTCTCCAATCAGGCTTAGGGATTCATTCACCAATGTGAAGACCCAAATGTGGTCGAAAATTGCAAGGGTCGCAATTTTATGACGCTACATTTAGCCCCCACTTTAGCGGGAGTATAAGCATACGCCAATACTATGTATAAAGTATAAGGAAACAAGATTGAAAGAATTTCACCACATCAAGGAGGCAAGATACACCAAGCCCCCAGTGGACTAAGGATCTTACAACTTCGATTGACAAAGTAAAAGGGAAGATCAAGAGGGAAGAACCATGACTGCAAGTAGCAAGGTTCCCCTCACTATGAGTCATGAAAAATAAATGATACCAAAAATTACAAAGCAAAGCCAAGTTCACTAAGTAACTTTAAGTATCAAGAAGGAAAATATGAGCGGAGTGCATGCCCCCACATTAAAGCAATCATGCACGCCTTATCAGGAGCAATTGCTTTAATGTAGGATACACCCAAGAGAGAGAAAGAGAGGGAGCAGGTTATCGCAAGGATTTATCCCCCAATCGAGGAATAAACCCAAGGATAATGAACACAAAACACAAAGGATGAGGAAGTTTCAATTTCCTTGGGGTCAGTATGCTGTATGATAACTCATGTATATCATGTATATATGCATATAATAGTCGGCATTCCCTAAAGAAATGAAGCTACCTTGGAAGAAAGAGAACGCAGGTATCTTTTGAGTCAACATGAAAGAGACAAAAGAGATCTCAATGCTTTGCATCGTCCTCAAGTAGACATTACTAGGGGAAATAGAAGAATAGGGATACACATAGAAGAATGGTCACAAAAGAGAAAGAAAAGAGAGAGGATCTACGGTGCTAATGTAGCTATTCTAGCACGACATCCACCTCCTAATCTTGTTGATCACTATTTCGGGAAGGCGGGAAACATGCTAGAGGAGCGACATCGAGCACAATAGATGGAGCTATCACAAGATCCAAACAAGGACTATGCTCCTATGCTAAGTCACTTTGTTCATTTCTAGGAGCTAGGATTAAGGCTTTGGAAAATTATGCTAATAAATGTTTGTCAACATCAAGATATTCATATTCACTATCAAAAGCATTAGGAGTTGTATTGCCATCATGAATAAAATTTTCACCTATTTCTTCATCAAGATTTATAGAAAGAGGATCTCAAACATGAATAGAAGTAAAACCATCACATGCTTTTTGCAACTTATGATTTGGAGATGCAGGCTCAACATCTTGCTTAGGAGAAAAGGGAATCATGTCAACTATTGGTGTTTTGGGAGATTGAATATTTTGAGGAACAACTTCACGAGCTCGAGCATGACACTTTCGTCAGCGTTCTCTCACATAATGATTTCGTTGAGTCTTATCGAAAGACTGAGAATAAGGAGGAACATTTTCTGAAGGAGGAATATTCTCATCTTTGGTGGTTAGAGGTTTAGGTTGAGGTGTTTTAGGTTGAACAAGAGGAGAGGTAGGTCTCTTCTCTCTGTAAGAGCAAGGAGGTGGAACTACACCATATAAAGGAGGAAAGTTTTGTGTTGGAAGGAGTCCAGGTCCATCATGAGGAGGAGGTGCAGGTCTAACCTTAGGAGGAACATTATTGTTCTTCTTAGGAGAAGGAATAACTTCATCCATAGGAATAGGTTGTGAATCTCCCTTAGGTGGAAGATTAGTTCTATCCGTCAAGGGAAGAACTTCATCTTCAAGAATGATGGGAATATTAAGTTTTGGAGTGCGAGGTTGGCTTAAGGATAAGATTATTTATTTCTTCCATTTTTGATAAGACTGAAAAAGAGTATCGCTTCTTGGTGGAAGATATTGAAATTGTTGAGGCCAAAAGTAATCAATAGGAACACTTGGGCTTCTTTCGGTTGGTCAAAATAAGCTATGGTTAATAGTTGAGGAAATTTAAAACACTTATGGATTGGAGAAGCAATATCCTTCATGGAAGATAGCCAAGGATAGACTAACTTCACATGAAATTGTTCAGATGAAGGAATGATAACAAAGTTGACATCCATAGATTTAGTGTGAACCTCAATAGGGAGCGTGATAGAACCGATTGTAGCACAAAAAAATTCATCAAATAACTTAACAACCACATTAGTGTCATCATAGATTGGTTTATTCAAAGGTAAAGTATAAAGATATTCCTCAATGATGTCATTAACCATGCAAGATGGATCAATAAGAGCACACCATGGCAAGGTTTGTCTTGAATCTTCACAACTATGTATAAAGGACCATCGGGTGCTCTAATGGTCTCACTAGGGCCAAATGTGATACATGAATCCTTAGGTGTTTCTTGTTTCTCTACCATATTCACCAAATTTGGAGTCGTGGTAGTAAGATCAGAGGGAGAGAAAGAGGTATGTTCAGTCTCAATCACGTTAGAGGTATGAGAGGATAAAGGATCACTAAAAATATTAAGATTTTTATTAGGAGGAGCTACTTATTTGTTTCCTTTATCATTCACACCTGCCACAAATATAGTATTATTATCAATCAGGTCTTGAATATTTCTTTTTAATGCAAAACACTTCTCAGTATCATGACTAGGTTGATGATGAAATTGACAAAAAGAATTATTATCAAAGTAAGGTGAGGCTGCCTTAGAAGGGGCAACTGGTTTTATTGGAGGAAGTTTTATAACATTTCTTTGTAAAAACTGAGACATAATACTATGTAAAGATTCATTCAAAGGAGTAAATTGTCTTTCTCTTTTGAAAAATTTAGAAATAGGAGGCACATCTGTTGTAGAATTCACATTGTTGTTGTTGATGGTGTCATTGAATTTTTTGAATCCTTTTCTTGGTTTAAACTTTGCAAATGGTTTTTGAGCACTATCACCCTTATCACTCGAAGCCATAGGAGTGGATTGTTCCAGCTGACTCATAGTCAGTTGATAATTGTGAAGTGTTGCGCACAACTGCAAAAAGGAAGTAAACTCAGAAAAGAGAAGTTTATCTCTAATATTTTGTTGTAAATTAGAAATGAAAATTCTTTGAATATCATTATCATGCACTGGAAAAGAAATTTGAGAACATAAATGCTTATATCTACCAATGAAATTAGTCACTTTTTTTTAACACCTTGCTTAAAATGCATTAAATCAATCAAAGTGATTTTAAGACCTATTGTGTTTTAAAATTGTTGAATAAAATCATTTGCTAACTATTGAAAAGAATTAATAGAATAGGAAGGCAAATAGAAATACCATTGTAAAGCCTTATCTCTAAATGTTCTAGTAAACAATTTACAAAGCTATCTTTTATCATAAGCAAAGTCAGTACACAAAATTTGAAATATCTTGGCATGTGTTAAATGATCACCTTTTCCATTATAAAGTTCCAATTGAGGGACTTCAACATGTTTAGGAGGGACAACTCTAACAATATCAAGAGAAAGTGGGCTCACAACATCAAATATGGGCACAGTAAACTTGGATTGACTCATAGAAGCAATTTGTTGTTGCAATGATGAGACGGTTTGAGAAAGGTTATTAATGGTTGCTTCGGTTGAGGAATTTATGTTAGACATGTTTGATTGAGAAGGTAGCATGATATTGTGGAAAGAAGGCATTGAATGCGAATAAGGTGGAGGAACTCTATGGTAAGTAGGAATAGGCGATGATTGAGTAGGAAATGGGACACTAAAAGGAGGAATAGCAAATTCATATTAGATTAATATCCCCCTTGTGTCACATTAAGTGGTTAAGAGAAAAGAGGAATACTCATAGATAAAGATGGAGGATTTGTTGAGGAAGAGGGATTGCCCCCATGACATGTTTGTAGGTATGGCATTTTAAGTTGATGTAGTCATGATGTTTGAAGTGAAAGTAGGGATGCTAGTCATTGAAGTAGTCAAAGGAATAGAATGATTGATTTGTGTACAAGGTTGAGCATAACCTAAGTTCTCATCACAACTCTTTATAGGCATGACATTAGAATCAACAATATGAGCAATGCCACGCAATATATCAATTTCATTCTTATCACTTTGAATCATGCACTTTAGACCTTGAATTAATGGAAGAGCTTCACTATTAGGGTATTTTTGATACATCCATTGTTGAAAGTTGTCAAATTGATTGTCAAATTTTGAAAGTTGATCTATGGAAACTGTAGTCAAAGCATCTTCTTCATCATCTAAATCATCAATTGGATAGATAGGAATGTTATTAGGATGAGAAGAATTAGCATTATCCTCATCGAAGAAGTCACCCAAATTAGGCTCCATCTCTTTGGGAATTAAACCTTGAGAGGCCATATTTCGAACACTTCGTCTAACGGGGATAATATAGGTAGGACTAATAGTGGTAAAACTCATGCACTAGAGGGAAAATTTGAATTTTGAATTTGAGTTTTGAATTTGGGGAACAAAGTTTGCAAAATTGAATAATGCAAAATGATGATTATACAATTTGAACTTTGTTGACACAATTTATGATGAATGAAAATAAATTGGAATTTTAAAATTAGGGCTAATGGGATACCACCTAATTTAAAAATTAAAATTGATAAAATTACGACTTTTAAAATCTGGACAGATTATAATTAACCACTTAATTTTAAATATTTCCTTGGAATTTGTGATGTTGAAATTGGGAAGTATTTTTTTATTTCAAAGGGATCAAAATCCAGTAAAATCAGCCAATTTTCTAGATTTAAGCAGTTAAATATAGTCATAACAGTCTCCCAAAATTTTGGGAAAAAAGTCAGGACCAGGTTGAAAGTGCACCTGGTCTGCCCAACTTTTTCAAAAAATTTCAAGGATGAACGTTACGATGATTTTAGAGCTAACCCCAAAAAATTCATTGATTTTACGAAGTTTAGATAGGTGAAATTAATGTTTGAATGTCAAAATAGGACCCTATTAGGGTTTTGAAAAATATAATAAATTGAATTGCAAATTTGAAAAAGGTCAAACCTAATGGATAAGACCACCTTCAATAATATGTAAAAAACTAAAATTGATTGAAATTTTCGCAAAATCCAAGTGAATTTGAAAATTAGGGTTTTTGGACCGAACCACTGAATTTTAAAATTTTGAATTTTGGAAAAGGGAGAGAAATTGAAATTTTGAATTTTAGGCAAAAAGACAAATCTGAAAATTAAATGTAAATCCAATTTTTTGCACAAGTTCAAGTTGATTTTTGAAAATTAGGGTTTTGACAACTAACCACTTAATTTTGTAAATTTGATTTGCAAATTGAACAGGACAATGAAGAAATGGAATTTGACAAGAAATGCAATTTTCAGATCTAAACCAATAGATAGCAATTTTTGCAAAACGCAAGTTCAAATTTAATTTTAATAACTAGGGTTATGAATTAATTAACCACTAAATTTTGCAAGAAAATTAAACTTGTAAGTGAAAAATATGCAATAATTTTGAATGTAAAGCATGTAATATGTCAGGTTCACCAAAATGTAATGGGGAAAAGGGGGTGATGAGGAGATCAAGTGGAAAGATTTACCCTCCTCAAGAAAGGAGTGAAAGTTTCACAAAGGATTCCCTTCAACCTCTCACGTACATTACATTTAAAAGAGGGGTTTGAATTCACTAGATCCTATGTCAATGGAAAGAAATTGAATGCTAAGTGAATTGACAATGAATTTGAAAAGTAAAGTAACCCCTCTTTTAGAATAGACAAGTTGAATTAAGCAATTCGAGACTAAGTGTAAAGATGACAAATAAATGGTTATAAATTGAGATAGAAATGTGACATGAAGTCGTGCACCTGGAATTAGCAGTAAAATGTTGAGACAAAGCTCCCTTGCAAATTTCAGGAAAAGTTGTCGGGATCGGGTTGAAAGCGTACTTGGTCCTCCAAAAAATCTGTGAGTCGAAAAGGATTTTTCTATCTCTGAAAATGAAGTCTAAACCTGCAATTACAGCTGCGCACCTGCAACCCCGTTTTGGAATTAACCAAATGATGAAAAATACTTGCAAGTAAATGAAAAGAAATGTTCTAAGTAGAATTCACCTCAAGAGAGGATGCAAAATAAATGTTGATAGAGTTGTTTGAAAGGATATGTGAAGTTGAATGCTTTGAATGTTGAAAGAGATCTCCTCTTCAATGGTTGAATCCTTAACTTGAATGCAACACCTAGCCTTGAAAGTAGACTTGAGATGCTCAATGGATGCTTGAATGCTTGAACACTTGAACACTTGATTTCGCCTATTGAACTTATTGAGCTCATATGCGAATAGGAGGGGAAAATTGTGTCTCATATACTTGCCAATTAGGGTTATTTAACTGATTCTTCATCTTAGGCCGACATAGGGAAACTTTTCCCACTTCGCAATTGACAAGACCAATATAGGGTTTAAGTGGAGGGAGCCCAAAATAGGACAAGGACAGGGTAGCCAGGCCCCTGTCCTACCCTAATTCAGGACATGAAGCAAGAACAGGCAGTGCGGGGTGCAAGGAAATGCATGTTTAAGGTGGTATGAGCATGTATCGAGTCTCCAATCAAGCTTAGGGATTCATTCACGAATGTGAAGACCCAAATGTGGTCAAAAATTAAGGGTCACAATTTTATGACGCTACACCTCCCACTTTTCATTTGCCACATGCTATTTTCTTATTAAATTAGTAGATTTCTTGCAAATTTCAACATTGTCAAAATCTATGATCCTTGGTAGCTTTCTAGCAAACTTTAACCTTGTCATCTTATATCATAGGGATTTTATATGACACTATATATTGATATTGATATATATTGATATTCAATGTATCATTTAGTGATTTGTTATTTAATAATTTTTTTGTTATCCTCACAAAATTGTTATAAGAAAATTAGAGATTTTGGTAATTTTAGGCCATAGTTTTTGTTCTAACAAAATTGAATACAACCTTAATATTATTAAAAATAGACTCGTTTGTTTTTTTAAAGAGATGAAGTGATCTTACTAATTTATAGTTTCACATAGTAAACATATAAATAAATATCAATGTCAATATCAAATATATGTAAGTCCAACTTTTAAAAAAGTAAATTTCAAAGTAAATATATCATAAGTTCAATTCTAAAATTGCTAATTTTTTGAACTAAGTCTAGCTCTCATATGCATAAATAAATACATCATAAAATAATCATGTCCATCATCATTTCTACTCCTAATTGAATAATACTTGAAGTGAGGATCATACTCCGAGTGATTAATAGAGCCATAGAAAAATATATACAAATAAATCAAAAAAATTATATTTAGTTTAAAGGTAAAATAATAAATTATTTCATCTAGCCACTACATTTGAAATAAAGCACACGTGTATATGTCCTAGACATAAATGATTCAATATCAAGTGTTAACTTGGGCTACTTGTAGAATAATTAATCAGGCATTTGTAGATGCACTCTTTAGTTCAATCACTCTAGTAATCTTTGTATTTGAGTTGTAGGCAGTGAGCTTCTCTCTTTTAAGCAGTGAGCTCTAGGCAGTGTCTTTGAATGCATGTGCATTCCCTAATTGTAATATTTATATACTTTTGCATAGTATAATTATATTGTGGGTTCATCCCCATCATGGCTTTTACCTTAACCGAGTTTCCTCGTACAAAAATATTGGTGTTATGGTGTTGTGGCTATTTGCTTTATGTTCTTGCATCTTTCTTTTATCTGTATGCATTAAGTCATTGAAAGAACAGTTTAATAAAGTTAAAGATTACAAAATATTGATTCAGCCCCCTCCCCCCCCCCCTCTTAGTGTTCCTTGATTCCAACAAACCTAGGGATTCATTTGTTTAAGGATAATATCAATGAAAATGTTATAATAATTGATTAGATTGGTTGGAGTTTTCTTTTCTATGAATAAATTTTATAATGAATAGTAGCTAAAGGTTACACTTTTAAATATATCTTCACTTGATAAGAAGTGGTGAAAATGTCATATGGTTTTAGAGGATTAATAGATTAGAGGTGGATTTGAGTCAACTTGTAGCCAATTCTTGTAATCCTTCATGGATGAATAATTTCTTGAAGATTTTTAAGTTGACTGCTAGATGTAATGGTCATAATTATGGCAAGGAAACAACCAATCAATCCAAGAATATATAGTATTGCTTTATATGACATCAATACAAGGTTAGGATCATCCCAATTAGAGTACATTAAGTCCTCAAGTACCAAAGTGACCTACAACTATCTATTTGATCAAAACTATATCTGATTAAATTCAATATTTTAGGAAAATCCTATTGGTATCTAACAACCATTGAGGAAGAGTTCAAGTAGAAAGTAAAGTGAGAAAAAAACACAATGCTAAATAAAATTCCACCTTTAAATAAGAGATTTTTTTTTAGGTAAACTATACAACAAACACAAAATAAAAAGTCACCCCAAAACACAAACTCAAAATATATTCTTACATGAATTAGAATAGAGGATGATGATGTCAAGCCTTCAAATGTAGTCATTTCCATATATACTAACATCCTAGTCAACACTAAATATGCTATCACACCAAAAGATAGAGTAGAGAAACTATTTCATTCATAGATATGTGTTCTAAGACAAAAACTTGAAATCATGGTTGATGGTAATAACATGAAAAATCTAGATTCCATAATCAAGTGATTAAATTTACTAAGCATGCCTCATACTTGATATGGGATGGATGAGATTCCATAACACTCAATTTATATGTGTTATTCTTCAATATTGATTTTCATATGTTCTTTATCCTTCTTAGTAGATACTTTTATGTAGTGTCAATGGAGGTTGGTAATGTACTCCTTAGACATATACATGCATAGTTGCAATTTTATGTACAATATTGCTCCTCGCCATGTATTTATCTTAGTGAGTAGTAGTAGGTATCAAATCTTGCAATGAATTCATGCTTAGTGCATGTCGTTCTAACAACTATTCTTGTATACAACTATGCATCCTTAGCTTTGTACTCTTCATCACCAATCGACACACGAACTATAATATCAATGACATAAAATTATAGAGAGCGTGTTAACACAACTATTATGTACTCATTTATATAGTAGACATAGACAACAAGACAAATAGCTCTCCAAGTAATTTAGTTAGAAGTGAAGGCTTTATACTTGCTTTCTAGAATTGATATAATAAAGATTTGGTGATTGTTAGTTTTACACACTCACCAACTCAGATAAAGAAATTTTTTACTTCACCTCTCTTGAAAGTAAATCAACCTCCCAAAAGGAAATAAATTCTCCCCAAGGTCTACATGACCAAGTCATGCCCATGAAAGAAAAATCAAGGATAATTGTAATGCTATTCTAATTCAAGGGGGCTATTAAAAGTACATCAACAAAAGAATCTAGTTTATAGTAAAAATTAGCATACAAGCATTCATCTACAAACTAATAGAAAAAAATCATTCCCTTCAAAATATAATCTTAGTTCTGACACAAATAATAATGAACATACACTTACAAGCATAAGATTGATTTATATAATAGTATTTTGTAAGTTTGAGTCTTGAGAATAATATTATTCTAATCAAACATATAAAACATGCAAAATATTGAAGGGTTGAGAGAGATAAACGAGCTACTTTGTGAAGACAACAAATATAAATCTATTGATTAAAGAAATGCTTTGCAGGAAACTAATTATATTGTTTTGTTAGTATTCACACAATCATGGACACGATCTGAAGTTATATTGGTATAAGGATAATTAGCACGATATTACATATTCAAATTAAATACATGAAACTCTCATTTCATTGAATATTTCATTTTAGCACTTAGTAGGATTCATTCACATCCATGAGACACTTTTCCTTTGGAGGCCCACATCTCCTCTAAGTGTGTCTAATGCCTCCTCTAGTATTGTGGAAAAAATCTCTCCTCTACTATATGAATCACCAGCAAAACACGAATACACCAAGTGCACCCACAAGAAATATACCCCCCCTTGCTCCTTAAAGGGATCCACATCATGCCACACCCTTTCTTTTCTTTAGGGACACAAGGAGAGTGATTCTAATGCAATGAATCATCCCTAAGCTAGAAGATAGCTCAAGATAGTAGATGTCATCATGCCTTCATTTAGTCCAACCTCCCATAATATCCTTACTAATCTCTAAACAAAATATCTTTTGCCAATTTCATTGTGAGTTAAGTCTTTCATATGCATTGAAAAACCACAATATTATATTTCACCTTTAGTCAAAGTGAGAGTTTTATTTATCTTCAACTTCGTATCGATGAGATAGTTTGCTTGCTAAATGCAATTGATCTGAACATTTCCAATTTTTTGACAATAATAGCATTTTAATTTTTTCCTTGTTGAAATCTTAGACTTCCTCTTAACAACTAAATCACTTTCCTCAATAATTGAATGACTCTTTTTAACTCCAACTCTTCATCAATCAAAGAAGAAATCACAATTTCCAAACAAGAATTCATTTTGTTTAATGCAAAAACAATATGGTCAAAACTTGAAGGAATGCTACTTAGCAAGATTCCTTAGCATCATCATCATCAAATTTAGAGTTTATTCCTGCAAATTGATTTAGGGAACAAAAAGTACTAATATGTTGAACAATATTGACTCCCTCTGTCATCTTCAAACCAAAAAAAATTCTTTATGAACATTTTAGCACTTGAAGCCTATGAACCAAATAAAGAATTAAGCCCATCCTATATTTTTGTTGATGTGTTTGCTAGATCAATGTGATGCAAATATGCATCAGATAAACAAAGAGCAATCAATATCGTGGCTCTAAGATCTTTAGCCATCCATTTTATTGCTTCATCTATATATTGTGGTTTTTTAACAACTCCACACAAAATGTCCCATAAATATTTTTCAATTAAAAATAATTGTAACTTTATTTATCATGTGTGAAAATCACATCTTTCAAATTTAAAAATAGTAACTAATTTTTCTATTTGAATCTTATTACTACAAAAGATCTAAATAACTTCAAAAGATTGTACTCTTAATTTTTGAATTTTTTTTTATAAATCTTTAGGTATGCCTCTCTATGGAAAAATAAATTTTCATATACCTTTAAAAATTTGACTTCCACTATCCTTTCCTGAGTTGGCCTAGTGGTGGAAAACTTGTGCTCTTGAAAGAGAGGTCACAAATTCAAATCTCACAAAAGAGTAAGATATGTACGCCTCGTTTGTAGTGCAGTACTTCGAATAAAATTGCTTTAGAAACTCTATATATGAAAAAATTTATTCATTCCCAAATTTAACAGAATATGCCCTTCAATTCTGTCAAAACTTTTGAAACATAATTTTAGATTTATTCTGCCTACATCTATTCCAAAACAGACGCAAACATCCATACGTTTGTGGCAGATTCAAAGCTCAATCTTCACTATCAAATTTCAACGTCATTCTTCCTCTCTTTATTTTGCTCCGGGCTTGCTATATGAATGCTTTTCTTAGTGGGTTTGTAGTTTCACTGTCACAACAACCTCCCCATAATTCATGATATTTGGACCAGGCAAAAACTTAGCGTTGATTTTTGCCACAGTAGTTGAACAGGCTGTTGGCCTCCAATACAAGCTGACCAACAATTAAAAATATAATTTCAAACATATTTAAACTCCTTGTAACAAATGTGACGGCTGTAGCAAAATGCACTTCAATGGTGCCAACTACCTTCTACGTCAAGCAAATGGATTAGATGCACAACATTAAACTGAAAAAATAACCTACATTATTTTTATATTCTCCAACATAAAATTTTATATAATAAATGAGTTTCCAACCCCAATAAAGTGCTTTAAAGTTGTGTACATATAGTCATCAACTTTTGATTAATCAACTTTTGATCAATCAACTTGGGGAAAAAAAATCAACTTTACATAAATGGTGTAGGATCAAAAGATCTAAAAGTCTAAGTTTGGACTTATTCACTTTCTTAACCAATGGATTTCTTTGATTTTAATAACCTATCTTGTTATCTCCAAGAAACTTTCTCGTATCAAGACAAAGTAGCACAATTTTTAAGTTGTGTTCATTATCCCTTTTGGATGATCATATTCTCATAACATCTATGTTCATCTAAGCAATCTTAAAACAACTCCCAAGCTAAGTAGTGTTCATTATTATAACATGAGTCTTCTCACAAAGCCCCCCAAAGGTCCATGTGACAAGTGGACAAAAGCATTTCCTCCAAAGTTATTTTTTTGTGTAGAAAGTTTCTCTTTAAATGAGTCGTAATGTGATAAAGTTATCTCCATGGAAAGATAATCTATGTTTTAAAAGAATATGTATGTATGTGGCATGTTATCTTAGCTGTCTCTCTTGAGAATAGGTCTTCATTAACTTAGGGAAATCATTATGTGACAGACAATCCGAGAAACCCTCATGTAAGTAGGTGGTAAATATTTAAGAAAATAGTTTTTTTTTATTATGAAAAGTCTATCTAATAATATTTGATTTAATAATATTCTTTTAAGATCGTTATTTAATATTATAGAAGTTATCATTTTCATTCACTCAGGCAAATGATCATAAGTTTACCATCTGTCAAACAAGCATGGTAATAGAAACATTTCCATTTAACAACTTCAATCAATATACATCCTCATGTGAAGTTCATACAATTCTAAAGATAATATAATATTAAGATTCCTTTTAGTAACACATTTTGCAAAGTTTTATCATAGATTTCTTTGCAATTCAAACCTATCATTTCAATAGAAAATTTTTAGTTAATCAATAGGGTTTTTTTTGGAAACAAGGGTAGGTTCTAGTGATAGATTAACACTTCATAGAAATCTACGTACTAGCACCATTAACACTCAAGCTTCATGATTTAATAAGGTCAATCTCCAATAACATCTTTTAGAGATACCAAAATCTTTCCTTTGTCCTACAAACCTACTATCAAAATAGAGCAATGTCAAATTCTTCATAAACAATGTTTTAGTCCAAAATTTTCTATAATGAAGAATATGATCAATCTTTTAGATCTAAAAGCTACAAGTAACATGACTATTTGAGCACAATATGTCTACAGAAGATTTCACCCAAGACACACAAGGCTACAACATAGACCTTAAAATATAAGTAAAAAGTGGGTCAAACCTATGAAAAAAACTAAGACATGCATACAAATAATCACTAATTCATTCAACCCATTTTGATTCTTAGACCTTTTATCTTTTGTCTTAATGTAAAAATTTGATGTGGCAACCCCACAAGTTTCCATAATATAATTCTCTTAATGTGTCTCTAAGCAAGCGATCTAAGCAATCTTCTTCGTTGTATCATTTTCTAGATTTTCATGATTCTTTTAAATGTATCTCTCTCCAAGTCAAATAAGAATGTACTAATAAATACACTATCTTTAGGGCTTAATAATGCATAAATTTGAATTAAAAAAAAATACTTTTAAGACATTATGAAAATTTAACACCTAATCTATCTCAATACAAGTTATTCCACATGCATTAAAACCTCCTTGTACAAGTGCAAATAATTCAATTTTTTAATACCCAATTTGTACGTCAGGTGTATAATTTCTTGTTATTCTCACTTCTTTCATAGTGAGATCCCCTATTCTAAATTGTGCAAGGAGGCCTATTCAATTGTCCCCTTTTGAGTCACCTTTAATGGAGCATACATCATATAAAGATGTTATTATGATTGATGAGTGGAGACCTATTCAAAAGAGGAAGGAACCCTCTTCTTCTTCGTATACCCACTCTTCATCTAGTGAATTGTCCCACCCTCACTTTCAAGGTTTGTTGAAATCTCCTAATTGATGTAAGAGCATCCAGGGTGTAAGAACAATCTTTCATCACTCAAAAATATTGTTTAGTTTTTCAATAAGAATTAAACTGATAGGGTTACTATTTTTATTATTAACAAAATTGTGTAAATGATTGATATAGCAAAAAATAGAAGCTATAACCTTTCTAAAAATTGATCAATGATATAAAGATTGACTTATGACATGCTTACATGTGCATCTACCCAACATAATTATTAATAGCAATGCATTACATACAATATCCTAGATAATATCATATTACAATTATTCATTTAACTTAACACAATATAACTTTACTATAAGAGGGTGCTTATGATATCAATCTTAACCAAAAGTCATGTATTTCATAAGTCTATGTCAAAGACAAGTCCAGATATCAATGTATATCCTAGTTCCATTATATTTTATTTTACTTTGACTATTGAATTCAACACTAAGTGAATCATGGCTGTGGCTATTCTGGCTCCAAAACGGACCTTTCGTACAGCGTGATAGCAATGTGCTAGTCAATCATAACCATTTATTGCAAAATCGACAGTGTAAAACACACGACTAACACGCATGTTAGTCAATCCGTACTACCATTTTAGAACCAGAATAGACGCGTCCACGAATCATGCTCTCTATTGACCATATTACAATCTGATACGATGTGACCATGAAAACTATAAACTGTGGCTTGACTTGAGATATCTTCAAATAGCCCAGTAAGATATATCTTAAGTATAAGAGTCTATAAGTCAAATGCATTTTGGTTACCAGTTTTCTCATTGATATGTGATCGCGAGGCCAACAGAACATACAGAATTGGATCAAAGGGATGAGAGGTTGATCTTGATTTAAAACATTTTAGAAAATACATTATGAGCACGCACATCGAAAGAATGACATAAAATATTGTAAGGATACCCCAAGATGATGTGGCCTCATGCATGGCCACGACGGTAGGATGGCATAAAAAGTGAAGCACAATCGATGAAAGAGGGTCTTTGCAAGAAGAAAACATAAGAGTAAGAGAGAGTTCGCCTTACATTCTGGCACAGGTTAATACTCAAACAACCTGAGCTTTAAAAACAACCTTAGTTTTAAACAGTCTCTCTATGCATTACATTATCGTATAAGCCTACTATAGAGGAGTTTATATGCATTCTTATGATGGTGAATGAGATAGGAGACATGATGTACAGTGGTTCAGCAAATGTCTACATCCATTTTCAAGTAGGGAAGTTATCTATTAACCAATATCTAATTATACAACATACATGACTGCATTCAGTTATTTATACAATCACATTTAACTGTGAAATGAATAGTTTAGGGAAGTCAAATGATCATATGACTGTTAGGCTTCATATACCCAACAGATGATGCACGGAAACTTCATTAATGCAATGCCAGGTATAAAATATCTGAGTTCAATATGGAAACTAAAATAGTATGAAAAAATTAATGAAAACTTACTTTGAGTGTTGCTGGAAGAGATTCCAAGTGAAAGTGGGTTGAGTTTGCAACCCTTGATGCTCAACTCAATATGATTGATCCCTTAATTTTATTGTCTCTAATCACCTTTCAAACCCAGATATATCAGATTCTGGAATACCTTCCCAGACTTGATTGTTTTGCAAATGCAACTACAGACAAATCTGTTGTATGGGTATCCCCTAACTTTCTATGTTCAGAATTGCTACGCCCAGATCAAAGAATTATATTTTCTGCAGAGGGTGGTTTTAGACTCTCATTCGAATTTGAGAAAAGTAAAAACACGCTAACCTTAAAAGAATAGGCATGCAAGTTATAAGTTGCCAAAATAAAGAGATGAGAAAATCATCTCTGCAAAATATATAAAGTGTATAGATTAATGGGAATTCAAAAATTCTAGATATTTAGATATTTGAGAATGATTAAATAAGGTTGTATATATTAAAATAGACATGAGAAGGAATCAAGGCTTACATAATTTCGATTATTAGTAGAAAGTTATTAGGTGTATGATCATAGCTTTATACTTGTATCTTAATTTTGTTAAATGGATGTATTAGAAGATGAATGATAATATCTATATTAAAAATTTAGATTGTAATAAGAAGTCTTAAAATTAGATAGGCAATGATAAATAAAGAACAATAAAAGATTATAAATATTGGAAGATAATGATAATATCTAAAATAAAATTTATGTTTAAAAAATTTAGGTGATGTTAAGAAGTTTTAAAATTAGATAAATTTATTAAATTAATAGTTTTAAATATAACTTTAAATATGTGATGTGAATTTTTTAAAATTTTCAAACTATTTTAAAAAATTATCAACATATATACAAAAATAATTAATTTTAACAAACAAATTTTCTCCTTAAAATATTATTTTAAAATGTTATAAGCATATATACAATTTAAGTAATTAATTTAACAAATGGATTTTCTCCATTACAATTTTATTTTGAAGTGATAAGTTTCGTGCAAAAACTGAAAGAGTTCGCTACCCCAAAATTCACCGTAAAGAAAATATTCATTTCCTCTTTCCATCTCATTGAAGCGCACTTGGAATGCCTCAGTGTCTGTGGCAGACTGGCAGATAATCTTACTAGTTGTACTTTTCTCCTTGTCTCAATCAAGTTATCTTCCATTGCATTTAAAACTGTTGAGCAGCCATATAATCTTATCTTTTCTACACTCTTCAAATTCTAATAACATTCTGGCAAAATCTGAAATGCTTCACACTTCATTATTGTCAGAGTTTTAAGTGAAGGCAGTGCTCCCTCTTCCACCATTGCTATCTGCTGTAGCTTCTCCAGCTCCACTATAGAAAATACCTCCAGCCTAGGAAATGCTCCCTCCTTACCGAATTCCTCTGGAAACTTCTCAATGCTGGGACACTCAATAATCTTGAGGTGCTTTAAACTAGGATGTATGTGCAAGGCAAGCAGTTGTTTCAACATGCCACAGTTGAACAAACTAATGTAGTTCAGATGTTGGAACCCACAAAATGAGTTCTCTATTTGAAGTAATTGAGAACATGTTAGAGAGATTTTCCTCAATTTCGACATGGCAGTTATGTCATGGGGCAGCCTTTCCATATCTGTGAGATAAAGAATCAGAAACTTCATCTGCTCCATCATGCCCAGAATTCCTTCTCAAATTTTTTTACCATAACTTGCAAGAGACAACTTTTTAAACTTGTTTTAGGGTGCCCAAGTCATTAATTGAAAGAACATCTCTTCTGTAGTTATTCCATCCTATCTTTACCCATGTATTTGGACTACCATATACATTCAGGTATTCCAGATATTTAAGGCGTGAGATCCCACGAGGCATGGACTGCAGATGTTCACAAGAACCAACGTGCAAAACTTGTAAGGAAGTCAGCATAGAAATTCCCTTTGGGAGTTGTGTAATCAGATGCTTCCTGGAGAAGATCATTCAATTGGGTCAGCCAGGTATTTACTGCACTGGGAAAAGGAGAGTCAATTGGAGCATTGATTCTGCAAGCCGTTCAAAGCTATTCTATATTCCTGCACTTCTGTATTAATGGAATGAATTCTACGGAGTAGATGTTGGAGCACATCCAACTCTTTCCTGCAGCGGACGGCAATGTTGATCCGATCCATAATTTGGGTCACCGCCGTTTTAATAGCAAAACCAATCATCCCAGAAATAAAACCAAGATCACCCATTTTCCCAGCACTAGAAATGGCTTCTATTGTCCAAACAGAATTCAGAGTGATAAGGGATGATGGTCTATACTCTGATGTAGAACACTCATAAGGGATAATTATCTATACTCTGATGTAGAACAGTGATAAGGCAATCTGTTAAGATCCTTTGCTTCATTACGATCATCAATGAGCATGAAAACAAACCATGGCCGGCATATGAAAACAGCCCATTTGTTTATGTTTCAATATCATCGTCGAGTAAAATACGCTTTCCCTATGCTTAATCTAGTTTAATACTGTGCTTCATTGCAATTATCGCCTGCAAATGCAATCAAACCCTGGCCGGCATGTTGTATTCGCCTTCAGCTTGTCAAAAACAGTCCATTGAAATGAGAATATATTAATCTACATTTTTAATGTTTACACTATCTAATTAAATAAAATACATATGCTTAATTACAGATCAATGTAGGTTAAACTTATGTTTAATTTGGTTTAATTTTATGTTTCATTAGATCATTGTCCACCAATACAATCAAATCTTGGTCGGCATAATTTATTCCTCTGTCACCTTGTCAAAATAGTTAACTAGTGCCTCTTCAATTATTACAAATATAAAATTTCTACACTTTTCTTATGTTTATTCTATTGAATTAAATAAAACGCATACATATAATTACAAATTAATGTAGGTTAAACTTATGTTTAATCTAGTTTTATTTTATGATTCATTATGACTATTATCTATCAATGAAAACAAATATTGACCATAAAAATGATTTATTCATCATCACCTTGTCAAAATAGTCTATG
Source organism: Cryptomeria japonica (assembly GCF_030272615.1). Classification (NCBI taxonomy): domain Eukaryota; kingdom Viridiplantae; phylum Streptophyta; class Pinopsida; order Cupressales; family Cupressaceae; genus Cryptomeria; species Cryptomeria japonica. The sequence continues at coordinate 862,778,313 of NC_081409.1, read as the reverse complement.
TGTGCATGTTCCTACACTTATGTTTATTGTATTGAATTAAATAAAATGCATACACATAATTGCAAATTAATTTATGCTTTATTAGATTATCATCTATCAATACAAACAAATCTTGGCCGGCATGATTATTCCTTGTCACCTTGTCAAAATAGTCCACTTGTGCCTACCCAATTATTAAGATATAAAATTCCAACACTTTTCTTTTGTTTACTCTATTGAATTGAATAAAATCCATACACATAATTACAAATTAATGTAGGTCAAACCTATGTCTAATCTAGTTTAAATTTATGCTTCATTAGATTATTGTCTAGATCAATGCAACCACATCTTGGAATGCATGATTTAGTCATCACCACTTTGTCAAAATAGTCCACTTGTGTTGCCCAATTATTACGAATATAAAAAACCCTACAGGTTTCTTATGTTTACTCTATCAATTAAATAAAATGCACACACATAATTAAAAATTAATGTAGGTTAAACATATGCTTAATCTTGTTTAATTTTATGCTCTGTTGCCTTTATTGCTTCTCAATGCAAACAATCCCTGAATGATACATTTTATATACCATCACCTTGTCGAAACAATCCAATTTATTATGAACATAAAGTTCTACACTTTCCTTATGTTTACTCTATCTAATTAAATAAAATGCATACACATAATTACAAATTAATGGTTAAATAAATGATAGTTGGGATTAGATAATATTTATAAATAAATATCATTTTAGAAAATTACTTTTAAATGATGAAATTAGTTTTTGATGAGATGAGAGATCATGAATATTTATAATTCATTATTCATTTTTTATGGTTTAGAAAAATGATAGTATTGGAATTTTTTCATCTTCAAATTTAATGTATACTTGAAATTTTCTATTGGTAAATCTTACGGCCCTTGATCTTATTGTTGTGATTACAGATTATTTATGTAACCTACAAATCTAATTAGTTAAACTGTGTGTGTGTACTACCTAGTTTGGCATTTTCTCTATCATGTAGTGATTGTCAAGGAGTAATGGCATTTAAAAATTCTTCAAAGAAGCCATTGGGTCACAAATGCTAAGTTCTCCTTATTGACCCTCTTGATGGGACTCACTTTACAATTATGAAAATGATGGAAAACCAAAGCTCTTCATATAACACGCATTGTTAGTCTAGAATATTATACCTAAAATTTCCTCCAAAAAAGTTTGCTAATTGATATTATCTTATCAAATAGCTGCTTTTGAATTTGATTGTGTCTCTTTTTTTTGCATCAACGTTTCCAATCACTCTGTGATCCATCATCAGAATGTAAGAGAATGCCAAGAATGATATTATCTTATTAGAATAATGATTAATTAGATGTGCAATCTTACCTGTGATTACATAAGACAGTTCTGACACTTTGCTATATAAAAATGTACATCATTCTAGAACTAATTAATCAATGTGATGCATCTTTTAGCATTTCAATTCCTGCAATTGTTTGTAATTTACATTTCAACCAGTATTCCTGATTCTCACAAGATATCAAATCTATGTCTGGTACGAATGGTAATTTGTTTTATTTTGTGTAAATTTATAACCTATGTTAATTTGTGTAGAAGAAGTGTTGAGTGAGATCGTGGATCCAAAAGGATCATTATTACTCTTGTGCTCTTGTAAAGATGTGGCTCAACAAAAAGAGCATTTATTGTGATCCGAGAAAGCTTATGATGAGGTGTTGGCTATTGCAGTGTCCGGAAAAGACGTGGAGATCATTAATTTATGGTGACTTTATCCATGCAAAGCTCGATATATTCCTCTATGGTTTGGCGTGACTCCTTGTGTGGGAAATTTCTCTCACAAAAGCACTCAATTTGTTTGTTTTCCTCTTTCTGGTCGCTATTTTTTGAGTCTTCTACTGGTACAAGCCCTTGAAGGGCCAATTTGCTTTGGTGACCTAACAATGGCATTGAATATTGGTGCTTGATTTCCACTCTAACCTGCCATATCAACATCTCACTCCACTGCTTTTCTTGTTTTGTTTTTGCAAATTCCAAAGGGCAAGCAGGCCAAGTTTCCTGAGTTGAATTAAAGAGAAGAGAGTCGAATTACTGTTTAAAGTTGCTAAAGAAGGAATTTTAATTTAGAAAGAACCGCTTTGTAAGGGTCTCCACGATAATGAAATGATAATTTACATAGGATCAGAGATTTGAGACTTCAGACTTGAGCACATGGGGCGAAGCTCGTTTGGAAACTGTACAAATTCTCCAATAAATTGTGGTGTAGAGTAATGCAGAGGAAGTATTTGGCTAATGTAGATCTGAGCCCTATACTAACCATTGCCAATAGTTCTGCTAGTAGGAAATTCCTTTGGGATTGCAGGCTTATCATTAAAGAACACCTCACTGCATGGAGTATCAATAACAGGAGGTGGACAAACTTTTGGTTAGATTCATGGGAGGAACATCCTCCATTGGGCAATGACTTGGATCTGAAAAAGATACAAGAGATACTGGAAAGGAAATGGGGGCTAAAGGTGGTGGATTATTTAATAACAAGAATCACTCACGACTATTTGAACACAATGTGTCTACGTAAGATTTCACACAAGGCTACAAGAATTATAGACATTAAAATATAAGTAAAAGCAGATTAAGCCTACAAAACAAACCAAGACATGCATACAAATAATCTCTTATTCATTCAGCCCATTTTGGCTCTTAGACTTTTTGCTTTTGTCTTAATGCCAAAATTTGATGCGGCAACCCCATCAAATTTTCATAAGATAGTTTTCTTAATGTGTCTCTAAGCAAGCAATTAGCTTCACAATCTCCTTCATTGTATCTTTTTAAATTTAAATACACCACCTTCAGGGCTTACAGATCCATAAATTTGAATTAAAAAATATGAATCTAAGACATTACAAAAATTTAACACCTAATCTATCTCAATACTAATTACTTCCAATACATTAAAACCCTTATACAAGTGTAAATAATTCAATTTCTCAATGCCCAATTTATATCTCACGTTTGCAAATTTCTGTTATTCAGACTTTACTTTCATTGTGAGACCCCTATTCTAAATTGTGCAGGTTGTTATAAATGTGTTCAAAGTATGGTGAAACCAATCAAAGCTCTAAGTTTCCTACCTTCATTAGGGGAAGAGCACCAATAGCTAACATAGTTCCAATAACCGTCACCTTATTGTCATGTTGACCCCCCCAATAGTCGTCATAGTGAAAATACCATTAATAAATTTGTTTTGTGCCAATAGCCGATCATTTTTTGTAATTTTTTGTTCATAATTGGCCCATTTGTGCACCACTATTGGGACATTTGTCAACAAGTACTAGCGATTTTGAGTTGACGGTTACTAGAACATCTTTAGTTAGGTATCAGGCGACACTTTGAAATGTGTACTTTTTGACCTTTGTGCGCATAACTGATTCCACAGCATGCATCGTTACTACCCAGAAGCCAGATCAATAGCTATAAGCAGTTAAGTTGCATACAAAAACAACTAAAAATAAATAAATAAAATCCAATGTATCATTTAAGATTTGTGAGTGTGCAAAGTTAGCTATGACGACTACTGATACTTTTCTTCTAAATAGATTGAAAAGATCTTAATGTTTATAACATTTGCATGGAAAGACTTCAGTTTAAACCATACAACTATTGCCCAATAACCCTGATTTTATATGAAGTCTTACATACCAATCAAGTCGAGGAAGGTAGACCAAACATTAACTTGGGCCGGAGGTGTTGCAGGTTAGAAAGTGATTGAATAGTGCTTCTATGTCAGCCCAAAGTGGGGCAAACACCAAATAAAACATTGTGATAGCTGTAGAATGCGTGACAGGCAAAGGAGAGATCCATGGGTGTTTAGAATGTCCGTACAGAAGAAACCAAGCCATCAATTCATACCTAAACGTACTAATTGAATAGAACAAATAAATGTACTAATTGAACAGTGAGCACAGATCATTCTGAAAATAAAGGAAAGTGGCTATCAAATTGGAGATAAAAAGGGAAAGCTCACATGATTAAAGTGACAATCGAATGTTAAGCGATGTATGATTCTAAAGTTGTGCGCTATCAGATTGCCCATTGCCATAATAATTAAAACATTCTGCTTGGACATCTTTGGGAAAATCTTTCAACGTATTGATCGTATCAATGTAATGCTTTTAGACAGAAAATGGACAGTTGTGTTTTTTTTTTTTAAAAAAGGTTAAAAGTTAATAATTAAATAAATTGTGCAATTTTATTGATACATACATAAGTATTAAATAAATTGTATAAATTTTTGTGGTGTCCAAAACAAACCATTAATTAGAACAATAGGAATTTGATGTTTGCATGCATAATGATTCTCAGTATGTTTGTTGTAATTATCAAGAACCAAGAACTCAAAACTATAGCTATAAGCTCAACCAAAAAAAAAATTCAAAACTAGATGTACAGCTATGTAAAGTTATATGAATTAGCTATAAAAATTGTGCATATTCTTAGTCAAACTTCTTATTTTTAATTTTTAACTTTGATATTATCTAAACTATATGATATTTAATAATTATTCAAATATATTATTTTTAAATAATTATTAGCCTAATAATATTGTCATATTAAGTTTTATTGTACATTTTTTTTGTATTAAGTATCATATTATAAATACTAGCTCCTTTCGACCACCAAACTAGAAATAACAATTGAAAGACCAAGTGTCACAACTTAGAATTCTACACAAAGGTGTCCCTCATGAGAGTTGAACTTGGGTTTCCACATTGAGAACTCAATGCTTTAACCAACTAAGCTCAACCCCTTGAACTTAATTGTACATTAATTATTGTAATATATTAAATATAATATAATTTATATTATACTATATATTAAGCTAATTAAGTTAAACTATACATATTTAGTTTAGTATATTATAATTAAGATCATATATTAAGAGTATAATTTAGTTAGTTAAGTTAAATTATATATATTGTCTAATTTAAGTTATTTAAGTTGATTATATATTGAGCAAGATTCCTAAATGTAATTCAAAAAATTGAATAATAAATAGTTACTCCCACAAACTTAATTATAATGATAATTTATATATTATTTGTAATTATAATGTAATTCAATTATCTTTAGATATAATTAATATAATATCATATTATAATTCATCATATAACATCATATAATATAATAAGATATATTATATATCATTTATTACATTAATATTAATAATATATTTTAGATATGTAGCTACTAATAAAATTATTTTGATAACAACTTTCAAAAGGCTTCAAAATGTTATGAAAAACTTCATAACCGACACATGCCTTCCCCTCCTGGTGATGGCTTCTTGTGTTTAGGAAATTTCTCCCATGAAGCTGGCGATTCCGGTTGTGATATTTTGTGCATGGCTCTACCCTCACATGATGATGGTTGCCCGAATATAGGGAGGCTTTATTCCATAGTATTTGGAATGGCATCTTACCTACTGTGGATTTTGGTCCATAAACCGAGATCAAATGAAAAGCTCCCCTAGAAATAAAAACCTGGACGTGAATAAAATTAGCTTTAACCTCCACAAGCTGCACTTGGACTTTGGTATCTCTCTAAAGGACCGCTAAACCCCTTGAAACACCAATTGCCTGGGAGGAAACATACTTCCATCATTTCCACAATTAGAAAGGTTGTAACTACTAAAAGTTTCTAAAAATTTAGTTTCTTGAAGTAGACAAATATCAGTCCCACAAGACTCCAACTAAGACTTGATAAGGCATCTCTTGTTAGGAGCATTAATGCCCCTAACATTCCATGTTATACAATCCTCATTCTGCAATAGGAGATCCAACAGAGCTCTCCCCAAACAAAATTTTCCATCCACAGTAGATTGCACCCCTAATTGAACTTCCTCTTTGGTCTTTTTAATCAATATTTTCTTTTTAGGTGGTCTTCCTCTCCTTCTTGGTGTAGGAATATTAATAACTTTCTTGGATCTCGTTTGATAAATGTGTTACATCCCACTTGTTCCCTAGTTGATTTTGTGCAGTATTTACATCATGATACATGTTAACCCTAGTGCATTTTGATATACTCGTATGATGTATAATGTGCCTAGTTTTATGCTTTAAATGATGGATTTGTTCAAATGCTTATACAAATGTGAATAATGATAATTATGTTTTCTATGCTAATTTGATGTACTTTGATTTAGTAAATTGATGAATAGCAGTTAACAATATGATATCATGTTTCACTTTTATCAAGATTTATTATTTGTCAGAACTAGACAAGATTTGATCTAACTGATTTCAATGGGCCAAGTGTGTACAGGAGATCGTCGTCCTCCACGAAAGGAGGGAAAGTATCATCAGGTTGGGAGGTGAAAGGAAGGAAGAACTCAATGTCGTTTGGAAACCTTAGCCTAAGCCAGGTAAACCTAGGTTAATCTTGTTAGAACTTGTTAGCGAGTGTGTTAGGTAACCTGGTAGGTCGGTACATAGAATCTAAGGTTTGTCGCTTCTTGTAATAATTATTAATTATTAATATTAATAAATTATTTCATTAAATTTTTAATTAAGTTGACTCGACTAATGTTTTTGATTAAGGTAAAAACAGGTTTTGAAGGGGCCCCGAAACCCTTTACAAGCGGAACTTAATCAAAAAAAGCGACAAGAAACAAAAAGGAACGGACCATCGAAAAGCTAGCAGAAAACCAAAGAAAACCGGCAAATGCCCCACAAAGCCAACAAAGCTAGCCAGACTCCAGAAGAGAAACTAGTTGATTTTTTCCAGGGCATTCGCCAGGGTGTTGCTAATTCCATGCAGCTCTTTAATGTTATCCCTGAGATTAGGGAGATCCTTTGTAGAAGTAGCCACAACTTTCTTGACACTAGCCCTAGTCCTCTATGACTAATGTTACTTTAATGTATAGGTATATATATTTATGTATGTGTATATATACGTTACAAATATATCCTATACGAGTACCTGGGTACGATAGTACGTATACCTGGTCATATATGTACTACCGCAGTCAGGTATACGTAGGATGTATGGGTCACACACACACACACACACATATATATATATAAGTATATTTAAATCAATTAATAATTTGCATGACAAGGTTTATTGTAATTAAATAAATTAATATTTTTGCCAACTTTAATTGGCAACTCAATTATGCAAGTGAAGGTTATGTGAGGGGGAGATATGAAATTAACCTCTCCTATCTAGTTGGTAGTTAATTGGCTTGGAATATTTTAATAATGCCAAGAGGGAAAATAGTTTTTTAATAAATCATTTTGCATTGCTCCACCTTACATTATCTTTTTATCGGGCGTGAAGGAGGTATTAATTATAAAAAAAAGTAAAGGAGATTAAAACTATTTTTATTTCTCAACCTTCATATAATTTTTATCGAGCATATTGGGAGGGAAGAAGATATTTCATTTTCTTCAAGCATTTTTGGCGTGAAGGGGTCGAAGCTTCTCTTGGAAGCCAAAATGCAGATCGCGTGAGGGAATAAGCATGCCCTGCGTGACTCCTTGGGGGTTTTGATAATCCTATGTGGTATTAGGGCGTGGGATTAAGACTACGTTGGTATATAAAAACCGGAAGGAAAGAGAGGAGATATTATTTAATGGCTGGTTTTTGGAAAACGACGGAGGGTAAGGGTTGTTGTGTGTTTTTCTGCCATTATCAACACTGTTATTTCACACTTTTGAGGATCTTCGGCTGGGTTACTTCTTTTCTCGATGTCATTCTATCTCCCAGGCCTGCGATTTCCTCTTACAGTTATTCAGTTTCTTAGATAGAAATTAGAAGAAATGCATATATGCGTCTGTGGTTGTAAAGTATAGAAAGTCTGAAAATATTTCATAGAATTTTTATGGGTTAGAAACCCTTATGCATTGTTATGAAACATAATGTTGTTACTTCAGTTCTTAGTAAATAATTTTTAGTTTGAAATTAGTCCATAAAATTTTGAAAGGGGTTTCAGGTAGCCGAAAATGAAATATGAAGGGAGGTATTCTTGCATACATATTTGTTTATATAAATGGGAATATATACACAAATATGTATGTAAGGATGTCTACAGGTCTGGAACTTACTATTATGCCCTTTAAAACATGTTTGAAAAGAGAGGAAAAGAATTAAAAACTCATACCTCTGTTGGATGAGGGTTAAACTTGTATTAAAAGAAAATACAGGTCTATTCTCTACAGAACTTTTATATTAAACAGATTTGTTCACTATTTGGAATATTAAGGAAGGAAGGAATAAATACCATTACTGTTATATATGTTGCAAGTAGAAGCATGACTTTGGGAGAGCAATTTATTTTGAGAAGGCAAGATATCTCTATTACGATAATCCTGTTGTTATCTTCCTAAAACAAGGAAATTAAATCTTCAGCAACCTCGATAGAACAACTGGAACTAAATAGCAGACTATGAATTAATTTTATAGACTCACTTGTAAATCGCAATTAAACTACAATTTGGAATAAATCTTACCCACATAATCTCTGCTCTTATGAAATTTTAAGACAGTATAACACAAAGGACAAGGCCATTGTTAATTTACGACTAAAGTAAACTAAGCCTTAAATCTTAGACACCAAGAGTACTCATTGTGTCTGCAAGGGAGTGGATACAGGTGCACGTATGTACCATACTTGGGCATATACGACAAGTATGTACTAGTGTGTTAATAACTGGTAATACTTATCGTATACGCAAAGGTAATTGTACTTGCGTGTATGTGTATACGTATCTTGGCATACACTAGTAAGTATATTCTGACATAATGGTGCAGATCTGTATCATTCCAAGGAAGAGATTTATTTTCCAAGTCAACCTAAAGAAGATTTGACCTCTAACCAAGCTTCCAAAACTTTGTAAAACTGAGATGTTAAGACAGCACTTGAATATAAACTTATTATAATAAGATCAACTGCTCTAGAATTAGGAAATTTATCCATACCCCAACCTAGGAAGGTAGTGGGTGGAAGATCATGATTGTACATGATGCAGTAGCATCATTTTCAGGAGGTTACTCTCAAGTGGCTGGATAGCAGTGACATGTTCAGCAAGTTTAAATCCATACTTAGGATTTGTATGTGCAATTGGCGACTCCTATGCCTCTAATATCCTAAGCCAGGGGTTCAGTTGAAACATGTTGAAAACATAGTAGTTGTGCGAGCAAGAAATAGTTGATAACACTTGAAATACTTATACTATAACTATTGAACGCTAACCCCAAGATGGTCCTTAGATTTCCTTTTGAGTTCAACTAAACTCCTTAACCCAGACTTATTGCCGAGAAGGGTGAGATCATTGACAGCGCAAAAATTTGTGCTTATAGTGTAAAACCTTGGCCAAGGTGATGTTGTGTAATGCATGCACTAGTCTGATCTTTAGCACCAGATACACCCTTAGTCAGAGCATCATACTAGTAGGGAGTTACCCTTAGTGTATGATTGACTAAGTGTGTAGGTCTTAACACCAAGTCTCAGATGGCATTGAGTTCTCGTATTCCTTTACCTCCCTGCGAAGGGTCGGGCCAGTCTAGAAGGACATGGCATGGGGGACTAGATAGTCCGTGGTTGGGCGGAAAAGTGCCCTAATGATACTTTCTCTCCTCACCAGTATCATGACAGAGTTTGAAGTTCTGAATTTAGCATCAGTTGAAAAGTACTCTCTAAACCCTATCCCTTTAATTTCATGCAAGTTATTTATTGCTTAAATCTTAAATGTATGCTTAATTTATGGTTCAATATGCTTAACATTTCAATTACTGTTATTCATGATCCTGTTTAAAATAAAAAAAATTTAAAAAAAAATTTAAAAAATTAAAAAAAAAAAAAAAAACACTTCTTGCCATGTTTATGTTTCTGTTAATGGCTATATTTGCAACGGTTAGTTTATTTGAATTTAAATTTCCTTCAAAAAATTTAGCTTGTTACAAAATGGGAGACATATTAGGTACAATATCTTTACCTTTACACTCCAATTGCTGCAAGACAAAGGAACAATCATTTTCTCTACTTCCTCCCCAATACTATTTTCTCCTTGTTGCAATTGTGGATTAGTATTCCTTTGTTCTTCCATATCATCAAGAGGTTCTATTTGCAAAATTAATGAATCTTGATGTCTAGACCATTGATTCTTAACTCCACCCAAATCACATAAATTAAATACAAACTCATTGTTTGTATTTAAATCCGGGTTGAAATCTGGTTTGTCAATTCTAATTGAGGACCCACTATTCATGTCAAGCAGCCTTTCATTTAGATCACTCAATACTGCAATACTGAGAATGGAACCTTCTTTCTATTATAGCTCATATAGATATAGAGAGCAAGCTTTATTGATCTGATCCACCAGTATTTGATCATACTTCCTCTCCAAGATTGGTTGTTTAAATTGCATTAAAAAATTCTTATTCATTTCCAAATGTGTTTTGGATGGAATCAATGACTATGAGAGAGTTTTGACAAGGCTCGATGAATCTGGGAGGAAACTCACCACCGACAAAGAAAGCTTTAAAGAAATAGTTATACCCGGATTTACATACATCCACCCTTGATTTACTATGTGAGTCATTAATGTCATGGTCCTACTTAGAGCGTTTGTTGTCATAGTTGTTTGAATTTGAGACTGTTCTACAATTGAAATAGACCGATTATCGTCCTAATGATTTAAATCACCCTCCCCTTCCTTAGCATGCATAAATGCAAACCCTTTGTGCGCATCCACCACCAAGGGATTTGTTAATAAACAAAGTTTTGGATCAAAGGAAAAATCATCACAAACCCTAACTATTGGACAATCAAAACCTTGTCCTTGACATTGATAATTAAAATGGCCCAAAATATCTAAATGTTCCTCAATTGTTTTAGGGTCCTGCACAATAACATCTTGATCTCATGTACCAAATTTTGAGACAACTGACAAACTCTTAGGAAAGGGTTTGGATAGATCTATGAGCATGCAGAGACTCTGATTGGAAGGCATGTCAATTCAAATGGAATAAGATCATGTCTGATAAAAATGCCTACTCGATTTGCAAATAATTCAATCAACTCCAAATCTCTATATTCTAAAGGCAATCCTAAAAAAGAAATCCAGAAGGGAGAAAATTTGCATAATGCAAGATCTGGTTTGAAGTTCGGCGCCCATGACAATATAAAAAGTCCAAATCCATTGCAGAACCATCCCTAAAACCTATGAATTAATTCTCTATCCTCTTTAGATTCAAAAATAGCAATAAACAATTGAGAACCATTATCCATAAAATAAAATTTCCTTAACCCCTTTCCAAGACTTCGTTGCCCATGAAGCCAAATTAGAAGGATGAGGGGAAGTATCCCAGAACTTACCAATGAGAGCTCTATCCAGGAGATTAGAAGTCTGAAGCAATAGAGGATTATTCGACAGCACAACCCTATAGAAACCCCCATCTTGGCCTCTGCCAATGTTTGATTGAATATATCCATGTCGTGTGACACTTTCAGATACCAATGTTTTCGTTCTCCAAATTTTCAAAGGCTTCATGACCAAATCCCTTGTATCTTTTGGATGATCCTTATGATTAGATCATTTAGGGTTCTTAAAATTATTTGTATTGAAGAGTTCTCTATTAGAAGAAGGGAAGAAGTGATTCCCATTTTGAATTGGGATGCTATTCAGCTCTGAGAGAAATTTAGGTTTATGCAATGGAATAGAATTTGGCTAGGAGATAAATGAAGGAAGAACTCGCAACTCACAATCTTGTGACTGAAAATTCATAGATTTGAGATCTGCCTCAGACTTCTCTAAAAATTTGTTCTAAAACACTCTATTCTTTTTGGGCTCTCAAACAAATTCATGTTTTTCACAAATGTTGAATTATTTTATTTGTGAAGAATTATTTTTAATGTTTTTAAGAGTTATTGTTACATGTATATTATTTTATTTAAAAATTATTTAATTTTATTTGCATTATTTAGAAAGTAATTTTATTTTATTTACTTAAGAATCATTAAACTTAAAGTTGTTGTCAAAAATATAGTAGAGAATGGTGTGTAAGCATTCCAAATCTTATAAAAGACATTTCAAACTCTTTGGATTGAATTTGCATCTTATATATGTTTTGAATATTCAACATCAAAAAATAAAGGCAAGTGGTAAGATTTAAGATGAGACATAATAGTTTATTATTGATAATTACATTTAATGTGTGATTGACATATGAAGAGACAAGTAGAATTTATAATTAAATCAAAGAATATATATATTTTATAAATTACATTATAGTCTTTAATGACCACATAAAATTTATTAATTTTTTTGGGGCAAAAGTGGCAAGCCACTAGAATATGTGTGTGTGTGTGTGTGTGTGTGTGTGTGTGTGTGTGTGTGTGTGTGATTACAAAAAGTTGGTTTAGAAGAGCACATTGGTTGATAAGAACTAGGAAGAAAACCTCTAGTTATAGCTCAAAAATACAATATGATCAAATTTACAATATCATCATATTGAATTTTACAACATTACAATAAACAACATATGAGGAGCATGTTCAAACCAAAGTTTGTAAGTTCCATGCATGTCAGAAAGAACCAACATGGAACCACATCCTCAGTATGCATTATTCCCATTGGGTCAACTCTGAATATACCACAGTCAGATAGGTTTATATTGCTATAGTCTCAATAGGTCGTCAACGAGCAATTCATGTCATGCCGAAAATCCATCTTTCACCAAAGAAAAAAAACTGTATCATCTAAACTCTTGAAATATTATATTGAACAGATGGGTTTCATCACTAAGATCGACTCAATATCATATCAAATTCAGCTTATCGAAGTGATATAGCCATGTCAATGAGATGCAATTTGTATTGGCTGAAATGCCATGTTACACCAGAAAGGCAGGGTCAGCACAACCAAAATGAGCACAACATCCTGTTCAACCCGATAGTGTTATAGTCAACAAGAAATTAAAGTAACATTTGCAGGGTCTACATGAACACATCAACATCAAGTAAAACAAAGTGGGCTTGACTATCGGAGGTCAGAGATCGGTCAAAAATCAAAAGTAAGAACAAAAAGGACTACAACATTTCAAATAGAATGCGATCACCCAACAAGGGGCTTCTCACCATGAAGCCCACACACACTAACACAAATCAAGAGAACAAAACCAAAGCTACCACATGGCATCACCAAGCACAAAGAAGATTGGGCCCATACTCTTATGGCTTGATATGAAGGATCCAACAAATAGTTGACATGTGAGTAGATGAGAAGTTGCTAATAGGAGAAGTGGGTCCAACTATCAGAGTTCAGAGGTTGAAAGGTTGAGAGAATCTCGAACTAACTAACTCAATGAAATACTTTCACATTTCCAGTTAAGCACAATCGCCCGATAGACCATGTTACGCTGAAATCAAACCACATCGGCAAGACTAATCACTTGTCACACTGAAAAGGGACTCTATCGGCATAGCACGTAAACCCTGGTTGGACACCTACAAACACTATAGACAAAGTGGGCTCGACTATCGAAGGTCGTAGATCGACCAGAAATCAAAAGTAAGAACAAAAAGGACTTCAACATTTTAAATAGGATGGATCACCTGACAAGAGGCTTCTCACCGCGGAGCCCACACACACTAACACAACTCGAGAGAACAAAACCAAAGCTGCCACATGGAATCACCAAGAACAAAGAAGACTAGGCCCATACTCTTATAGCTTGATATGAAGGATCCAACAAATAGTTGACATGTGAGAAAATGAGCAGTTGCCACTAGGAGAAGTGGGCCCAACTGTCATAGATCGGAAGTCAGAAGATCGAGAGAATCTTGAACTAACTAACTTAGTGAAATACTTCCATATTTCCAATTAAGCGTGATCGCTCAATAGACCATGTTACACCAAAATCAAACCGCATCGGCAAGACTAAGTACTTGTCACACTGAAAAGGGACTCTATCGGCACAACACGTAAAGGTCGATAAGAGATGAAAAGACTTTCATAGAAACACCAACTCACACTAAAATAAGATAATATCGCTAAGACGGAAAAGGGAGTCACACCGAAAACTGCCAAACATAGGGATTTTTGGTTTTTCAATCTGCAACCAACATAGGTCAAACCCAATGGATGAAACACACTATGAGATCAATGTAAATAACTATCATGATTATCTTCCATCCGATGAATGATGTGCCTTTCAACTTATATTAAGTTTGCCATGTCGAGGTAATTTTCAAATTTAAAGTTGCCATCCACTGTGTCTATTTCCTTATTTTCGCCCCCCATGTTAGCAAGGAGATCAACAAGCTTATTTCCCTCTCTATACATATGGGACAAAATGTAGCCTTCAAAAGTATCCAGAATATCCCATGTCTGTTGTAAAATATATTTGATGTGCCAATTACAACTTCTCCTATTTCTGCATGCATTGATTATGATCAATGAATCTCCTTCTACATGTAGTTTTCTATAGACCATCTTTTTAGCTATTAGTATACCTTGCAATAATGCACATGATTCAGCTACATTGTTTGTCCCATGTGATAGAGAGAATGATTTCCCTGCTAGTAATTCACTTGATTGATCCCTTATACAAATACCTGCACCAGAAGCTCCTGGGTTTTCTCTTGACACTCCATCAAAATTCATTTTGACAAATTGACCTGACGAAGGATGCGACTTAATTTGGTTCTTCAATTTTGTTCTTAAAGGGAAGATGTTGACTACCATTGAATGGTAATAAAATTGATGTCCAATTTTTCATAATTAGATCATCCCATGAAGTAAATAAAGAGTTGCAATACTTATGCTTCTGGATGTATGACTTCACATCTTCAGAGATAGACTTATCAGTAATATCTTGTACTTTCTCAATAGGCAAGGCTTCTTTTCTGAAAATTCATTTGTTTTGTTCCCTCCAAAGTGACCATAACACCATCACTGGAGTTATCCTCCATATACAGGTAAAGAGTGCAGTCTTATATAAGAGAGGTAAAGATTGAAACCATTCCCAAAGTGAGTTGGTAATGGGTGTAAAGAAATTAAGCTTTGCCATGGCATAGTTTCAACATTGTATAACAAATAGGCATTGGATGAAGAGATGGTTCACTGTCTCAAATTCATTTTCACAAAGCACACATTTGAACTATTCAACAATATTAAGCTTTACCAACCTGTCACTAGTGAGGATTCTATTTTGGAAGGCTAGCCATGCAAAGCTGCCTACTTTAGGCATGATCATATTAATCTAGCAAAATGAATAAGCCCTTTGTGAAGGTTGCCAATTCCCTCTACTCCGAATGGCCCTATATCCCCGCTTTATTGAATAGCAATTGTCCTTGGATGGAGCCCAAATGATCTCATCTTATTTGTTTGTTATGTAAACTAGTCTTTGTGAAAGTAATTGTTTGTAAAATTTATAATTTTAATATTGAAAAAAATAATAAAAATATTTTGCAAATTATTATCTTTTATATAATAAATTCATTTAAAAATAAAATCAATAAAGAACAATTAAAAATAATATCATTTTTTAAATTTATATATTTTTAACAACTTTATAAATTTATAATTGAAACTACATTTAGCATATAATTATTTATATTTAATTACTATGAATGAGTTTACTATACCTATCATATCAAAGTTATTAGACTTAAATAACTTTATAATAGAAAAAAATATTAAAAAAATCTTAATACTCATTTAGTTTGTATTTATTTTGAAGAAATTTCTTAGTACGTGTCGATGATGACAAATGGCATAAACTTATGCAAGATTAGGTTCACCCCCCTTAGCAATTATTTGATAATATTTGCACACATTCTTATGCTTGCCACTTTATCTTGTTCTTATGTGTAGATCGCAATTGATTCCAATATAGTTGCTCTTTTTCATGATTTAACATTTCTTTGATCTTAGATTGGGTCTAGAATTAGCAGTTGTACTCATTCCACCTAAATTCAAATTCAAAACCCTAAATTTAGTTACATAGTTATTTTTTATCTTTTCACCTTTTTTATTACTAACTACTCGTTTTGTAAATTGATGTCATTTACTAATATTTAAAGACATTTATTTGCATTCATCTAAGACATTATACATACATCAATATATTCAAATGATATATCATAATTCTAAAATATGACGCACAATAAATTAAAATATTACTTGTTATTTTCAATCGCTTGTCAAATCATCGAATTGACACAAGAAAAACAATCATGCCTTGACATACAAATCAACCTATACAACAAACAATTTTTATTGTCACAACAGAACCAATTTGATTCTAATTTGATTCTAAGATATCTTGAAACAATATACCATATCAAATGAAAGAAGCTTTACCGTTCCCATTCTAATAATAGAAGTTAAAAATAATAATTCTATTGTCGCAATTTTAAAGACAAAAACAATACACTTATTCAAACTTCTATTCAGCACGCAATTTTAAAAAGAGAATACATATTCATATTTGCTCCTCATTGAATCCCAAAAATGGCATCTTTTCACTAGGTAAATGTGCCGCATGTGGGCTATTTTTTTTAATTTAGAAAAGCCAAATTATTTTCTGCAAGCATGGCAACTCTTGATCTATTCATGGGGTGCGATAAGGGTTTGAATTATTTTATAAACTATTATTATTCTATATTTAATGCAATTTTATATTTGTAATAATTGGCATGTGCACCCTGTGATTTTGACTAGATTAAATCAAATAAAAAATGTCAGCCAAGATTTGATTGAGATTGCATCAGCATGGAATATGTTTAATTAACAAAAGGATTGCCTTGTGACTCTTCTGCATCATAATAGACACAATAGATACATTATTTTGCCTCTCCAGGACACTAGAAGTCATTTTTAGTGATGAAAAATATAATAATTTTTTGTTCCACTAATATATCTCAATATTCATTTTTTTTGATTATTTTGAGAATTCTCTGGTGACTTCCTAAAGTTTGAAATTAGGCTTATTTCTTATAAGTACATCAAACTATTAATAAGTATTTTGTAGAATGTTGGATCTAAATTGGATCCTTTATTTCGATTTAAGTCTTGTGGCAACTAGTGTCAATATCAACAACAAATATCTCATTCTAAACAATTTCAAAAAACTATTGACATATTTTGATTGATACATCATGTAATTGACCTACTCCTATACCCAAAAGAGCTTCATTAGACTTAAATTAGTTATTTCGAATTCTTTTTCAATAGTTGTTTGAATATGTCGATTGATATATTTGTTGAAAAATAGGGTGAAACTATTGCAATAAATATTCTATAAAGTGTATGCAATTTTGAAATAAGTTTCTTTTTAGAGGACTAATATAAGATATTGTTATGTAGATGCATAAATAAGCAACAATAATAAAAGTGGTAAACCATATAAATACATGATACACACGCAAAAACCCTTTCAAAAAGAATTTACCAAAGAAAAAAGACAATTTTGTGTTAATCTTCATTGTAGATGATATGATACTGTAGTGTCATAAAATTGCAACCCTTGCAATTTGCGACCACATTAGGGTCTTCACGTTGGTGATTCGAATCCCTAAGCCTGATCAGAGACCCGAGACTTGCTCAACCCCCAGAAACTACCTTTTTTTGCCCTTTGCATTGCCTGAACCTACTTCCTGTCCTAAGACAAGGGCAAGATAGGGGCGTGGCGCCCTTGTACTTGCCCTATTTTGGGGGCCCCTCTATCCTATCTTTGCATTGGACATTGCATAAAGCGGGAAAAACCTTCCCTGTGTCGGCTTGTGACAAAAAATCAATCAATTAACCCTAATTAATGAGTATATAAGTCACATCCCCCCCCCCCATTTGCATAAGTTCAATAAGCGATAAGGTGGGCATGAGATCAAGCATTCAAGAGCATTCAAGCATTCCTTTCCAACATTGAGCATTCTCAAGTCTCCCTTCAAGGCTAGGTGTTGCATTCAAATCAAAGATTCAACCATTGAAGAGGAGATCCCTTTCAACATTCAATTCAATACAAGCAAATATATCTACATTCTATCTACAAACTCCCTTGAGGTGACTTACATTTCAGTCTTTCATTTACATTTACTTGCAAGTACTTTCTTTCATCATTTGGTTAATACCAAAACTGGAGTTTGACCTGAAGGCAAACCCCCAATCCCAACTCCTTTTCCTCTCTTTTATGTGTGTAGGTTGCAGGTGCACAGTTGTGTTTGCAAATTTGGACTCCATTTGCCAAGGTGGAAAAACCCTTTTCGTTTCGCAGATTTTTCAGAGGACCGTGGACACTTTTAGCACGTTCCCGACAATTTTTCCTCAAATTCACAAGGCAACTTTGTCTCGACATATTATAGCCAGATCCAAGTGCACCTTCATCTCACGCTTCTATCTTGAGTTATAATCAGTTCTTTGTTACTTTTACACTTAACATAATTCAATCATTTTCCATTCTAAAAGAGGGGTTAGCTTATCATTGCTATCTCATTATCAATTCATTTAGTATTCAATCTCTGCCCTAAGAGATTGGACCTAGTGAATTCCCCCCTCTTTTAAATGTAATGTTAATAAGGTGTTTGAAGGGAAATCTGCAGTGAAACTTTCATCTCTCCTCAAAGAGAAGAAAAGCTCTCCTCTTGATCTCTCCATCATTCACCCTTTTTCACTATTACATTTTGGTGAACCTGACGTCTTACATGCTTTATTCTGAAAAATCATTGCATATTTTTCATTTACAAGTTTAATTTTTCTGCAAACTTAGTGGTTAATTCATTCAAAACCCTAGTTTTTAAAATTGAAATTGAACTTATGTTTTGCACAAAATTGCTATCTATTGTTTTAGATCTGAAAAATTGGTTTGTTTGTCAAATTCAATTTCTTCATTGTCTTGTTCAATTTGCAAATCAAATTCACAAAATTAAGAGGTTAATTGTTTATAACCCTAATTTTTAAAAATCAACTTGAAATTGTGCAAAAATTGAATTTCCATTTAATTTTCAGATTTGTGAATGTTTTTAGACTTGTCTTCTATCCTAAAATTCAAAATTTCAATTTCCCTCCTTTTTCAAATTTCAAAAATTAAGTGGTTAAGTCCTCAAACCTAATTTTCAAATTTAATTAGATTTTGTGCAAATTTCAATCAATTTCAGTTTTCTAAACAATTTTCAAGGTGTCCCTATCCATTAGGTTTGACCCTTTTCAAATTTTCAATTCAATTCCTCATTTTTTTCAAAACCCTAATAGGGTCCTATTTTCACATTCAAACCTTCATTTCGCCTATCTAGAGATCGTAAAATTCGCCAATTTTGGGGGGTTTGCTTTAAAATCAATGTAACTTTCATCCCTGAAATTTTTGAAAATAGTTGGTGTGATCGTGTGCACTTTCAAAACAGTCCCTAGCTTTTTTCCCAAAATTTTAGGAGACGGTTATGACCGTATTTAACAGCTTAAATCTAGAAAATTAGCTAATTTTGTCGATTTTTATCCCTCTAAAATAAAAAATACCTTCAAATTTCAAGAATTTTTTTTAAATTAAGTGGTTAATTATACTCTGTCCTGATTTCAAAAAAAATTGAAATTAAGTGCTATCCCATTGGTCCTAATTTTAAATTCCAATTTCCTTTCATTTATCATCAAAATTATTTTTGGAAATTGTTTCATTTTCTTCTTCCAACAAAGTCAAATTGTTTAATCATTATTTTCTCAAATTTTGCATTATTCATTTCTTGTGCACTTTGTTCCTATTATTCAAAATTCTCAATTTTCCTCTAGTGCATGAGTTTCACCACTATTAGTCCTACCTACATTGTCCCCGTTAGACGAAGCATTAGAATTAAGGCTTCCCAAGGTTTAATTACCGAGGAGATGGAACATAATTTGGGTGACTTCTTTAATGAGGATAATGTTAATTCTTCCCATCCTAATCATGTCCCTATTTATCCAATTGATGAATCTCATGATGAACAAGAAGCTTTGACTAAAGTTTCCATAGATCAACTTTCAAAATTGGACAATCAATTTGATAACTTTCAACAATGGATGTCCCAAGAATACCCTAATAGTGAAGCTCTTCCATTAATTGAAGGCCTTAAACGCATGATTCAAAGTGATGAGAATGGAATTGATATATTGTGTGGCATTTCTCATATTTTTTATTCTAATGCCATGCCTATAAAGAGTTGTGCTGAGAAATTAGGTTATTCACAACCTTCAAATCAAATCAATTATTCTATTCCTTTTGTCTATTGTAATGGTTAGTATCTATACCTTCATTTCAAACATCATGGCTACATCAACTCAAAATGTCATTCCTATAACAATTTGTCATGGGGGCAATCCCTTTTCTTCATTTAATCCTTCATCTTTACCTATGTCTTCCATAAGTATTTCAAATATCCCTCAACCAATTAGTGTGACACAAGGGGGCAATTCATTCAACAATTTTATTCCTCCTTTAAGTGTCCCATTTCCTACTCAATCATCACCTATGCCTACTTATCATAATGTCCCACCACCTTATTCTCAATCCATGCCTTCCTTCAATAACATCACACCACCTTCTCAATCAACCATGTCTCACATCAATTCTTCTACCGAAGCAACCATTAACAATCTCACTCAAACTGTGTCTTCCTTACAACAACAAATTGCTTCCATGAGTCAATCCAAGTTTAGTGTGCCCACATTTGATGTTTTGAGCCCACTTTCTCTTGATATTGTTAAAGTCGTCCAGCCTAAGAATGTTGAGGTCTCTCAATTGGAACTCTATAATGGAAAAGGTGATCCTCTCACACATGTTAAAACATTTCAAACCTTGTGTACTGATTTTGCTTATGATCAAATATTACTTGCAAAATTGTTTACAAGAACACTAAGGGATAAGGCTTTACAATGGTATTTCTCTTTGCCTTCTTATTCTATCACTTCTTTTCAACAATTAGCAAATGCTTTCATTCGACAATTTCAAAACAACATTGGTCCTACAATCACTTTGACTGATTTAATGTATTATAAACAAGGCGTTCAAGAAAAAGTGATTGATTTCATTGGCAGATATAAGCATTTGTGTTCTCAAATTTCTTTTCCTATACCTTATAATGATATTTAAATAATTTTCATTTCTAATTTGCAAAAAGATATCAGGGAAAAACTTATTTTGTCTGAGTTTACTTCCTTTTCGCAGTTGTGCGCCTCCACAATTATCAACTGGTTGTGAGTCAAATGGAGCAATCTACCCCTATGGCTCTGAGTGATAAGGGGGAGAGTGTTCAAAAACCATTTGTGAAGTTCAAACCAACAAAAAGCTTGATCAAGTTCAATGATACAATCAACAACAACAATGTGAATGCTACAACAGGTGTGCCTCCTATTTCTAAATTCTTTAAAAGAGAAAGACAAATACTCCTTTGAATGAATCTTTGCATAGTATTATGTCTCATTTGTTACAAATAAATGTGATCAAACTTCCCCTATCAAACTAGTTGACCCATCTAAGCTTGCATCCCCTTATTTTGATAGCAATTCCTTTTGTCAATTTCATCATCGGCCTGGTCATGATACTGAGAAATGTTTTGCATTGAAAAGTAAGATTCAAGATTTGAGTAATAATTATACTATATATGTGGCAGGTGTGAATGATAAGGTAAACAAATCAGTAGCTCCTCCCAATCAAAAACTTAAGATTTTCACTGATCCTTTTCCTTCTCATACCTCTAACGTGATTGAGACTGAACATACCTCTTTCTCTCCTTATGATCTTACTACCACAACTCCGAATTTGGTGAACATGGTAGAGAAACAAAAGACACCTAAGGATCCTTGTGTTGCATTTGACCCTAGTGAGACCATTAGGGCACCCAATGGGCCTTTATACATAGTTGCAAAGGTTAAAAACATACCTTGTCATGGTTCTCTTTTTGATCCCTCTTGCATGGTTAATGTCATCACTGAGGAATATCTCTTCACTTTACGATTGCATAAATCGATCTATGATGAATCTAATGTGGTTGTGAAGTTATTTGATAGATTCTCTTGTCCTACCATTGGTTCTATCATCCTTCTTGTTTAAGTTCACACTAAATATATGGATGTCCACTTTGCTATCATTCCTTTTTCTGAGTAATTCCATGTGAATTTGGGCTACCCGTGGTTATCTTCCATGAAGGCCATTGCTTCTCCAATTCATGTGTTTGAAATTCCCCCACAATGGAGAAATCATAACCATGAACCATAGCTTATTTTGACCATTAGAAAGAAACACTTGTGTTCCTATTGATATCTTTTGGCCTAAGAAATTTCAATCTCTTCCACAAAGGAGCGATGCTCTTTTCCAATCTTATCAAAAATGGAAGAATGATATGATCTTATCCTTGAGTCAACCTAGATCCCCAACAATTGACATTCCTATCCTTCTTGAAGATTAAATCCTTCCCCTAACAGATAGGACTAATCTTCCTCCTAAGGAAAATCCTCAACCTATTCCTATGGATGTGACCATGCCTTCTCCTAAGAAGAAGAACAATATTCCTCCTAAGGTTAGACCTGTACCACCTCCCCATGATGGACCCAATCTCCTTCCTACACCTAATATTCCTCCTTTATATGGTGTAGTTCCACCTCCTTGCTCTTATAAAGAGAAGAGGTATGCCTTTCCTCTTGTCCAACCTACAAGACCTCAATCGAAGCCTTCAAATATCAAAGAGGAGACTGTTCCTCCTTTCATAAATATTCCTCCTCATTCTCAGTCTTCTGCTAAAACTCGTTGAAATCATTGTGTGAGAGACTATCGATGAAGGTGTCGCACTCAAGCTCATGAAGTTGTTCCTCAAACCATTCATTCTCCCAAGACTCCAATAGTTGATATGATTCCCTTTTCTCCTAAGCAAGAGGTTGAACCTACATCTCCAAATTATAAGTTGCACAAAACATGTGATGGTTTTACTCCTATTCATGTTCGTGCTCCTGTTTCTATATATCTTGATGAAGAAATGGGTGAAAATGTTATTCATGATGGCAATACAACCACTTGTGCTTCTGATACTGATTATGAATATGTTGATGTGAACAATTATTTATCAACTAAATTTTCACAAACCCTAATCCTAGCTCCTAGAATTGAACAAAGTGACTTACCACATGAGCATAGTCCTTTTTTGGATCTTGTGATAGCTCCATCTGTTGTTCTTGATATCGCTCCTCTAGCATGTTGCTTGCCTTCCCGAAATAGTGATCAGCAAGATCAGGAGGCAGATGTCGTGCTAGATTAGCAATATTAGCACTGTAGATCTTCTCTCTCTCTCCTTTCTTTCTCTTTTGTGACTATTCATCTATGTATATCCTTGTTCTTCTATTTTTCCCTCAATGTCTACTTGAGGATGATGCAAAGCATTGAGATCTCTTTTAGTCTCTTTCATGTTGACTTGAAAGACATCCTCTCTTCTCTTTCTTCTAAGGTAGTGTCTTTTCTTTGGGGGAATGACGATCATTATATGCACATATACATATATGATATACATCAGTTAGCATACAACATATTGACCTCGAGGAAAGCGATACTACCTCATGTTTTGTGTTCATTATCCTTGGGTTTATTCCTTGACTGGGGGCTAAATCCTTGTGATAACGTTTTCCTTCTCTTCTCTCTCTCTTGGGTGTATCCTACCTTAAAGTAATCGCTCCCGATAAGGCGCGTGTGATCACTTTAACGTGGGGGCATACACTCCGCTCATATTTTCCTTCTTGATACTTAGAATTATTTAGTGAACTTGGCTTTGCTTCATAATTTTGGTATCTTTTTCATGACTCATAGTGAGGGGAACCTTGCTACTTGCAGTCATGGTTTTCCCTTCTTGATCTTTCCTTTTACTTTGTCAATCGATGTTGTAAGATCCTTAGTCCACTGGGGGCTTCATGCATCTTGCCTCCTTGATGTGGTAGAAGTCTTTCAATCTTGTTTCCTTGTACTTTACTAGCAATATTGGCGTACACTTATACTCCCGCTAAAGCGGGGGCTAAATGTAGTGTCGTAAAATTGCAACCCTTTCAATTTGTGACCACATTAGGGTCTTTACATTGGCAATTTGAATCCCTAAGCCTAGTCGAAGACCTGAGACTTGCTCAACCCCTGGAAACTACCTTTTTCTACCCTCTGCACTGCCCGAACCTACTTCATGCTCTGAGATAAGGGCAGGACAGGGGCATGGAGCCCTTTTCCTTTCCCTATTTTGGGGCCTCCTCTATCCTATCTTTGCATTGGACATTGCATAAAGTGGGAAAAAACTTCCCTATGTTGGCCTATGATAGAAAATCAGTCAATTAACCCTAATTGATGAGTATATAAGTCGTATTCGCCCCCCCCCCCCCCCTCCCCCCATTTTCATAAGTTCATTAAGAGATAAGGTGGGCATGAGATCAAGCATTCAAGAGCATTCAAACATTCCTTTCCAGCATTAAGCATTCTCAAGTCTCCCTTCAAGGCTAGGTATTGCATTCAAGTCAAGGATTCAACCATTGAAGAGGATATCCCTTTCAACATTCAATTCAATACAAGAAAATATATCTACATTCTATCTACAACCTCCCTTGAGGTGACTTACATTTTAGTCTTTCATTTACATTTACTTGCAAGTACTTTCTTTCATCGTTTGGTTAATTCCAAAATCGGGGTTTGACCTGAAGGCAAACCCCCAATCCCAAGCCCTTTTCCTCTCTTTTATGTGCGTAGGTTGTAGGTGCGCAGCTGTGTTTTTAGATTTGGACTCCATTTGCAGAGGCGAAAAAACCCTTTTCATTTTGCAGATTTTTCGGAGGACCGTGGACACTTTCAGCACAGTCTCGACAAATTTTCCTCAAATTTGTAGGGCAGCTTCATCTCGACATATTATAGCTAGATCCAGGTGCACAACTTCATCTCACGCTTTTATCTCGAGTTATAATCAGTTCTTTGCTACTTTTACACTTAACATAATTCAATCATTTTCCATTCTAAAAGAAGGGTTAGCTTATCATTTATATCCCATTATCAATTAATTTAGTATTCAATCTCTGCCCTAAGAAATTGGACCTAGTGAATTCCCCCCTCTTTTAAATGTAACATGAATAAGGTGCTTGAAGGGAAATCAGCAGTGAAACTTGCATCTCTCCTCAGAGGGAAGAAAATCTTTCCTCTTGATCTCTCCATCATTCACCCTGTTTCACCATTACAGATACCAACATTATATATTCTACACTCTTAACAGTATTTCAATAATATTTGTGTACCTATAAACAATGAGATGAAACCACTACCTCATACCTCCAATAAATGGATAAGTTGAGAGGCCAATAATAATAAATTGTTTTACCAAAATCATGATATCATGAAAAAACCCTATATCCAACATGCAACGCATCTTCCAAGAATAGTTAATACATCAATGAGTTTGTTAGGAATTACATGCAGAAAATATCAAATATATGTTGATAAATATTAAACACATAAATAATAACAGTGAAGAGACAATATTTAACGGGGTTCACCCAATCACGGGCTACATCCACCAAAGAGAGAGTCCAATATTATTATCCAGTAAATCAAAACCGATTACAACCAACAATCCCCTTGCAACTCAATACCATTGCAAAATGATACAAAATTCTCTACAAAACACCCTAACCCTTAGCATTTTTTATCTAGACTTATGTCGGTTACAAAATTAGGGTTACAAAATGTCAGCCAATAAAAAAATAACACTCATTGTCCCTAGACCCCGCAAGGGGCACTGCCCGCAAACCCCTATCAAAAAACATGGGGGGAAACCGCACCGATAATCTAAGTAGGGAAAATTTTACCTCCGAGTTTGATAAGGCTCCATATAACAACATACTTCACATTAGTGTCACATAGGCTTAATCAATGATTCCCCAAATAGAAAACATGGCTGCAAAAGAACCTAAGTTGACCAAAAACTTGACTATGGTAGCCCAATTAGTTCAACAAAAGCCAACAAGCTCTGAGCATTCCAAACAAAAGTTACATAATAGAAAACTTGGGAATAACTGAATTAAATAAAACTAGAATCTATTCAAAAATTTAACTTTCAAATATAGCTTTATGTTGTTGAGATTGTGTCGGTCAAGAAATAATAATTAATGTTCAACTACACAAGTAATCACAATGGTCACAATGAATAATTTAGCTAGATAAGATTATAGTAGTACATAGGTACTTTTTTTAATCTCAAAGACGCTCTACAATAGAACTTGGTCACTCAAAGATATAATTTTTTTATAAAATAATATTCAATCTACTCCTTTGTTGATCATTGTGTAGTCAATCTACTCTTTTTTTAATTATTTATGTAGCCAAGAACCCACAAACAAGGATTAACCCTAAGGCTAGATCCCTCTGCACTTTTGGCTCTGCAAGATCAAGGGAGGTAGCCCTATGACAATACATCTTGATTCTACTTCAACAAGTTTTATGTAATTGTATAACAAAAATATTCTCACTTATTTAACCAAGAAAATGTTAGATAATTTATTGCTTTGGCTATTCTCTTGGATTGATTACTTTTCTTGCTCTGCGAATATTAAAAAGTAAATTTTGATTTTTTTATTTAGATTTAACTTTGATTTCATAGAATCAAACCTTTAGACCAATGCCTTATCAAAGCTATAGAATCAGACTACAACATTTTTTTTTAAAGGAAAGGGGTAAAAATTTATTAAATCAAGAATAACAATACAAGCAACACCAAAGAACACCCCCTAAATGGCCAGAACTATCACATCTTGTCCTCCTGAACAATCCTTTCTAAATCTTGAGCATACTCCTGAGGAAAATGGCCCCAATCACCAACATCTCAACCATCAAGTCTCTCTGAGGCCCACTTGGCCAAACAGTTAGCTTCCCTATTCCACTCTTGGGGAACATAACAAAAAGAAACAAACTCCAAGGAGTCACGCAAACTGAGAATCTGATGGCCCGACACTGCCAAATGCCAGTCAACATCATCCATCTTTTGTCTATTCAGCATATCCACAACCACTTGGGAATCAGACTCAAAATTATCTTACTCCAACCAAGTGCACACCCTCTTTCAAGGGCTAAAAGAACAGCAAGAGCCTCCATGTAATTATTAGTCTAATGTCCCTTATATTTAGAGAGAAAAAAGACAACATTACCATAGTTGTCCCTACCAACTCCTCCAACACCAACATGCCCTGGGTTTCCTCTAGAAGAACCATCCGTATTAACTTTAAGAATGCCCATAGGTGGGGGAGACCACTTACCATCTCAGTGAACCTTCTGCTTAGCATGTCTACCCCTTGCTTGTTACCTCCTAATGGGAACATCTCTAGAATTCACATAAAAAATCTTTAAATTTTGGACCACATGGAAATCTGCAGAATCAACTACCTCTGAAAGATCACACTTAACCCTCAGAGTTTCCTATATCATATGCTTAACCCACAACCAAACTTGCTCCACGAGCATCCTCTTATTGTAATGTTATAAAATTGCGACCCTAGCAATTTTCAACTACATTAGGGTCCTCACACATGCAAGTTCGAATCCTCTAGCCTAATCGGAGACTGGAGATTACTCAACCTTCAGAAACAGCTTCTTCCTTGGCCTCTGTATCACCTCGTCTGCACTCTGCCCTGGAGAAAGGGGTAGGACAGGGGCGTGGCATCACTATCCCCCCTTGGATAGGGACATGGTGCACTTGTCCTCCTGAGAAGGGGCATGGCGCCCCTGTCCCTACCCTATTTTGGGGTAGGACCCTTCCTAAGATTGCATTGTTGGTTGTGCATCGGGCGGGAAACTCCCTCGATGTCAGCCCATGACAAAGATCAAATCCACTAACATGTATTTAAGGGGGAATTCATCCTCTCATTTGCATAAGTTGGATAGGTCAAAGTTGGATAGATTCAAGTTGCATAAGTGATCAATCATTCAAGCATTCAAGCATTCTTTTCCAGTATTGAGCATTCTCAAGTCTCCCTTCAAGGCTAGGTGTTGCATTCAAGTCAAGGATTCAACCATTGAAGAGAAGATTGAGTTCAACATTCAATTCCACACAAGCATCTCTATCAACATTACTATCACAACCTCCCTTGAGGTGATTTACAATTCAGTCTTTCATTTACAGCTACTTGCAAGTAATTTCTTTCATTACTTGGTTAATTCCAAAACTGGGGTTTGACCTAAAGGCAAACCCCCAATCCCAACCCATTTTCCTCTCTTTTTTGTGTGTAGGTTGCAAGTGTGCAGTTGTCCTTTCAGATTCGAGCTCCATTTGCAGAGGCAGAAAAACCCTTTTCGTTTAATCGATTTTTTGGAGGACCATGTATATTCCTGCCATGGTTCAAGCAACTTTTCCTCAAATTCCTAGGGTGACTTCGTCTCGACATATTACTGCCAGATCCAGGTGCACAGCTTCATCCCATGTTCCGATTTCAAGTTATAATCATTTCTTTGTCACTTTTGCACTACATAATTCAATGAATTTCCTTTCCTTTTCAAACAAGGAAGAGGGCATCAACTTAACATTCCCAATTCATTCAGAATTCAATCAACCATCTTCATGTGGAGAGATTGGATCTAGTGAATTATCCTCTCCTCTTCCTAATGTAACATGGTGAAAAGTGTTTGAAGGGTAATCAATAGTGAAACTTTCATCTCTCTTTGAGGGAAAGGGTAGTTTTCCTCTTGATCTATCATTCACCATTTTTCCACCATTACATTTTGGTGAACCCGACGTCTTGCATGCTTTCCTTTGAACAACATTGCATATTTTTCATTTACAAGTTTCAAATTTTTGCAGTTTTTAAAATTAAAATTGAACTTGTGATTTGTAAAAAATTGCTTGTGGTTATCTTAGATCTGAAAATTGTTTTGATTGTCAAATTCAATTTCCTCATTATCTTGTTCAATTTGTAATTAAAATTTACAAAATTAAGAGGTTACTTGTTAAAACCCTAATTTTCAAAAAACATCTTGAACTAATGCAAAAATTCGATTTCCATTTAATTTTCAGGTTTCTGATTGTTCTCAGATTTGTCTGTAATCTTACAATTCAAATTTTCAATTTCCCCCCTTTTTCCCAAATTTCAAATTTCAAAATAAAATGGTTAGGTCATCTAACCCTAATTTTCAAAATTAATTGGATTTTGTGCTTTCATTTACATTCAAATTTCTAAACATTTTCCAAGATATCCCTACCCATTAGGTTTGACCATTTTCCAAATTGCAATTCAATTCCTCATTTTCTTCGAAACCCTAATAGGGTCCTATTTTCACATTTGCGCCTTCATTTCGCCCATCTAGAGATCGCAAAATTCACCATTTTTTGGGGGTTAACTTTAAAATCATCGTAATATCCACCCCTAAAAATTTTGGAAAATGTTGGTCGGACCATCTGTGTTCCCGCCACGGTCCTCGACTTTTTTCCTGAAATTTTGAGAGATTGTTATGACTGTATTTACTAGCCTAAATCTAGAAGATTGACTGATTTTATTAATTTTTTATCCCTCTAAAATCAGACGTACCTCCCAAATTCAACATTTCAAATTTCAAGAAAAAATTTCAAATTAAGCGGTTAATTATAGTCTGCCTTGATTTTAAAAATTATGATTTTAAAATTAAGTGGTATTCCCTTAGCCCTAATTTTTAAATTCCAATTTCCTTTCATTTTTGGAAATTGTGTCGTCATCTTCCCCCAACAAAGTTCAAATTGTGTAATCATTATTTTCTTAAATTTTGCAATACTCAATTTTGTAAGCTTTGTTCCACAATTCAAAATTTAAATTTTCCCTCTAGTGCATGAGTTTTACCACTATTAGTCCTACCTATCCTATCCCTGTTAGACAAAACATTAGAATTAAGGCTTCCCAAGGTTTAATTACTGAGGAGATGGAGCCTAATTTGGGTGACTTCTTTAATGAGGATCATGCTAATTCTTCCCATCTTAATCATGTGCCTATTCACCCCATTAATGAATCCCATGATGAAGAAGAAGCCTTAAATAGGGTTTATTTAGATCAACTTTCCACATTGGACAATCAATTTGATAGCTTTCAACAATGGATGTCCCAAGAATACCCTAATAGTGAAGCTCTTCCTTTAATTGAAGGCTTTAAATGCATGCTTCAAAGTGATAAGAATGAAATTGATATATTGTGTGGCATCACACATATTTTTGATTCTAATGTCATGCCTATCAAGAGTTGTGTTGAAACCCTAGGTTACTCACCACCTTCAACACAAGTCAATCCTTCAATTCCTTTGACTACTCGTATGACTAGTATTCCTACTTTCACATTTAACATCATGGCTACTTCAACTTAAAATGTCATCCTTACAATGATTAGTCACGAGGGAAATTCCTCTTCTTCATTTAATCCTCCATATTTACCTATGTCTTTCATGAGTGTTCCTACTATTCCTTAACCAATCAGTGTGACACAAGGGGGCAATTCCTTCAACAACTTTATTCCTCCTTTAAGTGTCCCTTTTCCTACCCAGTCATCACCAATGCCTACGTATCATAATATCCCACCACCTTATTCTCAATCCATGCCTTCTTTCAATAACATCACACCACCTTCTCAATCACCTATGTCTAACATCAATTCTTCTTCTGAAATGACAATTAACAATCTTTCTCAAACTGTATCTTCCTTACAACAACAAATTGCTTCTATGAGTCAATCCAAGTTTAGTGTGCCCACCTTCGATGTTGCGAGCCCACTTTCTCTTGATATTGTTAAATTCATGCCACCTAAACATGTTGAGATCCCTCAATTGGAACTCTATAATGGAAAAGATGATCCTCTTACGCATGTCAAAATATTTCAAACCTTGTGTATTGATTTTGCTTATGATCAAAGATTGCTTGCAAAATTGTTTACAAGAACACTAAGAGATAAGGATTTACAATGGTATTGATCTTTGCCTTCTTATTCTATCATTTATTTTCAAAAACTATCAAATGCTTTCATCCAGCAATTTCAAAACAACATTGGTCCTAAAATCACTTTGACTGATTTAATGCATCATAAACAAGGTGTTAAAGAAAAAGTGGCTGATTTCATTGGTAGATATAAGAATTTGTGTGCTCAAATTTCTTTTCATGTACCTGATAATGATATTCAAAGAATTTTTATTTCAAATTTTCAAAAAGATATCAGGGAAAAGATTCTTTTGTTTGAGTTTACTTCTTTTCCGCAGTTGTGCGCAACACTCCACAATTATCAACTGGCTATGAGTCAAATGGAGCAATTCACTCCTATGGCTCCGAGTGATAAGGGGGAGAGTGTTCAACAACCATTTGTGAAGTTCAAACCAACAAAAAGCTTCATCAAGTTCAATGATCCAATCAACAACAACAATGTGAATGCTACAATAGGTGTGCCTTCTATTTCTAAATTTTTCCAAAGAGAAAGATAGTTTACTTCCTTGAATGAATCTTTTCATAGTATTATGTCTCAATTATTGCATATAAATGTTATCAAACTTCCTCCTATAAAACAAATTGATCCTTCTAAACTCGCATCCCCTTATTTTGATAACAATTCTTTTTGCCAATTTCATCGTCAACCTGGTCATGATACTGAAAAATGTTTTGCATTGAAAAATAAGATTCAAGACTTGATTGATAATAATACTATATCTATGGAAAGTGTGAATGATAAAGGGAATAAATCAGTAGCTCCTCCTAATCAAATTCGTAAGATTTTCATTGATCCCTTGCCATCTCATACCTCAAACGTCATAGAGATTGTGCCTAATTCTCTCTCTTTTGAATAATTCATCTCTATGGCTCCAAACTTGGTTAATATGGTAGAAACATAGGATATGCCTAAGGATCCTTGTATTACATTTGACCCTAGCAAGACCTTTAGGGCACCTGCTGGCCCTTTATACATAGTTACAAAGGTTAAGGATATCCCTTGTCGTGGTGCCCTGATTGATCCTTCTTGCATGGTTAATGTCATAACTGAAGAGTATATTTTCACTTTACGATTGCATAAACCACTTTATGATACTTCTAAAGTGGTTATGAAGTTATTTTATGGCTTCTTTTGTCCTACCATTGGCTCTATCACCCTTCCTGTTGAGGTTCATACTAAATCCTTGGATGTTGACTTTGTTATCATACCTTCTTCTTAGCCATTCCGTGTGAAGTTGGGCTATCCTTGGCTATCTTCCATGAAGGCTACTGCTTCTCCAATCCATAAGTGTTTGAAATTTCCTCACAATGGAGAAATCATAGCCATGAACCATAGCTTATTTCGTCCATTCGAAAGAAGCCCTAGTGTTCCTATTGATCTCTTTTGGCCTAAATAATTTCAATCTCTTCCATCAATGAGCGATGCTCTTTTTCAATCTTATAAAAAATGGAAGAACGATATGATATTATCCTTAAGTCAATATAGATCTCCAACACTTGATATTCCTATTATTCTTCACGATGAGGTTCTTCCCCTCTCGGATAGAACTAATCTCCCTCCTAAGGAAGATCTTCCACCTATACCTATGGATGTGACTTCACCTTTTCTTAAGGAGAACAATAATATTCTTCCTAAGGTTAGACCTATACATCCTCCTCATGATGGACCCGATCTCCTTCCTACACCTAATATTCCTCCTTTCTATGGCACAGTTGCACCTCCTTCCTCTTATCGAAAGAAGAGGCCTACTTCTCCTATTGTTCAATCAAAAATCCCTCAAACTAAACCTTCCATTATCAAGGAGAGAAATATTCCTACTTTTTCAAGTGTTCCTCCTCCTTCTCGGCCTTCTACTAAGACTCAATGGAATCATTGTGTGAGAGAACGTCGATGAAGACGTCATTTTCGAGCTCGTGAAGTTATCCCTCAAAATATTCAATCTCCTTGGACTCCGATAGTTGACATGATTCTCTTTTCTCCTAAGCAAGATGTTCAACCTACATCTCCAAATCATAAGTTGCACAAAATATGTGATGGTTTTACTCCTATTCATGTTCTTGCTGCTCTTTCTCTAAATTTTGATGAAGAAATAGGTGAAAATTTTATTCATAATGGAAATACATCTCCTAATCCTTCTGATAGTGAATATGAATATGTTGACATAGACAAGCATTTATCGAATGAGTTTTCACAAACCCTAATCCTAGCTCTTAGAATCGAACAAAGTGACTTACAACATGAGCATAGTCCTTGTTTGGATCTTGTGATAGATCCATCTATTGTGCTTGATGTCGCTCCTCTGGCATGTTGCTCGCCTTCCCGAAATAGTGATCAACAAGATCAGGAGGCGGATGTCATGCTAGATTAGTAGTATTAGCATCGCAAATCTTTCTCTCTCCTTTCTTTCTCTTTTGTGACCATTCTTCTATGTGTATCCCTATTCTTCTATTGTTCCCTTAATGTCTACTTGGGGATGATGCAAAGCATTGAGATCTTTTCTTGGTCTCTTCCATGTTGACTCAAAATACATCTTCTCTTCCCTTTCTTCTAAGGTAATGTCCTTCTTTGGGGAATGAATATTATTATATGCATATACATACATGATATACATGAGTTATCATATAGCATACTGACCTCGAGGAAAGCGACATTACCTCATGTTTTGTGATTCATTATCTTTGGGTTGATTCCTCAATTGGGGGATAAATCCTTACGATAACGTGCTCCCTCTTTCTCTCTCTTGGGTGTATCCAATCTTCAAGCAATCGCTCCCAATAAGGCACGTGCGATCGCTTTAATGTGGGGGCATACACTTCACTCATAATTTCCTTCTTGTGATATTGAGAATTACTTAGTGAACTTTGTTTTTCTCTGTAATCTTTTGTATCCTTGCTTTCATGACTCATAGTGAAGGGAACTTTGCTAATTGCAGTCATGTTTCTCCCCTTCTCGATCTTCCATTTTACTTTGTCAATCAAATTCGTAAGATCCTAAGTCCACTAGGGGCTTGGTACATCTTGCCTCCTTGACGGGGTAAAGGTCTTTCAATCTTGTTTCCTTGTACTTTATCGATAATATTGGCGTACGCTTATACTCCCACTAAAGTGGGGGCTAAATGTAGTGTCATAAAATTGTGACCCTAGCAATTTTTGACTTCATTAGGGTCCTCACACACGCGAGTTCAAATCCTCTAGCCTGATAGGACATCGGAGACTGCTCGGCCTTCAGAAACAGCTTCTTCCTTGGCCTCTGCATCACCCCGTCTGCACTCTACCCTAGAGAAAGGGGTAGGATAGGGGTGTGGTGCCATTGTCCCCCCTTGGACAGGGGTGTGGAGCCCTTGTCCTCGCAGGACAGGGGCATGGCACCTCTGTCCCTACCCTATTTTGGGGTAGGACCCTTCCGAGGGTTGCATTGTTGGTTGTGCATCGGGTGGGAAAATCCCCCGATGTTGGCCCATGACGAAGATTAGATCCACTAACATGTAGTTAAGGGGGCATTCTTCCTCTCATTTGCATAAGTTGGATAGGTCGAAGTTGGATAGATTCAAGTTGCATAAGAAATCAAGCATTCAAGCATTCTTCTCCAACATTGAGCATTCTCAAGTCTCCCTTCAAGGCTAGGTATTGCATTCAAGTCAAGGTTCAACCATTGAAGAGAAGATTGAGTTCAACATTCAATTCCATACAAGCATCTTTATCAACATTGCTATCACAACCTTCCTTGAGGTGATTTACAATTCAGTCTTTCATTTATAGCTACTTGCAAGTACTTTATTTCATTACTTGGTTAATTCCAAAACTAGGGTTTGACCTAAAGGAAAACCCCCAATCCCAACCCATTT
Organism: Cryptomeria japonica; assembly: GCF_030272615.1. Classification (NCBI taxonomy): domain Eukaryota; kingdom Viridiplantae; phylum Streptophyta; class Pinopsida; order Cupressales; family Cupressaceae; genus Cryptomeria; species Cryptomeria japonica. The sequence goes on along the minus strand of NC_081409.1, from coordinate 862,743,529 downwards.
TCCTCTCTTTTCTGTGTGTAGGTTGCAGGTGTGCAAGTGTACTTTCAGATTCAAGCTCCATTTGCAGAGGCGAAAAAACCCTTTTTGTTTTGCAATTTTTTCGGAGGACCGTGTACATTCCCACCATGGTCAAGGCAACTTTTCCTCAAATTCGTAGGGTGACTTCGTCTCAACATATTACTGCCTGCTCTAGGTGCACAACTTCATCCCATGTTCTGATCTCAAGTTATAATAAGTTCTTTGTCACTTTTGCACTACATAATTCAATCAATTTCCTTTCCATTTCAAACAAGGAAGAGGGGATCAACTCAACATTCCCAATTCATTTAGAATTCAATCTACCATCTTCATGCGGAGAGATTGAATCTAGTGAATTATCCTCTCCTCTTCCTAATGTAACATGGTGAATAGTGTTTGAAGGGTGATCAATAGTGAAACTCTCATCTCTCTTTGAGGGAAATGGTAGTTTTCCTCTTGATCTATCATTCACCAGTTTTCCACCATTACACTTATCTTGAAAAATTCTTTGATTTCTTTCAAGCCACGATTGCCAAATAATGAAGCGGGGTCCAATATCCCATTCAACCTTAAGAAATGAAGTCTTAGTAGGAGGTATGCCCAAATTGCTCCAAAAATCAACCAAATAGGTGACATGAACACAAGATTGCCACGACACCCCACCACCAATACCAAACCTCTCTAGTAAAAGAACACTGAGTTTCCTCACTTTTTCCACACAAAACACACATAGAAGGTCCCTAATATCCCCTCTTCCTAATATTCTCCTAGGTAAGACATCTATTCTACATGAATAACCACAAGAAGAAATTACATTGGGGCCAAGCCATCTTGTTCCAAACCTGCTTCTCCCATGACACATTAGCCCTATCGAAAACTTGCCTATCCAATTCTTGATATCCCAAAGCCGCAGTAAACTTCCCCTTCGGGTTAGAGCCCCAAGTAAGAACATTTGTTCCATTGAGTGAATTACACACTCTATCAACCAGGATGCTAGCTAGCTCCTTCTTGTCCTCTACAGAACCACCAATAGACCATTCATGTGTTCCTTCCATCTAGCCACCCACTCTTGCCCCCAGTTCATAATCACCTTAAAATCCTCAACTCTAGCCCATCCAACATAGAGGAAACAATTGTACAAAGAATGAATTTGTGGAAATTAAACCAGAATACAAGGGAAACCATCCCAAGAGTCCTTCTAAAACAAAGCATCAACACCCTTTTTACAAATCCAAAATAATCCTTGCTTAACTAATTGAGCTCCCCTCTTGAGAGTATGCCAAATCATAGATCCACTTCCTAGAAGATTGTAATGAGGGACTTCCTTGTCATCCACCCCTCCCAAATATTTTATGTTGAGGATTTTAGCCCAACTTTTATTTTGGCTAATACACTATCTCCAAAAAAATTTAGCAGCCAGGGCCTGACCATTCATTCCTACATTGGGCAATCCTAATCCCCCATCTTGCTTTGACCTACAAATAGAATCCCATTTGACCAAACTCCATTTTGATGAAATTAAATTACTTGTCCATAAATTGTTTGGAAAGAGCATCAAAATCATTAATAAAGCTTGTTGGAGCCATTTGCACAAAACACCTTATGTCAGAACTTATTCAAAATCTCCTGCAAGAATCCTCCATGTAGTCGACCAGCCAAGAGAGGAACCCCAATATAGATAAAAGGAAGGTGTCCCATTGTAAATCTCAATATTCTAGCAATCCTGGCTTGAATGGGACAGGAGTATTAAAAAAGAAGATAGAGGACTTCTCTTCATTAATATTTTGTCTAGAGGCTTTCAAATAAATGTCCAAAGTATTTCTAAAGTTGATAGCTTCACTAATTCTGGAAACACCCATAAGAGCAGTATCATCCACAAATTGAAGATGGGAAGAGGAGGGTATTGCAATGACCCCAATTCCAACCCTGGAGAAATCCCTGTCTAACTTTGGACTTTATAAACCTTCCCAATCCTTCAGCCATTAAAATGAAAAGGTAGGGGGAAAGAGGATCACCTTGCTAAAGACCTTTTGAGGCACTAAATAACTATGTAGGTTCACTATTAACAAGAACTACAAAAGACGAGGAGGTGATGCAACTCATCACCCATCTGATCCAATTAATGCCAAAACCAAAGGCATTAAGCACTTTTTGCAAAAAGATCCATTTAATTCTATCATAAGCTTTAGCCATGTCCAATTTTATAAACACTGCCTTCTCCTTAGAGACCGCCATAGAATGCACAACCTTTGTTGCTATTATAATCCCATCAAAAAATTGTCTTCCAACAACAAAGCCTCCTTGCTCCTCGGAGATTAATCTACTCAACCATGGCTTAAGCCTTTCTGATATCAGGTTTATGTTGATTTATAGACCATATTACATAGGGATATAGGTCTAAATGAATCAAGGGAGTTAGCCCCTTCCTTTTTAGGAATAAGTGCAAGGAAAGTAACATTCAACTCTTTGAGTATTTGCTTGTTTCTAAAGGATTCCTGCACCACCTCCAAGAGATCTGTCTTAATAATATCCCAAAATTCCTCATAAAATTCTATAGGGAAGCCATCTAGTCTTGGATCCTTACCCTTTTTCATGCCAAAGATAACTGCTTCAACATCCTCTAATGAAATAGGTTTGATGAGATCATCATTCATTTCATTGGAAACCAAGGAATGAATGCAATCCAGCACCAATGTTTCCTCCTCACAAACTGCGACTGAATCCTCAGTGAATAAATTAGCAAAAAAACTAATAGCCTCCTGAGCAATTTCCCTTTGAGAGGGTAAGAGAGCTCCCTCAAAGGAAATGAGACATGTAATAGAGATACCACTTCTTCTATCTTTAACTATATTGTGGAAAAATTGTGTTTCTGTCACCCTCTTATAACCAATCCACCCATGCCTTTTACTTCCAAAAAATCTCCTCCCGGAGTTCCTATTCCTCTAAATCATGCATTGTTGCAGCTTCCTCGTTATATAAAGCCTTAGATAAACCATGAGCTCTAATTTGGTGGGTAATAAAATCAACCCGAGACTGAGCAATCCTCTTTTTCCAAGAATATGTTACCAAATCTCATCCTATTCCACCTTTTCAACTTATACTTTATAAATTGCAACTGCTTGACAAAAGAGTACATTGTTGTTCCATGAGAAGGTCTCCCCTCACTCCACCAATCAGTCATGAAGTGATGAAGGGATGCATATTGAAGCCACATGAGCTGAAACTTAAAAGAGGGCTTCTTAGAAATATGAAATTTGGTTGCAGAAAACTTGAATGGCCAATTATTAGATCCTCTCCAATCCAATATCTCTAAACTAGTGTTCCAACTACCCTCCATCCAAAAGCAAGAGACTAGGAATCTATCTAATCTTTTTGTTATATCTTCCTTCCCACACCTTCTATTATTTCATGTAAACATACCATTAGAGGGTTTAACGTCAACTACCCTTAAAAACTCCATAGTGTTCTTCAAAAGATCAGCAACAAAATCCAACCTAGGGGTTCCCCCCCCCCCTCTTTTCTTCTAAACTTAAAATTGCATTAAAATCACCTGCCAAGATCCAAGGGAAAAAGGGAGCAAGAGAGTGAACCAATCTTACATGTGCCCAAAGTAATGACTTCCCCATGAGATTAGGTGGAGCATAAACATTAGTAAAAAGAAGGGTCTCACCAGACTTAAAACTCGTAGCCACCAAAGAGATGGACAACTTGCTAGAGATCCACCAGACTGGAGTAATCTTACTCTGATTCCATAAAACTGCCAAACCTCCAGAACTGCCTTGAGCCCCGATACACTGGAAAATACCATGAGGCCACATTTTTGGCACCTTATTGAGCATACCATTAATAGATAATTTAGTTTTCTAAATAAAAACCACATTAAGAGAGTAAGAGAAAATCAACTCTCGAATAGCCTTTTGTTTGGGGATGCTATTCAACCCTCGCACATTCCATGAAAGGACAATCATTTTTGGGGTGGAGAGAAATGGGAATCAATGGTCTTCATCAATCAAAATTCCACAAGATTCTCATCCACTAGCTTCACCTTCTCTTCATCCTTCTTCCTACCCACCTTTTGCACCTTCTCCTGAGCGCCTTTTTTTAGGGTCTTTTGTTGGATTCCCAATGTAGGTGGTGTCCCCTTACTTTTGTTGCCTTCATTAGAGCCATTCTCCAAAAAAGAACAAGAGCATAAGAGACTCAAACTATATTTAATCACAATACCTCCACTCTCCCTCAATTCATTTGAGGTCTCCAAAGGAGCCTCTGTGTCCATTTGCACCTCTAGAGCCCCCTCTTGTCGATCAGCTTGAGCACCATTACCCTGCTCCCCATTTGGATCCCCTGAAGCCAAAAGATCTTGACCCATAGGTATATTTGCCACCGCTCCATCAAAATTTTCAATATCATTTAGAGCATCAAACCTATTGAGAGCCTCATTAGATTGTCGGTCTTGAAAAGTTTGCTTCATACCCCTTCCCTTGATCTGAGGTTTAACTGGGACAAAACCCTCTTTGTCAGCAACCACAAGACTCTTCCCCTTATCATGTTTAGGAGGAGGAACATCTGATCTACTTCTAGAAATTCTTGCAGGTTTTGATTTAGGACACATCCGCTGCAAATGCCCGTATTCATGACAAATCCGACATCGAAACGACAAGGTTTCGTAATCAAGCTGTGAATCCATGAAAATGATCCCAACTAGATTTCCATAGAATCTGTCAATGGCTTGCATAAATCAATTTTAACATATATATGTGCAAAGGTAACTACCATTTTTTCCATAGTCTATCTCGAAGGGCCTCCGGGCTTCCCTAGCTACGCCGCGACCAAATTAAAGATGTCCTCTCACCAAAATTCCAGAGAGAACCATAGAAGCCTCACCCATATAGGAACCCTCAAGGGTAGCTCTTTGGTAAGCTTGAATCCAACATGCCATGGTTTAATAAAGATACCCATCTGATTATAGAAGTAGGGACCCCCTTCAAAAGCCCTATTCCTATCAGACATGCACGAGAAAATAACCAAAAAATATCCATTTGTCAACAACAAGACCTCTGTTTCCCCTCCGGATTCCATGTATACCAAGCCCGTGACTCCAAAAAGAGCAAGGATACCCTAACCCCCATAAATTTACAAATCAAGGCATGATTAGAAAGATAATTGATATCTTCCACCATTGAATCTATCTGGATCACAAGAATCGGCCTGACCTCGCTCTTGGCAAGGCATCCATTAATCTTTGAAGGTCTGAAACCCTCTGATTGAGAAGAAGTCTCACCCATGCCCACTTGAGATGATCCAAACACCAGATTCTCATGCATTTGAGGAGTGGAGCTACCCCCTATAATGACATCCCTGAAAGGAGTGTTTTGGTTCACAAAACTACCTCCAATATTCGCCATACATTGCCAAGTAAAACCACCACCCACGATGAAGCAAAAAAATAACACTAAAAAAACCCCAAAGTGATATGCTAATAAGCACCACACACCCCAAAAAAACCCACAACAAGCAACCCCACATCACACTAACACCCCACTACCACCATAGCAAACCACACACACACAAAAGCAGGAAGCAATAAATGAAAGAGGGACCTCGTCCCTACCTCACACCACCCTACACACAGCTAATACCCCTCACGAATGTTGAATAGTTGCATAGCAGAAACTAGGGCACGAGAGCCCTAGCCTTTGCGTACCAAACCACTATCGCTCTCCATCATACCGCTCTCCTCCAAATATGATCTTCCAAGAGTGCAAGTAAGGTTTGCATTAGTGTTCTATCGAGTCAGACTACAACATGACATCCATATTTGTTTAGTAAAATTTACTCAAAATCTATGTATTCATGAAACTAATGCATTACACCAATTTCTTCTTTTGTAAGTTTTGGTATGTAACACTTCTTTAAACCCTTACCACCACACCCAAAACCCTTATATTCAACTTAAAGCAATTTTAATATCTTCCTTAAAAAGATGCAATAAATTGAACACACACCATGAATAAACCACAAAGATGAAACATATGAAACTTGTCCATTATATTTCAAAGAGTTGTAGATACAATATTATGGAGACAATTATAACATAATTGATTGAATCTTTTTGTATTCAAATTTTGAACTTTCTTTACAGGCATGCAAAATACTCAAGCTATATTTTCTAGTATGAATGCCTATCTATGACACTATATGAAAATTCCAATCTCTCCTTTAAATTTAGAGGCTCCAGAAGAAGGTGCAATGACTCGAAATTCCATTTTATAAGAACAAGGGAGCAAAAAAATCTTAAAGTAATTATGTACTTGTCAAATTTTCATTTGATAATCAATTACAAATTTTGCTAAAAAATATAGCATATCAAAATTTGCAGATACAAAAATAGAAACTTGAGAATAGGAAAGGGAAATTGAGGCTGCCTTGATGTGTTGAAAATAAGAAAGACTCACTTGCTTCTATTTCCAAAAATAGAAAAAATACACCAAAAATCAAGAGCTAATATTGTTGTAGGGGAAGTGTTAGAATCAACTCATCTATAAAACTGATTTGGTCTAGCTCAAATCTGATGACCGATAGAAAAGTCACATGTGCATGTCTATTCTTCATACTTGTCTTCCCAAGCTCCAAATGTTTTATCTACTGGCCAATGAAATTCTTAGATCTTAACAATATTTTTATTATACTCTACATAATTTGCATCTAAGACTACTCCAGAGTCTCGGTAATAATTCTCACATATTACTTCAAAAGTTGCATTTCATCAAGAATTGAATTCAATTGTCCCATACTCAAATCTCCATTAGAGAAAACTAAAGATATATCCTTTGGACCCATACTATTAAACTCTAATTTTCACTATTCCAAATTTTTTGCTTTGCCCTTGTCATATTTAATGCTAGGAATTACCTTTCACTCCAACTGATCAATTACCTTTAGCTTATCTCCCAATTGTTTATCAAGTTTCATCATATGTGACACTATTTGCTCCAAAAACAAAATATTCTCAAGAAATTTTTTAAGCTTCCCTAGCTTGTCTGTATCACATCTTGATGTTTTTCTCATGTCTCTAATTTTTTGAATCCTTGGAATCCATCTTTCTCTTATTGGTCTCAAATTATCAACATCCAAATCATGTTTTATTAGTGCATATGTCAAGTCACAATAACTTTTATAAGAATCATCATCTTTTGCATTTATTTTAGTTAAATTATGGTTAACCAAATCAATGACCATCTTGTTTACAATCTACATCTTACTTCGCTTCACCTCTTGAATCTAATCTTTTAATTCTTTAATCTTTGTCAACAATGCTTCCCTATTAGATGGAAACACTTGTGTTGAAGTTGAAGGAGTAGACACAATCTGCATTGAAGCACTTGGCAACACTTCTATCTATGCTCTCAAATCCTTATTCTCAATTGCAAGCTTCGTGATCTGACTGAAGCTTGTTTATAGTGTCTTGACTGAATAAGGCACTGTTAACTACCAAGGGTGCAACTTCTGGAGTAGGAGTTTTTGAAACCATTTTTACTAGTAAGCCTTACAAATTTTTAATTGAATTTGGCTTGTTGGTATTAGGGGCTAAGGCCCATATCACTGATATCTCATGTTGTGGACTAAACATGAAGCTAGAAAAATATTTTTCCACTTGCTCTTCCAAGGTGTATATTGGCTTCTCTTGCTTCCTAATAATATCAAATGCAAGAGCAGTAGAAAGATCCCTGGGTGGAAGAAAGAGCACTCCACTTTCACTCACCAACTTTATACCTTCCTCAAGTGTAATGTTGTCAACTTTGAGATTGAATTTACTTAAAATTTGTACACCAATACTTTCCCACTATGAGGTTGGTGATTTGTTCCTTTCTTTTGCCGCTAATATTTGATATTCATCATTTTTCAACTAAATGACAAAGTATCTAAACTCTTGTGTTTGCACAAAGTGATCATCATCATTAAAATGACTACATGCCAATGCTCTTATATCATTGGTGTAATCCTCTACTATCTTCAAGATCTCAATAGTTTTCTCTAAGGCATCTAAAGGACTATCATCCTTGATGTAGATGGTGGAGAAGTAGGGGGAAAAGGTGGATAAACAATAGTAGGGGAAGATGGAACCTCTTGAAATTTAGGTGCACCAACAACCTGAGAATTTCCCCAACATCAATAATTTCAGTAACTTTGCTTATATCCTACTCTAATTCAATCACTCTTGGATTCTTGGCAGGTGAATCTACTATTTTCTCTTCTTTAACTTCAAAAAGAATAGGCTACTTCTCCTCACTAAATATATTCCTTGGAAGAAAAGAATCAAAATATTCATGTAGTCTTTGAATCCTTATAAATGGATACTACTCTTCTAAAAAGAATCTAGGAAAGTCTGGATTATCAACTCTCCTTATCTCTCCAGCCTTCATGGATGTATTCCACTTTCTTCTCTTATCATAAACTTCTTCAGTACTAACATAATTTATGATAATATATTCCTCATACAACACAACATTGTAGCACTAACTTTTATGCCCCTACTTTAGTGTGTTATATCTTAAGCTCTCCCCCAAGTCCATTTCTAGCATTTTCACCTTCAATCTGATGTCATATGTTTGCAAGGAGACTTAAACTTATGCCTTGAGTTGTGAACCCTGATCTCCCACTATTTTTCCCTAGTTTTGGTGGACCATGGAACCCAGGGTATCATAGTCCCAAGACCATGGCACCTAGGGTAAGCTGGTCCTCCTTAAACATGACCTAATTTAAATGGGTCAATGCACTTCCCCTTAATAATTATGGTCCTCGATGTCTCAATTATAAGGAAAGTAAGTAGCAGAACAACTTCCTACACTAACCTTAAGAGAAGGGTAATGCAAAAAAATTCCAGATCATTACAATAGTTATAGAAATAAACATAATATCATGCATACCACAACATAACAACACAGTGATTTACGTGGGGAAAACCCTTTTGGGAGAAAACCCCCACACTCCAAAAGCAACTCAATATATTATTCAACAATCAACAATAGATTACAATATACTTGCTGAGCAAGCTCTTCATAGGAGTACCACCAATTAAAGACTCATAGGTAACTCAATAGCCATAAGAATCATACACACAACCTCTATCTCAAGCACCTCATATATAGGAGATACAATACAATAAACCATCAAATAGTATTACAAAACCATGGGTTAAAACCACCCAATAAAGTAGAGCTGGCCTTATCTCCCTTCTAGATGCCCTGTGACGTGTCAAAACATACATCAACATGTGTTCCTCCCTTTTATATCTCATTTATGTGTCTGATGCAATTTATATTTCCTATTCCAGGAGTCCAAACTTCTGGAGGCCATAACTTGTGAACCGTGTGTTTGATTGATGAACCATTTAAAGTGGTGGAAAGCTCGACAAGTGATATATCACCTCGTAAACCGCTATGTTGTTTATGCCTACTTTTCATGGTTTTTTTAAGGGTCTAATGTCCTCAAAATTAAATTTAAACCTTTCATCGCACCCTTCAAATATGGAAAATTTAATATCTTCAAAACTAGCTATGATCTTGCGATGAAAATTTACCGACATGCTTATCTAGCCAATCAAAAGCTTTGGGGAGAATTTTGCACCATTTCATGCTCAAATGAAAAATTACTATAAATAGTAACCTCATGTAAATGCAAGGTTGAGACACCATTTTCCCAACATTCTCTCACTTGTCGAACACCTTGCAAGAGCAAAGTGAGTATCAACATAATAAATTAATTGCTAGGGGCCCTAAGCCCCATAGACTTCGAACACCATCTAAACTTATTTGTGCTCACATCCTTAGTTAAAGAATCTGCAACATTCATCAAAGTTTCTACCCTAACCAACTTCACCCGACCATCTTCAACCATATCTCTAATAAAATGATATTGAACATCAATGTGTTTGGTTCGAGCATGAAATGTCAGATTCTTAGCTAGGAAAATTGTACTCTAACTGTCATAATAAATTGTTACTGCTCCTTATTTTATTCCAATATCTGAACACGGTCTCTTAAGACAAATGGCTTCTTTACAATCATGAGTAGCTTCCATATACTCTACTTTTGTAGTGGAAAAAGCAACCATAACCTATTGCTTACTAATCCAACAAATTGCACCACCAAATCAAGTAAACACATAAGCATTGATGGATCTTCTTCTATCAATATCACCTGCCAAGTTTGAATCCACATAACCATGAATATCAAAGGAAATTGTGTCTCCAACCAAATTATTATGATAACACAAAGAATACTCTGAAGTACCCTTCAAATATCTAAAGACTATTTTGACTACATCCCAATGTAATCTACCAAAATTAGACATATATATGGAAAAAACTCCTACTGCTTGGGCAATGTTTGGTCTAGTATAGACCATAGCATACATCAAACTTCCAACTACACTCTGGTAAGGCACTTTGCTTATGTCTTCCATCTCTGATGGAGATGTAGGACAATCTAAAACAAATAATTTTGTTCCAACTATGAGAGGAACACATAATGGTCTATAATCTTGCATGTTGAACCTTTGTAAAACTGAATTCACATACTTACTTTTTCCTAGCGATAGCTTTTTGTTGACTCTGTCTCTTTTAATTTCCATCCCAAGAATGTGTTTCGCTGCACCAAGATCTTTCATTTCAAATTTAGTACCAAGTTGACACTTTAGTTATGAAATTATATATTTCCCTTACCAATGAATAACATATCATCAACATATAATGCAACGTATAGGAAATGATCACCATCATATTTATAATAAACATAGTTATCTAATTTAGAACGTTCAAATCCCAAACACAACACATATGTATCAAATTTATGGTACCACATCCTAGGACTCTATTTGAGGCCATACAAAGATTTCTTCAATTTATAGACCAAATTAATTTTACCTTTCACCACATAGTGCTCTGTTTGTGTCATATAAATATCCTCCTCCAAATCACCATGAAGGAAAGTAGTTTTCACATCCATTTGTTGAACCTCTAAATCATAAGCAACATCAATAAAAACGAAAATCTAATGGATGTCATTTTTGCAACAACAAAAAATATCTCACTATAATCAACACCCTCAACTTGAGAGTAGCCTTTTGCAACCAACCTTGCTTTATACTTCTCAATGCTTCCATCTAAACAAATCTTTTTCTTGAACACCCATTTGCAACCAATAGGCTTTTGTCCTTTAGGCAATGGTACAAGATCCTATGTATCATTCTTTTTCAAAGCTACCATTTCTTCTTCCATAGCAATCTTCTAGGATTTTGCAGCATTCATATCTAATGCCTCTTCTACAGATCTAGGTTCATTCACATTAGTATTCAAATAAAAAATACATCTCCAATCATCAAGTGAATACCTCTTAGGTGGTTGTCTATCTTGTAGACCTTCAAACAAGTTGAGTTGGATGTTCTTGCTCCTCTTCTAAAGATTCAGAGCTAGATGAGCTCTCCTCAATTTCTTGCCTATCAAGTGGTCTAGATTAAAATCTTTCAAGCGTAGAAGGGAATTGAATCACATCTTCCTATTTAGTCTATTATGGCTGCAATGTAATAGAAGGAGACTTAATTTCTCTAAAAATAACACTTCTACTATGAATTACCTTTTGTGCAATAGGGTCCCAAAGATTGTATCCTTTCACACCATAGTTATAACTAATGAAGATACATTTCACATCCTTGTTCTCCAACTTTGTTCGCTTCTCCTTTGGCACATGTGCATATGCCTCACAACCAAAAACTCTAAGATGTCTCAATGAAGGATTTTGACCTGACCATGCTTCCATAGGTGTTTTATTAACAAGAGATAATGTAAGAGACTTGTTAATCAAGTAGAAAGTAGCGACAACAATTTCAGCCCAAAACTTTTATTCTAGACCAACAACACTTAGCATACTCCTAGCCTTCTCCATTAGTGTTCTATTCAATCTTTTCTACAACTCCATTTTGTTATGGAGAATATGGAGTTATCTTCTATCTATTAATGCCACAATCTTTACAGAATCTATCAAAATCATTAGAGTAAAAATCATCGCCATTATTAGTCCTTGAACTTTTCTTTCTAGTCTGCAACTCAACCATTGCTTTAAATTCTTTAAAATGACTGAAACTTCAGATTTACTCTTTAGAAAGTATACCCATGTCCTTCTACTAAAATCATTAATAAATGAAACATAATATGTAGATTTTCCAATCAAATGAACATCTACAAGACCAAACACGTCATAATGGATAAGATCCAAAACACCACAAGATTTATGAGAAATCAAGTAAAAATTAATGCGATTTTGTTTTCCATAAATGCAATGCTCACAAAAATAAAAGTCAAGATTACAATCATTCAAACCTTCAACAAGGTTTTTATTTGTCAAGGTCCTTAAACCCTTTTCTCCAATGTGACCAAGTCTCTGGTGCCATAACATAGTCTTTTTTGTGGGTAACTTTGCTTCAGAAGAAAGAGCACCCTTAGGTACCCAAAGGCCATGTCCATCTGCTAAAGGTGCAACCCTCAAATATTCCAATGTAATATTCACATATTTACTTTTTACAGAAGTGGTATTACACTAAACCGTGTATGCCTTTAGCTTATAGAAAGTGGCAAACCTGACACCTCTAGCAATCACCATAGCACCCTTAATCATCTTACATCTTGCATAAAAAAAGACTACCCGCACACCTGCATCTATCAATTTGTTCACAGATAATTTTTTTTGTTTTAATTCAGTGATATGCAACACACTGCTAATACTTTTTATTCCATATTCAGAAAACCAATCTTTATTTGAAGTCATATGAAATATGTACCTAAGTCATTTAACCATGCATCATTACCTGCATGAGTAGCCAAAGTTGTAATGAATGCATCACCATCTTCCTTCTCAAACTCATAATCAATTGAACTTCTTATTTTTCTTCTTTTCTTCTTTGCAGTCCTTACAAATGTGACTTGAATTACCACAATTTTAGCAAATGACTTTGGACTTTCCAAGATACTTCAATCTACCCCTGGATTTGGACTTCTTGCACTTCTCATTCTTCTTGTCTTCTTCCTTGGGTATTCCACAAATAGTTAGGGCACTTCCTTCAAACTGATGGATACCTTCCTCTTTATCTCTTCACCAAGTAGGGCACCCACCACATATTCAGACTTCAAAACAACAGAAGTATTATTGATAGCCATAACAAGAGAATCCCATGGATCAAGAAAAGAACAAAGAAAGATTTGACATTTCTCCTCTTCGTCCATCTTACACCAACAGATACGAATTGAGCCACCAACATATTAAATGCTTCTAGGTGGTCTACAATTCGTACATCCTCTTCCACCTTCAATGAATACAATTTCTTTCTCAAGAAAATCTTATTCAATAAGGATTTTGCTTGATACATTTCACCAAGATTAGTCCATAACTTCTTTGTAGTATTCTCTTCGTGGACATTAATTAGAACAGAGTTTGCCAGGAATAATCTGATTAGACCCTTGTATTTTTGGTCCATAACATCATACTGAGAAGTCACAGTAGGATCTGCAAGTCTTCAGACATTTGCATTAGCAGCATCCCACAGATCTTGATCTATTAGTAGATCTTCCATCTTCAACTTCCACATCTCAAAATTACTTCCATTAAGTTTCTCCACCTCTATTCTGTCTAACGAGCTTTCCATCTAAAAATTCTGCAACAAGATCAAAAAGCATCTCCTGCACAAGCTCCCACTCAAATCTAGATTACTTCAAAAAAATCAACAACCCACAACTGAAACCAAAGGTGATCAATCTCTGATACCACTTATAAGGATGTTAAGTAGCGAAACAACTTCCTACACTAACCTTGAGAGAAGGGTAATGCAAAACTTTTCCATATTGGTCAGTTACAAAAACTTAACAAAAGTAAACATAATATCATTCATACCACAACACAACAACATAGTGATTTACGTGGGGAAAACCCTTTCGGGAGAAAAACCCCACACTCCAAAAGAAGCTCAATATATTACTCAACAATCAATAATAGATTACAATATACTTGCAAACAAAACTCTTCATAGGAGTACCACCAATCAGAGACTCATAGGTAACTCAATAGCCATAAGACTCTTACACACAACCTCTATCTCATACACCTCATATATAGGAGATACAATATAAGAAACCATCAAACAGTATTACAAAACCATCGGCTAAAACCACCCAATAAAGTAGAGCTAACCTTATCTCCACTCTCGATGCCCTATAATGTGTCAAAACACACATCAACATGTGTTCCTCTCTTTTACATCTCATTTGCGTGTCTGATGCAATTTATATTTCCTATTTCAGGAGTCCAAACTTCTAGAGGCCATAACTTGTGAACCATGTGTCTGATTGATGAACCGTTTGAAGCACTGGAAAGCTTGTGAAGTGATCTATCACCTCATAAATATTTATGTTGTTTATGACTAATTTTTAGGGAAATTTTGAGGGTCGAAAGTCCTCAAAATTAAATTTAAACCTTTCATCGTACCCTCCAAAAATGAAAAAAAAATTTCCTTCAAAACTGGCTATGATCTTGCAACGAAAATTTACTAGCATTCTTATCTAGCCAACCAAAAGCTTTGGGGATAATTTCACACCATTTCATGCTCAAATGAAAACTTACTATAAATAGTAACCTTAGGAAATGCAAGGTTGAGACACCATTTTCTCAACATCAATTTGATTGTTGGAGGTCGGCCTAATCAATAAATTACCTTAAGAACCCTATATAAGAGCATTCTTCCTATTCATTTTCATCTAACACTCTAAGACATCTACTTATCCATCAAGAAGTTCACATGCATTCAAGGTATCATTTCATCCCACCATATCCTTCAAGTATCATGGAGTAGAAAATCTACATCAATCTTCATGAAAGAATGTGTAATTGATTAGGTCATTCATGTTCATGTTATGTCAGGTCATGTTATTGCGTCAACACTTGTGATCACATCTAAAGAGCATTGCTTCATCATCTAATATCAATTGCAACAAATCTAAGGTGACAAATCTAAAAGTCATGAATGAAGATTTTAGTAAAGAAGACGATGACGATTAGATCTAACTTTTGTATAGGCAAAAATTAGAGGACAAAGACAAAAACCACCATGTTCTTGAGAGTTTTTTACAAGCTTCTAGGAATAGATTCTGTGCAACATCCTAATTTTAAAAGATTCCAATCTATCTGCATCCAACATCAAGGACTAGGACACAAATTTCCATAAGGTCCACATTTATAGGTCAAACTTGTTGTCATAGGTGCTTCTCTGATTCTCTTGTTTAGACTTTTCTTTGTGCCTCTGTATCTCATTTATAGCTTATTGTTTATGTTGTTTCATTTCAATTCTTCACCATTCACCCTAGACCTAGCATTCAATAAATTCAAATCAATTTCAACTAGACAAAGTCAAAAGAACTTGATCTGCATCCAATCCTCATGCATTGAATCAAATGAGTTCTCTCTTCCTTTAATGTGTTGTTTGGAAAGTCAGGTCATTTCATAGTTTACAATGCTTAACTTGTGAAACCCTAATTTTCCATACATTACATTTTGGTGTTCCCAAGACTTTTGCACATATTTGATTTAGTATTTTAAGATCTGATTATTCATAATGGAATTCACAAAATCTAATTGGTTTTCTATTTCACAAGTTATTACATTATTTGTTAGCTATTTTTATCAAATAATGTGTTGGATAATAGCTTATTCCATTTCATGTTGCTTGCATTATTTCATAGTACTTTCACATACTGCATAATAAGGGCTTCAAGAATACTTCCTAATCATAAATCATTTCTTAAGGCTTTTATCCATGTTTCATGTTGTAATATAATGATATTTTAAAGGAAATTAATGGAATATACAGATAATACCCTTGGTAATCCTAGAGATGATATTGAAATGAACAATAATTGTACCTCTCCTAGGGTATCTTTTTTTAATGAGGAAATAATCAATACTCATGTCGATGATCTCTCCAAGGGTGAAGAAACATTGAAAAGTAACATTGAACTATCCTCTTCTCATAAAGATACTTTGGAGCAAGGAGGGCAAGGTAAACATGTCGATACGTTAATCACTCTAGATCCTCCTTATACTCCAAGAGCTTATCTTAATTATCAACATATTTTGAGGCAAGATAATGTTATACATTTTTTTCATGACCTATCTACTAATATCTAGAGCCATGTGCTTAAATAGCCACTGGTTGGTTGGTTTTATCTTTCTAGGCCTTTTGGTTTATGTTGTTAAAAAATTTATATCTTTTTACTATATGGTTAAGACTCTGCTATTTTTTATATTTAATATTAATTTGTTGTAATTTTATGTGTTGTGAGTGTTAATGTTGGCAATGGGTTGTTAATGTAAAGGGTCAACACCCTTGTTTTGTTGCTTTCAATATCAAAAACATTGAGCAAAGATGAAGCCTTAGATGATAAGGATTGTCCATCACAACCTAATAAAGTGGACATGAATAGTGAATATTTAAATGAGAATATTCATACAAAGAATATTCATTCCTCATCTATTCATCCCTTTAGCCCTTCAACATGTCCTTACACAACAAACTTCAAAATTTTATATCCTTCTCCTTCACAATTAAACAATAGAATAATAGAATAAGGAATTAAAATCCCTATAGATCCTCCCTATAGATCCTCCCTATAGTGGATAAGGACATGGAACAATAGAATAAGAAATTAAAATCCCTATAGATCCTCCCTTGTAATACACTAGAGAAGGTGTAGGATTTTCCCCTCCTTCCTTACTAATCCCTTTACCGTAAGGACAAATTTCTAAGCCTCCTATCCAACAAAAGAAAAAAATCATTTCCTTAGCTGAAAAAGTATTTTGGCAACTTCTAAATAATGGTCAAATTTATTTCCCTCCCACTAGAAATAAATAAACACTTAAATCAAAAGATGTCACTAAATATTGTCTTTTCCATCGCAT
This sequence comes from Cryptomeria japonica, assembly GCF_030272615.1. NCBI lineage: Eukaryota > Viridiplantae > Streptophyta > Pinopsida > Cupressales > Cupressaceae > Cryptomeria > Cryptomeria japonica. The sequence goes on along the minus strand of NC_081409.1, from coordinate 862,726,514 downwards.
GCATGGTCATATTATTAAGTTTGTATGGAATTTAAAGTTATAGCACCTGATATACAAATATTTTTTTCTTTACAAACAATAGAGCATTAACACTTCATTTGCTCTATTATGTTGCTCCTCACTGTGTGATATTAGTAGCATACCTTAGTGGGGGCTCTTTGTCATTTTTGGTGGTTCAACTTCATGTGCAATCATACTTGGATAGCAAATTAATATTCTTTCTTCCCTGTCTCCATGCTTGGGGTACAAGAATAATATATCAATCCTCTCTTTTTTTTATCTCTTTTACAACTATCTTTTCCTTGTTCATAACAATTATGCCTCTTTAGCTTGGAGTTATGTACATTGTTGCCTAAAGGATATCTCCTTGGTTATGAAGGTGTGTATCCTAATAAGGATGAGAATACGTTATTATTTCTACCCTTCATTTTCCCTTTTACCTTCCATTTCAATTGTTTCCTTTTTTGTTCCTCTCACTATTTATTTAATAAAATAAAGATGTTAATAAAATATAATGAAAAGTTTAAAACTATAAATATATCACAAGTTGTAAATAATTGTTGATTATTTTTTATGTCTACAATGACAAGGGATAGTTAAAATGGAAGCTGCAAGAAGTCAAACATATGGGAGAAAGAGAACCGGTGGTGATGAAGTTGTTTCACACATAATGGCTAATGAGTCATCATGACTAAAAATACTCTTAGTTATTAATGACTGTTTTAAAAAAAAGGTTGGAGTTTGCAATCTATTTTTTGTTAGACTTTGGATTGTTGTTCATAGGCCAAAACAAATATGTCAATTTCAATTTAGTATTAGATAAGTGGACAAGTATATATATGTATGCCAAAAACTTAGATACATCATGCTCATTATATGAATTTTCATTCTGCTTTGAAAAAACTGGAATAGTATCACTTGTGTATAAAGTTATTAGTATGGTGTAAATTATCATCTATGTTCCATCACCTAGTAACCAAGAAGGAAGAGCCCACTTCTTTGGTTAATCAATAAACCTTTTCATATTAAGCATGGTGTGTGGTAATGTGTGATTAAGTTCTCTATTATGTTTCTATTATGAAAATATACTTAATTTGTGTGTTCATTCACAATTTGGATTGAAATTGGTTTCATTAGTAATTAGTATTCTACTAATATTGACCTGTGTTCATTTTAAGTGCGAAGTATCTATTTTTTTTTTATATTATAAAGGAATCTGTTGTTGATATTTTGTTCCTATCACAACTACTCCTGGTGCACTTCTTGTCACTTCTTGTCAAAGAACAACACATAACAAGAAATATGAGAGGATTGAATTCGGTTCTTTTATGATTAATTTCATATCATTTTTACTTAGTTTGTTGCTTTCAGACCTTAGGCAAATAGCCCCAACATCTTTCACAAGTTCTACATTCCCAGATTGACAAAGTGCAAAATTGAACTACAAGTCAAATTCTTAACCTTAAACACTGAAGTCAAAGTACTCAACTTTATCCAATCATTTTGGCATTTTTGTTGGGAAAAGGCATTAAAGCCCTAAAAATCTAACAAGTTAAGTTGGGACCAATGTGCCAAGGAAAAATTCCACATAATTGTTGACTTTTCTTAGGTGATCAATCTTGATTTTCTCTATCATAGATCATATAGATACATAAATCATACTGGAGAGAGCAAAGGAAGGTTTGTAAAGAAAGACACAACAAGTAGTTCAAAACAAGAAAAATCCACTATTGAGTCTCCACCTAATTTGTTAAGAAAGACAAAACAAGTAGTTCAAGGAATTAGTTGAACCCAATTTGGAAAAGTGTATCATATAGCCCATTGTTGAGTCTCCACCTAGTTTGTCCCAATTAGTACCTGAGTTTCCACAAGAGTCTTTCACAACTAATACCCCTGAGCTTGATAAGAAATTTGTACTCTTTTGATTTGCATAGTGGTAGACCTATTGAGAAACCATTTTCAACTATTTGGACTTATTGGGCATTCGAAGAAATCATGGGTGACAATAACAACAAAAACAAAAACAATGATTCTAATCAAATACTTGATAGTAATAATCATATCACCTTTGATTTTCCAATTGTCCATCCTACGAAAGATTCCCAAGTGAAAAATATACCACACTCAGCCTTGCCGATATTTAGGGGCTCTCTATAGAAGACCCTGATATATTTCTCTTTTTTTTTTATGTTTTATGTTGAAGCTATGATTATAATGGTAATGCACAAAAACTTAAGTTGTTTCTAGCTACCTTGAAAGATGCAACATTACAATGGTTCATGGGCTTACGACAATAATTCATCCATACTTAGGTCAACATGAAAGATAAATTCTTAAGGAAATATCAAGAATATTGTAAGACAAAGGAAGTTAAAGATGGGATCTTTTGTATGACACAATGTGAGGAGGAGACTGTTGAGGACTACCTTGATCAATTTTTATTCAATCTTCAAAGAACTGGACAAAATGGGTTGAATAATGACACTATAAAAATAATTTTTCTTAGAGGCATTCATGATGATTGTATGGGTGTTTTAAATATTATGAGTGGTGGTGATATTTTTAAGTTAATATTTGATGCCCTTTGTGACATTTTTAGGAATTACTCAAGGTCTTCTTGATCCATGCGAAATTATCCTGGGAAGAAAATATAGGGAGGTGCAATAGGTATCACCAAGTGAGAATTAGGTACATTGATTGATGACCTAAAAATATCTCTTAAGTCACATGGGAAAATAGATAGACACATTGCTTTATAACATTTGTGAAATTTGCAGGAATTACTCAAGGTCTGCTCAATCCACGTACAGTTATCTTGGAAAGAAAATCTTGGGAGGTGCAAAAGATATCACCAAGTTATAATTACGTACATTTTTTGACAACCTAAAAAATAGATCTCTTAAGTCACAAGGGAAAATGGATAGACAAGTTATATACATGTAAGAAACAAGAAGAGACTAAAAAGAATTTAGATGTATTTTGTCGAGTTTGTCAATGTAACGGAGAAAATTTGTTACCTCAAGTATGATGAATCCTTGAGAAAAAAATCTCCCTCTAATACCTCCTCAAACTAGTGCTAAGGTGAGCCAAGGGATAACATAATTATACTAAGGTGACAAAAAGCCAAGAGGACTCTGATAGCCCTGAAAATTGATTGCATAAAATTTCAAATTTTAGCCCAAAACATTGATTTCTAGGTTGTTACTTTTATCCTCTCAGAACATTTCAAGGCTTAGGGTTTAGGAGTTTTCAAAACTTCTTATTTTTTTGTGAAGAAAACCCTAGAAATGATATATTTTTCTGTTACTTTTTCCCACTTAAACCAAGGGTACCCTTTCCATAAACAGGGCCATTTTTCCTTAAGGCAAAAGTTGGTAAACCGGTTTATGAGATAAAATTTCCTAAGTCAAGTGCATAACTTCCCTATTACCGGTCCCCTTTTAAAATATTTAAGCTCGCGCTTATTTTTTCCTAAGTCTGACAAGTGCTAAATACCCCGACCACCTGTTAAAGAATGGATAGATCTAACGACAAGCGCTTCCCTGCAATCAGAGATGTGAGGATTTTAATGACCGCGATATCACGAGATGATGCCGCATGTTATCATCGAAACCGACAGGATTAGTAGTGCAATCGGTAAAAAAACTTTGTAATACCGGTTTACAGGTGGTAAAGGTCGGTCAACTAATAGTTTCATCAATTTGCACGTGCTCAAAGTGAACGAAGATGTTTTATCCTAAGGTAAAAGGTGCTCAATTTTTAAGTCCTGAAGGAGTTGGTGGGCAGTATGCATAGTGGTAAAGGTTGAACAGATCAGACGACCCTTGTATTCCTGCAATGGAATTTGCGAGGTAGTTATGGACCGCGATATCACAAGATGATGCCATGTGTTCTTGTCTAATCAGGAGGACTTGCAGGGAGGTTGCTGTCAGAGCTTGAACGAAGGATGAAATGGCACTGCCTAGTTAGAATTTCGCGGTCCATAGATACAGTTGGAAGGTCAAACTGCTGAGTTGGCAGAGAATGACCGTTAGCTTTGCCAGGTTAGATGAGATCTGCGGATGAGTTTCAAATAAGAAGTTTGGAGGAATTTCTGGAGGCACCGGTTATAGCTCACGGGAAAGGGCAAAACGAATGGGATTCAGACTTGTCGATTCAGGATTGTTTTGACAGTTAAAGATGATAGCTCAGAGATGTGAAAGGATTTGGATAAGTTTCCAATTGAGATGTGATGAACCACGAGTTCTCTGATGAATTCAAAGATTTGTTTGTCGACAGAAATCCTGAAGCAGGAGATTGTACACTGAAAAGAGGAATAATATCATAATAAAATTGTTCGCATCAGGAGAAATTTGATAGAAGAATGCAGTAGATGTGATATGCATGAATTCTAGTGTCTATAGCTGGTAGAGCAAATTGAGAACATCAGAGTGATGATGTTTCAAGAGCAACCACTACTTGATGAAGTATGTTTCAGCTATAAATACAACAAGGTGGTGATCAAACTGCTAGAAGAGTATGAAAGCTTTTCATTTTCTAGGTGCAGTTTTTCTCTCTGCAGAAGAAATGATGTTTGAGCATGTTTATAGACGGAGTTGTAATATACTCTGTGATACCGGATGGAGCCTTTCTTTTATGTGTGAGTATGTTGTTAGAGTAAAGGTTTTAATTTAATCATGTTGATTAAATTACCTTTATTCCTCTCTTAAGATTTCACTTTAGTTTGCATTTGTGACATTTAATAATTATATTAATTATTAAATGTCTACCTATTAGGGTTTCTTTTAGGGTTGCACAATATCCTTTTATAAGGATTCATCATTGTAATTTATCTCTCTCTTGGATGAATACATTTTTCAGCTTTCAGAGCACCCTTGCTTGTTTGTCTCCATCTCTTCTTTCTGTGACAGGTTATTTGCATGCAGGGGATCTTCGGGGTCTGTGAAGTTGGCTTTCTCAACTTCTACATGGTATCAGAGCTCCAGACCTGCTGCTTCCTGTTCGTCTTTTGAAGAATTTGGAGCTACGAGGGTTAGATCTGATTTTCCAGTTTTGGTTGCATCAGATCTGTGTTTGTCTTCTGTTTTTTATTTTGGAATAGGGGGTATTTTTTTTCGGTGCACTTTGGACCCAAACGGACCTCACCGTTGAGCTCGTAGCGCCCAAAAACCCCTATTTCCATATAAAATTCATCCGATTTGGACACAGTTGCTCCAGAAGGCAAAATTTTTTTGCCCCAAGGCCGTACAACCCTAGGGCACGCAGTTCGAGACAGGAAAATTCAAAAAAATAAAAAAAAAAATAAAAAACTATGGTTTTTTGTTTTTCGGAAGGCGCAGCCAGTATATTATCATTACACGCCACCGGTGCGCAGCCCGGCGACCATCGCTGCCGGCGGTAACCCGCCCACGCACCGCCCGCGCGCCACCTGCCGCTTGCGCGCCGCCATCCGCCCGCCCGAAGCCCGTGCGCCGCCCGCGCGCCACCCCTGCACCGCCCCCGCGTCGCTGCCTCTGAGCTAGCCCCTGGTCGCCCAGCAGACCAGGGGCTTATTTTTTTTTAGCCCTTGAGGGCTATAAGGGCCTATCTGGGCTCTTTTGGAGCTGTTTTACAAAATCGGGCATAACTTGGGCGTCCGATCTCTGTTTTTCAAAAATGAATAGGCATTGGAAAGCTGGTTCCGAGCCCGATCTAATTGATGAGGTCTTTTTCTCTGATTTTTCCATTTTGTAGTGTTTTTTGCCAGTCAAAGTCAGAACAAATTTTTTGCATTCCAGGAGACGTAGAATGAGCATCCGACCTCCGTTTTTCGAAAAATTTATATTTTCGGAAAGCGTGTTCTGTGTACTTTCCAGAAATATGACTTTTTTTTTCCAGATTCTGCTCCATGCATATTTTATTCATTTTTTTGCTTTTCAGCACTTTGGTGGATATCGTGGTTGTTTCAGGTCTTGGGATCTCTTTTCTGAGTAGGATGTCTCTGCTTTGATTCTCGTTTCTATTTCCAGTCTTCTTATCATTGTAGCTTGTAATTATGTAAACGCACTGAGATAAAGTGCCATAATGCATTGTTTACTTGGAATCTTGCATATCAAGTGCCATGAGGGGGTTGATGTTTGCCTTTGTTTGCCATCTTCCTTTGTCAAGTGAGTGTTCCTTCCACGACATTCGCCTCATGATGCTATGTTTCAGCACCTTTGATGTTCTTGGTTCTTCGTCATGCAATTATTTTTGGCTGTCATTTTCAGTGTTCCTGTCCCTCTCCCACTTCCGCATTATGGGGAGGTTTATCCTGTTGGTTCTAATGCTTCCGTGGTTCGATTGATCAGCTCTTCAGGCTTTGGTTTCTCATGCCATCTGTATCTTCGATTTCAGTTGTTTTGCCTTATTTGCCTCCTGATTCGAGTAGTGTCATTTGAGGGCACTCATGCAGATTACAGTCTTCTCTACCTGGTCATGTTCTAGTTCAGTGGATGTTCTTTAGATCAGCAGTTATTCTTTGACAGAGTTTGCATGTTCTTCATGCTTCAGTGGTGTTCTTCCATCTCTTTTTGGAGTAGAGTTTTGTTCCCATGTGCTTTTCTCTATTTCTCCACTTTACAAAGATTTGGTTGTAATTGGGTACCTGATCAGGCCTTGTTGCTGGGACCCAAGTTTACTTTCTTGCATTGTAGTTACCTTTGCTTTCTTGCACATGTTTGTAACTGCACTTTTGCTCATCTTAAGGGGGGGTGTTAGAGTAAAGGTTTTAATTTAATCATGTTGATTAAATTACCTTTATTCCTCTCTTAAGATTTCACTTTAGTTTGCATTTGTGACATTTAATAATTATATTAATTATTAAATGTCTACCTATTAGGGTTTCTTTTAGGGTTGCACAATATCCTTTTATAAGGATTCATCATTGTAATTTATCTCTCTCTTGGATGAATACATTTTTCAGCTTTCAGAGCACCCTTGCTTGTTTGTCTCCATCTCTTCTTTCTGTGACATGTTATTTGCATGCAGGGGATCTTCGGGGTCTGTGAAGTTGGCTTTCTCAACTTCTACATATGTCTATTGTCATAGGGGATGTGAAAGTGGGGAGGATTGCTAGAGGGGGCATGAAATCCATTTCTTGCAAAGAAAAGTCATGCATGGTGTAGCCTTTGCGTCATGTCAATATCTGGGTGGTAGAGGGTTCTGAGACAGAGCCCGCAGAGAAACAAAAAAGGGACATGCCTGGGTAGGAAGTGGTAGAAATCCATCCATGTAGTTGCATGGAAGTTGCGACCCCTCCCCAACATGTTATGTTTCCCCCCTAACTTCACCTCCCACTGCCTCTGATCTTGGGCATGAGGGTTGAGTTCCCCCTCTAGCTTGAGGGGTGACTTCACCTCTTTTTCTGGGATCCTGTTTCCCTTTCTAAGGGAGGGAAATGCTCTATGGGACAAAAAATGCAAGATCTCACATGCCATCCGAATTTGTCAAGGCGATAACAACATGACTCAAACGGTTTTGCTTCTACCAATCTTCGGTTCAAAAATAATGATTCACAGGTACCAACACAAAGACATGTGGATTTTTTAAAACATAATTGTACATAGCTTTTAGGGCTAATTATCAAGAAATGAATCTTCCGTTGACAAGTGTCTAATGGTCTGAAGCTTGCCACTCCCTTGTTTTCTATAAAAGGGAATTCAAGGCCATTAGTTTGGGTCCAAAATTTTCTGAGAAAGATCTCTGTAAGATAGATCTTTTCTACAGGTTTAGGCCCAAAATAGTTCTAGAGAGTCATAGAAAATAACTGGGACTATAATGTTATTTTGTAGGGCAAAATTGTAATAAAATAGTTGCAGTTTCCCCTTTTCAAATGGGTCACTTTGTATTTGAAATTGTTGGCCCTATCATCTGATAAAAGATAGCTCATAATATTAATAGAAATATAGTTTCCGAATCTTTACTCTCCTATGTGTGATTTTATCTTCTTTTAAGCAAATGGGATCAAGGGTTTCTTTTGTTTATTGCATTGTTGTGATGTATGTACTCTTTTATTCAATGCTTTAATCCAAGGGGTTAATTACAAAAGCTTGAATAAGATTACAAAGAAAATAAGGCTCACCATGGGATTTGCTAAGTAGTTTAGATATAGGATCATAAGCAAAATAATACTGTAAGGCAGTATTATTCAAGGCAAGACCAGCTATTAGATGAAGTTGTATACACCTTAAAATGGTCTGAAGATAATTAATTGAATAAACAATTATTTAATTAATCTCTCCTTCCCAATTTAATCAAATTCACTAAGCAATTTGATTAAATTTCCCCTTTCATCTACTTATTAATAAATCTAAGGATTTATTAAATAGGTTCATTTCACCCCTTTAATTAATTAATTCAAATTAATTAATTCCCTCATCCAAAATCATTTCTTCTAAATCCCCAAATTAATTAAAACAAATCAAATTCATGAGTTGTTGAGATTAATTAGCCTTTTCATATTATTTAAATTTTTAAATTCAAATTCTCCTAACTTCTACCACTCCTAAACCTAACCATTCCTAAACCTAACCCATTCTACCTACCACCATGTCCCCTTTCATCCAACATCTTCTAGAACCTTTGTGACACTTGTCACTAAGTGTTCCCTTTCATCTAAACTCCTTCTAGAAGCCTCTTGACACTTGTCACCATAGAGATGACAGATGTTCCCTTTAATCCAACCCCCTTTGCCATCCTCCTCCAATTTAACCATTGATATCTTTAGATCAATCTTGACCATTGATTCTTGCCACCTCACCCCTAGCCTTGGAAAATCCTATAAATAGACCTCATTTTGGAGCTCAAAGGGTCCCAATTTCATATCATTGCATCCCATCTCATTCTCATCTTATGCATTGTTATTATAGGCATCTAGCTTACAATTTATCAGTTTTAGCAATGTTATCATGCTCAATTTTAGCTTAAATCTTAACTTAATCATGCTAGATCAATCATTCATGTAGCTTAATCATGCTATTCTTGCTAAGATCATGCATTTCCATCTTTCAAATCCTCCATCTAAGTGTAGTCAAGTCACTGGAATATGTATAATCAGATGTGAGAGCATTTTTCATACTCGCATTTACTAGGAGGCAATAAGTCGATTAGCTATGGTTTTGTCTTTCTTTGATTTAAATCTTCTAACCATGCTTGTAATGATTTATTGAGTGCATTGTGGTTGCAGGTACAGGTACACTTCACAGAGCACGACATAAGTTTTATTGGATTTTTAGCAACATCTTTCATCGACTTTGTAGCCCAAATGAATAAGGCATTGGTATTAGCTAACAAATCTCATTAGGTTATTAGTTTTTTGGTTTTATCTTCTTCATGATCTCTTAGAACGAATCTTATAAACAATCAAAACAATCATTTGCTAAGATTTATTTATTTTCTGAAAAGTAGTCTCATCATCTCTCATACTCCAAGTTAAGGTTGAGGATCACTGAAGGACTTGCCATCCTTGAGCATTCTCCCTTTCTGTTGAGTTTTATTAATGAGATAATCTGCTTTGTTTTCAGGAAGTTCCCTGAGTATCCTTGTAGAGAGCAGGAAAATTCTTACTGAAGGGATCACCCTCCCTGGTTCTATAGAGCCTAAAGTGCAGGAGGACCCTTTGTCCTTGTTATTGTTGGTCCAAGCCTGACATATATTGATAGTTGGAAGTGGCTCTCCATAGATATTTGGAGGAAATCAACTTGGTCTCTTCCCTGCAAGCAGTGTAAACCCGTCGTCCGTTTTTAGGAACCAACAATCTCCACCCTCTTCTTCTTGCTCTCCCTCTCACCCCTCTATTCTCTCTCCCTCTACCCCCCTCTTCTCTCTCTCTCTCTCATCCCATTTATCTCTCTCTCCCTATCTATGTCTCCCCTATTTCTCTCTCCCTCTCTATTTGTCTATCTTTACTTCTCTCTATTTCTCCCTCTTTATTTATTTCTCTATCTCCCTCTCCCCCTCTCTCTATATCTCCTTATATATCTCTCTCTCTCTCTCTCTCTCTCTCTCTCTCTATTTCTCTTCCTCCCAATCTCTAGTCACGTCTCTTCTCTATCCATCCATCTTTCTCCCTTTCCCTCTTCCTATACCTCTATATGTATATCGAGCTTTTCCTTTCTATTTCTATCTCTCCATATTTATTTTTCCATCTCTCCCTCTATATATATCTCATTATTTCTTCATCTGTCTCTACCCCTCGCTCCCCCCTTCTCTCTCTCTCTCTCTATACATATATATATATGCATCCCTCTCCAGCTCCTTCTCCATCTGCATATATATATATATATATATATATATATATATATATATATATATCTGCACCTCCATCTCCATCTCTATCTTCCTCTCTATCTCCACCTCCCATCTCAATCTCCTTATCCCTCTACCTAACTCTTCCTCCTCCTCCTCTCTCTCTCTCTCTCTCTCTCTCTCTCTCTCTCTCTGTGCCCCCTCCCCATATTGCAAACATAACATGAGCCTGTTAGAAATGGAGCCTAATTATCTTCTTGATTCAAAAGTTTTGTTTTAGTTGTGTTTGGATCCTTGTAAGTGGATGAATACTTGATTTGAATTTATCACTTCTCCAATGAGACCTTTGTTGCACAATCAACATCATTTGCTAAATTACCCACTGATTGACATCATATACTACACAACTGTATACAAAAAATAGACCAAAACTTTTCCTAATTGACCTTCCAGACTCTTCGACATACAAGGTGCAATTGCTAGTAAATACACTTTATGTATATTGCCATCTAATTCTTCTTCGAATACACCTCATACTCCATATCTATCTATTAAATGCATATGAAATATGTTATTTATTGTCATTCAATGCAACACATGATATGTATTCTTGATAAATACAAAATACTTGCATAAGTTACATTTAATATGATATAAATTACAAATTTAGACTTAAAATGACATGCAATCAACATCCATACATCAAAGTAGGGATTACTACTAACATAAATAGATATCCACAACAAATCTATTAAAATAGCTCGAGACTTAAATAATAATTTCAACAAACATCTAAAAATATCCTCACACATCTCTTAAGATTCCTTAGGCTTTAGGAGGGACAATTATTGTACGTAATCTATTTGGTACAACAGTCAACACAAATAGTTAAAAAAATGAATTTCTAGGGCACAATTTTCCAATCACCGAGCTGTGACCTTTTTGCATGTGATAAATATTATGTCCTCACGAATAAAAAGCATATGCAATTATCATTAACAATTAACAATTACAGTAATTTCCCAAACCCTACAAGCACACGCAATCCCGCTTTCTGTTAGGACGACAGTGAAAAGACCAATTTTTTTTTAGAAAGTCTAGTTATTCTGATTTATCGATCTTGTGTTTGGACGACAGTGAAAAGAACATTTTTTTAGAAAGTCTGGTTATTCTGATTAGTCGAATAACCAGCCAGCGGATCCCACGTAAAATGCGAGAGCTGCCCAGATCCTGACAACGTCAGACTGAGTGGCTCCACCAATCTTGGCCGTATTTGGAGCTGCCCAATTATAGTGGGTTGCGAGGAGGAGACAGGCCTGCCCGCTGCCCATGTTCAGTTGCAGTGAAAAAAACAAACAGACCTTAAGAGAAATCTTATCAAACAAGTGTGCAAAATTCACTCACTTTGGAGGTGGGAAGACGTTTTAAAACCATGCGTTAAACATTTTGCAGCTGCCTCGTGAATCCATTGGCACAGAAAATGGTGAAGTTCAGAGAAAAACAAAGAAAAAAGCAAAAACGATTGTAAGATTCATCATCAGACTCGTCGGCTTTGTCTTCTAGTGATAGAAACTTCAATGGAAATTTGGGTTTGGGCTGCCATGTTACGATGTGGGTCGAGGAGAATGAGCTCGTTTTTCTGCTGGATTGTGGGATTTGAGTGCATGAGCAATTACTGTGGATGACAAAAGCTCTGCTTCTTATAAACATTTGAAAATTATATCATTTTTCTGGTTTCACTAAGTCAACTTAGATAGCTCATGTAATTCTAGGATTGGTGGAAGACGATCTCATTGACAAATTTCCTACCGGGCTTATTTTGTTTGCGAAGATGGATGGAGAAGGTAGGGATGAGATCATACAGCCGCTGTTAAGAACAGAGTCGAGGTGGGTTGATGGCAGTGAAGTGCAGGAAGAGTGGCTTCTTGAAGATGAAGCCAGTAGTAGTAGTACTAGTAGAGGGGATAATCTCACTAGGCGCAAGCTCATTAAGAGGGCTAAAAGAGTGGATTCCTTTGATGTGGAGGCCATGGATATTGCTGGTGCTCATGCTCACCATGATAAGGTATTAGAGTTTCCTTATAACTTGTAATTGCAATCTAAATCTCAATACGTTTAATCTTGGTTAGCAAATATTGGGTGAGGTTAGGGCCACTTTTGTTGCAATCTAAAAATCAATCTGTTTTTTTTAACTTGATAAAAATTGGGCAAGGTTATTTGTCATTTTTAGTGCAGTCATAGGCTATGTTTAGATTACATGGCAACATTGCCAATGCATTCTATAACCATTAAGCTAAAATCTCGCCATAGGTAAGTTAAAGTTGTGCTTTGTTTTATTGTGATGCTGTGAGATTTGAACTTGGCTCATGCTCTTGTAATTGCCCCCATTCATATCATCCTTACATCAGATCCCTTTTACTCCAAATCTCAGTACAATCGTAGTCTTTATGTAGATAAGTCTGTGTGTCTGTTACAAAGATTCCCGTCAGATTAAGCAGTCATGGTAACACACTTTCTTTTCAGTCATATACTGGATAACTACTATGATATTTCTACTACAATTTAGAAGATGAAATCCTAATCAAATCAAATAAGACTAGGTACAACCGCTGAAACATTTACAATCACAATGTTACTTAGTATAGAAAAAGTTCCTTAGATAGGTGCATTTGCAAGATTCTGTTTACTCCTATTTTGGTTAGGAGATTGAAACCCTAGGTGTACGAAAATTTGAACAATATATAATGTTATGTTAGGTGAAAAATTCTCCCCGTTTCCATATGGGAATGCCCATAGATAGATGGGTAGATAGAAATGTATCCACGTGTGCAAAGATTTTGGCATAAAATCTTGCCAGATCGTGAAGAAACTTTAGGGTGTAGATTAATACCAAATGATAAATTGTCTAGCAAACCATGGTTTAGTGGTAATAGGTGTGTTTACCACGATAATGACCCATGTTTCTGTAGGGCAAAGAAAACATCTTCAAAAGAATACATTTACAATTGAGCTAAAAATACTAAATAACCCATGAAGTTTTCCTTACTTCTGGAAAAAGTAGAGTGATACTATTTACAGGAAAGTGTCTAATGGATTCTATATATTAGTATACTGTACATGTCTGTACTTGAAGTATATAAATTAGATATATGTGCATTATGATGTTGAAAATTAGCCCATGAATCTATGGGAATTGTTGAGATTTTTTAAATTTAGAGCTTGTAGCTGTAATCAGCATTAATAAAGTAATTTTCTATCATATTTATAGCTTTTCAGGAATATTACTCTTGTTCAAAACTCATACTTTCATTTTTTTTTTATATAGTTTTAACCACTTCCGTCGTCAGGGGCTTATAATATACCAACAAATGAGAAAGTAACGGCTATATTGCATGCCAAAGTCTCACTGTTTGTTCCCATAATATTCAAATTTCCTTTTTTATGAAATTTCTTATGAATTAGCTATTTTGGCAATTGATAGTGGCTGACAAAATTTCACCTTAGATAACCATTACAGAATTGTATTGTTATGGTCATAGGATTTGGGCAACAAATTGGCAGCTAAGGGCTATTTTCATGGTCAAAGTTTACCCTGGTGTGACTGGTGCTCTTAATCTGCATTTCAGTTCTTTGTAGGACATGTAAAGGAAATTGAGGCCGCATTGCAGAATTATGCACCTATATTTTGCTTCTTATCCAATCTCTAGAAAGCAGTGGTCCACAAGGATGCGTTCCTGGGGTTCTGGAATCTGGATCATGTCCTGGATGTTCAGGACGTTTTGTGGATGGAGGGACAAGGACAGCCCACTTTTGTGATGCTTTTGGGGATGCCCTGGAGTCCTAGAGATGCCAGGGTGTCCCCACTGACGTTCACTTAAAAACAGTCAAAAAATATTCAAAATGGTCTTAAAATAAATATGTTTTTATATATTAAAAAACATTTATAAAAATATTAATGAAAGTAGTAAAAAATAAATGTAATTTTTAGAGATTTTTTTTAAGTGTCCTCCTGCTGCCCCCGTTATCTGGGCAAATTTTTGTCATGCCCAAAGCTATATCCTCCCATCCCCCTGCCCCTTAAACTTGGAGAAACATTGCCACAAACAAACTGCATCCCAAAGTTTTCATGTCATAAGCACACATTAAATAAAACTAGTAATCAACTTTGAATGACAAGTATTGGGTTTTCTTTTCATTGTCAAGGTATGACAAGTTTAAAGTTAAACTCAATTTCAAGGGTAGAATAGTTGGAGATGCAATTCTGCTTATGTGCTTTAATATTTCAATTGAGACAGGAATTCATAGCGCAAGTGTATTAAAAAGACAGACTTGAACATAAATTTGCAAGTGCAACCCACTCATTTTATTGCCTTGACCTTTTAGGTATACATAATTTGAGTTTGAGGTATAGGGTATTGGCATTGAAATTTAGTGCTCATAGACAGTATTATTTGGTTCTTTTGAAATTTAATCTTATAATAAAAACTGCCCCTCATGCAAGCTATAAGCAAAAGTTGCATCAAATAATATCGAGCGTGCTTGACATACACACATTAATTGAAATTTTGAAACTTATAAAAGACACATGTGAATTGGAGAGATCTCTTGGTCAAATTATTTCATAGACCAAGAGGAGAAAACTATTTCTGCAAAAATATTAGAAATGGTAGGACCTATTTTCAAAATCAAAGGAAGAAAGAGAGACTTGTCATTGTAAACTAATTAAAAGTTCTGTGTTCTTGACTGCCATACACTTCCATTTTTTTAGCGAAGTTAATTATCCTTTTCCTCAATTTCTACATACAAATTCTTGCATAGAAGGATTTATGTTGATAGTTCTCTCTTGAACCTACTAATTAAAAGTTCTGTGTTCTTGACTGCTTTAGACTTACATTTTTTTAGCAAAATTATTTATCTTTATCTTCAATTCCTATATACACCTTCTTGAATAAAAGGATTTATGTTGAAAGATCTCTCTTGAACCTGTAGACCAAAGTACATATGTAAACTCAAATACAAGAAATTAAATAGGAATAACTGAAGCAATCTTGCACACTGAAGCAAGATCAGACCATCATTTTTAATTGCAAAGGATTAATGTTCTCTCATATCAGCTTCAAGTATGTAAAGAACTTTTCCTTGCCACAACAAATGTTTGCTCACCACTTTCATACCTCTGTAAAATGATGCATTCATTAAATATGGAGAGATGAGCTGTAACTTGCATAGCTGAATTACAGGAAATTTCAATAGGACGCACCCTCTATCTGGCATTCCAAACACTGGGAGTTGTCTATGGTGATTTGGGGACAAGCCCTTTATATGTTTTCAGCAGTGTATTCAAACAGGTGCCCATCAGTGAACCAGACGACGTATTGGGAGCATTGTCTCTAGTAATGTACACTATAGCTTTGGTTCCTTTGACAAAATATGTATTCATTGTGCTCAAAGCCAACAATAATGGTGAAGGTAAAGAGTTGAATATATTTATGTTAACGCTTGGCCAAAATTTCTCAAACTAAATGTTTAGAATCAATGATTAAGGCATCAGTGAGCTGTAAAGAATCTGGGATTGAATCTAAAACCTAGTATGGTACTGCTGCAGGGGGCACATTTTCCTTGTACTCTTTGATTTCCAGGTATGCAAATGTGAGTATGCTCCCTAACCGTCAACCATCGGATGAAAAGATATCTAGTTTTAGGCTCAAGTTGCCCTCCCCAGAGATGGACAGAGCATTACGAATCAAGGATCTCATGGAGAGAAGTTCCACATTGAAAACCCTACTGTTACTCTTGGTTCTGATGGGCACTTCCATGGTAATTGGGGATGGCATACTTACACCTGCAATTTCAGGTCTAATGTTTTTTTTCCCTTCTAAATTTGCTTTTCACCTTACTGTTCTCGATTGTCGTGATTTAACTTTTTTAGAAGAATGTACTTTCTTCCCAAGTGTGTTCATTTACAGCTTCAGATGTGATTCTCATATTCAAACTTTGTTCTTGTGGCAGTGATGTCTGCAGTGAGTGGTCTGCAAGATAAATTTTCTAGTTTTAATCAAGGTAACTCTATACCGTTTTTCTTTGAATGTTAACCATTCTTTTCAATTCCTATTTTAGGGGTGTCGTGGGGTATCAACAAGAAGACATAACATTTGTCTCCTACATATTTAAACAAATAACAAACAGTTAAATTGTCCGTTATTGTTTGGCATTTCTTTTTGCAGATGAAGTGGTCATTACAGCAATCGTATTTCTGGTGATCTTGTTCAGCATACAACAGTTTGGCACAGCGAAAGTAGGCTTGACATTTGCTCCTGCACTCTCCCTTTGGTTTTTCTCTCTTGGCGCTATTGGACTTTATAATATTATTTCTCATGATGTGACTGTCCTGAGGGCTTTCAATCCAATTTATATCTATTACTTTTTCAAGAGGAACACTGTCAAGGCATGGTTGTCACTAGGAGGATGCGTGTTGTGCATAACAGGTAATACAAACAACTTGTTCATCATCCAATTAATTATTTTGTGCACTTACTAGAAAACTAATTTCAGAGAGCTAGACCTTCTACACCATCAAGGACTATGAAATTATAGATGTGTGGAACTTTGAAGGAATGAATGAGTTGATATTTCTTTGACAAGATATGGATTATTGTTAACCTTTGTCCTGGAGCAACTTGACTGAATCCTTGGATAGAGAATACACCTGGTAAACAATGCTTGATTTTGTATCAAAATAATTTTCTGTGGGCATATATTTCGAAAGGAAATTTCCAGCACATACTTTTCAAGGTCCCATGAGTTTACCAAATTAAGAAAAGAAGAATGCTCAAACTGAAAGTTTAGGTTATTAATCTAAGTTACCGGTACTTCAGGTTTTGCCCCCAAATCTGGATACGATACGTATCGGATTCGGATTCGCCCTGGAATCCCTGTGGATTCGGACAGGATACTGATTTTTGCCTCCTGAAACGCATCCGTTTTTGGAGTCAAGATTCCAGACGCATCCGGTGTAGACGTGACGATTCCATAGGGTTTTTTTGATGAATCCGCATCGGTCACAAATTTCGAGGGTTTTTTTACGGGTCGAATCATGTCTTTTCACGTTTTAAACCTAAAGCAAAGCTAAAATAAAAAAACGCGAAACCATTATTCCACGCAAAACAGTGAAAGGAAAATCGAAAAACGCAGGTGAGAGAGGAGGCGCGACGACAGAGGTGAGAGGAGGCACTAGGGCAGGAGGCGTGACGGCACAGAGGCGCGACGACGACACAGAGGCGCGACGCCACAAAGGCACGACGGAGGCGCGAGGACGGCACATAGAGGCGAGACGGGAGGTGCCAGGCAGGAGGGCGACGGCCGACGACCAGCGCCCATTCTTTCCGGCGCATATCCTCCATTTTTTTGGGCTTCCCTGCTGCAGGTTTTAAATTTTTAATTTTTTTAAAGTTTGTTAAAATAATTATCATAGTTTGTTAAAAAATTAAATTTTATTATAGTTTTAAAAAAAATTTATTAGTTTGTTAAATTTTATTATAGTTTATTTAATAGTTTATATAAAATTAAATTTAATAATTTATTTAAAATGAAAGTAATTAAATTTTAATTTTTAATTACAAAATTTATTATAGACTATAGTTTGTTTAATAATTTGTTAAATTGTTTGTAAAATTAAATTTAATAATTTATTTAAAATGAAAGTAATTAAATTTTAATTTTTAATTACACAAATTATTATAGACTATAGTTTGTTTAATAGTTTGTTAAATTGTTTGTTTACTATTAAACAAACTATAGTCTATAATAATTTGTGTAATTAAAAATTAAAATTTAATTACTTTCATTTTAAATAAATTATTAAATTTAATTTTATATATTTAACATTTAGAATCTATTGTTTACTATTAATTTATTAAATATTAATAATTATTTTTTAATTTGTTGTAGAAATCATAATGGCAACGACTACTAGCTCTACTCCTCAACGGACTTTCAAAACTGACCCAAATTCACCTTTATGGAAATATGTCAAAATAATAGACCAAGTAAAAGGTGGTGGAACATTTTTATGGATATGCAACTTCTGTAGTACGAAAAAAACTAGCTCCTACAGTCGTGTCAAAGCCCATTTTTGTGCCATTCCCCAACAAGGAATCAAACCATGTCTAGGAAAGAATGGAAATGGGATGTCACCTCAAGAAATAGCAGGATATATTAGAGAGCAAGAGGAAGCAGATGCAAGAGTTGGTCGTGCCTCAAACCATCCTTTGTTGACAAGAAGAGGAAGTAAATCAAAGAGGCCCCCTACTTCTCCATCTTATAGCAATTTTCCTGATATCGTGGTAGAGAGCCACCCATTCTTGGACCCAATTAGTGAAGAACCTGTTATTATGAAGAGAAGCAGGGGACCATTAGAGAGAGCATTTAAGAATGATGCTAGAGAGATTGCAGATCAATCCGTTGGAAGATGTCTATATGCAAACAGTTTGTCATTTAATGTGGTACGATCACCATATTGGCAGGATATGTTGAAAAAGGTAAATGAGGCTCCACAAGGGTACACAGGTTCAGGTTATGAGAAGGTGCGTAGCACCTTACTAGCAAAGGAGGTAAAAAACATAGACAATGCATTGGCTCCCATTAGAAATTCATGGAAACAAATAGGGGTGTCCATGCATTGTGAGGGACAGGTGAAGGATGCACAATTTATTGCTAACATCCTTATACAATGCATTCAGGATGTGGGACCTCAAAATGTTGTCCAAGTAATAACGGACAATGCAAAGAATTGTAGAGCTGCAGTTATGTTGATTGAGACACGGTTTGAACACATATTTTGGACACCTTGTGCTGTCCACTCTCTCAACCTCATGCTACAAAAGATAGGCAGGAAAATAGATTGGATCAAACAAATTTATGTTGAGGCTGAAGAGATCCAAATGTTCATCACAAACCATAACATGTCATAGGCCATTTTCAGATCATTTTCACAGTTGGAGTTGCTAAAAGTAATTGAAACACTTCAATTTTTAAAATCTACATTTCACTTTGATGGTTACTTAATTTTTATTTTTTTATCATGTCTTCTTTGTATTCTAATTTTTATTTTTAATTTTTGAATAGGTTGCCGAGACCCGATTTGCATCCAACACAATCGTCTTGAGGCGACTTGTGAAGGTGCGACAGCCACTTGCTAGCATGGTAATTAGTCAAAGTTGGTCCCTATGGAGGCAATCCAATACTGAAAGGGCAGCAAATGTAAAGTGCATGATCCTAGATGACACTTGGTGGGATCGAGTGGAATATCTTTTGAGTTTCACTGAGCCCATCATGAGTATGATCCGTTATACTGACATGGATCACCCATGTTTGGGAGAGGTATATGATGGCATTGACTCGATGATTGAGAAAATGAAAGCCATCATCAATGCAAAAGAGCAAGATCCCGAAGAAACTTTCTTCAAAGAGGTTCAATCAATTTGTGTTGAGTGGTGGAACAAAATGACCACCCCACTACATCTTCTTGCATTTGCATTGACTCCCAAATTTTATAGTGATGAAATGCTTGCTAAGCCATCAAGGGTACCATCATATAGAGATTCAGAAGTCAGTGAAGGGTGTAGGACAGCACTTACTAAACTCTTCCCAGATTTTGAAATGGAGGATTTAATGACAAGTGAGTTTGCTGATTTTGTAGCCTCCAATGGTCAAAGTGTTTCCGCTCTCCGTGACAAGTATAAAAAGGATTCTCATGCTTGGTGGTACCTCAATGGCCATACATCACCAAACCTTCAAACTCTTGCAATCAAAGTTTTATCGCAAGTAAGTTTCTTAATTTTTATTGCTCTCTAAATTTAGATTTTTTACTATTTTATAATTGTCACCCTCTCACTTTGTGTCAATTATTCAATAGGTTGCTAGTTCCTCTTCATCTGAGCGAAATTGGAGCACATACTCCTTTATCCACTCAGTGAAACGCAACCAACTGGCAGCAAGTAAGGCAGAAGAGCTCGTTTATGTGCATTCCAACTTGCGCCTTCTTACTCATAAACAAAATGAGTATAAGGATGGGAGCACAAAGTTTTGGGATGTAGATCCAGAGCGAACTGATTTGGATTTTTCAGCTGCCACACAATCTTTACTTTCTGGGGAGTCTGATAGCCAATGTGCTGCTAGTGCAAGTGGCAGTGAGGCTGCATGTGGTTCCAGTACTCTACCTACATCATCTAATGTCAATGATGATGTTGATCTTGATCTTCCTAGTGACCCATATGATGCTATTGCTGATTATTAGTTGTGTTATTTTATTGTTGAACGGTTGAGCCAGTGAACAATGAATTCGATATCTATCATAACATTCAAAGTTTGTAATTTTGTTATAGACTTATAGTTATATCAATATGAATCATATATGATAGTTCCAAGTTTTGTTTAGCATATAGATGATATGTGGGATTTTAAATTTAATTTTTGTTTCTACTTATTAGAGTGTATATATGTATATATTTATGATTTTTACATTTTTTTGTACGGACGTACCCATACGTACCCAGGCCCCCCCTAAAAAAATGCCGTACCAGCATACCGTACCCACGTACCCGTACCCGTACCGGCAACCTAGTTATTAATCATCTTTTTTTTTTGTAATTTACTATCAAGAAGATTTTAGGCTCTAAAATAGGTTGTAATTTTGATGCATACCCAGTGTATACTAAATATTAATTCCTGAATTATAACAGTACTATTGACACAGCCATGTTATGCAGTACGTAATTGCAAATTGCGTCTATCAGAATGATTTTTACAATCTTAATATTACAGCTTAGTGTGGGAACTTTTACAGCATGAAATCTCTATTGGATGAGGATCTGCCAATCCATCTTCAACAAGCACAATGTTTTGCTATGTTGATACGAAGGTGTGCAAATATATAGTGATTAATACATTTCAAATAGAATAGAGAAGCGAGGTAAACATAAATCTAGTCTTTAAATTTTTCAAAGACAACAATCAGCATCTTGCACATGATATACAAGTCATCACTCATTGAAAGTTCAAAAAGTTGTAGAATGGAGAAGATATCAGAGGTTATCTGTTTGCTTATATGCCTTTCTATCATTCTCCAATTTTGTTGTGCAACTAGGCACAACTTATCATTAGTTTTATAGTTTATCCCTAGTTCCTAATTTTTGTTCTCAATGTATTTATTTAATTCATTTTTTGTCTACATAGGATTGCTATAGGGTCATGTTGTGACGTTTTCACACATCACCCCATTATAAATGGGGATCCCTACTTTTTGCTTTCTGGGGTTTGCTTTCTAGGTTTTTAGGGTTTGTCTGTTAGCCTTTGCATGCTGAGTGTTGCCAGAGGGATCACTAGGATGGCAGGCTCTGCTTGAGCCAGGGTGAGTCCGGGGGCCCTAGAGTTAGGGTTTCTTTGAGAGTCTTCCTTAGGGCTTGGTTTTGCTCTTGTTGATAATTGTGTCTTGCTTGGTGAGCGAGTATCATCCTTGAAGGTCTGAGTTAGGTCGAGTTGGTGAGTGATGAAGTCTGGAATGTCATCTTGATCTTCAAATGCCCTGAAATTTGGCTGTTTGGAATGTCTTCTTGATTCTAAAATTTGACTGTCTGGAAAACTGAAGAATCCTCCAAAAACTAGATTTTGCATTATAACTCCTGGAGGTCTGAAACCACTCTCAAACATCCTGACAGTATATATGGAATATAACTTAAAGTATAAGTCACTTAAATGTTATATTCCATAAAATGATCCTGATGGAGAGACCAAAATGTCAAATTTCGCTCCTGACCCTTCCAAAGGTTCCAAAGCAAAATTCTCCATAAGACATTCTACTTTGAGCAAAACCTAGAACTAACGCATTCCCAGGCTTGAATGAAGGTAAAAACGCTTGTTTGAATGAGGAAATGTGAAAATGAAGTTAGGATTTGAGCCCAAGGATGATTTTCGCTCCTGACCCTTCCAAAGGGTCCAGAGCGAAATTCATTTTTCTCCACTTTGCTCTTTGATATGACCAAGTTTGTTGACTTCTGGGGCGTGATGGGAAGGTTTTGATGCACATTTGTCTTTGAGGGGAGATTTGAGGTGACAAAATGATGGAAATTAGCCTAAAGTAGGAATTTCGCTCCTGACCCTTTTGAAGGGTCCAGAGCGAAAAACCCTAAAACCATCCTTTTCTCCAAAATTTGTGTGAAGTCAGGCCTAGGCCAAGGTGAGAGAAGCTTTTAGGATTGCCATTGAATGATTTTTGACCACCAAAAATGTGAATTTTAGGCTAGGACAAGGATTTCGCTCCTGACCCTTCCAAAGGGTCTAGGGCAAAATCCTAGATAGGTCCTATCCCTGGCCTTGATTTTGAGCAAATTTTCCCTTTCAGGCCTTTTGGGGATCAAGCAAATGTTGTCAAAATTGAGAGATGGATCCAAATGAGGGAATCAAGGGGAGACAGTGAGAAGAGTGGAATTGGGTGAGGGAAGACAAGCTAGGAATGAATTTCGCTCCTGACCCTTCCAAAGGGTCCAGAGCGAAAATCCTAAAACCCATCATTTTCTCCAAAATTTGTGCCAAGTCATGCCTAGACCAAGGTGAGGGATGCCCTTGAGATTGCCCTTGAATGGATTGTTGTCTCCAAAAATGATGATTTTGGGCTAGAGGAAGAAATTCGCTCCTGACCCTTCCAAAGGGTCCAGGGCGAAATTGTGCAAAACCTATCTTTTCCTTCAATTTTATGCCCAGTCTAGTGTGGATCAAGATTAAAGGTGTCCTTAGGCATGTCCTTGAATTGCCAAGAGTCATCAAATATGGAGAGATGAGCTCAAAACAAGATTTTCGCTCCCGACCCTTCCAAAGGGTCCAGAGCAAAAACCCTAAAAACCACCTTTTTCTCCAAGATTTGAGTGAAGTCAGGCCTAGACTAGAGTGAAAGAAGCTATTTGGAATTCCTTGGAAAGATTTTTGACCACCAAAGATGCAAATTTTGAGCTAAAATTGGAATTTCGCTCCTGACCCTTCCAAAGGGTCCAGAGCGAAATTTTGGATAGGTCTTATCCTTGGCTAGGTTTTTGAGCGAATTTGACTTTTTAGGCCTTGTGAAGATCAAACAAATGTTGCCAAGTTGGCAAGTGGATTCAATGTGAGGGAGTCCAGATGAAGTGAAGTGAAGAAAGTGAAATTGGGTGTGAATAGGCAAGCAAAAAGTGAATTTCGCTCCTGACCCTTCCAAAGGGTCCAAAGCGAAATTCATCAAAATCACTATTTCCCCTTTGTGTCGAGACAAGATTTTGATTCCTACGGCATGAAAAGACTGGAGGGAGGTTATTCAAGCCTTGCAAGATGAGTTGAAGTGAAGGAAAACAAGCAAAGAGAGAAATTTGCTCATGACCCTTCGAAAGGGTCCAGGGTGAAATTCTCCAAATCAACCATTTTCCCCTTGAGTGAAGTTCAAACGTTGATACCTATGGCATGGTTGAGGCTGGAGTGAGATATTCTTGCCTTGTAGGGTGAATTGAGGTAAAGGAAGTGTAAAATGAAGCCTAAAGAAGGAATTTCGCTCCTAACCCTTCCAAAGGGTCCAGAGAGAAATTCCCAATTTCACTTGAAATTGCTCATGATGAAGACCACGAGATGGATTCCCAGACCTTGGTGGGGAAAAGCCTAGTGTATGCTTGCCTTGGAAGATATTTTGGAGTAGAGGCATGATAGATTTTGTCTTAAAATGTAAAATTCGCTCCTGACCCTTCCAAAGGGTCCAGGGCGAAATTCATATAGGGCCTGTCCCTGGAGAGAATCTTTAGCAAGCTTCATTTTAATATCTTCTTGTTGATGATTTAAGGTGGAAAATGCTATGTTGAAATGAATTTGTTATATGACCTTAATCACCTTTTGGTTTATTTTGCAGATGGAGAAAACTAGGCCAGGGCAAGGACGACCTCCTCCAGTCTAGCATTATCAAGGACGACCTCCTCCAGTCCAGCATCATCAAGGACGACCTCTTCTAGTCCATCATCATCAAGGACATTCCACGTACAAAAAGGGAGGATTCAAGGCGCTTTGAAGCGTTGGAAGACTCAATGAGTTCAAGGAATTGCCAGCTACCTCCAGAACCTTCACTTCGCCACACTAAGGAACCACAAGATGACAAAGGAAGGCGATGCTAGCATTTCAAGGAAAGGTACACCATCCATCCAGCACATCAAAGACAAAGGAGGTCAAAGCAAGGGTCCATTGAAGAAGCAAATAGTTTCAGAAGAGTTAATTAAGGTTAGCTTCTCAGCATCATCAAATTGAACATCAACCAAGTTACAAGTGTTAGACAGGGTGGCATCCTAGTCATCACTCCTCTAGTCGGATTGGTCCACCTCAGCATGACCAGATTCAATGCACCTAATTTACTAGAGGCGGCACAAACTTCGATGTACCTACCCCGGCTTCTTATTGGTCCTCACCCTTGGAATGTAATTTTCTCATTGGCTAGAGGAAGTTTGTTGTAACAAACCCTAATTAGGGTTTTTATCTTGTAATCCTAGCCATTGATTCTAAATCAATCAGAGCCGTCTGTTTGTAAAAGGCTCCCTATATAAAGCCTTGGCTCATCATTTGTAAAGGTTAATAGTTAGTTCATAGAGGTTAGAATAGCTAATAGTGAATAGTCAGAGAGTAGGAAATAGTTAGAGTAGAATAGAAAGAGAAGGCAAAGATTGTTGCCAAGATATTGTTGTAAAAGATTTGTAAACTTCATTGAAGAAATGGTGAATTCTATGGGTCGATTCAACAATTTGCATGGTCTCTATACTTCTCAAATTTGATTTCATGTTATTAGATGAGTGGAAGAAACGTGTATGATCGATGGTGAAATTCGCATATCCATACTACTAGCAGTTTGTTGATTGCAAACTTGCCTTGTGTAGTCAACTAGAATCATTCAGCTTAAGCTTAACTTGAATTGTCGCTTCTTCATTGATATGCATCAGCTTGATGGTGTCCATGCCTATAGTGATGATCTGAACATCATAAAGCTTTCCTCAGAAGATCGCACTAATCTTGTGGAGATGGTCCTGGGATGTCAAAGCAAGACTTAGTTAGAATTTCATCAAAGGCCATTCTTTGCTCCTACACTCTTTGTGTTAGAATTAGATCCTTCCCTCGCCCTTATCCTTTTTTCCTTTTTTAAAATCTAGGCCAGTGAAATCTTGCATTCCAGTAATATTCAAAGCAAATCGGACGTTTAGGTCGTCAAATGTAAGTCCCCTTGTGATTCCAGCAAAATCACATCGTACCGCAAAGAGCTAATCCACGATTAGAGATCCTACATAACAGAACCTTGAAGCTTCTCCGATTGATCCTTCTGCGATACCTTCAGCATTCGGGAGTTTTATTCAAGAGAGGATAAGGTACCTTTAGGTATTTTATTTTGTGTTTGGTCGTGTACAAAAGACACATCAACAGGTCAATAGTGGGTTAAGCAAGTTTAATTTCCTTTTGAGTATGTATGTCTGGGCTTCAAAATGGCCATACTTCGTACATATTTATGAGTCTCCATCCCCATTTTGTACTTGGACTTACCTTAAAAACCATATATATTATATATAAAACGGAATTACAAATAATCAGAAAGAATCTCAATGACCAAAGAGCAAATAAGGACCTCAAATTACCCTTTCACTGTGACCAAAAGGAGGAGTAATTGTCTGATACAGACAGAAAAAAACAACATAGAACCGTGTGTTGAAAGAAGCCTACTTTTCCTGCAGGAATGTCACAACCCAACTTCTTTCAATTTTAATTATTATTGATTTTTAATATATAAACCTATTCATTTATTTTTCATTTTATTTTTATTTGCCATTTTATTATGCCTCAATTCAATATTGGAAGCTAATTCATTTGAAAACAAATTTTACCATTACCATGTATGCACTATGAAACAATTGCTACATTTCTTATATGTCAACTTACTTAGATATGGATATTGTCATTTAATTTCATTCTTCATATTCACATGTTAGAAAAATGAATAATACACTTACAATGAATATGTATAAATATGACTACATTGACATACACATTCAACAAGTGTATATACATATTTGTATGTACGCACATGAGCACGCACTTACAAATATATGTGGCGGTATAGGCACACTTGTACATATTATCATAAGAGCATTATGATACATATTTTATCAAAACACTAATTCCACTAAGAGGTCAATGTGTTTAAAAATGAAGGCATACTTGTATTGCAGCATTGTGTATTCATATCAAATGTTCATTTCTTAAATTCCAATGATACGTTCGTGCTATGTTTAATAAGCAATGAATTGAGTTGACTTACACATACCACGGCTGGAAAGGCTGATTTCCATGAAGGCAAAATATGCATTTTATTATAACATTTGAAACATAGCATTAAGCATCGATGTAATACATTAATGCCCAATTTTTGAGTGCTTAAACAATACTGAGTTTTTATGCAGGCTAGGCAGCCACCCCCTACCATTTCACAGCTGTAGCTAGCTGTTACACATGCAAAATCAGAAATAGATATGGTGTGATACCTCCATTTGGAAATCTACATATTCATCGATCGGTATCATTGTGAAGACTATGATAAAATAGTATTTTTCCTTCTTTGCAATGCTGCCAACATAGTATATGCTTGTAAATACAAACGCATGCATTGGGACAAACTTGCTGGGCACGACTCCATAATGCAGTCGCCTCCCAAAATTATGGAGCCAGCCAGCCTCCTTATCTTGCCATTATCATTCTATTTAGAAAGGAATTGGAGAATAGGGGTTGATGTGAGGAGAGACCTGAAAAAAATATCATAGTTATATTTTTATCAGAAAATTGTTACAGAGAGCTGGAACCCTCATATTTCCGCATTACAGAGTGTAAATATCATTGCCATAATTCATATAGATACTCAGAATCATTCTGTTTTACCAGCCATAGCATGGGATTGATGTGTTGATCGGTATTGCCACTTCTTTTCTAAATAAAAGGGAGCATCATATAGTTGGAGAAGCCGAGCCAGAACATAGTAAGAAGCAGCTTTAACCATTTTGATAACTGTCTTTGAGATCATGTAGGTCTTAATATTCTTTTATTTCTTGAATTAATCAAATGAGATAGCCGTTGATAGAGTTTATATTATTAAAAATCTGTTATTGATTAGAAGCAGTATTGTAATAGAATTTGAAACATAATCCTTCTTCTTCTCATGGATTTAAATATATGATAAATCCGAAATTAGATAAAAATTGAATAGCATAACATTATGAAATAGGAAATAGGATGAACAGTTAGGACCAAAATAAACCCTCTTATCTTTCTTTGCTTAATTTGAAAATTTAGAAGTTAGACAAACTCTCTTAGAATCCCATTTCACGTGAACCCGAAAACATAGTTAAATCTATTATAACTAGTAGCATAAAATTGAAAAGAAACTAAGAAGATTAGAGTAATATGCATAAACAATCTGAATTCTTGTTCGACTGTAAACTAAACAATTAATAACTGAAAATACAGTGAATCAGATATTCTTGAGAATGTATATGCATATGAAGTATATCTCATGTATGTATATTTTGATTATACATACATGCGATATACCTTCTCTTTATTTTTATTTGATTTTAAATGAATTTCTTTAAGTTATTTGCTATGTCTATCCACTGTCTAAAATCTGAATTCTTATCTTTACCAAATACAACAAAAACTTAGAAAGGATATCACATTTAGCCCATGATTATAAGACAAAGTAGTCAACTGTATTATGCAAATTATAACTGAATTTAAATCTGATTTCTTATCTTTATTTTACTTCTTTATTTAAGAACATATGCACATATGTATGTATATAATGATATATGTATATATTATATATATACATACATGTGTCATACCCTCTGGTCCATTAATTTTTAGGGATGGGGACAGCTAGGGGCAGTGGGATGTGTTTCCGGTATGGGGATACTTTTGGGCCATTCTTTTAGGGGACAGTAGGGGATGGCTATTAAAAGATAGAGAAGTTGTTAAAAATATAGCGAAATTTCAAAGATTCATATCATAACATTGTTAAAGCATTCATCATAGACATTGTTAAAGCATTTATCATAGACATTGTAGAAGCTTAATACATAACATTAGACTTGAATTGAGATTTCACATGAGCATTGACAAACAAATTTACAAAATTCAAATGCTTTCATTGTCAATGTGCATACATATTGTACAAGAATTATAACAAAATGCCAAAAGGCTCCAAGTTTTAACTATAAAATGACAAAAACATAGAAAATTTATGGCTGCCCCTAATCAGCAGATGCAATTGGTAGGTATGTATCAAAATCGGAGCTTGAGTTTGTGTCACTGTTAGCATAAGGGGCTCTCTTAAGCAATTGAACCCAAGTCCCCAAGTCCCCAAGTCCTTGAAACATTTGGGGGAGGGGATGGGGGTACCAAGGTAGGTGACGCATCCCCATGGAGCACAGGTCATACCTTCTTTTTAAGCAAAAAAATATTTTTGTTCTTAAAAGATGTCTGCATATGTTTTATCATGCTTACAAATGATCAAGTGGATTTAATGTGATATAATTGCATATGAACAACCATGAAGACAAAAGTATCAGAGAATGCATATGAACAGCCATGTAGACAAAAGCATCAGAGAATGCATATGAACAACCATGTAGACCAAATCAAGCTTTACTTATTTAATAAAAATGTATGTATATCTTGTGTGATAGAGATCAAGATAATAAATTGTTTAAAACAATAACAATTCCTTTGATTGGATCAAGATCAAATGGAAATAGGTGGAAAAGGTCTCTAGAATGAGGGTACTAAACTTATAATTTCAAACATTATATAGCAGGATCATTTAAATTGAATTATGGGTTGCTTAGATTAGAAAGCATGCTAGGACCAAGGCTTGAAATATGGAATATTTTATTATACAACCTTATTGCGTCTATGAAACAAAATAAGTTCATCTTGTATGAGTGTGATTTCATTATCACATTTTTGTTGTCATTAATTTGGTAATCATTAGAATGTATACACACACACACACACACATATATTCATTTACAATTATATATGTGTATATATTTATACATACATGTGATCTACCTTCTTATTTAAATATGTGCGTGATCTTGTTTATGGCTGAAATCTTCTTTATTCTATTTAATCTGCATACACATTGAGACATGAATGTTGTTGCCTTTACATTAGAAAAATAAATCATATACTCATGATAAATAAGATCTAGTTGCATGGAGTAATATCAATAACTTATGCTATCATTTCAAGAATTTTAGTGGGGAAATGATGTATTAGTTTCATAATGGCATTCATAAGTAATGTATTAGTTTCATAATGACATTTATATATAATGTATTAGTTTCATAATGGCGATTGCATACATGTAAGAAGATGAATAGACGTATGTTCTTGAATACTCTTACGTGATCCTCTGTTTTCTTATTTGATCTTGTGTGCATTTATGAGCTCTTGTATGCTCAAAAGTCTTTTGGAGACTTCTTTGGAATGTGTTTGAAATCATAATGAAGTTACTATGTTCTTCCTCGTGTTTGAGATGGATCTCGAATTATTGAATTGACTCAAATAGAGATGTTGATTTAGAATGTATATATAAAATACTGCACAAATTCCATTACTCTTGCCAGTATTATTTTGCTAGTCTTCCTCATGTTGGGTCGGGTAGCTTTTGTGTCATGAAAGATTTCAGGGAATTGTGAAATATCCCCTTTTTTTTCAATTATTTCTAGTTACAAATATCACAAAGCACCCGTTAGGGTTAGAAAAGATAATAAAAACACTGCTGAAAGGTAACCCTTCCACTTTCTGATCACCAAGAGCCCAGTGTGGGAAGGTGAGAGCACACGGTGATAAGGGGATCTTTAGCTTCAATAATCCATTGGAAATTACAATGTTGGGCGGCAAGCCAACCCCTTCCGCTTGTCTAGTGGGTAATAGAATTTTAACAATAATTTGGCGGTGTAACCAGCCAACTACAATCCAAAGAGTCTGAAGTAAACAACAATCACTCGACCACTTATTCAGTGGGAGGATTGAAAATGAAAATAACAATCCACTCAACTGCTTATTCAGAGGGAGGATAGCATTACAATAAGATGAGATAGGCGGCAAATCCAGCCTCTTCCACTTATTTAGTGGGTCTTGTGATACAATTCAGAATAAGATAGCTGTTAGTACTACTAATCAGCTTTACATTACTGTTGTGACCATTTCACACATCGCCCCATTGCAAATGGGGACCCCTGCTTTTTTTTGCTTTCTAGGGTTTGTTTTTAGTTCTTTTGGGGTTTTGTCCGTTAGCCTTTGCATTTTGAGTGTCGCCAAGGGGATTACATGGATAGCAAGTCCTGCTTGAGTGATGTCCTGATCCTGAAAATTGGCCAAGTCTGAAAGTCCTGATCCTGAAATTTGACTAAGTTTGGAAACTGAAAAACCTCAAAAAACTAGATTTTGCAATATAACTCCTGGAGGTCTGAAACCACTCTCAAACATCCTGAAAGTATATATGGAATATAACTTAAAGTATAAGTGACAGAAGGAAATGTCACTTATACTTAAATGTTATATTCCATAAAAATTATCCTGATAGAGAGTTCAAAAAGTCAAATTTCGCTCCTGTCCTTCACTGAGGATCCAGAGCGAATTTCGCTCCTGTCCCTCTCCAAGGGTCCAGGGCAAAAAGGCTTATTGGAGGCATTCCTGACCTTGTTTGGTTAAATTGAAACATCAAAGGCATGGTGGAGGACGAAATGAACGTGATAGAGCATCCAAATTTGATTAAAGACAATGAAATGATGGAGTTTTGCCTAGAAAGGTAATTTCGCTCCTGTCCCTCATTGAAGGACCGACTTGAATTTCAAATTTGCACTATTTTTGCAAGATCAAAATGATTTTATGATTTGAAGAGATCAAGGAAAACATGATTTGTGCGTTGAATATAATTTGAGTGGTCCACAAACATGGAAATATACCAAGATGACAAAAGGTGCTCCTGTCCCTCTCCAAGGGTCTAGGGCGAAATTTCCAAATGTGCCCATTTACCTTACATTTCAAGATGATATTTTTGTTCCCAAGACTCAAGAGGTAGTGAAGTGTGATATTCTACGCCTGGAAGGTAATTTGAAGATTGATGTGATCAAGAATTTGTGCAATGGACTCAAAAGCGCTCCTGTCCCTCACTGAAGGACCAGGGCGATTTTTACAAAATCAATAATTTCCCTCCAAGGTTACGCTAAGGAAGGGTTGTGCAAGATGGAAAAGGTCTTCTAAAACATGGTGAACAAAGATTTGCCTCCAAAACTTGATAATCCTAGCCTAATGCAAAAGTCGCTCCTGTCCCTCACTGGAGGACCAGGGCGAAAATCTTTGTAGAATCAATTTTGCCTTGCAAAAACAAGTTAAGCATGCATAGAATGAATGAAAGGGATCATTGCTTACCCCACAACGAGAGTTGGCAATTTAAAGATGAAGGATTGAGGACAAAAGTAAAAAATCGCTCCTGTCCCTCTCCAAGGGTCCAGGGCGAAAATGTCCTAATGCATCTTCCTCCTAGAGATCAAGTGAAATCAAACTCAAAGCTCCAATTAAAAATGCCATTTTTAAAGCCTAGATGAAGTTTTGAATGTTAAAAATGAAGAATGCAAGGCTTAAATTACAAGTTTGCCCCTGTCCCTCTCCAAGGGTCCAGGGCAAAGTTAGTGGCGTTCATTTTTTACCATATTTTAAACATTAATATCCTCCAAATCGCATGAGATGCCAAACTTGCCAACTTCGAAATATTTGAAAAAAATTAATTAAATTGGCATTTAATAAAGAACATATTGGCATTTAATAAATTAATTTTGAGCCTCAAAAAATCGAACTTTTATTGTGGAGGCATCTAAAATTAATTTTGGATTTAAATAATTAAAAGATTAAAGGTTGAGCACACAAGGCATTATTTTGCCTTTATTTGACAAGTCGGCCTACTCCTTTTGAGGTTTTATTTATTATTTCACCTTTTATTTGCTAGGTCGGCCTCATGGGTAAGTGGAAGGTGAGCACACTATATATTGGAGGTGTTTTTTCACAGTTCAAATCATTCAATCATCCTTTCAAGTGCGAATTTGGAGAGCTAATTGAAGGTGCCAAATCTAGCTGGAGTGGAGCGAATTTCTACTAAGTGTGGAGACTAAAGAGGGTGAAATTCATCTTGAAGGCTATTGGAGAGGCGAATTTCTTGCTAGATTGGAGGATAATTTCCAGATTTTTTGAAGGTATTTGAAGGCGAATTTCCAGATTTTGGAGAAGCTAGTGGAAGGTGAAGCTCTTTTGAAGGCTAAAGGAGGCGTACTTCATCCAAGGGATGGCTATAAATCTTGCCGAACAAAATCCGGTCTTCTTCCTTCATTTTTCAAGGTTTTGTACTTAAGTACTCAAGGGAAGGTATGAAGAATTACTTTTTTGAAGATCTCATTCAAGACTTATTGTGATCCCATTGCAATTTTGTAAAATCTAAGTCTTGAAAATCCAATTTCCATTCATGATTAATTTGAAAATGTATAATTCTTAATTTATCATGACTTTTTTCAAATTAATATCTTAAGTTTTACCTTTGAAAGGTCTTAAATTTCATGCTTTGAGGTTTGATGCTCAAAAGACTAACTTTAATATTTTGTGTAGGTATCAAATGGAGATCCCGGAGTTGGAAGATCAAGCAAGGAGAAGGGCAACTTCCTCCAGCCTAGCATCGACAAGGACGACCTTCTTCGATCCAGCATCATCAGGATAAGGGCGACCTCTTCCAGTCCGGTATTCCAAGGCGAGGTACATCATCATCCTGCAAATCAAGGACACAAGAAGTCAGAGCAAAGGGTTCATTGAAGAAGCAGATAGTTCCAGAAGAATTAATTAAGGCTAACTTCTCAACGTTACCAAATGGAGTATCAACCAAGTGTCAAATGAGGTGGCATCCCAGTCATCACTCCTCCAGTCGGATTGATCCACCTCAACAATGTCCAGATTCAATGTACCCAACTCATGGGAGATGGCACAAACTTCGATGTACCTACCCCAGCTATCCATTGGTCGATTTTTCCAGAGAAGACATGTGTCCTAAAGATGCAATTTTATCATTGGTCAAGCATTAAATGTTATGTAATGGTTGTAACAAACCCTAATTAGGGTTTTCATTATTGAATCTTGGCCATCGATCTCAAATTGATCTCAGCCATCGAATTGTATTATGGGCACTATATAAGCCCCGACTCTTCATTTTGTAAAGGCAGTAAGAAAGGAGATAGAAAGCAGTTAGAGAGAAGACAGGTAGTCAGTAGTTAGAAGGTGATTAGCTAGTTGATAGAATAGCAATTAGAGTAGAGTAGAGAGAGAAGGCAAAGATTGTTGCCAAGATGTTGTTGTAAAAGACTTGTAACTTCATTGAAGAAATGGTGAAATTTATGGGTCGATTCGACAATTTGCATGGTCTCTATACTTCTCATATTTGATTTCATGTTATTAGATGAGTGGAAGAAATGTGCTTGATTGATGGTGGAATTCGTATATCCATACTACTAGCAGTTTGTTGATTGCAGACTTGCCTTGTGTAGTCAACTGGAATCATTTAGCTTAAGCTTAACTTCAATTGTCGCTTCTTCATTGATATGCATCAACCTGATGGTGTCTATGCCTGCAGTGATGATTTGAACATCATAAAGCTTTCCTTTGAAGATCGCATTAACCTTGTGGAGATGGTCTTGGGATGTCAAAACAAGACTTAGTTAGAATTTCATCAAAGATCATTCATTGCTCTTACATTCTTAGTGTTAGGATTGGATCCTTTCCTCGCCCTCGTCTTTTTTTTTTTTCCAAATCTAAGGCAGTAAAATCCTGTGTTCCAGCAATATTCAAAGCAAATCAGAAGTTCAGTCATCAAGTGTAAGTCCCCTTGTGATTCCAGCAAATCACATCATACCACAGAGAGCTTATCCACACGTAGAGATCCTACAACAAAGAACCTTGAAGTCACCCTGATTGATCCTTTTCGCGATATCTTCAGCATTCAGAGGCTTTACTTAAGAGAGGATAAGGTACCCTTTAGGTATTTTATTCTGTGTTTGATAGTGTACAAAATACACGTCAACAATTACATGGCATGAATTTTCAGATTAGAGAATATCACTGTCCAATGCTGCAAATGATGTGTTATGCACTCCCATAGCTACAAAGACTAACTACTCTCAAAAACACACCACACACTTCAATTTTCAGAATCTAATATGCAAGAACAAGCTGGAAAAACGTAGATCAGCAACACTTAACCACATTAAAATGCTTAGAACTCAACCAATACTCCACGGAATAACTCAAAATTGATTGCAAATGAAAGCTACGAGGTAGGAGATCATGCTAAGACCCACATAATGCAACATAATCACCCAAACATATTTTTCATGCATCCCAAGACAACTCTAGCATGTTGATGTTATAGCTAGGTCGGATCCCTTCTAGGGCCGACCTAGCACGTCTATGTAACTAATTGGCCCTTGGCCTTAGTCACGCCTTATATGCAATAAACACAATGTAACTTGTAATGTATGGGGCTGACCCTATAGTTGGTGCCAAACTTAAGATATTATGTTGCTCTCCTTGAAAGCTGACCTAGGGTGTATTGGAAGGCTAAAGCACATATATATTCAAAGCATCCATTATGCATAACACACATTTTCACTTACACAGCGATCTTACACCAGCAGTGATCAGCGAATTACATCCTTATCACGCATCCCAAGACAACTCCAGCATGTTGATGTTATAGCTAGGTCGGATCCCTTCTAGGGCCGACCTAGCACGTTTATGTAACTAATTGGCCCTTGGCCTTAGTCACGCCTTATATGCAATAAACACAATGTAACTTGTAATGTATGGGGCTGACCCTATATTTGGTGCCAAACTTAAGATATTATGTTGCTCTCCTTGAAAGCTGACCTAGGGTGTATTGGAAGGCTAAAGCACATATATATTCAAAGCATCCATTATGCATAACACACATTTTCACTTACATAGCGATCTTACACCAGCAGTGATCAGCGAATTACATCCTTATCAGCAGCGAACCATATCCTAAGGTCAGCGAATATCATTCAAGGACAACGAATATCATTCAAGGTCAGCGAACTTCATTCCAAGGATAGCAAACCAATTCCAAGGGACATCGAATCCATTCAAAGGCAGCAAACACTCCATTATCAGCGAATGGTGTTTATGATTTGTCTTTCTTGATCAGCAGATAAGTACATTGTACTGCTGTGCCCCAGTTTGGTTTCATCTGTGCATATACTGCTGTTCTAAGTGCTTCAAGTGTTGAAGCAGATTTGTAAAGATACCTACTGATTATTGCATAATAAGATCTGAGATTATTGCTGGGGTTTTCACCTCCAAGAGGGAGGTTTTCCTAGGGTATTTTTGGTGTTCCTTGTGTTCATTATTTTGATTCTTTGTTATTGCTATCTATATCTAACAGCCTGATCTAAAATTAACATGGTATCGGAGCTAAGGTTGACTCAGTCGTGATCAGACTTTGTGATAGCAGCACTCCATCCTCATCCTCTTCACGCCACTTTCCAGCATTCAAGATGGTGTATGGTCTGAAAGTCGAGGGCAGACTTGAAGGAGCTTCGAATTTCACTTCATGGAAATTCAGAATCCTTGTCACCCTCGAAGAAAATGATCTTCTAGAGTTTGTGCAAGGAGAGGATCAGCTTGTGCTTGAAGACAAAGAAGAATTACTTCAGTTCAAGAAGAATGCTATCAAAGCCAAGAAGATTCTGATTGACTCCGTGAAAGATCATCTTATTCCTATCATCTCCAAGATGTCTTTAGCCAGAGATATGTTCAAGGCTTTGGAAGGCATGTATGAGATCAACAACTCAAGTAGAGCACTTGCATTGAGGCAGCAACTTCATCAAGTCAAGATGGCTAAGGGAGAATCAGTCATCACCTACTTCATGAAGATTTCAGATTTAAGAGATCAGCTCAGCGCCATTGGAGATGAAGCTATGGACAAGGATCTTGTCATGCTTGCATTAAATGGTCTTCCTCACTCTTGGGAGCCATTCATCCAAGGCATAAGTGGGAGATCCAAATTTCCCAAGTTTGACTGCCTCCGTGCAGATTGCATACAAGAAGAATCAAGATTGGCCGCAACAGGAGTTATCAAAAGCACTCATGGAGAAGACAATCATGTTCTTGCTGCCCAGTTCATCAAGAAGAAAGGAGGAAATTGAAAGAAAGACAACTTCGAAACGTGTAGAGATCAAAGGTTTGAATTTGCTCCTGATTCAAAGAAGAAGAAGAAAGATCTCTCCCAAATTCAGTATTTCAGGTGTGACAAGTTCGGTCACTATGCTATGGATTGCTTATCCCAGCCAAAGAAACAAGGAGCAAACATAAATGAAGTTTCAAATCAGAATGATACTGAAGGCTTCCTCTTCATCTCTACCTTGTCAAGCGATGTCCCTACAGACAGTCATACATGGCTGATTGATAGTGGAGCATCTAGACACATCACCGACTACTGGGAGCATCTTTCAGACTTGGTGGAGAAGCAGTCCAACCTACACGTGATCATTGGAGATGATGCACACTATTCTGTAAGAGGTTTTGGTACTACTTCCCTTAACTTAGATTATGAAATTTCTCTTCACCTCAGTGATATATTGTTTGTGTTAGGAATCAAGAGGAACCTTATCTCCATATCAGCATTGGAAGATAAAGGTTATCAGATTGCATTTTCTGAGGGAAGAGTTCTTGCATGGCTTAAGAAGTCCAGCATCAAATCGGCTCATGTCATTGGGAATCGTTATGAGAGCCTATATAAGCTTTCAACTCGTCCAGTTCAAGCTCTCATTCATGAAGCACCTGAGTCAAGCGAGCTATGGCATAGAAGACTTGGACATCTTCATTTCCGAGCCCTTCCTACCCTAGAGAAGATGGTTAAAGGTATGCCTAAACTTAGTCATATTCATGATGATACATGTAAAGGTTGTGCTATGGGTAAAACAACTAAGAGTCCATTTCATCAAAGTGAAAGTAGGTCTAAAGAGAAATTAGCTCTTGTGCATTCTGATTTATGTGGACCCATGTCTGTTGCTTCTCCAAGTGGATTCTTGTATTATATAATCTTCATAGATGACTACTCTAGGAAAATGTGGATTTACTTTCTAAAGTCAAAAGAATCTGATGAAGTCCTAGGTAGATTCAAAGATGGAGCTGAATACACCTCGGGTAGTTTTCATGATTTTTGTATTGAGGCAAGAATCAAGAGGGAGTTTTGTGTTCCCTACAACCCTCAACAAAATGGGGTTACAGAAAGAAAGAACAAATCTATGGTTGAGGCTGCAAAAGCTATGATTCATGATTAGGATCTGCAGACTTTTCTATGGGCCGAAGCATCTAGAACAACAGTATACATTCATAATAGATGCCCTCACCATGTATTGAAGGATATGACTCCAGAAGAAGCATTTTCAGGGATCAAACCTGACATCACACCTTGC
This sequence comes from Cryptomeria japonica, assembly GCF_030272615.1. Lineage (NCBI taxonomy): Eukaryota > Viridiplantae > Streptophyta > Pinopsida > Cupressales > Cupressaceae > Cryptomeria > Cryptomeria japonica. The sequence continues at coordinate 862,688,622 of NC_081409.1, read as the reverse complement.
TGGTCGCACTCACACCTCACCTTGGTTGTGGATTTTAGAAGGGCATGGATTCTTGTTGATCGTGGATTTTCACCACCCATGGACAAACTTACTTACCTCCCTCCAAGTTATTGATTGCATTGATCACTTCATCACATCATGAACTCACTTCACTTGGGGCTCATTTACTCAACATATGGATGCTGCACTTACCTTCACTAGGTCGTGGATTGTAATGTCCCTTCCTAGTTTGACCTAGAATTTGCCATAGAATCACAATTGCAATGAATTAGGGTTAGGGTTGCATCTGACCAAACAAATATTTCTTTAAATAATGTGATCCTAGATTTGAATCTTGCAATCATAAAATAAGCAACATATACCAACAATAATTAGGGCTAGACAAGATCACATCATATTTATATACTATCAGTAATATTATACAAGCATATTAGGGTTTGGAGGAAGAGACATGATGGGTCCACTCGAAGCCATTTCTACACTAAGCCCAAGAGCAGAGTGAATGCCAAAGCCCTCTTGGCCTCAATGGGTAGTCAATCATGACATCTACCAAGGTGACCTACTTAATGGGTTGCTTGTACCTGCTTTCCCCATCAATGTCTCATCTCCCTAAAGACAAATGCCATCTTGAGGAGTTGGGTGGAGGTTGTAAGTGGGTTTTGTTGATGGTGTTTTTATGCACTATGCAACACAGAGTAAAATACTAAGTATTCTATCATCTCTTGAACAAAGACTCCCAAATGCTAAGCTACATGATCAAGTGGGGCAACTCCAAGGTTCTCGAATGATAGGTCTTGACGTGCTTTTGGATAGATTCAGTTGTATATGATGTGATATTGCTGGAATCACATGGTGGACTTACGTTGAATGCTTGAATGCTTTGAATATTGTTGGAACGTGGGATTTTCACTTGATTTGAAAAAAGCAAAAAGGGATAGGGTTGAGGAAGCTAATCTACTCCTAGGAATGCAAGAGCAATGGACGATCTTTGATGGAATTCAACTCAGCTCTATTTTGACATTTAGCAAACATCTCCACAAGGCTAGTGCGATCTTCTAAGGATAGCTTTATTATTTTCAAATTACCACTACAAGCATAGATACCCTCAAGGTGAAGCATATCAATGAAGGAGTAATAATTGAAGTTAAGCTTTGCTAAGATGGATCCAGTTGACTACGCAAGGCACTTTACCATCAGCAAGGTGTTAGTAGTATGGATGTATGAATTTCACCATTGATCATACACAAAGTTATTCCATTCATCTAACAACATGAAAACAAATTGAGAAGTAGAGACCATGTAAATTGCTGAATCAACATATCAATTTCACCATATCTTCAATAAAATTTACATACCTTTTACAACAATTTCTTGGCAACAATCTTTGCCTTCTCTTCCTACTCTACTCTAACTATTTGCTATGAACTGTTGATCAACTACTGTCTATTAACCTTTACAAATGAAAGAGTGGAACCTTATATAGTGTTCTCATTACAATTGAGTGGCTCAAATTGATTCACAATCAATGGCCAAGATCGAAAGATAGGAAATCCTAATTAGGGTTTGTTACACCCATTGCAAAGCATTTAATGCTTGACCAATGATAATATTACATTTGATGGGACACATGTCCTTTGAAAATTCGACCAATAGATGGTGACGGTATTTGCATCGAACTTTGTGCCCATGTGGTAGTTATCTCCTTTGATGGATGAGTTAGGTACACTGAATTTGGACGCCTTTTATTAGAAAGGATGTGATTGGATAAGTGATGACTAGGCACCACCTCAGGTTGATTCATCTTTGTAACTCATCACAAGTGTTTTTCCATTTCATGATGTCGATCTTGATCTTGCCTTGACTGAATTGATCTTACTCCTCCTATGAAATCCTTTACTTAGCTTCCTTGTATCCTTCTACCCGCTAGTAAAGCCTTCTATTTATGTCCTGTCATCTATTGCAGTTGAAGTGTGTTAGTGTATCATCATGCTGATCATGTTCTTTGCCTTCGCTGGCTTCCTTATGTTGATGTTGAAGTCTTTTGTTACTTTGCAGTTGTGATGACCTTCACCACCTTGCACTCCTTTATGTGGCTGCATCCTGATTGTGAAGTTTGACCTGCCCCTTTGCATTGTAGGGCCTTGTGCTTAGCAATCTCATCAGCTGCCTTGTATGAGCTTGAGACTTTAAATGTAAAGTCTCCCTTGGGCTCTTGGCTTTGCTTATGTGGTGAAATCTTGAGGTTGTATGTGAGCTGATAAGCCTTCAGCTTGGAGCTGATCTTCATGACTCACTTTGCATGTTCATCCTATTTGTATCAAAACTGGAAACAAACATAACTTGGATCAAAACATTGCAAAAAGTACTTAATCAAGCTTCCTACTACTTTCTCTAAATCTGGAAATGAATTTTATGATCATGGAAACATCTGATTTTAAGTCTGATTTTGTGTCCTAGGCTTGATTTGCATTGGTTTGCAAGTGTCCAATCAAAGGAGTGCTCAAATCAAATATATCTTTTGCAAGTCATATTCATCAAATCGCATGTCATGGGAGGTGGCATTGCCTAGGACATGTCTTGTCTTTGCCAAAGGAGGTCCCAAATCCTTATGTCACACTTTTCTATTGCCTAGGAACAGGCTGATGTCTTAAGTCGCTGATTTCCATGAGGTAAGGACATCTTGAAATCTTAAGTTGCTGATTTGGTTGATCAAAGAACATCTTCATCCTTATGTCGCACATTTGCTTGGGCAAGGGGCGGGTTCAATACCTTAAGTCGCACATTTGCCTTGTCCAAGGACGGGTTCAATTCCTTAAGTCGCTGATTTGGTAGGACAAGGGACGGACTGAATTCTTTAACATTGCATCTTTCTTGACCAAGAGAACTTTGGAACCTTAAGTTGCCAATTTGATTGATGTAAGGACGCCTTGAATTCTTAAATCGCTGATATCTATGAGAGGCAGGGATACTTTGAAGGCTTAAGTTGCTGATTTGCAAGGGGTAAGGACATCTTGAAATGCTTAAGTTGCTGATCTGACTTAGGTAGGGACAGATTTAAGGCTTAAGTCACACTTTTGCAAGGACAAGGGACGACTGAGATGTAATCAGTCCTGCTAAGGAAAGTTTGTCTTTCAAAAACTCTCAAGGAGATGAAATCATTTTGAACACTAAAGCTTCCTTTTCATTGATTTCCTTGGTCAAGGGACAAATTGTCCAAAAGATGTATTCCAAGCAATAGGCGGAGCAATGAAATGCCCTAAGTTTTTCTTTCAAATCAAACTAAAGGTAATCGGTCCAAAACTTGTTGAGTCAGAGCTTGGAAGTACCCGAAGTGTTGGGACGCTGGAGGTGGACGTGTACAGTACGTGCGCGTGGTCGAGAGTGCAAGGAAAGCACCGAAACGTGGTGGTCGGAACAGTCCACCTAGGTTCGACACACCTGGAAGTACCCAAAGTGTTGGGGACGCTGGAGGTGGACGTGTAGAGGAAGCGTGTGGCCGAGAGTGCAGGTAAAGCATCGAAACGTAGCAATCAAAATAGTCCCCTAGGTCCGACAGTCCACCCAGGTTTGACACACCTGGAAGTACCCAAAGTGTTGGGGACGCTGAAAGTGGACGTGTAGAGGATGCGTGCGTGGCCGAGAGTGCAGGGAAAGCATCGAAACATAGCAGTCAAAACAATCCCCTAGGTTTGACACACAAGGGAGTAAGTAGGCGAGAAACCAATTTGCGGGAACTTGCCCTTCATCGAGGAATCGAGCCGAAGACTCCTTCGATACTTTCTGAGTGAAAACAATGATGAACACCTAGGAGAAGCAAAAACTCCCTAAATTTATAGGGGATGGATTAGAGGATCTCATACGACATTGTAAGACATGTATAACGATATGGGAGGCTAGTGGCCAAGATGACCACGATTATTGGTTAAGGCATTTATCGCCACCCTTTGGGGAATTGCTATTGATTGGTACACAGATCTGGATGCTAAGGACAAGGCCGGGTGGAGTGAACTAAAGAAGACATTCGAAGAGTACAAACTTTGAGGGTTGACAACGAGATCATGGCTGAAATCTATAATACCAAGCAAGGGAAAAATGAGAGTGTACGTGCTTACAATCGTAGGCTCAAGGAGCTGCTACACAAGATGGAGAACCAGCCAACCGATGGGTTGAAGAATAAGTGGTTCATTGAGGGCTTCATCCCTTTGCTACGCAAGAAGATGATAGTAGTGCCTCCGTCCTTGTACATCGATGCTTACAATCGGGTGATGGACATCGAGAGTGAAAACAAAACATCCTCCCGAGGGAAGAGGAAGACCGATAACGAGAGCACTGAAGGTAGCAGTGATGAAGAATCCAAAACCGTACAGGCCCTTCGACGGGACATGATGAGAATGATAAAAGAATTTAAGGTTGAGAAAGGAACCAATAAAGAAAGTAATGAACTATGGTGTATTGAATGCAAAAGCGAGGGGCACACGAAAGGTAATTGTCCTAGAAATATGTTTTGTGAGATTTGCCAAGCGCTGGGGCACTCAATCAAGGAGTGCCCATACAATTTGAGGATGAGAAGTACACAAGTACTCTTCACACAAGGAGAGTCTACTCCATCGGAACCACATAATGCATCTCTAGCCAGTTATTGAGGGTGAAATCAAATACGGTTTGACTCCAAAGGACATCCTATCATACATTGCAGGCAGTGTACTGAATGGGGACATTTTGCGAGAGAGTGCCAGAATAAGAAAGACAACATACAACTATTGTGCATATGGTGTGGACCCGGGAATCATGAAGACATCAACTGCTCGAAGCAAAAGGGTATTAATATGCTAGATGTAGAGGAACAAGACGAGGTAGTATTGACAATCATGAGAGCACAAATGAAGAAGGCGATGTACCCGGATGCTAGTACAGAGAAGAAACGGCTCTGAGAAGCTAGAGCCAAAGTAGAACCAGTGCTGGCGAAAGCATGAGTAACCTCCAATGTAATTGCAGGTACGTCATTGCTGGAGTCAGAGAAGAACATAGTTCGGCAGGTGCTACAGACAACCATACCCATCAAGGTGGTAGACCTTTAAACTATGCCGCAATTGAGAATGTCAATTGCCAACACAGTTAGTGACGACACAGTCATCTGATACATTAGTAGGTTCTGCTTTGGAGAGATCATTCAGTAGGGCGACGTAGTTGGTAAGTTTGTTAGGCCTTTTGCTTTCTTTGAAAGTCCCTGAAGGGGCAACATATTTCTGAGCTTCTTCTATAGTTTTGGTGACCCATAGTGGTCTTTTCTTGAAATTTTCTCTAGGTGGGTTTTGAGTTTCACTTTCATTTTCCTCAAGACTCCCTCTAAAGCTCAGGAGTAGGGTCTTCATCTATGCTAGGGGTAGGGATATAGACTTCAGGTTTTATTGAGCTTTGGGCTCTTTTGAAGGCTAAGTCTTCTTCAAAGATTACATCCCTACTTAGTTCAATATTCCTTTGACCAGGTATATAGATTCTGTAGGCCTTGAAGGTTTCACTATATCCTACAAGTATTCCCCTTTTTTCAGAAGGCTCTAGTTTTAATCTTTTCTCCTTAGGTACATGAATATAGACAGAGCACCCAAATATCCTAAGGTGGCTGATATCTGGTTTTGTTTTAGTAAAGACTTCCTCAGGGGTTTTATCTTCAAGATGGGAGTGAGGACATCTGTTTTGTATATATACAGCAGTGCTAGTTGCTTCTGCCCAAAGATTAATATTTAGATTCCAATCAAGAATCATGGCTTTGGCAGCTTCTACAATTGTCCTATTTTTCCTCTCAGCTACCCCATTTTGTTGAGGATTATAAGGTATTGTTAACTCCCTCTTAATCCCTGAATTTTTACAAAAATCTTTAAATAATTCTGATGTGTATTCCCCCCCATTATCAGTTCTTAGGGTTTTAATTTTATTTTGTGAGTAGTTCTTTGTTAGTGATTTAAACTCTTTAAACCTATTGAGGATCTCTTCTGATTCTTTACACTTCAGAAAGTAGATCCAAGTTTTCCTAGAGTAGTCATCAACAAATATTACATAATACAAAAATCCCCTTAAAGAAGGTACGGACATAGGTCCACATACATCAGAATGAACTAACTCTAAAATTTTGCTTGTTTTCCTAGTACTATTTTGAAAAGCACCCTTAGCATTTTAACCTAGGGCACATCCTTTGCATGCCCTTGAATGATATTTCTTTAACTTGGGTAGGCCTGTGACAAGGTTTCCCATTGATGATAAAGCTCTAAAATTCAGGTGACCTAGTCTTCTATGCCAAACTTCATTAGCATCTATAGTTTCATGGATTAGGGCTAAGTTGGGCTCTGTGCACAACTCATACAAGTAGCCTTGTCTTTGACCAATGGTTTTAGCTTTCTTGATGGATGAATTCTTTGGCCAAGCCAACACTCTGTTGCCCATGAAGGTCACTCTGTATTCATTATCATCTAGTGTTGATATGGAGACTAGGTTTCTCTTGATGCCTGGGACATATAGTACTCCTCTAAGTTGTAATGATACGCCTAACTTTAGTTTGATGGTGCAGGTTCCAACTCCTCTGACTGGATGTGTGGAGTCATCTCCGATAGTCACTTCCTCATCATTCTCCTCTATCATGGAGTCTAACACTTCTCTAAACCATGTAATGTGTCTGGATGAGCCACTGTCGATCAGCCAGGAGTTAACCTTGTTTGATGCTTGGTTTGTAAGTGCTGAATAGAGTACATACTTCTCGGAGTCATCTTCCCTTTTAGATTTTCTTGCTTTGGTAAATGTGGCTTGTTGTTTGGCTCTTTCTGGACATTTGGCAACATAGTGCCCAAATTTGTCACATTTGTAACATTGAATCTGTGAAAGGTCCTTCTTGAAGGTGCTCTTGCCATGACGACCTTTTCTCTTCCTAAATTGTTTCTACTTGCTTTTCTTGTTTGAGTTTGTATTTAGGACTTGAAGATCTTCATCTATATTCTTTTGTTTGATCCCTTTCTTATTTAACCTTGATTCTTCTTGGAGACAATCTACCTTTAGCCTATCAAACTTTGAAAATTCATCCCTTGCACTGATGCCTTGGACGAATGTTTCCCATATACTAGGCAACCCATCTAGAGCAATGAGTGTTAATTCTTTGCTTTGGATCTCATAGCCAAGGGTTGCTAGTTCATCCCTTAGGGCTGATATTCGCATGAAGTAGGCATTGACTGATTCTCCTTTGATCATAGCTATATGATTTATTTCTCTTTTTAAAGCCAAGGTTCTACTAGCATTGGATATCTCAAATGCATCTTCAAGTGCTTTGAACATGTTGTAGGCTGTTTCATGTTTCTTTATGATGGGCATAATATTATTTCTCACCCCATCAACTATGATTTTGATGGCCTTTTCATTTCCCTCTCTCCAAGTTGTTTTGTCAAGTTCAGTCTCAGGTTTTGCAGTTTCAGTTTTTACAAATGATTCGACTTTATTTTCTTTTAGAATCATCTGAATTCTGAACTTCCATGCTGAGAAGTCATCACCTCCTCCGAGTCTATCTTCGAATCTGATAGCGCTAGCCATTAGAAGAAATGTGATGTTGAATATATGCTTGTTTTGAATTTTCCACAAAATTGAATAGCCTCAAGTTCGATTTAACTATAGCTCTGATACCATGTAAATGTTATTCAATTTTCAATTCAAGATGCAAGTTATATTCAAGGTTATCTTTTCTTACAAGTATGTGTTATATCTTTAATATAATAAATCTGATTATTGTCTTGTATGTTGCAGATGAAAAGAGCATTTATCGATTTCAATGTCCTTCTCACAAATGCCGATTGATATATATATGTATGCAAGGAGGATCAAGCAATACCTTGATCGGTCATGTCTATTAGACATGACCGATCAAGATATTACTTGATCGCACCTTTTCATTTATCATTGTATTTACCAATTGGTGTATAAAACTTAACAAATCACCTGATACTAATCGGCGTGTATACCATAAGCAAGACAACCGATACTAATCGGTATGTATTTAGTTATAAACTAAACCCGATAACAATCGGTGTTCACACAGTTAATATGTTTAACCGATATTTACCGGTGTGCATATGATTCAATGTAAACCGATACCAATTGGTATTCTGTGCTATGAGATTTACAACCGATAATTATCGGTAGTTAAGCATTGATCGGAATATGCAAGTAAGGTTGAATATATATAAATCGAAGAATAATCATCAAATGAAGGAATGATAACTTGAAGTCTTTATCATAGTCTATCGATGAGATAGATGATTGAATGAGAGACTTCATTTATCTCTCATTCAATCATTTATCTTACCGAGGCTATCATGCATTAACAACCCTTGCAGGAGAAAACCACGACAAAAATATTGCTTGTATTAATTTGCTTGTTACAAATTCTAGATGCCCCAACCCCTCATTTACTTTGTGAGCACTGACTCACTAGAGGCACCAACCTCTCATTCAAAATGTTGTCACAAAAGTTACAACTCTCTTCTTCAATTTGCAATAATTCCTTCTATAATGCTGCTGTAAATTGATTATAAATCTGCCACAAAATGATCACAATCGCCTCTTCAAAATCTGCTATGAACTCCTCATATTCTTCTCAATTCAAATCTGAAATAATATTCTCATATATTGTTCTCTCTAGATTTGGTGTATATGCTTGATCTATTTTTTTTGTTCACTCACAACACACACATTACCGCTATTCTCCATCTCTATTTATATATATAATATATATCTTCTAGGATTCATACCCTTTGGAATAGACATAGCTTTTAAGTATTGTCACCTTTCCCTTAATCACACCCTTTACATTTTATTTAAACACTTTTTATTTCCTTGTTACTAATTGCTGCAACCAGAATCAATATTTTTTTTTATGTTAATTAAGACAGATTGTACCCCTTCACTACAAAGAATTGCTTGTGTTAAAAATATTCAATGTAAAGTTTTACCTCTTACTATGCAAATCGCACCTTTTGCTTATCATTATGAATCACCACTTTTTATTGGCAAATACTAATCACTGCATAATGCTGACTTGTCTTTAGTCATTTTCTGTTTTTTCTTTTTGTCTTTTACTGTTTTTGTCTCATCTCTTTTTTTGTCTCGTCTGTTTTCTTTATTGCTGCATGTAATGAACTGGATATATTTTAGTTAAGTGCTGATTTCATTTCCTTCTAGAAATACACATCATTGCAAATATTAATGACTATCTTCTTCATCTGGTTGATTCATCAATGGCAACTTTCCGACATACCATATACTGCATCGACAAGCTATTCATTAGGAGAAACCAAGAATTGGAGGAATTAAGTCAAAGACTTTTGGACGAAGGGAGTGGGGGAATGAGTCTGAAGATAATCAAAGTCCAAGGGATGTTAAAGGAGGACGTGTAGAGGACTCATATGTGGCTGAGAGTGCAAGGGTAGGCATTAGAATGTAGAGGTCAAATTAGTCCAACTTGGTCTGACGAACAAGGAACACATCAGGTAAGGAAAATGGTGACTCCCCCAATGAATCCGAATGTTGAAAGACAAAAACTCCCAAACTTAACAGGGAACAGGTTTAAGGATCCTATGAGACATTGTAAGACACGTGAGACTATATGGATAGTGAGCAGCTAGAAAGACAAGGATTATTATCAAGTAGAGTGCAATGAAGTGTCTTATTATGCCCACATTTCCAAAGGAGGTGAAGAGATCATATCCTCCTGACATTCAAAATCCGCTTTCCAAGTGAAGCAATATTTTCAGTAGCATTCCTCAAGGTAGGCTTCTTGATAGGGGCATAGAGCATGTGATTGAGTAAGAGGAGGGATAGTCTCATTTTCTATAAGGAGAGATTGTTGCTAGTTCCTGAATCCAAGGTTAAAATAAAGAATTTCAAAACATTTCATGACATTCCCATGGCTGGTCACCCTGGTTATTATAAGGCATATAGGAAGATCTGTGAGAGATTCTCATGGAAAGGGATGAAGGATGACATTCTTAAGTATAGTTGTGAGTGCCAAGTCTGCCAACAAAATAAAGACGAACATACTTACCCTGCTTGTTTATTGCAAATCTTACCTATTCCTACTCAGAAGTGGGAAAGCATTTCAATGAATTTTATCATGGGACTTCCCAAGGTGCAAGGGAAGGATTGTATTTATGTGGTAGTGGACAGATTGATCAAGTTTGCTCACTTTTTTGCCATTTCAGCAGGGTATACAATAGTACAAGTGGCAGATTTGTTTTTCAGAGAGGTGTTTAGACTCCATGGGACACCTAGGAACATAATTAGTGATAGGGACAACAAATTCATGAGTTTTTCTTGGCAGGAGTTATTCAAATTACGTGGAACTGAGTTGTCTCCTAACACTAGCTACCACCCCCAAACTGATGAACATATAGTTTGTTAATAAATGGGTGGAAGGTCACAATTATGTTTCAGAGCAGCAGAAAGTGTGGGTTAATTGGTTGCATTTGGGGGAGTTTTGCGACAACACCACATATCATATGACTATTAGGATGTCTCCCTTCATGGCTTTGTATGGTTATGAAGCTCCAACCTTATTGATTTTCTTTTTGGAGTTTGTAGAGTACCTCGAGCTAGAGATCTTCGGGAGAGTCAAGACATCATGAGGACTTGAGGGATAACATATAACATGCTCAAAATCAGCAGAATTTGTACATTAATCAGCACCATATTGAGTGAGTTTTTGAGGTAGGAGATATGGTTTATTTGAGATTGCACCTGTATAGGCTATCCACTCTCAAGAAGGTTGGGACAAAGAAGCTTAAGCCTCGCTTCTAGAGACCCTTTACAGTCACCAAGAGGATTGCAGAGCTGGCTTATGAGCTTGGGGTACTTGAGAGTAGTGATGCATAGTGTTTTCCACGTATCTCGCCTCAAAAAGGCACTTGTATGTAATGTGATTCCTTCTACAAAGTTGCTTCCTTTGGATGAGGAAGACAAAGTGATATTGATTCCAGAGGTAGTGATTGATTTTAGGGAGCGTACTCTATGGAAGAGGGTTATCAAGGAGCACTTGGTGAAGTGGAAGAACTTGCCAGTGGAGGATGCTACATGGGAGAGTGAGTAGATTTTACAGCATCCGGATTTGCGATTTCTCGAGGACAAGCAATCTTGGGGAGGGAGGATTGTAATGTCCTCTTCTTGCACGTAGTCAATTTGAGGTTTCCGTTAGCCTATTCTTGGGTTCCCATAGGCTAAGTGGATATGGTTAGGGAACTGGTGTCATGAGGAGTAGCAGGTGTTTTTCAGTGTTTTCCGGTAGAGCTTCTATTTTTGGCAGATGACAATTTTTAGTAAGTGCTATTTTAGCACTTGGTCTTCGCTTCTATCTCCTCTCAGTTTAGAGTGCAATGCAGTTCTAAGGTTGACATGATGATATTTGATTTATTTCAATTAAGTGTCCTTTTATTAAGTTTCTTTATAACTTAAGTGAAGGGTGATGTGTTCATAAAGTGTACCCCTATTCCTACTCCTAGGAATGTGCTCACTTTAAGTTGTTTTTAAAAGGGCAAGTTAGATTTCAAATGTGACGCCAAGGCAAGGAAGAAGTTTAATATTTTAAAAGGTTTATTTTACTCCTCCCAAAAGTGACACCAAGACTTGGAGTTAGATAAAGTGATTTTAAAAGCTAACCTTCATATGAGCTCAAAAATAATTAACCTCTTGGGGTTAATTTCATGTTATTTCATAAAAGTGAAATTAGAAGAAAAAATATTCAAATTCAAATGCAAGATGCCCTAACTCTTTCCTCTCTTTGTAAATACGAGTTCGAGCTCTCATTTGCATATAGATGATTTGACAACTTAGAGATGTTGCTGGAATGAGCTTAGGGAGTTCTTTGCTGGTTGAGGATGAAAACCCTCTTCTTGGTTGCTGGTTTCAGTGGTGAAACATCCACCCTAGCTGGTTGGTGTACTACTTTGAGATTGCCAATGATTTTGGCTTGGTTTGGTGATAGGGTTTTGAAGATCTTGAAAATTTGTGGAGTTTTCTGGTATGGGCATTTAGTTTTTGGTGTGTTGTTCAAGTTTTGGAGTGATTGGAAGCCTTTTCCTTGTGCTGGTGTGCTTTTTCAGAGATATTAGATATCACGTTTTAGCTCATAACTCAGTGGGATTGAATGATATCATTCTGGGCATTGGTTTATTGTCTTCCTCATAGCTGGGTGCCACAAATTGATAGGCCATTTGAATATTTTTGGCACATGGGTTTAGGTGTTAGATTTAAATCTGCATTTTGGGAGTTGGAAAATTATTAGCATTGGAGTCTTACATTGCTGATTGCAGATTAAGAGTGCTGGAGCAGATTTGATTGAGTTTGAAGGCTTGAAAACTCTTCCTAAGAATCGCCCTGTCCCATTTTGGTGCCTAGTTTGGTGCCGGTCTATTTCTGAGCATTCTATATCAAGATTGAAGACTATTTCAGGTCTGAGATTTGTAATAGAATCTGATTCAGTTAATTGTTTGATGGTAATCTGATTTTGTTGATTTGATGCAAGAAATGTCTATTCTCTTTCTATGTAATGTTTTTTCAATGTATCCAACAACATGAAGAATGAAACATGAAATGCCAAACACTTTCTGTATCTCTGTCTTATTTTGTCAACAAACACAAAAAATATCAGGGTGAACATTTTAACTTTGAAATTTTATTTATTTTTACTTCCAATTTACCTTATTACACTGAAACATGAATTGTTTATTTCTCCCATGCATCTTTCAAACCTCACACCTTTGCGATCAATTTGAAAACTCATTGACATCTAAGCAATGGACTTCCACTATTCACTTTTACCAATAGAAAAGCGCGGAATTTTATATTCGTAAGATAAATTGTAAGTTAAACACCCTTACTAAAAAAGAAGAGAGACATTGTAACTTAGACTCCCTTATTTAGAAAAAGAAAAAAAAAATAGAGAGAAGGGGATGAAACACAATTGCCGCAGCTGCCATAATATCATGGGGGCTGTTTACATAAGGCCCAAGTCATGTGGAGTAATGACTAACATAAGTTGGACACTAGCAAGTCATGCATATAAAATGAATACTTACAACCATAGTTACTAGGAGACGTGTCTCCTACCCCTGGAGACGCGTACTGGTACCGGAGACGTCTCCGGAAACTTCTTGACGCATAGGGTGCTTTTGGATGCCATCTCCTGCTGTTTCTGAAGTCTCCCGACCAAAAATTGACGTCTCCTCCTAGAAAACTTAGGGCAAAATGCAGTAAAAAGGCAAAAAAAATAAAGCAAATAAATAAGATAAGCTTGCAGCAAAGAAAAGTCGTAGGGAAATGACTAATAAAGAAACTGTTTCGCAGAAAGACAAAATTCCATGCAGAGTTATAGTGATCAGATCTATTGACAGTGCAGACTTTTTGAGAGGACTAATTTCTTATCATTGTAATAGTCTAAAGAGAAATTGCCTTTACTATTTAGCCGACAATATTGAGCGTGCTCAACATCTATATTACCTTACTTGCACTAAACAATTTAGACTGGCTATGGTATCAGCAATATAAGCAATTTTAATTTCAATTTTTGTTCAATTTTAAAGTTAATGTTAAACTTTACCACTATTCTTGTTTTCAAAGTTTTCTGTCATGATATGTTTTGGAAATTATTAAATTATATTTAAAAAAAAATGGTGTCCAAGTACTCCCGTCTCCTATTTTTGAAAATTAGTTGTACTAGTACTGGTACCAGTCTCTGGAGTCTCCAAGTACCCCCGTCTCCTGGTAACCTTGCTTACAACACATGCTTAATTGGTGTAGTATCACACTCAATTTATAGTCTCTGAATGGATTATGTAATGGTTAAACACTGATTTGAGGTGATCCAAAATTTGTTTCTTTTACACTTTTCACAGAAAAGATCTTAACCAATTAGGTCTCTTAGTTCTCTGGATTATTGAAGTGATAAATTACTTTCTGGAGTTCCCTACTTGGGGTCTTTTGGAGCTGATAAACATGAATAATGCATGATAAACTATTTCTTAATAATATAAGAATCATGGTCATTTACAAGCAGCTGTATTGGAACAGAAGTTCGTTATTTGAGATTCTTGTATCTCTTTGCATTGTACCCCTCAAAAGGCTCCAAATCTGTTATTAAATTTCCATATTTGCAGGAGCTGAAGCAATGTTTGCTGATTTGGGTCACTTCACAGTAAGATCCATCCAGGTAAGCTCAGACAAATCTGTTTACGTTGAATGCTATGATCTATCCTCTGGACTCTGGAATAGGCATATTTTTCCTTTGTTTGAATTTAGGACGACCTGAACTAGTTGCACAACAACTATTATTATGTCACTGTTTCAAACCTCCACTATGATGTTTGATATAGAATTGCCATCTGCAGCTAGCCTTCACGTTTGTAGTGTTCCCATGCCTGATGTTGGCTTACATGGGTCAGGCAGCATACCTCAGGAAAAATCCAACTATGGTAGACAAAGCGTTTTATGCTTCAATTCCAGGTAAGCTTTTGCCGATTACAATATTTACTGAATCCGTTGTCTCTTTGCGTCAGGGAAAGAAGCTTTGCAAAGTGTTTGCGTATAATATTTACAAAAATTCCCTGTTGATAGTAGATATTGAGCTACATTTATCTAATTGATCATCTGCTTTTAAAATCATATTACTAAATCTCATTTATATTGATCTGTTTTACTTGATTACCAGATGGTCTTTTCTGGCCAGTCTTTGTGATAGCTACTGCTGCTGCCATGATTGCAAGTCAAGCAATGATCTCGGCAACATTTTCATGTATTAAACAGTCAATGGCCCTAAGCTGCTTTCCCAGACTAAAAATAATTCACACATCAAAACGGTTTATGGGTCAGATCTACATTCCTGTCATCAACTGGTTCCTAATGATAATGTGCGTCTTAGTATGTGCTACTTTTAGAAGCACTACTGAGATATCAAATGCATATGGTGGGTAGGACAGATATTAGCTATTTTCTGATGCAAAATTTGGCGTGTTGATTTGATATAAAAACAAGGATTTGGCTGACTGTCAGCAGGAGAGTTTCATAATTGCTTATTTAGAACTACAAAGAAATTATTGCATCCACACCAAATTGGCTGCCACACCAAATTGGCTGTCAACATAAATTGGGTATTGTGAGGAAGACCTGATGTTGCTCTTATTATGATTGTTCTCTTTTGATTGCAGGTATTGCTGAGGTGGGGGTGATGATGGTGACGACAAGCCTTGTGACAATTGTTATGGTTCTCATATGGCAGATAAACATATTCTTGGCAATTGGCTTTCCGTTACTCTTTGGATCGATTGAACTGATTTATTTTTCTGCGGTTTTGATGAAAGTGACTGAAGGTGGTTGGCTTCCACTGGCTTTTGCTTGTGTATTCCTTCTTGTCATGTTTACATGGAACTATGGAAGTGTCCTCAAATATCAATCTGAAGTGAGGCAAAAATTATCAATGGACTTGATTTTGGAACTAGGATCCAGTCTTGGGACCGTCCGAGTCCCAGGAATTGGGTTGGTCTACAGTGAACTTGTTCGAGGAGTACCTGCAGTTTTTGGGCAGTTTTTAACAGGCCTTCCAGCGATACATTCTACAATAATATTTGTCTGTATAAAGTATGTGCCAGTTCCTGTTGTCCCACAAGGCGAGCGCTTTCTCTTCAGGAGAATTTGTCCAAAGGACTATCATATGTTCCGGTGTATTGCTAGATATGGGTACAAAGATATTCGCAAGGAACATTATCAGAGTTTTGAAGAATTGCTTATTGAGAGTCTTGAGAAGTTTCTACGTAAGGAGTCTCTAGAACTTGCCCTTGAGAAGGCCAATTTCAATATAGATTCAGACGATGAATCAGTGAATACCCAAGGATCAAATGGATCAAATGGTTCCACTGATCCCCTCAGGACCCCATTAATGGCAGACCAGAGGCTCAAACAAGGCAGTGTTTCACAAGGGCCTAGCACTTCATCTTCACTGCCCACAAGTGCAATGTCGATGAGCGATGATCCTGGTTTGGAATATGACCTTTCATCTCTGAGAGAGGCTAAAGAATCAGGAGTTGTATATCTTGTTGGCCATGGAGATGTCAGGGCTAAAAAGAACTCATGGTTTATAAAGAAACTGGCTATAAACTATTTCTATGCATTCATGAGGAGGAACTGCAGGGCAAGCACTGCAAATCTAAGTGTGCCTCACACCAATCTTTTGCAAGTTGGCATGACTTACATGGTCTGAGTAATCCCTTGCAAACACAACCATTAATAATGAAATATGTAATACTGTAGCGAAACCTCTTTCATCCATGATAAAATCCTAAATCATCCATTTCAGCTTGTAAGATTATTAATATCTGTGAAGGCTTACTTTTAGGCAAGTAAGCTTGTACTTTACATTATATAGGCTGTTTAATGTAGAATTGCAGGAGTCATCAAAAACTTGTTACTTGTTGAGGGGATATGGGCAAGCCAAAAATAATGTTCCATCGTTTTTAAACTGATTAAGGTCAAACTAATCTGGCTTGAATGTCGTTATTGAATATTTATTCAATATATTTAAGAGAGATTTTATCGTCTCTTTAGCTTTGATGCTATCTTTTACGCAACTGCATGTCATCATTAATTTGTATTGCCAACAAAAGTCCTTTGAGAATATCCTTGATCTATCAGTTTAATAAGTTCTCAACTGCAGAGAATTTGGAACATCAATAACTTCCAGTTTTTATAAGAAATGAAGCTATGCTAATTCGAGAAATTACCAGAGTAAATCAATGGAACTTGAAAAGCATATACTAAGAACCATAATTAAAATAAATAGTTGCTACTATCTTTTTAATTATGATCTTCATTCGGAGCATCATATGCATCTCTGTGTACAAGAGATAACGTGGTGTAACAAATGGCATCGGAGCGTTTTGTCTCTTTTTATCTCAGAAATATCCAGCATTTGACAGTGACTGACCTGGTATCTTACTTAATGGCTCTTTTGGAAATTAGGTTTTATCAATTGCAATTATCAAGCTGATGCCTACCATAAGGGTTTTATGCTTCTTAAAGTATAAAAGAATAAGATGAAATCTTATACTCCAAAAGATTATGATTTACAGTTTTAGCTAGAGGATAGTTGTATATGGTATTTTTATAAGGTAAGATTTTGAAAGCCTCCCCCAATCTTATACAACAAAAGGATAAGATGTAGCAATAAAGTCCTAAACAGATATAAGGATGATGAGTTTTGATGATACCGTCTTATTTCTACATACACACATAATCTGACAAACCACAAATGCTTGGAAGGAAATGGTCACAATCTCAAAGCAAATATGTGCAAATATGTTGACCAGTTGAGAAGGTAATAAATACCTTTTAGGTCGTCTTATTTCTACATACACACATAATCTGACAAACCACAAATGCTTGGAAGGAAATGGTCACAATCTCAAAGCAAATATGTGCAAATATGTTGACCAGTTGAGAAGGTAATAAATACCTTTTAGGTCGTCTTATTTCTACATACACACATAATCTGACAAACCACAAATGCTTGGAAGGAAATGGTCACAATCTCAAAGCAAATATGTGCAAATATGTTGACCAGTTGAGAAGGTAATAAATACCTTTTAGGTCTTCAACTCCCCTATAATCTTATGGCAAATTTACAAGCTTCACCGAAATAAGCACCATATGGATGCATTCTTTCTCAGGATCAAAGCCAAAACTCCACTTCTTAACGAGGAGCCTTGCTTGCCCATAAACCATAGATTGTTTAGCAAAATTCTCATACAATCTTCATGGCATAAGAAAGAGATCAACAAGAAACCCTTTACCATAGCTGCAATATCTAAATGGTTAAAATAATTCCACTTTCTTTAGTCCATTTTATGAAATTATCAATATTTGGTCTTCCCCTGAATACTTCCCTACAATAGAATTTATGGTAATTGATTTGTGTACTTCTAATTATTTTGAAAATATTTTCAATTTTAAAAAATACATGCTTATTAGTATGACAAGTAATAATATCTGTTGGGTTTTTAACTTCTAATTCAATTTAATTTATTGATGAGGAAATTTATATATGTAATTTTTTTTATGTTATAATTTTTATCGATATTAAATTTAACTTTTTGAAAAAAATTGATTTTATTTATTTTCTTTGATCATTACCAATTTTTAAATTTTTTATTTAGTAATTTTTAGTTATTATTATTATTTTTATTATTTTTTGTTGCAAGAATAAAATTGAAATAAAAAGATTACAATGAAAAGATGAGTAAACATAACCTTTAAACTAGAAAGAAGATTTCTTATATATTATAATATAATTAGTGCACAATCAACTAGGTCAAGACATTTGATTATTGGTTCCAAACATATAAGTACAATTCTTTTTAAAGATAATCAAGAAGAGCATTTAAATCCGACATTACATCAAAATATATACAACCAACTTTATTACAATTCCATCATTGTATGAGTAAAATTATCAAAACTTGGACATCATTATTACAAATCAGATCTTATTATAAATCAATTTATGATGAATAATAACAAGGTAGTAAGTCAGGGCTAGGTTTCTTTTGTCTCAAGGATTTTGGTCGATGGGACAAGTATTTCTAATGGGGAGGCTTCCAAGGTACCTTGATAGTTAGAAGGTATGTCATCAAGTCCCTTATGTGAGGCTTTGTTCCCCAACTTTTGTGAACTTGGTTAGAAAAGTGTAGAGGGTCCTATTGAGAATCTTCTATCCAAGCCAGGCTCGAAGTGGACTTCTCTCTTTAGCGCTAAACAAAAGGCAAAAGTGCTTTCCTCTGATCCATTATGACTCCAACCCTTGCACAGGTGAGTTCTCTATTTTTGTCCGTGATAGTCTCATTGACAAGAGTGTTTCCTCAATGGAACTCTTTAGTGGGAAAATTCTTGGGTCTGAGGTCAAACATTGACTTGGTAAGAGCTTTAGCCCTTAATAAATGAAATAATAAAGGGCATGTTGTTGTTGTAGCTATGGTCAGAGGCTTTTCTTCCTTCTCCTTCTCCTGTGAAGAAGATATGTTGTTTGCTCTTTTTGGAGGGTTGTGGATTATTATCAAATCCACTCTTGCTCTTAAGGAATGAGAAGCTAGGTTTGATACTGCTAAATGTTCTTTTACTTCGATTTCAATGTGGGTAAGGCTTCCTAGTCTTCTGATGGAATTCTGGGATGAAGAATTTTTGAAGGGCGTTGCTAATGCATTCCGCTAGTTGTTGACAATTGATGATATGTATAGCTCAAGGAAGTTTTTGGTGTATGACATAATTTGTGTTAGTGTGGAGCACTCATCTAATCTCTTGTCTTCAATTAAAATCAAGTCCAAACTTGGTGAATGGGACTAGGATGTGAAATTTGAATCTATTCCCTTTGCATGCTTCTTACACAAAAAAGCAAGTCATTGGGATAAGAACTATCCTGATAAGATACAAAAGCCCAAACAAAAGGCTTGGAGGAAAACAATTATTGAAGCTAATAAGCCATTTAAAGGTATTGAGCATGGGAGCTATTTGGGCAAGAATCTTTTTATTAGTCAAAAATTTTTAGAGGGGGGGAAGGCTCCTAGTACTAAGGTCTCCCATGATCCCTCTTTGGATGTGAAGCCTAAGGTTGATGTGATATAAGATTCAATACATCCTTCTAATAAGGAGGACGGATCTCAAGTAGCAGCTTGGCATAGCATAACATCAAAGCTTGTTCAAAATCTAATGAGGATTGTCAAGATGTTTGTAAGGACTCACTTGTTATCGATTTTAAATTTGGAAAAGAAGATGGTCATTTTCTAGAGTCAGGAGCTCCTATCCAAAGCCCAGGAAGGGAGAAAACCCAAAGGCTGTAGTTGATTTAGAGGAAAATCCCTTTTATAATGGTCAAGACCAGGAACAGGAAAAAACCCCATTCTCCTACTGATGAATAATAAGAGGGGGGGGGGGTGTGAATTAGTATGCCTAAAAACTTAACCAAACTCTTAACCAATTTTTCAATAGACTGGTGTAGTAGTTTAAACAACAAACTAGTTAAAACATAAACAAGCTAAATAGAAAATAGAGCATTCACCCACATAAGCACAATGACCATAACACAAGATATTTTGACGTGGAAACCCAAATGGGAAAAACCACAGTGAGTAAAACTCACAAGTCAACTATCTGCAGAATAGTAACCAGACTGGTTAAGGCCTTACAATGTTCTTCACCTGAACAAATCCTGTTAGGAATCCAGATCTCTGTTAGGAGATAAGTCCTGTTAAAGACTACCCTATTAAAAGATTTCAGATCCACAACTGTGAATCACCTTGTTAGAGGATTTACTATAGGCTTAGTTGGGCCTACCTGGTTAAGGGTTTCAGACTTGTCGAAGAGATTAGTAATCAACAAGTGAATGATCTCGAAAGTAGCACAAAATGCTTGATTAGATCCTTGACAATTCTCTGTTAATGCATTGCAACATTACTTCAGTCTTCTAACCTTTGCACTCACAATCTCTGTAGTGAGATACCCTTTTCGCACAGACCTAATTTGTTCTACAATACTCGCACATCTCAACTCTCCAAAACCCTAGACATGATGTCCTCATATAGGAATCTGCTTTCATGTTGGTCCAATAAGATTAGACTACAATTTCCTAGGTACAGTGCATCCAGACATATTTGGTAACACGACACAGAAACACTACTAAAGTGTTGGTGGATGATAACTCATCACACTTTACAATTATGCCGGTTTAGCACAGTATACCGATTACCGGTAAACAAAGACTGGTAAATTGGAACATAGTGTTCCGATCAAAAAGATTAACTACCACTAGGGGTCCTCGTTCCGCTTGAGGTCTTCATACCGCTTGATGTCTTCATACCGCTTGAGGTCTTCGATAATGCTTTGACCGGTAAGCATCTTCTGCAAAACACCGATAGTCTTCTACAAACAAAGACTAAACATTTAATGACATATAACACCGGTGTGAACAACACAACACATATTATCGATGGAGAATAACTCATACATAAAATAAGTGTGTGTCCATCAATGACAATCACAACTTAACATTATCAAAATACCAACAATCTCCCCCTTTAACATTGATGGCAACACTTAGGAAAATTTTGACATCTAAGTGCTTACAAAATAAAAACAGATGCCATAATCAAAATTACTCCCCCTAAGCATATACACTACTCCCTTTGCAAACATTACAAGTACGTGCATGGAATTTTCAATACTACTCCCCCTTTGCCAACAATGACAAAGTAATGCAAACACTCCCTTTTTCATCAAAATTTGCCAAAGTTATATTGCATAACATAAAAACAGAGTATATGTTCATGACAATAAAGAGTAAAACTTCTCAAAAAGAGGTTTAAAGTTTTTCAGAAAATTCTTCATGTCTGAAGACCATGAATGAAGAAGTGAGGTAGCAATTTCACTCCCAGTCTTCATCTAGAAGGCTAGTTCTTCCATTGCATCGATAATGCTCATCTTTTGTGTTATATTAATAGCCTCCAAGTTTAGGAAGCAATTTTGAAGAACCTGCAATTTTGGTAATAGAAACAACTGGAGCGCCTACAGATCTTGAGTCCGCTTGTAGATCTCTGATTCAATCTTTGCAATCTGATGCTGGTGAGTGTGAACAGTCTGTCCATACACTGTGAACAAATCATATGACAATTTGAAGTTGCCGATATACTATTGTAACTCCGATTGGAGTTGAGTCTTTTGTTTCAGAGCATCATCACAAAATAGGTGAGGTTGGCAGATTTTGCTCAAGAGTAGGTTACCTTCACCCATAGATAAACTTATATCATCCTTCTGCTTAAGTAGTTTTGCTTTGTCTACATCCATTTGCTTTACTAACGAAACTTTTTGAGCTTTTTCATGCTTCTTCTTTGCAGAAACATGGGCAACATCTTCTAAAGATTGCACTTGATCATCTACTACTTGTAAGGAAAGCAAGTGCGGAAATTTGCTTCCCTAATATCAATTTGGAGGGGAAAACATACTAGTGTTTACAAATTTTCAACTTTTATAGAATATGGCACAATCATGAGCATACACAATTAAACAACACAGAGATTGAACAAACAAAGTTAACGCGGGAAAACCCTCTTGGGAGAAAAACCCACCACCAACAGAAAATAACTTTATTATCAGTATGTCAAATACAATAAAGTTCAGTCTACAGACTTCCTTTCACTTTGTCAATCAATTGTTCCAGATGTAACATACAACACTTGGATCACACAACAATTACAGATCGCTCAAAGGCTATTGTAACTTGTAACCTTACATTCTGTTCACATTGGGCTTCTAATACCAAATTGGTCGACCGTTACACCTGCGCGAGATGGTTGGGAAGTCGAACTGTCTCTGTCGGTCTGCAATCATGGAAAACCAATTATCCCACATGCATCAGGGAGTCGGGTCGATTCGTATTCATATACACCGACAGTCTCATCCTTAGTGTCTAAGTGTTCACCTTTTTTGGATCTCGGTTCGATCTCACATCCGCAGTCGGTCTCCGCTCCATTGGCCATCGGTATAGCCGATTGCCTGATGATACCCGATCGCCAAAGGCAACTCCATCGGGTCATCGACATAGCGCTCAATCGGTAGAGCCGATCGCTCGAAACAACTATCCTGATAAGCGAAGCACTCTGAGACAAAACAAGGCAGACTCATTGGGACTTCAGCGTAGCCTTCATCACGTCGACCTGATTGCTGATATCAACCCAGAGCGCCTAAGGTAGGTTCATCGGGTATCAACATAACTCCAGATTGGAACCTCCGATCGCTGATGACAACCTGGACCGCCTCAGATAGCTCCATCGGGTCATCGACACAACTCTGATGCAGTCTTCCTGAAAGGCAAAGTTATCCCGATAGAAAGGAAGACACCGGTGTAAGTCATACTAATCAGAAGGTGTTCAACAACCAAGAAAGTAACACTCTACTATTCCATCGGTGTAGGGTACCCCGATTAAACCGTATATATCAAGTGAATTAGAGGCACATATCCAACACTATTGTGCAAAGAAGTTTTAACTTGGCCAATGAGGAATCAGTACTGGGAAGGTTAGTACCGAGGATTAGATTGGAAAGAGTGTCAACAACAAATTGAATGACATCATGTTCTTTCTTTTTCCTCAGTTCTTCCAATCTAACTTGAGCTAGTTGAATGCTTCTTAGTAGCTCACTTTCATCAACCGATTGAGTAAGACAAGCAAGAGTCAAATCGGTGGGACTGGTGGGATCAACTTGCTTAGCTTGATCTTCGATTGCCTTAGGAGTCTGTCCTCCTTCCTTTGCCTGGATCTCCTCTTATCTTTTCTTCTCTTCTTCTTCTTTTTCCTGGGCTACGTTGGCGGCCTTCTATTTCTCCTCTTCCAATCTCTTCTTCTCTTCTTCTTTCTTCCGCTCTTCTTCCCTCTTTTTCTCTTCTTCCTTTTTCTTCTCTTCTTCCTCCTTCTTCTCTTCTTCCTTCTTCTTCTCATCTTCTTTCTTCTTCTCCTCTTCCTTCTTCTTCTCTTCTTCCTTCTCTGCTCTCTCTTTCTCTTGTCTCGCTTTCTCCACTTGCTCTGTCTCTTGTTTTTATTTCTTCACTTTCTCTTTTTTCTAGTTTCTCTTTTTCCTGTTTCTCTTTTGACGCTTTCTCATCTTTTTCTTTCTCCACTCTCTCCTCTTCATCTTTCTCCTTCTCTGGAGTGGTGTCCTCAACACCTAGTGCATCAACATCAATGGGGTCATTTTGTTATGCTATTCTTTCACCCAGACTGTTGAAGATTTCATCCGGTTTGGCTGTGGATAGGTTAGGCTCTTGCTCAGTATGCCGATTAGCTTCGGATACTTTTTGCATTTTGACAACTACTTTAACCTGAAGATGGGTGTCTTTTTCCACTTCAGAGGTTTTGCCTCCGAGTAGCTGAAGTTTTCTTTTTCGCATGAAAAAGATGCCTTGTATCAATTAAGAATCTCAAACAATTCTGAATTAGAGGCATCAGGAAAATATTGGGCGAAAATTTCTTCCCTAATTTCTTGCTCCTTTTCAATGACAATGCGCCATTTATTATCCAAATAATTATATAAAGAATTAGGAACAACAGATTTAATGTCAATCAGAGACCGATCATTATCACACAAATATTTAATGACCTCTAGCTCTACTTCTTCCTTTTCACTATCGCTAAGATCATCAAAATAGTCTTTTAGATCATTAAGTACTTTCCTTTTAACATTCTTCATAATTCTTTGAAAATGTGTCATAGGCTGGTAAGAGGCAACATGTATATTTACTAGTGGAGAGGTTACTGGTACATTACCGGTTGACTTCGTCTTCTTCATTTCTACCTCCAGTTTAGTGTCTTCTGAATCCGGTGAGTTATTCCTGGTTTTTCTCTTCCTTTCGAATACCTTTGGTTGAATAGCCTCCGGTTTCTTTTTGGCTAGTGACCTCTTGGTCACTTTAGGATTGGCAGTAGATGTAACCGATGTCGATGCCGATGGCACTGCTTTACTCTTTTTTTTTGCTTCGGTACCTCAATAGATTTGATCCTCTCGAAGTAAGTACTGGTCCTCTTCTTCTTTGGATCCAGTGGTGAAGCAAGTAGGGTAGAGGCATACCCTGTGAGTATATCATTTACCACTTCATTGCCCATAGGCTCAACTTCATCTTCTCTGGGCTCAACCGCTTGCATTATGCAATGATCCATTTTGATTGTGAAATAGATATCATCTTCATATTTTTTAACTAGATCACCATATATTCTCATTCTCTAGTTCATCTTTAGTTTGAACTCATCAAAATACCTGTTCAAAGTCTCCAGATACGCAGATCCCACTACTTGCAGACTCTCCTTTATTTATCTAGAAACCGGTATGTCACTCGACCATTGTACATCGCCAACTCCTGGAAAATATCCTTGAAAATAGAAAAATAAACCGACAAGTAGTTGACCGAACTTAAACCTCAGTGTTTTGTCCACTTTGATGGACTTCAGGTTCTCCATGAGTTGTTTTTGCATGTAGGTACATAAGTCACATTCAGCATTCTCCTTGATCATCCTATAAGTGACATGCACCGCAGTTGTAGGAACATAATTCATTCTGCTAGCATAGAATACTCTATACCCAATTACCATGCACGCATATTTCACCAAGTCATCTTTTATGGTGTTTATAGTCATTGCCCGTTGGTCGCTCACAGAACCAGTGAGCTCTATCACTTTGGTTTTGGTGATCTTGCGAAGAACGGGGACTTCCCCAATATTGCAGAAACCGGTCATGACATGAATTGCCTCCAGTGTAATATCATGGGTTCTCTCAAGGTACATCTTGTCACCATGAACCCTACTTAGAATAATCCTAATGTGTTCTTTTGTAAATTCTTCAAGAAAATATACTACATTGTGAAGTTTCTTCTTCTCGATTACGCTGTACTCAGGTTTAATCTTCTTATCATCTCCACACAATAGGCTTAGCTGGGAGTGAATCACTAGAGACCCTAGGTCTTCCAGTTTATAATCAATATAATCTGAAACATCCCCTTCGACAATGACTCTGGTGGGATTTTTAGATAGGGCATTATATTTCACCTTCTTCCTAAGAAACTTAGATGATTCCTCAGGTTCGGTAGAACTAGAAGGGATTTTAGATGTAGAATCCATATCTAGATAATTCCAAATGATGAGAGTGATTCGACAAAAAATACCTTTTTATTCCAAACTAGGTTTCGCCGATTTCGAACTAGGGTACACTGATGTCAAACGCAACACACTTCTCCAAAAGCTTGTTTTACCACTCTGACCTCCACTCTGAATGCTGCAAAATCTTGTGCAAGTTATCTTACTCAATTCTTTCGAATGCAAGATGAATCGCTGTTGTTGCTCTGCTCAAGCTAGAAAAAAAAATTCTTCTTTGCAAATAGGTAAGTAAAAATGACGACGAAAGTCACTTTTAAATATGCTCCTACCTACCATCATTAATGCATCATCGTTAGGGCACAAACCCTAACTTTTCCTTTTACCACTTCGTTTCTTCTGTCGGTCGACATGTAACCAATACCGATAAAGGCAGTTTACCGATATACTCCTGGGGTTCAAAACATTGTTACCGATATGTTCCCCCTAAGATTTTTGAAGCTCAGTTTGCTGGTTCAGGGGTCTCCACACTAGGTGTGGAAACTGGTACATCTTGTGGCTTCTCTTCAGATATCTTTTTCCAAGTTTTATCCATATCCGCCTGAACTGTTTCAACATCAATCTTCCCTTCTGGGTCGACCGACATGTCTCCCGATGGATTCTTTCTCAGTCTGCATTCTTTGGAAGTGTGTCCCGATTTGTTGCAATGATAGCATACCATACCAGGTGTTCTCCATGGTCTGGTGTTCACATTTCCGTTCTTCCTTCTGCATGTTGTAGCAATGTGACCGCTACCACAACAAATCAAACAGGTTGCTCTCCAACTGTTTGCTGCTCCATAACCATTTGACCAATGGTCATAAGTTCTGTACCGGTTTGGGTTCTGGTTCATAGGAGGTTCCGGGACAACTCCTTTAGATCTTGCTGCATAACTTCCAGAGTTGTTCATAACCGACTTGCACTCAAAAGCTCTATGCCCAAACTTGTTGCATGCATAAAAATGACCATTAAATCTACCAGTTCTAGCCACATTGTTTTGCATGTAAGGAAAATTATTGTAAGCCTTGCTCCTACATACATTGGTAGTATGTCCTTCCTTATGACAGTTGAAGCATATAGGTTTAAACTTTGGCTTACCTTTTCTCTTGCTATTGTTCTTAGGTACCGGTTGCTCTTTTGGTGCATTAATCTTGGCTCCAGAGGTTTCACCTTCCTCATATGCAGAGAAACCAAGTCCGGTGGTATCCTTTGATGGCTTCACTGATTCCAGCTTTTGTTCCAATTTAGCAACACTCCGGTTGAACTTTGCAAGTATCTCCTTTGACTCAACAAGTTCTTTGGAAAGAGAATCATTGGTTTTCATCAAGGTTTCATTTTGAGAGATAGTAGCATTGAGGTCTGCTTGTATTTCTTCTTTCTCTTCATTACCCTTTTGCAGATGAGCGACGATGGTACCAATTTCTTGTTTCAACTTAGAGATCTCATGCTCCTTGTCCTTCACTAAATCTTCAACTTTTCTTCTATTTTCTAGCTTCTGACTCATCCTGATATTCAGTCCTTCCAAATCCCTCCTTAGGTTAGTTTTGGATTCATTTAGTTTCTCCACATCTCCAACTAGGGCCTCCATGTCTGCTTCATCAGAAGAGCTATTTTCAGTAAATTCCATCAATTGCTCATCATAGGCTCTCTCAAACTCAATCAGACGGTGAGTGAGTTCTCTCATGCTGTATTCCCCCATATCTCCTTCCAAGTGGTTAGACTTATAGAAAGGCAGGCTCTGATACCAATTGATGAATACTAAGAGGGGGGGTGAATTAGTATGCCTAAAAACTTAACCAAACTCTTAAACAATTTTTCAGCAGACCGGTGTAGTAGTTTAAACAACAAACTGGTTAAAACATAAACAAGCCAAATAACAAATAGAGCATTCACCCACATAAGCACAATCACCATAACACAAGATATTTTGACGTGGAAACCCAAATGGGAAAAACCACGGCGAGTAAAACTCACAAGTCAACTATCTGCAAAATAGTAACTAGACCGGTTAATGCCTTACAATGTTCTTCACCAGAACAGATCCTATTAGGAATCTAGATCTCTATTAGGAGACAAGTCCTGTTAAAGACTACCCTGTTAAAGGATTTCAGATCCACAACTATGAATCACCTTGTTAGAGGATTTACAATAGGCTTAGTTGGGCCTACCCAGTTAAGGGTTTCAAACTTGTCGAAGAGATTAGTAATCAACAAGTGAATGATCTAGAAAGTAGCACATAATGCTTGATTAGATCCTTGACAATTTTCTGTTAATGCATTGCAACATTACTTCAGTCTTCTAACCTTTGCACTCATAATCTCTATAGTGAGATACCCTTTTTGCACAGACCTAATCTATTCTACAATACTCACACATCTCAATTCTCCAAAACCCTAGACATGATGTCCTCATATAGGAATCTGATTTCATGTCAATCCAATAAGATTAGACTACAATTTCTTAGGTACAGTGCATCTAGACATATTTGGTAACACGACACAAAAACACCGCTAAAGTGTCGGTGGATGATAACTCATCACACTTTATAATTATACTGATTTAGCACAGTATACCTATTACTGATAAACAAAGACTGGTAAACTGGAACATAGTGTTCCGATAAAAAAGATTAACTGTCGCTAGGGGTCCTCGTTCCGATTGAGGTCTTCATACCGCTTGAGGTCTTTGATCATGCTTTGACCGGTAAGCATCTTCTGCAAAACATCGATAGTCTTCTACAAACAAAGACTAAACATTTAATGGCATATAATACCGGTGTGAACAACACAACACATATTACCAGTGGAGAATAACTCATACATAAAATAAGTGTGTCTCCATCAATGACTATCACAATTTAAACATTATCAAAATACCAACACCTACCCCTTCCCAGGGTGTAATCACAAAGAATATGTAGAAGAAAAACTGTGTTTTGGAGCCTAGAGGTAAGGTAGAACTTCATGCCAACAAAGTAGGGAAAAGGAAATTAAATTAGATATTGCCAAAGGGACTCAAAAGACCCTGTTTGAGATGTTCTCTAAGAGCATGCCTCAGATGAACCAATGAAGGTTTTGTCTTGAAACATTTGAGTGTTGAATAACCCTAATAGGCATGATCTCTTATATGATTTGATTAGGAATCATAAGCCTTATGTTTTTCTCATTCAAGAAACAAAAATGGAATGTGAGAAGTTGGAAAATATCAAGAACTGTTATTCAAGGATTGTGGCTTTCATGGAAAAAATGTAGATGGTGCTTTTAATGGGATGGCTACATTTTGGAATCCTAAAATTGTTAAGGGAGTGGCTTTGATTGGAGATTCAAATTATGTTGCTACTCAGTTTCACCATTTAAGGGATGGTAAGTTCTATATTATTTTTAATATTTATGCTCCTAATAACAAGAATGCGAGAAAAAAGATTTGATATAAATTGAGAATCTTCAAAGCTACATATCGTGAAGATAGATGGTTGGTTATTGGGGAATTTAATACTCCTTTAAAAGAAGATGAGAAATTGGGGGATCTCAAGTTCCTATGGACAATAGGTTTGATCTGATGAACTTTATTGATGAGCAAGCTTTGCTTGACATGAATCTTCAATGAGATTTTTAAACCTAGTCTAATTTACGTGTGGGGATGGTTTGATTCATGTTAAATTGGATCATGCTCTCATTTCTATGAATTGGCTTGCCTCATACTCCTATTCTCTTTTAGCCTTGACTAGGTTGGGATTTGACCACTTTCCAATTTTATTGTCAACATATATCTTCGACAAAAAGAAAAAAGTGTCCTTCTCAATTTAAAAAGATGTGGCTTAGAAATCTTTATTTAAGAGACAAGATTTGAGAGTGGTGGTATATTCGGATTGAAGGAACACCTATGTTTAGAGTGGCAAAGAAATTGGCTGTTGTTAAATCTAATGTTTAAAAAAGGAACAAAGCTTCCTTTGGGAATATTTTCAAAGAAAAGGAATCTATCAAGAGGAATTTGATGAGGTGTAGAAGAAGATCCAAATCAAAGGGTTTGAATCTTTGGTTTA
The DNA here is from genome assembly GCF_030272615.1 of Cryptomeria japonica. Lineage (NCBI taxonomy): Eukaryota > Viridiplantae > Streptophyta > Pinopsida > Cupressales > Cupressaceae > Cryptomeria > Cryptomeria japonica. Next base: position 862,658,850 of record NC_081409.1, on the reverse strand, counting down.
TGCTCAAGAGAATGTGACCTTTTATCTCGTCTTGACAATATTATTGACGTTGAAGAATAATTTTGGAAATAACAATCAAGAGTTGTGTGGTTGAAAAGTGGAGATCAAAATATGAAGTTTTTTTATTTGTCTACTCTTAAACATCGAGCAATTAATTACATCAAATTCATTCATACTAATGAATCCACTTTAGAGAACAAAGAGGCTATTCTTATGGATGCCTTTGATTTCTTCTATAATCTCCCCTATGTTGATGTGAACCCCAATCTAGATTGTGAAGCTCAACTTTTGGATGCCATCCCAAAACTTGTTTATGAGGAGAATAATAGGAGGTTGGTTTATATTTCTTCTGAGGAGATTAGAAGAGTGGTGTTTTCTTTTGAAGATAATAAAGCGCTAGGGCCTGATGACTTACCTCTCTTATTTTTTTCAAACTTTGTAATGTCCCCTACCTGATATAGGCCTGTTTAATAATAATTGATCTTATATTAAATGAGTGTAGTCTTGGAAGGACAACTTGCACTCAAAAGGAAAGGAAAACACCTACATACATATTCAATTATAATTAGACCTAATCCATTCTAATGTAAAAATGGATAGAAGTTGGTATATGAGACATGAGAAGGGATTGCATGGGGTCTGTTGTCTACCAAGCCCAAGGAATGGTTGCTTCTAACCTCCTTGCTAAACTTGGAGACCCACGTTGCTTGCCCTTTCAAACCGATTACCCATACACTCATCATCTTGTGAGTTTGGCATAGAGAGTGTAACTGGTTCCTTGACTCCAAGGGTTCTTATGACCACTTGTGAGGCCCTCGTCACCATTGGTTTACACCTCTACCCTCTTCCCACACGATGCAACAAACAATGCATATATCTCACATAGAATAATTCTATATACGTATATTTCTACTGTATTTACAAATATACCCAATTATATATTTATTTGTAGATTGGTATTAAACACCTTGTCACATGAGGTTAGTTTGTACCTTAGTCCTTGCTTCTGCAGACTTGACTAATATGATTTGTATTGATCCTTGGTTGCTGGTATACGCGATGCCTGTGATCTACTGTAGTTTTCTTTCTGCTTTTTGCTATGGTCCGAACTGAAATATTTTTATGTTTCAAATTGTTTTCAGATTGGAGTTTCGTCCTTATTCTTCTTTTTTCTAGAATTTCCACCTTTGTATGAGTTTCAAAAATCTCTAATGGTTGGATTCGATCAATGCAACCCCCTTGACTTAATGATCGATTCTCCTTAAATATCTCGTAATGGCTGATCGGTTGTACCCCTTGGGTTGGAACAATCACGTCCCCCCCTTGAATCACATCTCCTGATGATTATTTGTAAATTATAGGCATATTGTGTTTGTTCTTAATCACATCCTTTTCATAAGCTAATCGATGGTCATTTGACAATGATTAATTAATCATTGTTTCGATTGGATTTATCATTATTAGATAGGGTTACTAACTGACAACAAATGTAAATTAGATAATACTCTTCATGGTCGGGGTTTCTGGAAGCATTCCTTACTTCCCCAAACTTCCCATAGCAATAATATCTGATTGTCTTAAATCTTCCTCATGCATACCACCAAGAACAAGGATGTTGTTGCCTGTAACTTAATAATAGTTTTGATATGATTTGATCCATGATAATGTCCCTAGATGCTTTTGATTCTTTTCCTTTATATCTCTCAATGTGAGTGAGAGGTCACACCTCTTCATCATGCATATCCTTTGGCAAGAGACACACCCTTTTACCATTAGGTCCCTTTTGAAAGAGTGCAACTCTTCATAATTTCTGCCCTATGAAAGTGACACAACCTTTCACAATCAGATCTGCACTTCTGATTTTCAATTTATCCCCCTTCAAATGATATCCCACTCTCCCTTTTATATCTCATGTTTGAGGGAATCACAACTTTTCATTCCATCTCTTTTGACCATTCATTAACTTAATTAAATTTTAATTATATTCTTTTATATTTTAATTTTTATTCTTTTGAATTTTAATTTTATTATTATTATTTACCATTAAATTCTATTCCAAAGTGGGGACATTACAAACTTTTGGGGATATTGCTATGAAGGATGTTGTGGATGCTACTAAGGAGTTCTTTGGAAGATGACATTTTCTCTTGAGGAATCAAACACTACTTTCATTGTTCTTGTCCCTACATTTACTGATGCTAAGTCTTTTAGGGATTTTAGACAAATTAGCTTATGCAATTCCATTTATATGATCTTTTCTAAAGTCTTGGAAGTAAGGGTACAATTTGTTCTTTTGGGTATTATTTATTCTCAACAAAGTGGGTTTGTGCTTAGGAGGTAGATTCTAGATTCCATTTTCATAGTGCATGATAATATTCATTCCCTAAACAAGAAGATTGGCTTCCTTCTTAACCTTGATATTTTGAAAGACTATGATTGCGTTAATTGGCATTTCCTCTCTAATGTCTTGTTTGCTTTTGGTTTTGGGAGAAAGTTTGTGGACCTCATTTTGCAGCTGATCTCTTCCTTAATTTTTTTTGTTATTATTAATGGTTCTCCTTCGTGGTTCTTCAAAAGTTCTAGAGGCATTACACAAGGGGACCCACTTTCTCCTTTCCTCTTTGTTATTATGGTGTAAGCTTTGAGTTGATCTATTTAGGAGGCCATTATCGATGCTTCTCTAAAAGGGCTTCATCCTTGTTATGGGTAGGCTTTCTCTCACCAACTTTTTGTTGACAATACCCTCGTTATGGGGAAATTTTTGGTGATTGAGGTTAAAAAATCTAAACCTATCTTGCATAATTATGAATCTGCCTCAGGTCAAAAGACCAATCTTCCCAAAATAATTATTTTCTTCTTGAACACCTCCTTGTAGATACAAACTAATATTACTCATATTTTTAATTGCAAGGTGCGTTCTCTTCCTTTGACCTACCTCAGTTTACCTCTTTGTGACAACAATCTTCTTGATTCTTTTTGGTGGGGCATTTTGGATGGAAATCTGGTGGGCTATACTTGTAAACTAAATTTTGTTTCCTTGTTGATGCAGGAGCATCCCTGGTTCACAACAATCTTACATCAACCAAAAACATTTCTTTTCTGTTTTGTTTGCAGTTTCAGTTTTCCTTTTCACGTGTCTCGGTTTTGGCTCATGAGATCCTGTGGAGTTGGATTCTATTTGAAGACTTGATCATCTTTCTTTCTTTCAAACCACATCTCTTTTGGATCACTTTCCGACAAGATATCGCTACCGGTTTCCTTGACAATTTCTTGTTACCGGTTGCCTGAGACCTATTCTAGTGATCTACCGGAACCCATTCTGAAGCTTGTGGAGCCTTGGACGTTTATTTCGATGTTTCTTGGCATGTGGCCGACCTTCTACATTTTATGCTTTGGATTTTCTAGAGGAATCTCTAAGCAGAGGCCGACCTTGTTCATTTTGTACGTTAGGTCTTGTTCTTCGGGTTTTGATCCCTTTTGGGCCGACTGGATCCTTTGGATATATATATATATATATATATATATATATATATATATTTGTAATCACGCTTTAGAATGTAAGCAATCAAAAATTCAAGAAGTATCAAATAGATAGACTGTGCCTAGAAGATAGATCTTTTGATTCAAGGTCCCAGTGTGACCTATTCTACTAGGCCTGTATGCCGGTATGTTGTAACCCGGTTGTTACTAGTTGAATGTAATCACATTTCATGAAATAAAACTATCTATTCTACATTGCCTCCATCATATCTGTGTGTTTCCGTTGTGTTTACTTTTGCTGACCAGTTTGGACTGATCTCCTTGAGGTCCCTCCTCATCAATTGCTGTTTCGATTGGTATCAGAGAGAAGTTTCGTTTTGGAGGTTGCGTGTCCTGAAATTTTATTGTAGAGTGGAGGATTACTGATCTGATCTGTAATTGCAGAGGACTAGAATGGATCAATGGCGCGAAGTGGAACTAGGAATGGTGGAGCACGTGGGAATGCAAACCCTACTGTAATGGAGATGTTGCGAGGAATAGAAGGCCAGTTAGAAGCCATGGAGACAACCCAACGAAGAGGCCAACATATTGAGGATGTGAGTGAGGATGAAGGAGAAGAAGCCTCGATAGAACAAGTGAACCTACCGACAGTTGATTCAGAGGAGGAAGGGTTTTTAAGGGTTTTGAGTAGGGAAAACACTAAACCTCATTTTACCGCACCGGAATATGATGGGCAATTAGATTTGGATGAGTTGATGGATTGTATCTCAGAGATGGAGATGTATTTGATTTTGAAAACACAACAGAAGAGAGGAAGGTGAAATATGTCTGTACTCGGTTGAAAGGTCATGCATCTCTTTGGTGGGAGCATTTGCAAGTTGATAGACAGAGAAGAGTTAAAGAAAAGATTAAGACATGGGATAGGATGATTGCTAAGTTAAAATCAAAGTTTGTCTCAAAGAATTATCAAGTGGATTTGTTCTGGAAGTTGTAGAATCTAAGACAAAAAGAATCTAGTGTGAAGGAGCACACCGAAGCATTTTACAAGTTGAACATCAGATCTAGACATGTTGATGATGAAGTTGAATAGATTGCAAGATATTTGAATGGATTGCGGATGTCTATACAAGATGAACTCAGTATGATCAAATTAGAGAGTGTTGAAGAGGCTTACCAGTATGAAATAAAGGTTGAAGAGAAATTGAACAAAAGACATGAGCAGAGATAGAGAGGTAGAGGTGGAAGATTTACCGGAGGAAGATTTCAAAGAGGAAGAGGATATATTGGAGGAAGAGGAACTAGTACAGACTAGAACAAGGACAAGGAAGTGAGAAAGGAAGGTAATTCATACCGGAATGATGATAGAAATTTATACCGGAGGAGAGAACTAGATGGTTACCAGAATGAGAACTTTGGAAGAAAAGACAAGAGGACATTTAGAGGAAGTTGCTTTAAGTGTGGATGAGAAGGACACCATGCTTTTGAATGTAAGAAGACAAAGGCTACTGAAAGAGAATCAGTAGTGGAAGAGAACCCCACCAGATCAGACAATACACCGAAAGATGGAGAACTGTTGATGATGAGAAGAGCTTTGTGTTATACCGAAGGAGATGAAGAACCCTTGCAAAGGAAGAACCCGTTCAAGACCAGATATAAGGTATCCGGTAAGTGTTATAAAATTGTTATTAATAGTGGTAGTTAAGATAATCTTGTTTTAGAAGAGATGGTGAATAAGTTGAAATTGTAGAGATTGAAACACCCTAAGCCTTATCAGATATCATGGATTCCGGATGAACATAAGTTATTAGTAAGTGAACAGTGTTTAGTGAAATTGAAAATTGGGAATTATCATGATGAAGTTTTGTGTGATATTATGCCTATGGATATTTGTCATCTTTTGTTGGGAAGACCTTAGTAGTTTGATAGACATGCAATACATGATGGGAGGAAGAATGCATACACTATTGTGGCCAATGGGATGAAGCAAACCTTGTTACCTTTGGAGGAACCTTTGAAGAATGAAGTTTGTACAAATACCAGAATCTTCTTAGTAGATGGAAGGAAATTCATGGAAGAATTGAGACATGAGAATGTGTGTTTTGCCTTAATTCCTAAGAAGACTGAGAGACCGGAACTAGAAGGAGAACACCCGACAAAGATAAGAGATTTTTCTGACAAAATATGAGGACATCATTTCAGGTAATGTACCTGATGGAATGCCACCTGTTCGAACTATTAGTCATTGCCTGGACTTGGTTCCTGGAGCTAGTTTGCCTAACAAACTTGCACACCAGTTGACACAGGCAGAGAATGAAGAACTTAATAGACAAGTGCAGGAGCTATTGAAGAAAGGTTTGATCAGGGAAAGTCTGAGCCCTTGTGCAGTACCAGTAGTATTAGCACCTAAGAAGAATGGATAATGGAGGATGTGTACTAATTCAAGAGCAATAAACAAGATCATAGTGAAGTACCAATTTCCTTTGCCTAGGATGGATGACATAATGAACCGTTTGAGTGAAGCAAAATACTTTACAAAGATAGATTTGAAGAGTGGATATCATCAAATTAGGATTAGAGAAGGTGATGAGTGGAAGACAACATTTAAGACAAATGAAGGACTATATGAATGGTTGGTGACGCCTTTTGGATTGACTAATGCACTGATCACTTTCATGAGGCTGATAAATGAGGTATTAAAGACATTCTTGGGTAAGTTTGTTATTGTGTATTTGGATGACATTCTGATTTTCAATAAGACAAAAGAGGAGTATTTGTTGTTGTAGTTAAGACAAGTTTTGTAGAGGTTGAGAGAAGAAAAGTTGCTGATCAATATCAAGAAGTGTACTTTCATGAAGGATGAGTTAGTCTATTTGGACTTTGTAATATCTGAGGATGGTTTAAAGATGGGCCTTGAGAAAGTGAAAGCCATTGTTGAGTGGCCTACATCGAAAAGCATTGGAGAGGTAAGATCATTTCATAGATTGGCTAGTTTTTACTGAAAGTTTATCAGAAATTTTAGCTCATTTGTAACCCTGTGGTCGAGACCACGAGGGGAGATCAGAAGGAATTCCAGTGGACCACTGGAGCAAACAAAAGTTTTGAATTGTTGAAGCAGAAAGTGATTGAGCAGCCTGTGTTGGCTTTACCAGATTCTAACAAGGTATTTCAAGTGGATTGTGATGCAAGTGGAACAACAATAGGAGCAGTTTTGAGTCAAGAAGGGAGAGAAGTAGCATATTTCAGTGAGAAATTGAATGATGCTCGGAAGAGATATTCAGTGTATGATCAAGAATTTTATGCCATAATTCACGCCTTGAAGAAATGGAGACATTACTTGTTTCCTAAGGAGTTTGTGTTGTATACAGATCATCAAGCTTTGCGGTATTTGAATAGTCAGAGTAAGTTGAATCAGAGACATATAAGATGGGTAGAATTCTTGTAGAGTTACACCTTTGTGTTGAAGCCTAGAAGTGGGAAATCTAACAAAGTTGCTGATGCATTGAGTAGGAGAAGGAATTTGCTGATAGAGATGAGAGTAATAGTATTAGGTTTTGAAGATTTGAAGGCCTTGCATGATGAAGACCTCAATTTTGCAGAACCTTGGAAAGCATGTAGAGAACTGATTATGGTTGATAGAAGCAAATGATTGGATTATTTCATTCAAGATGGGATGTTATTCAAGGGAGTTTAGTTATGCATACCTAAGAGTTCCATGAGAGAGAACCTAATCTAAGAGAAGCATAATGGAGATTTAGTTGGACATTTTGGCATTGATAAAACAATTGCATTGGTGAGTAAGCAGTGCTTTTGGCCCCAAATTCATAAGGATGTTAAGAGATATGTGCAAAGTTGTAGAGTTTGTCAAGTTGCAAAAGGTAGTAGTTAGAATGTGGGATTGTATAAACCTTTGACAGTACCGGTAAGACCTTGGGAGGATATAATCATGGATTTTGTTCTTGGATTGCCTAAGACACTGAGAGGGAATGATTCTATATTTATGGTAGTGGATAGATTTTCAAAGATGGCTCATTTCATACCTTGCAAGAAGACATCAGATACATTGCATGTAGCAGACCTATTTTTCAAGGAAGTGGTAAGATTGCATGGATTAACTAAGAGCATAGTTTCAGACAAAGATACTAAATTTGTGGGCTATTTTTGGAGAACACTTTGGAAGAAGATGAAGACAGATTTGAACTTTAGTTCTACTTTTCATCCACAAACTGATGGATAGACTGAAGTAGTTAATCAGAGTTTGGGAAACTTGTTGAGATGTTTAGTGGGAGATAAAACTGGAAGCTGGGATTTGATCCTTGCACAACCAGAGTTTGCCTATAAAAAATCAATAAATAGAAGTATCAGAAAACAACCTTTTGAGATTGTTACCAGAGTGCATTCTAGAGGAATAACAAAATTGAGAGACATTAGTAGTGAAGACCAGAAGAGTTCAGAAGCAGAAGATTTTACATATCACATGGTAGCATTGCATATTCAGGTTAAAAACAATTTGGAAAACATGAATAGAAAATATAAGGAGAAGGTAGATGAGAAGAGGAGACATAAGGAATTTGAAGTTGGATGCGAAGTGATGGTATACTTGAGAAAAGAGAGATTCTCGGTTGGAACTTATAATAAGTTGTAGATGAAGAAGTTTGGACCTTGTAAGATTTTGAGGAAGTTTAGTTTTGGAAATGCATATGAAGTGGAGCTACTAAATAGTCTAAGTATTTCACCCATATTCAATACTGCAGATCTTCATAAGTACCATGAACCAGAATTCAGTGAGGACAGTGTTGCAGACCTTGAGAGACAATTGCCCCAGAAGGAAGCAGACCAGATTGAAGAGATTTTGGATAGTAGGATTGGGCGTAGTATCCATAACAGTCAGTACAAAGAATATCTTGTGAAGTGGAAAAGCAGACCAGTTGAAGATTCATCTTGGATTTATCAGGCAGAGGTAGAACGCCTTGGTTTCCCTCTGACCCCGACAAAGTGATAGGTTCACTTTTTCTCAATAACCCCAGATGTTTGATGTAGGAGCATCCCCGGTTCACAACAATCTTGCATCAACCAAAAACATTTCTTTTTTGTTTTGTTTGCTGTTTCGGTTTTCCTTTCTGTGTGTCCTAATTTTGGCTCACTGGATCTTGTGGAGTTGGATTCTACTTGAAGACTTGATCATCTTTCTTTCTTTCAAACCGCACCTCTTTTGGATCACTTTCTGACAAGATATCACTATCGGTTTCCTTGACAGTTTCTTGTTACCAGTTGCCTGAGACCTATTCTGGTGATCTACTGGAACCCATTTCGAATCTTGTGGAGCCTTGGGCATTGATCTCGATGTTTTTTGGCATGTGGCTGACCTTCTACGTTTCATCCTTTGAATTTTTTCAGAGGAATCTCTTGGCGGAGGCCGACCTTGTTCATTTTTCATGTTAGGTCTTGTTCTTTGAGTTTTGATCCCTTTTGGGACAACTGGATCCTTTGGATTGATATATATAATTGTAATCATGCTTTAGAATGTAAGCAATTAGAAAATCAAGAAGTATCAGATAGATAGACTATGCCTAGAAGATAGATATTTCGATTCAAGGTCCCAGTGTGACCTATTCTACCAGGCCTATGTGCCAATATGTTGTAACTCGGTTGTTACCGACTGAATGTAATCACATTTCATGCAATAAAACTATCTGTTCTACATTGCCTTCATCATATCTATGTGTTTCTGTTGTGTTTAATTTTACTGACCGGTTTGGACTGATCTCCTTGAGGTCCCTCCTCATCGGTGACTGCTTCACTTGTGGACCTCCTCAAGGTAGGATTGATGGGATCAACCTATTCATCTTCATTTGTATACTCACCTTGTACAACATATGAACTCTTTGAACCTTCTTCTTCTTCTTCTTCTTCTCCATTCTCATATCCATCTATCTATTCTTCCTCATGTGAATCTTCTTGCTTCTCAATCTTTTTTCAAAGTGCATCGTCTTTGTCTTCTCATTTGGTTGTTCTTCACTTGAGTAAGCTCTAGACTCCTTCAAAATAACATCTCTAGAAAGAATCATTTTTTGGGTTAGAGGATTCCAAAGCTTATAACCTTTTACATTATCATTCTAACCAACAGAGATGCATTTATAAGATTTTGGATCTAATTTAGATTGCTTCTCTTGAGGAAAATGAACAACAACCTCACTAACAAATACCCTTAAGTGTGCAACAAATTACTTTTTATCTATCCACACTTCATAAGGATTTTTTTCAGTAAGAGTTGGGCAAGGAGATCTATTAATCAAATAACAAGCAATACCAGCGACTTCTTCCCAAAAGCATCTATCAATATTAATACCACTCAACATGCTCCTAGCTCTTTCCATTATGGTTGAGTTCATTCTTTTTGCTACCCAATTTTGTTGGGGAGTGTAAGGAATAGTCTTCTGTTGAACAATACCTACATGCTTACAAAACTCATCAAACTCCCTTGAACAATATTCACTCTCATTGTCAATACTCAACACTTTTTGTCTTATTATTTGTTTGTTTTTACACTAAGGCCACAAATTCCTTAAACTTAGTGAAAACTTAAGGTTTGAAATGCATAAAATAAATCCAAGTGCATCATGAGAAATCATCAATGATGGTAACATAATACCGAGATTTACCCAAAGAAACAACATCCACTGCACCACACACATCCTAATGAATAATCTATAATGATCTCTTTACCTTATAGATATTGGGAAAATGGTGTATCAACCTTGCATTTACATGAGGTTACTATTTATAGTAAGTTTTCATTTGAGCACGAAATGGTGCAAAATTCTTCTCGAAGCTTCTGGTTGGCTAGATAAGCATTCTGGTAAAGTTACGTCACAAGATCACAACTAGTTTTGAAGATATTAAATTTTCCATTTTGGAGGGGTCCAATGAAATGTTTAAATTTTATTTTATTTTGAGGACTTTAGAGGCCCCCAAATGCCCTGAAAAGTGGGCGAGGCAATAGAGCACTTCACGATCTTTTCAACGCTTCAAATGGTTCATCAATCAGACAAACGATTCACAAGTTATGGCCTTCATAAGTTTGTACTCTTGAAATAGGAAACATAAAATACATCGAACGAATAAATGAGTTGTAAAAAGGGAGGGACATGGCGTAGGGAATCTATAAGGGAGATAAGTTAGGCTACACCTTATTTGGTGGTTTTAGCCCATGATTTTTTAATACCGTTTGAGAGTTTCTTGTATTGTATCTTCTATATATGAGGTATGTGAGATAGAGGTTATGTGTGAGAGTCTTATGGCTATTGAGTTACCCCTGAATCTCTGATTAGTGGTACTCCTGCAAAGAGATTTCTCTGTAAGTATATTGTAATCTGTTTTGATTGCTGAATAATATATTGGGCATCTTTTGGAGTGTGGGGTTTTTCTCCCGAAAGGATTTTCCGCACTTAAATCACTGTGTTATGGTTTGAATGTTATTATATCTATTTCTGTTTTCTGTAACTGTTGTAAAGATCTATAAAAGTTTGTGCATTACCCTCCTCTCAAGATTAGTTTAGGAAGTTGTTTCGCTACTTAACTTCCTTACAAATGGTATCAGAGCTTGATCACCTTTGGTTTTAGTTGTGGGTTGTTGGGTTTTTGGAACTAATCTAGATTTGAGTGGGAGCTTGTGCAAAAGACACTTTTTGATCTTGTTGCAGGAATTTTCAGATGGCAAGTTCATCAGGGAAAATAGCACTAGTACATTTGGAGCAGTTTTCTGACGAGCTATGGGATTTCTTTTGTTTTGTCGGATTAATTTTTTTTTTTTCAAAAATTACTCCGTGTTTGTTAGAATTCTGACATGTTAAAATTTCACGTCGGAATTCAGACGAAAAACCGATGAACATTTCTTATCGGGTATGGGATTTCTTTTGCTTCGTTAGATTAATTTTTTTTTTAAAGTATACCTCGTGTTCGTCGGAATTCAGACATGTTGAAATTTCACGTTGGCATCCCGACGAACACGGATTTTACCTATTGATCGGCATATGTGGGTCCAATGATTTTCACAGCCTCTTGATTTCTTCTTACTCATCAGGATAACATAAGCCAATAACCTCTCTTCTTGCTGATCGGTGCGAGTTATCTCGCTAGTCTCATCGGGCATCAGGATAGCTTAAAATATGTTCAGGCGATGGGCATAATTTCCTTGATGTCTTTTCCCTCGGCATAGCTCCTCTCGATACGTTATGTCTTGTCAGCATAAGCTTTGACCCTTTGTCGCTAAACCTTTGCCAATGCATTTTAATTTTGCCAGTTTTGAGTGGGACAAGTCTTATCAATAGCATCATTGACTATCGACAATACAATATTTATCCATTGCCGCTAGTGTATGTCCTGCCGATGGACTTCATCGGTGTATTCTATCCCGATCAAATGCTTCTACTTGTGTGTTACCATCGGGTTGAATTTTGTTGATAGTGCAGATTTCATATTTCACGTTGGAATTTTGACGAACACATGGTATTTAAAAAAAAAGTAATTACATGCCATGATTATACGTGGGCTCAGAGTGCGAAAATTGGGAGGAAGCGGGCACAATTGCTGCAAATAGATTCTTGATAATAATTGTATTAAAGATTGGTCCTTTCGTTCTTGTCATCAAGATTTTTTTGCAAGTTCCTTTTCTTTCCTTGCATTCTCTTTGTTCACTTTGTTTAATGGTATCTACTTTGGCAAAATATGGATCCTCAACCTCCTTAACCTCTCCATTCTGCATCTGGCAGTTATAAAGACAAGTCGCTGGACATACCAATCTCCCTAATTATGATTCACTATCTTTCTGTTATCAAAATACTTAGGTCTTAAAAATCTTTAATATCATTTGAGATTGATCCATCACAAGGAAATCCATATGTCCGATAAATTAGCTTTACTATCCATTCCTCAAATTTGATATAATTTGATCTTATGTAATGAGAATCCCAAACAAAAGTCCATAATTGAACAAGTTGCTCCTCCCCTTGGCTGTTTCTGATGTTAAGCCTCAATTCCTCATACCACATACCCCTAAAACATCCATAGAATAAGATTAAATGCATCAATAATAAGTAAAACTTAAAATTAGGGCAATTATTAGGGCATAATTGCTGCAGATAGATGCTCGACAACAACTGTACAAGAGGTTGGTCCTTTTTGTTCTTGTCATCAAGATTTTTTTGCAAGTTCCTTTTCTTTCCTTGCATTCTCTTGTTCACTTTGTTTAATGGTATCCTCTTTGGAAAAATATGGATCCTCAACCTCCTTAACCTCTCCATTCTATGGCTGCCAATTATAAAGACAAGTCGCTTCATAGCTTCTAGAGGGGTCAACAATTCTCTGTGACTGTAAACCCTTCCAGCCCTCAAAATATCCCTTTGTATGGAAGCAACTTTTCTAGGTCCAAGACCAGCTACAAATTGTAGAGGAGAAAATATCCATTCATGTGATGCTGCTAGGTTTATGTCAACACCAACTTGGCTGGTTACTGTAACCATTACCTGTTTGACAACTTCATACTTGTCATTTGGAATAAGGAAATGTTCTAGTGAATGAAGCTTCAATGATAATATCTCTTTGCCAAGACCACATAATGTTGCAACCATGGCCAATGGATTCAGAAGTTACCGACCAAGAGCTACAACACGTCTCACAATTCCATAAATTTTTCCCTACATATTGAATTCATCATCATAAAACACAAGGTGAAACGAGTCCTAATGGATATTGGTTCTATCATGCAGAATCATTGAGTTGGAGGCTTGAAATATGAATAATTTATCTCATTTTATTTGTTAGTTGCGTATTTTGTTATGAGTTAATAGAAATATGGGTATTGTATAGAACTTTAAAAGAAAGTATAATCTAATCAAACACTATATTTCATTTGATGTTATCAAGAATTTTGACTAGTTTTCTTCATAATGTGTATCTTTTATAGTTTATCTTAATATTGTCTTTCTTGTATCCTGTAGCAGTTTTGGAAGAATTATCATAACTTTCATTTGAACAGTTGGATCTTTCTATAAATTTGAGGATAAGTCTGTAACAATAATATCAAGAGACTGACTGAAGTGATTGTCTTTATTACAAGGTAAGGGCAACCTTTTTCATGTTTGTCTTCCTCAAAGTATGGTTGGTGTCTATTAAGTTGTTGTCTTGTAAGGGTGTTTTCAAGATTAAGAAGAGACTTTTGATGGGTATTAATCCCATTGTTGTCAAGTATGCTTGATTGGAATTGAATGTTTCCAAGGTTTATGTGCATTAGAGGGCAAATGATTCCAAATATTGTCACTTCAATTAAATAATTACTGAAAACTTTGAATTGCTTGCTTGTAAATGAATGCTTTAAATAAAAGGTTTCTTTATTATAAGTATGATTTCTTAATTGAGATTTCTCAGAAAACACGTGATTAAATTATCTTCAAACAATAGTAGACCAGTGCCTTCACCCCTAACATAATGTTGCAGTTAGTCTCACTGAATTTAACTTTTCTCTGAAAGACCAATAAGACATAATGAAGCTTGACATCCAATCCTTCAAACTGATAATCAAACTGAAACTTAACCCAAACTATAATAACATAGGATAGCACATTGAAATAATCTAAATGAATAGATTTATCATAGGGAACTAATCAAACAATAAAAAAGATAAATACCATCAGAGATGAAAAATACTTGATCTTTGTATTGAAATAAACATAAGATAATCAACTGATTACATATAGCATAATGAATTTTCACCAGTTTGGCATTTCCAGAATATAACCCTGGAGACATTCTTATTAAACTTTCTCTTTTAAAACAAGACCATCACTTCAAAGGAATCTACATGAATTATAATTCAAATGTAATGTTGTAGTTAGTACTTTTCTGATTTGTAGGTGTCTGCATCATGGATCAGGTCCCTGACAACGATCTCTCATGTGATTAATTATTACATCTGTGTAATTGTTTCCTTCAAATCAATTCCATATGATCAGGGAACATTAAGACCAACACTGAGTAGATTTTGGCATTTTGAATTTCACTTGTCTTTATCCTTGATTTCTCCCCTATGATCAGTTAGCACTGGGATACCATGCTGGACTATGTCTTTACATTCATCATATTTAGTTTGTAACGCTGCATCAAATTTGTCATGTTTTGCAAGCAACCTTTTGATCTTCTCAATTTCTTTAGCATCTTTCCCTTCCAAAGTCTTGTCATGTAGTCTGGTTCCCAATCTGTTCTTTATCCTATTATGTGATATAGCATTGTCCATATTCTTTTGAAAAACAACCCAGAACTCTTCCAATTATCCTTTCAAATTTTTGAATCTTTTATTCAATAGAAATGAGGCAGTATCAACTCTTACATTCCACATTTGTTTAAGAATTCTCTAATTTTATTGTTGCATCTCTTCACATTTCTTTTTCCATTTCAAATTATCAAGGGAAAGTATCATTGGCATAGATTGTCCACTTCTTATGGTTTCCTCATACAATCCTTTGTATTGATCTCTTTCCCTTACTCTTATAATTATTTGTGCTCTATTAAACTTTGAAATGTCGACTCGAATATCTGTTGAAACAATGGGATCAATTTCCCCAACTTTCAATTTCATCATATGGCCAAATGCTTTATCCACATAAATAATTTTAGACCTTTTATTTGGAGGATACAATGCCCATAGCAGCAAGGCTTCCTCATCTTGGTCAAACCTGGATCCAATAAACACATCATTTACTCCTTGAATGTCCAATTTGAAATCCTTGTTGTCAGAGTGTAATAGACTGTCAAAAATAAAAGATGCACTCAAATCCCATCCTGGAAATAGAATTACTCCGGCTTCTGCAAGTAATTGCCTCCCTTTTTGGGGAGTCATTGTAACTAACTCTGCTTCTATATCCTCCTTTAACCTTTTCAACAACTCTGCCTCATTTTTAGGTGTTATATGGGATAGATTCTCTCAACCTTTTGCCTTTGAAATTATAGAGGAAAGATTTAAATTCTTTAGATTTTAAAAATACATTATCTGCTACAAAAGCAGAATGTTCTTCTAACTTGAATCTGCATGAATCTCCATCTTAGTCACAATTTTCTCATTTTCATTTGGTTCTTCTTGTTCCTTTGTCCAATATCTAGAAACAACTTCATGGTCATCTGGTTCACTTTTTGACATCTCTTCTTCTGTCCCCATTTCCATCAACCTTTTCTTCTTTTCTTCCAGCTCTCTATTGAAATTATCAATTACTTCTTGTGCTTCCACATCTTCCACATTTTTGAAGATGTCTTCTACTTCCAAACTCAAGTGCAAATAACCTCCTAGATTTTGTCTTTTCTTACAGGAGTGGATGTACCCCTCTGGATCATAGTTTTTCTTGCACTATGTTCAAAAAAATTATACTGCTCCATTAACTTTCTATCAATTATTTCATATGCCTTTGTAGAAACAATAGTGAAAACTCCAAAACTAAGAGTTCCAGGCAAGAAAGTTTGCTTATATTGATCTCCAAAGTGTTTAGCATTTGAGACACTTAATTGTCTTACAATCTCCAAATATGCTATTCTATCAGGAACACATTTTGGTAACTTGTATGGGCTTCCTGTTGGTGTAAATCTCACACTTCTTTGAGAGTTCCCTTGTATATAGTTTCATCTCTCTTTTGGGGGAGGGTTTTTTCCCATTGGGTTTTTCTCTCTTTCTCTACTTTATGAGAGATTTCATTGGTTTTCTTTGCATTTGAATTTGTACATGGGTACCTAACATGGCCTCATAGCTTGGACCCATCTTGCATTGCTTAGTTGCATTGTAGACTTAAGTGCATTCCCCAAAGTTTCACTTAAGGGGGGGTGTTGGTGTAATTAATTATTCATGTTGGATATTATTACACCTTACTTAAGTTTACTTAGGATAATGCATTTCATAGTATTTTGGGTATGAGACACTTGGGTGTTTGTGCCACATTGGGATAGTGTGTGTAGAAGAATTTCCACCTTTTGTGGTCTTGTCTTGTTGTTACATTCCACCTTCAGTGGGTGATCCACCTCATGTGAAATATTATATTGTTTCTCCTACCTACCACACCTATTTCCTACCTACCCTTGTTTCTTATTGAGCCACATGTCATGTTTGTGCTCACATGTCCATATTTCCTTGCCTACATAAGCAGACTCATATTCATTGTATAAAATAACTATTGAACTATTGATCATTCATTTATTGATGAGAATATAGTTTATTCTTGTCCTATATTTTGTCTCTCTATTTTTTACTTTTCATTGATCTCTCGATCTTGGCAAAATCTCACACTTCCTTCAAATCCATAGATCCTAAAACAAGTAAAATTCTGGTGCACGTACCAATCTCCCCAGTTATGATTCACAATTTGCCTATCATCAAAATATTTAAGCCTTAAAAATGCCTTAATCTCATTTGAAATTGATCCATCACAAGGAACTTCGTACATCCTATATAACGGTTTCACTATCCACTCTTCCAATTTTATGTAGTTTGATCTCACATAACGAGAGTCCCAAATAGAAGTCCATAATTAAACCGGTTGTTCCTCCCCTTCCCTATTTCTGGTATTAAGCACTAACTCCTCAGGCCACATACCTTTGAAACATCCATAAAACAATACTAAATGCATCAACAATGAATACAACTTGAAATTAGGGCTTTTGTTATCCCTAAGGTTCAAGAAACCCTCATTTAATTTTTCTACTAAATAAGAGGCGTAACCAAATGGTCTGGGCTCATACATTTGGATATCTGAGGCTAAGACTAATGGCCTAGTACTCATTAGATTAGGAACTTCAACTCCTCCTAACTGCCCACAAGACATATAAGTATATTGTAGGTAACGTCTGGATAACTCAATGTTGAATGGTGGCCCATCCTGTTTTGTTAGTATACCTGCCTCCTTCTTATGGATATCTAACTTCCACCTAGTATATGTTGTATCGATTCTGAGGTATTCTTCTTCCAATTCTCTGAAAGACAAGGGTTTATCAGGGCTGGGATCCAGGTTAAATACTTCATTCAGTGTACCAACATAAAACCTAATAAAGGCATCTCCATTTGGGGCCTGAATATACCTCCCCACAGAATTATAGTTTTTCACTAGGTTTTCTAGCAATTTCACACTTACAAACACATTTGGGACAATCATCTTACCCAAATTGGTCTTCCATGGGTTGCACAGTGGCATTTCCTTGTCTCTTCTCAAGTTGTGAAACAGGAACAATTCGTATCCTCTCACTTTGGTCCACACATCTTCGACATTTTTGTATTTATCTTCCAATTGGTCCCTCCTTGACAAAAGTTGTTTCGATCTTCTAGACTTAGGGCCTAGTGCTTGCATTTGTTGTATCATATCTTGGTTCAGTCTTTGAATTGAGGCTTCCTCTTCTTTCTTTTATTTCTTAGCCCTAGATTCAGAGCTTTTTGTTGCTCTTTTCTTTCCCGTGGAACTCAAAGCCTCCATTTTTGCAATCACAATTTTTCACTCTAACTCTCAAGAATTCAATTCACTGTTCAATCAGTTGCTTTGCTGTGTAAAAATTGCATCAAGCAATCTTGATTATATTCCCAATACATCCGCATACAACTTTGTAATGATGATCCTCTCATAAATCTACCTCGTGTGAACCATAAATCTACTTGATGCAAGCATTTAATGCCCGCCAAAATACCCTAAAGAAACTAAACAATAATATGCATATTGAGATAATTTTTTTTTTCTTAATTAACATCTAATAACATCTAATGCAACATATAACATCTCCATCTATTTACATTCATTAACCAATTAACCAATATGAACATACTTCATTGCTCATTTCATCAAATAATGCAAGCGGAAATAACACAACATCAATAACCTTTCTCTAGGGTACTTTAACATCATTACTTAATTCATTTCCACAATAACTTACTACACACATGATAGGTATATTTCACCTTCATTAATGCATTATATCCTAATTCTCTAACCATGAGATATGCAATCTACAACATTACTTATTCCTCATGATATGCATAATTTCCTTTCTACCCATGCATCTATGTGAATCATTCCTATTTATTAGATCCAAATAGCATCTTCTAACATATACACTTATTAACCTACAGACATTCCTCTTTCAAGGTCATCTAACATCCTAATTAGCCTCTAAACATTCCATGAAATAATACAATCAAATCCATAAAGCAATTCCCATTCTATTCCAACTAGAATCCTCTTTATTTCCATGATTCATAAAATCACATCTCTACAATGGTACAAATATAATATCTCTACATTCCAATTTCCAACTACAATTCTTCTTACAATTATAAGTACATTAATTACATCATGAGCATAGCTTTTTCTACTAAAGATTTCATCTACCATAAACAAAGATATTACATTACATATATTCCATCTTATCCATTACATAAATCTGCTACAAGGTACATCCATAGTACATCATGAAGAAGAATCCACATCCACGCAAGAAGAATCCAAGAGAATATCCCAATGGCTAAAAGCACCAACCCCCTGACCATGTGGAACCAAAGGAACCACCCCCCATGCTAGGAGATGACACAAGGTCCCAACACACACTCTAAACCTAAGCTGACACCTATAACCAAGGAGACTACCCACACAAGGACTCTCAAGCAAGAACTTACACAATACAACAAGAATGAACTCCCAGAGGCATAAAACTCATCAAGACATAAATGCATCCAATAAGCATAATCATAAATCATAAAAGGGAAACACATGTAGGAGTGGAGTGTCATCACATGCCATCCTCATAACATAATAACATAAGGCACTAGCCTGATGGACATGTGGAGCCATCTCGACCTATGAGAGACTAAGGGAGATTAGCTTGCCGTCTTCACGACCTTCTCATGCTTATCCTAAAACATCCTCCCTAGGACTAAGTCATGAGGCACAGATCAATTTATCATTTTATTAATTAATCTAACTACCCAACCCATCAATTTTTAGGTTATCACTTAATTACAAATCATAGAAAACTCCAATGTGCCCTGGCGGTCTAGACTTCATGCATCCTTACAAGGAACCTCATGCAAGCCTATCTCTCATGACTCCAGTCATCACAAGGAAGCCCACTCCTCCTAACATGGCCCAACAATAAATCACAAGAGGCTCTACCACGTAAATACATGAAAACAATCCTCAAAGTAGCCAACAACTTCCACACTTATTCTTACAACATAACAAGGCTACAACAACATCAATATAGCAAAATGAGCCTCTTGGCTAACAATAAACAAAGGCATAACAAGCCCTCAAATGCTGCCATCAAATAAAGAATAACATCACAACAAGGCCTACTCACTTGCTGGACCAAAACAACATGAAAATTATCTCAATCATCCATGGCCTATCCACATGGAAAAGAGTCTAAAATACCCACAATGGTATAGAGAAACAAATATACATAAAACCATCTAAATACACCAAGACTGATAAAAGACAAATTTGGAAAATATTAACAGACCTCAATAAAGCCTCTGGTACAAAAATCAATTCGGGAAAATACTTCAAAATTGACTAAAACTAGGAAAATACAAAACACAGTCAGGTTAGTGCTTTTGCCTAGTAGGACAACGCTTCTGCAGAAAAGGACAGCGCTTCTGCTGAACAGGACAACGCTTTTGCCGAAAGGATAGCGCTTTTGCTGAAAAGGACAACGCTTTTGCTAAAAGGGACAAAGCTTCTGCCAAAAGGACAACACTTTTGCCGAAAGGGACAACGCTTCTGCCAAAAGGGGCATTGCTTTTGCCGAAAGGGACAACGCTTCTGCCAAAAGGGGCAGTGCAAATGCAATACAAGACAACGCTTTTGCACAATAGGACATCGCTTTTGCAGAAACAACGCTTTTGCACAATATTCACGAAAAACTCAAAAATTTCTCGGGTAAAATAATAAAATCCAGACTTTACAAAAAGGCTCGAAAAAACATATGCAAAGAGATGCCCAGAAACAAGGATTACTTGGGTATAACCACAATAAAATATCTCCAACTATAGATCAAAATTAAGTCAAGTAACTTCATGGCATAAAAGAGCTGAACCATTGTAAAAACTCACAGAGCAACAAATAAAGATAGTCCCAACAATCACAACTGAAGGACTCACAAAGGAAGACCAATCTTATCTCATACAGGAGAGGATTAATCAACCAAAGGTTTCCACAACAGATTCACAGAGCCGTGAAATGCCATACACAGGAAAAACCAATAAATATATTTTCCAGCAACTATACAAAAACCCAAATATTATAAAGTTCTCCTCAAATATTAAAATTCAGCATCATTAAAACTATAGAATGAAATACCATTCCACCCAAACCCAAAAACAATGCAGACACAAGCATACACGGAGAAGCCATTGGAAACAAATGCAAAGGAAAAAAACTCCAACCTGCAACCTGAAGTAATGGAAAATGAAGTTGAAGAAGAGCTCCCACAAGCCAAACCAAATCCAAATCCAAGCTCCAGCCAAATCCAAGAGAGAAGAAATCAAAAGCCAAGAAAGAAGCTTCCTGGAAAAATTTCCAGAGAAGAGAAAAAACCAACCCGAAAAACTTCACGGGAAAGAAAATAAAAAACAACAATAATCCCAAAACCCTAGCCTCAATTTCGGCCAATCAGAATATTCCATTTTGGAATATATTTTACCAACCCACCATATAATATAATTTATTCACCCATTTTGAATTTAACCAATGAGAGTGAAGGGTAGGTAAAATAAATAAAAATATTCTTATTTAGCTAAGTGGGATTGTTTTATTTCTTTATTTAATTTAATGTGTTCATACACCCCACTTAGGAATAAATGTCAACTATTAAATAAATATAAGCTGTAAATAAATAATCCAAAAAGGGGATTAAAATCAAATAAACCAAGAGCTAATAAAATAAATTAAAGAACCCAATAAATGCAAGATATCAATTAAATATTAAACCAAAGAAGATCAAATAATTAATTAAATAATCAAATACCATTAAAGATTAAATCACAAATATTAAATAAATATTAAACAACAATGAAGCTCATCAATTATTAAATAATCATAAAATCAATAGATGTTAATTATCAAATAAACATAAATACCAGATGATTAAATATTCAAAACACATAAATTAAATACTTAGAAATAAACATTACCAAATATAAAACTACACATCAAGAGCCACATAATTACTCTAACATAAACAAGTAAATCGTCCGACATAAACTGGACTCACAATACCAAAGGACCAAGTTTACTAACTGACATGGCGAATTATGCCAAGATGCTGACTACTCACAATGAACAACTTAGGCCTAGAGTATGTGAGGGGAAACTCATGCCATCTCCGAACCACATAAGCCATTGGAACTAAGACACGCTTAGACCTGTGAAGCCAGGTGGAGTCGATGTCTGGTACCTGCAAAATCCGACAACCACAAAATGCCAATACAACATATACATATACATATATAGAACAAGCAAGTGATAGAGAACCGCGACGACACATCCCGCTCGCAATGAGTGATGTGGAATCGTCTCTATCATGAAGACAGTCAAACAAGAGTCAAACACATATCATAAATATCTCATCATATATAATCACGAGGTAGGGTTAGCATAATCATAATCATCATCAAAGCCATGATAAATCTAATCTATCAATAATCCATCACATAGTGAGCATATAAAATCCATCAAGTGCATATATCATTAAATCACATGATCAATCATGATAGTACCAACATCCATATAGATAATCAAAATAGCATATGTCCAATAATGTCTAACCTCCATAATAAATCACTGAGTCACATGAGTAATCATCATCCAAATCATCAAAATATAGTCTAGATAAGTCTATCAAGCATAATATAAAAGTCAACTCTAGTCAAAATATGTCTAATCAAGGGTGGACACTACATTTAATAAAAGCTCACTATTTCAGTTTTAAATTATGATACGACAACGACTCATAGGCATATGTCTCTCCAAGGAAACTTCATCTTTGGTGCCATCAGCAAAATATCTTTTCCTTTTAGAAACTTTATCTTTCCTATCGGGGTAACATAAGCCGATGACACTCCTTTATCGGTATATGTCAACCCAATACTATCATCAGGCATCAGGGTAACTTCAAATGTGTCATGACGACAAGCATAGTTTTACTGATGACCTTTTCCTTCGACATAACTTTTCCTGCTACATCATGTTCCATCAGCATAATCTTTCTCGATGATCTTCTGACCAATCACTTCATCGGGCATCGGTGAGACTCAAAATGACACATCTTGACTCCTTTGGCTATGCCAATGATCTTTCTTCATTATAACCTTCACCGATGCACTTTTATCCTTGGTTGTGTTTATTGGGATAAGTCTTACAAATAGCCTCATCAGCTATCGGCAAGACAATATTTTTCCTTTGCCACCAGTGTATGTTTTGCCGATGACCATAATTGGTATATGTTTCCTCGATCTACCTGACTTCCTTGGCTCCTTGACAATGATCAATATGACTTCCACCAATGCATCCGATTTCATTTTGCAATTTTTCTATGTTTAATATTATACTGAAACATTATTTCATAACTAAAATTTAAAGTTCTTTATAACTAGTTCTAAGAGGACTTCTGTACTTGCGACATCATTTTTCTTAGTTTGTGAAGGTTATAGACCAAAGTTTCCATAGCCCGATTTTTTTTTGCCTGTGAAGAAAGATCATGTCAGATAATATCAACAAAGAACAAAATAAGGAGACAATTGCTAGATTGTGGTTTAGCTTGAAAAGAAAAGGTGATGGAATATGTTATTGTCCCTGCAAAAATTGTAAGGGCTTAAAGACTATAAGACTTCTAATCACAACAACTAAGAAACATTGTAGGCAACATGGTCGCATTGAAGGGAGGCATGATTATTGTCCATTGGTAAGTTGTTCATTATATCATTTTAACATTTTATTTTTTGATAGGTAATGGGCCAAAGCCAATGAGGTGTACATACCTTACCCGCTTTGGGATTTGAACTTGTGACCTCTCTTTTAAGAACACAATTTCTCTACAACTAGGGCAACGTAGGTTGTACATCATTTTAATGATTTATATACATAAGAAATCACTTGATGATGAGATCATGATCATGGTTTATTTATGTCGATACATATGTGATTTATGATACATATGTTTCTATTATTACTCATATATTTCATGTATTTATTGTTTATCAAATTGCAAATTTAATGCTTATGATGCTCAACCCTTTTGTTGAGAACCCTGTACTTTCTAGAAAAATGAAAGGTAAGGGAAAATAAAATAAACATTGATATTTATGATGTTTGCATATTGTTCATGTTGTCTATTATGTAATTTTTAGTGTATGTGTGTGTGTGTGAAAAAGTGAACCTGTAGCTGCAAGTACAACACTTCAACAACACTTCAATTAAGTCATTATATGCATGGTTAATAATCAATAATCAATAAGTAAAAAACCATAGCAAAGCGACTAATTGCCTTCTAAAAGATGCGAGTATAAGATTGCTCTCAGATTTTTATAAGCAATACCAGTGACTAGACTACACCAAGATGAAGGATTTAATCTATATGATATTAAGCTATATGAATGCAAGATGGATGAATAATTCAAGCAATAATCAATTCAAGCAATATGGATGCAAGCAATATGGATGTAAGCAATAATGGATGTAAAAATGGATGCAAGCAATCTAAAAAGCACAATAATCTTCAATGACTCCAGAGCGAAATTAGCGTGATAATAATCTCCAAGCGTGTTCTCAAAAATCTCTGGGTAAATTGGAATGAGAGCTGAAGACTGAATTTATAGAGAATCACAAGAGAGATGATGAAAAAGCTCAATTTAGGATTAATTGAAATAATTGAGAAATCAGGTTCAGTTAACCTTGAGATAGATTCCAATTATAGTTTAATTGAAATGCATTCAAATTAGAAGTCCAAGTTGCATTGGAAAATAATAATAAATTAATTCCATGCATATATGATAAAAATAGATAATTCCATGCATATATTTGATTTATTCAAGAAAAAGGTCTTTTCAATGCAACTGAACTTCTTTTTCTGAAAAGCTTTGAGTTCCAATTTTAAAGAATAATTCAATAATTCAATTTAATTGCTTTTCTGATTTCAAGTTCTAAATTTAGAAAAAGAAATAATATCTCAAGTTTGATTTTTCTCTCAATTCAATTCTTTTTTTGTTTTATTTTCAATTCAATTCTTTGTTTGTAATTAATTCATCTTTTGTAATAAATTAATTTTTTTTGCGTGATTAAATGGCAAATTTATTAATAAATTAAATATTCAAGGATATTTAATAAATTAAAATGGGATAATTGATCAAAATCATATTCTTGGAATTGATTCAATTAATTAAATAAATATTTAATTAATACTGAATAATTGATTTGCCATGTGATATTTGATGATTGAAGAATTAATAATGTGCTCAAGATTGATTTAATTGCCTTTGGTTAGGACTTTGGTGATGTTGTTGAGATTAGGGGCCCATGGTTTAGATGACCATTTTTAGGGTATTACATTTGCCCCTCTTTGAATTAATGTGCAAGCAGTGCGTTGGTTCAAAGAATGTGTGATGTCTAGGAGATGCCAGTTCTGAACTTGATTGATCACGAACTAGATGAAAAGCAAGGTGTTTAGCTTGATTCGAAGCAACAAAGCTGAATGAAGTCTGATTAAAGTGATACCGATCCCGAACTTAATTGAACTGAGGAATGATAGGAAACAAAAGATACCGAACTTGAACTTGATTGATCAAGAAGCGGATCTTACTGATCTAGAACTTGATTGAACTTATATGCAGTGAGTGATGATAAAAATCGATCTTGAACTTGATTGATCAAGACACAATGAATGAAGATAAATTGTCCAGCTTGATCAAGAAATGAATACTGAACACCTGCTTAGATTGAGTGTGATCAAAGATACTCTTTAAACTTTTGATTGAGTTTAAACGAATAATCAGTTTAATTTAAAGTGATGAAATTGATTAACGTTAAGAGATTAATTCAGATAAAAGACAAATATTAGCTTGATTTAAAGTGATGAAACTGTTATGCCCCTAGCGATTGATTTGATTCAGATGATCGAGAGATCTCAACTTGATGTGAAGCGATGAAGCTGAGATGCCCCTTAATAATAAGAATTGAAATTTTCTTTAGTTGAAAAGATTTTGCTTGACTTTTGATGAAGATTTGAAAATTTTCTCGACTATGAGATATGAGGTCATAAGGTCGTGAGTATGCCCCCTTGGGAGCGAAATCGAAAGATAGAGAGGGTACTTTATTATAGGCAAGTATTGGCAATGATAAGTTATTTGAGCACAAATTGATCATGAGGAATTTTGAAATTTCGGCGTTGATTGATGACAAATTGAGCGCAAAGTTGATTTGTAGAATAAAAATTGATTGGAGATTTAGCATTGAGTCATAAGAAATTGAGCTCAATTTGAAGAAAGAATGAGCTTTTGATGAAAAGCGCTAAGTGGTCGACGTCGTGAAATTTTGATTAGAGAATTAATGTCAGATTTCGATTTCGATCCCGAAAATGGACTCAGGACAATCGATTTATAAGCTCTTGATTTGATTTCATCGTACTTGTGTTGATTGATTATGAGATGTTGTTCTATATGCTTTATTCTATATGTATGCATACCTTTTCAGTATAGATGTATGTAATGCAGATGGAATATGGATGTCTATTTTTGTTTCTTTCCATATACAAATAAATGAATGTGCAACTAAGTAATGAATAATGCAATTTTTTTTTTGTTTATTATGTAATAAGATGAATGCAAATGAGTAATAATGAAATGTATGAAGCTATATTAAATGTTTATGTATGCAGCTAAAACATCTCAAAACACAAGTGCTCGATCAAAAAAAATGATGATAAATAGACCACTTAGCGTAAGAAATGATGAAGCTTCCAGCTCTTCTTCAAAAGATAAAGAGATTATTACCATACCAAAATCACTATAAATTCACAAAAATGCAGAATGATATGCAAAATGATGTACAAAATGATATGAAAAATGATATGAAAAGGCAACCTAAACCTAGTCACTAGATTTAAAATACTTAAGATTCATCACTTAGCATAACGAACACAACAGGCAGGTTAGAGTTCCTTTCTTTTTCAATGTGCAATATGTATTATCTTGTCCGTAATGACCCTTTTTTCGTTCATTTCCTTGGACAAATTTCATAGGGACCGGAATTACATCATAAAGAAATTCTCTCAAAACAAACAAAGAAATGATATGGACCTCCTTGTAGCATACAAATAAGCGGAGTCGAGGTATGTGAGGCGATTTCACCTTGATGTGAAGGCTCTTATCACAGACACCCAGCTAATTTATATGTTTCCAGATCATCGGGATCATTCCTTCCAACCAGAAAATAAAGAAAATATAATGCCCCCAATCCTTGCTCGTCTTAGTCACAATAGACTTCCTCGAGTTACTCAGAGGGATAGTAATCAGAAATCAATATAGAAGACAACATACAAAGAAAATTTTCATTCATAGCTCAAACTGTTTAGTGATTGTTTTCCGTTATGTTGTTTTGCTTGTGAACTTAGTGATAAAACTCTTTGGTAGTTAGGAGACAGGTGACTGACTCAGAGTGGACGACCAGGTTTCACTGACGGAAAGATGACTTGATTGACACTGCTTAGGATATGTAATGTGCTTTGTCGAGTAACCTAAGATAAGGACGTTGATCAGTTTCAAGTCATGAGGGTTCCAACGAACTAGGATGTCACGAAAGTGACTAAAAATATGTACAGGTGAAAGCAAAGATGCATGAAAGCGAGAAATGCCAACGTTGCGTTGATAGATGGAGTGCTTGAGTACAAGAGGCGCCTGTTTGCCAGGTTTTCACCTACTTGGCAGAGATTCACTTTTTTTTGTACCAAGGTGCCTGTTTACCAGGTTTTCACAGGGAATTTTCTCTCTTTATATTTTAATTTTTCTTTTCTTTTTTCTATTTTTTTTTCTTTTAGGACTTTTTCATTTTTTTTTTTGATTTTTTTTTCAGGACGTTTTCCAACTGTACAAGTTTGTTGGAGCAGAGAATGCTAAGCAAATAATTTCTTCAAGTGGATGGTGTTAATTAGTTCACGGAGTTGTTCTCCTTCTGAGTTTGAGAGTTGATAGGCACCAGAGCTGTATGCTGCAGTAACAATGTAGGGACCCAACCAATTGGGTTCAAACTTCCCTTTATTATTGCGAAACTGTTGATTTTTTGGATTCTCTCTCAAGACTAGGTCACCAACTTGAAATTATCTTTGTCAAACTTTCTTATTATATCCTCTGGACACTCTCTTTTGATACACTCTAAGATGATCAAATGCCACTTGTTGACGCTCATCCAGCAATTCGAGTTCTTGCAATCTAGATATTCTATGATCTTCATCAGTAACAAGACCTTGCAACAAAACTCTTAGAGATGGTATTTCTACTTCAATAGGTAATACTGCTTCGGACCCATACACCAAAGAGAAAGGTGTAGCCCCAGTAGGTGTTCTGATACTTGTTCTGTAAGCCCATAGTGCAGGATTACTCTGCAGATGCCAATCCTTCTTGGATTTGTTCACTGTTCTGTGCAAGATAGTCAGTAGGTTTTTGTTAGATGCCTCGACTTGTCCATTACCTTGAGGGTAATATACTGATGATCAGTGTTGCTTTATTTTGAATTTCTCACAAAGATCATCCAGATCTTTATTCTTAAACTGTCCTCCATTATCAGTCACGATGGATGAAGGTATCCCATACCTGCAAATTATATAGTTTAGGATGAATAAGGTGACTTGTTTACCAATTGCTTTGATGAGCGGAACCGCCTCTACCCACTTGGTGAAATACTCAGTGGCAGTTATGATGAATTTATGTTTGTTGGATGAAGCTGGATATGTCTGACCAATGAGATCAAAGGCCCATTGCTGAAAAGGCCAGTGTGTAATTAATGGTATGAGATCCCTTGTCGAGGCATGTATGAGATTTCCATGAAGCTGACATTTCTCACAAGTCTTAGAAAATTTTATGGCGTCTTTTTCCATATCTAGCCAGTAGTAGCCAGCCCGTAATAGTTTCCAAGCTAAAGTAAAACCATTCGAATGAGATCCATAAATACCTTCATGAACTTCCGATAATGCACATTTAGATTTTTCAGTTTCTAGACATCTAAGAAATGTACCATCCAAACCTCGTCTAAATAAATCGTTAGCTATGATAACATATCGTGAAACATTTTGAGTTAGGTTTCTTTTCTCGTTACGAGTAAGGTTTTCAGGGATAATTTGATCGCATAGATAGGAATAGATGTGGTTGTATCGGGATGAGTCATGCCCAATAATAGAACAGACTATTTGGGTCTCAGGAGAATCATAAGCAGGGTAATATAACTCTTCCACCAGGAAATCAAAGCGAAAATTGGACTCCTATAACTCAGGTATAGATGCCAAGGTGGCCATAGCATCTGCTGTTCTGTTCGCTGATCTAGGAATTTGTTGGAATGATACAAAAGAAAAGTACTTCTTGAGATCATCCACCATCCTCTTGTAAGGCATCAATTTCTCTTCTCGAGTATGATATGTATCATTGACCTGATTGATGACTAGCTGAGAATCTCCATAGATATGTAATTCAGTGACCTTCCATTCAATAGCTAGTTTTATCCCATTCACCAAAGATTCATATTCAGCAATATTTTTTGTGCAGGGAAATAGAATCTTGTAAGACTTTGGGATTGAGTACTTTTGAGGAGTAATAAATAATATGCCAGCACCTGAACCATTTTGAGTAAAGGAACCATCGAAGAACATTTTCCAGGGTTGTTGAGTAAGATGCATTATTGATTCATCTGGGAACTCGATGTGTAGTGGTTGAGTATCTTCAAGTGGAGCTTGAAAAAGTTGATCAGCAATTACCTGTCCTTTTATGGCTTTGCGTTCTACATATTCAATGTCAAACTCCGTAAGGATCATGACCCATTTTGCCAATCTTCCAGTGAGTGTTGCTTTATTAAGAAGATACTTGAGTGGATCGATTTTGGCCACCAGCATGACTGAATGTGCTAGCATGTAGTGCCTCAGTTTCTATGATGCAAAGACTAATGCCAAGCATGCTTTTTCTATTATACTGTAGTTCATTTCATAAGACACCAATGTCCTGCTGATGTAATAAATAGCTCTTTCCTTTTTGTTGTCATCCTGTTGCGCCAGAAGTACCCCCAGTGATGAATCGGTTGCTGATATATATAATATTAGCGATTTACCTTGAATAGGTGGCATCAATATCGGTGGATTAGATAGGTACTCTTTTATCTGTTGAAGATGTTGTTCACACTGCTGATCCCTGTTGTATATTATTCCTTTTCTCAATACCTTTGTGAAAGGTTGAGCTTTGTCTGCTAGTTGAGAAATGAATCTTCTAATGGATTGGAGACGTCCCTATAGACTTCTCATTTGACTGATGTTCTTTGGAGGTGACATTTCCATTATAGCTTGGATCTTCTCAAGATCAACCTCGATTCCCTTCTTTGAAATGATGTAGCCAAGTAATTTACCAGATGTCACTCTGAATGCACACTTCTTTGGATTTAATCAGAGTTTGAACTTTTCCATTCTATCAAGTATAGGACCTAACTCTTGAATATGCGTTGATCTTTTCATAGTTTTCACTAAGGTGTCATCAACATAATCTTCCATATTCTTATGCATCATGTCATGAAAGATAGTTGTAACTGCTCTTTGATAGGTCGCCCCTGCATTTTTTAGCCCAAATGGCATAATGTTGCAGCAAAAAGTTCCCCAAGCATAGGTGAAAGCTATCTTTTCGTGATCTCCAGGAGCTATTTTGATTTGATTATATCTAGAGAATCTCGTACCCAGTAGTCATGTCGACTATCATATCAATATTTGGTAATGGAAAGTCATCTTTCGGACATGCTTTGTTAAGATCTCTGAAGTATGTGCAAACTCTAATAGATTTGTCTGCCTTTGACACCGGTACTATGTTTGAAATCCATTCGGCATAATCTATAGCTCTAATGAATCTAGCTTTGAGTAGTTTTTCTAGTTTAGCCTTGACCAATAACACTACATGCGGGTGCATCTTACGGAGTTTTTGCTTAACTGGTTTTACTCCTAGTGTGATTGAGATATGGTGCATAATGAGATCATGATCCAAGCCTAGCATATTAGAGTACATCCATGCAAAGTTTATTTTCTTTTCTAAGAATAGCTGAGTGAACTCCTTCAATTCTTCCGCTGATAGTGATTGAGCTACATGAATGATATATGATGTCTCTTGACTCCCAATGTTCACTGGTTGAGTTGGCTCGATCAATATGGAGGACCTTTCATGAAAATGACTTGGCAGTATATCAAGCATCTCACCTTTAGGTGCCTTAGAGAGGTTTTCACCTTTAGGCATGTCCTTTATTTTCTCTTTTTTAGATTTTGACACCGCCACAATGTGGTTTTCGCCATCAAATCTTTTATTTTTATTTTTCTTGTTTTTGCGACTAAGATACTTGATATCCGCTTCAATCATATTTTCACTCTGTTCAAAGGTGGACGAGTCTATAGGTTCGACTGCATTGAGATAATAGGATAATGTATAGTCATTGGCAAAAGTAGGTATATTCATGGGTTGGTTCTGTAAAGTACAGTCAATCAATTCGGGATGTACTAAGGATAAATTTTGGATAGATTAAAGAGCGTTCACGGTATTGTTATCACAGTTGCGGATCGAAAAGTCAAGTTCTAGAATGATACCTTGCGTAAGTGTCTCAAGACCAGGAAGAGTCAGATCATGATTATTAAAGTTCACATTAATATTTAATCAATCTAATCCAATAGACATACTTGTAACGTTGTTTACTACGCCAGACTGGACTTCATATCGTGGTTTAACAACAATAAGACTAGTAGGCAACTTTTCATTGTTTGTATCTGATGATTCAGAATTTGAGGCTGAGTGGATATCATCATGAATAGGACCGTCATCAGAGTCATCAGATAAAGTTTCCAAGGCTCTTTCAGGTGATTTAGTAAGCATATGTATGGTATCAATACCAACATCTTTAATGCTACAAGTTCCTTCATGTTGTGGTTCATTTGTCATTTGTATCTGACACACTTGTTGACATGATCTTATTGTTTCAGTGATTTGTTATCATCTACTCCATTCAGCTTCTTCTGGACTGATAACTAGTTCTTGTTCTGTAGCTTACAACTCTTCCTGTGTAGTGGTATACCTGATTTGTTCTATTTTAGGATAAGGGCACATAGATGAGAAGCTTTCTAGAATTCTTCCTTCTTTCAATCCTTGTTCATAATTTGCTTGTCTCTTTTGTGTAATTTCTTGTATTTCCTTCTCTAGTTTTATGCGCATCAGCTCTTGAGTATCATCTATGACATCACTAGACTCTTCTGGAGTTTCTGTAGTGGATGTGTCTGAAAGATAGTCAGGGCCCCATTCATACTTGTTTGAGTTAGTCTCTAAATCATCTACTTGTTGCCTGCCAGTATATGTCACTGGAACTTTTAATGGTGCAAACAATTCTTTGATTCTTACTACTTCATCTCTTATATCCTCAGGAACCTCAACTTCTTGTATTATCATAGCTGATACCATCAAAGCCTAAGCACTGACTATTTCTTCTTTCTTGACTGCTGATTCCTCTTTCTCTTTTCTACACTCTACTTTTGTTTGTTTAGTGTCTGCTTCATGTAATGTTAAAGGCGATATCTTTTTCGGGAACTTAGACTTAGAAACATGTTTTTGGTCTGATGTCTTTTTCGGATTGTATCCCAGTCCAGCCTTATTATTTGTGGATTTGGTTTGTAGCTAAATTGGTTTAGTAATACCTTCCTTTTGTTTACCCAGAGGACCAGTACTTGAGTATCCCATACGTTGAATCATTTTATAGCCAGGACCATATTGGTTTGAGGAAATCTCACAGTGTCGTACCTCCTCATTTTGACTATCCTCCTTAAAGAGCCAGTTAAGCACATCATCCTCTTCTATTTCATCGACCAAGGAGGTAGAAGACTGTACAAAGAGACCATCATATTTGGTATTCAGAGCTGAAGTTTGTGTTCTCATAGCCTCTGATGGCTTGCCCAACTATTTTGGCGATGGAGGGAGAGAAACTAATGATAGTACCAGTTCTATCTTGTAGCCATCCATGTCGATATTTGTAATCTTCAATCTCTTTTCTAAGTCTTTCATCAATGTTTCTGGATCTTCATTTGGAGAGGCTGCCCTATTATGAGGCACAAAAGTATCTGCACCTTTTGTCAATGCATTACAGATGACATTTGTATCAGCAGGAATACTGACTTCAGCTCCATTATAAGGAAACTTTAAGCATTGGTGATATGTTGACGGTACTGCCTTCATTTCATGAATCCATGACCTGCCCAGTAAAATATTGTATGACAATGGAATATCAAGAACCTGGAAAAGGACATCTCTCTCTACCGGTCCCACTCTGATTGGTAATGATACCAGACCTTTTGAGGTCCTCTCTTCCTCATCATAGGCTTTAATTGTTATTTTCTTGCCTGGATCAATGACATTTTCAGAGAATCCTAGTTGTGTAAGCAAATGATAAGCACAAATATTCAACCCCGTGCCTCCATCTATCAAAACACGTTTGACTCTGTGTTTGTGGATCATGGCTTGAATATGCAACGACTGGTTATGTGGATGATTTAATGAATTGTCATCTTCTTCAGAGAAGGTCAAATAGTGAGGTGAAGTCAGATGACCCACCATAGACTGAAACTGATCAATGTCTAAATCTTTTGGAATGTTCGTAGTGAGCAATGCTTTGTCTAGGATTTCCTTGTGAGTAGATGAGAGTTGTAGCAATTCAAAAATTGAAATTTGAGCATTTGTCCTTTTTAACTGTTCAACTATGCTGTATCCAAAGGATGATGATGAAGTTAACCTTTTAAATTTGTCCAAGGTTGATTCTTTTTGTTTGTTTGGCAAGACTGTTGGATTTGATGTTTCTTGAGCTGGGTTGGAAGAACTAGCTCCTTGGAGGGTGACTTTCTTTTGAGATCGGGTCAAAGCTCTTGCATATCATGATTCATTTGGTTTATCTTGAACTATAATCACATTGCAATATTCTGAGTGTGAAGGTTCAATCATATTGATAATGTTGTCCTGACTGGCATAAGTATAATTTACCTTGGCACCTCCTTTGGTCTTTGAAGAATCACCTTGTTTGTAAATAGGCAAAGGGTCCTTAAATGCTTTATGATCAACATTGGTTGGATGATTCCCAACAACAACTTTACCAGCATCTATGAGATCTTGAATCTCATGTTTTAGCTTCATGCAATTGTTTATGTTATGACCCTTATTCTGATGGAAGTCACAGTACTCATTTTCTCTCCACCATCTTGGTTTGACATCTAGATCATATGGTCTAGAGTTATCTGGTAGTGTTATCAAGTTGTTTGCCAACAGAGTTTTGAAAGCAGATTCATATGATTCTTCAAGAGGATTTAAATCACGCTTAGGTTTGGAAAGCCAAGGCTTTTCTTTGAACTGTTCCTTTGTTTTCTTTGGCGGATTCTTTGCTGCAATCTCAGCAGCTTTAAGTGCTTGTGTGACACTAGCCAAGTTGAATATTGTGGATTTTGAGTTGGTTTTGACAATGTCTACTACTCCATCATTAACAACATTCTTGTTGTTATCTTTGGCAAATTTCCAATACTTGTTCTTCTCTTTAGAGCTAGATCCCATTTGTGTTTCTTTCCAAGGCGTGATATCTCCTTTCTTTATGAGCACATCTTCCATTCAAATGGCATTATTGACCATTTTGTTAAATGATGGGTGTACTTGCATTTGTATACTATATTTCAGTTTGGGGACCAAGTTATTGACAAATATATCCATTTTCTTAGAGTTTGGGATAGGTCGTGGATACCTAGAGAACATCTTTCTCCAATGTTGGAGGAAGGTAAGAAGAGGTTCCCCTGTTTTCTGTTGAGTATTGCAAAGATCAATCATAGTCACAGGATGTCAAATTTTGTATGAGTATTGTTGTATAAATAGTTGGATTAGTTATTCAAATGTTTTTATTCCTTTGGGTAGACTTGAGAACCTTTCCATTGCTTGACCCCCTAAACTCCTTGGGAAGAGATGCATGAGGTACGCTTGATCATGCATGAACTCCATACAAGCAACACTAAATTCCCTAACATGATCTTGAGGATCTGAGGTACCATCATATTTGTCAAATTTTGGGATTTCCACTCGTGGAGGAAATGGAGGCATGTGTAGATTCTTGTCAAATGGAAAGGGACATATTGTTTTCGGAGAATATTGTTTTGGGGACTTGTCCTTATTCTTTAGTTCCGTGACCTCCATCCGCAAAGCTAGTAACTATTTGTGTACCATGATTATAGGTGAGTCTTCTTTTTTAGTAACAAGTGTCTAGACATCATATCCAATAGGAAGTTTGGCACCTTGTTTTGCTAGTTCTAAGAAATAGTCTTCCTTTTCTCAGGTCATGATAGTTTTCATCATTTTTCTAAAGTCTTTGTCCTTTTGACAGTCAAGGATTTCTTTTCTGGAGGTTCAACGTCTTCATCAGTCTCACTTGATGATGAGGATTCATTATAATTTTTGGGAATATTACTGTCGTTTTTGTTTCTATCATTGTATTCTATCTCATGTATAGTGGGAGATTCCAGTTCATCAAAAATTGGTCTGCCTGATCACGACGGCATGTCAGTGAGTGGATCCTTCACATAGAATGGATTATCTTGATATTTGAAAGGTTGTTCTTTGCCTTTGGCTTCTTTCTTATGAGAAATCCTGGTTTGAATAGGCATTTTTATGTATTAGTGTGACCTAAAGTTGTTTGTGATGCAGAGGTCAAGATCAATTTCAAAGCTAGTTGTTCTATTTAGAGTACTGTTTAGGAGAAATAACTGAGATTTAGTCTGATTTTAGGAATGATCTATCCTGTCTAAGATGTTTACCTAAGTTGATTCTAAGAGTAGTGTAAGATTCAGTCTGGTTTCAGGAATGATCTATCTTGTATTAGATGTTATCTAAGTGACTAAAATTTGATAGGTAGTTGATTGAACTAGCTGAAAGGTGATCGACCAAATCGTGCAACGCAAATGGAAGAGGTACACTGTCTTGATCTGTTTATGCTCAGGAAAATTTGATAACCAATATTATGTTTGCTGTAAGCTATTTTTAGGCAAGTTTGACTGTTCTGCTCTGACAAAACCAGAGACTCGTACGACAGGATTTTCTGGACCGGACGACAATTTAGCAGCTACAGGATGACAATAGTTCTATTTTGCATGAGTTGCTACCTTGTACTATACGACAAATGGGTATGTGTAGGATGACAAAAGACTTAGAGCAATTCTGTTTCGTATGACACAGGATACAGAATCAGATGATAGATAAAAATGACTCGTACAACATAGGATCAGGTCTAGGATAACAAAGAAGTGATTCGTACGACACAGAATGTGATCTAGGATGATAAATTATCAGACTCATATGACACAGAATGTGATCTAGGATGATAAATTATCAGACTCGTACAACTGTTCACAGGATAGAGCTTAGAAATTTTGAGTTTTTCTGATTGCTGAGTATGATAATTGAGTATGACCAATACTGAGATGGATTGATTTTTGACCAGGACAGACTAGTTTCTGACACGGACAGAGTTTCGACTTAAGATGGACTAATTTATGACACAGACAAAGTTTCGACTTAGGATGGACTAGTTTCTGACACGGACAAAGTTTTGACTTAGGATGGACTAGTTTCTGACACAGACATAGTTTTGACTTAAGATGGACTAATTTCTGACACGGACAGAGTTTCGACTTAGGATGGACTAGTTTCTGACATAGACAAAGTTTCAACTTAAGATGGACTAATTTTTGACACGAACAGAGTTTCAACTTAGGATGGACTAGTTTCTGACACAGACAAAGTTTTGACTCACTGAGTTGTTTCTTGTCTTCTCCAATTTTTGGCATTTCAGTTTTTGTTTCAGGGATGAAAACACAGAAAACAAGTAGTATGTAATAGTGACTCCAATCATAGCATGCAAACCCTAAGGAATTTGGTGAGGAAAGAAAACCTTTGCTTGTAGACTCAGGTACACACCCAATAGCTAATCAGAATACGACCACTGAGTCTCACGCAATGGATTCTCAACGCCGTATTATTCGACTCCAAATGCTAATGGGGGCACAAAATGACAAGTATCTTGGGAGAGTTACTATCTCTCTTGCACAAAGATTATCTCCCTTTCGGAGGTGAACTAGGTAGCTTCTAATTTTGAATTGGATTTAGTCAAGGATCCGTTCGACGCGTCGAGGTATAAACTCAATTAAGAGGTCTCCCAGCCTTGGAAACCAAGGTTTAATATACCCAAAGGTACGGAGGAGAGCTATTCCCGAGCATTGCCATTGACTTGATTTTCATCAAATCACGTTTATTTTATAGTGGGTTGGAGTACTTGGTGTCTAGCCATTCCCACTTAGGTCGTTCCCCTCACATCGGCCGTAACGGCTTTAAGAGTTTTTCAACCCCTCAGGAGGGTAGGCCTGCTAAAGATGTACAAATCTCAAACAAAGAAAAAGCCTCAAGGGTCTGGATTTCTGATTGTCTAGAAAAAGACAAGAGCATACTCTCCTACCTCTCAGAGTCTTCTAAAAACACAAAAGACAGATTTGTTCTTTGACCAGATAGCAAGTTAGGTGCCTAAAAAATGGATTTAAAGAATACACGATGTTTAGTCGATTCTCCTCAGGCAACCTGTAAAGACAATGAATCAGTAGTCATATTGTCTTTGTGTGACAAGCATATTCTTCGACAAGCATTTTGCAAAAACTAGTTAGGCTATGAAAAATTCTGAGATAGACAGATAAACAGTCAGGGTCAGTCGTCAGAATAATCAATCAGAAATGAAAAAATTTATGAAATTTGCCTCTTTTACCAGAAAATACAGAATCGTACGACAGTATAAAAACTCGTACGAGACAGGATCCTAACTCATACGAGACAAGATTCCCATTCGTACGACACCTGCAGTTTGTCGTTCGAGCCTGTGGGAATTGTCGTATGAGATGTACGAACGAAAAACCAAAAAATTTGAAATCTGGAAAATAACAAAAAACAAAGCAATCAGTCTTGGAGGCCGAAAAATGTAGTCTTCTACCCCACGGTGGGTGCCAGAAATGTGTGTGTGAAAAAGTGAACCTGTAGCTGCAAGCACAACACTTCAATTAAGTCATTATATGCATGGTTAATAATCAATAATCAATAAGTAAAAAACCATAACAAAACGACTAATTGCCTTCTAAAAGATGTGAGTATAAGATTGCTGTCAGATTTTTATAAGCAATACCAGTGAATAGACTACACCAAGATGAAGGATTTAATCTATATGATATTGAGCTATATGGATGCAAGATGAATGAATAATTCAAGCAATAATCAATTCAAGCAATATGGATGCAAGCAATATGGATGTAAGCAATAATGGATGTAAAGATGGATGCAAGCAATCTAAAAAGCACAATAATCTTCAATGACTCCAGAGCGAAATTAGCGTGATAATAATCTCCAAGCGTGTTCTCAAAAATCTCTGGGTAAATTGGAATGAGAGCTGAAGACTAAATTTATAGAGAATCACAAGAGAGATGATGAAAAAGCTCAATTTAGGATTAATTGAAATAATTGAGAAATCAGGTTCAGTTAACCTTGAGATAGATTCCAATTATAGTTTAATTGAAATGCATTCAAATTAGAAGTCCAAGTTGCATTGGAAAATAATAATAAATTAATTCCATGCATATATGATAAAAATAGACAATTCCATGCATATATTTGATTTATTCAAGAAAAAGGTCTTTTCAATGCAGCTGAACTTCTTTTTCTGAAAAGCTTTGAGTTCCAATTTTAGAGAATAATTCAATAATTCAATTTAATTGCTTTTCTGATTTCAAGTTCTAAATTTAGAAAAAGAAATAATATCTCAAGTTTGATTTTTCTCTCAATTCAATTCTTTTTTTGTTTTATTTTCAATTCAACTCTTTGTTTGTAATTAATTAATCTTTTGTAATAAATTAATTCTTTTTGCATGATTAAATGGCAAATTTATTAATTAATTAAATATGAAAGGATATTTAATAAATTAAAATGGGATAATTGATCAAAATGATATTCTTGGAATTGATTCAATTAATTAAATAAATATTTAATTAATATTGAATAATTGATTTGCCATGTGATATTTGATGATTGAAGAATTAATAATGTGCTCAAGATTGATTTAATTGCCTTTGGTTAGGACCTTGGTGATGTTGTCGAGATTAGGGGCCCATGGTTTAGATGACCATTTTTAGGGTATTACAGTATGTATCATGTAATGCTTATGATGCTCAATTGTTGGTGCTGATTATATGTATATATTTTGTCTGATTCTGTCATCCTTGGTGGAAACAGGTAATTGACTGCAAACATTGTCAACCCTTTTGTTGAGGGCCCTGCACTTTCTAGATAAACGAAAGGTAAGGAAAAATAAATATACAATGATTATGATGTCTACATATTATTCATGTTGTCTACTATGTAATTTTTATACACATCATGTAATTTTTAGCTAACATAAGTTAAATGAATTACATATGTAGGAACCTAAACCCCTTTGATGAGGATCCTGCACAGTGTCATGGAACGACAGGTATAAGTCAATACACCCTATAGAAACCATTTATTAATTTCTTTCTTTCTCTTTAATAATAAGCCAGGTTTTAGCAACAATATTTTGTCAAAACTTTGATTTTTTTTCTCATCGAAACCACATGTTATAGCTCATTCCACCTTCTCGGCTTTCCTATATGCAACAAATCTAATACAATTATCAACACTTGAGGCCCCAATTGGGCTTATTCAAATTTTAATCTCAACATCAACTTTAGGGCCGACTTCTTCATTTTATGGAGTGCAGGTACCAGCAAATAGGTATTTGTCAGATCTATCTTCCTCGAGCGAGGGAAATTCAGGAAGAGGAGATGAAAGTGAGACATGTAGTGCATCTAAAAGAGGGAGATCAACTAGAGGTCAAAAGATTAGGAGAAAATTCAATAAACACATGTAATTTTTTCTTGCTCCAGGGGGTCATGTTCTTGTGATGATGAGAGCATAGGCGAGATCAAGGTGCCCTTGAGGTACAAACATCTACAAAAATAATGGGTACCCAAAGAACTTCCTCCAATAAACACTGATTTTTGTGTTAACGAGAGGATATATTGCATAACACCATCGTCATTACATGGTTTGGGCCTATTTTCTATGGACGGCATAAAGGTCTGTTACAACAAAGCTGCTAAATTGATGGAGTATGTCAGACCTTGTTACAATTATAAAAATTGGATGCAGATTGTTCGATGTAAAAAAAATATGCGTAGGTATGCACTCTCAGCGAGTTATATACAACAAAAAGACAATGATAAAAGTAAAAGAGTGGCTATGTACATTGATGGAAGGTCAAAAGCAACAAGGAATATTGCAGGTTTTATAAATAGTACATGACTTGGGTCAACTAATAAGCAACCCAATTGCATATTTGAGGCGTGCGAGGGAAATTGTGTATTTGTATGTGTGATAAAATCAATAAGTGAAGGGGAAGAGCTGCTAATCAATTACAATTTGAGTCATATAGATACAAACAAATTTACTATCATGGGGGTGGTATATACTAAATACCATTTAAACCAACCTTCAATTAATGACTCCAATATACCATTTTATTATTAATTTTTTTTGCTAAGTCTATTGGTTTCATTTTGCTAATGTTTTTTTTCTATATTTAATCTTTGTCACAGGGTGACATTCATCCGACACATAACATAGACAGGGATGTAGCTCCCAACCCTTCTACTCAATAGGTAAACCTCATTGTAATTGTACAAATTAGATAAAAGAAAAATGTTATATTATTATGTTATTTTCTTAGGGGTTCTCGAGTAATTTTGATAATGTTACTAATATTCTTGTCACAGACAGATGTTCAAGAAAAGTAACTTGCACTACCTGATGACAATACAATGGTGGACTCACTATTATGCGATGATGACATTGCATATTCCACATACCTTGTCGCAATAATGAGAAAGATCCAAAAAAAAGTTAATAGAGAAATTATTGCTCTGGCATACCAAGTCCCTCAAACTAATGCAATAAAAGAGAGGTTGCAACAATTGATGCAGAGAGCACAAAACTTTCAAGTAAGCAGTAATGAAATCTTTAATTATAACATAAATTCAAAAATGTTTTATATTTTATACTCTTTTATGTCAGGAACTAAAATATGTACGCGTTGTTTTTATAGGAAATATTGCGTCCTCATCAAGCTGGTGGCCATGATTAGGGTACTCCAGGTAGTTTAGGTGATGACCATGTTCCATACATTAAAACTACTTTGATGCTCTGATATATCCTTTATGTGTTCATAGGCTCATTGTTGTTATCAAACATGTGACTTCCTTGCATATTTTATAATTGTTGCATAGCATCCACACTATAACTCATCAACTAGGGACAACCTTCCACTCAAGGTCATTTCAATCACACACCATTTGAATCTATTTTTTATTCCTCCATATGTGGCACAATAAATTCATACATCCTTCAAGGTTTCACAACACCCGGGTCACCAAATCACAATTCATTGACTCAAACATACCAATTAGGACAATCATTATCTAAGACTCCATACCCTCACTTTGGAACTCTCAATCAATCCTAATGACATTCAAAATTAATCCTAGGGTTTACTTAGACCCCCACATACTGACATATTACTTGGTTTGCACATTAGAGACACTATCTATTTTCATAAGTTGACAGTCTATGTAAAGTTTAGGACAACCACAAAGGAATTAGGCAATCACTTGTCATAAACACCCAATGTTGACTCAAGACACTCAACCCTCCTTCCAAACATACACCACACAATGAGGTTTCCATCCACACTATCTTCCAAGACTATTTTTCATTCAAACCTTATATGTCAAAAGCTTTTTATCACCATTTTCAAGTTTTGTTGTCATGAGGTAATACAAGAGGACAATCATGTCACATCTTTGGTTCAAGGCCTTTTAAGGCTTCAAAACTCCCTTGAAATCTCTAAGATGACTCCCCACACACCTTATTCAACCCCCAACAATATACCAACACTCATTAATATGTACTTTTGCACAAAACCCTCACAAATTTGCCTTTTCACCATCCTTCTTGGACTCAGACACCCAAAACAGTCCCAAAAGTCTTCAAATCATGTGCCAAACTTGGAGTGAAAACCCTACACACTTGATAAAATGAAAGTACACAATATAATACAGATTTATGCCCATTTGTGGGCTTATTTGACAAAGAAAATAAAAGATATTACATTTTGAGTGCTTGTTGCCAGCCCTAGGTAGGGTTTGGACAATTTTCATCAAAATGGCTATAAATTTTCAAAAACAGATCCAAAATTAATGAAACCAAAAGGAAATGAAAGTATATTCATGCAACTTCAATCTCCAACCAATTTCCAAAGTCAATCAATGCATTTGATGTTGGAAAACATGTGGATAATAGACTGCGATATTCAAAAAATTGAGAAATAGTGCAAGGGATTCAAAAGTTTTTATTATTCAAAGGCTCTAAAATTGACTGTTCTACTTTAAAAAATTGGTCCTAGTTCCTCATTGTTCTCTTGGTGCTCCTGCACCACTATTTTATTGCTCATATATTTAATCTATTATTCTTCAGGTGATGTCCATGTTCCTGTGCAAACACCGCCTCATCAGTTGCCATCATCCCCACCTATATTGCCAACTGCAATGTCAGCAACACACAACATGCAGATATCCATTAGTTCACATCATACTGAACCCAGAGTTGGTAGATCCCT
The DNA here is from genome assembly GCF_030272615.1 of Cryptomeria japonica. Taxonomy (NCBI): domain Eukaryota; kingdom Viridiplantae; phylum Streptophyta; class Pinopsida; order Cupressales; family Cupressaceae; genus Cryptomeria; species Cryptomeria japonica. The sequence continues at coordinate 862,616,302 of NC_081409.1, read as the reverse complement.
CTTTTTCTCTCTCTTTTGTTATGTGTTTATTTTCCTTGAAGTGTTCTTTCTTAGGGGCATTTCACAGTGAATTCATTGTTTGCAGCAATACATGTACATTAGGATGCAGAGGCCACTAGTGGTGATACCATAACAACATTTCTTGGATCTTCCCATATTGCTAGTACGGGAATGTTGTCGGTCACATTTGTGGTGACTGAAGATTTTATTCCCATAAAGATAGAGAAGGTTCCAGGTACTTTAAAATTATTATGCTATATAGAGTAATTTTAATTTACTTATTGATCACTCATTTTTTACTAATCATCCCATGATTTGTTTGCAGGAAATGATACTTTTTATAAAAATCTTAATGAAATTACATTGGAGATCTTTGAGCCCACGATACATAAATGATGGAATGGACAAGAAAAAGAGTTAAAAGATGAGCTCATAAACTGTTTGGTTGGGTTGTTTGGAAATGACACATTTGAGAAAAGTAAGGTCCTTGACCAAATTGGAAAACATCTAAAGTACATGAGAGATCAATATAGGACACCTTTAGAGAAGAACAAAAAGTACGAGCGTCCCCCCATGATTCTAGAGAGGGAGTGGAAGGACCTGATTTTGGATGCAAAGGAAAGAGTTGAAAGGAAAAAAGGAAATACACCACTAGGCAGAAGAAGGTATGTGATACTATTAAGAATGTACTAATTCCTATCTATATTTATATAATCTAACATATTTCAAACTTTTCATAGACTACTTGACACATCAAAGGCAACTAAGGCACGACTAGAAAATCATGAGCAACACAAACTCGACTCTGGTGGTTATATGAAAGTTGCCACACAAATTGTAAGTATCAATAAATAAAATATCGCATCAAAATAATAAATTATAAATAATTTTTTTAATCATTAAATAATAGGTTATTGTTGCCATTTATCTTGATGTGACCTTTGTTTGGTTTAAACTTCACAAATAATTGCTGAGAACCCTCATTCTTATCAACCAAAGCCATTAAAGGAGATGATTCAAATTGACTAACTTGAAGCTAAAAATTATGAAGCACTTCACACAATTGCGTAAAATAAAAAAATCGAAGTTTACCTCTAATGTCCTTTTGTAAATTAGTGATATCCCCAACGCATCCCAATTCGAAGTACTTCTGTGGGGTGATGAAATCCCCAATCAAAGATACCCCTCACTACTAGAAAAGAAAAGTGAGTTTCATTATCACCTTTCCCTTTCTCCCAAGACCCCGAAGGCAGGTGGAAAGGTAGTTAATGCAATAGTAGGTCCATCCCAAATACAATAAAAAGTTCTTTCCCTTAAAAAAGAAAAGTGTGAGTTATTCTATTGATAATCCTGATTCACGTTCATTTTAAAAACCCAAACTTAGGTGTGAGATATGCATGTGCATGTCAATTTTAGAATACCAAACTGAAGTGTGAAAAGCATGCATGTCAATTTTAACCAGATTTGTTTTAAGCCCTAGATTGAAGTGTGAAAGCATGCATGTCCATTTTAACCAGATTTATTTTAAGCCCCAAACTGAAGTGTGAAAGCATGCATGTCAATTTTAACTAGATTTATTTTAAGCCCCAAACTGAAGTGTGAAAGCATGCATATTAGTTATTTCTAAAAATATTCAGTAATGATCCACCCTTCTTTGTGATTTTGCCACATGCTGTAAATAGAGAACCAGTAATCCCAGAAAACACATAGAAAATAGAAAATCAAACTCTTCATTGAATGCATGTGTAATTATACCTGAGCGAATGCATGATTCAGTGTTGGCGATTGCGTGATTCTAGAAAAGCAATTGCATAATTCTGACATAACGATTGAGTGAAAATATCTAGGCAAATGTGTAAATGACAAACATACCAATCAAAAAAAGAAAAAAAAATAGACTAAATTTGATCTAGAACCTGCAAAACAGACTGTGATGCCCTATCCAGATCTCTCATCACCCATTCTATATTAAGAAAATCATATTTCACTCTATATGAGAGAACTAGGTTGTTGTATCTATCAATGGCTGGTTGGTCCTCTAGATCTTGTATCTTCTTTTCTGCCTTTAGGATTTGCTGATAACATCTAGCTTGCCTCCTTTGTTCCTTTTTCCTCCTAGCACCCGAAATCTTAAATTGTACCTTACATGCCATAATATGTCATAATTAAATCATCAAATAAGGGTAAACAATACTCATATTTCACAGATTTCATACAAAATTAAGATAGAACATAGGACAAAAAATCAGAAAAATAAGACAAATAGGACGCATAAATATTTTCGTTGAATAAGTAGCGATGCTTGGTCGATTGCATGATGGGTTCCACATGAATGCATGACTCTGCATTATCAATTGTGTGATCCTGTCTATGCGATTGTGTGATTGTTGAATCCGCTTTGAAATCTGTACAAAACCTGCAAAAAAATAAAAAATATGTACGACCTACAAAAATCACATAGAAAACAAAGAAGGTTAATTAGTGGTTGCTTCACGTCGGGTTCACCAAAATGTGTATGCTAAAATTTATCATTAACTCAACTAGAAATAGAGGGTAATCACAGATCCCTATCTAATCAAAGAATTCTAAACAAAACCAATGAAATGATACAATCAAACAATATGAATGTAAAATATTCAATAAAATATCCCTATTCCATGATTGCATGTAGCTTCCATTGTTCTTCTCCTCTTTGTGGTATGATGGCTCTCAGATATTGCATTGGCAACTTGCAAATGACACAAATATTCAAAGTTCGTGATTGATCATGATTGGAGATTGAATGCTCAATTTGTAGATTATTGGAGCGTATTGATTGAAAGGTGGAACAAATTGATCAAGAGGTGGAACTCAAGTGAGCTCACATGCTAATTGATAGTTGAGTTGCTGATTTGGAGGTGGAACATAATAGGTTGAATAGTTAATTGAGTTAACTGATTGAGAAAAAAGCTGATTGAAAGATGAAAAAGGGGGATTGGAGGAAATAAAGAGGATGAAATAGTTAACTGATTGAAAGCTAATTGAATGCTTTTTGGAAAAAAAAGAAAGTGGAAGATAGAAATAGGAGTTGGAAAGATAATGATTAAATTAATTTAGCATGTGCTTGCACTTTGACTTTGATATTCAATTTAATCTTTGCATCATAATTTAATTTAAATATTGAATTTATTTTAAATTCAATTTTGCTATTTTAATATATTTAGAACTTGACTTTGATTTTCAATTTGATTTTTGAAATCATGCACATGTATTTGAAATTAGATGAATTTAGAAGAATTTGAATTTGAATGATTAATGAAATTAGAAGAATTAATGAAATTAAATGAAATTAGATGAATGAATGAAATTAGATAAAATTATAATTTGGGGATTTGGATTTGAAGAATTAATTAGCTAATTAAATAATATAAAGAAACTATTTAATTATTTAGAAATTAAATTTAATTAAATAATAAAGATTATTTAAATTAAAGGATTAAAATCATAATTGATTAAATAATAAATATTTAATTAATATTTAAGAAAAGAGTTAAATGATTAGATGATTAGAGATAGAAATTGAAAATGAACTATTTAAATAATAAAGATTATTTAAATTTAAGGATTAATAATGATAATTAATTAAATAATAAATACTTAATTAACATTAGAAATTGGTTTAAATGATTAAACGATGGTAGAATTGTAATTGGAATAATTAGTAAGATGATGAAGAAATATGAATTTAGAAGAATAAGATTAATTAATTAAATTATCAAATAATTATTTAATCAATTCGAGGAATAACTAGTACATGATCAATGAAACATTTTTGGGTGTCTACAGTAAGACCTTAATGGGTCAAGATTTCTATTCTGCAGATATTGAATCTTGTGGGTACCAACTCCCACCGTGGTTTTTCTCTTTTGGGTTTTCCACGTATAATCTCTTGTGTTATGTGGAATTTGTTTTATTGGGTATTTGCTTATGTGGTGATATTTCTCATATGCTTGATAAGTTTTAAGTTGTTAAATTTGGTAATTAGATTTATATTGTTTTTGCTTGCACTTATTCACCCCCCTCTTAGTGCCTTATAAGTTCATCAAATTAAATAAATTTATTTTCTTTAATTGCCTAATTGATAAATATGAGGAATAAATTAACTAATTATATTTTTTAATTTATCATATTTATCCTCTTCTCAAGTGGAGATAATTAATAAATTTTATTTATTAATTTATCATATATATCTTCTTTTCACGTGGAGATAAATAATAAATTTTATTTATTAATTCTCCACATTATCCCGTTTTCTTGATATGCTTGATTTCTCTGGCTTTTTCCATTTTAGCTCATCTTCTAAATGACAACTTTGATTTGCATTTGATCATATCCATCAACTTCCTAAAAATCAAATCGATCTTGGTTGTTCAATAAAATCCAAATTTCTATAAAATGACGCCTCATTCTTCATTCAAAATAATAATTTTTTTGGCATTCTCGTTGTTATTCTGTCTAAATTATCTTAGAAAAAAACAATTATTTTTCTAGGATTCTCGTTGTTATTCTATCTAAATTATCTTAGAAAATGATGACTTCTAGTATTCTTGCTATCATTCTATCTAAATTATCCTTGATTTCATTCATATTTGTGCACTTTGTAACTTGAGAGAGACATACCAACATTAGAGAAGAAAGAAGAAGCAGTAAGGCTTCATGAAAATAATGTGGTACTTATGGTTTGATTTGTGTTTTCATTCATGTTTTGTTTTGTTAGTCTTATTGGTTAATTTAGGATTTATTTTCATGATTGTATGAGTTTCATCCTTTTCTTGGATCATGTTTATAGTTGAACCCAATTTCCTAGTCAATGGGTAGCAAGTTGTGTTATACCAGATAGCCACATGACTAACCGACTTGTGATTGATACAAATTGCATTGTAGGATAGCCACAAAAAGACATAGGTCAAATTAGAAATAAGTGCAGTGGTTTGGCCTCCATGCTAGGCAATAAGGTAGTTGAATATATTTCAAAAATAAAAAGGTGATGAGAGATGTAAAATAAATCAATGTAGATATGATAGCCCCCTCTTAAAATAATACATGTTACACAAAGAGAAATACAAATCATTCTAAGGAGAAGAGACGTGTCATGAAAACATAACAAGATGTATCCATGGAATGCTATATTGTGACAAATAGAACATGATATGCACATCCATAAAAACACAAAGAGATAGGGGGATTTGATAATTCGAGGTTAGTAGAATTCATAGTGGTGAAATTAGAACATATATATGGCTACATATGAATTACTCATCATATTCACAAAGTTTCTGAATCTAAAGAAGAGCACATGAAAACAAAGATAAAAGAAAAATTTGTGTCAACATGCAAGAAGGCCTAAATGACCCCAATGCTTTGTAGCATCCTCAAATATCAAAACTCAAGATATTACAAAAACACGAATGAAGAGATAAATAAAGGAAGTGTATGACATATATTATATCTTGTATCTAAGTGCCTACAAAGTAATTGGGTCCTTTAGAAGAGCACAAACAAATAAAGACAAGTACATGGGAGCATGAAACACAAACACACTCTAATATAAAGGTAAGGGAAGTACTACTATAGTAGTCATGCCTAATGAGATCATCATTATCCTAATCTTATTCATAGGGGAGGAAGGACGGTACCAAAGAGGCATGATTGCCAAAGAAATGCTAGGAATCTCAATAGTAGAAAGAGTGAAGGATGAGGTTGCCTCAACATTATTATCCAATAACTCTTGTGAGGCAATATTTAATGAGTGTGTGAAGATAGTTGACAATGTCAGAATCTCCTCTAGAGTATAAAACATGCACCTCTTTGAGTAAGAGGGAGGCGAATCAACTAGAGGTCTTGATATGGGAGCCACATTGCTGACCTTTGAAAAAGGGGCAGTGATGAACTTTGGAGAAGCTAGAACCTCCTCAACAACAAGAGTTGATGCAAACAAAGCAGTTTCAGGAGGTAATTTCCTATGAAAAAAATTGGGAACGAGGCCATACTCAAACTTACACTTAGGTGACTAAGGTGAGACCTTCACATCAACTATGGAAAGTTTGAGGACCTCAGGCAAGATGCAGGGAAGAAATGGGAGGAATAGAAAAGGTCATGCTAGATATCACCTATGTATAAAGCATGTCTATAGGCCATGGAAATGGAGGACCATCATGAAGAGTGTAAATAGGAATTTTGGAAAACATCAAAGCAATACACATTAGCTAACCACAAAGCTAAATTGCAATGAAAAATGCCCTAATACATTCAATAGAGCTATGAAGACAAGATAATCATGTTGAACACAAGATAACACTAAGGGGGGGGGGCTGAATAAGTGATTTCTAAATTCTTAATACTTTTATCTCCAAGAGAGATTACCGGTTACCAACCTAAGGACCAAGAAAACCTATCGGTAAGATAAAGATAAACAACACAAATAAAACACCCAAAGGGCACATCACATAACATTGGTATATATGAGGAAAACCCAAGATGGGAAAAACCTCAGTGAGAAATGTTGTTGGAGTCTACTGCTCCAATCTAGTCTCACAGTGAAAACCTTCAGTTATAACGTTTAGGGCACCAACCCAAGGAGCACCAACCCAAGGAGCACCAACCCCTGCACTGAGCTCCAACTTAGTGATCTATCTTGTGCATAATCAATTATAAAAGTTATAGTCTGATTACAAGTGAATCTTGTAACCACTGCATACACTTTATCTTACTGGTTTCTCACCTCCTCCACCTCACCGATTTACTTCTACTCTTCTTTCTATCTCCTTCTCAATCTCTCTACTCATCTTCACTTGCTGCTGCTGATACTGGTTCTACTTCTGCCTATTGGATGAACAATCAGAACATACACCTATTTTTGGTTACTCTGCTCACCACTTTATCCTTTCTCTTCTCACTACTTGCAAGATATTTTCTCCATACACATGCAACTACTTCACTCTCCACTACCTTTCAGTTAGCATGAGCATTGCCGATTCCTACCTTTGTAACTCAGTTTGCAGTTTTTTAGTTTATCTGATCTTGCCGGTTAAGCCACTGTTAAACCCTCTCACTAGTTTAACCTTCCCTGCTAGCTCTTTTCTTCAGATGTTGAGTCCTTGACTCTTCTCAGTCTTATCTCCTCTTTCTGCTCAGAATCACTCTCCTTCACCATTCAACATCATTAAAAAAAATGTCTTCTACCTTCATTCTTATTACTTAAATTTCCCATCAAAACATAACTTCAAATTCTTGAAGTGCAAGGGTTTCTTCCATTGAACATGAGGTCAATCAGATCCAATCAGATCTCATTTTCCATGAGGATGAACAACCTGCAAGTAATTAGGCATCACCTACCATGTCTTCTTCCTTCCAAGGCACATTTGCTAAACTTAGCAAAAATGGATAGTCCATCGGTAAGACATAAGATCAATCACCTTGAATAGTTCTGCAGATTGCATCACTTACCTCATTCTGCACCTGGATACTTTGCATCGATCAATGCATCCCATTGATCACCTTTTTTGACCTTCCTCGTGCTACACACCTCTATAATGCCTCCCATGATTTTTGTAGTCAACATTAAATGCTGACCAAATACCAACAACCTCACCGACATGACACTTCATCGACCTCTGCAAGCTTTCCACTTCAACTCCATGTAGCATCCTTGTTGGTATCCATCTCATATTAGACCTCTGTGCTAGTTTAGGCAGGATCACTGACCAAACACTCAACCAGTGCACACCAACCAGACATCTAACCCTAATGGTACGTCTTCCCTTATTGGTTAACCTTCTTGCCTTCTTCTTCCTTATGTTGGTGGATCTTGTCAGCCCGGTCATCAACCATGCCGGTCCTCAGCAGCTATCTAGGATGACTCACCATGTACATCTTCAACAGATTGAGAGCACTTCAATTTTGTCTCTCTGTTCACTTGGTTGTATGCCGGTATCCATCTTCTTTACCAATTTACAAGTTTCTGCCTTCATACCGGTAATGTGCATGATATCTTCATGCCATCCATCTCTAACTATTATGCATATGTGGTAGCACCACTTTTCATCTGCATATCGATAACTCCATGTGTGCAAATACAAAGCCTTATCTTCATTTGACTGGTTCTCTTCTTAACTGATTTGCTGAGGAGGAAAACTCACCATTTAAACTTTTCCTTCTCTGCCTAGGTAGAACATCATGTCTTCACATCCATATCTGGTGCACATCTCTGATCTCAACCTTAGGAGACATCCTCATCTATCACTTTAGTCATCCAGTCTATGCATCCAATCACCTGCCTTTGCTTACTCTGACTAACTTATCCCAGAGAGTCATGATGTATGTCATGTATGTTTTAGGATAAGCGAGGTATTATCATTGACCAGAGGGGAGTAATAGACAACTGCACTTCAACTGCTAAACACCGGTGGAGGAAGATCTATGTCACTTATTGGTAACGATGTGACTTCATTGAAGAGAGGATACATCTCCAATTTGACATATGTCCCAGTACCTTTTCCATATGTCATCTTTTCTCACTGAAGCAACACATACTATATCAACACTTTCTCTTTCTTGGTGGGAGTCCTGCTAGTTGACCTCATACTAGCATACTGGTTGTATTGCTAACCCTTCATTAGATCATACTACAATGAGCTCTACCGGTCACACGCTTTTTGGTTCTCATCACTCACCAGTCACTTCTCTATCATGCTTGTTCAAAATCAACATGCATACTCACAAACCGGTTCCTTCTTCCCAATACTGATATGTAAACCAGTTACTCCAACATGCCTACCTAGAGGCTTCACTATCCACACTACCGGTTGATAGCACTAACAACATATCAACTATTCTCCCATATCGGTTGTCCTGCTTTATGCTATACCGGTTGACATCATTGACAACACAATGCCAACAAATCAAACCAAATGCAAACCATTACAAACATGGATATCTCCTCCATAATTATCCATTGTCTTTGTTTCTCCTTCAAACAAGACTTGTGTGGATATCACCTACAAGGTTGCAAGTGTGATGGAAGAAATATTGCAAAGTGAAAACAACAACATAAGGATACTTGAAAATATGGTTGAAAATCAATGATGAGAGACCGATTTATACACAAATTGATGAAAGGATGAAATTAGCATGAAAGAGGATGAGAAAAGCAATTTAATTCAAAATTGGCACAATGATTTGAAAAGGGAAGGGTTATGACACCTTCTATGTCATGAATATGATTAATTTACCATGCAAGGTGTGAGGACAAGTTGCTATGTCAAGGTTATGACAAATTGCTATGTCAACACTTATGACAAATGAGAGAATCGTTCTTCCATCTTATGACAAAGGAAGCTGATAGGGAGAATCTCACAAAATATTTGCACCTTGATTAGTAGGTGGATAAATGATGTTATAGTGGGATTCCATACTTGTTCACACCCTCATCTTGTCTATTATCAAGTCAAACAACTAAACTCCTTTGGAATCCTCCCTATCAACTTGTTTGCTCCTATTACTCAAAAGCATCACTGGGATTCACTAGAGTCAATCCAACCATCAAGTTGTCAAAATATCCAATATTCACTTGCAGGCGTCTAATATGATGTTGAGAAGGTGTTTCAATTCCATTCATGTGGTTCTCTGATTGGGTTCTCTCCATTTCCCCATCGCTTTCTCTTGTTCCTATTTTCTAGGCCTAGTAGCCCTACGAGCCCCTTTTAGCCCTACCTTCCCCGTTTTTGCCTAATTACTCAAAAATATTCCAAAGGACCCCCTAAGAGATTCTATGATTCTAACAACCTTTTTAAAACTCTTTGAGAATCAAGAGGTAAGGTTGTCTAATATGACCGTACCGATACATACCCCAAAATGGCTCCTTTTGAGGGTTTAAGGGTTAAGAGCCTTCTCCAATAGGGTTTGTTGATCTCTACACCCTGTCACACCTCCATATTCATACTAAGACTCTAATATACACCCATCTTCCATTCGAAACACTTGGCTCAATCACTTTTATTCATCCCTGCAAGCAATAATGCAAATACCAGTCATAATCCCTAGCCGGGCTATGGCAAAGCTCGCCTAGGATATGAAGGAAAATGACTTCAAAAAAACTTCCTGGAAATTAAAAAGAATATGTACACTGTACACAGGCTCCATGAATTTAACCTCAAGGGTCGTTGAGAAAACACAATGGGAGTTCAAGTTGGAGCTATTGCTAGGGTTTTAATCCCTTGCTCAAACCAAGAGCAGTGCAGTTTAAGAAAAATTTCAAACAAAGCACTAAACCTGCATAATGAAAGAGTATAAACACTTCCTAAGCACCACAACAATGAATACTAAACCACCATGAAAGAACAATACCAATATCAATGCATCTGGTACAGACTGCTATAAGCAAATTACAAGTTTTTATGCAAAAATCTGAAAATTGCCTTCAAATATCATTCACAATTTTCTCATGGATCTTACAACCCATTTACAATGATATAAAAAGAATTTTATATGCCTCCTTTATCATAAACAACCACCCATCGGTTTCTTAACCACCGTTTTTATCAATTTTTGAAAAGTTGCAAAAAGTTGTCAAGCGACAATGACAACTTTTGCTCCAATTTGCATTTTTGAAACTTATGCATCTTTACTCACTCTAAACCCCTTAGGATGGCTCCCTAACATCCAACTAACATGTCCAAAATCCTTATGAGGCCTTACAAAGAGTTTTACACTATTTTGCAAAATGATGCCATTTTTGGCTTACAAGGGCACATTGGCCAAAACTGAGCAAATAAGCTAAAACAAGAGATAACAACACTACAAATAACCTTAAAAAATACATTTGGACTTTTCAATAGTCCTTTATTCACTCATTGACCCCAACATGATCAATCACTCCAAAATTTTGAAAATGCAACACTAAAACTAGGTGCTCCTGCACCATACTCCCCCAAAGAGAAAGAAGTCAAGTGAATCCTTTAGGCAACAAAGAGAGGGAAATTACAAACCTTGGAAAGTATACTTTAGGTACCCAAGTGGCCTTAGATTCCGGAAGATGCTGCCACTTAAACAAATGTTCCATATAGGTGGCATGCCTAGTCTTCTTGAGGATTCTTGAATCCAACACCTTCTTGACTTGTAGCATAGGTGGAGGGGTAAAAGGCAGGTTTGAAATTTATTGAGAGACCTCTAAGACTCTACTACATTCCTATAGAAGTGTGCCTTTGTATTGCACCAAGTCTGCAACATTAAAAATAGGAGATATAGCCATGTCCCCGGGTAGATCAAGTTTGTAGGCATTTTGCCCATACTTAGCCAAGAACTTACAAGGTCCAATCCTCCTCATTTGAAGCTTGCTAGGGACACCTTTCTGAAGCCTTTATTTTCTCAAATCCACCATTACTAAGTCACCAACAACAAATTGAACATCTCTCCTCTTTTCATCCACTTTATCCTTGTTTCTTTGAGAGTTGTCTTGTAAAGGCTACCTAACCTGCTCATGAATATCTTTCATGGACTGAGACATGTCAACAACATGTCCAATCTTTTGGTCCATATTTCCAATGTCTGTAAGCTCCAACACACCTCTTGGATGAAGCCCATAAACTACGTGAAAATGACTCTTACCGGTTGATCTACTCACACTATCATTGTAAGCAAATTCAACTTGATGAATGATATGATCCCAAGCTTGTCCATACTCCTTTGTCAAACATTTGAGAAGGTTCCCAAGTGTCCTATTTACCACCTCTATTTAGCCATCCATTTGAGGATGGTAGGTTGAGCTAAAAGACAAGTTAGTACCCAATATTTTTCATAAAGTTTTCCAAAAATGACCAATGAGTTTGGTATCTCTATTTGACACTATACTGACTGGTAAGCCATGAATCCTAATGACTTTCTTGAAAAACAAATGAGCAATATGACTAGCATCATGAGTCACCTTACATAAAATGAAATGGGCCATTTTACTAAATCTATCTACCACAACATAGATACTATCAAATCCAGTTTTAGTCTTGGGTAAACCAACAACAAAATCCATACTTACACACTCCCATGGCCGGTTTGGAATAGGTAATGGCTGATAGAGTCCATCATTAGAAGAGGTTCCCTTTTCCCTTTTACAAACCACACATTTCTCCACATATTTTTTTATATCCCTTTGCATCTTTGGCCAATAGTAGAATCTTTGAACAAGTTCCAAAGTCTTATTCAACCCAAAATGACCACTTAAGAAACCATTGTGCTTCTCTTGCATCAAGTTCTCTCTCATGGTCCCTCTTGGCACACAAAGCTGTCCTCATTTAAATAAAAGACTATCTTGAAAAGTAAAATCTGCATATTCACCATGAAAATGATTCCTAAACTATTGACAAACCTTGTAGATGGCAGCAAAATCTTCATCATCTTGGTATAGTCCCTTGAAACTATCAACTCCAATGCTCTTGAGATGCACTTCTTGAAATATTAGTAACCTTCTAATCAATGCATCAACAACCTTATTACATTAACCTTTCTTATGCTTAATGTTAAAATTATAGGATTGCAAATATTCTACCCATTTGATATGCCTATGATTCAACTTTTCTTGGGAGTTGAGAAAACTAAGAGCTTGGTTATCAGTATAAACCATAAATTCTTTAGGTAATAAGTAATGCCTCCATTTCCTAAGTGATTGAACAAGGGCATATAACTCCAAATCATAGTAAGAATACCTTTTCTTGGCTTCATTGAGATTTTCACTGAAAAATGCAACCGATCTATTGTCTTGACTTAGAACCGCTCCAACTGCTATGTTGCTTGCATCACATTCTATGGTGAAGAGTTTTTCAAAGCTTGGAAGAACAAGGACAGGTTGAGTAGCCACCTTTGTATTGAAGAGATCAAATCCTTTTTGTGCCTCTTTTTTCCATTGAAATTTAGTCTTTACACCTCCTTTGATTATATCAAGCATAGGTGCACATATCTCACTAAACCCTCTAATGAACTTCCTGTAAAATTGTGCCAAACCATGAAATTTCCTCACTTCCCTTGCTATTTTAGGTGTAGGCTAACTAATTATGGCTTCCACCTTTGAGGTATCCATCTTCAAATCACCACTTGATATTACAAACCCAAGATATACCAACTCCTATTTCATGAACTCACATTTCTCCAAATTGATAGTTAGTTGCTCATCACATAATTGCTTCAATACAATCTCTATATGCTTAAGATGTTCTTCTTTAAACTTACTAAAAATCAAGATGTCATCTAAATAAACAACAACAAATTTACCAATGTAATCTTTGAGTACTTCATTCATGAGTCTCATGAATGTGTTAGGGGCATTTGTGAGTCCAAATGTCATAACAAGCCATTCATAGAGTCCTTTTGTGGTCTTGAATGCTGTCTTCGATTCATCTCCATCCTTGATTCTGATTTGGTGGTAGCCACTCTTGAGGTCTATCTTGGTAAAATACTTAGCACCTCCTAAATAATCCATCAAATCTTCAATTCTTGGAATGGTAAACCTATACCTGATTGTAATCCGGTTATTGGCTCTTGAATCAGTACAAAGTCTCCATGTACCTTCTTGGTGCCAAAATGGTGGGAACTACACATGGGCTGATGCTCTTTCTTATCAGACCATTATCCAAAAGTTCTTGGATTTGTTTAGCTACTTCTTTATTCTGTTCCGGTGTCATTTTGTATGCTGCTTTATTAGGCGATGAGGCTCTGGGTATAAAGTCAATTTGATGGCTTATGGCATGTTGAGGAGGTAAGATTGCAGGTGTTCCATCACTTATGATCTCCTTGAACTGATCGAGTACTTTCTTCACTTCAAGTGGGATACTAACCTTCTTATTCTTCTTTTCCTCTTTTGGTTTCACAATAATTGCAAACCCCACTCCTTATCCTTCTTTGAGAGTGTTCATGAACTCCTTCTCACCAACTAGTAGCACATTGGAACCTTTCGATCTGCTCTCTTCTTGATCCCCTTTAGACTGAATTTTATACGTAACTCCATCTTTTTGAAAGGTATAGGAGTTATTTTCCCCATGGTGTATTGCCTTCCTATCAAATTGCCAAGGCCGTCCTAGGAGTAGGTGGCATGCATCCATTGGAAAGATATCACATAAGATCTCATCTTTGTAGCCTCCTATGGTGAACTCCACCCAAGTTTGTTCATTCACCAAAACATGTTGCCGCTTGTTGAGCCAAGTAACCTTATGAGGATCACTATGTGGAATTCTTTGCAGGTTGAGTTTGCTTACTGCTTCTTCTAACACTATGTTATCAGTGGAACCTAAATCCACCACCAATCTGCATACTTTACCCATGATCTTACATTATATCCTAAACAAGGATCTTGTTTGACTAGGTTCCTCCTTAACCGGTTCTTTGATCAAAACTCTTCTTATCATGAGATTCTCTCCAACCTCAGAATCTAAACTTATGATGTCTTCGTATTTGTTGCGCTTTCCTGAACATAACTTACTCTCCTTTCACCTCCTTGGGATGAAGAAGACTTCTCAGGACATCTATAGGCCGGGTGTCCAAGTTGATGGCAATTGTAGCACTTCATTGTGGCAAAATAGGACCCTCTTCCTGATCCACTAGACCGTCCTCTACTAGAGTTGCTAGATCCCCTTCCTCTATAGATGCTCTTGCTATTGGAATCCCCACTTTTATCTACCAACTTGGATTCCCCTTGGGATCTTTGGTCTACACCTCTTCCATCATAGCTACCTCTATGACCTCTACCATCTCTTCCCGTACCTCTACCTCTATTGCTTTTATCTTGTTTCTTTTTAATCTTCTCTTCCACCTTGAGTGCCAATTGATAGCACTAGTGGATAGTATTTGGACACAACAAGCTTAGCTCTTCTTGGATATTTCACCGCAAACCATTCAAGTACCGGGCTACCTTGATGCTTTTATCTTCCACCACCTTGGATCTCAAACACAACTTCTGAAATTCTTTAGTGTAGCTACTCACATCTAGTTCTATTTGTCTCAAATTTTGTCTCCTCTTGTGTAATTTAATTTCATAGTCTTCAGGGATATAGGCTTCTCTCACCTTGGCTAGCATTCCTTTCCAAGTGGCAATTGGGTTCTTACCCTCCTTTTGTCTCTCCTCTTGGATGAACTTCCACCAAGTCAAGGCTGCTTCTCTCAATCTAGATTTGGCTACCTTCACCTTTTGTGCTTCACTAATTCCATCACATTCAAAGTGATTGTCCAACCCTTCAATCCATTCCATGACCACTTATGGTTCCATTTTTCCAGAAAAAAGTAGCACTCCTTCTAGGGACTTTCCTCCTAATGCTTTGATGACTCCAAGGAAAGGTTCTTAAGGTAGAATAGGATTTGGTTCAGGTGTGCCATCCTCTTCTACCACTTCTTTACCCTTTTCTTCATTGATTTTGATAGTTACCTTATCTATCTTGTCTTCTACTTCACCTAATTTGTTCTCCAATTGTTGCAATCTTACCCTGAGGAGTCTATTCTCTTCCTCTTGGTCTTCTACCTTTTTGGTTAACTCTGCATTAGTCACCATCTTGAGGCTATTTTCACCTACAGAATTAGTCTCTGACATCAACTGGTTTCTTCCCAAATCTTAACTTGCTCTGATACCACTTTGATAGGGAGGATGTCAAAAAGAGTTGCACCTTGATTAGTGCATGGGTAAAAGATATTATAGTGGGCTTCCATACTTGTTCACACCCTGTTCTTGTCTAGTATCAAGTCAAATAGCTAAACTCCTTTGGAATGCTCCCTATCAAATTGTTTGCTCCTATTACTCAAAAGCATGGTTGGGATTCACTAGTCAATCCAACCATCAAGTTGTCCAAATATCCAACATTCACTTGCAGGGGTCTAAGATGATGTTGAGAAGGTGTTTCAATTCCCTTCATGTGGTTCTCTGATTGGTTTCTCTCCATTTCCCCACTGCTTTCTCTTGTTCCTATTTTCTAGGTCTAGTAGCCCTATGAGCCCCTTTTAGCCCTACCTTCCCGGTTTTTGCCCAATTACTCAAAAATATTCCAAAGGACCCCTAAGAGATTTTTTGATTCGAAAACCCTTTTGGACACTCTTTGAGAATTGGGAGGTAAGGTTGTTTGATACGACCGTACCAATATGGACCCCAAAATGGCTCCTTTTGAGGGTTTAATGGTTAAGAGCCTTCTCCAATAAGGTTTGTTGATCTCCACACCCTTTCACACCTCCATATTCATACTGAGACTCTGATAGACACCCTTCGTCCATGCCAAACACTTGGCTCAATCACGTTTATTCATCCCTACAAGCAATAATGCAAATACCAGTCATAATCCCTAGCCAGGCTATGGCAAAGCTCGCCTAGGATATGAAGGCAAATGGATTCAAAGAAACTTCCAAGACATTAAAAAGAATATGTACACTATAAACAGGCTCCATGACTTGAATCCTAAGGGTCATTGAGAAAACACAATGGGAGTTCAAGTTGGAGCCATTGCTAGGGTCTTAATCCCTTGCTCAAACCGAGAGCAGTGCAGTTTAAGAAGAATTTCAAACAAAGCACTAAACTTGCACAATGAAAGAGTATAACCACTTCCTAATAACCACAACAATTAATACTAAACCACCATTAAAGAACATTACCAATATCAATTCATCTGGTACGGATTGCTATAAGCAAATTACAAGTTTTTATGCAAAAATCTGGAAATTGCCTTCAAATATCATTCACAATTTTCTCATGGATCTTCCAACCCATAGACAATGATTTTATAAGAATTTTATATTCCTCATTTCTCATAACCAACGACTCATTGGTTTCTTAACCACCAATTTACTCAATTTTTGAAAAGTTGATCCAAAAGTTGCAAAAAGTTGTCAAGCGACAATGACAACTTTTGCTCCAATTTACATTTTTGAAACTTATGCATCTTTACTCACTCTAAACCCCCTAGGATGGTTCCCTAACATCCAACTAACATGTACAAAAGCCTTATGAGGCCTTACAAAGAGTTTTATAATATTTTACAAAATGATGCCTTTTTTGGCTTACAAGGGCACATTGGCTAAAACTGATCAAATAAGCTTAAACAAGAGACAAAAACACTACAAATAACCTTAAAAAACACATTTAGACTTTTCAATAGTCCTTTATTCACTCATTGACCCCAACATGATCAATCACTCCAAAATTTTGAAAATGCAACACTAAAACTAGGTGCTCCTGCACCAGAAGCACAAAAATAGGGGAAACTAGAGAGGGATAATTAGGTGGAAATTACATTTGAAACTAATTAGTAAATAGGTGGAAAAGAGAAATTAGTGAATTAGAAAAATAGGTGATAGTAATTAATAAATTCTTGTTTATTAATTAATTCACAAAGGGGACACAATTAGCCAGTTAAATGAAATATTTAATTGTTACAAGAGAGACCTAGGATAAATAAATTGATTTATTTAACCTAGAGGGGAATGTTAATTAGGATTAAATGATTAAATCAAAAAACCCTAGGAGATAGATTATAAATGAAAGGATATCAATTAGGTCATGACAAGACTAAAGAAATTGATATAGGGTCGATCATGATTAAATGATGAAGACTTGATGATTGATAAAGAGTCGATATTGATTGAAAAATATCAATGACAAATTGATCAATAATTGACAAAGGGAATCAAATTGATAGAGGACAATTGATAACGATCAATGACTAATCAATCAAAAATTGACCATAAATGATGATTGATTGAGGTTGATGACAAATTGATCGAAGATTGATAAAAGGTTGATTTGATGAAGGTCGAATGACAAAAGACCAATGACAAACCAATCATAAATTGATAAGGGATTGGCAATTGACAATTGACAAGGGATAAAGAATGATGATAATTGATCAAAGATGATTGAAAATCATAAAGATCAAGGACAAAACCCTAATTAGACATCAATTAGGATTGACGATGTCCAATTGACATGATAAGATGATCACGACCAAACATTGCAATTTGAAAATGATATTGACAAGACCTAATTGCGAATGCAAAAAATGCAATCGAAGGGGAAATAAGTGCAGAAGAACAACAAGATGTCGATAGATGATAAAGATCAACTGCGCAACATAGAACAAATGTTAATAAGATGCAAAAACCCTAAAATAAAGTCACACAAACATGTTAAAGTATGACACCTCAAGCATTGACCATTTTTAGATTTCTACATTTTGCCCCTCTTTGAGAAAATGCGATTATGAGCATTGTTTCAAAGAACAATCAAGAAATATGCCCCAAATGACAATTAGGATATATGTATGCCCCCCTCGAGTAATTGGCTAGAAAAATATAGAAAAGAGGCCAATTGATTGAAAATAATGCCACGTCTAGACCAAGATTACTTCAAGGATTGATGGAAGAAATGTTAGTAAGAAAAAATTAGATGAAGAATAGTTAGTGGTGAAGAAAAACTTTCTTTCACAAATGCACAAATGTAGGTGATAGCCTTTATTTAATATGGCAAAACAGATGAAGCACACCATGGAAATGAAGGCTAGGGTGATAATGCAATTCCTTTGTGTAAAATAGACACATTATAGACAAGGAATGAGTCAAAAATAGCCTAAGACATTGCGTGTGTCAAGGGTCGAGGTATGTGCGGCGTTCACAAAGCGAATGTGCTTATCACAGACACCCAATCCATACTTGGCCTAGAATGCTAGAAACACCCCAAAAATAGAAGACAAAAACAAAAAAAGACCATGAACCATCCAAGCCACTTTAAATCACTTAGTGACATCATCGAGAAACATAGGAACATGGTCAAAGACAAAGATAAATCAATAAAAAGATAAGACTCATAAATTCAAACAAGTCAAACAAACATTCTGATCTTCATTGTCAAAGTTATGAAATGACCTAAGAATATAAATGCAACCTTATGTTATGATATGGACCAAAGTTGATTATGATGCTACGATATGACCTATGATTATATTATTTGACCTAAGGTTTGGTGATATGATCTGATTTGAACCAATGATATGATATGACCTAATGATTGTGAAATAAGGATATAAATGCAAATATATGCCAATGTAAACCTAAGACAAGACCTAGGGGAATTAATTTAATCCTAAGTGCAAAATGAGGATACTTACAATGAAATGGAATAAAATGGAGTATAATGACTATATGTTCGAGGGCCTAGGTTTGAACTATGTAAAACCTAACCCTAAGTGACATGAATTTTGAAACAAGGGTATCCAATATTTTGAAAAGCCATGTTCATAATTGTTTGATGAATACTTGGAGAAAATTTTGACCCTTGTTTGGACTTTGTTTGCTTTTGAAAAACCAAGATTGATTGGGATGTTGATTATGTCTTTTTGTTTGGGATTCACCTTTTGACAAACACGAAAGACAAAATGTTTGTTTGACTTTGACACAAGACAATCATGCACCTTCGACAACAAATCATATGGCTGGTAAGGACAATACTTGTTGGATACCCACTTGAGATTTCTCTCAGTCGTGCCTACTCATAACGGATAGACTAGGAACTTGGTAGAACTAGCTCCCCTCCACAACACTCACTTCTACGTGCATACCAAGTTCCAAATTCCTTAGGTCATCACTTCCCAAGAAACTGCTATCTCTACAATGAGCCGCGAAATTGTGGGACGGCTTCGGAGGTCCGACCTCCTTCACCAACAAATAGAAGGTTTTTGGTCTCTAAGCACAAAAGGTTTTAGTGAAGGCATCCATTTGGGTGGTCACAATCAGAAATGATTTCCACTCTATTAAAGGAGACCTCCTAGTCTGTAGAGTTTATGCTCTACAAAAATTCACGTACCACATAGACACAGAGGGAGACATAATACTGTTATGAAAACATGTAACATTCATCACTTGTAACTTTCATCACAAACATATTTGTTTATAGTGTCTCAGAAGATCTCGCCTTTAGCCTATTCCACTTGGGTCATTCCCTCTCACCAATGCCTATGTGAAGTGCCAGATAGATAAGGAGACAGACCCTCTAAAGATAAAAGAACACAATCAAAATAAAAGAGGACGTGACAAACAATGATTGTTTAACCTTTAGAAAATAAAATGTTCTCTACACTAAGGCAAATATTCTTGCTTCAAAATTTACATGATATGAGTTCATTGATCCATTTGCATCCCAATTAATCTTGGATATTGTTGCTGCTAGGATATGTTGTTGTTATTGATGCCAACATATTCCTATGTTTTGCTATTGCAGAGAGTTTTTTGGTGATCTGGTGTTTCCAGTGAGTTGATCTGGTTGGTTTATCTATTTTCTACGCTGAATCAACTAGAGATACTTCATTCTTTATGATTCTATGTGGTGATTATTGAGTTGTGGATTCCAGTATGGAGATTGGTTTTCAGTGTTCAGTGTTGCAACATTCTTGTGTTTGATCCATTGTGCTCCATTATGATTATATCTTGTGTTGTGGATTTGGGAGAGTATTTTGGATATTCATGTGTATCTATCTTCATTTCAGATGGTTCATGATTTGGTGCTCCGCAAGTTATCTTTCCTGTCCAAGTTGCTGCTATTAAGTGCTCTTGAGTATTAGCATGTTGATCGATGAAGATTTGACTAAGTGGCATTGGTGCAACTATTGTGAATGATTCTAACATGCTTGTTGGTGTTTCCTAATCATGCTCTATTTGTTTTGATGGTCTGCATTGATCTTTGTGCACGTTATTGAAGATCTTATGGGTCCGGTGATATTCTTCGTGTTATTCGATATTTTCGGTAATGTAACGTGTTGCGGTTGATCTTGGCAAGATTTTTGGTGGTGTTGCATGTTTGAAGATTTCATTTGGGTCCATGCTATGTTGTCTATGACATTGTATTGGTCTGGTGGTTGATTTATGTGTTGTATGATGTAATTTTGTAATTAGGCGTTGAGGGTTTGGCTGACCTTGTAGTCAAGGTTGATGATTTGTATAAATAGGTGTTATATTCATGTAATTTGGGTGTTGGTGTTGAGCCAACATTATTATAGAGCGGTGTATGTGTAAATATGCAAATTCATCTTTTGGTGTGGTGTATTGAGCAGAGAGTGTTGTAGAGCAAACATTTGAGCTTAACCGGTTCACTCTCATCAAGCATTAGGAGATGTTATTCTTTTAGCTCATCTTAACCGGATTGTAGTCTAAACATTGTTGTAAGGTAGTGAACCTTCCCTGAGGGTTGTAGCCTTCCAAGTCATTGTATTTGGAGCAGTGAGCTCTAGGTAGTCTGTCTAAATGCATGTACATTCCCCATTGTAATATTTACACATACTACTACAGAGTATCATCTTATTGTGGGTAGGTTCCCACTGTGGATTTTTCCTTGACTGGGTTTTCCACATCAAAAATCTTGGTGTTATGTGTGTTGTTGTTATTGTGTTTATCTTTATTCTTGTTACTGTTGATTAGATCTAAGATTGTGCTTAAATTTTTTAATCCAATGAAAACTGATTCACCCCTCCCCTCTTAGTTTTCCTTCATCTTTGTTGCCAACAATTGGTATTAGAGCTAGATCCTCTGGAAGAAGCTTGACCACTTGGGGAGATTCAAAATAGAAATCTATGTGTTCAAGAAAGAGAGTACTAGATTTGATGGAAATAATTATACTGTATAGAAGGACCGGATGGAAGTTCACTTGAAGTGTATTGGAGAAGATTATTGTAAGATTACAAAGAATGTCTATAATGTCTCTTAGAATGGTCTGGTTATTGGTGCTGAAATCAAGGATACTAATCTTAAAATGAGAGCTAAGGAAGCATTGCTGAGTGCCTTGACCAATTCAAAAATGACTAATGTGATGGGTCCGCAGACTGCACATGAGATCTATAAAAAAATAGAGACCTTGTATGAAGGAGATGCACAAGTTAAAGTTGCTATGTTGCAGAGTTTGAAAGGAAAGTATGAGACATTGAAGATGGGAGAAAATGAGAACATAACATCCTTTATGGCTAAAGCGAATGAACTTGTTATGAACATTAGATGTGGCTATGGAACTGGTCTTGAAGAAGTTGAGATTGTTGCTAAGGTGCTGAAATCCTTGCCTTCTTCTTACAAAGATAAAGCTGCTGCTATTGATGAGATCCAAAGTGTGACTACTGTGACAAGAGACATGTTGGATGGTAAGATTGTTGCATTTGAGCTAAGTGAATTTGGAGAATCACATAGAGTCTGAGACTGCATTTAAAGCCTATGTATTCAAGAAGCTGAAGTATGATCCAAGAGAGAGTTCATTCTAGAGTTTCAAAATATGGAAGAGAAATGAGAGAGATGGAACAACAGGAAAGAGAGTTGGATGAGCTTGAAACACTTATTGCGCAGAGATTACCTAAGGGAGCTAGTAAGTATGATGGAAATTTACCTTTGAAATGTTTCTCTTGCAATAAGATATGACATTTTGCTTCTAGGTGTCTTGAAAGAATGTCTAAGTATGATAAGCATGAAAGGTATGATAGATTTGATAAGAATGATAGATATGAGAAGCATGATAAGTATGATAAGCCCTATAATCCTTACCGAAAGTATAAATATCAAAAGAGATGTTATTATGTTATTGATGAAGGTGTGACAAATGAGGAATCTGAGAATGGGAATTAAGAAGATGAGTTTGTATTTATTTCTATCAAGGAAGATGATCCAGTACCAGTGAATTCTACAAGCTGCATTGTTGAGGAGAAAAATTTGGCTTCTAAGATTGAATAGAAAGATGAATGGGTAATTGACAATAGTTGTTCACATCATATGATAGGTGATAAAAGTAAATTTGTGAATATGGAGAGGCATGATGGTGGTATAGTAAGGTTTGGTGATGAAAAAGCTTGTGCTATTCGTGGTAGAGGTTCTATTTCCTTTGATGGTAAGCATAATACTGATGATATCTTATATGTTGAAGGTTTGAAGCATAATCTTTTGAGTGCTGGACAAATGGTTGATAAGGGATATGATTTGTAATTTAATAATGGTAAGTGCAAGATTTTGAATGCCTTTGGTATATAGATTGCATCAGGGACTAAGACTAAAAGTATTATCTTTCACTTGAATGCTAGTGAGAAAAGTTGTTTGATTGCTCAGATTGATGAAAGTTAGTTGTGGCATAGAAGGGTGTGTCATGTTAATTTTGGCTGCATGATAAGAATAATTTCTACTCAAGTTGTTAGAGATTTTCCTAAGATTGTGAATCCTTCTAATCCGGTATGTAAAGAATTTCAGTTGGGAAAGCAAACAAGAACTTCATTTAAGAGTAAGCTATATACATCTAATGGGTTATTGGATCTTGTGCATACTGACTTGTGTGGTCCTACAAGAGTGAGAAGCATGTAGGGTGACATATATTTCATGTTCTTGATTGATGATTACTCTAGAATGATATGGGTGACTTCTCTAAGGGATAAATAAAAAGCACTAGAGAAATTCAAGATATTCAAAGCAAAGGTGGAGACTGCGACAAGATTCAAGTTGAAGTGTTTGAGATCTGACAGAGGGGGAGAATTCACATCCAGTGAATTTGATTCATTTTATGAGAGGAATGGAATTATAAGACAATTATTTGCTCCTAGAACCCCTCAGCAAAATGGAGTTGTTGAAAGAAAGAACATAACCATTTTGGATGCTGCTAGAACTATGCTGATTGAAGGAAGTGTTGCACAATGGAGAGAATCTGTTAGCACTATTATTTACACATTCAACCAGGTGCATATAAAAGGTGATTCCGGTAAGACTCCTAATGAGTTATGGTTTGGTCATGTTCCTATAGTTAGATATTTTAGAGTTTTTGGAAGGAAATGTTATATCAAAAGAGATGAGGATATAGGGAAGTTTGATGTAAGATGTGATAAAGGAATCTTCTTGGGATATTCTGCTAAGAACAAGGCCTATCGGTGTTACGATAAAAGATTGAAGAAGATAGTGGGAAGTGAAAATGTGAAGGTTGATGAATGCCATGGGAAGAATATCAGAGCATGTGGATATGAGTTTGATGATCAAGATGTTATTGTTGGCATTTGTTCATTTGGTCAACCGGTAATGTAATGTAATGTGTTGATGCAACTGGTATATGTCTGCTGTGCATATAGATTAAATTTATGTATGATGACTACTTTGTATGTTCTCATTGATGGAAACTATATTTATTTAAGTAATCTAAGTCCTACAATTCAACCGGCCAGACTTAACTGATAAAGAAGAGATAGTTTTATCACAACCGATAATTAGGACTTCAATAGGTAAAATGACAAACAAAGTCTCACACCGACAACCGGTACATGAAATCCATGAAGGATGAAGGTATTCAGTTTTACAACAACATTGATGACTATCAGATGAAGGTAACTTCATTACCATATGAGCATATTTGATTAGATGAATTAGATTTGATCAACAAGGCAGAGATCAAGAAACACAGTCAACCGGTAGTCATGAAAATCAAAATCAGCACATAATTGGATTTGTTATGTTGGTGGCTGACATACCGAATGTGTAAAATGCAAGATTGTCTAGATCCATTGAACCTAGGGAATTGTAATAAGTTTCTAGCCGACCTTATGATAATTTTAATTGTGTGATGAGGTACGAAAGAATATATATACATGAGCTTGACAGTGTGATATGTGATGAGAGAATTTTGTATTTCTGATGATGCGAAGATCAGAGGAGTTGAGAGATGAAGTCTTTGTAATGTTGTAATGTCTTGAAGTGGATCTTATCAGACACAAAAGGTGTTATAATGAGATCATTTGTACTTGTCTTCGTAACAATTGCAACAAGAAAATCCTCTTACAAGGTCACTTCTAACAGGGTGTAGTCAAATCCTATCAGTTCTAATCATTAAATCCTCTAACTAGGTGACACATTAACTTGTGTTTGCAAATCCTAGTTACTTGGGTATCTCCTAACAAGGCTGATCCTCATAGGCCTTATTGTAAAGCTCTTAACCAGGTTCAGACACTTCTAACAGGGTATGCCCCTAACCGGGTGTTGTAGACCTTAACCAGTCAGATCTCTATACTGCAGATAGTGGATCTTGTGGGTACTAATTCCCACCGTGGTTTTTCCCATTTGGATTTTCCACATATAAACTCTTGTGTCATGTAGTTTATGATTTATGTGGTGATTGCATACGTGGTGTTATTTCTTGCATGTCTATTGAGTTTTAAGTTGGTGAAATTGATATTCAGTTTTGTATTATTTTTACTATCACTGATTCACCCCCCCCCCTCTTAGTGACTTATAATCTAATTAATTGGTATCAGAGCCTAACTTCCTTAAGGATCAACCACTTGAAAGGGATCTCTAATCCTAAGAAAAATATGGGTGAAGGAATGACCTCTAGAGAGATGGCTAGAGAACTTGCTGAAACCAAGGATGAGCTAGAAACCCTAAGAGGCAAGTATAAGACATCACTAGCTAAAAGGAAGGAACTAACCGAATAATTGTTGGAGATCTTTGACAACAACTCTTCAGATGAGATGAAAATTGATGCACCAATTGAAGAAGTGGAGAAGTTGAATGGTGAGAAGACTAACATGAGAAGAGAGATGGAAGCACTTACAATCTGGATGAGTGAGGAACTTGAAGCTAGAAGAAAGGCTAAGGATTAGATTCGAGATAAGAGCATGAAATATTTAAGATCAAGCATGAGAATGCAACTTTGTATGATCATTAGCATGAGGAGAAAGAAGAAAAAGAAGCATTACAGTCAGATCTTGAAATGGCAATGTCTCTTAGAGAGACTCTTATGAAGCAAAATGAAGATCTTACAAAGGAACTTGCTAAGGCCAATGAGAAGCTTGATAAATTTAACAAGAGCTCCTCTATGCAGGTTGAACAGATCCAATCTTAGAGGATGAAAGGTGATACATCTGGGTTAGGATACAATACATCTAAGAAAGGTGAACCTTGCGGTACCAAGAGCGACATGCATTAAGGTAAACCTACTCCTAAGGCTCAAAGGCTTACTGGTAAGAAATCCTACAAAACTATTTGCTTTAACTGTCATAAACCAGGACATACTACTAATGTTTGTAGAAGCAGATTTGATGCTAACATTGGTTATAGACCTAATACTAGATATATGCCTAGAAGATTTGAAGATTATTGTTATACATGCAACATGTATGGGCATAGATTAGTTGAATGAAAATATGGAGCAAACATTCCTGTACCTCACATGAATCCAAAACCTATTGGTGATTGGAGAAGTAATTTCACTGACCGGAGGAACACAAATTGGTAAAGACCCTATGTTAATTGGTCTAGTCCTTATGAGATGGAAAAGAGAATCAATGTGACTTGTTCAATCTGCAACAGTTTTGGACATGTGGCAATGAACTACAAAAGAAGAATGAGTAGAAGCAACTCGGGACCTTGGAGAGCATCTAGAATGGCATGCTATCATTGCCACAAACTGAGACACATTGCTAAATTTTGCAGAACACAGAAGAACCAACCGGTGAATCATCCTGGAGGCCAGAAAGGAAAGTAGAAGGTTGATATTGAAGAAACTAGTGTTGAGATAAGTAAGACCTGGAAGAAGAAGAGAGATGAAATACCATTTGAGGAGTCAGATTATTTACCTAATGTGGAGAATCCATCTCCAACAAACTAAGTTGTTTTTATAACTTGGGGTGAGCTTATTATCAAATCTTGATTTGAACCCCTGGATGATGTATTGTAAGTTAAATCTACATATTTTGATGCATTTTGATGTTTTGATGTATTTTTTAGATCTTAACCGGTAAATATCATTAAGTTTTTGCTACCGGTAATATTCTTTAGAGTTTTCTAAGGCATTTTAGGGTTTTGTCGGTAAATGCATTTATTGCAGTAGTTAAAGTGCAAATAAATAGAACTTTTTGAATTTCATTTGTCATTTTATATCTTGAGAACTTTTGGCGAAGCGAGCAGAGAAGAGATAAGTTTGTGCACGCAATATTAAGATCATTTACTAGCATCTGAGGTGATTGAAGTAAAGTTTGATTTGGCGATTGAGTATTGAAAGTTTTTGATGGTTGGAAACCCTAGTACCGAAGTAGAAGAGGTATTTATTTGAGAAATTGTTACTCTTTGCTTAGAGATTTACATATCTGAAATGGATACACCTCATCTTGTTGATATGACCGAAAGGAAAAGACTTGAATACAAATGACATCCATACAAGTTGGAGGCAACTGTCCCTGCCAGTGCCCTATCCAGTGTACCGAATGGTGTTTTGCATGTAGAGGATGTAAGATCCTTTTATCACTATAAACTTGAAGAATTGGGAGTTGTAGTTATTTATGAGCAATAAAAATCTCTATGTAATGAACATGGAAGATTGAAAGAACAGTTCAAAAGCATAGCTGATAAAGGTTTTCATCATACAATCAAATCCATTGATGATTTTGATGACGAGTTGGTGAGATTTGTTTTGAGCCATATTCATGATCAATTCATGTGGTTGGAAAAACCTCACAAAATCACTAATGAAGCAATCCATACTGTAACTGACTTCTGCTCAACCGGTGAAGTGCCATTGCTGAGGTATAGTTGTGAAGTTAACTGGATCTAGATGGGATAAAAGAGCCATGGCAGTGAATGATGTTAATGATCCTGTTGTTAAATTTGCATCTATGGTGATTGGCTATAGAAGTTTCTATTCTAGCATAATGAACAACATACCGACAACAACTATTCACACTGCCTACTAGATGGTTAAGGAGGATATTGATTATGATGTCTGTGAAGCAATGAGAAGCTAATTAATGGCAAATCTTTAAGCCGTGAAGAAGGACAAGAAAATGAGATTTAAATTTGGTCAACTAATTATGGGCTTATTCTTTTATTTTTAGAATGTTTTCCTCGGTATTGGTGATGTACAATGGATAACCCAGACACCTTCCCTATTGCAGATGAAGAACAACATTAGGATGCTGAAAAAAAAGTTTGATGATATTTCATGGGGATATTTTAAGAAATTTTAGAAGGAAATGCATGCTAGGGAATGCATACCGGTAGAGGTAGTCAATCTATATGAGGATTCTATTTGTTTTATGGTTGACACAGATACATGCTTCATGGAAGTTATTATTCCCAGGACCACATGGGTAATACCCACGGGTTATGAAGTAGATAAAGGTCTACTTGTTGCCTATGTTGACCACATATTAGGATAACTGGTAGATAATACTACTAAGAGGTTTGGAACCTATAAGGAGAAACTACTGAAAGTGCATTCTGAACTACAGAAACCGTTGATTGCAAATAAAGTAAGAAAAGAGGTACATGAATTTGTTGAGTAGGCCGAATTCACAAAAGAACAAATAGTTGTAGCAAGAGTCAAATATGAGGCTCAACAAGGTGGAACTTCCAGTGTACCAACCAGTACCCCACCGGTAAGACCAGAGAAACCAAAACAGCTGAGAAGAAGAAAGAAGAAGAAAGTAAGGTGAAGCCTATTGAATCTCAAAGAGGGAGACTGTTGGTATATGTGTAGAGTATGTTGACATGATGATATTGTGTTGTCATTAATGTCAATATGCTAAAGAGTGAACCGGTACAAGCAACTGGCAAAGTAAACCGGTATGTGCAAATGACAAAGAGAACTGGTATTTGGAGTATGCACCGGTATATGTGAAACTGTGAACTAGTATATGTGAGCAAGTGAAGTGGTATGTTTGTCCAAGAGAACTGGTATGATTGGAATATGAACCGGTATATGGAATGTCTTGTATCAAGGTTTCTTATGGTATGACTACCGGTTGGTAGTCTCAGCCTTAGGGTTTTCAGTTGAAGTGTTTCGAGCCTGTGTGATTCAATCGATGGCATTGTATGATGAGTTAGCATTGCAATGGAGATCAGATCATGTTGCCACATCAGTCTTGTGTGCATGAAGGATCTTGCATGAAGGAGATTGATCCTATCTACCTCGGGAATGTGCAAAGTCTATGCAAACAGTGAAGAACACATGATGGGTTATCGCCTCCAAGAAGCGGTGAAGAATGAACGATGGAGAATGTCTTGAGATCTGTTCAAGATCATTGTATTCAAATACAAAGTGTTCAATGGTCGGGATTGAACCGACAAAACTGCTCAACCTAAATGTTTTGGGTTTAGGGTTTATGCTACCGACCTATCTGTTTCCTATAAGGTCGAGGTTGTGTTTCTTGTTGAGTTTGTTGGCAAATGTTGTGTGTGTATCTAAGTGCAAAGATACGTGATTCTTGCCAAACCAAATAAGAGAATTGATACCTATAGAGTGTGTGTGCAGAAGGAAGGAACTAAAGCGGATCTGCATTGACATTGTGTGCTATTACCAGATCATTGTAATACCTGTTGGTCTCTAACCATTTCAACAGTTGGAAAATCCCTTAAGAGGGTAGCTTTAACCATCTTGCTGCAAATCATTTAACAGGGTGACTCAAAGCCATTGAGTTCATAAAATCCTCTACAAGGTAACCTTTAACAGGGTTTAACTCTTAACTAGGTATTCTAGCCATCCCTTAACCAGGTGATCCCTAACAGGATTGGTTCCTAACAAAACATGTTTTAACAATCTTTAACCGACTAGGCTCCTAACAGAGTGGACTTCCAAAGAGTTCAAGAACAGCTTGTGGGTATTCATCCCCACCGTAGTTTTTCCCAATAGGGTTTCCATGTGAAAAATATGTGTGTCATGTGTGATACCTCTTTCATGTGATGTTTTGTTATTTCTTGTTTTGTGGTGAATCATGTTGATCTAGCAAGTTTATATGTTTCTGATGGTAGATTACTTGTTTATGCACAAGGATAAAGTGGAAATGAAGGTGTAGGTTGTGTGGAAAGATAAGTGTTTCCAGTTTAAGTCTCTCATAGTCACATTGTGTTTAACCGGTAGTAATCTAGTTCAGACCGGTGTCAGTGATTGCCAGTCAAGTTCACTATTTGCAGTCAAACCAATTCAGGAAAAGTTATTGTGCCTATACTGATTCACCCCCCCTCTTAGTACCAGTTTGGTACTCACTATTCATCATTGAGTTATCAATTGGTATCAGAGCGCCCTCTAGGTCCTCTATGTTGTAAGCTTAACCGCTTGAGGGAAATATCCTATTGTAATGATGAAGAGGGAAGGTCCAAAGTTCAATAGAGATAATTTCAAAATATGGAAGGACAAAATGAAGATATACGTCAGAAGCATGGGTGCTTAACATTGGAGCTATGTTGAGAATGCCTATGTTATTCCTACCGGTACTCTCACCGATGATCAAAAGAGAGAGATCCAGGAGAATGGGAAAGTCATGGAAGCCCTAATCAGTAGCTTATCTGACATTGAGTTTATAGATGTCTAGGATAAACAAAATCCCAAAGAAGTATGGGATACTCTTGTGAATATCTATTGTGGTGATGAGCATATGAAACAAGCTAAGGAAGAAAGCCTTAGGGGAAAGTTTGAAGATATGCAAATGGTTGAAGGAGAGACCATTCAACAATATGGAATAAGAATCAAAACTATTGTTGGAGATATCAAGAGTGCAGGAGGCAAAATTGCTGATTCTACTGTTGTTAGCAAAGTCTTGAGGTCCTTATTACTGGTCTATGCAATAAGGGTTGCTACTATTTAGGAGTTAAGATCAATAGACAAGACTAAGGTATCCCTAGACTCCATCATTGCAAAATTGACAGCCTATGAGCTAAATAGTTTTGATGGCAGTATTCAGAAGACTGAATCAGCTTTTAGAGCATCTACTTCTCCATCCAGAAAAGGAAAAGAAGCAAGCACCAGCGGTGAACCAAGACAGAGCAGAGAAATGGATGATGAGGAGATCCTGATGGAATTTGAAGCTCTTCTTTCCAAGAGACTTCCTAAGGGAATCGGTAAATATAGAGGTAAGCTCCCTTTGAAATGATTTTCTTGTAACTGGATAGGACACATTGCTATAAACTATCCTAATGGTGATAACAAGGACAAATCAGAAAGGTTCAAGAAATTCAAAGGAGGAAACTGGAGAAACTATTTTGTAGTTGTTGGTGAAGGTGTCATAGATGAGGAATCAAAAGATGAAGAAAATGAAGATATTGTGTTTGTTGCAGTCAAGGAAGATGTGTCAGACAAGAAGGCTCTTGTCTCCCGCTTTAATAATTCTAGTGAGTGGATTATTGATAGTGGTTGTTCTCACCATATGATTGGTGACCAAAGCAAGTTTCTATCTTTCGAAGAGTATGATGGTGGTGTGGTTCATTTTGGTAATGATGCACCATGTATGGTCAAAGGCAGAGGGTCCATCTCTCTGAATGGAAAGAGTAGTGCTGACATTGTGTATTGGGTGGATGGTCTCAGACACAACCTATTGAGTGTTGCCCAGCTGAAAGATAGTGGACTCACTCTGGAATTCAAAAATGGAGTGTGGAAAATCAAAGGAAAGAATGGTGAACTGATGGCCATCGATATGTAGACCAAAGGTAACTTATTTCAGCTAAATGCAAATATAAGCACATACCTTATGGCTAAGTTTGATGATAGTTGGATATGGCATAGGAGACTCTACCATGTAAACTTTGATAACATAGTGAAGGCTAGTAAGATCAAGGCAGTTAGAGGACTGCCGATGCTGAGAAAACCAGAAAATCCTCTGTGCAGAGAGTGTCAACTAGGGAAAATGTCTTCCTCAACCTTTAAAGGTAAATCTTTCACTACTGAAAATTTACTTGATCTTGTGCATACTGATTTGTGTGGTCCTATGAAAACTAGGAGTGTGCAGGGAGATAGGTATTTTATGATTCTTACATATGATTGCTCAAGAATGATGTGGGTCACATTCTTGAAGGATAAGTCTAAAGCCTTTGGAAAGTTCAAAGACTTCAGAGCACTGGTAGAAAAGGAAAGTGGTAGAAGAATCAAATGCCTTAGAATTGATAAAGGAGGGGAATTCACTTCCGATGAATTCAACAAATATTGTGAAGAGAATGGCATCAAGAGGCAAATTTCTACCCCCCAGACCCCACAACAGAATGGCTTAGCAGAAAGAAACAACCGGACTGTGGTTGAAGTGGCTAGAACTATGTTGATCCAAGGAAAGGTCGCTCACACCTTTTGGAGAGAAGCAGTGAGCACTACAATCTACACAATGAACCAAGTACTCATCAAGAAAGGAAAGGATAAGACTCCTTATGAGTACTAGACTGGTAAGACACCAGTGGTAAGCTACTTTAGAGTATTTGGTAGCAAATGTTATATCAAGAGGAGTGAACATCACAACAAGTTCAATGCGAAATGTGGTGAGGGAATATTCCTAGGATATTCCACCAAGAGTAAAGCTCTCAAATGTTTCAATAGTAGGACTCAAAGAATCATTGAAAGCATCAATGTTAGGGTTGATGAAAACTCTGAGAAACTTGACGAAACCGACATTAAGTATGTAGGAGATGAACTAGTAGTAACCTTTTGGGAACCAGTTGCAAATCTGCCCAGTGCCAGTAACTGTGCTCCTACATCGGTAGATGCTGATGCTGATGAAGATGACGATGAAGAAGAAAAGCAAGAGGAATCTATTAAGAATATACCTAGGTATGTCAAACTCAATAATGATCCAAAGCAGATTATAGGAGACAAAGATGTAGGAATTATTACAAGAAGAAAGGTCAGAGAAAGCTCATGTATGATCTCAGAATTTGAGCCTAAATCATTCAAAGAGGCACATAAAGATGAAGACTGGATCAAGGCAATGGAAGAGGAACTTGACCAGATAGAGAAGAATTGTACATGGTCTTTAGTACCCAAACCAGAGCATAAAAATGTCATTGGAACCAAATGGGTTTTCAGAAATAAGCTGAATGAGGATGGCACAGTGGTAAGGAACAAAGCTAGACTGGTATGTAAAGGATATGCCCAAGAAGAAGGGAAAGACTATGGAGAAACCTTTGCTCCAGTAGCCAGATTGGAAGGAGTTCATATGCTTCTTGCATATGTAGCTTTTAAAGGATTCAAGGTATACCAAATGGATGTAAAATCTGCATTCCTAAATGGAATACTTGAAGAGGAGGTGTATATAGAGCAACCAAATGGATTTTCCCTATCAAAAGACAGTGACATGGTGTGTAGGCTGCATAAAGCCTTGTATGGACTGAAGCAGGCACCTAGAGCATGGTATGAACACTTGCATTCCCATCTTGTGAAGATTGGATTTGAAAGAACAAGTGAAGATAGTAATATCTACTTGAAATCAGAAGGAGACCAGATTCTGATCTGTGAAGTATTTGTTG
Organism: Cryptomeria japonica; assembly: GCF_030272615.1. NCBI lineage: Eukaryota > Viridiplantae > Streptophyta > Pinopsida > Cupressales > Cupressaceae > Cryptomeria > Cryptomeria japonica. The sequence goes on along the minus strand of NC_081409.1, from coordinate 862,583,047 downwards.
ATGACATAATCTTTGGTGGAGATGACAAAATGAGTCACGACTTTGTAGATGAGATGAAAAAGGAGTTTGAGATATCACTCATAGGGGAGATCAAGTTCTTCATTGGACTGCAAATTCAACAAATGAAAGATGGAATCTTTATTACTCAATCCAAGTATGTCAAAGAGGTGTTGAAGATCTTTGGCATGGAAGACAACAAACTGGTCGGTACACCAATGGTGACCGGTTGTAAACTATCAAAATAGGATGATTCAACATTGGTAAATGAGAAGGATTATCGATCAATGATTGGTAAGTTGCATTATGTAGTGCATAGCAGACCAGACATTGCACATGCACTAGGGATTACCGCTAGGTTCCAGAAAAGCCCAAGAGAATCTCATTTGGTAGCAGTCAAGCAGATTCTTAGATATTTGAAGGGAACTATTGAATATGGATTATGGTATCCATACAATGATGATTTCAACCTAAGAGTGTTCACAGATGCTGATTGGGCTGGTAATGTGGATGATCGGAAGAGCACAACCGGTGGTGCATTCTTTCTCGGTGGTAGTCTGGTCTCATGGATGAGTAAGAAGCAGAGTTGTATCTCTCAGTCTACAATAGAAGCAGAGTATGTTGCAGCTTTTATGAACTGCACCCAGACTATTTGGATGAAGCATGTGTTGAATGGCTTCAAAGTTCCTATATCTGAACCAATAAGTATATTTTGTGATAACACAAGTACAATTAACATCTCCAAGAATCTGGTTTTACATGCTGGAACTAAGCACTTTGAACTCAAGTATAATCTCTTGAGGGAAAAGGTTCAGAACAAAGAGGTGGTATTGGAACATGTTTCCACTAAGGAGAAGTTAGCAGACATATTCACCAAGCCTCTACCAAAGGCTACATTTACCTATTTGAGAGATGAATTAGGGGTGCTGCCCCTTCAAGAGGTAAACTAAAGTTTTGTGCTCCACATCAGTCAGATCTTACTTTGCTATATCTTTTCAGGATTGATGTGTTGAAGGATGCTACTCCTCAGGGGGAGTAGCATAGTGGAACAAGGAAACTTGTGCCTCCAGTTTGGCTTTATTGTCAAAGGGGAGAAGATGTGAAATGAAGAAGATATCTGCAGTATTAAGGAGAAGATGTGAAGCAAAGAGAGATATCTTTGTATATTGCCATCAATGCCAAAGGGGGAGATTATTGGCATATGTGTAGAGTATGTTGACATGATGATATTATGTTGTCATTGATGTCAATATGCTGAAGAGTGAACTAGTACAAGCAACTGGCAAAGTAAACCGGTATGTGCAAATGGCAAAGAGAACTGGTATGTTGGAGTATGGACCGGTATATGTGAAAATGTGAACCGGTATATGTGAGCAAGTGAAGTGGTATGTTTGTCCAAGAGAACCGGTATGATTGGAATATGAACCGGTATATGGAATGTCTTGTATCAAGGTTTCTTATGGTATGACTACCGGTTGGTAGTCTCAGCCTTAGGGTTTTTGATTGAAGTGTTTCGAGCCTGTGTGATTCAACCGATGGCATTGTATGATGAGTTAGCATTGTAATGGAGATCAGATCATGTTGCCACGTCAGTCTCGTGCATGTGAAGGATCTTGCATGAGGGAGATTGATCCTATCTACCTCAAGAATGTGTGAAGTCTCTGCAAATGGTGAAGAACACGTGATGGGTTATTGCCTCCAAGAAGCGGTGAAGAATGAATGATGGAGAATGTCTTGAGATCTGTTCAAGATTGTTGTATTCAAATACAAAGTGTTCAATTGTCAGGATTGAACTGACAAAACTGCTCAACCTAAATGTTTAGGGTTTAGGATTTATGCTACTGACCTATATGTTTCCTATAAGGTCGAGGTTGTGTTTCTTGTTGAGTTTGTTGGCAAATGTTGTGTGTGTATCTAAGTGCAGAGATATGTGATTCTTGCTAGACCAAATAAGAGAATTGATACCTGCAGAGTGTGTGTGCAGAAGGAAGGAACTAAAGTGGATCTGCATTGGCATTGTGTGCTATTACCAGATCATTGTAATACCTGTTGGTCTCTAACCATTTCAATAGTTGGAAAATCCCTTAACAGGGTAACTTTAACTAGCTTGCTGCAAATCCTTTAACAGGGTGACTCAAAGCCATTGAGTTCATAAAATCCTCTGACAAGGTAACCTTTAAGAGGGTTTAACTCTTAACCGGGTATTCTAGCCATCCCTTAACTGAGTGATCCCTAACAGGATCGGTTCCTAACAAAACCTATTGTAACGGTCTTTAACCGGACTAGGCTCCTAACAGAGCGAACTTCCAAAGAGTTCAAGAACAGCTTGTGGGTATTCATCCCCACCATGGTTTTTTCCAGTAGGGTTTCCACGTGAAAAATATGTGTGTCGTGTGTGATACCTCTTTCATGTGATGCTTTGTTATTTCCTATTTTGTGGTGAATCATGTTGATCTAGCAAGTTTGTATGTTTCTAATGGTAGATTATCTGTTTATGCACAAGGATAAAGTGGAAATGAAGGTGTAGGTTGTGTTTAAAAATAAATGTTTCAAGTTTAAGTCTCTCACAGTCACATTGTGTTTAATCGGTAGTAATCTAGTTAAGATTGGTGTCATTGATTGCCAGTCAAGTTCACTATTTGTAGTCAAACCAGTTGAAGAAAAGTTCTTGTGCCTGTACCGCTATGCAATCCTGAGCACAAAAGAAGAGGTTGAAAGAGAAGAAATGAGAAGCAGAGACCATTCAAACTACTGTTGAAATTTTGTCAAGTCTCCTATTGGAGACTGATATAGATAATCTATCTGCCCCTATTGCAAAGCTTGGACAATTAGTTGTTGATGCCAGTGAACAACTAAAATCACTTGAAGAGGCAACTCAAGCTTTAACAGAAAAAGATTACAAGAAGAGACGGGGAGAACAATTATTTTTTCAGAAATCAACAAAGGTAAGGTTGCTTTAACAGTGAATAAAGATCTTTTGAAAACTGGAATAGAAACTGGAGGTAAAATTTTGGCCACTATATCTAAAGTATCATTATTCCATTATGACTTAAAGAAAAAGAGAAAAGATATAGAGAAGGAACTAGAAAGGATAAGTGAAACATACATATCGGTATAGGACTCTAGTTTGAGTTTTGGTAAATCAGTTGATGCCTTACAACACATATTTGAAATTTATGATTTTGAATAGGTGAAGCGGATAAGATCTTTGAAGGAGCTGAAGAATCATCTAATTCTGAAAGTTGAAATCTTATAAAGATCATACAAGGAGTCTGAAGAAATTTTGGCTACCTCGGAGATGAGCACTGTTGATGCTATGGAAGAATTTGCTACACAAATTTTGACACATGTTGAAATCACTAAGATACTGCTAGAAACATGGGACAATGACCTTAAGTAGTTAAAGTTTCATTTCAGTGATATTTTCTTGAGAATTGCATTGTAAAGACCTTTAAATTTTTTTATCTCTATATATGTACATGCAGTTTTTGGTGACAATTTTTGATGTAATGTATGTATTTTACTTCTTTATTTGGCATTGTTGTCAAAGAGGGAGTAGAACTAGTTTACGAGTCAAAATTTTGTATGTACTGTTAAGGGGGGAGTAATGAATGGCTAAGGGGGAGTGTATGTCATGAAGTCACTTTTTGTTTTGCACACGTAGTTGACACGATTTATTTTCTAAGTGTTGCCATCAATGACAAAGGGGGAGATTGTTGGCATTTGTTCATTTAGTCAACTGATAATGTAATGTAATGTCTTGATGCAATCGGTATATGTCTGTTGTGCATAGAGATTAGATTTATGTATGATGACTACTTTGTATGTTTTAATTGATGGAAACTATGTTTCTTTGAGTCATCTAAGTCCTACAGTTCAACCAGATAGATTTAACTGGTAAAGCAAAGATAGTTTTATCAGAACCAGAAATTAAGACTTCAACCGGTAAAATGACAGACAAAGTCTCACACCGACAACCGGTACATGAAATCCATGAAGGATGAAGGTATGCAGTTTTGTAGCAATGTTGATGACTATCAGATGAAGGTGACTTCATTACCGCATGAGTAGATTTTATTAGATGAATGATATTTAATCAACAAGGCAAAGATTAAGAAACACAGTCAGCCAATAGTGATGAAAATCACTCAGATTGGTAAATCGGCACTGAATTGGATTTTCTATATCGGTGGCTGACATAACTAATGCGTACAATGCAATATTGTCTGAATACATTGAACCTAGGGAATTGTAATAAGGTTCTAGCCAGCCTTATGATAATTTTAACTGTGTGATGAGGTATGAAAGGATATATATACATGAGCTTGATAGTGTTATATGTGATGAGCGAATTTAGTATTTATGATGATGCAAAGATCAAAGGAGTTGAGAAATGAAGTATTTGTAATGTTGTAATATTCTAAAGTGGATCTTATCAGATATAGAATGTGTTATACTAATATCATTTGTACTTGTTGTCTTTCTAATAGTTGTAGCAAGAAAATCCTCTTACAAGGTCACTCCTAACAGGGTGCAGCTAGATCCTAACGGTTCTTATCATTAAATCCTCTAACCAGGTGACACATTAAGTTATGTTTACAAATCCCAATTACTTGGGTAGCTCCTAACAAGGATGGTCCTCACAGGTCTTATTGTAAAGCTCTTAATCAGGCTCAGACACTTCTAACAGGGTGTGCCCCTAATCGGGTGTTGTAGACCTTAACCAGTCAGATCTCTATACTATAGATAGTGGATCTTGTGGGTACTAAATCCCACCATGGTTTTTTCCATTTGGATTTTCCATGTATAAACTCTTGTGTCATGTGGTTTATGCTTTATGTGGTGATTGTATACTTGATGTTATTTCTTGCATGTCTATTGAGTTTTAAGTTGGTGAAATTGATATTTAGTTTTGTATTGTTTTTACTATCACCGATTCACCCCTCCCATCGTAGTGCCTTATAAGTTCATCAGTTATTTCAAAACCTGTACAGATTGAGATCTTGACGCAGAATGCTCTAGTAGAGACAATCACTCCAGATATTTTTGCTACTAGTAAAGAAGTTCAAGAACCCGAGAATCAGAGAAATTAGAAGACTCCAAGGTATGTGAAATTGAATCATTCAGAGAATCAAATTATTGGTGATAAAAATAAAGGTGTGATGACTAGGAGAAGGATTGTTGCCAAAGAGATATGCCTGATTTCTAAGATTGAACCTGAAGATGTTGTTGAAGCCTGTAAGGATGAGAATTGGATAAAAGCTATGGAGGAAGAGTTGAATCAGATTGAGAAGAAAAACACATGGGAGCTTGTTCTGAGACCTAAAGATAAGAATGTGAATGGTAAAAAATGGGTGTTCCAGAATAAACTAAATGAAGCTGGTGAAGTGGTCAAAAATTGTTGGCATTATATTGTCATTGATGTCACCGATTGAGGAGAAATCAAACAAGTTGCAGTGGAGAGATCAGATGGACAGGTCGGTAAAAGTATTGTTGCAACATCATATAACACACTGTGTTATATGCACAAGGAAATACATGAGGAATGCATGAAGTGTAACATTGGGGTATGAAAATGGACAATGAGGACACATGCAATTGTGTTGGAAATGTATTGTGAAATCTGATCTGACTCAAAAAATGTTAGCTGCAATTGTCAATAACATGCTATGTTAGTCGTATGCAACTATAGCGAGTATCAGTCATAGTTGTCAATACCACATAGGTTATTGCTATCTATAAAGCTACAAAACTATGATGGAGAAGTCAATTACACAATAGGTTATGTTGCTTAGCTTATCCCATGACATGCTATATAGGGTAAGATAACCTCGTGGGATAATATGAAGGTAGAAGTGTGAGGTTATCTCATTATCCCACAACATGTTATTCACTATTAGATAACCTTGGAGGATAACACTTAAGTGGAGCAAACAGTGAATCTTGTTATCCTGTGGCATGTTATTTATTGTTAGATAACTTTGTGGGGTAACAATACACAAAGGTAAATAAGGCACCCCGTTATCTCGCATCATGCAAACTTGGAGAGAGATGGTCGTGTAGGGTAAAAATACCAAAGGGAATAGATGGATCCTGTTAGCTTGCGTGGGTAAGAGGTTTGAGAAGAAATGACAAGGGATAAGGAAATCAGTAGAAAGTGTGTTATCCTACCAGCCCAGATGAAGGAAGAGTTGTTGTTTCACAATGCGTATAACACGCGTGTTATGCTACCCACATAACACATTTAGACAACCCATGAATCCAATTTGGATTTCTCTCACATGTGGACCTATTGTATGCAAAGGGAGTTGTTGATGGGTCCCACTATCCACCATGTGACCATTAACATGTGAATGTTGAGTGGACAAATAAAAATTATTTTCTTTTGGTTGGTCACTGAATTTGCAAAATGCATTCGTATCAAAGAAGATTTCCAGTCTGTTCAAAATTAAAAGAGGGAAAGAACCATTAGCGGGATTTTTTTTTTCAAATTTGGTTTTAGAGGGAAATAATTTGAGAAATGTAGTTTCTAGAGAGAAATTTCAGGTGGAACAGACTGTTATGTTTTGGAGGGAAAATCTATGAAGAATATGACTACCACCATAAAAAAGTGACCAAATTAGTTAGAGTGGTTGCTGATGAAGTGATGAGTTTTCTAGAATACCTGAAAAAGTGACTTGTGTGAAAAAAGGGTTGAATATAGAGTAGTGAAGAAAATACAGAGGTTGTAGAAAAACGTTTTTGTAGGTGTCAATAACACAAAGTCAGGGCGATCAATAACATTGCATGAATTTTTTGTGCAGAAAAAATCAGAAAGTTAAAAAGGAGAAATCAGAGACAACGGGAAGTTGAAGCAGAGAGCAGGAAGAGAGAAGGAATAAAGTTTCCAAGTTGAGACCAGTGTTTAAAGAGAAGAGTTGCAGAGTTGTGGTTGAATTACAAGAAGAAGTAATTATTGCAAAATAAATAAAGGTAGAAAGCAGAGTACTGATTGAAGAAAATAAATTGTGAGTTACAAAACTTCATTTGTAACAAGGTTTTTAATTGTTTATATTGAATATTTTTACTGTATTTCTCTGAGTGGGTGCTCAAAGCAGGGGTTGGTGCTCCTTGATTTGGTACCCTAAATCATCAAGGGTTGATTCTCCTTGGGTTGGTGCCCTAAACATTGTAATCAAATTTCTTTGCGAGGATGGATTGGAGCAGTAGACTCCAACAAATTTTCTCACCGAGGTTTTTCCCACATTGGGTTTTCCTCATATATATTGTGTCCTATGGTTTGAATTGTGTGTGTGTGTTTCTATTCTATCTGTAGCTTTAGAATTTCCACACTTTTAGTTTAAAATTGTTGAATATCACCGATTCAACCCCCTCTTAGTGATCATTTGTGTTCTTCAAAAACAAAGCAAGATTGGTATGTAAAGGATGCTTTTAGATGGAAGTTATTGATTATGAGGAGACTTTTGCTCCGATAGCTAGAATTGAAGTTGTTATATTTTTGTTTGCATATACTTCTTATAAGAATTTTAAAGTATATCAGATGGATATCAAGTCAACATTTTTGAATGGATATTTGGAAGAGGAAGTCTACATTGAGCAACCAGATGGATTTTCATTATCAGATGAAGGAGACATGGTATGCGGATTGAAGAAAGTATTGTATGGACTTAAGCAAGCCCCTAGAGCCTAGTATGCTAGATTGGACAAGTATTTGATGAAGTTGGGATTTTGTAGAGGTACTGCTGACAATAATTTATACTTTAAGGTTGACAATGATAACATTTTGAATGTTGAAGTGTTTGTTGATGAAATTATTTTTGGAGGAGATGATGATTTGAATATGAAGTTTGTTGATGATATGGAAAAAGAGTTTGAGATGTCTATGATAGGTGAGATGAAATTATTCTTAGGATTGCAGATTACACAGACTAGTAAAGGTATTTTCATTTCTCAATCTAAGTATGTGAAGGAACTATTGAAGAAGTTTGGGTTAGATGATTCTAAACCTATTGGAAATCCTATAGTGACTGGATGCAAGTTGTCTAAGAAAGATGAATCTCTGAAAGTTAATCAAATCTTATACAAATCTATGGTTGGTGGACTGTTGTACTTGAATAAAACTAGACAAGATATTATGCATGTTTTTTGTCTTTGTGCTAGATTTCAAGCTGATCCTAAAGAGAGTCATATTAGTACTGTGAAGAGGACATTCAAATACTTGAAGGGGACTGTTGATTATGGGTTGTGGTATATGAAGAAATATTATTTCATGTTATATTCTTATACTGATGCTGATTGGGTAGGTGATGTTGATGACCAAAACAACACTACAGGTAGAGATTTCTTTTTGGAGAAGAAGTTGGTTTCATGGGTGAGAAAGAAACAAGATGCTATATCTCTATCTACTATTGAAGCTAAATACATTACTGCTGCTAGCAATTGTACTGAGGTAGTTTGGATGAAGAAGATGCAAAAAGATATTAGAGTTGTGTATGATGAGCCTACTCTTATATATTGTGATAGTTCAAATGTTTTTAATATTTCCAAGAATCTGATACTTCACTCTAAAACAAAGCATATATCAATTAAGTATCAATTATTGAGGGAGAAAATTAGTGATGAAGAATTTAAATTGGAGTATGTATCTACAAAGTTTCATATTGCAAATATTTTTACTAAACCTTTGCATGCAGATACATTTGTCTATTTGAGAGACAAGTTAGGGATCTTTTCCCCTCCTAATGAGAACTAGATGCATTGAGATGCATCAATCCGGTGGACTTCACAGTCTTATCCTCTTATTCGGGTTGATGAGTTGGTGTTTCTACTCAGCTAGGGTAGTCAGTGCATAGTTCAGTGTATGAGTTTATCCTAAGGGGGAGAGATACATGATTTGTTTATGTCTTTGGCATTATCATCAAAGGGAGAGAGAAGCATGTGAAAAACTACCTTATCTTGAAGCTTTGTTAGCATGATCTTAGGAGGAGATTGTTGGAGTTTTCTAGTGTTGATTTATTCTTTTGCATTGATTTTTTTTCACATTAACATGTTGTCATCAATGTCAAAGGGGGAGATTGTTGGATATTGCTACTGCTAGGATATGTTGTTGTCATTGATGTCAACATATTCTCATGTTTTGCTATTGCAAAGAGCTATTTGGTGATCTGGTGTTTGTAGTGAGTTGATCTGGTTGGTTTATCTGTTTGCTATGCTGAATCAACTAGAGATACTTCATTCTTTATAATTTTATGTGGTGATTTGATTGAGTTATGGATTCCAGTATGGAGATTGGTTTTCAGTATTTAGTGTTGCACTGTTCTATTGTTTGATCCATTGTGCTCCAGTATGATTATATCTTATGTTGCATAATTTGGGAGAGTATTTTAGATATTCATGTGTATCTTCATTTTGGATCATTCATGATTTGGTGCTCCAAAAGTTATATTTCTTTTTTGAGTTGCTTCTATTAAGTGTTCTTAAGTATTAGTGTGTTGATCGATGAAGATTTGATTAAGTGGTGTTGGTGCAACTATTGCAGATGATTCTAATATGCTTTTTGGCATTTCCTAATCATGTTCTATTTTTTTTGTGGTTCGCATTGATCTTTATCGATTTTATTGAAGGTATTATGGGTCCGATGATATTCTTCGTGTTATGCACTATTTTCGGTGGTGTAACATGTTGCAATTGATCTTGAAAGGAAACTTGCAACCAACTCTATGACAATTTCCACATAACTCAATTTAGATTTTAATCAAATCAACACATAAAATCCACATGAAAAGAATAGAAAACATGCCCATGAAATTGTGACACAAGATATACCCTATGAAAACCCTCATGTGGGAAAAACCTAGCCTCCAAAAGCATCATCCATCATGTAATATCAACAATGTGTCCATTACAATACAACTATGGAAAACCTCTAAAACCTAGCCATAACAAGCCATCAACAAACACTCTATGTGAACAAGCATGAATCCACACATCCCATGCCATGCTTCCAACATCCACAAATACTAACCTGGCTAACAAACCAACCCAAACAACTACCCTTGTGGTTGCTTTTATAAACACAAGCTCCCACAAAACCACTAAGTGGTATTACATCAAAACCATGTGACAATAAAATATAATATTTGTCCTACCTACCCCTGACCCACATTTAATATTGGGTACTTCATCATAATTACACTACCCAATATTAAATAAATACAATATAATAATACCAATGTGTCAATACAACTCATCAAGTGGTTACAAGAATATTCCAAAGGAATATCTACATGTTGCATATCCATCTAGGTGTTCCTAGGTGCAACAATACAATATGATATTACAATATAATTCAATGTCCACCTCACACAAAAATAAAATAATACATCAATAAAAAATTATTATGCAAGGTGTGCAACACCATTTTCCTAACATTCTCCCACTTGTTGTATACATTTCATAAGGGCCAAGAAATGATCTATCACATGAACAAGAGACTGATCTCTCCATGCATATATACCATCATGGAATCCAAGTGCTCCTAGATACCCACAACAAGAATAAAGTGACCACCATCTCATACATGAATACTCCCACCCTCCATCAGGCAACTGCCACTGGACATGAAAAGGCCATCCAAAGAGAAAGCCACACAATATGTCACAACAAATGATAAGTCATGCACCAACTGATATCCGAACACAAACACTAATCCAAAGGTAGTTGTTTACATAGATGAAATAACACCCACAAAAAGTGATAACACATCAACTATAAATGTCTCCAAGGAATACAAACCAAGTGAACAACATCTCATCAACATATGCAGCTTGTAACATGCAACCATAAGTCCCAAGTGTAATACTTGCCACAAATATACACCAAGGAACTCCCACTACATAGGTAATGTGAATATCAGAAATGAATCCAGTAACAACATATCATAGAAGTGTAAACATGTAGTATCAAGAACATCCACATCAATATGAACATCATGTAAACCGATAATGTGCAAGTACTTCTCTCACACCATGTCTCCACCATTCTCCCATGTTCTCCACATCAACAAAATAAAGAGATAAAGGAACCTCCATGTCATCTCCCACATGACATATCATGAATACAAACTAATTACCACATAGCTCCAAACAACCTCAAACCAATGCAATGTGAATACAAACATCCAGGAAGATAACCGAAACAAAGAGAGAAACATTGCAAATCAAAACCTGTAGCATGTCCTTCTACACACACCTCTAAATGCTAATTGTGTCAAGTATGATATCCTCCATAAAACCCCACATGAAAGCATAACAACACCCAAACAACATTCAGTCCTTTGGACTAAACCAACATATATAACATGTAATCAACATAGATGTAAGCCTCTCATAACCAAGAAGATCAATCTAAATATCAATTCCCAAACCTAGGGTATATGCCCAATAAATCATCTCCCAAACTAATATCAATGACTGCCACCATCATAATAATAACTCAAATGTACAAGGAGATAATCAATGCCATAATCTCTCAAATGAATCATCCAAAACTAACCATCTATCCATAGCTCAAGACCCATATATATGAAAGATAAGAATAACATAATGCACCTGAAAGGAACAATGGACAATACCTCTCAAGTAGTAAATCGCCGAGTAGACCAAGAGTGGGGAATGAGAATGATCATCAAGCTATCTAAGTCATCATGACTCACACTAAGAACAATCTCCTCTCAATCCATAAAAAAGGTGAATTCTCCTCAGACTTCCAATTGAAACCATCAACCATTCCAACGCATATCTCTAATCACAAGAGAATACTAACATCACCAACATCTCAATGTATCCATGAGCACCTTTAACCAACAAATCCATGCCAAACTCCAAATGCAACACAACAATATCATGAAATATCAAGCAAAAGATCATGTACCCAATACAAAGAGAACTACCAAGATCAATGTCAAAGCTCCAATAGTTGAATCAGGAACATAAACATGACAACATGATCTAATCATCTCCTCCAAAGAGATAACATGCTCCATATGAACATATCAAATAACCATATCATGCAAAAACTCTAAACATGTATCAAGAGTATACCATGACATAATACCAACTATCCAATCAAGAAAGGATAACATGTTAAATGAAAGAATAAACCACACCTCAACCAAGGACTCGTTGAGCCCTCAAGATGTAAACATCCTCAAACATCATGAAGATCACCATCTCCTACAAGTGTACCCACAAATGTGAAAGACCCTTCTGCAACAATAGGATCTAAGGCAGCCTCCAAACATCTGCACACTAAGAAGATCATCCACTATCCAATGGTGAATACACATCACTGCTACAATCTCCCACTGAATCATGATACCAAGCTCTCCATAGCATCGTGATAACCATATCCTAAATGAATATCATCTAGGTCTACACACATACAACTAAAATGTCATCAATATCAAGTAAACCATGAACTTCATCTCAAGAAGATACAAAACCACAAACATACAATCAAGATCAAATCCTACACCACCACATCACACTCTCAAAACCTCCCACTGAAAGTGTATCCAAGCTATCCATGACAATATGATAAAACCATCCTATAACCATGAGAATTAACCAAAATAACATAGCAATGAAAAAACTCAAAGCGCGCATCATGAGCTCCCTAGGAGCCAAATAAACCATGTTCCTCAAACAAGAATATATACTGCCATAACCAATCAAGAATCCAAATCAAATCATAATCAATAAAAGCACCTATAAATCCAATCATGTCATGCCAAAGTCCCTAAACACAAGGAACAACCATGGAATCATGATCACATCCATGAAATAAACATCTAACTCAATGAGTCCAACCTATCAGCATCACATAGTGAACCATGTAGGTCCCCTATCATGACTATACCTGGTAACAACATATCTCCTCACCATGAGAACAAAATCCACAAATCATGTGACTAAACTAAGCCACCAATTTGAATATGCACCAACAATGAAAGGTCTATGGGCATAGACAACCCATATCCAAGCCATAAATACAATCCTGTAAGTATAGACCACCTACAACATTGCACAACTGGTATGGGGTTTGCGCTCTACTATTTTAATAATTTTTTTTAAAGCAAAACAAATGCCTCTCGATAATTTTTTTTTTTTTTTAAATTTCGGTTTTTCTGTAGGGATTTTAAATTCTGATGGGATAATTTAATTTTTCTGCGGACTGTGAACTCTAAATTTGATGGTCATCGGGGTCATGATCTTAAAATTTTTTCCCTTTTTTCAACTATCACCAAAATAGGTTGAATTATATATATTTTTTATCTCCCAGCCAACCTGAATCCATCCATGAGGTCGGTTTTATCTCACGGGGTCATATATGAAAGATCACCTCAAAACCCTCATATAAAATCACAACCAAGGAAACCCATTTGACCCAACATTTTGCCAACCCCAAATATACCAACAACCCATCATAACAACAAACCCAAAAGCCTTAGATCTGCAATAAACAACTTGCTAAAACCTCATATCTTGCCTTGTCTTTCCATTCTTTCATCCATTCATGGATTCCAACTAGGTTTATAAACACCATTAAACCATATAGCTCTGCTACCAATTGAAAGGAAACTTGCAGCCAACTTTATGACAATTTCCACATAACCCAATTTAGATTTTAATCAAATCAACACATAGAATCCACATGCAAAGAATAGACAACATACCCATGAAAATGTGACACAAGATATACCTTAGGAAAACCCTCATGAGGGAAAAACCTAGCCTCCAAAAACATCATCCACCATGTAATATTAGTAATGCTTCCATTACAATACAACTATGGAAAGCTTCTGAAACCCAACCATCAACAAGCACTCCATGTGAACAAGCATGAATCCACACATCCCATGCCATGCTTCCAACATCCACAAATGCTAACCTGGCTAACTGACCAACCCAAACAACTACCCTTGTGGTTGCTTTTATAAACATAGGCTCCCACAAAACCACCAAGTGGTATTACATCAAAACGATGTGACAATAAAATATAATATTTTTCCTACGTACCCTTGACCCACATTTAACATTGGGTACTTCATCGCAATTACATTCCCCAATATTAAATAAATATAATATAATAATACCAATGTGTCAATACAACTCATCAAGTGGTTACAAGAATATTCCAAAGGAATCTCTACATGTTGCACGTCCATCTAGGTGCTCCTAGGTGCAACAATACAATATGATATTACAATATAATCCCATGTCCACCTCACACAATAATAAAATGATACATCAATAAAACATTATTATGCAAGGTGTACAACACCATTTTCTCAATAGATCTTGGCGAGATTTTTGGTGGTGTTGCATGTTTGAGGAGTTGATTTGGGCCCATGCTATGTTGTCTATAACATTGCATTGTTCTAGTGGTTGATTTATGTATCTTATGATGTAATTTTGTAATTAGGTGTTGAGGGTTTGACCGACCTTGTAGTCAAGGTTAATGATTTATATAAATAGGTATTATATTCATGTAATTTGGGTGTTGGTGTTAATTCTACATTACCAAAGAGTGGTGTATGTGTGAATAAGAAACTTCATCTTTCAGTGTGGTGTATTGAGTAGAGAGTGTTGCAGGGTAGACATTTGAGCTTAACCAAAACTATCATCAAGCATTAGGTGATGCTATTCTTTTATATCATCTTAACCATATTGTAGTTCAAACATTGTTGTAAGGTAGTGAACCTTCCATGAGGGTTGTAGCCTTCCACGTCATTGTATTTTTAGTAGTGAGCTCTAGGCAGTGTGCCTGAATGCATGTGCATTCCCCATTGTAATACTTACACAAACTACTGCAGAGTATCATCTTATTGTGGGTAGGTTCCCACCATGGTTTTGTTAGTTTAATGAGAGGGGGGGGGGGGGGGTGAATCAGATAAACTCACAATTCAACATATTCATTAGATTCAACCTCGGTAGAACTTACTTGATATGCAACTATGACTGTAAATCATTCAAACTCATAAACTAATAAACTTAAAACATCAAAACACATTTAACACCAGATTTAACGTGGAAACCCAAATGGGGAAAAACCACTATGGGATTTTGGACCCACAAAGAAAATATAATCTTCTAGAGTATGCTCGGTTAAAAGCTAACCCTATTAAAGATTACATAAACACATTGCTAGATGTGACCCGGTCAAGGGATTTCCCTCAGATCTATTAGAATCTTTCACTTTGTTAGAAGTGACATTGTCAAAGGATTTCAAACACTCATTTAGAATGTTACCTTGCTAGAGGATTTACAAATAAGACTATTAGGTCCACTTGGTTAAGAGATTTCCTGTCACTTACAAAAATAAACAATAGTAATAAAATATATCTGCAACTTCACATCTGAAATGTTAAAGTAGACTCTATGTGCTCAAAATAATCTTGTCATAAGACTTATCTTCCTCCTTGCTGGGCTTCTCAATTTGTTCTTCAATCAGATCTTCAATCTTCTATACTTAGTAATCCCTTTAGCAACATCACTGTTCTTCTATTTGCTTGCTTCCTTTGTTCATCAACTTTTCCTTATTTATAAGCAATTCCTAACCGCTTAATCTCCTTAATCACATTTCCCATGATTAATCTTAGCCATCAGATCTTCAAACTTGACTAGGTTCATTGAATCCTTCGAATTGAAAAATGTTTTATCTTGCCTTGGAACTTGTATTCCTTCCTTGGTACTTGTGCTCGGTTATGACCGTTCAATCTATGCTGTAGATCTAACTCTTGATTTTTCATTGCCGTTGATCCTTAACAAACTTCTTGCATGACATTCCAATCTTCTATAAATCTCTAGCTCATTGGCATCCTTCATTTAATAATGTATTTATTCATCCAATGCATTCTCTTACTGCTTGGTTGATACTCGGTTAATTCTAAACTTTACTCGGTAGACATTTTGTATTCATCTCAGTTACTATCTCGGTAGCTTTGCTTGCTGATGACACTCGGTAACTTCTTTCCTTTTTAACCGACAACGATAACCTTGGTGTTTACCGACTAGCTCCTTGCTTGATAAAATAGAATAGTATCAAACCTTTACTCATCTATTGCATGAGATATTTTCTCCTTCTTATTCAGTCTTTGAATACACACATATATATAGGATATCAAAACAATCAAAATAACATAATCTCATCATTGTCTAACTTAGTAATAGTTGCCCATTGAACAACTTATTACTCCCCTTCATTTTCACATTCTTTCTGTGTCACTTACCGACATCTTTATACTCATCAAAACATACTCTTTAAGATATGGCAACATCATACTGAATCAAAAAATCAATTGCTTGACATCAATGACAAAATAATATTATTAAGACAGTAATCATCCTTTATCAATTATATCACCAATCTCCAACAACCTTCTCAATATCCTCATACCAACAAACCTATTGGAATGCCAACAATCTCCCCCTTTGGCATTGATGGCAATACCAACTTGATTTATTCCAATTGATTCAGACTGCTGTAATTCTTCTCCTATTATCCTTGAGCTGTAAACTTCTCCTGAAATTTTCTCCCCTAGTCATTAGTCTTCTCCCCCTTTGACAACAATGCCAAAAGTAAAACTAATTCGTGATTACTTCTCCTATGAAGTAATTTTCTTGCTGTTAAAACATATACAAATGTATCATCTTAGTCTCGGTCAGAGCATCTTGTCTTCATTCACTATTTCCTGCACAACTTTAGAAAACCTCCTAAAGTGTGTAAATCAACATCAACTCACAAATAGTATTCTGTAGAGTCATAGAATTGATGCTTTCACCAAACTCTGTCAGTGAGTACTAGATAGGGGTAGGACCCCTAACTTAGTTCTAAGATACTCAAAAGTGTCCCTTGGTAGTGGCTTTGTGAAGATGTTTGCTATTTGTTCCTTTGTGCTAACATACTCCAGCACAACTTTCTTTTCTTAAACTTCTTCTCTTAGATAATGATACTTTATAGAGATATGCTTTGTCTTAGAGTACATTACTGGATTCTTTGAAATGTTAATAGCACTAGTATTATCACAAAATATAGTTACTAGCTCGGTAACTATCTCATTCATACCTTCTAACAGTTGTTTGATCCATGCTATATTGGTACAATTCAATGCTGCAGCGACATAGTCAGCTTCAACTGTTTACTGTGAAATGCATCCTTGTTTCTTGCTAAGCCAACTCACTAGTCTTTCTCCCAAAAAGAAAGCTCCACCGCTTGTGCTTTTCCTGTCATCAATATTTCCTGCCCAATTAGCATCAGTATATACTTTTAAGTCAAAATCATTCCTCTTTTTATATAGTAAACCATAATCTTCAGTGCCTCTCAAGTATCTGAAAATTCTCTTGATTGCTGTCATATTGTTTCTTTGGGATCTAAAGAAAATCTTGCAGCTATACCTACTGCATGTGCTATATCAGGCCTGTTGTGAACTACATATTGTAACTTTCCAATCATAGATCGGTAAAGTGTCTCATCAACAGATGCAGATTCATCATTCTTTGATAGTTTACAATTAGTATTCATAGGAGTACTTACAGGTTTAGAATCCTTCATTCCAATTTTTTTCAAGATTTCCTTTATATACTTGGATTGAGTAATGAAAATCCCATTTTGCATTTGTAGTATTTGTAAACCTATAAAATACTTTATTTCACTGATTAATGACATCTCAAATTCTTTGCACATTTCATTTTCAAAGTTCTTGCATAAAGAATCATTTCAACAAAAAATAATATCATCAACAAATATGGCTGACATCAATATTCCATTCTCCTTATCATTCTTCATATACATGTTGTTGTTTTCACTAGTCCTTATAAATCCAATCTTTATTAAGTAAGAGTGCAACCTTTCATACCATGCTCTAGGTGCTTGCTTTAGGCCATATAAAGCTTTGTTCAACTTACATACCTGATCTTTATTCTTCTCTTCAATAAATTCTTCAGGCTGTTCAATATAAACTTCTTCTTCTAGTATACCATTCAAAAATGCAGATTTAACATCCATTTGATATACCTTGAAATTTTTGTAAGCAACATATGCCAATAATGTTCTTACTCCCTCAAGTCTTGCCACAGGTGCAAAAGTTTCACCATAGTCTATTCCTTCTTCTTGGGCATAACCTTTGCAAGCTAATCTTGCTTTATTCTGAATGACCTCACCTTTTTCATTTAGCTTATTTCTGAAAATCCACTTTGTACTGATTACATTTTTCTCTTTTGGTCTTGGGACCAGTGTCCATGTTTCATTTTTCTTGATTTGTTCAATCTCTTTTGTCATAGCATTCACCCAATCTTCATTGCTTAATGCCTCTTTTACTATCCTTGGTTCAAACTTGGATATCAGACATGTGTTCTATCTCAGTCGGTAACTGAGTATTTTCTTTGTTTTCTTCATCGGCTTTCTCGATAGTACTTCTCGATTGTACATATACAAACTCTTCATAATCTTTTGGTTCTTTGGAGTTTCCTTCATCATTCCTTTCTGCAAATTCATCAATTTTCACATTTGCATTTTCCACTATTTTATTAGATGATTTGATCAGACATTTAAATGCTTTACTCCTAGAGGAATAACCAAGAAATGTTCCTTCCTCACTTTTCTAATCAAATTTTCCATTTCTGTCATCTTTGTGAACATAACATCTACTTCCAAATATTTTAAAATAACTTACATTTGGTTTCTTGTCATACTAGATTTCATATGGTGTCTTTATAGTTCCTTTCTTCAGTTGTACTCGGTTCAGGGCATAAACTGTAGTGCTTATTGCTTCTCTCCAAAATGTTTGGGGTACTCTCTTTTCTATCATCAATGTTCTGGCACAATCTACAATTGATCTGTTTCTTCTTTCAACTATCCCATTTTGCTGTGGTGTTCTCGGTGTAGACATTTGTCTCTTTATACCATGATCATTGCAAAATAAGTTAAATTCATCTGAAATGAACTCTCCTCCTCTATTAGATCTAAGACATTTCAACTATCTTCCTATTTCATTTTCAACTCTTGCCTTATACCATTTGAACATTTGAAAGGCTTCTGATTTCTCTTTTAAAAACATAACTGACATCATCCTTGAGTAATCATCCACAAATAATATGAAGTATTTATCACCATAATAACTTTGAACTTTCATAGGACCACAAAGATCAGTGTGCACAAGATCTAAAATTCCTTTAGAAGTGTAAGACTTACTTGTAAAGCTTGATTTTGTCATCTTTCCCATCTAGCATCCTCGATATATAGCATTCTTAGGTTTTTCCAAGCTCGGTAGACCTCTTACTCAGTGCTTCTTACTTATTTTGATTAGGTTATCAAAATTTACATAACAAAACCTTTTATGCCATAACCAGGTATCTTCTATTTTTGCATATAGACAATTGTTCAGAGTTGAGTCAAGATGAAATGTATTACCTCTTGTTTGAGTCCCGGTAGCAGCCAACTTTCCATGTTTGTCATGAACTTTGACAATTCCTTTCTGAAATTCTATTCGGTATCCTGTATTGTTTAGTTGTGCTACACTCAACAAATTATATTTTAGACCTTCAACCCAAAATACATCATCATTTAGCATTGTCAAGAAGTGTGATAGATCCTTTACCTTTCACCGGACATGGTGCATCATTACCAAATCTTACATAACCTCCATCATAATCTTCTAATTTAACAAACTTGTGTTTATCACCTGTCGTGTGATGTGAGCATCCACTATCTATGATCCAAGAATCATTATTATTTATGTGTGATATTAAGGCTTTTTCTTCATACCTTTCTTCATCTGATCCATCTTTGATAGCCACATATACAACTTCCTCTATCTTAGTCCTATCAGATTTTTCATCATTGGATTCCTCATCAACTACTAGGCATGTCTTTCTATCTCTCCTTCTAAAGTTTCTGTGTCCTCTGTATTGGTTGTCTTTATGTTTGTCATCTCGGTATTCTCTCTTTTCACTAGATTCTTTGTCAAGACAGTTAGAAGCCATATGTCCAATTTTATCACAGTTAAAACATTTTAAAGGTAGCTTTCCTTTATACTTACCTTTACCTCTCGGTAACCTTCTGGCCAATATTGCTTCAAACTCTTCATGCTTTTTGATTTCCTCATATAGTTTGTGTACTTCTTCCATGTTTTTGAGAAATCTCTCACTTGCTCCACTGTGATTTCCTTCAGAATACTTATATATTCTATCATTGTAATCATTAGATTCACCAAGATGAAAAGAACTGAATGCAGATTCAACTTTGTTTACTGAAGACCCATTGTTATCAAAATTACTTAACTCAAAAGCATGTAGCTTACCAATAGTAGCATCCAAAGAGACTAACATGTTTGGTACAGACCTTAATTCATTAATTGTAGAGACTCAAATGGCATAAGAAAGTAGAAGTGTTCTCAGCAACTTACTTGTTACATCCTTTTCTTCAATAGTTTCTCCTGCTCCTTTGATTTGATTGATAGTTTCCTTTAACCTTGTACTATATTTGATTATGTTCTCACCTTCATTCATTCTCATGTATTCAAGTTGTCCTCTTAGACTATCTACTTTTGCTCTTTGAACATATTCATCACCACCATACACATATATAAGCTTATTCCACATAGCTTTGGCATCATTACAACCTTCTAGATCATTAAACTCTGAGTCGGTCAATGCTGATGTTATGTCAATCATTGCTTGAATATGTTCTTGCTTTTCCTTTATTTCTTCCATTGTCATAGGGTAGGTGCTAGGTGCAGTGTAATCATTCTCTAGATAATATATTGCATATTCTCCAATTCCTGATAAGTGCAGCTTCATCCTTTTCTACCATGTGGAGAAACTTGACTTGTTCAACTTTGGTGCATCCCTTTTATACATCTTCAGATCTTGCCTCAAGTTCCTTTAAACTTTTCTTTTGGAGTTCTAGCTCTGATACCAATTGTTAGTTTAATGAGAGGGGGGGGGGTGAATTAGATAAACTCACAATTCAACATATTCATCAGATTCAACCTCAGTAGAACTTACTTGATATGCAACTATGACTGTAAATCATTCAAACTCATAAACTGATAAACTTGAAACATCAAAACACATTTAACACTAGATTTAACGTGGAAACCCAAATAGGGAAAAACCACTATGGGATTTCAGACCCACAAAGAAAATATACTCTTCTAGAGTATGCTCGATTAAAAGCCAATCTTGTTAAAGATTACATAAACACATTGCTAGATGTGACCTGATCAAGGGATTTCCCTCAGATATATTAGAATCTTGCACTTTGTTAGAAGTGACCTTGTCAAAGGATTTCAAACACTCATTCAGAATGTTACCTTGCTAGAGGATTTACAAATAAGATTGTTAGGTCCACTCGGTTAAGAGATTTCCTGTCACTTACAAAAAATAAACAACAGTAATAAAATATATGTGCAACTTCACATCTGAAATGTTAAAGCAGATTCTATGTGCTCAAAATAATCTTGTCATAAGACTTATCTTCCTCCTTGTTGGGCTTCTCAATCTGTTCTTCAATCAGATCTTCAATCTTCTGTACTCGGTAATCTCTTCAATAGCATCACTGTTCTTCTGTTTGCTCGCTTCCTTTGTTCATCAACTTTTTCTTATTTATAAGCAATTCCTAACCGCTTAATCTCCTTAATCACATTTCCCATGATTAATCTTAGCCATCAGATCTTCAAACTTGACTAGGTTCATTGAATCCTTCAAACTAAAAAATGTTTTATCTTGCCTTGGAACTTGTATTCCTTCCCTGGTACTTGTGTTCGGTTATGACCGTTCAATCTGTGCTGTAGATATAACTCTCAACTTTTCATTGCTATTGATCCTTAACAAACTTCTTGCACGACATTCCAATCCTCTATAAATCTCCAGCTCATTGGCATCCTTCATTTAATAATGTATTTATTCATCCAATGCATTCTGTTACTGTTTGGTTGATACTCGGTTAATTCTGAACTTCACTCGGTAGACATTTTGTATTCATCTCGGTTACTGTCTCGGTAGCTTTGCTTGCTGACGACACTCGGTAACTTCTTTCCTTTTTAACTGACAACGATAACCTTGGTGTTTACCGACTAGCTCCTTGCTCAGTAAAATAGAACAGTATCAAACCTTTACTCATCTATTGCATGAGATCTTTTCTCCTTCTTATTCAGTCTTTGAATACACATATATATAGGATCAAGGATCACTTTAAGAAACCACCCCCCGGGCAACTATGTAAAATCCTGGCGAATCAGACATTATTTTCGGGGGGGAATTTTCATATGGATGGCGAAATTTTTTTAAATGGGGAAAAAATTATTTTGTATTGGCAATTTTTTTCTAGGGTATGAAAATTCCATAAATTTCTAGTGAATAGTACCTTGTTATATGGGGAAAATATTTATTGTGGGAGACGAATAATTTTTGTTTAAAGGAACAAATATATAATTGTATGAGCAAAAATGTTTACTCCAAAGGAACAAATATATAATTGTATGGGCGAAAAATTTTACTCCGAAGGAAAAATTATTTAAATGTATTGGCAATTTTTATCCACCACTTGAAAATTATTTAATTTGTTTTGGCGAATATTTTGTTATTTATGGTACAATATATAATTTATTGGTGATTTCATGAATTCATTGCCATTAATAGACAAGGCACATCACATCACATAATACATTGAGTTCAGACTCTGGATGATATATCAATAAGCACGACCTCTTTGACACATGAAGGGTGACACATACCTAAAATCTATCAATGATTTTAAACCATTCAATAATCGTAGATCAATGGCTGAAGTTTTATTTTAGCCCAATTTTTTGAAGAGAACTTAGGTCACCAGAAAGTGCCCGGAATGGAATTGGATTCAATAGACACGTATCAAATGTCATGAATCACGATCGATAATTTCGTTCATTTAATATATATCTATTCACTTACAGCAATCCACTCTGTCCCCACGACTTCTAATGTGATACTTGCCAATTTGGTACTAGTTCATAGTTGTTTCCATTTTCACATAATAGTGCATTTATGGGAAAGATTGGTAGAGATACAAAAGATTTACAAAAATTTATAGCAGTTAATACTATTAAAGAAGTAATTATTACAATCAAGAGCTTCAACAATTTATATACGATCTCTCATCTCTGCTTTTTTCATCTTCAATTAGCCTTTGCTATTTGGTAGATAAATCGTCAGAGCTCACAGTATTTTAGGTTTATAGGCTCACTGCTTAGGTTGTTTAATTTGTTAATCTATTTTCTCAAGATGGACACTCCCATCCGCTTGAGAAGCATTTCGGCAGAGGACCAGAGGGCCTTTCTAGGCTCCGTTAGAGGCCCAACCCTCCAATTAGTCTGCAAGGAGGTTGGGTTGTTCACCAATGAGGTTGTGCGGATGGTGCTGGGCAGAGAATTTCTGCGAAATGAAAATAGGTACCGTGTTAACACGGACCTTACATCCCGCTTCTTAGCATCTTTTCTAGACCTGGGAGGAGACAAGGTGGATATGTTGATGCTATTGAGGAAGGTTTTTAAGGAAGAATTCCTCAGAGATGACATTACTCTTGTCATTCTTGCAGAAGTAGGGGTGGGGATCCCTTGGGTGAGTGATTTATCCAATCTTCTCCTAAACCTGAATGTGGAGCAGTTGACGTGTCACAAAAAATGGGCACGGATTGGCAGGGACTTCCTCCGGAAATGGTTCCTCCTAGACCACTTTCCAAACTACATGTGGCTTGATGAATTCTCTTAGCTTATGCTGTCTGAAGAATTCTACATGGAAGGAGGGCCAGATTCTTAGGGCAAAATTGTAAACAATTCCACTACATGTTTTTTTTTTTTTCTCTGTCCTCGAACCCTAACAGGCTTAGTGCCAGTGGCTCACTGATTTTGGCTTTTAAGTTTTTGGGGGACTCAAGTCTCAGACAAAAAAATTGTAAATTTCAAAAGCATAAATATTAATGATAATTTTTCAAATTCCAATTTGTTTCAGTTTGCCTCTTATAGTCTTATGGATATAAAAATGCTTTCTATGATTCTATTTCATTTTTATTAATTAATTTCTTTCAAATGCTTTTTGTATATGAGCTACGTTATTTCAATTATTTGCTAAACAATGGAAATAAATTTAATACTATGATCTTTTTTATGTAATGCTATAAAAAAATTTCAGTTCGTTCCATTAATTATTTGTACATTGATTATGTTTGATTATAATTTTATAAATATATACTATATAGTCATTCAAATACAAAATTTCAAAAGTTTCAAGATACAAAATATGTAGTCATTCATGCATAAACCCAAACAGAGAGAAAACCCTACTGCCCATAGCTTATAGCAAGCAGACAAAAAAAATAGTTGATTGCCAATAGGCCGCTCACTCAGTCTCACTATCCCCCTAGGTCGCCTCCTCCCAGTCCCTTCCCTCCTCGGAGTTTGATGCTTTGGCTTTCCCTTTTGCCGCTTCAGCTTTCATTTTTGGAATGTAGTTTAGCCACCCAAAGTCGGGGTCGCCCTCCAAGCTTGCTAGTAGCTGTATGGCCTTTCCTTCTTTAGCCCTATCTCTCAATTCCCTACCAACCTCCATCCTTACCACCACATGCAAAGCCTTCAGGACTTCATCCACCTTGGTTAATTTCACAAAGACTTTCATCGCTTCCCACCCCACTCTGGCACGTTAACGACACTGGTATTTGATTTCATCCTCTGGGCCATGAATACAAGGAAGCAACTCCTCTTGGTCATCCCCTTCCTTAATTCGAATGCCAACTCTTGGAATCACCCACTCCAAGATTGAATCCAGGTTAATCAAAAAAGCCCCATCAATCAATTTGACCAATGTGAACTTTACCTTTTCCACCTTCGGTTCGAATTCACAGGCCCATGCCAGAATAAGAGAGTAAACATCCATGTTAGTTCGATACCGGTGACTGATATGTGCCACCTCCTCCGCATTCATCAGTCGAGTTGCCACCCACAACTTATCCTCCTTAAACCTGAACAGTCCTTGCATTCATTTATTAGATACTTTGCCCAAAAAGGGCACCAACTTCTTGTCTGTTCGAAGTGTGAAATTGGCCTCCATGGTCACCTGCAATTTCAAAATCACTTCCTGCAAAAAATGTCTTACAGAAGGTACGATTCTATGAACTATAGATTTGTTCTGCTTCAAAGCAAAAACTGGTACAAAAGGTAATAAATTCTACCTTCGTCTTATAGGCCGGGTAATGAATGTGCACGATAAGCCATTAATGCCATGAGATCAAGAAAAAGATTTCCTGCCATCCTCCCCTTCCTCCGTTCATGCGACATGCCACAAAAAACTCCTTCTGCACCAATTAATCGCCACCTTGGCATTTGTACATTCCAAATTTGCTCGCCTTAACAGGTTGAGGACTGCACATTTTTAAAAATTAATACACTAAATTTATGTTGAAC
This sequence comes from Cryptomeria japonica, assembly GCF_030272615.1. Classification (NCBI taxonomy): domain Eukaryota; kingdom Viridiplantae; phylum Streptophyta; class Pinopsida; order Cupressales; family Cupressaceae; genus Cryptomeria; species Cryptomeria japonica. The sequence continues at coordinate 862,557,555 of NC_081409.1, read as the reverse complement.
TTTTATATATATTTTTAAACTATTTTTAAAAATTATATATCATAAACATATTTTCAAAGAATTTTGTTAAACTTTAAATTAATATTTTAAGTTTAATATTGAATGTTTTCTTTTTTATATTAAACTTTTACCTTTCAAATTGTATATCAAAATTTATATTTTTATTTAGTTATTTGTTTTATTCTAGAAACTAAGTTTCATGTTTTATATTTTTTTTTAATTTCAAATTTTTACAAATAATATTAACATTATATTTAATAGTTATCTCAAACTATTGCACATCTTTAAAATTTAAATGTCTCTTATTATGGGACTGACGACATCTGACAACACTCAAGTTCTCAATAGGTATCATCATCCATCGGATGAGCAAAGATCAACGGTTTAGGGTGGATTTTGGCCCAAATGTGGGTAGTGAACATATTTGTGAGAACTTTGCCCGGAAATCGGAATTGAACATTTTAGATTTAATTAAATAGAATTAAGTCTATAGTCTATAGACTATAAATCTCTTTTTCGGGTGGAATTTTAAAATCATTAAATAGACTTTAAAAATAGACCTGAAAAGTGACATGAGTATGGTGACGTGCCAGAAAAATGGCAGAAGTCGTGGGACCCACTTCATCTGAAAACAGGTACCATCGATCATTGGATGAAAAAGATCAACGGCTAGGGTGGATTTCGGTCCGAATGTGGGAAGTGAACACCTTTCTGAGAACTTCGCTCGGAATTGAAAATTTTAAATTTAATTAAATATAATTAAGTCTATAAAGCTTTTTTTCAGGCGGAGGTTTAAAATGATTAAATAGACTTAAAAATCAAACCTGAAAAGTGACATGAGCATGGTGACGTGCCAAAAAAATGGTAGAAGTCGTGGGATCCACTTCATCTGAAAACAGGTACCATCGACCGTTGGATGAACAAAGATCAACAACTAGGGTGGATTTTGGTCTGAATGTGGGAAGTGAACACCTTTCTGAGAACTTCGCCCGGAATTGGAAATTTTAAATTTAATTAAATATAATTAAGTCTATAAAACTTTTTTTCGAGTGGAGGTTTAAAATGATTAAATAGACTTAAAAATCAAACCCGAAAAGTGACACGAGTATGGTGACATGCCAGAAAAATGGCAGAAGTCATGGGATCCACTTCATCTGAAAATAGGTACCATCAACCGTTGGATGAACAAAGATCAACGACTTAGGGTGGATTTCGAGGCTAATGTGGGAAGTGATCAACTTTCTGAGAACTTTGCCCAAAAAAGTGACATGAGTATGGTGACGTGCCAAAAAACTAGCAAAAGTCATGGGACCCACGACAACTGACAATAGGTACCATCGTCCGTTGGATGAGAAAAGATCAACGACTTAGGGTGGATTTCGGCCCGAATGTGGGAAGTGAACACATTTGGGAGAACTTCGCTCGGAATTGAAACGTTTTAAATTTAATCAAACATAATTAAGTCTATGAAGCACTTTTTTGGGCGGAAGTTTAAAATTATTAAACAGACTTAAAAAATAGACCCGTAAAGTCACAACAGGTACCTTGGTCCCTCATCCGTTGGATGAGCAAAGATCAACGACTTAGGGTGGATTTCGGTCCGAATGTGGGAAGTGAACACATTTGGGAGAACTTTTCCTGGAATTGAATGTATTGCATTTAATGTCCTCAGAACTTATACTGAAGTAGTGAATGTTTTGTCCTTCGGCATCGAATAGTTATTAATAATAATTAATAAAATTACAACATGATTCCTAATGTCCTCAGAATTTATACTGAAGTAATGAATGTTTTGTCCTTCGGCATCGAATACTTATTAATAGTAATTAATTCTGTCCTTTGGCATCGAATAGTTGTTAATAGTAATTAATAAAATTACAACATGATTCTAGATATTTTGCCCTTTAGGTTTTACTTTTCTACTTTTTCAGAGTTTTCAAAATAAGAGACTCGTAAATCATAATCGTCTTTCATTTCTTGGACAAAACTGTGAATTGAGGGAGATTTAGAAACAACTACTAGATTGAGGAATGTAAGTTGCAACAGATATTGTCTGCACCAATCTAGTGAAATAGAAATTCCAATTTTTGGGTAAAATCTAGAACACCTACATCCCGCCTTTTTTGCTTTTGGTAATCTCGTGGTCCAATTTGAGAGTTAGCATTATTTTGAATTATTGACAATAATAGTGATGGGGAAAATGGGAAGCAGTAGTTCAACAAGAAGCCAAGTGAAAAACAAAATGTACCTAACCGAACTAGTTAAAACACCAGGTATCACTGATGAATACCATGACATTTATGACCCTGCTATCCATGGTGAAAGGCGTATCATAGATATTAGATATGCATTGTCTAGTAAGGCGGCAGATGCAAACAGGGTAAAATTTACTATTTTCAACCCAATGTTAAAACAAAAAACAAATAAAATTGCATCGTGGGATGTTGGATTGGGAATCATGGTGTTTCTTGAAGTATTCCCTTGCCCTAATTTTGTCATGGTCTGCGCCGAAAATTATGATGAAGATAAAAAAGCGATTGTCAATAAAAATACAAAAGAGGAAATTCTATCCATAAATGAGGGAGAATTTACTCGTTTGTTGAACTTAGGATTTGAAGCCCAAAACTCAAACGTCCAAATTGACCTTGAAAAGCTAGCAGGGAATTATGAGAGTCTTGATCCAAGTCGTAGAGATTCATTTATCAAAGCTTTAATAAAGAGTGGTACTGGTATTGTGTTGGATCATAATCATAAGCCTCCTTATGATTCTAACATTTTTGTTCCATGGGTTGGGGATACTATTTCCTTGCTGTCATTTTTCCTGGGATTGGAAAATGATAGGGAAGTGGGTGCAAGCCTTCTTGAAATAATTTATAATCTCCATTGTGTAGGTCAACTAGTAAGATATAATTTTGTTGAGCACGTTGTTCAATCCATGCAAAAAATTACTAATGATAAAAAATTTTTCCTGTAAGACATTTAGGTTCTCATCCTACTTGTGCTATCTCCTTCTATCCAAGTATCGTGTAATATTCGAGACCAACAAGCTTCAAATTGTGAGCTATAAGATTGATGAGAAGTCTGGGAAGAGAACATAGTGTCCAATATATGATTGGATGCCAAAGATAAGGATGCATGATAACAGAAAGAACTACAACCACTTTGTAGACTTCTTTTTGGCACCAATGTATAATGAAATTACAAGCACTCCAATGCCTACGTTGCTTGTGTCTTGTAGAGATTGCATTCAAATTGGAAGTCAAATAGAATTGGCTGACTGGTTCTTCATAGAAGAATTCACTGTGTTAAGGTTTTATGGATCGACAGTAAAACCATACAAACTTCCAATACATGTGACATAGAGGGTATTTGCATTAGAGTATGTACGACAATTGGAGAGCACAGATAGACACTTCCATGGTCAGCAAAAGAAGAGCATATTTCCTTCCTTGCCTTTCTCATGTGGAGGGTTCACATTTGAGAGAAAAGAATTCATTGTGGCACATGATTTCTTGACAGTTTTTAACTTTGGTGATGAGGGTCTCTGGCAGTATGATCTAATCGGTGTAGTTCAAGCAAGGCTTAAGAAAAATGGAACTCTTCAGTGTTATGTCAACATGAAAGTAAACCATTTCTAGAAAAGATTAGAAACAAGGACTCCTAGGATGAGGTTAAAAAAGAGATGGAGAAAATTGCAGCTGACAATAACATTTCAACAGAAAATATTTCATGACAAATTATGGAGGGGGGCCAGGGCATCCAAAATAGGAGGTCCTACAATTTCTACCTAAAATCTGCTAATCCATCTAAGAAAACTATTCCCAAATCAATTCTGCATGAATGTAAAGAGAATTATTGGACTCAAACCAAAAAAAATGATTTTTGGACTATGAGGAAAAATCTCGGTGAACCAAAGACAAGTGTAGAATTTGAGAGCATCGACAAGGATGCAGAGTTTAGCAAATTGTGGACTATGGAGAATCCCACAACATCATATGATAGGAGTGAAGATGTTGATTAGTATGAGCCTGAGGTTGAGCCCACTCAAACAACTACTACAGTCCCTAAAATATTAGGTGCAGTCAATGAGGCAATGAAAGAGAAATATATCAAAGGGGCAAGCATTGTGGAAAAAATGGGATTTGAAGGTGGTGGTCTAGGTCCCAGAGGAGAGGGCATTTGGTATCCACTTCAGGTACAAATTCCATCAGGGTCAAAATCAAAAGGTCCTTATAGACTAGTCATTAGACATGATTCTTTAGATTCATCAGGGATAGGTACTACTCATTACCCTTAAGGTCCAGCTACATTTGTTTCAGGTTCAAATCCACAACCACCACCACATCATGGTATTCCCATTGGTGGTGAATCAAGTGCCACTACCACTGGTGGGGAATCTGGGGATAGTATTCCTATTATTATTCAGTCAAGTGCCGCTATGATTGGTGATGTTGGCATGGGTAGTACTATTGATACTAGTTGTCTTGGTGTTGGACAAGGGCAACAACAAAATATCTCTCGCAAGAGGCCACTAGAGGTAGATACTCAATCTCATACTATTGAGAATCCTATATCAAGTGCCACTGACACTACAAATCAATCATTTGCAGCTTCAGATCACACACCTCAAAAGACTATGAAAACTACACATGAAAGTGCTAGTGGGAGTGGGACAACATCAGGAACTATTGTTGGTAATCCTAGTCAAGCATTAGTTAAAACCACAGGAATAAGTGGAACTAGAGCCTATGGTATTCCTATGTCACCTTTCAAACATTCAATTGCTTTAGCAAGCTTAGATTTTCAATTTCGTGATTACTATGAAAAATATGAACACACAACAAAAGCAAATAAAGAAAAAAAGAAAGCATTTCATAGGAATTCCATGTCTGAAGTTGTAAACGAACAACCTGCAAGGAACAGGGTATTTCCAACATATTACCCATAGAAAGATATGATGGATTTCATGGTTGTTATGCCCCCGAGCCCATCTAAAGATAAAAATCCACCAAACAGTCAGATAGATCCCTCTCAATTTCAAGTTAGCACCCTCCAAATGGATTTTTCCAAAGTACATAATGTGGACAAAATTAGTGTGTCAAAAAGGACTAACGAAGTGGTCTACACTTCACTGCTAAACGTGGAGAGAGAAAAAAATAAACTGGAGAAACAAATAGAAAAGTTAGAGGCAGACCTAGAAAACGAAAAATCAAGGAAGAAAGCAGCAGATAGCAAGTGCAATGATTTACAGAAAAGGATAAAAAATTCGGGCTCTGTAGTAGAAATTGCAGAGTAGGAGAAGAAGAATGTAGAATTGAAGGACCTGACAGAAAAACTGGCTAAAAGCAGTAATAAAATTGTTGAGGAAAAAGCCAGTTTTCAAAAATTATACAAAAGTTATGAGTCTGCTGCCACCGAAATGAGAAAATTACAGGACCTATTGGATCATGGGAAGGAAAAAGAAAAACATTTGCAAGGGGAAGTAGAGGAAGAAAGAAAAAAATGTGCACAAATGAAAGAAGACTTGCACAATGCAAATGATAAAATAAAAACTTTGGAGGATAGATTGAAAGATAATATGAAAAATATAACGAAGTATATACAAGAAAACATTTGGTGGCAAATAATGCAGAGGAGTGAGAAGTTGTGTGAATGGTTTGAAATGACTGAAAGTATGAGACAAATTTTTTTAAAAATCAAAGGGCACTATGAGAAGAGCACACATGTTTATTCAAAAGAGGAAATGGCAAAAAAGGTTCTGAAAGTAGTCTATAGTTCTAGTGACAGCTACTTGGCATCCAAGGGAATTAAGAGCCACATTGATGCCACAGCTAAGACATCACCTATCATTCAAAAATGCTAGAAGCTAAGGGAAACATCAGAAGTTATGGACAGTTGTGGAAAAAAGATAATGAAGCTGCAAGAAAAGAAAAATAATTTGATTAAACTTGGTTTGCCTAAGCTTGTTGACATAGAAAATAAATTCATTGGAGAAGAAGCTTACAAAAAAATCATGGAGATAAAAATGAAGTCTGATTTAGACTTGCTTCCAAAGGAAACAACTCCCAAAAGATTTCTAGAATTCATCCAACCATTTACAACTCTAAATTCGGTATTGGATGAAACAATGATGTCAAGTAAATCTTCTAAATATGGAATGTTGACGAAGTTGGAGTTGACTTTCCATAGTTTACAAAATATTGACCTTCCATCAGACGAAGAGTGGAGCACCCTACAAAAACTAGCACACAATTCTTAAGAATCATAGTATGTATTGCACAATTTTCTTCTTTTATTCTTAATTTCAAGGTTTTATGTTTTTTCTATTTGCTATTTTGCTAATCTGGCCTATGAATCTATGATGCACTCGCTATTGCTATTTTGCTAATCCAGCCTATGAATTTATTTTATGAATAGGAAAAAAACAGCACTTGCTATTGCTATTTTGCTAATCCAGCCTATGAATCTATGATGCACAATGCAAAACTTCAGCCAGTAAATTTGTATTCTCAAATTCTCCCTTGCTTTAACATTTATGCATTTCTCTATTTCTGATTAGTAGGTTTTAGGCACTGCTATTATCTATGTTTAATTTGTCATGGCGTGAATTAATATTTAATTTTGAACTCTGTTTTTTGAACAAGAGACATCAAACATGTAGCAGATGTTAAATTGCTAATATGGCCTGTGATGGCCATATAAATATGTGCTGAGTTTGTGATTTTGATGTTCACTGTTCACATGTTGCAAACTTGCAATTCAACCTGAAGCTATTCTTTCTCCCTTGTTTCTATAAAAGGGAATTCAGGGTCATTTGCAATTTTACAAAGGGTTCTGAAACTTTATATTCACTTTTGCATGGACATTGGAGAATCACACAGGAGTTGTTGTTGCTCTCTTGTTTCTATAAAAGGGAATTCAGGGTCATTTGCAAAGGGTTCTGAAACTTTGTATTCACTTTTACAATTGCATGGAGAATCACACAGATTGGTGTATTACTATTGAATGAATTGTATCATATGGCTATATTTTGAAAGAATTAATGAAAATCTAAGTTCTCGACATGTGTATTACTATTGAATGAATTGTATCATATGGTTCTGAAATGTATCACATAGATTTGAGACTCAAACATGCATAAATAAACAATAAACATCTTTGTATCAATAAACACATTATGGTTTTTTTTTTATTATGCTATTTTAAATCTGGAAATAGAAAGTTGAAAAATACAATTACAAATCAATATTAAATTCTAATTGCAAAAAGTAATATGCTTTTGTAATATGAATGATGAGATACAGTAAAAAGATTAATAAATACCACTCTCTTACAATTGCCATTCATCCTAATCAAATTCAGTGCTTTCTTGATTCTAGTCTGTGGTTTCTTTACTCTGAGTCTGAGTCTGCATATCTTCGCTGAACTGCATCTCAATGCTACTAGTAGGTCTAGTAGTCCCACTAGCACTTTGGTTTGAAGTGTTGCCCAAACCTCTTCTTTCACATTTGGACCTCCAGATTTGCAGTTCCCTATCATAAGGAAAAGTGTGGACGTCATACCTAGATGTCTAGAGCCTCAAGCAATTTTCCAAATTTTTGTCTAGTTTGTTTCTTAGCTTTGATTTTAGGAACCCCAAAGCATTGAAATCTCTCTCATCTTCCACCAAACCCAATATCATGGTAAGACATAAATCAGAAAGCTTCACATATTCTGGCATTGAATCACGCAAGGATGCGTTCTTAGCTATATATTTCCAAAGCCTTGTTACTGATCCCTCTTTGCGGGGGTTCTCCATTTTGGCATATTGTACTTTCATAGTGTATGCAAAATGAGATGACTGCTCTCGAAGATGAGTTTCATCTAATATTCCATTTATAGTTACTCCATTAAATTCTCTGGATATGCAAAATTGTTTTACCAAAGTCAGTAGCTTACTTCAAAAATCAGATGCACTGTTGAGGCTCCAATAATAAGGAAACACAATAGACATGGCTTCGAGTAGGTTGTCAGGAGGGAATCTGCATCTAATTTATGAGGAAAGATCATGTGCAATTTTCTTCACAGAAGTAGTTACAGTCTCAACAATCTTGTCAAAATCTTCCTTTGTAACTCTTGCTAGTTTCTTCCTGGGGCGCTTTTCTGGTTCCTCGGGGTCGACCGTGGCATAGAAGTGCATTGGTATCTCAACTCCCCATACATTGGCACATAACTCCCCATTTGCACCGATTTGTAAAAAGTTATCACGATTGTTCAAATCTATGAGTGTCCACCACTTAACAAATTTTTCATCAGATAGTGTTGGTTGATTTCGATAGAGATTGTCGAGGGTCATGCATGTCATCTTATGCAGCGTAGCATTTTCTGCAATATACAGAGCTCTTTTTTGGGCAGCCTTCGTAATATTCCTCATTTCCTCTAGCATGGGCAGAAGAGCTGCTAAAGTTAAGAGTGTCTCTAAATTACTTAAACTGCTAAGAAGTTCAGGAAATTTTGGTTGATTTGATTTGTCGTGAGTTGTGTGATATAGTCCAATCAAGGATGGATATTCTGAAAACACTCGATGCACTGGACCATCCAAAGAGATCCATCTGGTATCATTATCCTTGAGAAGCTTGTTCCTATCAGTTAATCCATCAACAAAGTGTTGAAATTCTATAAATCGCTTGGGACTTCGACAGAAGTGTGAGTAGAGCTCTCTGATTAAAATTTCAATTTTTTTAACCGAAGCAAACTTGCTTACAATTCCAAAAGCTAGATTCATTTTGTGAGCCATGCAGTGAATTGTAGTAATGTACGGTGTAAACGAAGTTACAATCTTTGTACAAAGACCATTCTATTGACCTTGCATTACTGAAGCTCCATCTGCTCCAACACAAACCAATTTTTTGGCTACCGTCATGTCATCCATACCTCCATATTCAATTAAACTTCTCTTTACTAGCTGAAATAAATTTTCCGCTGTCACACTCTCCTTCATTTTAGCAACAGATAGTAGATGAGGTTGGCAGGTATGATTCTCTACAGTATAAACATGCATGCATACCCATGAAGTATTGTTTATTGCTGTAACTTTGTCTAAAGAAAATGCAATGAAGTTTGACTCTCTTATTTTTTCCTGTACATCTTCTTTTTCAACCTCAGCAAGACAACTTGCCCATTCCCATCCACTGTTTACTGACCAGTGTCTATTAGGATAGTTATGAACTTTCAAAAAGTGTAATAAACCAATAATTGATGGGAAATCTATCATAGCATGCCCTCTGCTCAAAATATGAAAAACAACACTTAACTGAACAACTTTTCCTAGTTGTTCTATTTGCATTGCTTTTCCAAAAACAACTTCAATAGAACCTTTAACATCAACAGGCTTTGTCTGTAATTTCTCATGAAAATAATACTCTTCGGCATTCCTCACATGCTTACATTCATCCTTTGTTTTCCATCTTATCACTGATTTTTCAACCCCATCTATCATTTGTTTTTCATAAACTTTACCCATATGCTTTTCTATGGTGTCAAATTTTAGCTCCAACCTAATTTCTTTCTTATGTTTCCAAGTGCAAATCTTACACTTGCATTCTATTGGAGGCTCACCTTCAATTGGATTCTCCACTGGTTCAATGAATGGATACTTTGATGCCCAATTAATTTGAAAATTCCTCACAGACATATCCCACTCCCGATCCTTTTTTGATATGGCTTTTCTTTTCCCCTTCCATGCATTATCATCAATGGCATTATCACCCAAGTCGATTATATCATTTTGGCTAACTTGGGTATCTAGCAGATAATCTTCTTCAAGATCAACCTGATCTGAGATATCAGGTTCACCACCGTTTTCAACATGCGGTGCAGGTGGCAAATTTTGTACTTGTACTTATGATGATGTACCTTCCTAATTTTCACCAGTACCATAATCTTTTCCAATGCCAAAGTATGAAGACAATGTTCCACTTTTTTTTGGCCTCTCCTGGCCTTCCCCACATTCAGGTTTCCTACCCCTCTTCCTATTCGACATCTCCAATGATATAAAGGCTGCCAAAAAAATATCAATTTGCTGAAGAAGCAATAATAGACTATAATGTATAATATACCACTTCAAAAATATGATCGCTCACCTTTAGGCTTTAGGTCATTAGCAGTCGCCAATACAGTCAACAACAATGATTTTCCTTGGTCTGAAACTTCGCTATTGATCAGAATTCAGAGCCTAGAACCCACCAGATTGTGTTGAGATAGATCTTATCTTTGCATGTATTTATACCAATCCTTATATGGCGAATTCCACGGGAATTTTATATGGTATACAAATATTTGACAAATCCCGCATAACTATAACACGACTTATGTAATTTTCGAGATGATTATAGGTCATCCAAATATGACTTATGTAATTTTTGAGGTGATTATAGGTCATCCAAATAATAGGCAAATACAATATAGTTGGTGAAAGTTGGGGTGAATGGAGACACGCATCAGCAAGATGTCAAGCGAATTGGGTCCCCCTGGCTAACAAATCTTCACATGCCTATAGGCGAATTAAGGTAATCTATTAAGGCAACCTCGAAGAGTGTAGGTGAAATAATTAAATTTACCATGTGTCCACCATGTATTGTATTGGTGAAATCATCGCATAGAAACATTTAATTGCATAAAACATATGGCGATCGGGCCGTGACTTTGACGGAAATTGATAATGTTCTGGCAACATGGCCACCCCGAGACGGTACAAAATATTCACCATTTCCGACATGGACGACGTGAAAAATTCACCATTGGTGAATATTCACCACTAAAGTAATCTCTGAAGATAATGTTCAGGCTACTCTTCAATGTTTGGATAGTTTTTGCCTGGATTTTAGCTCAGCCATTCAATGGCACAAGACGCAATGTTATAGGCAGTCTTTTCTTCCCGCCTCACCTTGGATGCTTCAATATGGCTGGAAATGGCTTCATCATGGCAAAATTTTTCACTTTCTGGGCATTCCTTTTTCCTTTCAAGCTTTTCCTGTGGATCTTTGGAATGTTGTTTTGGCCAGGATTTAAAAAAAATTAGCCTATTGGATAACCAAGCCTCTCTCTCTAGCTGGCAAATTTCAAATTTATTCGAAGGCTTTGGTTGTCACTCATGTCTATTACTCTTCATGTTGGGCTCCTTCCAAGGCCTCTTACATGAAGTTGGAAAGACTTTTATGGGATTTTCTTTGGGCCTCTGGTTCCGACCATCAATGTTTTCACAAAGTCACTTGGGAGTATTGTTGCCTTCCCAAGGAGTCCGAAGGGCTCGACCTTATTTCTACCCAAAAAAAAGGGCTTGATTTATGTGCTAAATGGATCATTAGAGCCTTAGCTGGTGATAGTGCTTGGAAAATCCTTCTTCAGCATTACATTTCTTTCAGTTTTCTTGCCAATAGGCCGGCTTAGAAGGGGATTGGTTTTCAAACTCTTCTCATTATGAAAGACCCAGTTCAGATCTAGGGTACTTTTGTTGTTAAAAGCATCTGGCATGCTTGGGAAGCTATTAAGCCTTGGCTTCAATGGGTGGGTGATGGTTTTCTTGATGGGATCTCCATGAATCAACACAACCTCTGGTGGTCACCTCTTTTTCATGTGCAAGGGTTACCGCTGGTCAAAATCCAGGGTCTTAGTGCTCTGCATTTTCACAAACGTGGCATTCGAACACCTAAGGACCTATTTTCTAGAGTTTCTATGAGTCTTCAGTCATGGGATGACCTCCAGATCCAGTTTCATATGTCTCGACCTAATCGAAAGACTTATGACCTTATGGTTTCGGCCTTACCCTCACATATGCTACATACGCTTGGCATTCAGTCTGTCAGACCTTGGTGGAAGGATTGGAAGTGGTATCCTTGGAGTCCTTTCACCAACTACAAACCCAAAATGGGTTATCTCTAGTTGGTGCCCCATTTTCCTATGGTCCATATTCTTAACCAGCGGTGGCATTTGCAGTCTTCTCAGAAATCCTGGAGACTCAGGTTTCTTTATGTTTGGTCTGCCAACACTGAACCCAAGATTTCACACTTTTCTTGGTGTGCTCTTTTTCAAGGGTTGCCTTTGGGTTCCAGACTTAAACATTTGGGGGTTCCTGATCCCCGGTGCCCTCTTTGTGGGCATCCAGAAACTTTTATGCACATTTTTTGGTTTTGTAGAAGAGCTCAATAGTATTGGAGTTGGATCCATGATTTCTTTTGGCCTTTTTGTCCTGAGCCCTTTCCTTGGCATATAGCTCTTCTGGGAGATTTTCCTAGAATTCCCTTCAAGTTTTCCCAAATATGCCATGCTTTCATAATGGAGATCCTATTTACACTTTGGAAAGATAGAAATGCTATTCTTTTCACTCACAACTCTTTGGATACTAATGTTTTGCTCTATGCTAAAGCTTTCATTTATAATAATGTATTAATGCAAATTCAGGTACAAGCTGATAAAGTGGCTCTTGAGGTGGGCCACTTACAGGATCTCCTTCAGCATTAGGGCAATGCCCCTTGTGTGGTTGCCAGAGTGCCGTCGGATTCTAATTCTGCCAACCAGACTCCACCCCGTGGCTGAAGCTCCTCTGCTCGATGCTCTCAGATCTCACGCTCTTAGGTTCCTCGCCGCTCCTCTGGTGGGTGAGACGACACGTGGGTTTACCACTTGGCTTCTCCTCCGTGTCATGGCTCTGCCTTGGGGTGACTTTTTGTTGCTCCTATTGATTTGGCTCCTGCTGTCGGTGATGGTTTTGGGTGGCCTGCTGCCTCCACCTCTAGATTTCCTCACCTGGATCTAGCTATTTTTCCTCCCAGGCAAGAAGAAGGAGAAGAAGAAAAAGACCCAGAAGATGGATGGTCCCGACTCTTGGCCCCGTTGATGTATGGGGGAAGAAAGATGATCAAGATCCTCCCCCCTTGGATGCCACTACTTTGGCTGCTTAAGGAAGTTTATTTTATGAATAGCTTTGTTTTTTGGCTCTGGCTTCTTGTCGTTTGACTCTCACGGGGTGATCTTGTATCCCCTGGCCATTTTTTGTGAATATGTACTTTAATATTATTTTATAATAGATAAAGCCTATTCATCAAAAAAAAATTGTAGTTTGATCTTAAATTTTGAAATGTGTATATGCTTGTTGAATGATTTACATGCATATATCCTATTTTTCTTTTAAATGTCATACATTTAATTTATATTTTTTTGTAATTTTTCAATATATATAATATTTGATTTTTAATATGTTTATAATTTATATAAGTTCTTGAAAGTTAATTTTGTAAGTTTGTATATTTATATAAATGCAAGTTCACTTTTACCATGGATAATTTTGACATCAAAGAGTTGCTAAATCCTAATCCCCCACCTTGACCCCCTCCATCTAGAGAATTTCCACCTCCAGTCCCTCCAACTCGTCCCCCTCCACCTCAATAATTTCCACCTACGGTCTCTCGACCTGAACACACTCCACCTCCACCCCTAGGATCTAATGAGGCTCACTTGTGAGCTAGGATAAATGAAAAAATAAACTCTATTCAAGAAAAATCAATGTAATCCTAAACCAATTATTTATGCCTCCCCCTAATCTAGTGTGTTTTGCATCTTCGATGCAAAATGTTGTAGATGTAGTTAGGTCTAATGATGTGGACTAAGATATTTACAACTTTTGGAGAGAGGAGAGGAGATGATTTTATTCAAATGGACTCTCCTACAAGTAAATACTTGACTTATAAATCACCAAAGCCCATTTAGCTCCACATTTCATTGACCTCATCCAATTCCACCAAATAGAAAAATGAATATCAATTATGTGGTGTACGCATCCTTAAATGGTCAAATTTTTTTGGGAGTGGTGGTAGATTATATATGATCATCCACCACACGCTAATTATCAAGTTCCCCTTTATTTTTTGAAAAAATTATATGTAGAGTTTGTGGTGTGTTGAAAACTGAATTAATTTGATATGAGATCATTGTAGGGTGTTGGTGCTGGAATTCCACAATAGAGGTTAGTGGCATGAGATGATTTTGATCAACCTATGCCTACTCAACCACTCGTGGATCCTCCTTCTATTACTATTATTGTAACCATTCAACATCATGTAGTGCTATCAATAGTAGGATCATTGAGTGTGTTGTTTTCTATCTTAGTGATCAAACTACTAAGATGACAACTGAGGTTAGTAGTCATGACCATGGAGAAGCATTAGGTGGAGTTGGTCCTAACAGTCAATGGATGATGTTGCTTCATTTTTGTACCATTTGTAATTGATTATTTTATGTCTTTGGTCATGGTGCATCAACTGCAAGTGCATGTGGAGCATCTAATGAGATCAATTCATATGTAGATTATCTATGTGTTGATGATTGTTTAATTTTAAAACACAAGCACCTACATGATCAAACTTTTAACAAGAAAAGATTCCATGAATGAGTGCAACAAATAAAGCTCTATTCCTCAAAAGAAAAGATTACAAAATAAAATTAGAATGCATAATGGTGTGCTTATAAAGAAAGCACAAATATTCCCTAAGCTGAATTTAGGAGAACTAAAGTGCAAAACCGATGAGATAAAAAAATCTCAACTCTTGCTAAACTAGATGCACAATTAAGACAACTTAAGCAACTAGAAGCACAACTAAGTGAATGTAAGAAAAAAAGCATAAATAGTCCTTAAAATTCTCTAACACCCCCCCCCTAAGTGAAACTTAGGGTGGAGTTAAAAAATCTTTAAATGCATGAATGCAAAAATGGGTCTACCCATGTACAAAAAAAGAAGACCCCCTAAACAAGGAAAAGGAGAAAAACCACATGAAACCCATCTCCAAAAATAAGATATGCAATACATGAAAAAACATGAACTAATAGAAGGAAGGAAGACCTCAGAAAGACCCCCAAGGAAATTCCTTAACCCTAAGCATTGACCACAACTAAAGGTAACATAGGAATGCCAAGGGCTTAGTGAAGATATCTACAACCTTTACCTTTGTAGGTATGTAATCCAAGGTGAGAAGACCATCCTAAATCAATTTCCAAATCAAGTGCATGTGGATCTCAATGTGCTTAGTCCTATGATACTACACTAGGTAGAGTGAGAAATGTGAATGGCACTCTGATTGTCACACCAAAGAATACTGGGGCTATTAGGAGGAAAACCAAACTCTGTCAATAATTGACGAAGCCAAAAAATCTCCTGGCTAGCAAGAATAATTGCTCGATACTTAGCCTCAATAGATGATAATGCAATTATAGATTTCTTCTTGCAAGACCATGCAATGAGGCCATAACCTAGACAACATACAAAACCATAATTAAACTTTTTCTCATTAACATTACCAAACCAATCTAAGTGAGTGAATCTAAAAATCCTAGAGTCTCTTAATGCATAATAAACTCCAAAGTGCAATGTGAATTGAATAAAACTCAACATACATTTGGCAGCCCTCTAGTGACTCTCATGTGGAGTGTGAGAGAAACAAGAGACTATACCAACCCTAAAGTAAATATTAGGATGAGTGTGTGTCAGGTACAAAAGACTACCAACCAACTATCTACATACTGTAGCATCAACTAAAGGAGTAGAACTACTGGAAGACAACACAACACCTAATTGAAATAGTGTGGAGGCAAGCTTGTAATGAAGCATCCCAAATATTTTAGGAATATAAAGAGCATACTTCACCTAACAAATGGAAATCCCATCTGAAGACTAAGGAAGTAATGCAAAAGACCAATATATTTCAACCACAGTGTGTGAGTAAAACTCTCCTAATTAAGGGAAGGCTCCCCCTATCTAACTACAACTTTAAAAATAAAATAGGATGGGACACCAATCTTTCTTCTTCTTTCAAGAAAGACAATATCCTTTTCTCTTCACAGAAAAGTGATAGTGATTCGATATAAAATAGCAGTAACAACTTTCGAAATGAAATGAGAGAAAGGAAATGAAGTTTCCTGAAAGCTCAAAGACTTCCGTCACTTCCTTCGGGATGGGACATCAATATCAAGCTCAAAGACTTGATTATGTGAAGTCCTATCTACCCTTTTCTATACTAACGCTATCAGGAACAAATTATAACAGCTCAAATACTGCAATATCTTATTATTTTCTACATAAAACAATGGGAAGTAGTTTAAGCTCAAAGACTCGTAGCTATTTCTCACAAAATCTGCTCCTAAATTCTCTTAAGAACAAGTGAAAGCACAAATACTTACAACTTCTCTCAACAAAATACTTATTTTAATCTATATTAACCTCAAATACTTGCAGCACAAAGACTGCAAATCAGAATCGATTAAGCTCTTTAAGAAACACTTGCAAGAAAGATAATATAGAACACTAACTCAAGAATGTAGCACAAAGACCCAAAGCTTGAGCAATTTCCTTCTATTCCTTTCAATTCTTGAATTTACACATGAAAGCTCAAAGACTTCTTTGCTTTATATTTGGTAGATTTTTTGCTTGCTTTCCAAAAGATAAAAATTACAATAGACCCCCTCAAGTATTTATAGGAGAGGAGTCATGAGAAAAAGGTGTGAGGATCCCAACTAACTTTAGAAATTCTCTCAACCACCAAGACTTATTCAATAACTAGCTATGACTTATTCCAACTACAGTCCTAATTGAACACAACTTGTAGTTGCTTTACATGTAATTACAAAAGTGCAAGTAATGAGTTAACTTGCAATTACAAAGTTATTTTTTTACATGTAACTTGTCAAAACAAAAACTACAACTAAAGATTACAAATTCATAACTAAAACTATTCCATGTGTCTAAAGACCCAACGCTAACTGCATCATCTATGTGTGTGTGTGTGTGTGTATGTGTGTGTGTGTGTGTGTGTTAGTGTTAGTGTTATTATGATTTTCACAAGGATGAGCTAGTTTGAATTCCCTCTGTTTTTTGTTCTAGTAGTATGTGGTCTTACACATGTGGCTTTGTTTCACAAGCCACTTGTTGCAATTACCCTTTGGCCTTAGGAAAATTGTGTTGCATTGACACATGGCTCAATCAACTACATAATTCTCAAAAAACAAAACTTTCTAATTGCTTTGTAGAGAGAATGCACGAAGCTGCCACATGGCACTTTCATGCAATGCGTAAGTAAAAGGAGCTTTCGAGCTATATAGAACTTACGCCACTTTGACATGTGGTACACTTTGCTGTTGACTTTGCACCAAAATAAAATAATGTTCATGAACATGTTAAGATGAAATTGAAAAAATTAATGAAAATTTCAAAACTTAAAGAACAGAACTGAGGCTTCTCAAAACTGCTAATCCAAGCTTTGACTAAAAGTCGTAGTAGATAAAATCTACATTTATCATATAAGATAGATATAATTAGGACCTATGATTTAATGACCTAGGTAAAATGATGGATTAAGGGGTCCTAAGAGAATGGCTTAAGGGGTCCTAAAAGGATGGCTTAAGGGGAGAAACACTTAATCAATTTGTCAAAGCATGTGATGAATGTGATCAAAGTATGTCTCATGTGATCATATTAGATAGATATATTTAGCATCTATGATTTAAGGACATAGGTAAGATGATGACTTAAGGTGTCATGAGATAATGCTTAATGGGTCCTAATAGGATGGCTTGAGTAGAGAAACACTTAATCAATATCTCAATGTATATGATGGATGTGATCAAAGTATGTCTAATGTGATCACATTATATATATATATATATATATATAATTAGGATCTATTATTTAAGGTCTTAGATAAAATAATGGCTTAAGGGGTCCTCATAGGATGGCTTAAGGGGTCCTCATAAGATGGCTTAAGGGAAGAAAAACTTAATAGCTCACTTAAATTATGTGATGAATGTGATCGAAGTATGTATCATGTGATCACCTTAGCTAGATACGATTAAGATCTATGATTTAAGGTCCTCGGTAAAATGAGGGGTTAAGGGGTCCTCATAGGATGGCTTAAGGGGTCCTAATAG
The DNA here is from genome assembly GCF_030272615.1 of Cryptomeria japonica. Lineage (NCBI taxonomy): Eukaryota > Viridiplantae > Streptophyta > Pinopsida > Cupressales > Cupressaceae > Cryptomeria > Cryptomeria japonica. The sequence continues at coordinate 862,539,606 of NC_081409.1, read as the reverse complement.
GATGACATAAGGGGAGAAACACTTGACCATTCTCTCAAAGTATGTAATAAATGTGACGATGGATTAATGATACAAAATTACAATAAATCAATCTTAACTATGTGTAGGAAACATCGATATCATACAAAAATGTATTTAAATAGATAAATTATATATAGTTACATGTATTTACTTATTCTGTTGTACCATTTGCATCCTCTCTTTTTTGTAATGCATATATAATTGTCTCATATTCTTCCATACAAATTTTCCATAACTCTTTATTAGTAGGTTTCCCATGATATCTCACTAGTTTTATATATATTGCCACAACCAAATGTGAGCAATGTATAATCTTCTAATGTGTTTCATAATCTTGGAATGCACACACACCATTCTTCCTTATTAGATATTTTCATAGCCATGTACCAACAACCACCACTAAACCTATTGGATAATGATAGATGTCATCATCATCTTCTTGAGGTTTAATTAACTTATGTCTAGTATCAACATATCAAGTCAACCAATACTCTATTTCCTCCTCATTCTCCTTAGGGCAACAACAATATACACATGTCCTACAAACAATGTTTAATTCAATAACTTGTATGACATATAATTTGACCAATCTACATACATGCATTCATATATATAATTAAATATATTATAAAATAGTAATAAAGCAAAATAAATTAATATGAATCACCTTCTTTTACAAGGTCTAAAACATGATCATAGTTATATGATGCAAACATTTGATCATTATCTTCAATTGTTGTTTCATATTGATTAAGTGTTTCTGTAGCTGTCTACGATCTTTGTTTCCACTCTTCAACCCATAATTGACTCTCACATGCTTCCCAATCATCTGAAATATAAAAATGAGAAAAACATGCAAGCTCCCTTGTCTAGATGGTCCATGTGATTGCATTTGAACTCTTAAATAAATGCCATTTTGTCGATCCACTAATTGTGTCACAATCAAGTCTAGGCAGAATGTTCTCTTCTTCAACTAACCAAAAGAATCATCAAATTTTAGAGTTATCACTTGATCCTATAAATAATATTTTATGGCACCAATCAACAATCACATGTGCATCTTTCAAATTTCAATTGCTCTCTAGAAAACAATCTTTTAACACAAGCACCAACTCCATCATGTTCTCCTTTACAATGTCTAGCTTAAAAAAAAAATCAACATATGTTGGATATCATTTTCCTTGTGAGCCTTATTTAGCCAGTAAAATATTTGAGCTTTCTTGAATCATCCCATACAATTATCTGGCCATATGAGATATTTTGTCATTTGGATTTCTCTCTCTTAAATTTTATAAAATATATTGAAACAATATTGAACAAACTCTAACAAGTGTAACCATTTATTAGTCAAATAGAAATGGTAATCATCCTTTCTACTATCATTTGCATATCTCAATACAATATGGACAAATATAGCAACCTTCAAATTCTAATATTGAGATTGAATTTCCTCTTGTGGACAAAGAGTATAGTTTTCTGCAAAGTCAACCACTGATAGTATAGTTCCAATAGGAAATGTATTTTCTACATGTTTGAAATTGTCCATCAAGCCATCAAGTATATTGAGAGTGTTTTGCATATTTTGGTACAATCTTACTCTTAAATTCTGATATGAATGCATGTACACTAATTTTTTCTATGATCAAATTATTACACCTTTTAGTTTTCTATCCTTTAAAGAGTACTCAACATTCTTAAATCCTTTAACATCCACTTTTTAGTTTTCTATCCTTTAAAGAGTAGTCAACATTTTAAAATCCTTTAGCATCCACTAATTGTTGCTGATGAATAATGATGAACTACTAAGGTCCTAACCAGTACTGAGAGGGGGGGGAGGGGGGTGAATCAGTACACACAAAAAAACCTTGCTCTGACACTTTGACAAATCAAAACATAGATAACTGGTTGTCTTCACCACTATACTTAACCATAGCAATATCGGTTAAACAGAAATACTTCAGACAACTAAATCGGTTAAACAAAAATACTTTAGACAACATTCAACAGATCTCAAATCTTGATGACTACTTCACCGATATAATCATGCATGAGTTTTATCAATAATACCACAACCATTTAACACTGCATGCATATCTAACTTAATCAGAATCACACAATCATCACATGAAAAACTCACAACCCATATCACACAGATTTTTCATGTGGAAACCCAAATGGGAAAAACCATGGTGGGGATGAATACCCACAAGCTTGTTTGTGAACTATTTTTAAGTCCGCTCTGTTAGGAGCCTAGTCCGGTTAAAGATTTTACAATAAAGGTTATGTTAGGAACCGATCCTGTTAGGGATCACCCAGTTAAGGGATGACTATATACCCTATTAAAGGTTACCTCGCTAGAGGATTTAGAGAACTCAATAAACTTGAGTCACCTAGTTAGAGTATTTACAACAAAGCTTGTTAAAGCTACTCAGTTAAGAGATTTACCTTTTATTGAAATGGTTAGAAGACATCAGGTAAAATTTTGATTTGATAAAAACACTCCTTGCTAAGGTAGATCCTTTTCAGTTCCTCTCTTCTACAATCACACTCTGCAAATTCCTCACTTTGGTTTGGCAAGTATCAAAAATCCAACAACGAACACAAACACAACTTTTGCCAACAACTACAATAACAAAACTCATTGACCTTATAGACAACAATTAGGTCGGTATCATAAACCCTAAACCCTAAACATTTTAGGTTTATAATTACAAGTGGTCCAATCCTGACTGTCAAATACATTACATAGAATGAAACGATCTAAAACAAATCTCAAGTCATTTTGCATCATCCAATCTTCACCGCATCTGGAAAATAGTAACCCATCACGCACTCTTCACACACCGCTAAGAAAAACGCACATTCCCGAGGTAGACATTCAATGCATTCGATCTTCATGTGCAAGATCCTCAAAGAAATCCTTCGCATGCACACAATTGATATGGCATCTAGATCTGTATCCTTGTTCTGAATGAACTCATCACAAAACATCATCGGTTGCACCGCACAAGCCAAACCGAAAACCCTAGAGCTGAACAGAGACTACCAACCGGTAGTCACACTTAGTGAACCCCGACATCGGTCCACTCATTTGGTTGACCATAACCACTTCTGATCTTCATTCCAGTTCATACCGGTTCACCTGCTTGAGCACTTATTGACATCAATGACAACATACATTATCACTGCTTAATCATATGCCAACAGTTGCCATAACTAGTACATTGTCCAAAAATATATGAACTTAAATAAAATAATTTAACATTAGATATTTCACAAAACAAACCTATTGTAAACTCCTTGATTGTTTGAGCTGGCATATTAATATCACATTCTTGCATAATCATTTTAGTATGTAAATTACAATACATATATAAAAAAAATCATAATAATAATGAAATTTCACATGCACTATACACCAATAAGAGATTCATTATTTATTAATTTTGACATACCAAGGTTTACGTTTTTCAAATGATCTTTGACTTATGGTAATATTCCAGGTAACACTGAATCATCTAAAATTTTCTATAAAATTTTGTTTGAGTTGTGTCTAATAGGTGTTTTAGATGAGAATCATGAATATTGGACCCCACTCTTAACTTCAAAACATCTCTAGCATTATACCCTCGTATTCCCATACCAATAATTTTCAACCAACTATTTAATTTCAATATTCAATTTTGTGTCAGACCTTGGGAATCAACCACTCAAAATCCAATATTGGCTAACTAGATCATTTTCAATACTTTCTCTTCTCTTTGCTGCTCTTACCAATGTTTTAGGATGCATGTTTATAATTCTACTAATGTTGCTTAACATTCTTTTATCCAAAGTTATTTTATTCACTGTAGTAGTTGTTATAGCTCGTCGTGCCACATTCTTATTTTTAGATTAACTCGTTTCTCCAATAGACTCAATGGCACTTGCAATAGTAGATATATCATGTTTAATTGATTCATTTCTTTTTTCTTTTCTTTTTTACAAAAATGCATAACATTTTCATTACTTTTCTGATTTTACACATTCTTATCAATTGCATCATTAGTTGACATTGAAATGATAGGGTTTTTTTAAATAATTTTTTTTTGTATAATCTATTGGCATAGGTTATTATTTGTCTCTAAGAAATCTTACAAGGAAGATTATCCAAAATATTACTTTCAATTTTCATAAAAATATTTTTATTTTCAACAACACAAGGATATTATTTTCAACAACACTATAAGGATTTTCATTTTCACCAACACAAGGGATTTCATTTCCACTTTTTAATGTTTGTATAACTTGTCTAGGAATAGAATTGATCTCAACGTTGGTATATCTAGCTTCTTTTAAATTGGCAACGTGAATATCATCTACAATATCATTTTTCATATCATTCAAAGGTGGATTTGACAACGTACTTGGATTCATGCCTACGTCCTAGTCTCCATATCATTGAAAGGTGGATTTGAAGGCATACTGGGATTTGTTTGTATAATCGTATTTTATTTCACATTCACATGTTGCATATTTGCATCATCTACGTCCATCTCATCCCCCATGGTCTCTTCAATAGTCATGGAACCAAATGTTTCAATACTATTTATTTCTCAAATCCTCATTCTTGTATATTTTTGTCATTTTATGATGTACAGATTCTTGGAGTTGTTCTAAACACCTACTTGTCTTTGTTGCTCTCATCAACCCTCTAACTCCTCAAGCCCATCCAATGGCACTTGGTAAGGGGTTTTCTATTTATACCTCCAAGCTCTAATCCACTTTGGCTTCCCTCCAAGGTATAGCCACTGATCTTAGACAATCAACACTTCCTAATGAGGATTCCACCTCAATCCCTAACACCACTCCTAAGTGCTCCAACAACCTCTACAAAGGATCCCACTTCACAAACTTGTTTCAAGAGTGCAACATGAGGTTACACAATTTTTTTCATGTCTTCAACTAGTTTGGTCACCTTCAAACCCATCGCCAAGCTTTCTCAACCTTACTTTGTATCTACCGGGCTCCAAATAGGCCTAATGCAATTAACCCTCCTATGACAGTTTTCATGGCTTAGTTTGAAATCTCCCAACACAAGGCCACAAATAAATTACAGATTTAAGTACCCTTTTTATAGTTACAAACAATATTGCAAAATTCCATCTGGGTTCTTCGTACACATGGGGTAAACAAAACTGTCCTATTTTTAAGGGTTTTAGGCCTACCCGGGTGACATGCAAAGATGGCTTTGGAAAGATTCACCAGTCAGAATATCTGCCAAAAATAATCATGGATTATTTAAGGGAACTCATATGGGTCTCCAACCATATGTCGAATTTTCTTCTAATAATTGACATGTGCTCTGAAATCGCACATCTTATGTTGTCCTAGACTCACCAACTCCTAGCTGTGAGCCTAGGGTATCATTGTAGATCCTCCACAAAGGTTTGAAAAATCACACACCCTACTCTAAACATATTTACATACACTAACCTAGCATTCCACATGATTTCAACTAGTGCCATCAGTGGATGCTCAGGTTAGAACCATTTTCCCCTTAAACCCTACTTTACAAGGGTTTTGCACCTAATCATAGAGAATGGTTCTAATCTCTGCAACCAGACACAACCAAGATTGGATAACTACCTTGTTGGAAAGTATATTCACCAAAATCTCATGCCCTACAATGAATATTCTTTTGACAAGTTCGTACTGGACCGTACAGTGCAACAAAAACAAGGGAAACAGTAAAAAATGGTCCAAATCCTCCACCCTATACAATGACATTCTTTTTGGCTTATATCCTCATGAATCAGTTGGTTGAACCAACTTTCACCACCAAACAACAAAAAATGCAACTTTTTGCCAAAATTGCAAATGTTGCTTAGCAACTTTACATCTTTTCCTCCCGAGAATGCAACTTTGCACTCAAGTGCATTCCAAGGCTCAAAAAGGCCCTCAATGATCCTAGGAGACCTAAAAAAATACATGAAACCCTATTACATGATGACTTTGATTTAGAGTAGTGCTCCTATGAACAACATGAACCTTACATCTTCTAGTTATGCATTTGTAATCTTTAGTTGTAGTTTTTGTTTTGACAAGTTACATGTAAAAAAATAACTTTGTAATCGCAAGTTAACTCATTACTTGCACTTTTGTAATTACATGTAAAGCAACTACAAGTTGTGTTCAATTATGATTGTAGTTGGAATAAGTCATAGTTAGTTATTGAATAAGTCTTGGTGGTTGAGAGAATTTCTAAAGTTAGTTGGGATCCTCCCACCTTTTTCTCATGACTCCTCTCCTATAAATACTTGAGGGGGTCTATTGTAATTTTTATCTTTTGGAAAGCAAGCAAAAACTTTGCCAAATTTAAAGCAAAGAAGTCTTTGAGCTTTCATGTGTAAATTCAAGAATTGAAAGGAATAGAGGGAAATTGCTCAAGCTTTGGGTCTTTGTGCTACATTCTTGAGCTAGTGTTCTATATTATCTTTCTTGCAAGTGTTTCTTAAAGAGCTTAATCGATTCTGATTTGCAGTCTTTTTGCTGCAAGTATTTGAGGTTAATATAGATTAAAATAAGTATTTCGTTGAGAGAAGTTGTAAGTATTTGTGCTTTCACTTGTTCTTAAGAGAATTTAGGAGCATATTTTGTGAGAAATAACTGCGAGTCTTTGAGCTTAAACTACTTCCCATTGTTTTATATAGAAAATAATAAGATATTGCAGTATTTGAGCTGTTATAATTTGTTCTTGATAGCGTTAGTATAGAAAAGGGTAGATATGACTTCACATAATCAAGTCTTTGAGCTTGATATTGATGTCCCATCCCGAAGGAAGTGACAGAAGTCTTTGAGCTTTTAGGAAACTTCATTTCCTTTCTCTCATTTCATTTCGAAAGTTGTTACTGCTATTTTATATCGAATCACTATCACTTTTCTGTGAAGAGAAAAGGATATTGTCTTTCTTGAAAGAAGAAGAAAGATTGTTGTCCCATCCTATTTTATTTTTAAAGTTGTAGTTAGATAGAGGGAGCCTTCCCTTAATTAGGAGAGTTTTACTCACATAGTGTGGTTGAAATATATTGGTCTTCTACATTACTTCCTTAGTCTTCAGATGGGATTTCCATTTGTTAGGTGAAGAATGATCTTTATATTCCTAAAATATTTGGGATGCTTCATTACAAGCTTGCCTCCACACCATTTTAATTAGGTGTTGTGTTGTCTTCCAGTAGTTCTACTCCTTTAGTTGATGCTACAGTATGTAGGTAGTTGGTTGGTAGTCTTTTGTACCTGACACACACTCATCCTAATATTTACATTAGGGTTGGTATAGTCTCTTGTTTCTCTCACACTCCACATGAGAGTCACTAGAGGGCTGCCAAATGTATGTTGAGTTTTATTCAATTCACATTGCACTTTGGAGTTTATTATGCATTAAGAGACTCTAGGATTGTTAGATTCACTCACTTAGATTGGCTTGGTAATGTTAATGAGAAAAATTTTAATTATGGTTTTTTATGTTGTCTAGGTTATGGCCTCATTGCATGGTCTTGCAAGAAGCAATCTATAATTGCATTATCATCTATTGAGGCTAAGTATCAAGCAATTATTCTTGATAGCTAGGATATTTTGTGGCTTCGTCTATTATTGACAGAGTTTGGTTTTCCTCTTAATAGCCCCATTATTCTTTGGTTTGACAATCAGAGTGCCATTCACATTTCTCACTCTACCTAGTGCAGTATCATAGGACTAAGCACATTGAGATCCACATGCACTTCATTTGGAAATTGATTTAGGATGGTCTTCTCACCTTGGATTACATACCTACAAAGGTACAGGTTGTAGACATCTTCACTAAGCCCTTGGCATTCCTATGTTACCTTTAGTTATGGTCAATGCTTGGGGTTAAGGAATTTCCTTGGGGGTCTTTCTGAGGTCTTCCTTCCTTCTATTAGTTCATGTTTTTTTCATGTATTGCATATCTTAGTTTTGGAGATGGGTTTCATGTGGTTTTTCTCCTTTTCCTTGTGTAGGGGGTCTTCTTTTTTTGTACATGGGTAGACCCATTTTTGCATTCATGCATTTAAAGATTTTTTAACTCCACCCTAAGTTTCAATAAGGGGGGGGGGGGGGGGGTGTTAGAGAATTTTAACAACTAGTTATGCTTTTTTTCTTACATTCACTTAGTTGTGCTTCTAGTTGCTTAAGTTGTCTTAATTGTGCATCTAGTTTAGCAAGAGTTGAGATTTTTTTTTATCTCATCGGGTTTGCACTTTAGTTCTCCTAAATTTAGCTTAGGGAATATTTGTGCTTTCTTTATAAGCACATCCTTATGCATTCTAATTTTATTTTGTAATCTTTTCTTTTGAGGAATAGAGCTTTGTTTTTTGCCCTCATTTATGGAATCTTTTCTTGTTCAAAGTTTGATCTTGTAGGTTCTTGTGTTTCAAAATTAAACAATCATCAACACATAGATAATCTACATATAAAGTGATCTCATTAGATGCTCCACATGCAGTTGCAGTTGATGCACCATGACCAAAGCCATAAAATAATCAACTACAAATGGTACAAAAATGAAGCAACAACATCCATTGACTGTTAGGACCAACTCCACCTAATGCTCCTCCATGGTCATGACTACTAACCTCAGTTGTCATCTTAGTAGTTTGATCACTAAGATAGAAAACAACACACTCAATGATCCTATTGTTGATAGAACTGCATGATGTTGGATGGTTACAATAATAGCAATAGAAGGAGGATCCACGAGAGGTTGAGTAGGCATAGGTTGATCAAAATCATCTCATGCCACTAACCTCTATTGTGGAATTCCAGTACCAACACCCTACAATGATCTCATATGAAATTAATTTAGTTTTAAACCCATCACAAACTCTACATATAATTTTTTTAAAAAATAAAGGGGAACTTGATAATTAGCATCTGGTGGATGATCATATATAATCTACCACCACTCCCAAATTTTTTTGACCATCTAAGGATGCGTACACCACATAATTGATATTCATTTTTCTATTTGGTGGAATTGGATGAGGTCAATGAAATATGGAGCTAAATGGGCTTTGGTGATTTATAAGTCAAGTATTTACTTGTAGGAGAGTCCATTTGAATAAAATCATCTCCTCTCCTCTCTCCAAAAGTTGTAAATATCTAAGTCCACATCATTAGACCTAACTACATCTACAACATTTTGCATCGAAGATGCAAAACACACTAGATTAGGGGGAGGCATAAATAATTGGTTTAGGATTACATTGATTTTTCTTGAATAGAGTTTATTTTTTCATTTATCCTAGCTCACAAGCGAGCCTCATTAGATTCTAGGGGTGGAGGTGGAGTGTATTCAAGTCGAGAGACCGTAGGTGGAAATTATTGAGGTGGAGGGGGACGAGGTGGAGGGACTGGAGGTGGAAATTCTCTAGATGGAGGGGTTCGAGGTGGGGGATTAGGATTTAGCAACTCTTTGATGTCAAAATTATCCATGGTAAAAGTGAACTTGCATATGTATAAATATACAAACTTACAAAATTAACTTTTAAGAATTTATATAAATTATAAACATATTAAAAATCAAATATTATATATATTGAAAAATTACAAAAAAATATAAATTAAATGTATGACATTTAAAAGAAAATTAGGATATATGCATGTAAATCATTCAACAAGCATGTATACATTTCAAAATTTAATATCAAACTACAATTTTTTTTTTGATGAATAGGCCTTATCTATTAGAAAATAATATTAAAGTACATATTCACAAAAAAAGGCCAAGGGATACAAGATCACCCCGCAAGAGTCAAATGACAAGAAGCCAGAGCCAAAAAATAAAGCTATTCATAAAATAAACTTCCTCAAGCAGCCAAAGAAGTGGCATCCAAGGGGGGAGGATCTTGATCATCTTTCTTGCCCCATACATCAACGGGGCCAGGAGTTGGGACCATCCATCTTCTGGGTCTTTTTCTTCTTCTCCTTCTTCCCACCTGGGAGGCAAAATAGCTAGATCCAGGCGAGGAAATTTAGAGGTGGGGGTAGCAGGCCACCCAAAACCATCACCAATAGCAGAAGCTAAATTAATAGGAGCATCAAAAGGCCACCCTAAGGTAGAGCCACGACATGGAGGAGAAGCCAAGCGGTAAATCTACACGTTGTCTCACCCACCAGAGGAGCGGCGAGGAACTTAGGACCACGAGATCTGAGAGCATCGAGTAGAGGAGCTTCGGCCACGAGGTGGAGTCTGGTTGGTAGAAATAGAATCCAACGGCACTCTGGCAACCGCACAAGGGGCATTGCCCTAATGCTGAAGGAGCTCCTGTAAGTGGCCCACCTCAAGAGCCACTTTATCGGCTTGTACCTGAATTTGCATTAATACATTATTATAAATGAAATCTTTAGCATAGAGCAAAACATTAGTATCCAAAGAGTTGTGAGTGAAAAGAATAGAATTTCTATCTTTCCAAAGAGTAAATAGGATCTCCATTATGAAAGCATGCCATATTTGGGAAAACTTGAATGGGATTCTAGGCAAATCTCCCAGAAGAGCCATATGCCAAGAAAAGGGTTCAGGACGAAAAGACCGAAAGAAATCATGGATCCAACTCCAATACTATTGAGCTCTTCTACAAAACCAAAAAATGTGCATAAAAGTTTTTGGATGCCCACAAAGAGGGCACCGAGGATCAGGAACCCCCAAATGTTTAAGTCTGGAACCCAAAGGCAACCCTTGAAAAAGAACACACCAAGAAAAGTGTGAAATCTTGGGTTCAGTGCTGGCGGACCAAACATAAAGAAACCCGAGTCTCCAGGATTTCTGAGAAGACTGCAAATGCCATCGCTGGTTAAGAATATGGACCATAGGCAAATGGGGCACCAACCAGAGATAGCCCATTTTGGGTTTGTAGTTGGTGAAAGGACTCCAAGGATACCACATCCAATCCTTCCACCAAGGTCTGACAGATTGAATGCCAAGGTTATGTAGCATATGTGAGGGTAAGGCCGAAACCATAAGGTCATAAGTCTGTCGATTAGGTCGAGACATATGAAAATGGACCTGGAGGTCATCCTATGACTGAAGACTCATAGAAACTTTGGAAAATAGGTCCTTATGTGTTCGAATGCCACGTTTGTGAAAATACAGAGCACTAAGACCTTGGATTTTGACCACCGGTAACCCTTGCATGTGAAAAAGAGGTGACCACCAGAGGTTGTGTTGATTCATGGAGATCCCATCATGAAAACCATCACCCACCCACCGAAGCCAAGGCTTAATAGCTTCCCAAGCATTCCAGATGCTTTTAACAACAAAAGTACCCTAGATCTGAACTGGGTCTTTCATAATGAGAAGAGTTTGAAAACCAATCCCCTTCCAAGCCGGCCTATTGGCAAGAAAACTTGAAGAAATGCAATGCTGAAGAAGGATTTTCCAAGTGTCATCACCAGATAAGGCTTTGATGATCCATTTAGCACATAAATCAAGCCCTTTTTTTTGGGTAGAAATAAGGCCGAGCCCTTTGGACTCCTTGGGAAGGCAACAATACTCCCAAGTGACTCTGTGAAAACCTTGATGGTCGGAACCAGAGGCCCAAAGAAAATCCCATAAAAGTCTTTCCAACTTCATGTAAGAGGCCTAGAAGGATCCCAACATGAAGAGTAATAGACATGAGTAACAACCAAAGCCTTCGAATAAATTTGAAATTTGTCAGCTAGAGAGAGAGGCTTGGTTATCCAATAGGCTAATTTTTTTTCAATCCTGGCTAAAACAACATTCCTAAGATCCACAGGCGAAGCTTGAAAGTAAAAAGGAATGCCCAAAAAGAGAAAAATCTCACCATGATGAAGCCATTTCCAGCCATATTGAAGCATCCAAGGTGAGGCGGGAAGAAAAGACTACCTATAACATTGCGTCTTGTGCCATTGAATGGTTGAGCCGAAATCCAAGCAAAAACTGTCAAGACATTGAAGAGCAGCCTGAACATTATCTTCAGAGATTACTTTAGTGGCGAATATTCACCAATGGCAAATTTTTCATGTCGGCCATGTCAAAAATGGCGAATATTTTGTACCGTCTCAGGGTGGCCATGTCGCTAGAACATTATCAATTTCCGTCAAAGTCTCGGCCTGATCGCCATATGTTTTATGCAATTAAATGTTTCTATGTGATGATTTCACCAATAAAATATATGGTGGACACATGGTAAATTTAATTGTTTTTCCTACACTCTCTGAGGTTGCCTTAATAGATTACCTTAATTCACCTATAGGCATGTGAAGATTTGTTAGCCAGGGGGACCCAATTCGCCCGACATCTTGCCGACGCGTGTCTCCATTCACCCCAACTTTCACCAACTATATTGTATTTGCCTATTATTTGGATGACCTATAATCGCCTCAAAAATTACATAAGTCATATTTGGACGATCTATAATCGCCTCGAAAATTACATAAGTCGTGTTATAGTTACGCAGGATTCGCCAAATATTTGTATACCATATAAAATTCCCATGAAATTCACCATATAACGATTGGTATAAATACATGCAAAGATTAGATCTATCTCAACACAATCTGGTGGGTTCTAGGCTCTGAATTCTAATCAATAGTGAAGTTTCAGACCAAGGAATATCATTGTTGTTGACTGTATTGGCGACTGCTAGTGACCTAAAGCCTAAAGGTGAGCGATCATATTTTTGAAGTGGTATATTATACATTATAGTCTATTATTGCTTCTTCAGCAAATTAATATTTTTTTGGCAACCTTTATTTTGTTGGAGATGTCAAACAGGAAGAGTGGTAGGAAACCTGAATGTGGGGAAGGCCAGGAGAGGCCAACAAAAAGCAGAATGTTGTCTTCGTACTTTGGCATTGGAAAAGATTATGGTACTGGTGAAAATCAGGAAGGTACATCATCACAAGTACAAGTACAAAATTCACCACCTACACCACATGTTAAAGATGGCGGCGAACCTAATGTCTCAGATGAGGATGATCTTGAAGAAGATTATCTGGTAGATACCCAAGTTAGCCAGAATGATATAATCGACTTGGGTGATAATGCCATTGATGATAATGCACGGAAGGGGAAAAGAAAAGCCATATCAAAAAAGGGTGAACCACAATCAAAAAAGGATTAGGAGTGGGATATGTTAGTGAGGAATTTTCAAATTAATTGGGCATCAAAGTATCCATTCATTGAGCCAGTGGATAATCCAATTGAAGGCGAGCCTCCAATAGAATGCAAGTGTAAGATTTGCACTTGGAAACATAAGAAGGAAATTAGGTTGCAGCTAAAATTTGACACCATAGAAAAGCATATGGGTAAAGTTTATGAAAAACAAATGATAGATGGGGTTGAAAAATCAGTGATAAGATGGAAAACAAAGGATGAATGTAAGCATGTGAGGAATGCCTAAAAGTATTATTTTCATGAGAAATTACAGACAAAGCCTGCTAAAGTTAAAGGTTCTATTGAAGCTATTTTTGGAAAAGCAATGCAAATAGAACAATTGGGAAAAGTTGTTCAGTTAAGCATTGTTTTTCATATTTTGAGAAGAGGGCATGCTATGATAGATTTCCCATCAATTAGTGGTTTATTACACTTTTTGAAATTCCCTAACTATCCTAATAGACACTGGTCAGTAAACAGTGGATGGGAATGGGCAAGTTGTCTTGCTGAGGTTGAAAAAGAAGATTTACAGGAAAAAATAAGAGAGTCAAACTTCATTGCATTTTCTTTAGACAAAGTTACGACAGTAGACAATACTTCATGGGTATGCATGCATGTTTATATTGTAGAGAATCATACCCGCCAACCTCATCTACTATCTATTGCTAAAATGAAGGAGAGTGCGATAGCGGAAAATTTATTTCAACTAGTAAAGAGAAGTTTAATTGAATATGGAGGTATGGATGACATGACAGTAGCCAAAATGTTGGTTTGTGTTGGAGCAGATGGAGCTTCAGTAATGCAAGGTCACAGGAACAATCTTTGTACAAAGATTGAAACTTCATTTACACCGTACATTACTACAATTCACTGCATGGCTCACAAAATGAATCTAGCTTTTGGAATTGTGAGCAAGTTTGCTTCAGTTAAAAAAATTGAAATTTTAATCAAAGAGCTCTACTCACACTTTTGTCGAAGTCCCAAGCGATTTATGGAATTTCAACACTTTGTTGATGGATTAACTGATGGGAACAAGCTTCTCAAGGATAATGATACCAGATGGATCTCTTTGGATGGTCCAATGCATCGAGTGTTTTCAGAATATCCATCCTTGATTGGACTATTTCACACAACTCACGACGAATCAGATCAACCAAAATTTCCTGAACTTCTTGGCAGGTTAAGTAATTTAGAGACACTCTTAACTTTAGCAGCTCTTCTACCCATGCTAGAGGAAATGAGGAATATTATGAAGGTTGCCCAAAAAAGAGCTCTATATATTGCAGAATATGCTACGTTGCGTAAGATGACATGCATGACCCTCAACAATCTCTATCAAAATCAACCAATACTATCTGATGAAAAATTTGTTAAGTGGCGGACACTCATAGATTTGAACAATCTTGATAACTTTTTACAAATCGGTGCAGACGGGGAGGTATGTGCCAATGTACGGGGAGTTGAGATACCAATGCACTTCTATGCCACGGTCGACCCCGAGGAACCAGGAAAGCGCCCCAGGAAGAAACTAGCAAGAGTTACAAAGGAAGATTTTGACAAGATTTTTGAGATTGTAAATACTTCTGTGAAGAAAATTGCATATGATCTTTCCTAAGAAATTAGAAGCAGATTCCCTCCTGACAACCTACTCGAAGCCATGTCTATTGTGTTTCCTCATTATTGGAGCCTCAATAGTGCAACCGATTTTTGAAGTAAGCTACTGACTTTGGTAAAACAATTTTGCATATCCAGAGAATTTAATGGAGTAACTTTAAATGGAATATTAGTCGAAACTCATCTTCGAGAGCAATCATCTCATTTTTCATACACTATGAATTTACACTATGCCAAAATGGAGAACCCCCGCGAAGAGGGATCAGTAACAAGGTTTTAAAAATATATAGGTGAGAATGCATCCTTGTGTGATTCAATGCCAGAATATGTGAAGCTTGCTGATTTATGTCTTACGATGATATTGGGTTTGGTGGAAGATGAGAGAGTTTTCAGTGCTTTGGGGTTCCTAAAATCAAAGCTAAGAAACAAACTAGACAAAAATTTGGAAAATTGCTTGAGGCTCTATACATCTAGGTATGATGTCCACACTTTTCATTACAATAGGGCACTGTAAATCTGGAGGTCCAAATGTGAAAGAAGAGGTTTGGGAAACACTTCAAACCAAAGTGCTAGTGGGACTACTGGACCTACTGGTAGCATTGAGATGCAGTTCGGCGAAGATATGCAGACTCAGACTCAAAGTAAAGAAACCATAGACGAGAATCAAGAAAGCACTGAATTTGATGAGGATGAATGGCAACTGTAAGAGATTGGTATTTATTAATCTTATTACTCTATCTCATCATTCATATTAAAAAAGCATATTACTTTTTGTAATTAGAATTTTATATTGATTTGTAATTGTATTTTTCAACTTTCTATTTCCAGATTTAAAATAGCATAATAAAAAAGAAAACCATAATGTGTTTATTGATACATAGATGTTTATTGTTTATTTATACATGTTTGAGTCTCAAATCTATGTCATACATTTTAGAACTATATGATACAATTCATTCAATAGCAATACACATATCAGGAACTTAGATTTTCATTAATTCTTTCAAAATATAGCCATATGATACAATTCATTCAATAGTAATACACCAATCTGTGTGATTCTCCTTGCCAATTGCAAAAGTGAATACAAAGTTTCAGAACCCTTTGCAAATGACCTTGAATTCCCTTTTATAGAAACAAGAGAGCAACAACAACTCCTGTGTGATTCTCCAATGTCCATGCAAAAGTGAATACAAAGTTTCAGAACCCTTTGCAAAATTGCAAATGACCCTGAATTCCCTTTTATAGAAACAATCAAAATAACATAATCTCATCACTGTCTAACTCGATAATAGTTGCCCATTGAATAACTTATTACTCCCCTTCATTTTCGCATTCTTTCTGTGTCACTTACCGACATCTTTATACTCATCAAAACATACTCTTTAAGATATGGCAACATCATACTGAATCATAAAATCAATTGCTTGACATCAATGACAAAATAATATTATTAAGACAGTAATCATCCTTTATCAATTATATCATCAATCTCCAACAACCTTCTCAATATCCTCATACCAACAAACCTATTGGAATGCCAACAAGTTTTTCCCTTGACTGGGTTTTTCACGTCAAAAATCTTGGTGTTATGTGTGTTTTCATTATTGTGTTTATCTTTATTCTTGTTGTAGTTGATCAGATCTGAGATTTTGCTTAAATTGTTTAATTCGGTGAAAACTAATTCACCCCCCCTCTCAGTTTTCCTTCATTGTTGTTGCCAATAATTAAAACTAGATGAGGTTAATTCCACCTTAATTTGAAAAGGATTTGATCAATTTAAACCATGATTAAATGCAATTTGTTGTTCATTTTAAATCCCTTGCATGCATGAAATGTGAAATTTGTTGTTCTTTGATCCAAATCCTAATTAAGACTATGTGAGAATTGGAGGATTCATTAAAACCTCCTAATTAAACTATCCATAAATCCTACATCAATAAAGATACAAAAATAAAGAATAAACAAGGAAATAAGGTAATAAAATGCAAACCATCCTTCATATGCTTGAAATGATCCCCTCCATTTTCCTTCTTGTTTCTCTAATCAAATGGTATGTGGCTCTCAAACTCCAAATTGCAAATGTATTG
This sequence comes from Cryptomeria japonica, assembly GCF_030272615.1. Lineage (NCBI taxonomy): Eukaryota > Viridiplantae > Streptophyta > Pinopsida > Cupressales > Cupressaceae > Cryptomeria > Cryptomeria japonica. The sequence continues at coordinate 862,522,707 of NC_081409.1, read as the reverse complement.
AAAGCAAGGGTGAGAAGATTTGAAGTTAATTTGACATCATATAGTTACTCAAAATGGGGTTGTTAATTATGAAGAAACATATCAATTTATAGACAAGTTCATGAGAATATGATTTTGGAATGAAAAATGCGAAAGAGACAAATTCATTCAAAAAGGGAATGATTTTGACAAAATATGTCACATCTCTATGTCAATTGTATGACAAAATGCCATGCAAAGTGTTATGACAAATTGCTATGTAAGGATTTATGAAGAATTGCTATGTCATTTTATGACAAAGTGAGTGAATTGTGGAGGGAAATTTGTCATTTGAAAATGAGGAAAGTGGAAGGCTAGAAAAGAGGAGAGGAAGCTAAAAAAGAGGAGAGAAGCTAAAAGAGAGGAGAGAAGCTAAAAAAGAGGAGGAGAAGTGGGAGGGAGAAATGAGGTGGACTTAATAATTAAAAATTATTAATTCCACTCATAACTCAAATTAGCCAATTAATATAAATATATTAATTGTGACATGGACAAAGAGGGTGAATAAATAAATATAAATTTATTTATTAAAAAAGGGACATGTTAACAAATGAGTTGATTAATTATTTAATTAATCAACCTAGGGAAATGATTTGAATAATTTAAGATACCAACCCTAATGACGAACTAGGTCCCAATAATGATGATTGATTGGCTAATAAATGATTAGAATTAATGACAATTCATTGAGGTTGACAACAAAATAGGACAAAGGATCGAAAAAGACCCAAGATTGATAATGATTCTGATAAGAGACTGGTAAGATTGATAGGATCAATTGACAATGACTTGCTACATGATTGATAAGATCGATTGATAAAGTGCCATGAAAGGCCAATACAGTGTCATAGAGGATTGATTGAAATTGACTGATCATGAGGTTGATAATTAATGGCTGATTAATTATCAACAAAGAGGGAATTAAGTCTAATTGTCAAGATGAGACCAATTCGAATGATTTGTAAATGATAAAATGTCAATCATAATAATTTAGGACTACATGTGAATGAAGAAGACTGATTAAAGCTAGATTTGAAATGAATTAAAACTAGAGGAATGACACAATGTCAACATATGATGAAGATCAAATGTGGCATAGAAGACATGTTAAAAATCAGGTTAGCGACGTAGGAGTGATGACCAATTTTTAGTGTCTACAAAGAGATATGATAAGAGGCAACTCTAAGGAGGGAGAAATGAAAACCTACACCCACTTCGAGCGAGTCTCATTAACAAACCCCAAAGCAGAAGGAAGTAACATGAAAGATAGAGCAATGACAAGAGTGAAGACAATGAGAGCAACAAAAATTGGAACAAGAATGGAAGAAGGAGCCAAAGTGGACACAAAAGGATTACCCTCAATCTTCAAAGTAGCCTCACATTCCTTAGACATTTCTTGTAAACATGCTTATACTCACACACAAGCTAGTTTTGACATAGATGGATTCCATGAATAGAAGCTTGAGAATATTCCATAGAATCATGCATCACAAGGGGGAGCCATTTATATCATTTCCAATGAAAGAGAAGGCTTAGCTGATAAAAAAGGAGGTGCTATAGAGTAGGAATCAGGGACTCATCCACAAACACATTTTTTCTTTTTGATCAAGGAGTGGTGTGAGAAATAGGAGAAGTTTTCAGAGGCTAAGAGATAGGTGCCAAAGGTGAAGGGCGACCATGTAGCGAATACTTACCCTTGCCATACGAAGTAGGATGAGGGGTATCCATAAGGATGGGAAGCTCAAAGGGAGTGTGGAACTTAGACTATGAAAATGCGGGTGACATTCCTTTTTTCCCATGGCTAGGCATAGTCAAAGGACCAAAATATGCCATCACAGGTTGTGTGGTCTTTAGAGTATGGTAAGGTCTACCTTGAGGAACAAACTTGTATTTAACTCTTGATCAAGAGGGAGCATAAGATGAAACACATGTTGTACAAGAGAAAACTAAGATGGAGAGGAAAATGCAAGAGGAGCTAAACAAATAATAGGTTGGATTGACTTAGGTGCTAACTATGTGGTCTTATACTTGTAATATGCCTTATATAACAAATCTCCGTGAGTAGCATAGGTCCAACTGAAGTAGGCCATAAATTATCAAGATAAAATACCCCACATGATACCAATAGCTTATATCAAGTGTCTTGGATAGTATGCACAATTCCCTCATGAGGAAAATTAAGACACTTGTGCATGACTGAGGGGATTGCATTCATAGAAACCAACCACAAAATTCCTAGCTTCACCTTGAATAAGTCAGACAAAAAAATGGCAATAAATGTACTAGAATCTACCTTGGGTCCCACAAGGACCATCAAGGTAGTGCATCCCGTAGTAGGAATGGAGAGACCATCATGTATACTAATGGTGACCCTACATCATCTTTTCATATGAATTTTTTTTATTAAGAGGGCCTCTTTCATGATCACTTTGACATTACAAGAGGGATAAACCATAACACTTGTGATATTATTACACATATTATTACCATTGATTTTAGTAGGGATATATTGAGGAGTAGGCTCTCGATAATATGATGAGTCATGAGGTGTAAATGATATATCAAGAATTTTGACCTTCTGGCTCAAGGGAAAAATATGAGTGATGGTAACCATGTTCACATATGAAAGTCACTCGATGGAGGAGAGGATGATGTGAAAATAAATTATCCAAATGTGGAGGAAAATGTTCAATATAGATTTGCAGCTCACTATTCATTTTATCAATAGACTTATTTGATTTCTGATTCTTATCTTTGACCCAGATGGTACCATTGTCTATATGTCTATATGGTCTTGGAGTATATGTCTTAAATGCAGACAACACTCAATGTCACACCCAGACACATGGTGGTATTGATAGAATTTAGAACCATCATACCAATTAGGATATGGTTTGTTGTTTGGGAGAGGTCATATCTCATGAAGGGTTACTAGGTCATTCTTTAATAGCTTCTGAAGCATACTTAGATAGTTTAGTAAGCATCCTTGATTATATAGAGTCTCCTATGTGTTCTTCTCAATTTCTTGAGGGGTTGTTGTCAAATTAGCAATCACTTTATTTTCTTTGAACCATCCAAGGAAGATGCATCTCCAACTATAGAAACCCATTTATGTCCACTTCATTAAATGAATATTTGATATTTATTTGATTATTTAACCATTGTTCAACTATTAATTAAATTAATATTTAATTAATTCATCCTAACTATGTTCTTATATTAATCAAATAAATTATTCAATTTATTTGATCCACTTAACCATATTTTGAAAATTAATTAAATAAATAATGCATATTTGTTTAATTAACCATCCTCTCACATTTAAATAAATTAACATTTATTTAAATCCTATCTCTCACATTTAAATAAATAAATATTTGTTTAAATTCCTAAATCCCTCACCCACTTGCATCTTCTAGAAAATGCAAGTTGCAAGTTAAACCTCCTTCTAATCGTGTCTAAACCCCTCTTATTAGCCTAATTACCCTTTAATGGTTTGCACATTCCTAAACCAAAGGTGGACCAAAAACCCATCAACTCAAACCTTTAATGGAATTCTTTAAAGTCTTTAAGCCTTTAATGGTTTCCTTCTAAAGTCTTCTTAAGCCTTTAATGACTTCCTTTTAAGTTTTTAAGCCTTTAATGATTTCCTTCTAGAGTCTTCAAATCTTTAATGGATTCATTTAAAGTATTTTAAGCCTATAATGGTTTCCTTCTAAAGTCTTCTTAAGCCTTTAATGGCTTCCTTCAAAGTCTTCAAGCCTTTAATGGCTTTCTTCTAGAGTCCTCTTAAGCCTTTAATGGCTTCCTTCAAGTATTCAAGCATTTAATGCTTTGTCTTCTTCTCCTCTCAAGCCTTCCTTTATTGACATTTGTCAACATGTGATTGGATTAAAAGAGAACCCATGGATTGAGGTTCAATACCTCCTCAAGCAATCCTAACCCTTCCTCAAATAGTTCAATCTCAACCCTTCATTTTCCTATTTTTCCTATAAATAAAGCTTATTCCTTCATTGTTTGAGGACACAAGAGTTATCCATGCATTGTTACTTTTCTTAGAATTTAAATGTTTCTTGTAGGAATGAGTTGTATTATGTTTTAGCTCTTCCACTAGTTGGAATTGCTATTTGACATAAATACTTCATTTGCATCCTCATTCAACACTTCACATAATCAACCATCTCCAATCCTCCAGTTGACATCCCTTTGTACTAGTGCTCAAGTTGAGGGAATATTGAACATATAGTAGAAAGATCTTGGAAAGGAGGAGGGCAAGGAAGAGCCAAAGAATGGGTACATCATGAGGGAGTAGTATTCATATTTGTTTTTTAATTTTCTAACTAGCTTCTAGTGTTAATCTTCTTTGATAATGATTTGAATGGATTTGTCTTCATGCTATTCTTATGGTTGAAAGCTTATCTACTAACATGATATGAATAGATTAAAAGTCTGAATAGAATAACTAGGTAAAGCACTATACCATTCTAACACAGTCCCTTTGAGAGATCGATAAAATAGTTTGACCAGAATGTAATTTTGGTTGTTAAAATCACTACAAAAAGTAGTAAAAGAATTTATTTGCACCTGAGGATCACCATCACAATTGTATCTATCAAACTTAGGAATCTCAAACCCTTGGGATAGGGGAACATTAAGGATATGAAATGTGTATGGGATGCGGCAATAATATGGGTCAAGTGATGACTGGCTAGAAGTATTAGTAAGGTTTTCAAGTTGTTGTTGAGGATACCCCATATTTTTTAATATGGTATTAAGGGTTGGACTAAAAGGTGGAGAAGACAGAGGCAAATTACCCATGCTAGCGAATACCTAGGTAGCAGAAACATTTCCAATAATAGCACCAACACCAACACTGACACCAAAATGAACACTAGAACCAATGCCAACACCAACACCAAAACGAGCACCAACATCAATACCAACACCAACACTAGCACTAGCACTAGCACAAAATACAAAAGCATGAATAGTGAAAGTAGTAGAAACAGACCTAGGAGGAAAAATTGCATGCCCAAATGAAGTCTGAGAAAAATTGATCCTAGGAATTGCAATGCTAGATAAAGTATCAATGGTAGGGCCTATATATCAATGATAGGGCATATATCAACCATGTGAACTAACACCCTAGGCATTGTGACACCCAATTAAGGCCTAGTGATGTTAGACTGAGTAAGGCTTAGATATTGTGGAAGGCACATGAAACTATACAATAATGGTCAATGGCCTAAGCACCTCAAGGCCTTTATGATCTAAGATAAGCATGCTTCTTATATTACTAATAATAGAACCGGCTTGAGGACATTCTCATGATTAAGAAATCTTTCAAAATCCCTTAAGTTTTCCTTAGGAGACTAAATCTGATCAAACTTAATTGTAAGAGGAGACTCACAATCCACATGAGGAGACCTGGGAGGGGTATTCATAAGAGTGTTGGGCTAAGAATTTGGTTGAGAACTAGATGTAGGTGAACTTACTAAACCAAAACATGGAAGAAAAGATTGAGAAGAAAAAGGAATCTACAAGATCTACGTCCACATTAGACTTGGTCATATGGGACTATAATAATGAAGAGGAATGTTTGATCTTAAAATTCTTCTTACCATGAGCCCCCAAGTGTTTTCACTCATAAATCTCATAGATGAGCTTCACAACACTTTGACAACCCAAAGAACGAGCAAGAAAAGGAAATATTATTTTAAGTTTTTAAAAGGCTTTGACAAGAATTTTTGCATGAGGCAAGTTAACATCAGGTTCACCAAAATATAGAGGAGGAAAATTGAACCACAATGAAGGGTGGTCAAACCCCATGAGGACTCAAGATCCAATCTACACTCCGAGAAAACCTTCAGGGTACTACAACATCTAAGTTTTCTCACTTAGAAGGGAAATGTGTATGTAAAGTTGATATTCTAATTAATAAAAATATTTAGACCATAAAAGACAATAATATTAGTTATGAAGAACACCTGGATGACTTTGTATGCTCTTTATGTAGGATGCACACGTGTTGAGGATGATAGTGCAATGTGAAAACATCCTATACAAACAAGGCATAAAAGTTTGTACCATAGCATGCCAACTAATTAGTACCTACGTTCTGAGTGATAAATACAATAAAATAAAATAACAAAAAGCTAACAGAGAAAAATAGATTGTTAGAAAGACAGAGAAGGCAAAAAAATACCTACAAAAGATCCACAATATGAAGCCTCTAACCCAAGAAATGATGTCCTTCGATAAAAAATACACACATAAGACCAAGGATGAAATGTTTGGGGCAATTGTGTTTAGAGGCTTGTCATAGTCAAACCCCCATTTTGGTGTTTCCACCTCCATGGACAGGACAGGGACAAGATTCTGATAAAGACGATAGTAGAAATGAAACAAGAAGAACACAATTGAAGATATGTTGAAATTAAGACAATTAAATGAATAACATAATAACCTAGAGAGTTACCCTCCTTGAAGAAGAATGGAAGTTGTCCCAACATTGGTGCAAGCCCAAAGAGGTGTTGCATTGCCAAAATTAGCAATTGTAACATCTCAACCACCACCTTTAGTTGCAAATATTCACAAGACACATGAGTGGTGAATGAAAGTCTCAATGATGTTCACACATCAATACATAATCTAGACCAAATGGTTAGGAAAAAAGGTATGAAAAATGGAAAGGCAGGTTAATGGGATGAGAGTTTGATCATTGTCTTTAATTCAACTAAAGTAGAAACCTTATGCAACATGAAATTACATGGAGTGTAATTTATAATATTACAACATCACTGATTGGAAACTGTTGGCATATGCACACTCCAGTGAGACATTGTATGTGATTGAAGGTTTTGTCATTGATGACAACCTTGCAATCCTATGGCACCGGCAAGACATTTTACCATAAAAGAATTACACCAACAAGATAGTGCACCGACATTAGTAGATCACACTCTACACCGACACCAACACAGAAGAAAGAAAGTATACCGGCACAAAGGCCGACATGATTTTATTATACAATATTTTGTTTATTATTGTAAGACAACTTGGCAAATTGTAAAATGACTCTTATATATAAAGGAGATCATTGTAGACATTTGTAATGAGAATGTAGAAGCATAAAAGAAAATATTAGGTAGACCTAATGTGCAAAATATAGGTCAAAGGGGTATATGTAAAGAATAGAGTAGGAACTGGTACTGAATCTGGCATTGAAGATGCTATTGTAAAACAATACAAGTTATTGGATTTATATAATCCTTATTGTAAGTCATTGTGACTTCCCATTGAGCAGTGAGCTCTAGGCAGTTGGCCTTCCTGCATGTGCAGGCCCCTATTGTAAGTAATATTCTCTTATTGGCCAGTGAGTGAATATTGTGGGTCACAAATCCCACTGAGGTTTTTCCCACATCGGGTTTCCTCATTAAACATCTTGTTTTATGGTGTCCTTTTATGTGGATATTCTTATTTCTGTTTATTGCATTATTTCTTGCATACCAGTACACTGTTATATTATGTTCTGCATGTTTTAAGATAAGAAATTCCAATAACCGGTTAGATACTGATTCACCCCCCCTCTCAGTATCTGTGGGAATCCTAACAATTGGTATCAGAGCTTGGTCCTCTATTTTTAGAAGCCTAACAAATTGAGGAAGATCTTGACATCGGTAAAGATGGAAAATCTGATGAAGCAACTTGAAGGAGCTCTTACAGACTATGATGCAAAGAAATTAAAAACTATCAAATTAGAAGATGATTTAAGGGTAGCCTAGGATATCATTCAGGCACTTCAAGAAAATTTTACTGTTGCAAGAAATAAGAGAAGAGAACTTTGTGAAAAACTACAAAATGAGAATGATGAAAAGGAATCACTTAATGACATGATAAGCAAATTGAAACAAGAAAACATGGCAACAAAGAATGAGATGCAGGATATGACTATGTCGTTTTGCAAAGAAATTGAAGATAGGAAGAAGAATGAAGAAGAATTGACTAGAAGACTAAGTGATGTAGCAAATGAGAATACAAGATTTAGCTATGAAAATGACATATTGAAGACAGATTTGAGGCATACTCAGAATGACTCAAATGAACTGATGAGACAAAGAGAAATATTGGAAAGAGAACTGGAAACTGCAAATCAACACAAAGAAAAATTCAAGAAAAGCTCAGAGGAACTTGGTACCTTGCTAAAGAATCAAAAACCTAAAGGTGACACTTCTGGAATTGGCTTTGAGGTTGGTGAAAGCTCTGGTACTGCAAATACTCAAGATCACAGCAAACCGGTAAGACAACCTAATGCTTATAAATTCAATGGTAAATGCTTTAACTGTAATAAGTATGGTCATAGAGAAAATGAATGTAGATCTAGGAATTATCAGAATATCAACACACCCACTGGTCAATGTTCAAAATGCAACAAAGTTGGTCACAACTCTGAAAACTGCAGAATGAATGTAAGATGTTATGTTTGTGGAAGATTTGGACATTTATCAAATCAATGCAGAACACAAACTAGCATAGGTTATGGGAAAGCTATTCAAAAGAATAATGTAACTTGTTATGCATGTAACAAGATTGGGCATATTGCTAAATTTTTTTAGAAGTAAAGGAACACCGGTAGACAACAAAAGTGCTAGCTTGAAAGGTAAAGAAAAAGTTGAAGAGGTTAAGCAAGAATTCTCAAAACAATGGATTAGAAAAGCTGATCTAAATGTTGGGAATACTCCTCCATCGGTAGAATCAATTAACACCCCATCGACAGAACATAGTATTACTACACCAGAAGGACAGAGTAGTGCTCCACCGGTAGGAAGTTCTTCATGTAATTGAAGAAAATTTCCTTGAGGGTTTTGGCAATCTAATGGCACATGTGCTAATCATTCCCTCGGTTAGAGATAAGAATTAGAAAAAAAATTATTACTTATTACCAGCAGACAATGTTAAGTGAATACTTAACCGGCATGCAATTAATGTGGTAGATGGCGAAAAGACATTATAAAAGTAAATTTTTGGCTCCATTTCATTTCACCATGATTTCAAATTTTCAAAGAGCATGAAGACTCCGAGCTAAGGCATTTCGAGCAAGAAGCAAGCACACTCCAAGCAATCATCCATCAAAGGTAGTAAAAGGTATTTAATCATGGCATCCACCTCTGCAATTGAATACATAGCAAACCCTACTATTGTTGAGGTAATAGAAAGACCTAGGCCTATATTTCAGTTAGTTCCTGAGATAGCAAAGAAGGATGATACCTTAGGTGCTTTTTCTCAAATACCTAAGGGAGTTGTTTATGCTGAAGACCCCAAAATGTACATCCACTACAACATTGAAGAGTTAGGAGATGAGGAAATCAAAACCATGTATAAAACAGTGATATGTAATAACACCGACAATGTTAAAGATGAACACAAGATTATTAAAACCCTAGGATTTACAAAAATCCTTAGCATTTCTGAATTTCCTAAGGATGTGATTAGGATAGTCTTAAGCAGAGTACATGGAGAATTTTTTTGGTTAGATGCAATCCATAAGATCACCAAGGAAGCTGTGAAAGCTATCACAGGGTTATCGACCACCGGTAAGAGACTAGATAAAACCAAGAAGGTTCCAAATGACCTAGTTACAAAACTGATTGGTGCAACATTCGACAGGAGGTCTCTAAGGGTTAATGATGTAAAAGATATCAATGTGAGATTCATCAGTATGATATTAGGTTATAAAGCCACTCATGCTAATAGACTTAATTCAGTTTCAAGTTTATGCATTAAGAGTGCTTATGATATGGTAATAAACAATGCAAAAATTGACATATGTGAATGGTTAAAGGATGAACTAATTGACAACCTTGGAAAGATCAAGAAGGACAAGAAAGGAACTTTCAGATTTGGAAATCTGTTAGTATGCCTAATGCTACACATAACAAAATAGGTTCTCGATATAGGTTATAAAGAACTTGGATATGACATACCGGTAGGAAAACAATTGAATGAACTGTTCAATAACATGGGTGAGAACAAGGAAAGTAATATTAATGACTTCTTTCAAGCATTAAAGATCAAAATGAAGAAAAGAGTAAGGTTATCTCAGAAAATAGTAGACAAATACAAAGATGATATATGCTTTGTTATTAAGAAAGATGAAATCTAGATGGAAGCAGTCATCCCTAGGACTGTTTGGGTAACAGAGATGGGCTATGAAACAGATGATCTGATCATAGAAACATATGCTAAAGCACTTCTAGAAGCCCCCAAAGAACCTAAGGAAGAAGTATTTGGTAATGCAGAAACTATAAAAAGCCAAATACAATCTAAGAAAAGAGTGAAAAAGGTTGAGGCAGCAGTAAGAAGAGGTTCTAGATAGGCTAAGGCAATAAAGGAAGATGTACTTAAGAAAACCGACATAACAAAGGACGAGTTAGCAGCTCTACAACCTGAAACTCACCTATCACCAGTAGGTACCTCTTCGGAAAGTGACATGCCAACAAATTTTAAAAGAGTTGTAAGGAAAAGAGATCCCTCACCGACAACCACACCTTCACCTAGAAGAACAAGGCAAAAGCAACAAGCAGTGAGATCTCTGGTTAGAAAGGCCACACCAAAGAAGAAGCTGACACCTAAGAAGAAGAAAAGGACAAACAAAGACTTGGCCCCTCTTGATGTACTGCTAAATGAAATCACAGAGGAAGGGAAACTAAAGAAAATAGAGAAAATTTATGACACTCTAACAGTTGATGAGAAAGAGCAAGTTGAGAACTATGTTATATTGCATATGGACATGTACAAGAAATTCTTGATGGAAGTAGTAAGTGAAATTCCTGATGAATTATTCAAAAGACTTGAGGCCAGAAGGCAAGCAGTGATAGAATTAGATAAGAAAATAAAAATTGAGAAGCTACTTGCTATATATCTAGTAAACTCTCCAAAAGAAATTGTTGATTTGATTGCTGAAGCCAACTGGTCAGTATTCTCTATTGCACATTGACATATTTCAGTAATGGCAGGACGAGTTAATGAAGTAACAAAGGAAATAGAAGATGGATGGGATATATTCCTGGCTGACAAAGAAAAACAAGAAGAGTACAGGAACCCTAAACCTATAAAGGTATATCAGAAAGATAGAGACAAGGGGAAAGGCAAAGTTGGTGGACCACCAAGCATCAAAGTTAAAGACAACTTACCCCCACCTTCTTTAAATACTCCACCGGTGAAAATAACAACTACTGAAGAACAATCGGCAGCATAAAGTATGGATTTAGAGGATAACAATCCTAATTCTGAAGTCCTATACACTGTGAATGTTGATACTCAGAAGATCAACATAATAATAGACAAAGATACAACTAATAAGTCAGATATGGCTAATGAGCCTCCGGTAGCAGGGGAAACAGAGAAACTGGCAGAAGATATAGAGAAAAAGGTAGAAATTGAGTCACAGACAGAGACAACACAACATATAGAGAAACCAATAGAGCTAAAGGCTCCGAAACAACATCAACCGGAACATGTACATAAGGAAATAGTGCCACCGGTAACTAGTGAAGTAGAAAAACCGGTGCTTAAAGAAATGCAGACACAAACTGACCTACTAGAGGTCAATACAAGCATGGTTACTTCCACCAGTACTCAAATTGTTGGATCATCATCAACATTCAAATCAACAAATGTGATTGAGGTATTACTTGATTCTATCAAGAAAATAACTAACTACAGCTCACAGGCTTACAAAGAAATTGATGATTCTATACCAATTTTGAAGGTAATAGCTCCCAACTGTAATATAGATAACAAAGATTCTTTAGGACAATTGGATACATTGTGTAAATATATCTCAAAAAATATTGAGAAGATAAAGGAAGAATCAGTGAAGGGTAAGGTAGAAATTGAAAAACAAAAATTCTTTGATGAGGAAATAAAGAAGTGTAATAGAGATTTTGACACACTTCTACTGGAACTATGTAATTTGTTGAAAGAATACAAAAATCTGTATAAAGATACATGTAAAACAAACTTTTTGACTCTAGATATTGACAAGAAAATAAGCAAGGCACAAGATGAGATAAATAAACTTGCAGACAACTTTGTCAACTCACCTGATACACTATCAGTTTTTGAAGAGAAGATAGCAAATTTTGAGGAAGAACTACTCAAATTGGAAAGAGAGAAAGAAAGAATAATAAACAAGGAAAAACATTTGAGATCCAAACTAAGTCCAAGATTGGACTATTTAGCATCTCTGCGAAAGGAAATTTCTAAGGCATTAACACAGGGAAGCAAAACATCGGCAGAGCATTTGTAGCATCTCACCGGTACAGTGAAGAGAACTGAGACAACAATAAAAGATAGTAAGAAGTTTATGGATAGTATAAACTTGATTTTGGGAGATCTTTTTCAGATTATAACCACTCAGCTACAAGGTTGAGGTTATGTTTAGATGAAACTACAAACTCTACTGAAATCTTGACAACCTTTGTCATTGATGCCAAAGGGGGAGTAGTGGGATGAGAAAGTTCAAAACATAGGAATCATATGCTCAGGGGGAGTTCTCACATTTTTGGTAATATTTTTGGACACACATTTTTGGAGAATGTTTTTTGAAATTTCTCATGAGTGTTGCCATCAATGCCAAAGGGGGAGATTGTTGGCATATGCACACTCCAATGAGACATTGTATGTGATTGAAGGTTTTGTCATTGATGGCAACCTTGCAATCCTATGGCACTGGCAAGACATTTTACCGACAAAGCATTACACCGACAAGATAGTGCACCGGCATCAATAGATCACACTCTACACCAGCACTGACACAGAAGAAAGAAAGTATACCGACACAGAGGCAGATAGGATTTTATTATACAATATTATACAATATTTTATTATAGATAGGATTGTTGGCATATGCACACTCCAATGAGACATTGTATGTGATTGAAGGTTTTGTCATTGATGGCAACCTTGCAATCCTATGGCACTGGCAAGACATTTTACCGACAAAGCATTACACCGACAAGATAGTGCACCGGCATCAATAGATCACACTCTACACCAGCACTGACACAGAAGAAAGAAAGTATACCGACACAGAGGCAGATAGGATTTTATTATACAATATTTTGTTTATTATTGTAAGTCGACTTGGCGAATTGTAAAATGACTCTTATATATAAAGGAGATCATTGTAGACATTTGTAATGAGAATGTAGAAGCATAAAAGAAAATATTAGGTAGACCTAATGTGCGAAATATAGGTCAAAGGGGTATATGTAAAGAACATAGCAGGAACCAGTACTGAATCTGGCATTGAAGATGCTATTGTAAAGTAGTACAAGTTATTGGATTTATATAATCCTTATTATAAGTCAGTGTGACTTCCCATTGAGCAGTGAGCTCTAGGCAGTTGGCCTTCCTGCATGTGCAGGCCCCTATTGTAAGTAATATTCTCTTATTGGCCAGTGAGTGAATATTGTGGGTCACAAATCCCACCAAGGTTTTTCCCACACCAAGTTTCCTTGTTAAACATCTTGTGTTATGGTGTACTTTTATGTGGATGTTCTTATTTCTGTTTATTGCATTATTTCTTGCATACCGATACACTATTATATTATGTTCTGCATGTTTTAAGATAAGAAATTCCAATAACTGGTTAGATACTGATTCACCCCCCCCCTCTCAGTATCTGTTGGAATCCTAACAAAAACAAATTAATAATTAACATGAAAGGATTGATTTTCCTTTGTTTTGTTGGCAATATGCTGGATTTGGTTAAGTGTTGTCATTGATGTCAATAATGTATCCCAGTTGGATATGGTTCTACTATCCCAATTGGACCTATCCTAGTTAGACTTGGTGTTTATCTTGGTTTTGGCTGTGATTCTAATCTGGTATGATTAGATCCATGGTTTTGGTTTTTGGATACTTATTCAGGATGGTTATATGCTTGCCATATTCTGTTGGTTCATGATTTGGTGCTCCGATAGCTATCACTTATGTTCCCAGTTGGTATTTCCTGGTACCAGTTAGCGATATTTGATGATTTGGTTAAATGATTTTGGTATGGCTTATGGAAATGGTTTCAAGCGTGTGGAAGGTGCTTCTTGATCATTTCTTAATTGTTTGGTGGCTTTGCATTGGTTGGCATGCTATTATGGTGGTCCTATTTGGATCCAGCTAGACTTTCTGTGTTATTGCACTGAGGGTTTCTACGTGTTGGTGAAATATGCTGGTGATTGGTCTTAGCATGATTTCTGACGGATATAATTGTTTGGGAATTTGTTTTAGGTCCATTCTATGTAATGTAAATCATAAAATTGGTCCAGTAATATTGTGTGATGTAATTTTTGTAATTATAGATTTATGGGTTCAGGGTTTAGTTGACCTTATCAATAAGGTTGATGATCTATATTTAAAGGTGACTTATTCATGTAATTGGACATGGTTTTTGGGATCGATGGTTATGCCTGCATTATTAGAGGAAGGTTTATGTGCAAACATTTTTATATCATTCATCGAAAGTTTTTGGTGTTGTAGGGTAGACATTTGTGCTTAACTAGAACTGTATCAAGCATTAGGAGATGCTACTTTCACAATTCATTCTTTCTAGATTGTAGTCCAATGCTTTTGTGAGTCAGTGAGACTTCTCTTTTGTGATGAGAAGTGACCTCTAGGTTGTTGGCCTGATTGCAAGTGCAATCCCCATTATAATTATTTTACATATTGTTGGAGAAGTATTATCTAATTATGGGTGGGGTTTCCCACTGTGGATTTTCCCTTTACTGGGTTTTCCATGTCAAGATATTGGTGTTGTGTGTATCGTGCTTTCATGTTTTATCTTTCATTGTGTTGGTTTCTTTGTGCTCCGGTTTAAATATTTTTAATATGCAATAGTTCCGATTTCTAATAGTAAACTGATTCACCCCCTCTCTCAGTTTACTCCCGGTATTAGATCTATCTAACAATTGGTATTAGAGAAATGTCCTCTCTGCAAAAGCTTAATCACTTGAGGAGATCCAATGGCATCTACATCTAGTTTCACATTTAATCCCTACTAGAAGGAGAGTCCTATATTTGATGAAACAAATTACAAGATATGGAAGGAGCGAATGAAGATTCATCTGAGATGTCTTAGAGATAAATTTTGGGAGATAGTGGAGAAAGGGTATATACCTCATGATCCTAATTCTGGAACACCGACACCTATTGATGAACGGAAGAGAGCTGAAAATGGCGTTAGAGAAAAATAAGCATTGTTGTTCCATATTTGATGAAAAGCTATTGAATGCCATAGAGTTGGAGAATACAAAGTAGATATGGATAAATCTTGAAACTCTTTATGACGGCAACCAAGTAGTAAAGATTGCAAAACTTGAAGGGTTCCGGGTAAGATATGAAACTTTGAAGATGGGATAAGATGAGAAGATTAGTTCTTTCATGGATAGAGTGAATGAAATTGATGGGAATCAAATACTGCAACATATCAGTTAGTGAGGATGAGGTTGTGTCAAAGGTTTTGAGAGTTATACCTATGGCTTACAAGATGAAGGCAATTGCAATTAATTAACTCCAAACAATGTCAAGTACCCCTGTTACCAGAGACATATTACTTGGGAAATTGACTTCTTTTGAGCTTGAGGAACTTGGAGATCAGAGTGCTACTAAAACAAGGACTGCATTCAAAGCATCTGCCTCTGGTAAGCAGAAGATAGATAGGAAGGAATTGTATGCTAAATATTTGGAAGACATTGAGAGAGAATAAAGAGAACTTGAAGAGTTGGAAGCTCTAATTGCTAGAAGAATCCCTAAAGGACCGACTGGAAGTAAGTATGAAGGAAAAGTCCATTTTAAATATTTTTCATGCAATAAGATTGGCTATTTTGCTTCTAGATGTCTTGAGAGATCTGCTAGGAATCAAGAAAGATTTATGAGGAGTTATAAGCCTAATCTGGAATATCAAAGCAAACCTAGATTTAGAAGGAATAAGGATAAATCATGTTATTATGTTGGTGATGATGATCTTGGTATTGCTGATGATGATGATGAACTTGTAAGTGGATCTGGTAATGGAAGCTCCGGTAAAGATTGGGTCTTTATTGCTATCAAGGATGATTCTCCATTATTTGTTATTGAAGCTACTCATACTAAGGAGAAGGCTTTAGCTGATAAAATTGAATAAAAGGATGAATGGGTTATAGATAGTACTGGATGCTCATATCATATGATTGGTGACAAGAGGAAGTTCTTAACTCTACAAGAATTTTATAGTGGACTAATCAGATTTGGAGACAATAAGGCATGTAGGATCAAAGGCAAAGGAACAATATCCTTGGATGGTAAGACTAATACTGATAATGTTTATTATGTTGAAAGCTTAAAGAATAATCTTTTAAGTGTAGGCCAGATGGTGGATAGAGGATTTCATTTTCAATTTAAGAATGGTAAATACAAGATTATCAATAGATCTGAATTGGAGATTGCATCCAGAACTCACACCAAAGGAAACATCTTTCATCTGAACTCTAGTGAGAAGGCTTGCTTGATTGCTTAGGTTTATAAAAGCTGGTTATGGCATAAGAGGACATGTAATGTAAATTTTGATTGCATAGTCAAGATCAATTCAACATAAGCTGACAAAGATTTGCCTAGGAATGTTAAACCTCATAATCTAGTATGTAGAGAATGTCAAATGGGTAAGCAAGTTAGAACTTCTTTTAGAAGCATACATGATAAATCTAATAAAATTCTTGATCTTATTCATATTGATCTATGTGGACCAGCAAGGACTAAAATTTTTCAAGGTGATATATACTCTATGTTACTTATTGATGACTATTCTAGAATAATGTGGGTTGCATTTTTGAAAGAAAAATCTAAAGCTCTTGAGAAAATCAAAATTTTCAAAGCTATGGTTGAGACAAAAATAGGATTGCAGATAAAGTTCTTAAGATCAGATCAAGGTGATGAGTTTACATCTGGTGAGTTCAATGACTTTTGTGAGAAGCATGGAATTAGAAGACAACTTTATCCACCTAGAACCCTGCAACAGAATGGATTAGTGGAAAGAATGAATAGAATCATATTGGATGTTGCAAGAACAATGATGACTAAAGATAAGTTGCCTAATATCTATTAGAGCGAAGTTGTCAATACTGTTGTATACAATTTCAACAGAGTTCACATAAGAGGTGATACTGGTAAGACTCCTTATGAATTGTGGTTTGGTCATACTCCTACAGTTAGATATTTTAGAATTTTTGGAAGTAAATTTTATACCAAAAGAGATGACGCATTAGGAAAATTTGGTCCTAGAAGTGATGGAGTATTTTAAGGCTATTCCACTAAGAGAAAAGCATCTAGATGTTATAACAAAAGATTGAATAGGATAATGGAAAGCATAAATGTTAAGGTGGATGAGCAAGGAAATAATCAAATCAAATCATATGACTATGGACTGGAAGATGAATTTTTCAGACCAAAACCCTGTTCAAAGCATTGAACCAGTGACTTCGACAACATCAAAAAATTCAACAGTGATTGTTGAACATCAGAAAGAGTCAGTAAATCAAAAAAATTCAAAGACTCCCAGGTATGTGAAACCAAATCATTTTGAAGATTAGATCATTGGAGATAAAATGAAAGGTGTGATGACTAGAAGAAAGTTAGCTTCTGAAGAGGTATGTTTAATTTCTCAAATTGAACCATCTTTTATTGAAGCAAGTAAAGATGAAAATTGTGTAAAATCAATGGAAGAGGAATTAGATCAAATAGAAAAGAATAAGACATGGGAATTAGTTCCTAGACCTAAAGATAAGAATATTATTGGAACTAAATGGGTTTTCAGAAATAAATTAAATGAGAAAGGATAGGTTGTGAGAAATAAAGCTAGATTGGTTTGCAAAGGTTATTCACATGAAGAAGGAGTTGATTATGATGAGACTTATGCTCCGGTTGAAAGAATTGAAGTGGTAATACTATTTCTTGCCTATGCTGCACACAAGAACTACAAGGTATATCAGATGGATGTCAAATGTGCATTTCTGAATGGAGATATTGAAGAGGAAGTCTACATTGACCAACCTGATGGATTTTCTTTATCAGAGGACATGGAAATGGTTTGCAGATTGAAGAAAGCTTAAATATGGTTTGAAACAAGCCCCTAGAGCATGGTATGCTAGATTAGATAAACATCCTTCAAATCATGGTTTTAGTAAAGGTAAAGCTAATAGTAATCTATATTATAAGATTGAACATGATGACATACTGATCATTGAAGTCTTTGTAGATGATATCATTTTTGGTGGAGAAGAAATTTTATACATTAAATTTACTAATGATATGAAGAATGAATTTGAAATGTCCATGATTGGTGAGATGAAATTTTTTTTAAGTTTGTAGATCACTCAATTTGATAAAGGTATTTTCATTTGTCAAACCATGTATGTGAAGGAATTTCTTAAGAAATTTGGACTTGAAAATTCTAAACCTGTCGGTACTCCTATGATAACCAGTTGTAAATTGTCTAAGGATGATGAATCTCCTAGAATTAATCCAAGCAGACACAAATAAATGATTGGTGGATTGTTGTAATTAACTTAGACTAGACCTGATATAAAGAATGCTTTTTGTATTGCTTTTAGATTTCAGTTGTATCTTAGAGAAACTCATGATATTGCTATCAAGAGGATATTCAGATATCTAGCAAGTACAACAAACTATGGGTTATGGTATCCAAAAGATCATGATTTCAAACTATGTGCATATACAGACTCTGATTGGGAAGGAGATGTGGATGATTGGAAGAGCACTACAGGAGGTGCATTCTTTCTTGGAAATAAGTTAGTTTCATGGCTTAGCAAGAAATAATCATGTACTTCATTATCTACTACTGAAGCGGATATGTAGCTGCTACAACTAACTATAGTCAGATATTATGGATGAAACAGATGTTAAACAAAAAGGGTAAGTTATGATGAGCCTATTGTTATTCACTATGATAATAATGTTGGCAGTTGACACTCAATTAGTTGGTTTCACTATGTTGTCATTGATGACTATTAGGATTCCCACAGATACTGAGAGGGGGGGGGTGAATCAGTATCTAACCGATGAGTTAATTTTCTTGACTTAAAACATGTCGAACATATTAATGCTGCATACCAGTAAACAGAAAGTAATGCAATAAATAGAGATAAAAGCAACCACATGAAAAGCACACCATAACACAATATTTTAACGAGGAAGCTCGGTGTGGGAAAAACCTCGGTGGGATTTGTGACCCACAATATTCACTTACTGGCCAATAAGAGAATATTACTGCTACAATAGGGGCCTACACATGTAGGAAGGCCAAGTGCCTAGAGCTCACTGCTCAAATACAAAATAGGAAGTCTCACTGACTTACAAAATGGATTATATAAATCTAGTGTCTTGTATTGCTTCAGAATAGCATCTACAATGCCAGATCCAGTACCGGTTTCTTCTCTGTTTCTTACATAAACCCTTAACCTATATTTCGCATAATAGGTCTGCCTTATTTCGCCTAATTACATTCCTTCATTCTTACTTAATTGTTCTACAATGATCTCTTATATATATGAGTCATTTTACAATTTTCCAAGTCGGCTTACAATGATTTTACAATAATAAAAAAAATAAATTATAAACAAAATTCCTGTTGGCCTCTGTGCCGGTATGCTTCCTTTCACTGTCGGTGTTGGTGGTCTGTGTGCCGGTGTAGAGTCTAATCTTGCTAGTACCGGTGGAATGCCCTACCAGTGTCATAGGATTGTAAGGTTGCCATCAATGACAAAACCTTCAATCACCTACAATGTCTCATTGGAGTGTGCATTTGCCAACAATGACAACATGGCAACTTGTTCCAGATTCATGTTTTGGTTTAGTTGTGTATTGATAGGCACTTCACAGGTACTTCACAGACACCAACATCGATAGGATGAAAGGAATTTCTTTGGTTACCATCAATGCAGGCCGACATGGTTTAGAATAAGGTTACCGATATTGGAGGTTGACATCATTTGAAGATCGGACATTGGCAATTGACTTTGATATTCATGTATTTATGTTATCTAGCCAACATGTATATTGATATTGTAATTATCTTTGTAAGCCAGTAGGTTAGATAATTTTGATATATCATATGAATATGTATTAGGAAGGAAATAATGAAGGAGATGCGAAATATATGAGAGAGATCATGTATGTGAGGATATCTATGTAAAGGGGTATTCCGGTAAGGGTTTCGGGTTTCAAACCAGAACAAATAGAGCTTAACTGAAACTATATTCAGGCATAGATGATGCTATCTTAGCAGTTCATTCATTTCTCTGGATTGCAGTCTAGATTTGTATGTAGTCAGTGAGGCTCCTTTTGTGATTGAGCATTGTGCTCTAGGTTGTAAGCCTTCCTGCAAGTGCAGGCCCCTATATTTTGTAATATTTCTTCATATGAACAGTGAATTGATATTGTGGGTCACAAATCCCACCGTGGTTTTTCCTCTTTGATGTTTTTCATGTATAATTCTATGTGTTATGGTATTCATTTATGTGATTGGCTTATTGGTTGCTTTACTTCTTTCAATTCTATATGTATCAGTATGTCAGTTGGTGTATGCATGTTTTAATAAGGTTAAAATTGATCATACCGATAGAACACTGATTCACCACCCCTCTCAGTCTTCTTGGATTCCAACAAATACTATCGCTATTGATATGTCAAAAAATCTGGTATTTCATTCCAAATCATAACATATTTCTATAAGGTATAATTTCTTGAAATAAAATGTTGAAGCAAAGGAAGTTATATTGTTTTATGTCCCTACTAAGGAACATATTGCAGATATTCTAACAAAACCATTACCTAAAGATACTTTTGAATATCTCAGAGATTAGTTGGGGGTTACCACCCCTCCGGAAGAGACTTAGGGATGTAGGAATGCATCAATCCGGTGAGCCTATCAGGCATACTTTATGATCCAGGTTGATGAGATGATGCTGCTGCTCAGAGGGAGTAGTTAGTCATTTGGTTTAGTTTTTCTTTTTGGTTTGGTATCCGTTCTTTGTCATTGATGTCAAATGGTGAGATGGTGCTCATGTTAAAAATAGCTAATCTTTGAGGAGATGGTATTCATGTTTATCTTAGGGGGAGATATACTTCATATCAATCTTCTTTGGAAGATTGTTGGCATTCCTTGGCACTTGGATGTTTTTTACATTAAGTGTTGCCATCAATGCCAAAGGGGGAGATTGTTGGCAATATGTTGGATTTGGTTAAGTTTTGTCATTGATGTCAACACTGTATCCTGGTTGGATATGGTTCTACTATCCTAGTTGGACCTATCCCGGTTAGACTTGGTGTTTATCTTGGTTTTGGCTGCGATTCTGATTTGGTATGATTAGATCCTTGGTTTCAGTTTTTGGATACTTACTCAGGATAATTATATGATTTCCATATTTAGTTGGTTCATTATTTGGTGCTCTGGTAGCTATCAATTATGTTCCCGGTTGGTATTTCCTGGTACCGATTAGCTTTACCAGTTAGCAATATTTGATGATTCAATTAGATGATTTTGGTCTGGCTTATGAAAATGGTTTCAAGTATCCTGAAGGTTCTTCTTGATCATGTCCTAATTGTTTGGTGGCTTTTCATTGGTTGGCATACTGTTATGGTGGTCCTATTTGGATCCGGTTAGACTTTCTGTGTCATTGCACTGAGGGTTTCTACCGGTTGGTGAAATGTGTTGGTGATTGGTCTTAACATGATTTCTGATAGATATAATTATTTGGGAATTTGTTTTAGGTCCATGCTATGTAATGTAAATCATAAGATTGGTCTGGTGACATCGCATGATGTAATTTTTGTAATTATGGGTTTAGGGTTTAGCCGACCTTATCAATAAGGTTGATGATATGTATTTATAGGTGACTTATTCATGTAATTGGACATGGTTTTTGGGAACGATGGTTATGTTGGAATCCAAGAACACTAAGAGGGGAGGTAAATCAGTGTTCTACCAGAATATTCAATTTTAACCTTATTATAACATGCATTCACGACTCGGTAAACTGGTACATATATAATTTAAAGAAGTAAAGAAATCAATAAGACAATCATACAAATGAATACCGTAACACAGAGAATTATACATGGAAAACCTCAAAGAGTAAAAACCATGGTGGGATTTGTGACCCACAATATTAATCCACTAGCCATATGAAAAGATATTAAATAATATGGGGGTTTGCACATGCAGGAAGGCTTACAACCTAGAGCACATTTCTCAACACAAAGGAGTCTCATTGAGTACAGTCACTTTGAATAATAAAATATAAGACTGAACTCATTTAATGCATCTGCTATGCCTGATTGAGTTCTGGTTCAAGATCCAACTATTCTGATTCTAAAACCCTAAACCCTTACCAGAATAACCTTCACATTACAACATCCTCAATTACAATAATTACCATCATATCCTCACAAATCCTTACATATCTCTCATTTTACAAAATGATCTAATCAGCTGACCTATATACCCTTACAATCCTTCTAGACTGATGTTGGCTTACATAGATAATTACAAAATGATTATACATGGCCCATTACATATACATAAATAAAAAAATGAATTTCCAATTGTCGGATCTCCCAGTGATGTCGCCCTCCTATGCTAGTATCTTGAATGTATGTCATGTCGGTCTTCAATGCTGGTACCCATAGAATCCTTCTTATCAGCAAAGATACCTATCAGTGTCGGTGAAGTGTCTATCGATGAAGAACCAAACCAAAGAATGAAGCCAAAACATTTTGCCTATTAGCATATGCACACTCTAAGAGACATTGTAAGTGATTGAAGGTTTTGTCATTGATGGCAACCTTACAATCCTATGGCACCGGCAAGGCACTTCACTGGCATTAGCAAAACACACTCTACACCGGCACTCAGAACACCGACACCAGCACAGAGAAAGGAAGTATACCGGCACAAAGGCCGATAGGATTTTTGATATATCATATTTTGTTTATTATTTGAAAAACTTTGTAAGCCAACTTAATATCATTGTAAAATGACTTATATATAAGAATTCATTGTAGGACATTTTGTAAGATGTAGAAAAATATAATAAGGTGAAATTAGGCAGACCTATTATACGAAATATAGGTTAAGGGGTATATGTAAAGAACAGAGCAGAAACCGGTACTGAATCTGGCATTGAAGATGCTATTGTAAAGCAGTACAAGTTATTGGATTTGTATAATCCACATTGTAAGTCAGTGAGACTTCCATTTGAGCAGTGAGCTCTAGGCACTTGGCCTTCCTGCATGTGCAGGCCCCCTTTTGTAAGTAATATTCTCTTATTGGCCACTAAGATAATATTGTGGGTCACAAATCCCACCGAGGTTTTTCCAACACTGGGTTTCCTCGTTAAATCATTGTGTTATGGTGTGCTTTTCATGTGGATGTTCTTGATTCTGTTTATTGCATTATTTCTTGCATACCGGTACACTGTTATAATATGTTCTGCATGTTTTAAATTAAGAAATTCTATATATTGGTTAGATACTGATTCACCCCCCCCTCTCAATATTTGTGGGAGTCCTAACATTTCCATCACTGACAACATATGAAACCAATCAAATGAGTGTCAATTGCCAACAATCTCCCCTTTGGAATTGATGGAAACACCCATGTGAAAAATGATAAGGGTTTCCATCTGCCGGTTTTACCCCGACACTACTCCCCCTAGGCTGAATATCCATCTATGATCATGATTTATACAAAATACTCCATATCTCTTGATGTCAAGAATATATTTTTCACTTATACCTTTCCCTTTGACATCAATGCCAAAAAAATACCGAAAACCAGGATGAAGAATGAAATACTGTACAAAGAATGTTTCCCAAAATACCTTACCAGAGCTAAATATACTTGAAAATTTCTGGATAGGCTTTCTCCAAATCTCTAGATAAGTGTCCCAACCAGATTTGAATGTGTCAGATATTGATACAAGTTCATTAAGCATGTGAGCATAGGAATCTTTCTCCTTAAGCTCTACTAGTGTGGGCTTACCAACCATATCAATTCATTCCTTCTTATGTACACTTAAGGAGTACAACTGGGGACTCACCAATCCTCTAAGCTCTTTAGCTCTCCTTATGCTTTTGTCTTTATCCCTTTCAAGAGCTAAAATTTGAGCTTCTAATACCAAAATTTGTCCATCAATAGATGTAGTTAAAGAATTGGAGCCATCAAAAGAATTGACTATACCTATAATTTTATCCTGTGAATCCTTCATCCTTTTATCTTCATCTGTAGTAAGTAATCTGGTGTTACAATATAGTTTGTATATATTAGTACATTGCCTTATCAATTAACTTTAGTTTGTCAGAAATATCTTTCTTCTTGATTCAATCATTTGATCAAAAGTATCTCTCTTTTCTTGTGTGTATCTCTCCAATGCCTGCTAGTTTGATATTTGTTGTAGTGATTGAAAATCCTTAGAAATGTGCTCAATAATTATTTTGAGCTTGTCGAATGGGCTTGCTCCTTTGTCAAAATGGCACTCTAGGACAAGTCTGTACAAAATTGGGATTGATTGATCAATTATTCCTTTGTCCATTGATCCTTCCTTCATCATCTTTTGAGTAGCCATCATCATGAGCTCCGTAGAACTCATCTCAGTTATGCTCTTCTGCTCTACCAGTGAGGTGTCAATTGACAATAATGATGTGCTCACTACTAGTTCCCTATTGGATTCCTCTTTCTTCTCCTTTGATGGTTGATTAACTTTAATAACTTCCTCTTTTGCATTGGTGTCTTTGCCACTTGGTGCAGTATCAGTTGCTGTCGGTTCCACATGAACAATGTCCTTAACCTATACATTCTGATTTGGAGGAGTATTGTCCTCAACATTTGTAACCTGTACACTCTATGAATCTACCGGTATCTCCTCTATGTTTTGTACATTATATTATACCAGGGGCTCTATATCCAATGCCTTATTATCTTTCAAAATTGTATGTGGGGTACTTGCTATACCTTTGCCTTTCCCTTCAATCGGGCTATCAGTAGTGTCTATTTAAGCCTAACTATCCTATGCTTGCTTTGAAATATTGTTTTGTCTACAACTTCAAGTGTCATATCCAACTCATTTGGAGTAATGGATCCATAAGTAGTTAATAACTCTTGAATTTTTATGCGCTTATCTTCCTCCATAGCTGATAATCTCCCAGCATCTAGGTTGTCATATATTTTATCCAGTATTGGCTTCTCAATTTATAACAAAGCCTTCTTAAATATATCCAGATATAACAAAACCGCTTCCTCAATTTCTCTCTTCTCATCATCATCTAAGTGCTCATAATAGAATTTTACATTTTTCAACATACCATCCATAGTGATTTCATCTATCAATTCTATGCAAGTCTTGGGTGGGATAATAGTTACATTACCAGATATAATAGCAAGGTTTGTGTCATCCACCTTCTTTCTTCTACCAGTACCAGATGGAGCAGAAGGTGTATGAGATGTTTCCTTTGGAACTCTTTTCTTTTCAGGTTAGCTTGTTGGTACCTTGATTGTGACCTTCCTTACCAATTGTTTCCTTGATTCCTCCTTAGACTCCTCACGTTTCTTCCTCAATACCCTCTTGAAAGCTAAAGGTGTGTCATCTTTAGTTCCAGAGTCTGATGGAATAGGCTCAATGAATATTTTAGGATATTTCCTCTTCCTTCCTTTTGCTAGAACAACATCCATTAAGACCTTGATGTCCTAAGATACTTGTTCAATAAATTTGTTGGCCTTGCCTTGTTGTTTCTCCCTCTTCTTCCTATTGAATTCAGTTTGAACCTCTTGCTTCTTCTATTTTGCAGTACCAAAGGATTTTTCAGTCTCATCAATAGGAGCATCAATTAACATCATGGCATAAGCATCCAAAATCTTAGCATCAAACTCATATCCCATCTCCTCTATCCATATATTTTGGGGTTTAACTTCTTCCATTAGGGTGTCATCCTTTTAAAACCATAAAGTAGATCTTGGTTGAGTATTTCTCAATAATTTGTTTAGGAACCTCTCTCTAGATTTCATTGCCTTCTAAAAATGCCTTGAAATAACCCCAAACCTATATCGAGTAATAGGAAGTATAAGGAATAGGTCAGACCTTGATGTCCCTACAGATACTTGTTCAATAAATTCTGTTGTGCCTTCCAAAACTAGGAGTTTCATTAAGGAAAAATAGCATCAAAAAGACAATAAGATTCCCATACCAGAATATCCCCTTTTTCTCTCCTTTCATCTTCCCAAGGTTAATTAACAACTCATCTAACATCCATACACAAAGATCTATCTTCTCATTTTCCCTCATAATCTTATGTACGATATATATGCAAGAGATAGAAATAGAGTTGAGACAATTGGATTGAGTTATCTTATACCCAATGATCATACTACCAACTCTGATATCTCTGTTAGTGATGGTTCTGTCCCTCATTGATCACCAGTCCAAAGTTGTGCTGGTGAGTTTTCTAACCAGATCATTTGAAATATTTTTCTCCAGACGCTGACCAATCTGCGACAAAATAGTGATGGCCCTAATGGCCTCCTTTGTGATCTTATAAGGTCTGTCCAACCAAATGAATTCTCCATGAACTTTGCTCAATACATATTTGATGATCTCATCTTCAAATTCAGGGATATCAAGAATGCCAGTAAACCCTAGATCCTCAATGTGCTTATACTCGCGCTTCATCTTTCCGGAGTTTCCCATCAACTCGCTCATATACATGCTCTTGATGTCACTAGTACCCAAATCCTAAATGTGGCAGTGAATGTATGCTCTGATGTCTACCACATAAACAACTGCTTCCAGAGCATGACAAAATGCGCCAACGGAATCATCCAAGGTGGCAATATGTGAGCATTTCTTGAAAATTATCCTAGGATGATCCTTAACCTCGACAACAGTAGGATTTGCAATAAAAGTAGGTGTAGAGGATGATCTCACTTCCATAATGAAAGATGAATTTGATAAGTGCCCGAGAAATGGTTGTCGGTGAAACCCTAGAGAACTCTTCCCAATCGCTGGTGGAATCACTGAAGAAGATATCTGATCATACTGAATCACCTTAGACTCTCTGTATCGCTCTTAATCACTTAAATGAAAGGTGATAAAAAATAAAGTGGATTGAACCTTTTAACCTTCAAGAAACTCTAATCCATCATTGATATGAATGACTTCTAATGGAACATACCGAATCTCAATCCAACATCTCCATACCGGATAAACCTTTCCAATGTTTAGAACATCTTCTAGATCCTCTTCCTGGGGCTTATGCAATATTTTCATGAATTTTTTCTACCCCTAAGGCATCTGCCTCAATTATTGGATGAGCTTCCTGCCAGTGCAGGAGCAACCTCCTCTGTCGATTGAGTAACTAGAGCATTCTCATCTGTTGATTGATCATCTGACTTCCTGACCCATTTCTTGGTATGATCTTGTTGGATTTAATTTATCTTCTCTTTCCCTTTATCATTTGATCCATCATTGCTAACTAGTGGATTTTTGCTTCTAAAAAACTTAGCTATGTGTCCAATCTTGTTGCATGCATAGCATGTGACATTGTTCTTTTGAATTGCTTTTCTATAACCAATATAATTGCTTGACCTGCATTGATTAGCCATATGTCCAAATTTTCCACATGCATGACATTTAACATTAATTCTGCAATCTTTTGTCTTATGACCATACTTATTGTATTTAGAAAATTGATCGGGAGTAGAATTATAGTTCTGATTTTCTCTATTCTACATTGCCTAGCCATGTGACCAAATTTATTACAAACAAAGAAGCTACCTTTAAATTTATAATAATTAAGTTGCCTTACCAGTGTGTTCTTGTTTTGATCTTCATTTGCAGTACTAGAGCTTTGACCTTGTTCAAATCCAAGTCCACTGGAATCTCCATTCTGTCTTTGGCTTTTCAATAATTCATCAAGCTGTGTTGAACTAACCTTGAATTTGTCCTTGTACTCACTTGCAATAGTCAGATAATCTCTTAGAATTATCATCTATCTTTCAAGTTCTTGTTCATTTCTTTGGGATTGCATAATTATGTTCTCAACATATCATTTTCATGAGCTAACTAGATGCATTCTTCAAATGTATCTTTCAGAGATCTTCCAAGGTTTTCTTCATTCTGATAACTTAATGATGAACAACTAGTACCAAACCGGTACTGAGAGTGGGGGGTGAATCAGTACAGACAAAAACACAAACTTAAATCGGTTTGTCAGTAGACATTGTGCATTGATAGACAAACAGTAACATCGGTCCTTCAACAAAGTTCAACCAGGAAAACCCAGAATAACAAAGACAAGCATAGACCGGTTGACACTTATCTTCTCATAAAATCTAAAACTTCATTTCCACTTCACCCTAATGCATGAGTAGGTAATCTACCATCACAGATGTACATATTACTGCAAGATCAACATGCATCATTGCTTAACAGAAAACAATCATAATCATCACATGAAGAAAACATCGCACTTGACACACGTATTTTTCACGTGGAAACCCAACTGGGAAAAACCACGGTGGGAATGAATACCCACAAGCTTGTTTTAGAACTCTTTAGAAGTCCGCTCTGTTAGGAGCCTTGTCCAGTTAAAGACAGATACAATAGGTTCTGTTAGGAACCGATCCTGTTAGGGATCACCTGATTAAGGGATGGCTACAATACCTGGTTAAGGGTTAAACCCTGTTAAAGGTTACCTTGTTAGAGGATTTCAAGAACTCAATAGCTAAAGGATATCAATGACTCAGTAGCTTCGTGTTAGCCTATTAAAGGATTTTCAACAAGCCGGTTAAGGCTACCCTGTTAGAAGATTTCACAACTGTTGAAGTGGTTAAAGATCAACAAGTATATCAATGACTTGATAATAACACTCAATGCCAATGCAGATCCACTTAAGCTCCTTTTCACCTTCAGCACTTACACTCTACAGATATGACTTCTCTCCTTTGGTTTGGCTAGAATCACGTATCTCTTCTCTTAGATACACACACAAATTTTTGCCAACAACCTCTGGAAGAGTCACAACATCGACCTTATAGGATAACGGATAGGTCGGTAGCATAAACTGTAAACCCTAAACCTATTAGGTTAAGGAATTCAAACGGTTCAATCCTGACTGTTGAGCATACTACATTAAATGCAACAGTCTTGATCCAATCTCAAGACATTCTCCATCGTTCGTTTTCCACCGATTTCATGGCGGCTGATAACCCATCACTCGTTATCACCATTTACAGACTTCACACATTCCTGAGGTAGATAGGAAAAATATCCTTCATGCGCACAAGGCTTACATGGCAACACAATCTATTCATTGTTACCATGCTAACTCATCACACAAAGTCATTGGTTGAGCCACACAGGCTTGAAGCACTCTAACCGGAAACCCTGAAGTTGAGACCACCAATTGGTAGTCATACACCGCTTCCATGTGCCAGTTCCCATAACCTTATGCTGGTTTATCTTTAAATAAAAACTCCACTTCACTTTGGCACAAATGTTGGTTCACAGTGAATGCCGGTTCATAGTGTTATACTGGTTCTTCTTCTCTTCATCATATTGACATCAATGACAATACATAATGTCATTATGTCCTCATACCGGTTCACATAATGCCAACAATCTCCCCCTTTGGCATTGATGGCAATATACAAAGATATCTCTTGGTTTCACATCTTCTCCCCCAATGTCTGTAGATATCTTCTCCACTTCACATCTTCTCCCCCTTTGACAACAAGGCCAAAGTGGAGGCACAAGCTTTCCTATGTCATTATGCTGCTCCCCCTAAGGAGTAGCATCCTTCAACACATTAGTCCAAAAGGAAATGACTATTGTTATACCTGACTGATGTGGAGCAAATACTTTTAGTTCACCTCCTGAAGGGGTAGAACCCCTAATTCACCTCTTAAGTACATAAATGTAGTCTTTGGGAGAGGCTTGGTGAATATGTCTGCTAACTGCTCCTTACTGGAAACATGTTCCAGTGCAATCTCTTTGTTTTGAACCTTTTCCCTCAAGAAATGATATTTAAGCTCAAAGTGCTTGGTCCTAGAATGTAAAACCAGATTCTTTGAAATATTGATAGCACTTGTGTTATCACAGAATATTCTTACCGGTTCAGATATAGGAACTTTGAAACCATTTAATACATGCTTCATCCAGATTGTCTGAGTGCAGTTCATGAAGGTTGCAACATACTCCTCTTTCATTGTAGACTAGGAGATACAGCTCTGCTTCTTACTCATCCATGAGACCAGTCTACCACCAAGAAAGAATGCACTACCGATTGTGCTCTTTCGGTCATCCACATTACCTGCCCAATAAGCATCTGTAAATACTTTCAAGTTGAAATCATTGCTATATGGGTACCACAATCCATAGTCAACTATTCCCTTTAGATACCTAAGAATCCGCTTGACTGCAACTAAGTGGGATTCTCCTGGACTCTTCTGGAACCTTGTAGTAATGCCAACTGCATGTGCAATATCTGGTCTGCTATGCACTACACAATGCAACTTACCAATCATTGATCGATATTCCTTCTCATCAACCAATGCCGAGTCATCCGCTTTGGATAGTTTACAACTGGTCACCATCGGTGTACCAACCGGTTTTCTATCCTCCATGCCAGAGGTCTTCAACGCCTCTTTGACATACTTGGACTGAGTGATAAAGATTCCATCTTTCATTTGTTGAATCTGTAGTCCAATGAAGAACTTAATCTCCCCTATGAGTGACATCTCAAACTCCTTCTTCATCTCATCTACAAACTCATGACTCATCTTGTCATCTCCACCAAAGATAATGTCATCAACAAATACCTCACAGATTAGAATCTGATCTCCTTCAGTTTTCAAGTAGATATTACTAGAATCTGATCTCCTTCAGTTTTCAAGTAGATATTACTATCTTCACTTGTTCTCTCAAATCCAATTTTCACAAGATGGGAGTGCAGAAGTTCATACCATGCTCTAGGTGCCTACTTTAGACCATATAAGGCTTTATGTAGCCTACACACCATGTCACTATCTTCTGATAGGGAAAACCCATCTGGTTGCTCTATATACACCTCCTCTTCAAGTACACCATTTAGGAATGCAGATTTTACATCCATTTGATATACTTTAAATCCTTTAAAGGTTGCATATGCAAGAAGCATATGAACTCCTTCCAATCTAGCTATAGGTGCAAAAGTTTCTCCATAGTCTTCTCCTTCTTCTTGGGCATATCCTTTACACACCAGTTTGGTTTTGTTTCTAATCACCATGCCATCCTCATTCAGCTTATTTTTGAAAACCCATTTGGTACCAATGACATTTTTATGCTCCGGTCGGGGTACCAAGGACCATGTACCATTTTTCTCTATCTGGTCAAGTTCCTCTTCCATTGCCTTGATCCAATCTTCATCTTTATGTGCCTCTTTGAATGACTTAGGCTCAAATTCAGAGATTAAACATGATCTCTCTCTGACTCTTCTTCTTGTAAGGATTCCAGCATCCTTATCTACTATGATCTACTTAGGATCATGATTCAGCTTGACATACCGAGGAATGGTCTTAACAGATTCCTCTTGCTTTTCTTCTTCATCCTCATCTCCATCAACATCAACATCTGCATCTGCTGGTGTAGGAACACTGTTACTGGTACTTGGTTGATTGACAACCAGTTCCTAGAAGGTTACAACCGT
This sequence comes from Cryptomeria japonica, assembly GCF_030272615.1. Taxonomy (NCBI): domain Eukaryota; kingdom Viridiplantae; phylum Streptophyta; class Pinopsida; order Cupressales; family Cupressaceae; genus Cryptomeria; species Cryptomeria japonica. Next base: position 862,490,904 of record NC_081409.1, on the reverse strand, counting down.
TTCATTTACCGCTTGTTCACTGTCAGTTTCCTTGGTTTTCTCAGAGGTTTCATCTACTCTTACATTGATACTTTCCATAATTCTCTAAGTCCTGTTCTTAAAACACTTGAGAGCTTTGCTCTTGGTAGAATACCCTAGGAATATTCCCTCATCACATTTTGCATCAAATTTACTCTGGTGTTCACTCCTCTTGATGTAACATTTGCTACCAAACACTCTAAAGTAGCTAATAATAGGTTTCTTACCTATCCAATACTCAAAAGGCATTTTATCCTTACCTTTCTTGATGAGTACCCAGTTCATTGTGTAGATTGCAGTGCTCACCACTTCTCTCCAAAAGGTGTGAGCTACCTTTCCTTGAATCAACATGGTTCTAGCTGCTTCAACCATAGTCCGGTTGTTCCTCTTTGCTAGGCCATTTTGTTGTGGAGTCTGGGGAGCAGATAGTTGCCTCTTGATGCCATGTTCTTCACAGTACTTGTTGAATTCATCGGAAGTGAATTCCCCTCCTTGATTAGTTCTTAGGCATTTGATCCTTTTGTCGCTTTCCTTGTCCACTAATGCTCTGAAGGCTTTGAACTTCCCAAAAGCTTCAGACTTATCTTTCACAAATGTTACCCACATCATTCTTGAGCAGTCATCAGTGAGAAGTACCTATCACCCTGCACACTTCTAGTTTTCACAGGACCACACAAGTCGGTATGCACAAGATCAAGCAAATTGTCAGCAGTGAAAGGTTTACCTTTAAAGGTTGAGGAAGACATTTTCCCCAATTGACACTCCCTACACAAGGTATTATCCAATTTTCTTAGCATTGGCAACCCTCTAACTGCCTTGATCTTACTAGCCTTCACAATGTTGTCAAAGTTTACATGATAGAGTCTCCTATGCCATATCCAGCTATCATCAAATTTAGCCATAAGACATGTACTTATATTTGCATTAAGCTGAAATAAGTTACGTTTGGTCTACATGTCGGTGGCCACCAGTTCACCATTCTTTCCTTTGATTCTACACACTCCATTCCTGAATTCTAGAGTGAGACCACTATCATTCAGCTGGGCAACACTCAGAAGGTTGTGTCTGAGACCATCAACCCAATATACATTGTCAGCACTACTCTTTCCATTCAGAGAGATGGACCCTCTGCCTTTGACCGTGCATGGTGCATCATTTTCAAAGCGAGCCACACCACCATCATATTCTTCCAAGGATAGAAACTTGCTCCGGTCACCAGTCATATGGTGAGAACAACCACTGTCAATGATCCACTCATTGGAATTATCAAACTAGGAGACAAGAGCCTTCTTTTCTGACACATCTTCCTTGACAACAACAAACACAATATCTTCATTTTCTTCATCCTCTGATTCCTCATCTGTGACACCTTCATCAACCGCCACAAAACAATTTCTCTGGTTTCCTCCTTTGAATTTCTTGAACCTTTCCAGTTTGTCCTTGTTATCACCATTAGGAAAGTTCACAGTAATGTGTCCTATCCAGTTGCAAGAAAAACATTTCAAAGGAAGCTTACCTCTGTATTTACCGGTTCCTTTAGGAAGTTTCCTTGCAAGAAGAGCTTCAAACTCCATTAGAAATTCCTCATCATCCATTACTCTACCTTGTCTTGTTTCAACACTAGTGCTTGCTTCTTTTCCTTTTCTGGATGGCACAATAGAGGCTTTAAAGGATAATTCAGTCTTTTGAACACTACCATCAAAACTATTTAGCTCATAAGCTGTCAACTTTGCGATGATGGAGTCTAGAGATACCTTAGTTTTGTCTATTGATCTCAGCTCCTGAATAGCAGCAACCCTTATTGCATAGACCGGCAATAGGATCTCAGGACTTTGCTTACCATAGTGGAATCTTTCAATTTACCACCTGCACTCTTGATATCTCCAACAACGGTTTTGATTTTTATACCATACTGTTGAATGGTCTCACCTTCAACCATCCGCATGTCTTCAAACTTCCCTCTAAGGCTTTCTTCCTTAGCTTGTTTTACATGCTCATTACCGCCATAGATATTTTCAAGAGTATCCCATACCTCTTTGGGATTAACCTTATCTTGGACATCAATGAACTCAATGCCGGATAAACTACTAATTAGGGATTCCATGACTTGCCCATTCTCCTACATTTCTCTCTTTTGGTCATCGGTGAGAGTACCAGTAGGGCAACATAGGCATTCTCAACAAAGCTCCAATGTTGAGCACCCATGCTTCTGATGAATATCTTCATTATGTCTTTCCATATATTGAAGTTTTCTCTGTTAAACTTTGGACCTTCCCTCTTCATCATTAGACTGGGATCTTTACCTCAAGCGGTTAAGGCTTATAACACAGAGGACCTGGAGGACGCTCTGATACCAATTGATAACTTAATGATGAACAACTAGTACCAAACCGGTACTGAGAGGGGGGGTGAATCAGTATAGACAAAAACACAAACTTAAACTAGTTTGTTAGCAGACACTGTGCATTGATAGACAAACAGTAACACCGGTCCTTCAACAGAGTTCAACCGGCAAAACCCAGAATAACTGAGACAAGCATAGACCGGTTGACACTTATCTTCTCATAAAATCTAACACTTCATTTCCACTTCACCCTAATGCATGAGCAGGTAATCTACTATCACAGATGTACATATTACTACAAGATCAACATGCATCACCGCTTAACAGAAAACAATCATAATCATCACATGAAGAAAACATCACACTTGACACACATATTTTTCACGTCGAAACCCAACTGGGAAAAACCACGGTGGGAATGAATACCCAGAAGCTTGTTTTAAAACTCTTTAGAAGTCCGCTCTGTTAGGAGCCTTGTCTGGTTAAAGACAGATACAATAGGTTCTGTTAGGAACCGATCCTGTTAGGGATCACTGGGTTAAGGGATGGCTACAATACCCGGTTAACGGTTGAACCCTATTAAAGGTTACCTTGTTAGAGGATTTCAAGAACTCAATAGCTAAAGGATATCAATGACTCAGTATCTTCGAGTTACCCTGTTAAAGGATTTTCAACAAGCCGGTTAAGGTTACCCTATTAGGGGATTTCACAACTCTTGAAGTAGTTAAAGATAAACAAGTATATCAATGACTTGATAATAGCACTCAATGCTAATGCAGATCTGCTTAAGCTCCTTTTCACCTTCAACACTTACACTCTATATATATGACTTCTTGAAGAGGGGAAAACAGATTTGAAAGGTAAACTGATCGAAACATAACGAAATAAACATGCAGAATGCTAAAATATCATTTAAAGACCATTTCACCTTGCTATTTTACCTTCCCCTTCGGATTGAGCTTGATGAAGTGAAGATGCCCCTTGATAATGCTCCACTTGATGTGCTCCTTTGATTTCTATATGTGGATGGCTCTCCAATACTGTGCACAAATGATAAGGATGAATGATAAGGATGAGATGATCAAGTTGCGAAGATGATTTCCTGGGCTCAAAAGGGCATCATAAGCTTACTGGATTTCAAGATGTCTTGAATGAAGGGATGGAACCCTATTTTATAGGAAGAGGGGAGGAAAATGAATGGCTAGGATGAATTCGAGATGAAGGGCTAAGATTTAATTGTGAGGTCACACAAGGTCCAAGAGAGGGTGTGGAGGCCAAGAAATATGCCCTAAAAGGTATTTCGTATCTCCACACTCTATAAGATGCATTGGAGGAATTAAAAATTCTCCAAAGACGGATATTATGGGGATTAGAAGAATAAAATGGAATTAAAAATTCCTTGGGAGAGGGAAATGCCTAGAGGAATGTGAGATTTCAAAAATCTTACATTCATCTAGAAAAAGAGCACTTTAAAGCTAGTGGCTGGATGAAAGCACAAAGAGTTGACTTTGTGGCTAATCATGATGATTAGCCATTAATGACTCATTAGGAGGGGGATTAGAGGAAATGTTAGGTGGGATTTATATTTGTAGGAGAATTTGACTAGGAGAGAGAATGAGTGGAGGGAATAAAACATTAGAAGAATAATGTTAAATGAGTTTAGGGAGTTTCTAGAAGAATTTATTAGGTTAATGATGAATTAAGAAAATGATTTGTAGGAATCATGTAGGTTAACTAATTAATTGAAATTAATTAGCTAAGAGGAAGATTTGTGAGGATTTGATTTTTTAGAAGAATAAAGAAAGGGATTGATTTATAAATAAATCAATCATATGCTATAGCAACAATATTAATTATATTTAATTAATATTGAGAAGAATTTTAATTAACATAATTAATTAATTAATTAATTATGTGAGGAATTAAAAATAATTAAAATAATTATTTTTAAGTGTCTACATTTTTCCCCTCTTTGAAGCGAGGTGTGATGACACATTGATTCAAAGAATAATCTTGTTTTGATGTTGATATTGGTTTGATAGGATGCCCCGGCTCTTGATTGATAGATTATTGTATGGTGATGCCCCCTCGGGAGATCAATTGAGGTATTTGATCTTTGGAGTTTTGCAAAATTGATATCCCGATAGATTTGATTTGATTCGATTGATAAGATCTAGATTCAGTCTGGTTTCAAGAAAAATTTATCCTGTATAAGACAAAGATGATCAAAGTGTCTGGTTTCAGGAAGGATTCATCCTATATAAGACATGATTGATCACAACGTCTGGTTTCAGGAAGGATTCATCCTGTATAAGACATGATAAGAGCATCTAGTTTCAGGAAGGATTCATCCTGTATAAGACATGATAAGAGCGTCTGGTTTCAGGAAGGATTCATCCTGTATAAGACATGATTGATCACAATGTCTGGTTTTAGGAAGGATTCATCTTGTATAAGACATGATCAATCACAATGAATGTCTAGTTTCAGGAAGCATTCATCCTATATAAGACATGATCAGAGTTTCTGGTTTCAGGAAGGATTCATCCTATATAAGACATGATAAGAGCATCTGGTTTCAGGAAGGATTCATCCTATATAAGACATGATTGATCAAAACGTCTGGTTTCAAGAAGGATTCATCCTGTATAAGACATGAATCAGAATCAAAATTGATTATGTGAGGGAAAAAAAAAAGAAAAATAGAGGAAGAAAAATTAGGGTGGAAGGGATAAATGAGGAAGATATATGAAGTAGTCGTGAGGTATTTGGAAAGAAGAATAAGAGATGAGAGACCGCAGAGGAAAATGGGGGCAATTGAGAACTCCATGGGATTATTGAGTTTAGGATTTGATGGAATGATGGTGAGATTTTGTGCACAATAAATGTGGAGAGCCAACCTAGTTTGATGTTGCCCTAAGTGACTTGCACCACTGATTATAGAAATTAGGATGCCATGAGAAACCCAGGGTGTGGACTGACTCTGCAGACAAATGGGAATTTCTTGCACACAACAATGCAAGTGTTAAGAAACACTAATACAAAGTTGTGGGTTCTTGCAAGGAAACCCTCAAACACACCGATACCTCTTGTACAAGAGAAGATAAGTGTTGATAAACACTAGTACCAAGTCGTCGGTTTATACAAGAAGGATCCAAAACATGCCATACTATGAAATATGCCCCAGTATGCACCTATCATAACATACCTGGATATGGAAGAACCCAGGCAGTCGTAAATAGTGGTAGTCGTAGGGCAAAAGATGCAAGCCTATATGAAAAGATCTAACAAAATCTAACAAGTCTCTTCCTTGCGAGCAAATGATACCTCTTGCCAAGAGTAGAACTAGGATGGACTTGGGATTGTTTCTCAAGACTTCTTGAAGCTTATATAGGGGCTGAAAAGCTCAGTTTCACTAGGACATTTCTTGTTCATGACTTAGGTGAAGACTCTTCATCAGAGGTGGAAAAGAAGGAATGTTGTGCATGGGTGGGCTGGATGGCAGATGATTTGTAGTATTGACATGATAGACAGTGGATCCAGATATTTTACTTGGCGCTTGCACAGAGGTTTTCACCAAGATACTTGCCCATAGCGCCACAAATTGTTTTTCTTTCTTTTTCTTTCTTTTTTCTTTTTTTCTTAATTTTTTTGTATCATAAGGTGCCTGTTTGTTAGGTTTGCACCAAAGTGATGATTTTTTCAGGATCTTTTTTTTTTTTCATTTTTTTTTTTTTTGACAATTTAAGATTTTCTGAGGACTAAGCATAAATCCTTTTGAGGTGCGTGATATTCATTGGATCATCCAAAGGATCGCCTTCAGGAGTAGCCAACTGATAAGCTCTTGATCCATATTTCACTGTGATTACATATGGTCCAAGCCAATTAGGCTTGAACTTGCCTTTCTTTTCTCTTTCTTGTAGATTTTTCTGATTCTCCATGAGGACAAGATCACCAACTTGGAATTCTCGGGTTCTGACTTTTTTATGATAACTCATGCGCAGACGGTTTTGATATACCCGGAGATGATTCAAGGCCTTGAGGCGCCTTTCATCTAACAATTCTAGCTCTTGTAAGTGGGCAATTCTGTATTCTTCCTCTAGTAGGATGTTTTGCAGCGATACCCTTAGAGAGGGGATCTCGATCTCAAGGGGAAGGATAGCTTCGGAACCAAATACTAAGGAATAAGGAGTGTCACCTGTGGGGGTGTGGATGGAGGTGCGGTAGGCCCACAATGCAGGATGGATTTGGAGGTGCCAATCATGACCTGCTTCATTGACTATCTTTTTGAGGATTTTTATTAGGGTTTTATTAGAAGCCTCAGCTTGGCCATTGCCTTGGGTATAATATGGAGTGGAGAAGCGGTGTTGGATGTTGAATTTTTGGCAAAGTTCTTTGACATCTTGGTTTTTAAATTATTTACCATTATCTGTGATGATAACTTTTGGGATACCATATCGGCAGATTAGGTAGTTCAAGATGAATTTGGATATTTGCTTGTCGGTGGTGAAAGTAAGAGGGATAGCCTCTACCCACTTGGTGAAGTATTCGGTGGCGGTGATAATGAATTTATGTCCGTTGGAAGATGAAGGGTGGATTTTCCCAATGAGATCGAGCCCCCACTGTGAGAAGGGCCATGGTGTAATGAATGGCTGCAATTCTTGTGATGGTGCATGAATCTTGTTGCCATGCTGCTGGCAAGGGATGCATTTCTTCACATAGTTGTATGCATCTTCTTCCATTTTAGGCCAATAGTATCCTGTTCTCAAAAGTTTTTTAGCCAATGTGAGTCCACTTGAGTGTGCCCCACAAATGGCCTCATGTACTTCACGTAATGCCCATTCAGCTTCTTGTTTATCTAAACACCTTAGGAGGGAACCATCAAAATACCTTCTGAACAAGGTGTCTACAAGGATGGTGTAACGGGCACATCGGCGGATGAAAGTTTGTTGTTTGGTTTTGGTGAGACGTGGGGGAATGGTGTTGTCTTTAAGGAAAGCGAAGGTTTCTTGGTACCAAGGGGACTCTAGACCAACGAGAACACACACCATTTCAGATTCTGGTAGGTCGTATGCCGGTATAAACAATTTCTCGACCAAGAACTTGCACTTCTGACTGTGTGCTGGCATTTGAAGGAGGGAGCCAATGGTGGCCATTGCATCTACAGCCCTATTGTTTGTTCGTGGGATTTGATCAAACTTGATTGCCATGAAATGTTGCTTAAGATCTTCAACCATGGTACGGTAGGGAAGGAGTTTATCATCTTTTGTCTGGTATTCATCATTGACTTGTTTTATGACGAGCTAAGAATCACCATGACTTGTAATTCCTTTATTTTCCAGTTGATAGCCAAGCATAAACCTGTGATGAGGGCCTTGTATTCTACTATGTTATTAGTACATGCAAAGGCTATCTTGTATGATTTGGGGATGCCATCTCCTTGAGGTGTGACCAATAATATTCCTGCCCCCGATCCATTTTGAGTGTAGGAGCCATCAAAATATAATTTCCATGTGGAGGATGTGGCAACAGTCATAATGAACTCATTTGGTAATTCTGTGAGAAGAGGATGGTCGCCTGGAAGTGGAGCTTTAGCCAACTGATCTGCAATAACTTGTCCCTTGATTGCCTTTTTGTCCACATATTCGATATCAAACTCACTTAGAAGCATGACCCATTTAGCTGTTCTACCAGTGAGAGCAGCTTTTGACAGGAGATATTTAAGTGGATCAATTTTAGCAATTAATTTTGTCTTGTTGTTTAGCATATAGTGTCATAGTTTCTGTGTGCTGAATACTAATGCCAAACATGCTCTTTCAATGGGGGTGTAGTTGAGTTCATATCCTACCAACGTCTGACTGATGTAGTAAATGGCGTGTTCCTTCCCTTGATCATCTATTTGTGCCAGTAATGCCTCCAATGCCACTATAGTAGCACATATGTACAAAATGAGGGGTTTTCCAGGGGCAGGTAGCATCAAAACTTGAGGTGATGCTAGATATTCTTTTAATTTTTCAAAGGCCTTTTGACAGAGGCAATCCCATTTGAATTTTGTGTCTTTACGTAACAAATGTGCAAATGGATGGCACTTGTCGGCTATCTGTGAAATGAAACGCCTGACAGACTGGAGTTTTCCCTGGAGACTGTGTAGTTGTCTGAGAGTTTTTGGCGGAGGCATTTCCATAATAGCTTTTACTTTTGCGGGATCAACCTCGATGCCTCTGTGGGAAATAATGAATCCTAGTAGTTTTCCCGATGTGACGCCAAACACACACTTTTTAGGATTTAGGCGCAACTTGTATTTTTCCAATCTTTCGAAGATCTGTTTTAGAATAGGGATGTGCTCTTGTCTTATCTTGGATTTGCCTAACAGATCATCCACATAGTCCTCCATAATTTTGTGTAAGAGGTCATGAAAAATTGTTATCATTGCCAGTTGATATGTAGCTCCAGCATTTTTAAGGCCAAAACGCATGACCCAGTAATAGAAAGTACCCCATGGTGTTGTGAATGCGGTTTTATGTCGTCTGCTATCCTGATTTTGTTGTATCCAGGAAACCCATCCATTAGCGATAGCATTTCATGTCCTACTATAAGATCCACAATCATATCTATGTTTGGGAGTGGGAAATCATCTTTAGGACAAGCTATATTTAGATCTTGGAAATCTGTGCAGATGCGGATGCCCCCAACAGGTTTTTCGACAGGTACAATGTTGGAGACCCATTCAGTGTAGTCTATGGGTTTGATAAATTTTGCGTCTAACAACTTTTGAAGTTTTGCCTTGACCAAAAGAGCAATATGCTTTGCATTTTGTGGAGTTTTTGTTTTACAGGTTTTGCATCTGGGTGGACAGCGAGATTGTGAACCACCAAGTCAGGATCCAACCCTGGCATATCGGAATAGGACCATGCAAAATTGATTTTAACCTCTATAAGGAAGTTGATGAAGTCTTGTTTCTCGATTTCGGTGAGGGATTTGGCAATGAGCACATTTTTTGAAATGACTTCAGTGCCCATGTTGATGCTGTCTGTTTCTTCTATCAACAAATTTGATTTGTCCTGTGGAAGGTAACCAATGGTAGGGAGGTCAAATCCCTCATCGTCAAGTGCCTTTTCTAGGTTTTCACTTTCAGATACGCCCTTTGTTTTTATTTCTTGTTCATCCAAAGGCGCCTCAGGGTGGTTTTCACCTAGGAAATCATATCTTTTTCTTTTATTATCTTTTTTGTGGATAAGGGCATTGACTTGACTACCAAAGTATCCCTTTTTGTGTAGTTGAATACCCTCAATTCTATTACAGTCTTCCATATTTTGTGTTGTTAGGAGAGCAATGAGAGCATTATCGTCGACGTAGATATCTAAATTAGGTTTGTCTCGTTGGCCCCAGTCAATGAGTTCAGGATGGACAAGATGTAGCTCATGTGAAGTGGGAGGGGTTATGGAGGTGATGGTATTGATGTAAGCATCAAAGAAGGTATCTTTCTCATATTCATAAGGCATTTCATGAAATTCCTCTTCGTCAGCGCTTTCGATATCCAAAGAAGGATTAGAAGGGGCACCGGCGATAGTAATCTTAGGCACTGGGATGTACCCCAAGCCTCTGTTGTATCTATAGGAGATAGGATTTATGGGTGCTTTTCTTCCTTTCTCCTCTAGTCCTAGACCATGTCCTTTGTAACCCATTTTTTCAACTATGGCAAATGCTTTTGGATACATTTCTTTGGATATTCTTGTTGGATCATCGTCCTCTTCCTGGTACAGCCATGAAGACATATCTGCTTCGAGGTTCTCATTATCAAGTGGGCCCCATTGCTGGAAGGTGGTGTTTTGGCATTGCATGACTGGTTTCAGGTCCTTTTTTAGCTCTTTTGGTTTACCAAATGACTTAGGAGAGAGAGGGAGGTTGCCTATTAATAAGACATCCTCCAATTTGTATTCTCCACAGCCATTGTCCAAGATCTTGATTTGATTATTTGGTTGGGATGATGTGGAGGCAACATTTGATTTGTTAGATGGAGGCGTTGGTGAAGGTCTATTTAGTGGGCAATGATACAGATGCTTCCCCTCTAATAGTTTGCAATATTGAAAAGGTTGGGGATCACCTTTGACAGTGATCACTTTTCCATTATAGGGGAATTTGATGCATTGGTGATAGGTGGAGGGTACGGCCTACAAGGAATGAATCCATGGCCTCCCGAGGAGAATGTTGTAGGGGAGATCAAGATCGAGTACTTGGCAAGGGGTTTCAATTGTAATGGGGCCCACTTGAAGAGGTAAGGTGATCACGCCCTTTGAAATTCTTTCCGCATCATCATATGCCTTTATTGTGATCCTTCCTGATGTGTCTATCTGATCCTCAAAAAGTCCCAATTGTTTTATTAATTTGTATGTACACAGATTAAGCCCGGATCCACTGTCTATCAGGATATGTTTGACCTTATGCTTGTGGATGAGAGCTTCAATGTGCAAAGGTTTATTATGGTCCTCATCTGCGGGAGCATCTTGGGAGTTAAATACAATGTGCTGCTGGGCAGCAAGGTTTCCAATGAGGGTTTGAAATTGGGTGGCATTGATGTTATCAGGAATGCGTGATTGGAGAAGGGCTTGTTCCAAAATTTCTTTATGGACTGGAGAAGTCTTGAGAAGTTCCAAAATGGAGATCTGTGCGGGTGTCTTCCCAAGTTGATCAAGGAGGTCATATCGGCGGGTGGAAGACATGGGTGGGGGGTTTGGTGGGGGATGAACTCCTTGGATGGTGACTCTTCCTCGACGTGTAGTTGCATTACAGTCATTCTGGAAATGGGAGGTGGAAGGTGTGGCACCTTGAATGACTATTCTAGTCGGATTTGGTCTGCTTTGGGAAGAAGGAGGATTAACTCCTTGGATGGTTATGACATTGACATGATTGTCTGCAAGTTCAATGCGACTTACTAAAAAATCAAAACTGGTTACGTGATTAGCGTAGTCATAATCCATTGCGTTAGATGATGAGCCTTTTCCTTTATCATGCTTTGGGAAGGGTTCTTGGTACATTTTGAGTTTGTCATTGTTATTACCAGGTTTTGCATTTGCTACCTCAATCTCACCTCTATCAATGAGATCTTGTATGTAGATCTTCAATTTCATACACTTTCATGTATCATGTCCCTTGATACGATGGTATTCACAATACTCATTTTCATTATACCATCTTAGTTTAGGTTGATTGGGATCAAACGGGCGAGTGATTGGAAAAACCACTATACCTTCTTGGACAAGTTTTTGAAACACCACTTCAATAGGCTCAGCAAGAGGAGTGAAATCTCTTGGAGTCTTGTTATTCGATCGGGGTGGCCATCCTTGGATTGAGACATTGTTGTGAGGTTTTTGAGATTGATTTGAATTATTTTGATTGTTGAATTGATGAATATTGGTGGTGGATTTTGGGGGAGCGGCCATGGTTTGGACCCGCTTTGCATCAGTTACACCATCATTGACCACGTTTTTATTTTTAGCCCAGAATTTTGGCTTGTCATTATGATAAGAGGAAGAACTTTGTGACGACTTCTGGTAATGTTTCAAGGTTTCTTCCTCCAACAAGACACGTTTGAGGGCGAGGCCCTTATCAATCAATTTTTGGAAGGATTTGATACATTGAGATATTAAAGGTCTTGAAAGTTTAGGCACCAAGTTCTTTTGAAATAGTTCAATTTGATGTTGTTCTGGCATGTCCCATTGGAATTTTTTGATAAGATGTCACCATCTTTGTAGGAAATTGGTGAAGATTTCTCCAGGCCTTTGTTTTGTATTACATAGGTCCATCATAGAAACATCATTACCCATGTTGTATGCATAGTGGGCCACAAATTTTTCTGCCAATTCTGGAAAAGAGACAATGGAACCTCGTGGTAAAGATGAGAACCATGCCAGGGCGTCTCCCATGAGACTCTTGGGAAAGAGTCTGTGAAGATAAAGGTCACTATAAGAGACTTCTTGGCATAAGATGTGGAATTCTCAGACATGGTCGCGGGGGTCTCATTTGCCTTCATACTTGGTGAATTTAGGGATCTCAAATCCTGGGGGATATGGTGCAATTGATATAGATGGGTCGTAAGGACAAGGGAAAAACTCTTCGAATGAGTAAGCTTTCCTTTTATTAGTCTTTTCTTTCATGTTTTTGATGATATTCTTCATGTCTTGAATTTCCTTGATGAGGTCTTGTTGTGGACTTTGATATTGATGAATTGTATCTGCCCCAAGAATTGGATGAACTAAAGAAGGTACACCACCACCAATATATTGATATGATGAGGAGGTGGGAACGTGGGATGCGATGACCAATGTCACTGGGGTTCGTGTGATAGTTGGTTGCGGTCCGCCAACTGTTGTGATAGGATTGAATGCGGTCTAGATAAAATTTGCGACATTGTTGGGAGAAAGGAAAGTTTGTGGAATAGAAATATGTGGTTGAGAGAAGGAGGTGGTATAGAAGTTTGTTGGAGAATGGATGAGATTGGATTTGATAGTGGTATGGATGGTAAGGAGGAAGAAGGTGGGATGGAGACCGTGGTGGGAGGTGTCGCGGGTGGCATTGATTGGGCTTGGATGATTGATGGGGCTGCAATTGATTGAGTTTGAATAGTAGGTGCAACACTTTGTGTGGGAGCGAGGTCTCCTTGTGGTTGTTGGACGAGAGCAGATCTATTAAATTTAGGTGGAAGTTGAGCTCCATGTTCAAGAAGAGTTTTCAGAAGTGCAGTAGGATTGTGTTTAATAAACTTTTCTATCATCTCTTGCTTTTAAGAATCCGCTAGGAAAGTTTGCACTTCCGGACAAAGTTCATCTTGGTTAACCATGTCAAGATTTTGGCTTTGATCTTGATCGCTTGGTTGTCCACTTTGTGTATGATCTTGCATGGGATCTTCATATAGGAAACCAATGTCTGGCATGCCATATTGTTGATGAGCCATCTTTTTCTTTTGGGATCGAGTTGCGACCATACACGATATTTGTGATGAAAAGACTTAGGAAAAATGTGATGAAATGACTTAGAAAATTTGTGATGGAAGGATTTTAGAAACTTGTGATGAAAGGACTTAACAAAATTTGAGGATGAAAGGACTTAAGAAATTTGTGATGAAAGGACTTAAGAAATTTGAGGATGAAAGGACTTAAGAAATTTGTGATGAAAGGACTTAAGAAATTTGAGAATGAAAAGACTTAAGAAATTTGTGATGAAAGGACTTAAGAAATTTGAGGATGAAAGGACTTAAGAAATTTGTGATGAAAGGACTTAAGAAATTTGTGATGAAAGGACTTAAGAAATTTGTGGATGAAAGAACTTAAGAAATTTGTGATGAAAGGACTTAAGAAATTTGTGGATGAAAGAACTTAAGAAATTTGTGATGAAAGGACTTAAGAAATTTGAGGATGAAAGGACTAAAAAAATTTGAGGATGATTGATGAAGAAGGTATGGTAGTGATGGTTTAGAAGAAAACTTGATGACTAGGTTGTCTTTGGCATGAACATGAAGGATCTATTTAAATGGCAAGTTGTATGAAGGGATATGACCACCCTGATTTGGACGATAGTAGGTGTTTCAAAGGACAAACTTGAATGTTGACGTAGAGGATAAACTCTTAGCTTCTCTCTTAGGCTTATGAAAAATGGGACGGACGGAGTTTTGACGCAATTTTAGACTTGGTGTGGGTAATGACTTGGACAATTTGTTTGTGTCTTGACAAATATTTTTGCAAAGTGTTTGGGGATAGTGATGTGTTTTTAGTCTACTCTTGGCAAGTATGTATCAAACAAAGCAAACACAATGATTAAATGCAAATTATCTCAAAGACACTCATGCTCATATACAACATTCTTAAGGCTGGCAAGGACAATAGTCATTGAATCCCAATTGGTTTCCCATCTACGCTTACCTAGAGCAGACACTTAGATGCTTGACCCCACTGGCTCCCCTTCATGACACTCACTTCTTGGGGTAGCCAAGCATCAATTCCCATGAAAACTCCTCATGGCGAACTTTGTGTCTCTACTAAGGGCCGTAAGAATATGGGCCACTTCAGAGGTCTAACCTCCTGCACCAATGACTAGAGGGTTTTTGGCCACTATGAACAAGGTGTTTAGTAAGTCTTCCCGTTAGGAGCTACCCTTCGAAATTGCGCAAGCACAATTGAGGCCTATAGCCCAACGAAGCACCAAGAACTTAGTAGTCACACAAGCATGATTGAGATCTCTAGGATCCTACTAAGCACCCAATGTGAGAGTGAACTCTCATATAGCCCCAACCATTAACCCTTTCATAGTCAATGGCCTATTTATTATAGTGAGTTGGGAACCCCAGGTCCGGGTGTACTCACTTGGGTCGTTCCCCTCTTACCTTCTCAAAGAGAAAGTTGGGAGGGCAGGCCTGCTAGAGGTAAACACACAATCAAACAAGAAAAGGTTGGAGGGTCTAGATTTCTGATCGTCTAGTAAGAGGAGAGCATACTTTCCTACCTTTACGCTTTTCTTAAAGACACATAAGACAATGGTTCATTCCATTTTAATTAATATCTAGGTGCCTACTCTAAATAAATGCACAATATTTGGTTGAATCAGCTAGGCAACTTGCAAAACCACTTGATTAGTAGTTTGAAAAATGGAGTCTTCAAAAACATCTTGCAAAACAATTTGATTAGTAGTTTGGAAAAATAGTCTTCAACAAGCGTCCTGCAAAAATCAACAAAATGACAAAAATATTAATTTTTTTTATTTTTTGGGAATGAATAGAAAAACATGAATAAAAACTTTTTTACTAATGACAAATGTGGATTTGAAGAAAGCTTTGATGGGTAAATGGGGTTTGACTAGGTTTTTACCACTTTTTAAGGGATAGGCAAGCAAAAAATGGGGATTTTGGAGGAGAGATGAAGGAATGGGAAAATTTGTCCAAGAGGGACAAAGAAGCAAAAGTTGAAGATGGATAATATGGGAAAAATTTGGAAGTGATTGGATGAAAAGGGAAGAAGTTATGGCAAACCCTAAAAATAAAGAAATATGGGATTTTGGGCTTCAAAAAGTGGATTTTTGAGATAAGTCCTCCAAGGAAGAAAATGTGGAAAATGGCAATGCGGAGAATCTGGTGAAATTTGGAGGAAAATGGGGTCAAGATAAACAAGATATGGCGAAAAAATGGAAAAAAATTTACTAATTATTTTTTAACCCTAGATTTAATGGAACAAAAACCCTAAATTTAACAAAACAAAAACCCTAAATTTAACAGAACAGAAACCCTAAATTTAACAAAATAGAAACCCTAGATTTAACAAAATAGAAACCCTAGATTTAACAGAGCAGATTGTCGCACTAAACAAAAAAATAACAATGTCAAAGGTCTGGATTTCTAATTGTCTAGATAGACAAGAGCATACTCTCCTACTTTCACACTTTCCTATAGGCGGACAGATTATATTTAAACAGAGCAGATAATAGGAAATAAATAAATTAAATGCAGACTACAGTTAGCACCTAAAATTTTTAGACAGATTAACAGAGTAGACATTAGCACTACACAGATAGAAAAGTGTTAAAAGTCCAGATTTTTGATTGTCTAGATAGACAAGAGCATACTCTCCTATTTTCACACTTTCCTATGGTCGAAGCATATAGTCGTGCTAAATAGAATATAAAAGTGAAAGGTTTGGATTTTTTATTATCTATATAGACAAGAGCATACTCTCCTACTTTCACACAGATTATACTAAAACATAACAGACAACAAATCAAATAACAAATCAGATAATAGAGCAGTCATGCTGCAATAGAAACAGAAACATAAAACAAAAACAGAAACAAAACAGAATAAGGAGGAGCTGTCGTGTAGAAATGCAGAGCCGCGATTCTATAACCTGCGAAAAAGATATACATATATTTTTTTTTTTCTACAATCGCGCTATTCTGGAACCTGCATCTCACAACTCACAAAAACCTTAAAAAAACAACAACATTAGTTCTCAGGGATGTGAGTCCCACCGGGTGTGCCAAAATGAAGAGGGGAAAACATATTTGAAAGGTAAACTGATCAAAACATAACGAAATAAACATGCAGAATGCTAAAATATCATTAAAAGACCATTTCACCTTGCTATTTTACCTTCTCCTTCGGATTGAGCTTGATGAAGTGAAGGCACCCCTTGATAATGCTCCACTTGATGTGCTCCTTTGATTGCTGGATGTGGATGGCTCTCCAATACTATGCACAAATGATAAGGATGAGATGATCAAGTTGCCAAGATGATTTCCTGGGCTCAAAAGGGCAGCATAAGCTTACTGGATTTCAAGATGTCTTGAATGAAGGGATGGAACCCTATTTTATAGGAAGAGGGGAGGAAAATGAATGGCTAGGATGAATTTGAGATGAAGGGCTAAGATTTAATTGTGAGGTCACACAAGGTCCAAGAGAGGGTGTGGAGACCAAGAAATATGCCCTAAAAGGCATTTCGTATCTCCACACTCTATAAGATGCATTGGAGGAATTAAAAATTCTCCAAAAATGGATATTATGGGGATTAGAAGAATAAAAAGGAATTAAAAATTCCTTGGGAGAGGGAAATGTCTAGAGGAATGTGAGATTTCAAAAATCTTACATTCATCTAGAAAAAGAGCACTTTAAAGCTAGTGGCTGGATGAAAGCACAAAGAGTTGACTTTGTGGCTAATCATGATGATTAGCCATTAACGACTCATTAGGAGGGGGATTAGAGGAAATGTTAGGTGGGATTTATATTTGTAGGAAAATTTGACTAGGAGAGAGAATGAGTGGAGGGAATAAAACATTAGAAGAATAATGTTAAATGAGTTTAGGGAGTTTCTAGAAGAATTTATTAGGTTAATGATGAATTAAGAAAATGATTTGTAGGAATCATGTAGGTTAACTAATTAATTGAAATTAATTAGCTAAGAGGAAGATTTGTGAGGATTTTATTTTTTAGAAGAATAAAGAAAGGGATTGATTTACAAATAAATCAATCATATGCTATAGCGACAATATTAATTATATTTAATTAATATTGAGAATAATTTTAATTAACATAATTAATTAATTAATTAATTATGTGAGGAATTGAAAATAATTAAAATAATTATTTTTAAGTGTCTACACTTCTCTCCTTTGGTCTGGCTAGAATCATGTAACTCTTCTCTTAGATACACAGACAAATTTTTGCCAACACCCTCTGGAAGAGTGACAACATTGACCTTATAGGACAACAGACAGGTCGATAGCATAAACCGTAAACCCTAAACCTATTAGGTTAAGGAATTCAAACAGTTCAATCCTGACCATTGAACATACTACATTAAATGCAATAGTCTTGATCCAATCTCAAGACATTCTCCATCGTTCATTTTCCACCGATTTCATGGCGGCTGATAACCCATCACTCGTTATCACCGTTTACAGACTTCGCACATTCTTGAGGTAGATAGGAATGATCTCCTTCATGCAAGATCCTTCACGCACACAAGGCTTACGTGGCAACATGATCTATTCATTTTTACCATGCTAACTCATCACACAAAGTCACCAGTTGAGCCACACAGGCTTGAAGCACTCCAACCGGAAACCCTGAAGTTGAGACCACCAACTGGTAGTCATACACCACTTCCATGTGCCGGTAACCTTATGCTAGTTGATCTTTAAACAAACATGCCACTTCACTTTGGCATAGATGCCGGTTCATAGTGAATGTCGGTTCACAGTGTTATACTGGTTCTTCTTCTCTTCATTATATTGACATCAATGACAACACACAATGTCATTATGTCCTCATACCAGTTCACATAATGCCAACACTTTCATCTTCTGATCTTCAATATCCTTTGACATCCTCATAGTTAGGGCTTGCATTTCATTCCTCATGACCATATTCTCTTGACTTAGCTTCTGACATTTTTCATTAAGGCCATCTTTCTCTTCATTATCTTGATTTTATAGAAGTTCCTTCCTCCTAGCTTGAATAGATGACATCCTCTCCTGTAGGATAAGAATATATTCCTTGGCAGAATTCAATTCCTCTTGTAATTTCAAGTTCTTCATCCTTTTAGCATCATAATCTTCAAGTTCTACCTCAAGTTGCTTCTCCATACTCATATCCATGGATTTTGGATTCAGGATCTCCCTCAAGCTATTAGACTTCCTCCGAGGCACAAAGCTCTGATACCAATTGTTGGAATCCAAGAACACTGAGAGGGGGGGTTGAATCACTATTCTACCAGAATGTTCAATTTTAACCTTATTATAACATTCATTCACCAACTGGTAAACTGGTACATATATAATTGAAAGAAGCAAATAAATAAATAAGTCAATCACACAAATGAATAGCATAACACAGAGAATTACACATGGAAAACCTCAAAGAGGAAAAACTACGGTGGAATTTGTGACCCACAATATCAATCCATTGGCCATATGAAAAGATATTACATAATATGGGGGCTTGCACATGCAAGAAAGCTTATAGTCTAGAGAACACTACTCAACACAAAGGAGTCTCATTGACTACAGTCACTTTGAATAATAAAACATAAGACTGAACTCATTTAATGCATCTGCTATGCCTGATTGAGTTCTGGTTCAAGCTCTGACTACTCCGGTTCTAAAACCCTAAACCATTACCAAAATAACCTTCGCATTATAACATCCTCAATTACAATCATTACCATCATATCCTCACATATCTTTACATATCTCTCCTTTTACAAAATGATCTAATCAACTAACCTATATACCCTTACAATCCTTCATGACTCATGTCGGCTTACTCAGATAATTACAAAATGATTATACATGTTGGCTCATTACATATATACATAAATAACAAAATGAATTGCTGATTGTCGGATCTCCCAATGATGTTGACCTCCTATGCCGGTACCCTATATGTAAGTCATGTCGGCCTTCAATGCCGATACCCATAGAATCCTTCCTACCGGTGAAGATACCTACCAGTGCTGGTGACATGTCTGTCAGTGAAGACCAAAACCAAAGAATGAAGCCAGAACATGTTGCCATCAATGACAACATATGAAACCAGCCAAATGAGTGTCAATTGCCAATAGGTTATGTCTACACTATCAGAGAAAGGTTTATGTGCAAACATTGTTATATCATTCAACAAAAGATTTTGGTGTTGCAGGGAAGAAATCTGTGCTTAACCGAAACTGTATCAAGCATTAGGAGATGCTACTTTCATAGCTCATTCTTTCTATATTGTAGTCCGATGCTTTTGTAAGTCGGTGATACTTCTCTTTTGTGATGAGTAGTGATCTCTAGGTTGTTGGCCTGATTGCAAGTGCAATCCACATTGTAATTATTTCACATATTGCTGTAGAAATATTAGCTGATTGTGGGTAGGGTTTCCCACCATGTTTTTTCCCTTTACTGGGTTTTCCACGTCAAAATATTGGTGTTGTGTATACTATTCTTTCATGTTTAATCTTTCATTGTGTTGGTTTCTTTGTGCTCCAGTTTAAAGGTTTTAATCTGCAATAGTTCTGATAGTAAATTGATTCAACCTCCCCTCTTAGTTTACTCCTGGTATTACATCTGTCTAACATGTTCACCATTTCAAACATAATATTTAAACTTTTAATAACCTTGAGGTTGGGAAAAGTAATTATTCAAACTTCTTAAAATACTAAACTTATACTTTGGAAAATTAGTAGCCACTTTATAGGCTTTTCCATTGGTGTTATAAGCAACTTCCACAACTTTGAAACCTCAATGTTAAGTGCTATGCTTTTTAAAAATGTTGTATAAACATCATCAAAATTTGAAGCCAGAGTTACAATTTTTAGAACTCTTAACTTATAATTAAGAAAAATGGTTATACATAAATCCATTTTATTTATCAATATTTTCACAAATATTCACAACTTTGAAAGCCATTAAACTTATGTTGTATCTACTTTTTAAATATTCACCATTTTATTTTTAAATTATCATCCCAACTCTTTGATCTTTAAAATTTAAAACTCTTTTTTTTTTTCAAGCTCATTTGGTTTGTCTTTAAAGAACATCATTGGGGATTTAAGTGCATTTCATACCACCAAATACCAACTTGCAATCCTATTCTTATCTTATAGCTTTCAACTCCATAAAACTTGTCTATCAAGCTTGCAATACGATAAGCGAGAAAATAGGTGTATGTTAGCAGCAATCAAGAAGGAAGACTGAGAGGGGGGGGGTTGAATCAGTCTTCACTAGATCTCATAATTAAACTGTAATATATAAACTGATTAACTACAATAATAAACATAATAGCAAATTAACAACACAACACACACAACACCAAGATTTTCAACATGGAAAACCTAGTTAAGGGAAAAACCACGGTGGGAACCTACCCACAGTAAGATGATACTCTACAGTAGTATGTGAAAATATTACAATGGGGAATGCACATGCATTCAGGCATAATGCCCAGAGCTCACTGCTCAAAATATATTTTCCTAGAAGGCTACAATCCTCAGGGAAGTCTCATTGACTTACAATATGATTCAGACTACAATCCAGAAGAAATGAACTGCAATGATAGCATCTACAAATGCCTGATGACAGTTCTGGTTAAGCACAGTTGTCTGCTCTCCAACACTAGTCTCACCTCAACACTTCACTAAATGATAAATCTCTTATTTGCACATTCACCTCTCTCTGATAATGCAGACACTATATCAACACCAAAACTAAGTGAATAACACACCTATATATACAATTCATCAACCTTGATAACAAGGTCGACTAAACCCTCAATCCTCAACTCACAAAATTACATTACACAATACAAGGATTAATCACAGAACCAATATAATTAATTATATTACATAGCATGGACCTCATTCAAATTTCAAAATGATCTCATCCACTGGAAATCATACAAAATCAACCACAACATGCTACACCATCAAAAGTACCACATAACATGAAAATCAATACCGGCTGATAAAAACTGTTGGCATTGCATGAAGATTGCATTGAAGATTGGAATCACAAAATTAGATTACACAATACAAGGATTAATCACTGAACCAATATAATTAATTATATTACATAGCATGGACCTCATTCAAATTTCAAAATGATCTCATCCACTGGAAATCATACCAAAATCAACCGCAACATGCTACACCATCAGAAGTACCACATAACATGAAAATCAATACCGGCTGATAAAAACTATTGGCATTGCATGAAGATTGCATTCAAGATTGGAAGTTTTGTCATTGATATCAAAAGAAACCCGTAATGAATCAGTAAAGCAACCGGTAATGAAGTAGTAAAGCAACTGATGATGAAGCAGTGAAGATCAACCAGTAACGCTAACCAATTGAGAAGAAGAACCCTAACCGATAGAGCTTGGAGATCGGTTGTGATGATTTATGACCAAATAATGATTGGTGATGAAGATGGCACATATGCATGTTGCACGTGATAAGTTTCTAGATGGATTTGGTGCGTAAAAGATAACCATTTATCTTGGGAATGATAAAATGCATAGTATGAAGTGAGAAACGCATGATGAGTTACAAGATTCAAAGTGCGGTGATCCAAGAGCGATTGTAGATGCCTATAAGAATGTAAAGTTGATTGCATGTAATCTAACAGTCAAGATTGAATCAATGTGTTTGTAATCTCTATGAGAATTGTAGGGTTTGTATTGTGTTACTGACCTAATGTGTTTGTTTTTAAGGTTGATGGATTGTTTGAGAGAGTGTTGGAAATTTAATAGAGTGTGAAAGTGATTGTTTTCGAACTAGGAGGTGTGTCACAGAATGTTGTGAAGGCAGATAGGAGCAGTAAAGGATTTGATTAAGCAAGGAAGTGTTATTTCCAAATCAGTCAAAGAACCTATTGTTCTCAAACCATTACAACTATAAAATCCCTTAACCGAGTAAGCTCTAAAAGGCTTGTTGTTGAAATCCTCTAACTAGGTGATCCATTATCTTGGATTTAAAATCCTCCACTAAGGTTAACTTTAACATGGTATTACCTTTAACAGGGTATTTGTAGTCAATCCCTTAACCGGGTGGTCCTTAATCAGATATGTTCCTAACATAACATTATTATATAAGCTTCTAACAAGGCTTGGCTCCTAACAGGGTGAACTTCAGAAGAGTTCAAAATACTTGTGGGTATTCATCCCCACCGTGGTTTTTCCCATTTGGGTTTCCACATGAAAAATCATTGTGTTAAGTGGTGAATAATTTTGTGGATGTGTTTTTGATTTGGTTAATATGAATGACTGGTAAATCAACATAGATATATTTAAATGACCGGAAATGATCCAAAATATGTTATTAGTGGTTTTAGTGAAGTGTTTTAAGGTTTTGGTCTAATGGTAAAGTTTTAGATCTATTACATTATATCATTGGTGTATTAGGTCAATCGGTAAGGTTTGACTGTGTAGCTGTAGAGTTGTTAAAGTGTCTAAACCGGTGATCTTTATGAGTTGATTCTAAGTTGGAAATGAGTTTGGTGAAAGTTTAGTTAATTTTCTATCTACTGATTCACCCCCTCTCTCAGTAGTTGACTAGATCTTTATAGTTTCATCACATTATCAAAATCCACCAAAAACTTGCACAACGATCAATGTGGATTGCCAAAACAAATAGGACATGACTAGGAAACAATATCAAGCACGTTAGAATCATCACCAATAGCTGCACCAACACCACTTATCAAATCTTCATTGATCAAGATAAGAAAGTTCAAGAACATAGCCAATCAACAACTGCCAAAAAGAAAAGATAACTTGCGGGCCACCAAATCATGAACCATTTGAAATAGAGATACATAAGATCATCCCAAACAATATCCCAAAACCTCAGCACAATATCTAATCACATCGGAATATACTGAAGGAAATACCAGATTCTGCAAAATACTGATAAAAAAAAACACTACAAAACTGGATCAAAATATTTTCCCTAACTCACTAGAATAAACCATAGGAATATGTTGACATCAATGACAAAACATATCCTAGCAGCAACAATGCACAACCATATCCAACAATTCCAACAGTGTAACTATTGCCCAGTTCAACGTTTTCTCATGAATATTTATCATATTTTTAATCATACCATTATGATCAAAACAAATAAATCAAATTCTATAACAAAACCTTGTATTTAATTATTTCAATATTTAGCTGATGAAAAATTAAAGTTTTAATATCGTATAAATCGCAAGGTTAATTGATCTAAATATTGGTCACATTTATTATAATACCATCAAGATTACCCCTATAAAATGGGTTAGCATCAACCTTCCTAAATTTTAAAATTAATTATTATTTTTGATTTCACCAATCGATAAGGTTGTTCCTAAGTTTGACTTGAAACAATGAATAAATGTCTTTAAATCTTGTATTAAACATAGATTTTGGTGCCACCAACCCGCACAAGTCAATTGAACTTCAAGGATTTTTAATAATTTTGAAATATTATGGATGGGGTACAAAGAAGAAATAATTCATGATGAAGGTTTTTGGATGATGACTTTAATTGCTTACACATCCTATAGACTTAAAAAAATCAAGAAAATTGTGCTTTAGATTGAGCTAACAAAAGTCTTTGAATCAAAATTTTTTAAATTAGGCTTATAAAAAATGAAGGTGACACTTAGATTTGATGGAGGATAAGGACTGCAAGGGACATAGGATGAGCCAATAATATTTGCAAAGGATCAGTGTTATCCACTGGGTAATAGAAGGGGAATTAACATGCAAGATACTAACTAGGAATATTGAACATAAGCAAAAAATGAGACAAACAAAACAAAAAATTCTTCCTAAAATATGTACATGGTAGGTACCCCTTCCTCTGATCTCTCCAAAATGATCATACAAATCCATTTACAAGTTGGGAGGAATAGGAACTAGTACAGTAAAGAAATGTGCATTAATGTAGCACCTTTGAACTTTGTAGGTGGACCAAACTAACATATATGAGATGAGAATTTTTTTTTGATAATGTACCAAACAACCATTTCTCATCAAAAATATCTATGTTATTCTAAATCACATTGGTACTATCTTGTATAGTGTTGGTTACGTCCTATAGATTCATGCTAAGCATACCAACTTACTCTATCAAGAGATCCTTCTAATGATCTCAATTCAAAGAAATTAATCCATGAATTGGACAACCTTCCTATAATTTATAAGGTGAGAAAACTTGAACCAATACATATGTTGAATCCTATTTTTGAATATCAAATTCCCAAAGCATGGGGTCATCCTTCATTATAATATGTTCTTTTTTTTTTTTTTTTTCCTATGATGATATTTTCAAAGAATTATTTATCCATAGAATTTGAAAGTGAAGCAAAAGATATTACATTTGTAGGAATTTATTCATCCAGAAACATTAAACGGTTAAGGTAGACACATTCATCATAGAGGAAATCATCATCTGAATATTTCAAAAACCAACTCTAAATAATACATCATGAGAGTGAAAATCATAACTAACTTCATTGGACTACTTCATTAGAAATTTCCCATTGCCCCATTCCTTGCTTCATTGTTGGTACAGTTCCCAAAAAAAATTCTATTCTTTCTATTCTTTTATGATTGAAATAATTATCATATGTATTCATTATTAGTATATGGTG
Organism: Cryptomeria japonica; assembly: GCF_030272615.1. Taxonomy (NCBI): domain Eukaryota; kingdom Viridiplantae; phylum Streptophyta; class Pinopsida; order Cupressales; family Cupressaceae; genus Cryptomeria; species Cryptomeria japonica. Next base: position 862,465,886 of record NC_081409.1, on the reverse strand, counting down.
ATTGATCGTGCTATCAGACTAATTTTGGTGACTCTGATAGTCATGTTTTTCAATGCCTTTCATGTTTGTTTTTTGATAGCTTTATTTCAAACTAATGCGCATAGATATGCCTATATATTGTTGTAGGAATATTTGTATCACCATTATTTTTGTATTTGCACAAATATTGGGTGTTGTAACACCATAAATTGTATACTAAAATTTCACATTGTGTTTAGCATCCATTTGGAGGTAGTGTTTGATTCAATTCAAATAGGTTCAATCTAGGTCCAAATTGGCAACATTGATCTTGATTGGAAATTAAGGTGCATCAGCCTTAGTATTTACAAGAATTGATTTTTTTATTAAATGTATTTATTAATACCTACATTTGTGTTTTATTGCACATCCTATTTAGTCTTTTACTATGATTTGGCATGATGAGTCGTTGTCATGATGGGAGGTGACAAGGATGTTTTTATCCTCACATGAGGAGTTAGGCATCCCACTTTGTGGTAGAGATTATTTAACATGTGTTGACATCTAAAGAAGTGTGTAAAATTCTATTAGGACTTATGATGAATAGAAAATTTCTATAACAAGTTGTGATGGGTAAGAATAAGATTCTATGATTGAATGGACAAGTGTCATGAGGCATATTTTCATGGAGAAGGTAGACACCCAAGTTGGATAATAATAGGTTGTAAGAGAATCAAATATTAATAGTTGGTTATGATAAATTCTCTTATAGTTATAAGTGTTTTCAGTTATGTCATATTATATGAAAGTTGTAAGGTGTGTAAGAGCATTTGTCATACCTATTCATGGAATAAATTGGGAACCCAAGTTTGGAGGTATGTAAGAGTTGTAAAACAAGGTGAAGAAAACTTTTAATACGAACTTGAAATGAATTATTGCAAATCTAAAACTAAGATTAACCCTAGCAAAGTGATTGTAGAATCAAAATAAGAACAAGAAAACCATTGCACATGGAACACCAAATTTATGTGGAGAAATGGTTTCAGGAAAAAAAAACTCCACATAAATCGAGGAAAATATATTACTAATCTAGTGAAGAATACAAAAACAATACACTTCTTTGTATACCTCTGTAAAACCCAACAACACTCTATTACACTTCAAACTGAACAAGACTTAATTAAGAATACTAGTTCAAGGCACTAATTTATAGGATTTTGTGAGGATGAATACCACTATATTGTCACCAAAAAATAGGCATTAAAACCACCTATAAAAAATGATAGTTTTGATACTAATATGATTAGTACAGATGCCAAGCTAACAAGATGAGAGGGGGGGGGTGAATCATACAGACTTAATCTTCCATAATAAGAATAGATTCAACCTCGGTAAACTTATCATAAAAACTGTAAAGCATACAGACTCATAAATAGATAAGATCACACAACATATAACACTAGATTTAACATGGAAACCCAAATAGGGAAAAACCACTGTGGGATTTCGGACCCACTACAAAATATACTCTTCTAGAGTATGCTCGGTTAAAAGCAAATCCTATTAAAGATTACAAACACATTGCTAGATGTGACCCGGTTAAGGGATTTCCCTCAGATCTATCAGGATCTTCACCTTGTTAGAGGTGACCTTGTTAAAGGGTTTCAAACACTCAATTTGAATGTCACCTTGCTAGAGGGTTTTACAAATAAGACTGTTAAGTCCACTCGGTTCAGAGATTTTTTGTTACTTTACAAAATAACAATAATAAAAATCTATCTGCAACTTCACATCTAAAAATGCTAAAGCAGATTCTTATTTGCTCAATACAATCTATCCATAGGACTTATCTTGTCCCTCTGCTAGGCTCTATACTCTGTTATCAAAATAGATCTTCAAGCTTCTGTGCTCGGTAATCCCTATGTAGCATTCTGGTGCTTACACGTGCCCGCATACATTGTTTATCAGCAGTTCTTTATTTATAAACAATTTGCCAACTGCTTAATCTCCTTGATCACATTTCCCATGATCAATCATAGCCATTAGATCTTCAAACTTGACCAGGTTCAATGTATCCTTTGATCTGAAAACTTTTTACCTCACCTTGGAACTTGCATACATTTCTTGGAACTTGTGCTAAGGTATTGCAGTTCAATCTGAGCTATAGATCTTCCTGTCGATCTTCCATTGCCATAGATTCTTTAACAAACTTCATGCATGGCTTACCAATCATTTAATCAACTCCATCTCATCAGCTTCCTTCATTAAATAATGCTTTTATACATTTAATGCATTCTATTATTACTTGGTTGCAACTTGGTGAATACTAAACTTTACTCGGTAGACATTCTGCCTTCATTAACTGATAGCGATAACCTTAGGGTTTACCGACTAGGTTCCTTAGGGTTTACCGAGTAGGTTCTTTGCTCAGTAACATAGTATAGTATTAAGCTTACAAACAATAGAATATGTAGGATATCAAAACAATCTAAACATCATGATCTCATCATTGTCTAACTCAATAATAGTTGCCCATTGAATAACTTATTCCTCCCCTTATTCATTACATTCTTTCTGTGTCTTTTACCAACATCTTTATACTCATCAAATCATACTGCTTAATATATGGCAACATCATACTGAATCAGAGAATCAATTTCTTGACATCAATGACAAAATAATAATGTTAAGACAATGAACATCCTTAATCAGTTATATCCATAGTTATCAACAACCTTCTCAATATCCTTATTGAAATACTAGCAATCTCCCTTGTCTGTTATAATGCCAACAATCTCCCCCTTTGGCATTGATGGCAAAACCAATTGATTTGACTTGAATGATTCAGATTGCTATGAAATGCTGAGATGCTCTCCCCCTATCATTAGTCTTCTCCCTAGTTCTGAAATGTAGTCTTCTCCTTCGGTTAGTAGACTTCTCCCCCATTCATTATTCTTCTCCCCCTTTGACAACAATGCCGAAAATGAAAAGAACTAAAACATAATTTCTATTGCTGAGAAGTGAATTCCTTGTTGTCATGTATCTACTAAGTCTCGGTCTGAGCATTATTTATTCAATTCCTGTTCCTTGTTATTGTTTCCTGCACACCTTTAGAAAACTTCCTAAAGTGTGTAAATCAACATCGACTCTTAAAAGATATTTTGTAGAGTCATCGAATTGATGCTTTCACCGAACTCGATTAGTGAATGGAAGATACGGGTAGGACCCCTAACTGTCTTCTGAGATATTCAAAAGTGTCCCTTGGTAGTGGCTTGGTGAAGATATCTGCTATTTGCTCCTTTGTGCTAACATACTCCAACACCACTTTCTTCTCTTGAACTTCTTCTCTAAGATAATGATATTTGATAGAGATGTGCTTTGTCTTAGAGTGCATTACAGGATTCTTTGAAATGTTTATGGCACTAATATTATCACAGAATATGGTTACTGGCTCGGTAACTTGCTCATTTATGTTGTCCAACAGTTATTTGATCCATGCTATATTAGTACAATTCAATGCTGCAGCAACATATTTAGCTTCTGTTGTTGACTGTGAAACACATCCTTGTTTCTTACTAAGCCAACTCACTAGTCTTTCTCCTAAAAAGAAAGCTCCTCCACTTGTGCTTTTCTTGTCATCAATGTTGCCTGCCTAATCAACATTAGTATAAACTTTTAAATCAAAGACATTTCCTTTCCGATATACTAAGCCATAATCTTTAGTGCCTTTAAAGTATCTAAAAATTCTTTTGATTGTTGTCATGTGTGTTTCCTTGGGATCTGCAGAGAATCTTGCAACTATTCCTACTGCATGTGCTATATCAGGCCTACTGTGAACAACATATTGCAACTTTTCAATCATAGATCGGTAAAGTTTCTCATCAACAGATGCAGATTCATCATTCTTTGATAGTTTATAGTTGGTAGTCATAGGGGTACTTACTGGTTTTGAATCATCCATACCAAATTTCTTCAAGATTTCCTTTATGTACTTGGATTGGGTAATGAAAATCTCATCTTTCATTTGCAGTATTTGTAAACCTATAAAATACTTTATCTCATCGATTAATGACATCTAAAATTCTTTGCTCATTTCATTTCCAAAGTTTTTGCATAAAGAGTCATTTCCACAAAAGATAATATCATCAACAAATATGGCTGAGATCAGTATTCCATTCTCATCATTCTTCATGTACATATTGTTGTTTTCACTTGTTCTTATAAAACCAATTTTGATCAAATATGAATGCAATCTTTCATACCATGCTCTTGGTGCTTGTTTCAAGCCATATAAAGCTTTATTCAATTTACATTCCTGATCATTATTTTCTCCTTCAACAAATCCTTCAGGTTGTTCAATGAAAACTTCATCTTCTAATATACCATTCAGAAATGTAGATTTGACATCCATTTGATATACCTTGAAATTTTTGAATGCAGCATATGCCAATAATGTTCTTACTCCTTCAAGTCTTGCCATAGGTGCAAAATTTTCACCATAATCAATTCCTTCTTCTTGAGCATAACCTTTGCAAACTAGTCTTGCTTTATTTCGAATAACCTCACCTTTTTCATTTAGCTTGTTTATGAAAATCCACTTTGTACCGATTACATTTTTGTCCTTCGATCTTGGGACCAGTGTCCATGTGTCATTCTTCTTGATTTGATCGATCTCTTCTGTCATAGTATTTATCCAATCTTCACTATTAAATTCCTCTTTCACTATCCTCGATTCAAATTCAGATATCAGACATGTGTTTTATCTCAGTTTGTTCCTTGTCATCACTAGATCATCCTTATCTCCTATAATCTAACTTGATGCATGATTCCTTCTGACATACTTGGCTAATACAGGCTTAGTAGACTCTATATGTTCTTCTTCATCACTTAGTAACTGGATATTCTCTTCATTTCCTTCAGCAGTCTTCTTGGTAGGACTTCTCAGTTGAACATAGACAAATCCTTCATAATCTTCTGGTTCTTTGGAGTTTCCTTCATCATTTTTGTTTGTAAATTCATCAATTTTCACATTTGCACTTTCTACTATTTTGTTAGATGATTTGATCAGACATTTATATGCTTTGCTTCTAGAAGAGTAACCTAGAAATGTACCTTCTTCACTTTTCTGATCAAACTTGCCATTTCTATCATCTTTCTGTACATAGCATCTACTTCCAAAGATTTTAAAATAACTTACATTGGGTTTCTTGTCATACCAGATTTCATAAGGTGTCTTCAAAGTTCCTTTCTTCAGTTGTACTCGGTTCGGGGTGTAAACTGCTGTGCTTATTGCTTCTCTCCAAAATGTTTGTGGCACACTCTTTTCAATCATCAGGGTTTTGGCACAATCCACAATAGATCTGTTTCTCCTCTCAGCTATTCCATTTTGCTATGGGGTTCTCGGTGCAGAGACTTGCCTCTTAATACCATGATCATTGTAGAACAAGTTGAACTCATCAGATGTGAACTCTCCTCCTCTGTCTGATCTAAGATATTTCAGTTGTCTTCCTATCTCATTTTCAACTCTTGCCTTGTACCACTTAAACATTTGAAAAGCTTCTAATATTTATTTTAAAAACATTACTGACATCATCCTTGAGTAGTCATCCACAAATAATATGAAATATTTATCACCATAGTAACTCTGAACTTTCATAGGACCACAAAGATCAGTATGCACAAGATCTAAAATTCCCTTAGAAGTGTAGGACTTACTTGTAAAGCTTGATCTTGTCATCTTTCCCATCTGGCATCCTTGACACATAGCATTCATAGGTCTTTCAAGACTCGGTAGCCCTCTTACTCGGTGCTTCTTACTTATTTTGATCAGATTATCAAAATTTACATGACAAAACCTTTTATGCCATAACTAGGTATCATCTATCTTTGCATATAAACACTTATTCTGAGTTGAGTCAAGGTGAAATGTGTTACCTTTTGTTTGTGTCCCGGTAGCAGCTAACTTTCCATGCTTGTCATAAACTTTGACAATTCCTTTTTGAAACTCTATTCGGTAACCTGTGTTGTTTAGCTGTGCTACACTCAACAAATTGTATTTCAAACCTTCAACCCAATAAACATCATTACATTTAGCATTGTCAAGAAGTGTTATGGATCCTTTACCTCTTACCAAACATGGTGCATCATTACCAAATCTCACATAGCATCCATCATAATCTTCTAATATAACAAACTTGTGTTTATCACCTGTCATGTGATGTGAGCATCCACTATCTATGATCCAAGAATCATTAGTATTTATATGAGATATTAAAGATTTTTCTTCATACCTTTCTTCATCTGATCCATCTTTGATAGCCACATAAACAATTTCCTCTGTATCAGTTTCATCTGATTTGTCATCATTAGATTCCTCATCAGCTATTAGACATGTCTTTTTATCTCTTCTCTTGAAGTCTCGGTGTCCTCTGTAATGATTATCTTTCTGTTTGTCATCTCGGTAATCTCTCTTTTCACTAGATTCTTTGTTAGGAGAGTTAGAAGCCATATGTCCAATTCTATCACAATTAAAACATTTCAAGGCTAACTTTCCTTTGTACTTACCTTTTCCTCTCGGTAACCTTCTGGCTAATAGTGCTTCAAACTCTTCTTGCTTTCTGATTTCCTCATAGAGTTTGTGTACCTCCTGCATGTTTTTACAAAATCTTTCACTTGCTCCATTGTGATTCCCTTTAGAATACTTATACTTTCTATCATTGTAATCATCAGATTCATCAAGATGGAAAGAACTAAATGCAGATTCAACTTTATTACCGATGACCCACTGTTATCAAAGTTACTTAACTCAAATGCATGTAGCTTACCAATAGTAGCATCTAGAGAAATTGGCATATTGGGTACAGACCTCAATTCATTGATTGCAGAGACTCGGATTGCATAAGCTGGTGGAAGGGTTCTTAACAACTTACTTGTTACATCATTTTCTTCAATAGTTCCACCTACTCCTTTGATTTGATTGACAATCTCCTTTAGTCTTGTACTGTACTGGGTTATGTTCTCACCTTCATTCATCCTCATAGATTCAAGTTGTCCTCTTAGACTATCCACTTTTGCTCTTTGAACATGTTCATCTCCACCATACACAGATATGAGTTTATCCCACATTGCCTTTGCATGATTGTAGCCTTCTAGATCATTAAACTTTGAGTCGGTCAATGCAGATGTTATTTCAATCATTGCTTGGATATGTTATTGATTTGCCTTTATCTCTTCCATTGTCAATGGATAGGTGCTAGGTGCGGAGTAGTCATTCTCTGGATAATATACAACATATTCTCCTACTCCTGATAGGTGCAGCTTCATCCTTTTCTGCTATGTAGAGAAACTAGACTTGTTCAGCTTCGATGCATCCCTCTTATACATCTTTGGATCTTTGTCTCAAGTACTTTAAAACTTTTTTTTCTCCTGGAGTCCAAAGCTCTGATACCAATTGATAGTTCTGATACTAATATGATTAGTACAAATGCCAAGCTAACAAGATGAGAGGGGGGGTGAATCATACAAACTTAATCTTCCATAATAACAATAGATTCAACCTTAGTAAACTTATCAAAAAAGTTGTAAAGCATGCAGACTCATAAACAGATAAGATCAAACAACATATTGTATGCGGGAAAAGTGGGCTGATAAAACTCAATATGTGAAAATATTGCTAAAAGACTTGTCCACACACACACACAAGACTTCTTGGTGCTAGCTATGGAGTAATAACATATTACTCAGCTTCCCAAGGTGGGTCCCATGGTTCTCTATCTCACAATGTCCCTCAAACCAATTTTTTTGCTCTCAGATCACTGAGCAAAATGGTTCAGGGATGGCAAATGCAAGAACGAGGGATGTTTTGATAGTTTTTAGTATGAAAGGTATGCTAAGCTATGTATGATCCTAGAAATGCAATAAACTAAATGATAAGATGACAAGGTTAGTATGAGTACTATCCTAACATGATATATTTAGTCTATGATTGAGCTAAAATGATAAAGAAAGTATTTTAAACATGCATATTTAAACTAATTCTTGATTTCAAGAGAGGCTAAATGATGAACATATATGAAATGAGAAAGCTTGAATGTATTTGAGCATAAGTGTGATGCTACAAATTTGAAGGATGATTGTTATGGAGGAATGGGAGCTCTATTTATAGCAAAAATAGGGCTATGGGTGGCCAGGATTGAAAGGTTTAATCAAGGGCCAAGTTTGAAAGTTGGGGATCCATGTTTGTAATTGGCACCAATGAAATGGTGACAAGTGTCAACATAAGACTAGGTTGAGAGAAGGGGTTGGAGGCATTAAAGGCCTGAGAATACCTCATGGTTATCTTGAGGCTAAGGGTCAAGTCTAAATTAAGATTACCCACTAGATTAAGAGTTAATCCAAGGATAAACCTTTGTGCAAATGATTAAGAGATAATCATGGTCAAAGCATTAATGGCCTGATGAGACCCTTGGGTTGGATGAAGGTTGAGTCAAAACAAATGTTTTAACCATGTAGGAGGGTTTGAGTTAACCATTAATGGTTATTGGAGACTTTGGGGATTAAGTGGTTGAAGGTTGAAAGCCTTCAATGGTTTTCAAAGACTTTGAGCCATTTAGTGGTTGAAGGTTGAAAGCCTTTAATGGTTATCAAAGACTTTGAGGGTTTGAGAAGTGACTTCCCTTTGCTTAGGGATGTGACAAAGTTTAGAAGAGGGGTTAGGTTAATTAGAAGTGATTAGAAGATTATAGAAGGGATTAGAAAGGGGTTTGGGATTCTGCAAGTGGATGGAGGGATAATAGGATTTAATTGAAATAAAGAATTTCATTCAATTTAATTGCAATTTGGGGAAATTGAATAAATTAGATTTATTCAATTTAGGATAACTATTTAATTAAATTTGAATTTAATTAAGAGTGGATAGGGGGGATTTAATTGAATAAAATGATTTATTCATTGAATGGGTATAGTGAATTTAATTTAAATAAATTGAGTAATTTACTTAATTAAATAGAGGAATGCGGGTAATTTAATTAAATTGGATTTAATTAAATAGAGAAATGAGCATAAAATATTCATTTAGGAATATGGTCATTTTTATACGTCTACACATATAACACCAGATTTAACATGGAAACCCAAATAGGGAAAAACCACTGTGGGATTTTAGACCCACTAAGAAATATACTCCTCTAGAGTATGCTCGATTAAAAGCAAATCCTATTAAAGATTACAAACACATTGCTAGGTGTGACCCGGTTAAGGGATTTCCCTCAGATCTATTAGGATCTTCACCTTGTTAGAGGTGACCTTATTAAAGGGTTTCAAACACTCAATCTGAATGTCACCTTGCTAGAGGGTTTTACAAATAAGACTGTTAAGTCCACTCGGTTAAGAGATTTTCTGTTTCTTTACAAAATAACAGTAATAAAAATGTATCTGCAACTTCACATCTAAAAATGCTAAAGATAATTCTTATTTGCTCAATACAATCTATCCATAGGACTTATCTTGTCCCTCTGCTGGGCTCTATACTCTGTTATCAAAACAGATCTTCAAGCTTATGTGCTCAGTAATCCCTATGTAGCATTCATGTGCTTACACGTGCCCGCATACATTGTTTATCAACAGTTCTTTATTTATAAACAATTTGCCAACCGCTTAATATCCTTGATCACATTTCCCATGATCAATCATAGCCACCAAATCTTCAAACTCAACCAGGTTCAATGTATCCTTTGATCTGAAAATGTTTTACCTCACCTTGGAACTTGCATACATTTCTTGGAACTTGTGCTAAGGTATTGCGGTTCAATCTAAGCTGTAGATCTTCCTGTCGATCTTCCATTGCCATAGATTCTTTAACAAACTTCATGCACAACTTACCAATCATTTAATCAACTCCAGCTCATCAGCTTCCTTCATTAAATAATTCTTTTATACATTTAATGCATTATGTTATTACTCGGTTGCAACTCGGTGAATACTAAACTTTACTCGATAGACATTCTGCCTTCATTAACCGATAGCGATAACCTTAGGGTTTACCGACTAGGTTCCTTAGGGTTTACCAAGTAGGTTCTTTGCTCGGTAACATAGTATAGTATTAACCTTACAAACAATAGCATATGTAGGATATCAAAACAATCTAAACATCATGATCTCATCATTGTCTAACTTGGTAATAGTTTCCCATTGAATAACTTATTCCTCCCCTTATTCATTACATTCTTTCTATGTCTTTTACCAACATCTTTATACTCATCATATCATACTGCTTAAGATATGGTAACATCATACTGAATAAGAGAATCAATTTCTTGACATCAATGACAAAATAATAATGTTAAGACAGTGAACATCCTTAATCAGTTATATCCATAGTTATCAACAACCTTCTCAATATCCTTATTGAAATACCAACGATCTCTTATTGTAATTGGAATGCCAACAATCTCCCTTGTTTGTTATAATGCCAACAAAAAATCACATCCACCTCCCAAAATAGCCTCTTATAGATGCTCTTAAAGTTGTCATAAGGCATCTTATGTTTTTCAATGCCTCTCGTATTTGTTTTTTGGCAGCTTTATTTCAAACTAAGGCACATATATATGCCTATATATTATTTTAGGAATATTTGTATCACCATTATTTTTGTATTTGCACAAATATTAGGTGTTGTAACACAATAAATTGTATACTTCTAAAATTTCACGTTGTGTTTAGCATTCATTTTGGAGGTAGTGTTTGATTCAGTTCAAATAGGTTCAATCCAAGTCCAAATTGGCAACATTGATCTTTGTTGGAAATTAAGGTGCATCAGCCTTAATATTTACAAGCATTGATTTATTTATTAAATGTATTTAATGATGCCTACCTTTGTATTTTATTGCACATCTATTTAGTCTTTTACTATGATTTGGCACGATGAGTCGTTGTCATGATGGGAGGTGACAATGATGTTTTTATCTTCACATGAGGAGGTAGGAATCCCACTTTGTGGTAGAGATTATTTAACATGTGTTGACATCTAAAGAAGTGTGTAACACACTATGATGACCTATGATGATTAGAAAATTTCTATAGCAAGTTGTGATGGGTAAGAATAAGATTCTATGACTGAATGGACAAGTGTCATGTGGCATATTTTCATGGAGAAGCTAGACACCCAAGTTGCATAATAATAGGTTGTAAGAGAATCAAATATTAATAGTTGGTTATGACAAATTCTCTTATAGTTATAAGTGTTGTCAGTTATGTCATATTATATGAAAGTTGTAAGGTGTGTAAGAGTATTTGTCATACCTATTCATGGAATAAATTGGGAACCCAAGTTTGGAGGCATGTAAGAGTTGTAAAACAAGGTGAAGAAAAATTTCAATATGAACTTTAAATGAATTATTGCAAAGCTGAAACTAAGATGAACCCTTATCAAAGTGATTGTAGAATCAAAACAAGAACAAGAAAACCATTGCACATGAAACACCAAATTTACGTGGAGAAACACTTTCAAGGAAAAAAAAAAAAAACTCCACAAAAATTGAGGAAAATATATTACTAATGTAGTGAAGAATACAACAACAATACACTTCTTTGTAGACCTCTGTAAAACCCAACAACACTCTGTTACACTTCAAATTGAACAAGACTGAATTAAGAATGCTAGTTCAAGGCACCAATTTATAGGAGTTTTTGAGGATGAATACCACTATATTATCACCAAAAAATAATCATTAAAACCATGTCCTATTAGAAATCACACCCATCTCCCAAAATCGTCTCTTACAAATACTCTTAAAACTATCATAAGACATCTCTTATGCATATGCACCTGTGTAAGGATTCTTTTATAAATATTGTCATAGATGTTGTCGTAGCAATAATGACTATCATAAGAATCATATGTTCTCTTACAACTCTTAACAAGTGTTGAGGCACCTCAAAATAGAATATTCCAAGAGAGGTCACCTAGCTATTTTGTCCTTTTCCTAGAGGACAAATGGTAAAAGTAACTTTGTCTTTACATGGTCTATTTCACCATCATTGGTTAAACAGTTTAATCTCTTATAGGTAAATTATAAATGACATTAGGAAACTTATGAATTAAAGGATTTACAAGGTTGATGAAACCTAAAACCTAACATTCTCCCACTTGACATCATACATTATAAATTATCACATAGAAATACATAATACAAATCAAGTACAATGATCAAGACCCATGGCCTTCCTACACCAAGAGAACTTATCCATGGTTATTGGCTTTGTAAGAGAATATACAACATTATACAAAGTGTCAAATTTTTCAATCAAGATCTATCCACTCTCAACCATCTCTCACACAAAGTGATACTAAACATCAACATGTTTAGTACAATCATGATACATAGGATATTTGGCCAAACATATGGCACTCTGACTGTCACATCCAATCCTCACTAACCTGCAATCAAAATCAATACATTACCAAGTCTATATAAGAAAACTACCTCCTTGGAGGAATGTGTAGTAGCCATATACTCTGCTTCAGTAGTGGACAATGCAACTGTAGGTTTTCTTTTACTCATCCAACTCACTGCACCACCAAACAAAGTAAACACATAACCACTAGTGGACCTTCGACTCTCCAAGTCACTTGCTCGATCTACATTAAAAAAAACTTGTATCTCCAATGACTTACCCACATCATAAGTAAAATGATTAACCAAACAATAATTAGAAGTACCTCGCAGGTATCTTAATACCCTTTTAACAAAAGTTCAATTCTCTTTACTTGGGTTATACATAAACCTGTTTAGAACTCCCACTGCATGGGCTTTATATGTTCTAGTACAAACTATTGCACACATTAAACTATTGACAACACTAGCATAGAGAACATTAGAAATTTATTCAATATCATTATCAAAACTAGGACACATGTCTAAACTCAACTTAGTAACAATCGAAAATAGAATACTTTCTAGCTTAGAGTACTACATTATAAATCTTTGCAAAATGGTGTCAACATACGTACTTTGACTTAACCAAAGATTTATGTGAACCCAATCCCTACTAGTTTCCATCCCAATAATATATCTAGCAGCCCCCAAATCATTCATATCAAATGTTCCAAAAAGATAATTTTTGAGTTCTGATGCAGGAGCATCCTTGGTTCACAACAATCTTGCATCAACCAAAAATATTTTCTTTTTTGTTTTGTTTTCTGTGTGTCCCAGTCTTGGCTCACCGGTTCCTATGGAGATGGATTCTACTTGAAGACTTGATCACCCTGCTTTCTTTCTAACCGCATCTCATTTGTTTCACTTTCCAACAAGACATCGCTACCAGTTTCCTTGATAGTTTCTTGTTACCGATTGCCTGAAACCTATTCTAGTGATCTACCAAAGCCCATTATGAAGCTTGCGGAGCCTTGGGCATTGATCTGGATGTTGCTTGGCATGTGACCAACCTTCTATGTTTCATCCTTTGGATTTTCTAGAGGAATCTCTTGGTGGAGGCTGACCTTATTCATTTTGTACGTTAGGTCTTATTCTTCGGGTTTTGATCCTTTTTGGGCCAACATGATCCTTTGGATCAATATATATATTTGTAATCATGATTTAAAATGTAATCAATCATCTCAAAGAATCAAGAAGTATCAGATAGATAGACTATGCCTATAAGATATATCTTTCAATTCAAGGTCCCGGTGTGACCTATTCTACTAGGCCTGTGTGCCGGTAAGTTGTAACCCAATTGTTACTGGTTGGATGTAATTGACTTTCATGCAATACATCTATCTGTTATGCTTTGCCTCCATCATATCTATGTGTTTCCATTGTGTTAACTCTTGCTGACCGGTTTGGACTGATTTCCTTGAGGTCCCTCCTCACTGGTGGCTATTTCAAGTGGTATTAGAGTGAAGTTCATTCTAGAGGTTGCATGTCCTGAATCTTGTTGTAGGGTGGTAGATTGTGGATCTGACCTGCAATTGCAAAGGACTAGCATGGATCAATGGCGTGAATAGGAACTAGGAATGGTGGAGCACGTGGGAATGCAGACCCTACTGTAATGGAGATGTTGCAAGGAATAACAGCCTGGTTAGAAGTCATGGAGACATCCCAGAGAAGAGGCTGACATGTTGAGGATGTGAGAAAAGATGAAGGAGAAGAAGCCCCGATAGAACAAGTGAACCTACCGGCAGTTGGTCCAGAGGAGGAAAGGTTTTTAAGGGTTTTGAGTAGGGTGAACACTAAACCTCATTTTACCCCACCGGAATATGATGGGAAGTTAGATTCAGATGAATTGATGGATTGGATCTCAGAGGTGGAGAAGTATTTTGATTTTGAAAACACTGCAAAAGAGAGGAAGGTGAAGTATCTCTGTACCCAGTTGAAGGGTCATGCATCTCTTTGGTGGGAGCACTTGCAAGTTGATAGGCAAAGAAGAGGTAAAGAAAAGATTAAAATATGGAATAGGATGATTACTAAGTTAAAATCAAAGTTTGTCCTGACAAATTATCAAGTAGATCTGTTCTGGAAGTTGCAGAGTTTGAGATAGAAGGAATCTAGTGTGAAGGAGTACACTGAAGCATTTTACAAGTTGAACATCAGATCTCGACATGTTGATGATGAGATTGAACAAATTGCAAGATATTTGAATGGATTTTCGATGTATATACAAGATGAACTCAGTATAATCAAATTAGAGAGTTTTGAAGAGGCTTATTAGTATGCAATAAAGGCTGAAGAGAAAATGAATAAGAGGCATGCGCATATATAGAGAGGTAGAGGTGGAAGGTTTACCGGAGGAAGATTTAAAGGAGGAAGAGGATACATTGGAGGAAGATGAAAGATCGGAACAAGGACAAGGGAGTGAGCAAGGAAGGTAATTCATACTGGAAGGATGATAGAAATTTCTACCAGAGGAGAGAACTGGATGGTTACTGGAATGAGAACTTTGGAAGACAAGACAAAAGGACATTCAGAGGAACCTATTTTAAATGTGGAGGAGAAGGACACCATGCATTTGAATGTAAGAAGCCAAAGACTACTGGAAGAGTGGCAGTGGTGGAAGAGAACCCCACTGGATCAGACAATAAATCAAAAGATGGAGAACTATTGATGATGAGGAGAGCTTTGTGTCATACCGAAGAAGATAAACAACCCTTGCAGAGGAAGAACCTGTTCAAGACCAAATGTAAGGTATCCGATAATTGTTGTAAATTTGTTATTGATAGTGGTAGTTCAGATAATCTTGTTTCAGAAGAGATGGTGAATAAGTTGAAATTGGAGAGATTGAAACACCCTAAGCCTTACCAGATAGCATGGATTCAGGATGAACACAATTTGTTAGTAAGTGAACAATGTTTAGTAAAATTAAAAATTGAGAATTATCTTGATGAAGTTTTGTGTGACATTATTCCTATGGACATTTGTCATCTTTTGTTGGGAAGACCCTATTAGTTTGATAGATAGGAAATACATGATGGGAGAAAGAATACATACACTATTGTGGCCAACGGGATGAAGCAAACCCTATTGCCTTTAGAGGAACCTTTGAAGAATGAAGTCTGTACAAATACCAGAATCTATTTAGTAGATGGAAGGAATTTCATGGATGGACTGAGACATGAGAATGTGTGTTTTGCCTTAATTTATAAGAAGACTGAGAGACTAGAACCAGAAGGAGAACACCCACCAGAGATAAAAGATTTGTTGACAGAGTATGGGGACATCATTTTAGATAATTTACTTGATGGATTGCCACCTATTAGAAGTATTAGTCATTGCATGGACTTAGTTCCCGAAGCTAGTTTGCCTAACAAAGATGCACACTGATTAACACTGATAGAGAATGAAGAACTGGATAGACAAGTGCAGGAGCTATTGAAGAAAGGTTTGATAACGAAAATTTTGAGCCCTTGTGTAGTACCAACAATATTATCACCTGAGAAGAATGGAGAATGGAGGGTGTGTACCATTTCAATTGCAATAAACAAGATCACAATGAAATATCGGTTTCCCTTGCCTAGGATGGATGACATAATGGACTGATTGAGTGGAGAAAAGTACTTTACAAAGCTAGATTTGAAGAGTGGATATCATCAGATCAGGATCAAAGAAGGTGATAAATGGAAGACAACATTTAAGACAAATGAAGGATTATATGAATGGTTGGTGATGTCTTTTGGATTGATTAATGCACTGAGTACTTTCATGAGACTGGTGAAAGAGGTTTTGAAGAAATTCTTGGGTAAGTTTGTTATTGTGTACTTGGATGACATTCTGATTTTCAGTAAGACAAAAGAGGAGCTTTTGTTGTAGTTAAGACAAGTTTTGCAGAGGTTGAGAGAAGAAAAGTTACTGATCAATATCAAGAAGTACACTTTCATGAAGGATGATTTAGTCTATTTGGGCTTTGTGATATTTGAGGATGGTTTGAAGATAGACCCTGAGAAAGTGAAAGCCATTGTTGAGTGGCCTACACCAGAAATAATTGGAGAGGTAAGATCATTTCATGGATTGGATAGTCTTTACTGAAAGTTTATCAGAAATTTCAGTTCAGTTTGTAATCCTATGACTGAGACCATGAGGGGAGATAGGAAAGAATTCATGTGGACCACTAGAGCAAATAAAAGTTTTGAGTTGTTGAAATAGAAAGTGACTGAGTAGCTTGTGTTGGCTTTATCAGATTTCAATAAGGTATTTCAAGTGGATTGTGATGCAAGTGGAACAATAATAGGAACAGTTTTAAGTCAAGAGGGGAGAGCAATAACATATTTCATTGAGAAATTGAATGATGTCTAGAAGAGATATTCAGTATATGATCAGGAATTTTATGCCATAATTCAAGCCTTGAAGAAATGGAGACATTACTTGTTGCCTAAGGAGTTTGTGTGTTATACAAATCATCAAGCTTTGTAATATTTGAGCAGTCAAAGTAAGTTAAATTAGAAACATATGAGATGGGTAGAGATCTTACAGAGTTACACCTTTGTGTTGAAACATAGAAGTGGGAAATCTAACAAAGTTGTTAATGCATTGAGTAGGAGAAGGAATTTGCTAATAGAAATGAGAGAGACACTATTAGGTTTTGAAATTTGAAGACTTGGATTTTGTAGAACCTTGGAAAGCATGTAGAGAACTGGTTATGGTTGATAGAAGAAAATGGTTGGATTACTTCATTCAGGATGGGATGTTATTTAAGGGAGTTCCATTATGCATACCTAAAAGTTCCATGAGAGAGAACCTGAAAAAAGAGAAGCATAGTGGAGGTTTAGTTGGACACTTTGGAATTGATAAAACGATTGCATTGGTGAGTGAGTAGTACTTTTGGCCCCAGATTCATAAGGATCTTAAGAGATATGTGAAAAGTTGTAGAGTTTGTCAAGTTGCAAAAGGTAGTAGTCAGAATGTGGGACTGTATAAACCTTTGATAGTACCAATAAGACCTTGGGAGATTATAAGTATGAATTTTGTACTTGGCTTACCTAAGACACCGAGAGTGAATGATTTTATATTTGTGATAGTGGATAGATTTTCAAAGATGGCTCATTTCATACATTGTAAGAAGACATCAGATGCATTACATGTAGTAGACCTATTTTTCAAGGAAGTAGTAAGATTGCATGGATTTTCTAAGAGCATAGTTTTAGACAAAGACACTAAGTTTGTTGGCTATTTTTGGAGAACACTTTGGAAGAAGATGAAGATAGATTTGAAGTTCACTTCTACTTTTCATCCACAAACTGATGGATAGACAAAATTAGTTAACCGAAGTTTGGGAAACTTGTTGAGATGTTTAGTGGGAGATAAAACTGGAAGTTGGGATTTGATCCTTGCACAAGAAGAGTTTGCCTATAACAATTTAGTGAATAGAAGTACTGGAAATACAACTTTTTAGATTGTTACCGGAGTGCATCCTAAAGGAATATCGGAATTGAGAGACATTAGCAGTGAAGACCAGAAGAGTTCAGAAGTAGAAGAATTTGCAAATCACATGGCAGATGAGAAGAGGAGACATAAGGAATTTGAATTTGGCAATGAAGTGATGGTCTATTTGAGAAAAGAAAGATTCTCGGTTGGAACTTATAATAAGTTGCAGATGAAGAAGTTTGGACCCTGTAAGATCTTGAGAAAGTTTAGTTTTGGAAATGCATATGAGGTGGAGCTACCGAATAGTCTAAGTATTTCACCCAACATTGCAGATCTTCATGAGTACCATGAACCATAATTCAATGAGGATAGTATTGTAGACTTAGAGAAACAATTGCCCCGGAAGGAACCAGATCAGATTGAAGAGATTTTGGATAGTAGGATTGGGTGTAGTACTCGAAGCAGTCAGTACAAAGAATATCTTGTGAAGTAGAAGAACAAACCAATTGAAGATTCACCTTGGATTTCTCTAGAAGAGGTAGACTGCCTTGGTTTCCCTCTGACCTGAGCAAAATGAGAGGCTCACTTTTAATTAACCTTCGACATCTAATGAAGGAGCATCCCCGGTTTAGAGCAATCTTGCATCAACCAAAAACATTTTCTTTTCTATTTTGTTTTCTGTGTGTCCCAGTTTTGGCTCATTGGTTCCTGCGGAGATGGATTCTACTTGAAGACTTGATCATCTTGCTTTCTTTCTAACTGCATCTCATTTGGATCACTTTTCGACAAGATATTGCTACCAGTTTCCTTGACAGTTTCTTGTTACTGGTTGTTCCTTTGTTACTGGTTGCCTGAGACCTATTCTAGTGATCTACCAGAGCCCATTTTGAAGCTTGTAGAGCCTTAGGCGTTGATCTCGATGTTTCTTTGCATGTGGTTGACCTTCTACATTTCATCCTTTAGATTTTTTGGAGGAATCTCTTAGCGGAGGCTGACCTTATTCATTTTGCATGTTAGGTCTTGTTCTTCGGGTTTTGATCCTTTTTGGGCCGACAGGATCCTTTGGATCAATATATATATTTTTAATCATGCTTTAGAATGTAATCAATCAACTTAGAGAATTAAGAAGTATTAGATAGATAGACTATGGCTAGAAGATAGATCTTTCAATTCAAGGTCCCGGTGTGACCTATTCTACTAGGCTTGTGTGTCGGTAAGTTGTAACCCAGTTGTTACTAGTTGGATGTAATTGACTTTCATGCAATAAAACTATTTGTTATGCATTGCCTCCATCGTATCTATGTTTTTTCATTGTGTTAACTCTTGCTGACCGGTTTGGACTGATCTCTTCAAGGTCCCTCCTCACCGGTGATTGCTTCAAGTTCTCTAATCATTACCTTATCATTACCAATAAACAACATGTCGTCAACAAACAAGACAATAATTAGTAACTCATCATCAATAACCTTAATATAAGCACATTGATATTCTTTGTTTCTAACATAACCCAATTTTAATGCAAAAGCATCAAACTTCTGGTACCACATCTTGGGTGACTGTTTCAAATCATACAATGGCCATTTTAACTTGTAAACCATGTTTTCTTTTCTCAACAAAACTGTCAAGCTATCACATATAAATATCTTCTTCAAGATCCTCATGCAAGAAAGAAATTTTAATGTACATTTTCTCTATCCGAAAATCATAAGTAGTAGCAATATATAATAGGAATATGATAGAAATTATCTGAGCAACAAGAGAGAATATTTCACTAAAGTCAACTCCCTCTCTCTTGGAGTAGCCCTTGGAAATTATTCTACCCTTGTACCTCTCTAATTGACTATGTGCTCTAAATTTATTCTTAAATATCCACTTACATCCAATGGGTTTTCTTCCTTTGGGCAAACTAACAAGATCCCAGGTGTCATAACTACACAAAGTCATCATCTCTTCTTGCATGGCCTGCATCCAATATTCACTTTCCTCAAAAGAGAGTGCTTCCCTATAAGATCTAGGTTCATTGTCAGTACTTAATAAAGAAAACATTCAATGGAAATATGGTGGGTTATACCTATCAACTAGATTTTTTCATCTTGTGGACCTTCTCAAAGGTGGAGTAAGAGGTTCTTCTTCATTATTTTCAACTTCTTCTATCAAAACTGAATCTTTAGAAATTTCACTTGAACTCTCTTCTTCTTGTCCATCTCTCTATTCTTCCACATGTGCATCTTCTTGCTTAGTTTCAAAATACACTATTTTTACCTTTCCTTTGGTTCTTCACCCAAGTCTCTCTAAAATCCCTAAAAATCACATCTCTAGAAAAAACCATTTTACAAGTTAGAGGATTCCAAAGCTTATAACCTTTTATGTTCTCACCATATCCTGCAAAGATGCAATTCAGAGATTTTATATCCAATTTATATTACTTATCTTGAGGAACATGAACAAAAGCCTCACAACCAAAGACCCTTAAATGTGAAATTGAAAGTTTTTTACCCAACCACATTTCATAAGGTGTTTTATCATCAAGAGCTTTACAAGGATATTTATTAATCAAATAAAAATAAGTACCAACAGATTTTGTGCAATAGAATTTATCTATCTTAGCACTACTTAACATGCTCTTGGCTCTTTCCATCAATATATGGTTAATTTTTTTCTCCTACTTCATTTTGTTGGGGAGTGAAAGGTGTAGTCTTTTGCCTAACAATTCCTGCATGTTTTCAAAACTCATCAAATTCCTTAGAGAAATATTCACCCCCATATCTTATAGTCTAATTAATTTTCAACCAATGCCTTAAATTCATTAAACTTAGTGAAAAATTTAGATTTTGAATGCATAAATTAAATCCAAAAGTATCTTGAGATATCATCAATGAAGGAAACATAATGCAAAGATATATTCAAAGAGTCAACATCTAGTGGACCACATACATCTTAATGAATAATCTCTAAAAGTATCTTAGCTTTATTAACTCATTTAAAAAATGAAGATCTATTTTGTTTAATAAACACATAGTGCTCACGAAACTCACTCTCACTAATAGAATAATTAGAAATCCACTCAACTAGTTTCAAATATAGAATTGTCTTAAGACCTTTTCCACAAATGTGACCCAATCCATGGTGCCACAACATACAAGCAATTTTAGTCCTAGTCACAAAAGTTGAATTACAAAGAATAGAAGCATGTAGATTACATAAATTTCTTGTCTGAGATCCTTTAGCGATTACCAAACATCCCCTTACCAACTAGAACTAGACTTATCAAATCTCACATGCATTCCAATATCCTTTAACTATGAAACCAAAAGTAAACTTCTTGCAAGATCTAGAATATGTAAAACATGATCAACAAAAATAATCCTCCCATCATTGAAACACAACTTTACCTTTCCTTTGACAACAATGTTCATTAAGGTGCTATTAGTAAGAAAAAATTCTCCTCCATCATATTCTTTATATTCATAAAACCACTCCTTGTGAGGAGTCATATGGTAGGAAGCACCTAAATCAACAAGCCAAACATCATTACTAATAGATTTAGTTGAAATAAATAAAGTATAAGAATCATCGCCATCTGAGGACTTATCCATGGATGTATTAGTGCCCTCTTTCTTGTTTCTACACTCCTTCACATGCCCTCTTTTACCATAATTCCAAATTTTCACTTTTCTCTTTACAAGGGTCCTAGAACGTCCTTTTAACATATCCATCTTTTTATCCCCTTAAGGCCATTTTTCCTTAGTGTTATGCCCTACATATCTACCCCCATCATTTTCTTTGGCATGAAAATGCGGGTCCCCCTTTTCCAGTCTTTTGTTTTCTTTCTTTTTGCCTTCTATTGTGTTTTTGCTTTGGACACCTCGGAACTCCAAAGTTCCAAGTTGCCCTTTTGTTTGTTTTTGTCTCAGCTTTGGAACCTCAAAACTCCGTAGTTCCAAAGCATGCTTTGTGCCTTGGTTTTTCTATTGAGATTGGAATTCCAGAACTCTGGGATCCCAAAGTCTCATTTTCATTGTTTGGGTCAAGATCCCGAAACTCCGAAATCTTGAAATCCTGAACTTGTTTTTTGTGTCATCTCGGAACCTCGGAACCCCAGAGTCCTGAGGTGTCTTTTTGTGTGTGTCACAGGGCCTCAGAACCTCGAATTTCTAAGCTTCCCTTTGTTTTATCTCGGCATTCCAGAACCTCGGATCCCTGAGGTCATGTTTAGTGAGGTAGTATGGTTGCCAAAGAAAGGGGTATAAATAGTGCAAGATGGGTGATTTTCATTCATTTGTGCATTCCTCCGCTATGAAATTCGAGTTCTCCCTCCACACATTCCACTTCCTTGCTCATTCATGTTTTCCACTTCACTGCCTTGCTAGGTCAGTTGGTTTGTTTTTATTTTCTCATTTTTCATGTCATTTTCGCTATGGTTAGGTTAATTTTTCACGCTTTCAATAAATTGACCAATTCGATTTTCTTTTACGTAAAACCCTAGTTTTGGAAGCTCAAGATTTCTAAACCTCCAAATCCCAAAGTGCCTAGGTTTTATCCAACTCAACAACTCAGAACCCTAGAGTTTTGAAGTGCTCATTTGATAGATTTTACCCATCTCGGAAACCCCAAAATCCCGGAGTTCTGAAGTCCCTTCCTAGAGAAGTTTACCTATTTTGGGATCCCGAAATCTCGAAGTCTTTTTTGAAATTGTCTTACCTACCTCAGAATCTTGGAACTTCAGAGTTTCAAAATCTTCCTTTTTAGGTCCTTTGCCAAACCCAGAACCTCGGAACCCCAAAGTTCCAGAGTTAATTGATTTTCCCTTTCTTTAAGTCAGGATCCTCAAACCCCGAAATCCCAAAATTAGCTATTTTAAAGGATTTTATGTCCTAGAACCATGAAGTTCTGAAATATGTGATGATTTGATAATATGAAGTAATAGCTAATTATTGATCTTTTCTTTCAGGATAAAGCAAATTGATGGACCCATCCCCAAGCAAGAAGAGGACAAAGGAGGAAGTGAAGCTAAAAAAAAGCCTATCACAATGAAATATCACTACCAAGGGCAGCCTCTGGCTTCAAAGTTGTAGGATGAAGTTCAGTGGGTGACTGATACTAAAATCAGACACATAGAGATCAAAGACATCAAAACTCAACTAGAAGCCGAACCTCATACCCTAGAAGCCCCATATAGGAGAATTAAGAGATTGGGCTTGGTAGAGGCAACTATCTTTCCACAAGTTATGCAATCACTCGAACTCATAATCACTATTGCTAAATATTACCAGTAGGAGACAAGGCAATGTGTTGATGTAGACGGGAATGTGATTGTAGACCTTTCACCTGATATGATAGGAATGACCTTTGGAATACAAGTGAGAGAAAAGGTATTGGTAACAATGGAAGAGTAGTCGAGTTCCATATTTGTTAAGAATGCTTCTAATAATAAAAGACACATCAATGAAGCATGGTTAGAAGAGCCAAGGAAAATAGGTCTTAAGGCTATAGACATACTAAGAACAAATTTTCAAGAGCCTCAAAGAGACCTTATTGTTGATGATATAACGTCGGTAGAAATCCTACAGGCTAACTTAGCAAGATCAAATGTGTGAATGGCCTATTGGCCTTACACATTTGATGAATCTATCAACTTATATTAATCCTTTAATATCTTTATTAAGTCATATATGCATTATCAGGTTTAATGATTAAACATACATTATCGAGTTTGACTTATCAAATTTGTTTCAAAGGGGCCAACTTTTGGTTAAAGTCTGCCACCCCTCATTTGAAGGCATACGATGCTTCATGAAGGTCATGCCTCCTTGATGAGAGCCGAATCTTGCATATCTCCTTTTGACGGATATATATGGACGTGGTCTTCCTTCTTTGGAACAGAAATCAAACAACAAGTTTGATCATAATTAGGCAGATCAAATTCTTGTACAAGCAGATCAATTGATGGTGAGAAATTTATGTAACATGCTCGGGGGCGACGATAAGAGCTTATTGTCTATGGTTGGGAAGGAAACATTTCTAATGTTTGCCTATGGTTAATGAGCACTACCTTAAAATCAACCTGGTATCAGAGTGGGTTTCTTCTATAGAGCCTAACCACTTGAAGGTAGATCATGTGCTCTCAAAGGAAATTCAATGAGAAAAAATTGCAGATTTAAGATCTCTTCTAGATAGAAAGGCGACTACACAGGATAATGCAACGATTACACTAGCTGACCTCCACCCTTCATAGTGGCGTTGGTCAGGCATCTAAACAAATCAAGTGGCAATCAAGGGATTGAGTCTCCCCAGGCCTTGAGAACAAGTATGATGGCCCAAAATCCTTTGCGTTTGAAGTTCCGTGGGGAAATGCAGACAACAACCTGTGTAAAAAGTTACCTACTGCCCAGTCACAAGATTTCGCCCAAGATTTGAAAGCTCGGCATCATCAGCATCAAAAGATGTCGGCTTGTGACTCGAACTTGAGCTGATGTGGCTAGAGAGGTTTCTGTGCTCAATACAAATTTTATGAAGAATAATAAAGGGCTAGAGACGAAGCCCGCAACCCTATGGAATCGATACTTGGATAGGCTTTATCAACACAAGGAGCTCAGATTGTATATCAATGTCAGCCGAATTAGGTTTATGAATGAATTAGTAGAGGTGATGGAACCCATGTTTCAAAGCACTTTTAAGGCCTTGGAAGAGCTTGAGGCTGGTTCGATTGCCAATCCAAATAAGGGCCACATGGTCAGGCATTATTGGCTCAGTAATTCTAGTATTGCTCCCAATCCTAATTCGCGGCAACAGATTGATAGAACGCTTGACGTTATCTACAAGTTTGCCGATGATATAATCACCGTCAAGGATGACCTCTCTACTCAGAGCATTGCCTGATTCTTGTTTCCAGCTTCCCAGTGTGAATTCACTTTGAATTTGGTTTTGCAAGAGTTACAAAAGGATCCGTGGGCGATGCAGATGGATGCAAGAGATGCATGTTGCACTAGCATTGCTCTCAGCATGGCCACATGGCTGGTTGGGGCTTGTGTGCCTAGCACTACTGGCACAATTATGTTTTTCATTGGTGGTCCCTCTACCCAAAATTTAGGCACTAACAAATCTCTATTCAAGGAAGGAAGATTGCTTGCATTTCTTCATAGAGGAAGAATCAACATTCAGAGGGAGTTTGGAATATCGGCAGAAGTAACCTTGGATGGAGAGGTCAAACGGTTGATATTTGCTTTAGAGGGAGCCTAAAATTTTAGCTTCAGAGGGAGCCTGACATTTCAGCTTTAGAGGGAGCCATGTCATCATGAAGATTTGGTTAATGCATTTTTCTCTGCGATGGAGAAATTTAAGGTGAAAGCCCTTGTTAATGAGTTCTTCTCTGAGAGAGAGAAGTTTGAGGTGGAATCCCTTGTTAATGAGTTCTTCTTTGTGAGAGAAAAGTTCAAGGTGCAATCCCTTGTTAATGAGTTCTTCTCCAAGAGAGAGAAGTTCAAGGTGAAATCCCTTGTTAATGAGTTCTTCTCTGTGAGGAGAAGTTGGAGGTGCAATCCCTTGTTAATGCATTCTTCTTTGGGAGAAGTTTGAGGTGAAATCCCTCATTCCACCCTCTATGAGTAGGTATGGTGGATCCACCCTTTGCGAGTAGGCATGGTGGAGATGCATTCTTCTCTGTGAGAGAAGTTTGAGGTTTCAGCCCTTGTTATGCATTCTTCTTTGTGAGAGAAGTTTGAGGTATCATCCCTTGTTATGCATTCTTCTCTGTGAGAGAAGTTTGAGGTATCAGCCCTTGTTGTGCATTCTTCTCTATGAGAGAAGTTTGAGGTTCCAACCCTTTTTCCACCCTCTGTGCGTAGGTATGGTGGATGTCATTTGAGAGACTCCATGACTTAGCATTGGTGTGTGTTCACCCTCTGGGAGTAGCCATTGTGGTCAAACATCACGATGAGGTGATATGCTATCACAATGAGGTGATAAGCTTCTTTCATTCACATGAGTGTAGTCATTATATTAGTCATCACGATGAGGTAATGTGACTTGTAGAGATTAAGAAGGATTCCTCCCTAGCTAAGAGGGAGTGTTGATGATATAGCATCGGTAGAAATCCTACAGGCCAACTTAGCAAGATCAAATGTGTGAATGGCCTATTGGCCTTACACATTTGATGAATCTATCAACTTATATTAATTCTTTAATATATTTATTAAGTCATATATACATTATTAGGTTTAATGATTAAACATACATTATCGAGTTTGACTTATCGGATTTATTTCAAAGGGGCTAACTTTTGGTTAAAGTTTGCCACCACTCATTTGAAGGCATGCGATGCTTCACAAAGGTTGTGCCTCCTTGATGAGAGCCGACTCTTGGATATCTCCTTTTGATGGATATATATGGACATGGTCTTCCCTCTTTGGAACAAAGATCAAATAGCAAGCTCAATCATAATCATGCAGATCAAATTCATGTACAAGAAGATCAATTGATGGTGAGAAATTTATGTAACGTGCTTGGGGGTGACGATAAGAGCTTATCATCTATGGTCAGGAAGGCAATAGATCTGATGTTTTCTTGTGGTCAAAGAGCACTACCTTAAAATCAACACTTATTATTATGTTGAGTAGAGACTTTGGAAAGACAAATTGTAGACACTTCCACACATCGATGTTCCATTATATGACCACAATTTTGATTGGTAAAGAATATTTTGACTGGCCATAAATCATTTCAGACAATATTCATAGTCAGATGATTACATTCCTCCAAAAAAAGAATTCTTCATGACTTCTTACATCATATGGGTAGTGGCTCATGCTGGTAAGTTCCCAAGATTGAAGATTGAAGGAAAATTGGGAGAGGAACCTAGGTAGAGAAGAGTGTGGGAATATTACACCCAATTGCCTATCTCTCAGGCCAAGCTACATTTCAAGAGATTAAATGATGCATTTATTTATGTTGTAATAATAAAACTGATAGGGTATGTAGGATACAAACTAACCCCATAAGAAATGCAAATGATTAAGGAATGGGGGTGCTGGTTCTTACAAAACCAATGATCAACATATCTACTGGTTAGCAAATTAATAGGGAAACCTCTTCTTTTACCAAGATTTTGCAGCAATAGAATAATTATTTGGAATATGCTATGCAATTGATGGGCCTAGAGGCCTTATTGATACTAAAACATAAGGCTGGAATTACTTGTGTTGTTTCTCTAGAACATTATGCATGTCCTAATATACAGGCTGCCAAGGCGACAGAGAAAAAACTTCAAGATTTGAACTTAAAGGAGTTTAATTATTCAAGGGATCAATATGACCCATATGGTAAGCTAAAATAAATGATGCCTATTTCTTACAAGGGTCACAAGCCAACTTTAGAGGATTTTTGGGCCAATTTGTAGGACAGCTTTGAGGCAAGGGAGAGAGGATATTATAGGTTGACAATGCCACCGATTAGAAATTTTGAAATTAAAACAAATATCCCAAAGGAGTTAATGGATGATGGTGAGATTCTTGATCCTATATTCAAAGAAAAGAGAATTTAAAATACCCCTTACTCCTATTAGATTGTCCAACCAAGAAGAGCTAGATATTGATACTATTACTACAAAGGTTCTGGAGAAGTCAAGGCAATGACTAAGCTTAAGGATCTGACCAAGTACTGTCGAGGAGAAGAAAAAAAGGAAAAGATACTGATAAACCCCAAGCCAAAGTCCACAAAGAATATGTAAGAAGAATGAGGTCAGAGTTGAGGAAGAATACTCCCACTGATCCTGAGGAGGAAACAATACCAATAGATAATCTAGAGCTTAAGAGGCAGTTGGACACCAAAATGAAAGTCTCAATTCTTGAAAACTGATTTCAACCATGGGATTACTATAGGATTACAAGCTATCCCACATTCCTCCATAACTCCCATTGTTCCTAATATAGGTATTTCTCCAGGAGAGGGTGCCTCTCAAAAATGAGACTATCGTGACACAACCTCCTCCTTCTCCTTCAACACAAAAAGCTACACCTTCACCAGTGCCAATTTGAGAACAAGTCATCATCCATAACATTGAGATAAATTCTTATTAAGATGATTAAACAATTGTAGTTCTAGAAAAGAAGAGGAAAGTTGAAAAGAGACAACCATAGGAGGAACCTGTTATAAATCAACATGAGAAGCAGCTCGAGAACACAAAAGAACCAGCAGTATAGGTGAAACCAATGGAAATTCATGTACAGGTTATGGAAGAAGAAGTGCATGATGTGGAACATATTGAACATGATGAGAAAGATGAAAGGATGGTCCTTACTCTTGAGGAGCAAGAGATATTACTTCAATAGTTGGGAGGAGATAGGAAAAGATAGGTAGAAGAAACATAAAAGTTATTTAAAGAGGAAGTTTCTGAGAAGTTGGAAGAGATAGCAAGACAACAACAACCCAATCCAGATCAGGTCCTTCAAGCTAATCTTTCTCAGCAAGTTTCTCAATTCCAACAAAGGCCACCGACTCCTCCAGATCAGTAGGATAAGCATGAAGATGTTAGATAGTTCAAATAACTAGAAGACAACTAAGAGGGGGTGAATCTGTTGTCACAGATTACAGGAACCATTAGCCATTTAAAATTTAATACCAGAACCCAAAACATTAATACTAGAATAGTAGTTAAACCAATTGAGCATAAACAATAATCACAGAATAAAATTCATCCACATAACACCAAGATTTGTACGTGGAAAACCCGATAAAGGGAAAAACCATGGTGGGAAGCCTACCCACAATCAGATAATACTTCTGCAGTAAGTATGTGATTTACAATTGAGGGGCCTCCACTTGTAGGAAGGCCAATAGTCTAGAGCGCACTGCTCATCATAAAAGGGGCCTCACTGACTACATATAAATCTAGACTACGATCCGGAGAAGTGTTGAACTGTAAAAGATAGCATCTCCTATTCCTGAGTACAATTTCGGTTAAGCTCAATACCGAACGACTAAATCCTCTTAAATAAACCCAATTTGATCTCCAATGATCAACCAACTCCTCTACCTAAATGATATTATATTATTCGCACATTTCATTCCTTGACCATGACCTCTAATATTAAGCATGATGATCTACAATTAGATCTTACATCTATTTATACAAAACCCTTGACCATAAACAATCACGTTGGCCACCAGACAATAAACCAATTACATAATTACAAACCATGTCGGCCTTAGACCAAACAAATAATATCAACACATAAGACATCCCAGAAATACATCAATAGGTCCTATCCACACGTTACATTAAAGCCGATCCATAACCTAGATCAATCGGGACCAACTATAGGTCCACACACTTCAGCAATGATCTCCATCCACCAAGTCTTGAACATGATCACCAACAACATCCTGAAACTCCATCAGAAGTTGCACCTATACCACTTATGCAATTCATCAAAGATCTCCATCAAAAGATCTGCTGGTGAAACCATCACCGGAACCAGAAATCAATCTTCTAAGCAAGCAGGATAGCATCTGATCTCTAGACCAAAACCCATTGACCAAATATGAGTATAAGTATTATCAACGGGATGATTTCATCATTAGACTATACCAAAGCCTACCGGATCATGCCAGATCCAAGTTAACCAAAAACCACTTAACCTACTGGGACCAGAAGGGTGCCGATAAAGCATCCAACTAGTTAGTGTTGGCATCAATGATAGAACATCAATGTAACACATAATCAATTCCACCAAATGGCCAACAATCTCCCCCTTTGGAATTGATGGCAACACTAGATGTGAAAAACATCTAAGTACCAAGAAATGCCAAACAAGTCTCCCCCAATGGAAGACAAACAACAATCTCCCCCTATAAATAATATCTCTATAAAGCTCTGAATTCCTTTTCCTTACAATATCTCTCCCCCTTTCTTTTTCTTTTTCTCTTTTTTTCTTTTTCACATCAATATCACTCCCCCTTTGACATCAATGCTAGAAATCTGATAGAAATATCAAAGCAAAAACATAAGCCTCTGAATCACAAAGCTGACTACTCCCCTTGAGCAGTAGCATCACACATCAGTGCCAAAATGAATAATATTTTTGATAGTGCATGCTAGGCTGATGCCAAATCACATCAATCAAGTCTCTACTGGAGGGGCACAAACTCCCAATCTGTCTCTTGGGTACTCAAATGATTCCTTGGACAAAGGTTTAGTAAAAATATTTGCAATCTATACTTTAGTGTTCACATAAACCAATCTAACTTCATTTGCTTCCACCTTCTCCTTCAAAAATTTATACTTGATAGATATGTTCTTTGTTTTAGAATGAAATACCATATTCTTTGATATATCAATAGCAACCGAGTTATCACAGTGAATAACTATCGGTGCATCACAATCCACTTTTATATCCTTCAACATTTGCTTCATCCATAAAACTTGTGTATAGTTAGTAGCAACAAAAACATACTTAGCTTCAACAGTAGATAAATAAGTACATGACTGTTTCTTGCCTATCCATGAAACCAATTTCTTTCCAAGAAAGAAAGCTCCACCAGAAGTACTTTTCTGGTCATCGACATCTCCAACCGAAAAAATATCTGTATATGCACATAAAGTAAAGTTATCATCATTAGGGTACCGCAAGCCATATTCTGATGTACCTTGCAAGTATCTAAAAATCCTTTTCATGGCCATCTCATGATTTTCTCTAGGATCACTCTAAAATCTTGAAATAGTACAGACAATATTCATAATGCTAGGCTTAGTCTGAGTCAAATAAAGAAGACCTCCAATCATAGATTTGTATCTTGTAGGATATACCGATGCAGAAACATCTTTTCTTGTCAATTGCTCACTTGTAACCATAGGAGTACTTGCCGGTTTAGAATCTCCCATAACAAATTTCTTCAACAATTCTTTAGCATATTTAGTTTGACAGATGAAAATAACTTTGTCAATCTGAGTAATCTGCAAACCTAAGAAAAATTTCATCTTACCAATCATAGACATCTCAAATTCTTTCTCCATGTTCTTAGAAAATTCTATGCATAAATTATCTTCACCTCCAAAAGTAATGTCATCAACAAATACTTCAATAATCAATATATCATTATTAGTGATCTTATAATATAATTTACTATTAGCACCACCCTTAGTAAAACCAAGCTTCAAAAGATATTTATCCAACCTTGCATACCAAGCTCTAGGTGCTTGTTTCAATCCATGTAAAGCTTTCCTTAGCCTGTAAACCATATTTGTATCATCTGATAGTGAAAAACCATCGGGTTTCTCAATATAAACTTCCTCATCAAGATCCCCATTCAAAAATGCACATTTAACATCCATCTGATAAACCTTATAGTTTTTAAAAGGAGCATAGGAAAGAAATTATCTTATAGCTTCAATCCTAGCTACAGGTGCAAAAGTCTCTCCATAATCAATTCCTTCCTTCTGAGAATATCCTTTACAAACCAATCTAGCCTTATTCCTTATAACTTGACCATCCTCTTTTAATTTATTCTTAAAAACACATTTAGTTCCAATAACATTTTTATTTTTAGGCCAAGGAACCAAGGTCCATGTGTTATTTTTCTCAATCTGGTCTAATTCTTTGTCCATGGCTTTCAACCAATATTCATCTTTACATGCCTCAATTATTGATACCAGTTCAACATGTGAAATTAAACATACCTCATTAGTTGCTAGTCTTCTTCTTGTCATCACTCCATTGTTCTTATCCCAATGGTTTGATCTTCTGAATGATTCAATCTCACATACCTAGGAGTCTTCTACATTCTGTTCATCTTCCTTGTTCTTCAATTATTGTAGAATTCTCTGATGTTTCTAGAGTAAATGGTTCAACTCTTTATTCTGGTAAAGGTGCTACTGGTTCAGATATAATCATTTTCACTGTCAGTTTCTTCTCATAAACTCTGATTTGACTTCTATTCAACTCATCTACTTTGACATTAGCACTCTCCACAATTCTCTGCAATCTCTTGTTATAACATCTATATGCTTTGCTTTCATTAGAATAACCAAGAAATATGCCTTCATCACATCTAGGGTCAAATTTCCCATTTATATCATCTCTCCTGATATAACATTTAGTACCAAAAATTATGACTTAACTGTAGGTGTATTTTCAAACCATAATTCATAAGGTGTCTTACCGATTTCTCCTTTGATATGTACTCTATTGAATGTATAAACCGTTGTACTTACTACTTCTCTCCAGCAGATATGAGGTAGACTAGCTTCCATCATCATTGTTGTAGCAACATCCAAGATAGTTATGTTCTTCCTTTCCATAAATCCATTCTGCTGAGGTGTCTGGGGAGTAGAAAATTATCTTCTTATACCATGTTTGTCACAAAAGTTGTTAAACTCATGAGATGTGAATTCTCCACCATGATCTGATCTCAAACATTTAATCTTCAATCCTGTCTCAGTTTCCACTTTAGCCTTAAATATTTAAAATTTTTCAAATGCTTCAGATTTTTGTCTCAAAAAAGTAACCCACATAATTCTAGAATAATCATCAATGATTTGCATGAAATATGTATCACCTTGAAAACTTTTAACTCTAGCAGGGCCACACAAATCAGTATGAATAAGATCAAGAACATTGTTTGATTTATCTTGTATACTCCTAAATGAGGTTCTGACATGTTTACCCATTTGACATTCTTTACATACCAGATTATAGGGCTTCATAATCTTAGGTATATCCCTAACTGCCTTAGTTGAACTGATCTTTACAATGCAATCAAAATTCACATGAAACAACCTTTTATGCCATAGCCAACTCTCATCAATCTATGTAATTAAACATGTCTTCTCACCAAAGTTCAAATTAAATATATTACCATTTGTCTGTGTACCAATTGCTATCTCCAAGCCATATCTGTTAATGATTTTGCATTTTCCATCTTTGAACTATAATTTAAATCCCTTATCTACCAATTGTCTTACACTCAAAATATTATGCCTCAAACCTTCAACATAATAAACATTGTCAGCATTGTTCTTACCATCCAATGATATAGTTCATTTTCCTTTGATCATACATGATTTGTCATCTCCAAATCTAACTAGACCACCATCAAATTCTTGCAAAGATAGAAACTTCCCTTTATCTCTAGTCATATGATGTGAACAACCACTGTCAATTACCCATTCATCCTTGTCTTCAATTTTAGTAGCAAGTTCCTTCTCTTCCAGTGCCAGATCATCTTCCTTGATAGCCAGGAACACCCATTCTTTCCCATTGTCGCATCCACTAGCAGAGTCTTCTGTCGGTTCATCATCTAAATCAGTAATGCCTTCCTCATACGCTATGTAGCATGATTTGTCTCTATTTTTCTTGTATTTATATTTGTCCTGATATCCAGGGTTATGCTTAAATGATCTTCTAACTCTTTCTTCAAATCTTGAATTTCTTTCAAGACATCTAGATGCAAAATGACCAATCTTATTACATGCAAAACATTTAAAAGGTGATTTTCCTTCATACTTACTTCCTACCAATCCTTTAGGTACTCTTCTAGCAAATAGTGCTTCAAGTTGCTCAAACTCATCATCTTCTCTTTTCATATCTTCCAACTCCTTTGCATATAAATATTTCCAGTCTTGCTTACTAGTTGTAGATGTAGATGCATGAAAAGAAGGTTCAGTCTTCATAGCTCTAGAAGGTCCAAATTCTTCAAGCTCAAAAGAAGATAGTTTCCCAAAAGTATCTTTGTTGACAGATGTATTAGCCACTATTCTCAAATCATTAATAATAGTAGCCTTCATTTTGTAAGCTGGTGGTAGGGCTCTCAAGACTTTAGAAATAATTTCATCTTCACTTAGAGTTCCACCACAACATTGAATTCCCATAACAATCTCATTTACCCTTTCCATGAATGGAGTAATCCTTTCATCTTCTTCCATCTTCATAGTTTCATACCTTACCCGATAACCATCAAGTTTAGCAATCTTCACTATAGGGTCATGTTCATTAAGAGTCTCCAACTTATCCCATATAGCCTTTCTAGATGATTTGTCAGTTAATCCCATTATTTATTATCAGAAAGTGCACACAAAAGGGCTTCTCTTGCTCTACAATCATTCTCAAGCTCCCTATCCAAGTTTTCCAGAGGAGGATTGTCAGATCCCAGATTATAGGGTGTGACACCATTATGTGTGATCTCCCAAATCTCCTTGCCAAGAAATCTTACATGAGTCTCCATCTGAATCTTCCATATTGTGTAATTTGATCCATCAAGGCTCAAAATATCCCTTTGAAAGATAGCTCCAGAAGAACTGGATGAACTTGAACTGTTAGTCGCTATAGGATCTTCCTCAAGCAGTTAAGCTCTCTGCAGAGAGGACCAAAAATATGATACCAATTGTTAGACAATTCAAATAACCGAAAGACAATTGAGAGGGGGGTGAATCAGTTGTTACAGATTAAAGGAACCATTAGTAGTTTAAACTTTAATACCAGAACCCAAAACATTAATATCGGAATAGTAGATAAACCAATTAAGCATAAACAATAATCACAAAATAAAAGCCATTCACATAACACCAAGATTTGTATGTGGAAAACCCGATAAAGGGAAAAACCGTGGTGGGAAGCCTACCCACAGTCAGATAATACTTTTGTAGTAAGTATGTTAATTAAAATTCAGGGGCCTACACTTGCAGGAAGGCCAATAGCCTAGAGCGCACTGCTCATCACAAAAGGAGCCTCACTGACTACATATGAATCCAAACCACAATCCGGAGAAGTGTTGAACTGTAAAAGACAACATCTCCTATGCTTGAGTACAGTTCTAGTTAAGATAAATACCAGATAACTAAATCCTCTTACATAAACCCAATTTGATCTCCAATGATCGACCAACTCCTCTACTTGAATGATATTACATTATTTGACATTACATTCCTTGACCATGACCTCTAATATTAACCATGATGATCTACAATGAGATCTCACATCTATTTATACAAAACCCTCGATCATAAACAATCAGGTCGACCACCAGACAATAAATCGATTACATAATTACAAACCATGTCAGCCTTAGACCAAACAAATAATATCAACACATAGGACATCCCATAAATACATCAATAGGTCCTATCCACATGTTACATTAAAGTCGGTCCATAACCTAGATCAACCGGGACCAAGTATAGGTCCACACGCTTCAGCAATGATCTCCATCCACCAAGTCTCGAATATGATCACCAAAAACATCTTGAAACTCCATCAAAAGTTGCACCAACACCACTAATGCAATTCATCAAAGATCTCCATCAAAATCTTTGCCAGTGAAACCCTCGCCAGAACTAGAAATCAATCTTCTAAGCAAGAAGGATAGCTTTCGATCTCCGAACCAAAACCAATTTACCAAATATGAGTATAAGTATCATGAATAAGTTGATTCCATCATCAGACTATACCAGAGCCTACCGAATCATGTCGGATCCAAGTTAACCATAAACCACTTAACCTACTGGGACCAAAAGGGTGTCGGTAAAGCATCCAAACAACTAGTGTTGGCATCAATGACAAAACATCAATGCAACACATAATCAATCCCACCAAATGGCCAATATAATAGCACTAAGAGAAAGAGCAAGAAAAGAATATAGAAGCTCATAAAATCACTGCAGATGTAATGGTGCAAGGAGGGGAACAAGATGACGTTGTACGCCAATGGTTAAGTTTTACTTTCAAGAAGAAGGAAAAGGTCGTCCTCCCAAATATAACTTTACAAGATGTAATTATCGAGTCTCTAAGGAGAGAAAAGAAAGCAAGAACAATTCATCATCTTTCAAGGACAAATTTGGGGGATACAATTGTTGATATAGAAGCGCCAGTTCTGAATGTTGAAAAATCATCCCAAGCTACCACTAGACACCAAGTATCTAAGGTTAAATTAGGAAAATAGACCAAGTGGGGGGAGATAGTTACTTTAGTTGCTGCAACCTCACTTGTGCAATCAAGAATGGAGAAAAAATATAAGAAAAAGACAGAGGTTAAGGCACAATTGAGGTAGTATAAGCAATTGATTATGGAAATAGCTAAACCTCTTGATTCTAGAACTGATGATGCCTTACCATCTACTTCATTGCTCCCGTAGGGTGATATTAAAGCATTGTATGAGATGAGAAAAGTAGCTACAAAAGTTAAGGCTTGGGCCAAAGATTAGTTGAATAAAGTAAAACTATTCTTCCAAAGTACAATGGATATTGTTGAAGAAGCTCATTTTAATGAAAATGCTCTTATTTACTGTTCCATTTAATGGGAATGATAACTTCTTCATCTTTCCAAAAAGCATAAGATTTTGAGGAGGATCAAAGGGATGGAAGAAGAGGTGA
This sequence comes from Cryptomeria japonica, assembly GCF_030272615.1. Taxonomy (NCBI): domain Eukaryota; kingdom Viridiplantae; phylum Streptophyta; class Pinopsida; order Cupressales; family Cupressaceae; genus Cryptomeria; species Cryptomeria japonica. The sequence goes on along the minus strand of NC_081409.1, from coordinate 862,429,718 downwards.
TCACAAAAGAATACCTGTTGGGAGGTGAGACCATTAGCGGTTTGTAGTCATATATAGATATTATAGACCTAAAGATGAAAATAATGGAGAAAAGTCGTATTAAAGTTCTGAAGGAACATCCTCCACTCCTGGATACACTTGACCAATTTTTGATGAAATTGTTAGGAAGTCATGGTCACAATCTTAAACAAAATGGAGTGTTACATCAAGAGGCTATACTTAGCAGCTGGGATTCTTATGTTGCAGATCATTTTGCAGATACTGTGGAGTTTACTATGGACACTATGAATAGGTATATGTATGTAATATTCTAGTGTCAAGAAGTTGAGACACTAATGGATGAGATGGTAAATAAGTTTGAAAGTATAAAAGAGATACTTAGAGTATCAAAATTTAGGATAAGTTACATTGCTGACCCACCTACCGCTTCCTTGGACTACTTTATCAACAACTACCAGAACTATAAGAAGAAGTGAATGATGAACAAGTAGTTTTAAAAGAAATAAAATTACTGGAGCACCACCACCACAATCATTGTTGCTAAAACTGAGCATTCAACTGATGTTATTTTTAATACTTTCCTTTTAGAGTATTCTTTTTGCATGGTTAGAAGTTTTTCCACTAGATCATCATTTTGGAAGTGAACCTTGAGTATTAGTTTAGTAGAACTTAACTGGAGTTCACAGGAAGCAACTCCTCCCTCTTTGTAATCCTAGTTTGCAGGTATGATGCCTTCCTAGAATGTAGGGTAAAACTCTATAAATTGTATAATTTGGGCCATTTTGGGGGTCCACGAATTGATGATTCAAGGCCATTTATCTAGATAGTTAAGTTTTATGCAATTTCTATCCCATGAACTCTTGAAGAATTATGTTATTCATTTTTTACAAATATTAATACAAAAGTAGCTTGTGGATTTCCTGATCTATAGTACGTGTTCTCTTGGTTTCTGTTCTTTGTAGTCTGGTATCTTCTTCCATTTGAATCAACAACTTGTTCTTTCAAGATTTATTATTTTATGAATCATATTGTGCATGTTAATGTTGTATGAGGATAAAATAGTAGAGTGACTATATGATATTGTGATTTCTATTTCCGCTTATGTGTTTGTTGTATGACTTCACATATCTGGTGGAACATCCCTTTTGAATGCCAATTAAATGTTATTGATAATACCTTGTTGTGAGTCATTGACTTCATAGTTCACCCAGTTGTTATTTATTAATCTCTTTACCTTCTCTTGTTTTTTATTATGAGAAAAATGGGTTTTGAAGGGACTCAAAACCCTTTACATCAGATTACAAAAGATAGATCAAATAGAGTCTAGTCATAACAAAATTATAGCCAAAACAACCAAATAGGACTGAGAGACAGCAGAAGACAAACAAAAGACCACTCAACCCACAAAAATAGCAAAAGGCTAACAAAATTACAGCACAGAACCAACAACAGAAAAAGGATTAACCCATATTTTTAAGGTTCTCCTCAACATTAACACTAAGTTGGTGCATCTTCTTGTTGGTATTCTTCAAATTCAAAATTACCTGAGGCAACTCAATGGCTTTCTTCTTCATACTAGCACAAGTGCACTTTCCTAGAGGACCCAAATCTTCAGCACCAACAACCATATCCACAACAACCCTATCCATGTGAACTTTCTCCAGCTTTCTCACCATGATAGACTTAGTATCTATAGAAACCTTCACAATTTTTTGATTAGTTTCCATAATTTCTCTAAGGGTAGTCTCACACTTTACAATTCTAGCTTCCATATCCACAAATGTTTTGTCAGATATTTCCTTAATACGTTTAGTAGCTTCCATATTCTTGTTCAAACAATCTTTGATCACTTGTTTTTCACTTTCAGTCCACAAAACACCAACCAAAGTACCCTCAACCATCTCTTTACTAGCATCGACAAGGTGAGCTCTCACAGTACTATGCAAAAAAAAATTAGCATTAGCCTACATAACTTCCATCTTCGTAAGATACATGTTTTTGATTTCATAGAAAACCCATCTGAAAAAGATGAAAAACCTCCAAAGAGAAGTTTTTGGTAGCATTAAGCACATCAAATGGTATCTCTTGTTTAGGATGAAAATCTTGAGGAGAAATTTCTGCCGAATCTCAAGAATTCTGCTCTGCGCCATGAGATGAATATGACACCTCAACATTTTGAGTATGGTCCATGGAATCCTAGTCATCAGAGCTAACAAAAACCTTCAAAGTGGCTTTTCAAGATTTACACTTAGGGGGTTTACTCGATCCTTCCCCACCAGCACTAGGGGAACCCATACTCATACCCGTAGCAACCATCTTCACCCCAATTTTGGCCTTTTTGCTAGAATGAGGAGCATACTCCCCATCATCACTGATAGTTTCCCATTCTTCTGACTTTGATTCCTCACTACTATCAATATTTTCAGCAGATATAGAGAATATCTTACTGGGGTTTTCAAAAGCCCTAGCTTTCAAATGCTAAAAAATCAGAGCAATTAACCCTTGGTGTAAAATAGGATTAACATGGGGGTTTTCCTTGAAATCGGCAATACTTGCAGTCAAATAGTCAAGGAACACAAAGTGATACTTGTAAATTTTCTCATTATGATGGAAATGGTTAAGGAACACAAAGTGATACCTGTAATTTTTTGTGAACCTTTCATCTAGAGTGAAGAACTCCCTAATCACCTTCAAAAGCCCTTGCCATATGGCTTTAATATGCTTCAGCTCAAAATAGGTCTTATTGGCTTTCACCAGGAATTCATGTTCCTTCTTCTTGGGGAATCTCTTCATAGCAGTATCAGATATTTTTCTCTTTGTAAAACTTAATCCCCTCCATAGATATCCTTGTCACTTCAGCAATAAGATCTTCATTAATATAAGACACCATACCAAACAGATGCACTTTACCATCCTTCCATCCCTTCAAAAATTGTCTCGTAGCACTCTAGTTGTGCCCATGCAACTTCTCTAAAATAGTCACCACCCCTCTTCTATAATCTATGCCAAATGGTAGGATTCTTCTTCCAGTTAGCATAGTTAGGAGGTTCCACCTAGCGCCGCTGACCCCCCATAGTATTAAAACTCAGCTTAGAGACAACCAACTTCAGAAGAATAGGGTTTGCAGTAGAAAAACTAGCAACGACTTCAAAATCAAATAACGCCCATAAAGCAAGTGAAGTCTGGTAGTAATAATAGCAACTCAAGGCAACCAACCCAAAAGCTTTCTATAAAATGATGACAAAATTAATAACTTTCATCATCAAAAATAGTAGGGATCTCCTCATATCTGTCATGTGTTTCATTGTGCATAGGGAGTGTCTGAACCTCAAAATCCAAGGTGTCTTCATTAAACCACACCTTCCTAGTGTTAATTCTAACCCCTGTGTTAGTGAAATAGTCCACTACACAATTACCTTCTCTATAGTTATGAGAAATATAAAACTCCTTGAGAGTATTGATTACATTCTTGGAGGCATTAATAATATTTTCAATCATTCATGAAGGTGAACTTTTTCCATTAAGACATTGAATAATATTATTCCAATCTCCCTCAATCCACACCTTCTTGATTCAAAGTTGCTTAGAAATTTGCAAAGTTTGGAAGGCGCCCATGGCTTTAACAAGGTGGTTGGCCTGTCTACCCATGGGGAGTGCCACCACTGCAATACACCTACCATTCTCATCTCTTATCACTCCCGCACACCCATCCAACCCAGGATTACCCTTAGCTGCCCCATCAAAATTAATTTTAACCCAATCTGAAGGAGGGAAACTACACACATAGTTATCTCTAGTCTAATGCCTCCATCTATGACATTTAGGAAGAACCAATCTCCATTCCTTAGATATAACAATCTCAAAGTCATTGATTAGGTTTGAAGAGTACAAGGATCCAACATTGAAGACCATATTAACATTCTCAGAAATAGCCCTGCAAATCTTTTTAGCAACCACATTAGGGGGGAGAGGAATCTTTGAAAACAAGATTATTTCTCTCCTTCCAAATAACCCAAGAAACATGAGGGAAAATAAAGGACCACAACAACTTGATGGAAGGATTAGAAGAGAGGCATCTCCACTGTTGAAAGAAATCCAAAATATGCTAAGGGAAGACCCAACTAAGGCCCCACTTCTGGACCACACAGCTCCAAATTTCAAAAGAAAAAGAGTAGTGAAGAACCAAATGAGAAACCAATTCCTCCTCCTACAAGAAAAGATAACATCTATTGGGTAGCAAAAAAACCCTTCTACATAAATTATCAGTATTAAGAATTTTATTCTGAAGCATAATCCAAAAAAGAAATGTTAACTTTAGGAGTAAGGTTCTTTACCCAAGCTTTTGACCAGCAGGGGGGAGAAGGAGTAGGAGAAAACAAAGAAACAACAAAAGCCAGCAAGAATCATCTAGAAGAAATCCCCTTCCAAATAAGAGAGTCCTTAGAGTTCAGACAAGGGAAACAAGAGAGAAGAGATAGTTGGATAGGAAGCAAGGGAGGAAAAGCCTCTGAAAGATTTACCCAACAAGAATCTCTCCAGTAAATAGCAATAAAAACACCAAAAGCATCTTTGCAATCATCCATAAAAGGAGCAAAATCCAGGAGATCATAGAGAGGACCAAAAGGGAGCTAGGAATCCTCCAAAAATCTGATAGTCTTGCCATCTCCCAACTTCCAAAAACTTCCCTTTGAAGCAGCCTCCCTGGCCTCAAGAACGTTATTCTGAAGAAAAGAACCAGAAGGGAGGGCATCCACATTAAAAAAATCTTGCAAAGAGGGGGAGAAGAACAAATACTTACTTTGCCAGATCAAGTTCCACTCATGGTTGTTTTAAAAAATTCTCCAAATCTGTTTAGCCAAAAGAGCTTGATTAAAGGATTGAATAATTTGAATACCTAGGCCTCCCCCAACTTTAGGTACACAAAAACTCTCCCAAGAAAGCAGAGGCATACTCTTTTTCTCCTCCACCCTAGACCAGAGGAACCACTTCTAAATTCTTTCAATAACTTCCGCAAATTTGGAAGGGATTTTAAAGAGACTAAGAGCATAAACATGGAGATTTTGAAGAGTTGACTTCAAAAGTTGAAATTTCCAAGCTTGACTTAATAAAGCACCTTTCCATCCATCCAATTTTTTATTGAATCTATCAATCAAAGACAACCAAAAAGAATCAAGCGGTTTCAAGCAATGGGGGACGTCCAGATAAGTGGATGGAAAAGAACCAATAACACAACCAAGAATATCCATAATCCTTCTATGTCTGATATCCAGGGTATTGAAAAAGAAAAGAGAGCTTTTAATCCAATTTATCAACTAACTAGATACTTTTCTATAAAGATCAATAGAATTCTTCAAAGTTATAGCTTCCTTGATAGAAGAACTTCCCAATAAAATAGCATCCTCAATGAGCTGCTGGTGGGAGCAAACAAGACTAGATGAAAATGGTCTCAAATCATGGAAAGAGTCATCCATAACCAGTTTCAACAAATACCTGCCAAGAGCCTCTGCCATAATAGTAAAGAGGATGGGTGAAATCAGATTCCCCTGTCTCAAACCTCTGGAAGATTTGAAAAATTGAGAGGGGGATCCATTAACAAGAATTGCGAAGGAAGGCATGGAGACCAGCTACAAAATGAGTTTAATAACTCTATCACAAAATCCAAATGCATGAAGGATTCTGGAAAGAAAATGCTAATCAACTCTATCATAAGCTTTAGAAAGATCCAACTTCATAAGAATGCCCTCTTTACGAGACACCTCCAAGGAATGGATGTTCTCGTGCACAATAATGATAGAATCTAGAATCTGTCTACCACAGAAAAATCCATTTTGTTGAGGAGAAATGATATCTAACAAGATTACCTTCTCTTGTTACCCTGGTCTATCTATTGATATTTCTTTGAATTAGAGTCAAGAATTCCAAAATACCTAACCCAAAAAACAGATAAAAAATTATGCTTGTAGTTACAATTAGTAGGCCCCTTGATAGGTACAAACTCATCAACCACTGGGTGATCCAACCCCATCGTGACCCAACTACAAAGACCTTGGAGTTGTATATCTTTCAAGATTGGTCAATTTTTAGGGGAGGTAGTATGTGCATTCACGTTCTACCTGCATGTTGGTGAGTGTATCAAAATACCTGTCAATAGAAACCGATGCTAGAAGGAGGGCCAACAATGAATTTCCAGTAACTACAACAACATGATGTAACTTGGTACTCCTAGGCGATGGTCTCTTCTGATTTACACAACCCAACCTTGGATTTGAACAAGAAGAGATCATATAAGAATTGTATCCTCTTACCTGGAACCATAAGAAAAACTATGTTGATTGGTTGTACATGCGTAAGGTGTTTGACAAGGAGCGATGAAAAGGAAGATGTTTGGTGGCTCAAGCTCAAAGACAACTTACTGAACAAAGAGCTCAACCCCAGCAACATGTACAACCCCAAGCACCTCAAGCACCTCAGGCACCCAATCCTCAACCACATCAGAATTGAAGCATCAAGCTGGAGTGAATCTCTTCCTTCTCACCTAAAAGGTTTGAAAGAGTACTTTGTAGTGCCGCAAGTCCAAAAAAGTTTATGGAACTTGGACCATCAATTAGGTAGAAGAAAGACAAAGGGGAGGAGAAGCCCTAGGATACACCTACTTAGCAACCCCATACAGTCCACTCTTCCCAACTTATCCCTAGTCCTCGACCTGCTGCAGCTCCTTTTGTTAACCAAGCTCCACCACCAATGGTATTTTTTAATCAGGCTCAGTCTCCTTTAGGAAATATCCCCGATGGGATACATGAATTGCCCACAAACCCTGATAAGTTTTGTTCTAAATTTTAGTTTCGGGGAATCAGGACTGCTGAAGAGCATATTAAATCTTTCAAATATTCCTTAGTACGAAATAATATCTAGCATGAAGATGTTGCTTGTCGTCTCAACTTGGGGAGTAACGAACCCAAGGGGATAGAACATTTAACCCCGTGCGAGCTCAGAGATATCCCACTTTCTTGAACCTAGGGGGAGGGACTTGAACCTAGGGGGAGGGAAAAGGCTCTGAGTTTTAGAGACTGAGACAAGTGGGTCAAGTGGAACATCCCAGCCAGCATGGATTAGTCTAGCATCCAATTCTAACTATCCACATCCAATTATAACTATCCAATTCTAACTAGCCTCTCATGAGAACTCTCCTCTTTTTAGAATTCTAACTATCCATTATTAGATAGCTATCCATAATATCACTGGTACCTCTCCATGCTTGCGAATTCCATAACTAGCTGGAACATGCTTGAAGAAGCCTTTCTTTCACAATTCAGGTGTATGTAGACCCCGCAACCCTATGCCATCAATTTTCCTCATTAAGGAAACTACTTAATTAACCTTTGACCATATTCAATACCAAGTTCTAAAGGGAATACAAAAGGCTGCAAGATCCTTACAATGTTGCTCAGAAAGTTGCCATTGAAGCATACTTCCATGCCATTGACCCATGGATTGCAATGTTCATCAAACAGACTATTTAGGAGCGAGACAGGGATACCTTGGCCAAAACATACACCCTTGCCTTGAAAATGAATAAATAGCTGAATCAAACTCCTGATGGGATTGGTCATAGCCTACCTCTAGGTTTTTCACAAGGTGGGTATGCTTAGTTGCCTCCACCAAAATCTGACCATAGCTATAAGAGCTTAAACTATGAATCCATTTTTTGTTATATGAACCCCAACAACCTTCCCCACAACCACAAGTTACAACCTCTCTGCCATGGCTGAACACTACTCCCACACATACCCCTGAACAAACTTATGGAATACCTTACCAGCCAGGGATCAACAACATTGCAGTCACCAACCTTGAAATAGGAGCCACCACTATTGATCAAACCAACCACCTCTCTATGGAGGTTGAAGTGCTTAAAAATATGATATCCCAAATCACTACGGAGTTGGGCCATCTCAAAGTTAATCCTCCAGCAACACAAAATCAACCCCAGCCATACAACAATCAGTGTAACTACCAAAATTAGGGTCAAAACAAAAGGTACAATCATAATACCTATAGTAGATCATGGAATACTAGTCCTAACAATGGCAAAGCTCCTCATGATCACCTAGAAGTGAGGGTTAGTTCAAATTCTATGCAAAATGTTAACCTTGCAGACATGAACCTGATGACCAACTGGTGTAGGATACATGACACCGCACAACACTCTGAATTAAATTGTGCACAAATGGAGGTCATTTGCATAGCTTAGGCTGATGTGCAACCAAGGGGACAAGGAGAGATGTCAAAACCTAACAAGATCAACACCGCGATGCTCGCGGACACCTTCCTTTTTAGAGAAGAGACATCAAAGGTCCCTGAGACACCTATCTATGATGCACAAGAATTCCATAATACTAGAGGTCCTTATAATTTAATAAGTCAAGGAAAAATATCTTTGACTGAACCTACTCCACCTAAGGATGTGAATCATCCCCTTGATCTGACTGCAAGCAATAACCCACCACCCCCTAAGGCCCCTTAGGTGGCATCTAGAGATGAGTGAATAGGGAGCCTACAACTAGGCACTTCTAGGATGTTTCTAAGGAGATGGAAAGAAATACTAATACTATGTCCCTTATGGATGTGTTGTTATATTGCCCCAAGCAAAAACAAGCACTCCTAAAGAAGCAAGAAGAACTAGAACCCCATACAAATCAAGTCAAGATGGTTGAAGCTGAGGATATTAACGCAGCTTATCATCCTGATGCTGCTGAGAACCCTCCATTCCTCCTTAGTCTCAAGATATGTGGTAAGAGTTTATGCAACTATTTAGTGGACTTCGATGCTTCAGGAAATGCCATGCCTTATTCTATATGTCAGAAATTGGGACTTAATCTTGTCCATGCTAACAACAGGATTATTCAGTTGGATAAGATAGAGGTCAATGTGATTAGAGAGCTCAAAGATGTGTATATTCAGTTAGCTTTTGATCTCTGCATCTCGCGACATATTGACATTCAAGTAGTAGATATCCTAGAAGTTTATGGTATGTTGTTAAGCAGAGATTGGTCTAAAACACTAGGTGGTTATTTCTCCACCTTTTTACCTACTTGTGGTTGCCATGGAAGGGGGTCAACAATCAAATTAGTAGTGACAGTGAGCCCAGACTCAAAAAGATGATTACAGACTATGGGTCTACTAATGAGGTATCTTACCTTGAAATGAGTCTAGGGGTTTATAAAGTCAATGAAATCATGACATTGACCATAATGCCCATTATTGACCTGACCCCCGAAGAGAATCCTGAACAGAAGAAGAGAATTAAAAAGTTCACTGTAGAAATGAAATGAGGAATGAGACACTTGGGGAATGATATACTCCTTGAAGACCTTCTATTACCCAATTGGTGTAAGATACACCATGAGGAACATTCAAAAGTATCCCGCATTCCTTGTAGAAATGAAATCATGAAGTTGATGGGTTCAGAGCCTCCCAGTGACAATGATTATGACACATCTCTAGAGGAGTGGGAGATGGTGTCCACCTTAGGTTTAATAACTCACCCTAAGAAGCTTCACCAGTCTTCAAGTGAAGATGATAGTTTGGATAATGAGGCCTAGTTACAACCTATGGAGCCAACTGCTATATTCTCATCATAAGTATTGTCTCCAATCCAACCACAACTAGAACTCATAACTCCTCCTCCTATAGTGAAGCTTAAAGTAAAGAGAAGCAATTCAAAAAGTGATATTTGGCTCTTGAATTTTGATGGTTCCAAACCCAAACAAGGCAGTGGCGTAGGCGTCGAATAAATGAGTCCTAAAGGCATAGCATTCCTTGCTTCATACCATCTCTAATTCACTTGCACCAATAATGTTGTTAAATACGAAACCTTGATCAGAGGATATTGCTAGCTCTTAATAAAGGAGCCAAGGTTGTTAAGGTTCAAGGTAACTCTAAGCTCATAATCAAGTGCATATCCAGTATGCTTTTCATGACAAAAGATTGGCTTCTTATCGAAACCGAGTATGGAATATTATTGAAGATTTTGATGCCTTCAATATCCAACTGGTGCCACATGTTCAAAACTCTATACCCGATGCATTAGTTGTGGTAGCCAAAACTCTTGAACCATGCAATGAGTCACCTCTTAAGAATTTTTATGTTGAATTGGTTCCCTCCCCAGCAGTTCCTGACAATATCAAGCACTTTCAAGTGCTTGAAGATGATAGACATATCTTGGTTTTTCTTGCAAATTCAGGAGCATTTGAGGACCAAATTGTTGATGAGGATGATAGGGAGGAGAGATCTAATGAAGAAGATGATGACCCCATTATGAACCTTCCCTCCAACATCATCCCCAAAGGGATGTGACTTTGGAACACCTTTTTGATTTAGACCCAAGGGTAAAAGAAAAATTGACTACAGAGTCTTAAGCTGGCAAATATGAGCCCCACAATATTGGCCTTGAAGGACAAGAAAAGATAGTGTTTGATGGCAAGGCTTGCACTCAAGACGAAAAAGAGGAGATTATTAAGATTCTAAAGAAATACATTGATATCATGGCCTGGGGGTATTGAGGATTTAAAGACATTCGATGCTTCTATAATCACACATACAATTCCTTTGAAGCCTAATGCAAAACCTTTCAGATAGAAACAATGTCCTGTGAATCCTCTTATTGAGCCTCCCATTTTTAAAGAAGTGCAGAAACTTCTCATTGCAAAGATTATTTTTCCTATCAAGCATTCTACTTGGGTTGGTAATTTGGTCCCTAATAGGAATAAGAATGGTGAAATCCAATTGTGTGTGTATTTTCGTAACTTAAACAAGGCATCCAAAAAGACTACCCATTACCTTCCCTTGATGAGGTCTAGCAGATTGTCAACAGGTCGCAGATGATGTCCTTTATTGATGGTTAATCAGGGTATAATCAAGAGATTGTCAATAATAAAGGCCATTTGAAGATGCCATTTACTACTAAATGGGGAACTTTTGCATATCAGTGTATATCATTTGGGTTAATTGGTGCAGGAGCAACCTTTCAACGTCCTATGGATATGACCTTCAAAGAACTGATAGGGAAGTGTATCATCATATATGGATGCCCTCACAGTATTTTTAAAGAGGCGTAAAGACCACCCTAATAATCTCCATAAGATATTTGAAAGATGTCGAAAGTACAGGGTATCTCTAAATCCCAAGAAATGTATACTTGGGGTGTCTGAAGGGAAATTTTTTGGTCATGTGATTTCTAAGAGAGGTATATCTATTGACCCTAATCGGGTAGAAGAACTGTTGAAACTCTAGATGCCTGACAACAAAAAGGAGATGTGGTCCTTCTTTGGAAAGAAAAATTTTATTCTAAAGTTCATCACTGGCTTTGTCGAGATTGTTAAACCATTGAACGATATGATAAAGGACACCAAAATTGAGTGGAGCCAAGAAGCCAAGGATGCTTTCGGTCAAATCAAGAAATCAATTGTTGAAGCACCTATGTTAACTAGCCCTAATAACACTCTATTGTTATATATATATTCATTTTCTTCCTTGCATTCATGTGCCGCAATGCTTACCCAAAGGAAAGATGGGAATGAAAAATTCATTGCATTCATGAGATCACTTTTTAAGAATGCAGAAGAAGGATATACTGCATTAGAAAATAGGCCTTCGCTCTCGTGCAAGCTATTAGGAAGTTTAGATATTACATCCTTAGAAGCAAAGTGTATGCTATAGTCCCAGACCAAGTTGTGAAATCATTGTTGATGAAAAGTGAGCTAGGGGAGAGTAGAGGCAAATGGATGGCTATCCTACAAAAATTCAACTTGGAAATGCAGCCCATGAAGCTAGTTTGAGGACAAGGATTATCCCAAGCATTGGCATCAAATGATCTGTATATCCAATGTCAACAGTACATTGCTAGTTCTTTCACTTAGGATCCTTGGTATCCTGACTTAATTTATCTTCCTTTGAACAACAAGTACCCTAAAGGATTGACTACTCCTCAACAAAGAGTATTGAGGCTCAAATGCACTAATTACATGATTAAATATTCCATTTTATATCACAAAAATTATGAAGGAATCTATCTCAGATGTGTTGATCGACAACAAGCCCAAAAAATGATATAAGAGTTCCATGGAAAATATGGCACTGGTCATGGATAGATCGATGCAACAACTCACCAAATCTTTAAGGCTGGTTATTATTGGCCCACCATATTCAAGGATGTTCACCATCATGTGCGACACTATCATACTTGTCAGATCGTCACCACCAGGGAATGGAATCCTGCCATGCCACTATAACCAATATATGAAGTGTGGCCATTCACGCAATGGGCCCTTGATTTTGTTGGAGTGATAAACCATAATTCGTCTGCTAGAAATAAGTCCATCCTCACTACTACCAACTATTGCACCAGGAGGACTGAAGCACACACCTGTAGGAATTGTATTATGGAGGTTGTCATTAAGTTCCTTGAAGATAAAATCATCACCAGGTTTGGAATGCCATTTTCTCTAGTTTGTGATAATGACCCTACTTTTACTTTAGCACAACTAATGCAATGGTCATATGAATACAAGGTGAATCTTAAGTTTTCTTCTAATTATTATCCACAAAGGAATGGGGTGGCAGAATTGACAAACAAGAACCTTCTTGATGTGATTAAGAAACTATTAGAATGGAATCCTAGGGACTAACATAATCAGTTAAAATATGCCCTCTAGGATGATCAAAACTGTGTTAAAGTTGCACTTGCTACCTCCCCATACTATCTAGTGTATGGTCAAGAGCCATTTTTTTCTGATCAATCTCCAAATTCTTGTACTCCAGCTCATGAAGGACTTAGAAATTGGGGATCAGGTTGAAGTTCCCCTCTTAAATTTGTTAAAACTTGATGAGCAGAGGATTAACACTTTGCAACATTTTGCCAAACATCAAGCTATCGTTAAGTGATGGTTTGATAAAAGAGCCAAGGTGAAAGCCTTCTAGATCTTTGACTTAGTTCTTTTATATGACAAGGCCAAATAAAACAAGGGTGATCACCATAAATTTGAAAGGCTATGGTTAGGTCCTTACCAAATTGCTAAAATCTTAGGCGAGAACACCTTTCGATTGAGATTGTTAACTAGAGAACCTGTACCATTGCCTTTCAATGGTCAGTTTCTCAAGTAGTATTTTGATTAATCTAAAATTGAGCTTGATCCTTTGTATCATAGTAGTTTAGTTGTTTTTGTTTTCTTTTGTTTTCTTTGTTTTCTTTGTTTGTTTGTGTTATGTTTTGTCTTGTTGTCGTTGTTTGTTTCTTTGTTTCATTTGGAGAAAAGTATTTAGTCTCAAGGTTTTTGATATGGTATATATTCCTTGCATAACATGGTTGCATTTTGAGAGACTTCGACTCTTAGCTCTTTATAACTTCATTATCCCTAGATAGTTTTGAAATCCTTGCCTACATTCGTCCAAGGTGGAATATGAATGTTGGAAATTGACACTCATCTGGTTTAGTTGTGTTTTCATTGATGGCAACACAAATCATTTTGGGTTGGACACTTAACCGGTACTCACCGGTATTCATTGTTTGGCAATTGGCATTCAAGGAAACCAAAAAACTAGGAACCTATATATGAGGCCGACATAGGAGATTAATCTGACAGGTTTACACGACAGTAATCAACGGTACTAGTCACAAAGTTTAATGCATTTATTTTTGTCTAGGTCGACATCTAAATAACTTGTAATATCATTATAGGTCGACATAAGGCATTTATGTTTGGGAAGGGTATTTAAGTCAGTCTGGTTAGGCTATTTTGAAGAGAGAGAGAGAGAGAGAGAGAGAGAGAGAGAGAGAGAGAGAGAAGGAATATATAGTGATGTGATATTATGCGAGCAATGTTGATCAACTAAATGTGCAAATAATATTTTGTAGTTGGTCTTGATTATTGGTTTAGAGGTTTTGGATGTGAAGTAAGTTACTGGTAAAGGAGAACATAGTGAAAACTAGTAAATATAGTGCTTGAATCGCAACTCACCCAGCATAGTAGATGCAATCTCTGAGTTTAGAATTTTGTTTGTAACTCCATATTTGGTGTTTTTAGTCAGTGAGGCTCCTTTTATGATGAGAAATGCACTCTAGGCTGTTGGCCTTCCTACATGTGCATGTCCCTATTGTAATATTTATTCATTTGGCCAGTGGATAGATATTGTGCATCACCAATCCCACCATGGTTTTTCCTCTTTGAGGTTTTCCACGTATAAATCTCTATGTTATGGTGTATATTCTTGTGGTCGCTTCATTACTACTTACTGTTATATTATTTTATGGTTACTGGTTACTTAAATACTTTATTAATAAGGCTAAAATTGATCTCACCAGTAGAACACTGATTCTCTCCCCCCCAGTGTTCTTGGATTCCAAAAATTGGTATCAGAGACTAGTGCCTTGGAGTAAGTCTAACAACTTAAGGAAGATCCTGAATCCGGAATCATGAAGAACTATGATGCACTTGAAGACTATGATGTTGAAAAGATGAAGAACTTGAAGTTGCAAGATGAGTTGAACTCTACAAAGGAATTCATTCTTATCGTACAGGAGAGGTTGTCATTTTCTCAAGCTAGAAGGAATGAACATTTACAAAATCAGGATGATGAAGAAAAGAATGCCCTTAAAGAACAATGTCAGAAGCTGAGCTAGGAGAATAGTGTCCTGAAGAATGAAATGAAAGCCCTAACTATGATGATTTCCAATGAGATTGAAGACCGAAAGAAGAATGTAGAAAATCTTGGCAAATCTCTGAAAGACAGATCTGAGGAATGCATTAGGCTAGCACATGAGAATATTATGTTGAGAACTAAGCTAGTGCAATCCTAGAATAATGAGCAGGAGTTGGAAAGATCAATAACAGTCCTAAGGGGAGATTTGGATACTACAAATGAATACAAAGATAAGTTTAAGGAGAGTTATGTAAAGCTTGATGAGATATTGAAGGATCACAGGTGCAAGGGAGACACTAGAGGTCTTGGATTTGAGCATGGATAAAGCTCCAGTACTACAAAAGAAGTTGAAGCAACCAATCAGAAGGAGGATCCACCTATAAACTATAACCAGAAATCACTGGTAAGGCAACCTAATGCACATAAATTCAATGGTAGATGTTTTGTTTGCAATAAATTTGGTCATATGGCAAGACATTGCAAAAATAGAGCAAATCAGGATAATAATGCAGTTCCTGGTCAGTGTTCAAACTGTAAGAAGTATAGTCATAGGATAGAAGATTGTATAATGAATGTGAAATGTCATGCATGTGGAAAGTTTGGACATATGGATAATCAATGTAGGTCAAGGAATGATCAAGGATGCAGTAAGGCAATTTAGAAAAATAATGTCACTTGTTATTCATGTAACAAAATAGGACATATTGCTAAATTCTGCAGAAGCAAGAACAATCCAGTAGGAAATGATGAGAAAGGAAAATAGAAGGTTGATGATATCTAGAAGGAGCATGAGAAGAAATGGGTTAGGAAATCTAAAGATCAAGCGGCAGAGACAAACCACTTACTCAACTAACAGAGAAAAATGTTACTGCATCGACAGGAAACTCGTCAAGTAATTAAGGCATTAGCTTCAGGGGGAGGAAAACTAATGATAGATCTTGCATTACCCCTTCTAGCAGTTTGGAAGCTTGTTTCAAATCTTGGAGAAGTCAATCTGAAGGTTTTTCGATACTGAGATTATGGATTTTGAATCTGGTATGATAGGCCGACATGCATTTATGTCAATGTGAAATTAGGGTTTTCGTAGAATAAAAAGGAAATGTTGGTTCATTTCTAATCACACAACATTCAAAGATAATTAGATTGAGTTTAAGGAAATTCAAGGTGATCAAGATAATTTTCAAATGAATTCCAATACATTTAGTGTGGATTTTCAAGAGCTTTCACTGAAGAAGGTTGTGAGGTATTTTATCAATTTTCATGCTATCTTTTGTTTGCAATGGCTTCTAGATTAGCTCCTGCTCTGGTAGGTGTGGCAACCCCTATTGTTGTTGACATCAAGGATCATCCATGCCCAGTTTTCAAGCAATGCTCTCAGATTGCGAAGGTTGATGATTCAGTCAATGTGTTTTCTAGGGTTTTAGACAAAGTTCTGTATATTGAAGATGTTTGTGCATATATCCACTACACTCTGGAGGATTTAGGTTCTGCTGAAATCAAATTAATGTACATGACAAATCTACTAGACTTGAAGGGATTGATGAAACTGGAATTCCAAATTCTGAAGGATCAGGATTTCATAGACATTTTGGAGATCCCTGAATTTGAAGATAAAATGATCCGGTATGCGCTAAGTCATGTCCACGAGAATTCATGTGGCTAGACCAACCTTACAAAATCACCAAGGAGGATATTTGTGCAATCACCAATTTTCCCTTGACTAGTTAGACTCCCCGAAAGAATAAAATATCTAACAATGAGGTGGAGAAGTTAACTGGTGCAACTTTGGACAATCGATCCATGAGGATAAGCACTATCAGACACAAAGTTGATCAATTTGCAAGCATGATCATCGGTTACAAGGTAACCCAATCAAATTGGTTGAACTCTGTTTCCAATTCATGCATTTACTATACTCATAAGATGGTCTAAGAAAATGATAGGTATGATCTCTATCAATGGGTGTGTGAGGAGCTAATTTTAAACCTAGGGAAGATTAAGGGTAAGAAGAAAAGTTTTTTTCCGGTATGGCAACCTTGTTGTTTGCTTGATGCTTTTCTTTTTGAATGAGTTACCGGGATCCAGAAAACACAATGGGCATTTGATATGCCAGTAGGGAAACAAATCAAAAATGCTATAAGAGGCTTGGGATAGGACAAGGAGAGACTCCATTCTATTGAGTTATTTCAAATCATTTCGGAAGACAATGAAGAAAAGAGAAAGAGTGCCTAAACATATTGTTGATAAGTACTCTATAGAAATATGCTTTATAGTGAAGAAGGATGAAACATTGATGGAGGAAATGTAACCATGAAAGGTCTAGATCACTGAGATGGGCTATGAGGATGATGTTGAGATCTTGCACCGATATTCCAAGACTTTTATTGATGCTTTGGTTGATGAAGCTGAGAAAAACTTTGGGACAACAAAGAAAAAGGAATCTAAAGTTCAGATAGGTTTTACCAAGAAGAGAAGGGAAGGAAAAATCAAGAAGGTTGGGGAAGCTGTGGAGAAAATGTGCTCTGAAATCAAACAGATCATTGGACTAGCAGAAGGGTCATCTTCGACAGTAGTTTAGACTCCACCGGCAACAACACCTTGCAAGGGTGTATTTAAGAGAAAGAAACTAGAAACTTATATTGCCCCTATTGAATCTAGTTGTGATAATGATGTAGTGCCACCAAAGATTACCAAGACTTACATCAAGATATAGACGAAGAAGTATAAGGAAAAAAAGAAATAAAAAGTAAAGGTCACCCCTCCGACAACCCCAAAGAAAACTTTGAAGGAGAGGAAACCCATAGAGAAGAGGAAACCAGTTAAGGAGTCTACTTCTACTCCCAAAAAGAATAAGAAATCAGATATAAATGTAGCTCTCGAATTTGGTAAGAGTATTGAAGTCATTCCTCCTCTCACAGTTGCTGAATTGATTGATCAAATAACTAATGAGGGAATTTTGAGCAATATCCTGTATTACTATGTACATATGGAGATTGAGGAAGTAGTTTTGTTATACTTAGATATATATAAGAAAACATTACTTGAGATTGAAAAACAAATACCAGGACATTTGTACAATAAGCTAGATGCTAAGATTGTTTGCAGTTGAAGAGGATAAATATATAAAGATGCAAGAGTTATTGACTATTTGTGGTTCTATAATTGATCAGGAGATGCAACAATGTCTGGAATATGAAAATAATTTTTTTTTCTAGAGTAGACATCGACATGTGAGTCTCATGGTAGGTAGAGTAAATGAAATAGTTAAGGAGACCCACGAGGCATGGGTAAAATTCTTTGTAGATAAATCTGATTTCTTTACTCAACTGGTATTCCCTCCTAAGTCTGGCATCTCAGTTGATGGTAAGGGGAAAGGTATATTAGGTTTGGATTCCTTGGTTGGAACAAAAAATAACAGAGGACATTCCTTTGGTAGTATCATCTATACATAATATAGAGAAACTAGTAGATAACATTGAAGTTGTGCATGATAAGCAAGATACACCAGAACAGAACATTTTGGATGTAGAGGTTATTGATGTGGATACAAACAATAAATAGGTTGAGGATATTTAACCTCCAACAATAAATGTATATATAGAAGAGGCTAAGGTTGAGTAGGTTACTGCACCAAGTGGCAAAGCCACTGGTGCCAGTTAGCAGGTTGGAGAGTCTAGTCATTCATTGTTGACACTTGGCTCATCCGGTCAAGTTGATTTTGGACAAAGGAATATTGAGAAATTGAGAAGTGTTGAATTGATGTTTGTTGTAGCTCAAAAGTTAAGGAAGGAAGGATCAAAAGACAAGAAAGTCATTGAGTAGGACATTTCAGTTCTGTAGCAGCTAGTTCCAGGATGCACTAGTCTGGTAGCTAGCCCCTCTGGTAAGATTAAGAGTTTGACTGAACACATTGCAAAAGAGTTTCAAACTCTTCAATAGATATCAAACCGACAATTAATAGAGGTACAATGTATCTCGAAAGGTTAGCTATGACAATATGATCACATCAGACAAGGTCAAGACAACAAAGCAACTAAAAAATCAATGAGGCTCTCAATTATTGTAGTTGTATATATAGGTCTTGTACTAACATCGAAAAACTTACAACTGACCTAGAGGTAAAAATAAAAGCGACAAAGGTTTGGTTGGAACATCTAGCTAACAATTTTTATGGTACTCAGTCATTGACCATCACTATTGATGGTCAAATTTTGGTTACAAAATCAGAGATATCAGTCTTAGAGAAAGATATGGACAGATTAATCTGGCGAGCAAGGGAGTTGAGAGGATTGGTTAGTCCCCGATTGAACACTTTGTTACTTCATAAGCGGGAAAGTATAGAATTGATGAATAAAACCACACCGACATATCTAATTGAAGAAGAACTACATGCATACATTCTTAATGGGTTTGTATCTATTTTGGGAACATTGAAAACTAGTTGGGATACTTATGATTTTTGAAGGGTGCTTACCCATATATACTCAAGTATATCTAGATTTGATATACACATTTTGATTTCATTCTTTCTATAGACATAATTGTATTATCTTGATCTTCCTCACAGAACTCACTTGGTAGTTTCCTTAAGAGCATTGCAATAAAGCCACCTTTCTTTCGAGGTTTTGACATAGTTGTATCTGGAATTTGAACTTGTTTGGAAAGGAGTTGATCTTGGTTTGATGTCATGTTTTGATTTTGGACTTGGTTCAATTGCTCTGACATGTTTGAAACTTGGGTTGGTGTGTGCTACAACCTTTGTTTTTGAATGTTTGGTTTTGGTTGTTGACATTGTATAGTTGGTTGGACATATTGTTGAAATTGGACCATTGGTTGTGCTAGTTGTATATGTTGAACAATTGGTCGAACCATTGGTTGTGTCTGTTGGAAATGTTCTAGCTGTTGAACAATTGGTTGTGATGGTTGAAAATCTGATTGATAGTAAACACCTTCTTGTTCCTGATGTGGAGGCACACAATGTTGTTGTTTCTTTTCTTGAAATTGTTTCATCATCTCTATTTGTGAGAGGAGAGCTGGTATGTCTGATCGTTCAAGAAGAGATCTTACATCAATTGAATCAATCTTTGGATTTCAACCTGGAAACTTTTTAAACATTTTAGACATTTGTGATCGATTCTTCTGAATGTTTTTCACTCTTTGTTCCAATATCTCATTTTCTTGAGCTAGTTTCGCCTCTAGTTTTTGTATTTGGAGACTTGTTTCATCATAAAAAGTTTGATCGATATTGACTTGTTGTTGGGTTGGATATAATTGTGATTGCATTGTCGGTTGATATGTCAAACTTTGTTGCATCATTGGTGCTTGGAACCTTGTTTCAATAGACATGTCACTATGCAAATGCAATATTTTTGGAATTTTTCAAGGGCAATATATGATACGCAACTAAATGCAAACTAAATAGACGAAAATGCAATCTATGTTTTTGTTGTTTTTCAAGATTTTGACAAACTTATGAATGCAATTCTAAGAAATGAGACCCTTAGGAAATTGAAATGATGTCTAGACCTCAAAGGACAAAAGGACCAAGTGACAAAAGGACAAAATGACAAAGTCTCCCCTATATGCTTGGATACTAAGCTAGGTTTGACCAAATGATATTGATGACAAAAGGACAAAAGATTTAATAAGGTCTAGATCTCCTAACAATGACTTAGGGTTGATCAAAGATTTGGATTACTCAAGTATGACAAAACCTAGTTTTGAGACTATATGCAAAAGGGACAATTAATATGCAAGTGACCTTAATATGATATGATAATGACCTAAACTTAAGGAAGAGACCTAGGGTATGCAAATGCAAAAGACAATGGTATTACTCTAATGCAAGAGGACACATGCAAATGGATGACCCTTATTGATATGCAAAGGAGTATGACCTAGGTGAAACCTAACCTTGGTAGTTGACAATGACTTTGCAAAATGCAAACCTAAGATGAACCTAAATCTAAGTGACATGAATGTTGAGACAAGATTTTGAAAAATGTTTGACAACCATGTTTGAAGATGTTTGGAAGATTTGTTGGACCTTTGTTGGATGAATGTCTCTTGTGTTTAATCTTATGTTGGATCAATTTATTTTGCTTTTTGAAATGGGATGCAATTCAACTTTTGACAAGCAAAGAATACAAGATATTGCAACTTAGACTCAAGACAATCATGCTCATTTCCACATTTCTTATGGTAGGCAAAGACATTAGGTACTTGAGAGGTAGACTCATTATGGGATTCAAGGAGAATACATAGATGCTTGACCCCACGGGCTCCCCTCCATGGCACTCACTTCTCAGGGCAGCCAAGCATCAGTCCCCATGGAAATCTCCCCATGGCAAACTTAGTATCTCTTCCAAGTATCCAAATTTGTCCTTCTCAAGCAACTAGAAGGGTTTTTGGCCTCTAAAAACAAGGTGTTTAGTAAGGATTTCTGTTAAGCATTACTCCTTGATGTCACGCAAGTGTGATTGAGACATTAAGCCCATCAAGATACCAAAAAAATGTAGTCGCGCAAGCACGATTTAGACCAAGAGGCCCTACTTAGATGTTGATATGAGAAAGAGTCCAAGGGTCATCACTTCCCAAGTAACTGCAATTCCCACGTAATACTTCCTTCAAAGCTTTCGCTCATCGGGTATTTTTTTATAGTGAGTTAGAATGCCAAGGAATTCTAGCCGTACTCACTTTGGGTCGTTCCCTTCTCATGATTATCACTTGCTTGCAAAAGCAAAGTGGTCGGGAAGGAAGGCCCTCTAAAGGAGACACACAATCAAAGACACGAGCATGGTATCAAAGATCTGGATTTCTGATCACCCTAAGAAGGATGAGAGCATACTCTCCTACACCAATGTCACACTCAACAATCAAAGCAAAAACATGTTCATTCCAACCTATTAAAAAAAACACTAGGTGCCTAAAACATTAATAACAAACACCAAGTTTAGTTGTTTCTCCAAGGCAACCTGCAAAACCCAAGTTAGAAGTTTGATTTCTTGTCTTTGACTATCGATTTTGCATAACACATGTTAGTAGTTTTATTTATTGTCTTTGCCATGCGTATGCCAAGATTCTGCACAGATAATTAGTACCAAAATCCAAAGCACAGAAAACAGAATGCAAAAACTCAAAAAATTTCAAATAAAACACTGCATTTTTACCCCTGTTCTGGACTTTACACAGGCGCAGAACCCATGACATAGGCGCAGAATGTAGGACACAAGTGAAGAATGTCTTCAACATAGGCACAAAATGCTCAACACAGGCGCAGGATGCAAGACACAGGCGCAGAAGTCTCCAGAAAACCCTGCACGACCCTGTTTTTGGGTTTTTTGGCCTGCAAATCAACTTGAGAGCACTCAAAACACCATAAAGAGGTTAGAAGGTTAGTGTTCATGTCGGGTTCACCAATTAATGTACATTAGGAAATAGGAAATCATCACAAAACATATCAAAATATTAATCATTAGCTCAATCACAAAAACTAAATGTAATGATCTATCCTAAACACACTCAATAAAGACATAAAGATAAAACATTCAAAAGTAAATACTATGCAAACCATATGCAGATCTGAATGCTTCCTTCATGCGGCTCCATTGTTCTTCTTTCCTCTTCAAATAGTTTGGTTGTGGATCTCACCTACAAGTGCACACACATAATTGAAAGCAAGTAGGTAAGATTATTGATCAAGAGTACTAGAAATGTGATTGACTAGAAATTTGATAGTCTGATTACCAATTATTGATTAAGGGATTTGATTGAAGAAATTCATCCAATTTATAGAAGAATTGGAGAGATGAAAAGATTAGCATGATTCAATTCAAATGGAAATTGCAAATCAATTATGTCAATTATGACAAATTATGCACTTTCTATGCAAAATTTGTTGATTTATAATTTATGACAAATTATGACAACTTCTATGTCAAAATTGATTGATTGTCAATTATGACAAATTTATGACAAATGGACATGTCATTTCCATGAATTTAGGAGAGAAATAGGAGGAAATTGAAATTAGGAATTAGAAAATTAAGAAATTAGGAAATTGATGGAAATTAGAAATTAGGTAAATTAATTAATAATCTTTCATTTATTAATTAATTCACAAAGAGGAATAATTAGCCAATTAAATGAACATTTAATTGCAATGAGAAGACTTAGGATAAATAAACAATTTATTAATCCTAAAGGAAGAAATGACACACACAAGGTTAAATGATTAAATCATGAAACCCTAGAAGATGAATTAGGTCTTGATGAAAGATAATTAACTTGATCATGATTTGATTTTGGATTGATAAATGACCAATGTGATAAATGATTTGATTGAGAAAATGCGCCAATTGACAAGGAACAATGACAAATTGATCCAAATTGACATATTTGAGACAGACAACGATCGATGACAAATCGATCGCAAAATGACAAGATCGAACAAGATGACAAGAGTTGATGATAAATAGATTGCAAAATGACAGGATTGAAAATGACCACGAACAATGACGAATTGATCGCAAAATGACAAGATCGAACATGACAACGACTGATGACAAATCGATCGTTAAACGACAAGATTGAAGGATTGATGATAAGTCGATCGCTAGATGACAAGATTGATAAGAGGACAATGATCGATGACAAATTGATTGCAAGATTGATAGGAGGACAAAACCCTAATGAGGATTGACGATGTCCAAAATGATGACAAATAAGCACGCACATTGATGCAATAGGATAAGATCGATCAAAATCATGATTGGAGATTGTTGTCGACAAGACCAAATTCGAGAGCGAGATAAATGAAGAATGTAGAAGAAAGACTCGATGTTCGCAAATGATAAAAACCAAGTGAGTGACATAGGAGAATGTTAATACGACGCAAAAACCTAAAATGAGGCAATGCGCAAATGTTAAAGTATGACTCCGCAAGCGTTGACCATTTTTAGGTGTCTACACTTTCATTCATTTTCCTCGACCTTTGTCATTGATGTCAAAGGGGGAGTGGTTGATGTGAAAAATGTTAAGGGACATAAGAAAGTAATGTATAGCTTAGGGGGAGCAGGGTCAATTTTGGTCATCAATTTTGGGAGGAACTGGGACAACACTTCAGCGATCCATTTTTTCACATGATTGTTGTCATCAATGCTAAAGGGGGAGATTGTTGGCAATTGATGCTCATCTAGTTTAGTTGTGTTGTCATTGATGGCAAAACACATCATTTTGGGTTGGACACTTAACCAGTACTCACCGGTATTCATTGTTCGACAACCGCCATTCAGGGAAACCGATAAACTAGGATCTGGTATATGAGGTCAATATAGGAGATTGATCCAACGGGTTTACACGGCAGCAATTAGCGACATTGGTCACAAAGTTTAATGCATTTATTTTTGTCTAGGAAAACATGTAAATAACTTGTAATATCATTATAAGACAACATGAGTCATTTATGTTTATGTTTGGGAAGGGTATTTAAGTCAGGCCAATTAGGCTATTTTGAAGAGACAAAGAGAGAAATAATATATAGTGATGTGATATTGTGCGAGTGATGTTGATCGACTGAATGTGCATATAATATTTTGTAGTCGGTCTTGATTATTGGTTTAGAGGTTTGGGATGTGAATTAAGTTACCGGTAAAGGAGGACATAGTGAAAACTGGTACAGAAAGTGCTTGAATTGGAACTCATCTAGCATAGTAGATGCAATCTCTGAGTTCAAAATTTTGTTTGTAACTCCACATTTGGTGTTTGTAGTCAATGAGGATCCTTTTGTGATGAGCAGTGTGCTCTAGGCTATTGGCCTTCCTGCATGTGTAGGCCTCTATTGTAATATTTAATCATTTGGCTAGTGGATAGATATTATGGGTCACCAATCCCACCATGGTTTTTCCTCTCTGAGGTTTTCCACATATAAATATTTGTGTTATGGTGTCTGTTCTTATGGTCCCTTCATTTCTACTTACTGTTATATCTTTTATGGTTACTGGTTACTGAAATAATTTTTTAATAAAGTTAAAATTGATCTCACAGGTAGAACACTAATTCATCCCCCCCCCCTCTCAGTGTTCTTAGATTCCAACAATAAAAGGTTAATGATGATTTGAGTTTTTGATATTCAATTGGTGAAGACTAACTTGATTTCCCAGCACCATCATCACATTAAGGTACATCATGAAATCCTTGAAGATGTCAATAGAGCTTGTTTCCAAGTGAAAAATCCAAAGTTAGGTTGTTTATCATTGTCCACTGTGGTCCCCAACCTATTTTCAGAGTTTCATTGCTTTGAAAGTTGCTTTAAGATTCAAGAAGTCAAGGCTTTATATCCAATAAAGTAAAAAGTGAATTCTAAAATAAAATGATGAATAAAAAAATTAAATTGATGCAACTTATTAGGGTGTTTCAAGTTATCTCCACCAAGGCTATATACACTTGGCTGGCAGTGGATCACTTGCCTGGCTAGCAACAGAGCTATGCCCAGGATAATATTGCACAAAACGCATGGTTGATTTCACTCATGTAGCTTGGACCCATGTTGTATTGTTGATCTTCATGATTAGAAAGATCGAGGGTAATTAATCATAAGCATGCACTTGAGACTGATCTCATTTTTTCATAATTCAGTTGTCTGGTTATTGGTTCATTTGTACTTTTTTTTTATGTATTACCTTGAATGATAGTAGTCTTGGAAGTCTACAAAACCAGAGATTCTAACGTTCTAAAATGCCTAGAGTCATGCTTCCCAGAAATTCATCATTTGTTAAGCCTTGCATATCTACCCCCATCATTTTCTTTGGCATGAAAATGCGGGTCCCCCTTTTCCTATCTTTTGTTTTCTTTCTTTTTTCCTTATCTTGTATTTTTTCTTAAGACACATCAGAACCCCAGAATTTCAAAGTTTCGAGGTGCCCTTTTGTTTATTTTTGTCTCTACTTCAGAATCTTAGAGTTTTGAAGCATGCTTTGAACCTTGGTTTTTCTGTTGAGACTTTGAAATTCTAGAACCCTGAGATCCCAAAGTCTCCTTCTCATCATTTGGGTAAAGACCCCGAAATTCCAGAATCCTAAAATCTCAAACTCATTTTGCATGTCACCTCGAAACCTTAGAACCCCGGAGTCCTGTGGTATCTTTTTGCATGTGTCTCAGGGCCTCAGAACCTCGAAGTTTCAAGCTTCCCTTTATTTTGTCTCAGGATTCTGGAACCTCAGAACCCAGAGGTCATTTTTAGTGAAGTAATACGATTGCTGAAGCAAGGGGTATAAATAGGGCAAGATGGGTGATTTTCATTCATTTTTCCATTCATCCGCTGTGAAATTTGAGCTCTCCCTCTGTGCATTCTGCTTGCTTGCTCATTCATGTTTTTCGCTTTGCCGCCTTGCCAGGTTGGTTGGTTTATTTTTCTTTTCTCATCTTTCATGTCATTTTAGCTAGGGTTAGGTTAGATTTTTCATGCTTTCAATAAATTGGCCAATTCAATTTTTGTTTTTGCAAAACCCTAATTTCAACACCTCGGGATTTTGGAACCTTGAAATCCCGAAGTGCCTAAGTTTTACCCAACTAAGCAAATCAGAACCTAAAATTCCTGGAGTTCCGAAGTGCTCATTTGAGAGATTCTACCCATCTCAGAACCTCAGAATCCCAGAGTTACGAAGTCTCTTCCTAGAGAGGTTTACCTATTTCAGGATCTCGGAACCTTGGAATCTTGGAGTCTATTTTGAAATTATCTTACCTAACTCAGAATCCCAGAACCCCAAAGTTCCAAAATATTCCTTTTTAGGTCCTTTGCCAAACTCAGAACCTTGGAACCTCGGAGTTATGGAGTTAGTTGTTTTTCCCTTTGTTTAACTCAGAATCCTGGAATCCTGAAATTAACTATTTTAAAGGATTTTATGTCCCAAAACCATGAAGTTCCAAAATATATGATGATATAATAATATGAAGTAATATCTAGTTATTGATCTTTTCATGCAGGATAAAGTAGATTGATGGTCCCATCCCCAAGAAAGAAGAGGAAAAAGGAGAAAGTGAAGCTCGACAAAAATCCTATAACAATGAAATATCACTAAAGAGGGTAGACTCTGCCTTTAAAGTTGGAGGATGAAGTTCAGTGGGTGACTGATACTGTAATTGGGCACATAAAGATTGAAGACATCAAAACTCAACTGGAAGCCGAACCTCATATCCTAGAAGCCCCATATAAGAGAATTAAGAGATCAGGCTTAGTATAGGCAACTATCTTTCCACAAGCTATACAGTCACCTGAACTCATAATGATTATTGATAAATATTATCAGCAGGAGACAAGGAAATGTGTTGACGTAGATGGGAATGTGATTGTAGACCTTTCACCTGACATGATAGGAATGACCTTTGGAATACCAGTGATATTAAAAGGTATTGGTGACAATGGAAGAGCATTCCAATTCCATATTTGTTAAGAATGCTTCTAATCATAAAAGGCACATCAATGAAGCATGGTTACAAGAGGCGAGGAAAACAAGTCTTAAGGCTATAGACATACTGAGAGAAAATTTTCAAGAGCATCAAAGAGACCTTATTAATATGCTAAGCAGAGCCTTTGGAAAGATAGATTGTAGACACTTCCACACATTGATGTTCCATTATATGACCACAATTTTGATTGGTAAGGAATATTTTGACTGGCCATAAATCATTTCAGACAATATTCACAATCAAATGATTATAGTCCTCCAAACAAATAATTTCTTCATGACTTCTTAGGTCATATGGGTAGTGGCTCATGTTGGTAAGTTCCCAGGATTGAAGTCTGAAGGAAAATTGGGAGAGGAACCTGGGCAGAGAAGAGTGTAGGAATATTACACCTAATTGTCTATCTCTCAAGCCAAGCTACATTTCAAGAGATTAAATGATGCATTTATTTATGTTGTAATAATAAAACTAATAGGAGATGTAGGATATAGATTAACCTGAGAAGCAATACAAATGATTAAGGAATGGGGGTTTTGGTTCTTACAAAAGCAATGATCAAGATATCTATGGGTTAGCGGATTCACAGGAAATCCTCTTCTTTTACCAAGATTTTGCAGCAGCAAAATAATTATTTTGGAATATGCTACGCAATTGGTGGGCCTGCAGGCCTTATTGACACTAAAACATAAGAATGACATTACTTTTTCTATTTATATAGAACATTATACATGTCCTAATATACAGGCAGCCAAGGTGGCAGAGCAAAAACTTCAAGATTTGAAATTAAAGGAGTTTAATTATTCTGGGGATCAATATGACCCTTTATGGTATGCTAAAACAAATGATGCCTATTTCTTACAAGGGTCACAAGCCAACTTTAAAGGATTTTTGGGCCAATTTGTAGGACAACTTTGAGGCAAGAGAGATAGGATATTATAGGTTGACAATGCCACAAATTATAAATTTTAAAATTCAAACAAATATCCCAAAGGGGTTAAGGGATGATGGTGAGATTCTTGATCTTATATTCAAAGAAAATGGAATTGATATAAGTCCCCTTACTCCTATTAGGCAGTCCAACCAAGAAGAGATAGATATTGATACTTTTACTACAAAGGTTCTGGAGAGGACAAGGAAATGGCTAAGCTTAAGGATCCGGCCAAGTACTGCCAAGGAGAAGAAAAAGGGCAAAGCTACTGATAACCCCTAGGAAAAAGTCCACAAAGAATATGTAAGAAGAACGAGGTTGGAATCAAGGAAGAATACTCCCACTAATCCTGAGGAGGCAGTGGTACCAATAGATAATCTAGAGCTTAAGAGGAAGTTGGATGCCAAAATGAAAGTGTCAATTCTTAAAAATTGATGTCGAACGTGGGATTACTACAGGATTACAAGCTATCCCACATGCCTCCATAACTCCTATTGTTACTACTATAGGTATTGCTCTAGGAGAGGGTTCCTCTCAAACTGAGACTATTGTGACACAACCTCCTCCTTCTCCTTCAACACAAAAGGCTACACCTTCACCAGTGCCAACTCGAGAACAAGCCATCATCCATAATATTGACACAAATTCTGATGAAGATGATTAACCAATTGCAGTTGTAGAAAAGAAGAGGAAAGTTGAAAAGAGACAAAAGGAACCATAGGAGGAACCTATTATATATCAACATGAGAAGCAACTTGAGAGGACAGATGAACCCATAGTATAGGTGCAACCAATGAAAATTCATGTATAGGTTATGGAAGAAGAAGGGCATGATGAGGAACATATTGAACATGATGAGAAAGATGAAAGGATGTTCCTTACTCCTGAGGACCAAGAGATATTACTTCAGCAATTGGGAGGAGATGGGAAAAGACAGGAAGCAGAAACAAAAAAGGTATTTGAAGAGGAAGTTTTTGAGAATTTGAAAGAGATAGAAAGACAACAACAACCCAATCTAGATCAGGTCCTTCAAGCTAATCTTTCTCAACAAGTTGCTCAATTCCAACAAAGGCCACCAACTCCTCCAGATCAAAAGGAGCAACATGAAGAGCACCAAGAGGAAGAGCAGGGATAGAATATAGAAGCTCATAGGATCACTACGGATGTAATGGTGTGGGGAGGGGAACAAGATGACGTTGTATCTCAATGGTTAAGTTTCACTTTCAAGATTAAGGAAAAGGTCGTTCTCCCAGATATAACTTTGTAGGATGCAATTACCGAGTCTCCAAGGAGAGAAAATTAGGCAAGAACAATTCATCATCTCTCAAGGACAAATTCGGGGGATATGATTTCTGATATAGTAGGTCCAGTTCAAGATACTAAAGGATCATCCCAAGATACCCCTAGACACCAAGTATCAAAGGCTAACTTAGGCAAATAGACCAAGTGGAGGGAGATGGCTACTTTAGTTGTTGCAACCTCGACGATGCAATCAAGAATGGAGAAGGAATATAAGACAAAGACAAAGGTTAAGGCACAATTGATGTAGTATAAGTAGCTAATTATGGAAATAGCTAAGCCTCTTGATTCTAGAATTGATGATGCCTTACCATCTACTTTGTTGCTCCCACATGGTGGTATTAAAGCATTGTATGAGATGAGAAAAGTACCTACAATAGTTAAGATAGGTGAAAGATCAATTGAATAAAGTAAAACTATTCTTGCAAAGTACAATGAAAATTGTTGAAGAAGCTCATTTTAATGAAAATGCTCTTATTTACAGTTCCATTTGATGGGAATGACAACTTCTTCAGCTTTCCAAACAACATAAGATTTTGAAGAGGATCAAAGGGTTGGAAGAAGAGGTGATAAAAAAGGAAGACCTATTGGGTGATGAGACTATCAGTAGTTTACAGTCATATATAGATATTCTAGACCTGAAGATGGAAATGTCGTGCCTGTGAAGTGTGATACTTGCAGCTGCAACACGAACACTCAATAGATCATTACAAGCATGGTTAGCAAATCATAAGCAAAAGAAAGATAAAACCATAGCAAAGTGATCTATCATCTCCTAAGAGATGAGAGTGTGGATTTTCTCTCAGATCTAGATAAGAAAATTCTAGTGACTTGACTGCACCTAGATGGAGGATTTGAAATGATAATGATGCAATTAAGCTAGAAAAGAGAATGATTAAGATACATGATTCAATAATTATGCTAGAAAATGATCAAATTAAGCTAGATCTAAGATGCAATTTCCTATAATAACAATGATCAAATGATATGCTAAGAGATATTATTCCTATAGTAATAATGCCTAAAATGCAAAATGAGATGGGATGATTATTGCTCCAAAATGGGGGATATTTATAGGATTTCCAAGGGTAGGGGTGAGGTGGTAGGAATGAGTCTGAAGATATCAATGGTGAAATTGGAGGAGCTTGGAAAAGAGGTTGGAGGAAAGGGAACATTTTCCATCTCTATGGTGACAAGTGTCAAGAAGCTTTGCTCATGAGAGGGAAAGTGTCTAAGAAAAGGGGACATGTAGCCCAAGAATGCCATGTGTCTCAAGGGAAGAATATCCACACCATATGAGGTTAGGATAATGAGGTTAGGGTGTGAAAGCTAAGATAGGTTTAATTAAACCTAGGGTTAGATGGAATGGGTTAGGTTTAGAAGTGGTTAGGTTAGGTGGTTAGAAGTTAGGAGGCATGTGGGTAATTTGAATTTAAAAATTCAAATTATAGGAAAAGACTAATTAAATTTCAACAGCTCATAAATTGATTTGTTTTAATTAATTAGGGATTAGAATAAATGAATTTAAATGGGGAGGGATTAATTAATTTGAATTAATTAATCAAAGGGGACTATTGAAATGAACTTATTAAATAAATCCTTAGATTTATTAATAAGTAGATGAGTGGAAGAATTTAATCAAAATGCTAATGAATTCAATTAAATTGGGAAGGAGGATTAATTAAATAATTTCTTATTCAAATAATTATCTTCAGACCATTTTTAGGTGTATACATTTTTTTGCTCTTTGAAGTGAGGTGTGATGACACATTGATTCAAAGAATAATCTCATTTTGGTAATGTCATCATTGAGATTTTTAAAATGTGGGAAGTGAGTGCAAACATCGATGGTATAATTAAACCATGATGACCTAAGCACTTACTTCCTGAATTTTGATATGGAAAGTTAACACAAGCATCAAGGTATAATTGACCCGAGATGACCTGAGTGTTGCTTGCGTAAAACAGGCAGTATTAACCATTTCAATATGCAAATTGGAAATGTCTTTGATGATACTTCGATGATCGTGTCTTGAGAAATTTTTTTACATATTAATGATTAATTTATAGACAACAGAAAAGAAAAATATCATGTTCCTTCCTTGTTCCTCTAGTCAAAGACATCCTGGAGTCACTCAGAAATCATGATAGGAAAAATCAATATAGAAAAGTTTGAACAAAATCATATTAAAATCATTATTCAAAAGATATCATCCATTCATTTAGACTAACTTTGTGATAGTTTGATGGTTGATAATTTGATCTCGTGTTCAACGTTGGATATATCACAGTTTTCGCTTGATAAGGGTTTTTTAACTGTTGTTCTACCTGTTTGATTAAGCTCAAAATGATCAAGAATTTTGCCCCTAGCTAAGTGCAGGATTTTGCCCCAACCCTAGAAACAAATTCATTATGATATACCCAATGATCCAAACCATGGCAAGAGATTAGTTGGGATGCCTACGTATGTACAAAGGCTTCATGATGGATATAGACAACGCTGATGGAAAATGAATGCAAGTGGAAAAGTGCATGAACTAATAAATGGAAGAGCTAGCGGATAGATAGCGTCTGTTTGTGAGGTTTTCACCATCTATTTTTATTGCAGTTTTTCTCATATTTGATTTTTTTTTTTGCTTTTTATGCTTTTTCACTGTTTTTTTTTTTTTTCTGCTTTTTCACTATTTTTTTTTTTTTCTGTCTTTTCACTGTTTTTTTTGTTAGGTCCTGGAGACAACTGAGATGGGGGGGTGAATTAGTTGTCAAATAATCTTAAACCAAATGCGACTTAATCAATTTACTGCTTGATGCCGATGAACCAGTCTATTAGACTGGTGGACAGTTTTATCAGATAATTGTAATATCGGTAAAGATTAATGCATGAGACAAAAAAACAAAGTCATCCACAACACATAACACCAATATTTGTACGTGGAAACCCTGTAAGGGTAAAAACCACGGTGGGAAACCTTACTCATAATTAGATGATACTACTGCAGATAGTAAGTGTATACAAATGGGGTCTGCACATGCAGAAAGGCCAAGCGCCTAGAGCTCACTGCTCAATTGGAGTCACACTGACTACAATTGGATGGTTAAATCCAATAAGAATGTATTGCTTAAAATAGCATCTTCATATGCTGGATTCAGTACCGGTGTAGTTCTGATTGTCTTCACAAAAACCTAGCTTCACCTTCAAATGATGTCTGCGTGTATAGCTCTGCTTAATCTCACATATACCTTCTTATAATTCCTTTTCGCATTCCATTTCTGATCTTACAATTAAGATCTTACATTTATACCATAACCTAGGACCAATTTTAGTAGGTCGGCTCTACAAGATATTACAATAAAACATTTTACAAGAAAAACAATATTCGATGCAATAACCGATTGAACATGTCGGCTTAATGCATTTACAACAACAATTAATCATCTCCAAAGCGTGTCATGCTGATCTGGAAAAGATAAACCTGTTGGTGCATAATGTGGACCTATTTGCCGGTAATAGCAAATATGCATATATGATTATACCAATAACTAGTTCTCTAAGACAAGATGTCCAAATGATGTCTTCAACATTACCAAGTGTTTTCCATGCCATTCCAAGTGCCGGTGATCATTATATCTTGCCGGTGTATCATATACCGGTGACTGTGCAAAAGTCACTTGCTTGTCGGTGAATGTTGCTGGATCTCCAAAGTGCTAGAGTTTTAGTAGGTGTTGACACCAATGAAAAAGCCATACCAAAATACCAACATTTTTTTTATTTCTCTACTTTTTCACTGTTTTTTTATTTTTTCTGCTTTTTCACTGTTTTTTATTTTTCTACTTTTTCAGACATAAAATTTCTTCCGATGCATGTTATTCATGGGTTCGTCGAGCTGATCTCCATCCTATGTTGATAGTTGATATTCTCCTTATCCAAATACTGTTGTGACCACAAATGGACCTAACCAGTTTGGTTCAAATTTTCCTTTCTTTTCTTGATCTGCCTGGTTGCATGGATTTTCTTTTAGTACTAGTTCCCCAACTTGAAAGACTCATGGTTTGACCCTGTGATTATAACTCTGACACATTCTTTGTTGATATACCTTTAAATGATCAAATGCATTTTGTCTTCATTCATGGATTAATTCTAACTCTTGTAATCTAGATACTCGTTATTCTTCATCTGGGATAAGACCTTTTAATGATACTCATAGAGAAGGTATCTCTACTTCTATTGGTAGTATTGCTTCTAATCCATAAACAAGAGAGAAAGGTGTGGCACCTGTTGGTGTGTGGATACTGGTACGGTAGGACCATAGAGCAGGGTTTGATTGAATATGCCAATCTCTTCCAGCATCATTCACTATCTTTTTGAGGATTTTCAAAATAGTTTTGTTTGATGCTTCTACTTGCCCATTTCCTTGTGGATAGTAGGGTGTGGAAAATCTCTGTTGGATCTTGAATTTCTCATATATATCTTGTACATCCTGATTCTCAAATGGTCACCCATTATAAGTGATAATGGTCATTGGTATTCCATAGTGACAGATGATGTAGTTCAAGATAAATGCAACAATTTGTTTTCCTATGATATTTGTTCAAGGTACTGCCTCAATCCATTTTGTGAAATATTATATATCTACAAGGATGAATTTGTGACCATTAGATGAAGAAGGATATATCTTTCATACTAGATCAAGACCCCATTGATAGAAAGACTAAGATGTTGCCAAAGCATGAAGTTCTTGTGCTGGTGCATGAATCAAATTCCCATGGATCTGACATTGTTTGCATGTTCTAGCTATCTGAAAAGAATCTCGTTCCATAGTCGGCCAATATTAGCCCAAGCGTATGAGTTTTTTTGAAAGGGTAAGACCACTTGAATGAGTGCCACAAATACCATTATGGACTTCATGTAAGGCCTTCTCAGATTCTTCTTGTTCGAGACATCTTAAAAGAGTACCATCTAGACCTCATTTAAACAAGGTATCCGCGACAAGAGTAAAATGGGAGGGTTGGCGAATAAAGTTTCTCTTTTGATTTTTTGATAAGTCAGGAGGTAAGGTGTTATCTTTCAGGTATGTGTAAGTTTGGCCATAAAGGGAGGAATCATGCCCAACAAGGTGACAGATAGTTTGGGAATCAGGATAATTATGGGTAGGGTAAAACAACTCTTCCATCAGGAATTCATAACGATGTTGATTTTCCTGTGTCTGAAAGAGAGAAGAAAGTGTAGCCATGGCATCTGCTACTTTGTTGTCATTCCTTAGAATTTGCTGGAAGGTTATTTCTACAAAGTATTTCTTGATATCATCAACCATCTTTTTATAAGGCAGTAATCTTTCATCCTTTGTTTGATAGTCATCATTAATTTGATTGATGACGAGCTGAGAGTCTCCAAATACTTGAAGTTGTGTAATGTTCCATTCTATAGCCATTTTGATACATGTTACCAAAGCTTCATACTCTATTGTGTTGTTAGTGCATGGAAAGCTTAATTTATATGCTTTTGGAATTATATGACCTTGTGGTGTGATGAATAAAATGCCTTCTCCTGATCCATGT
The DNA here is from genome assembly GCF_030272615.1 of Cryptomeria japonica. Taxonomy (NCBI): domain Eukaryota; kingdom Viridiplantae; phylum Streptophyta; class Pinopsida; order Cupressales; family Cupressaceae; genus Cryptomeria; species Cryptomeria japonica. The sequence continues at coordinate 862,394,776 of NC_081409.1, read as the reverse complement.
TGTGTATATGAACTATCAAAGTATAATTGCCATGTTTTTGTGGTGACTGTTAGGATATCAGCATCGGGAAACTCAATCTGTAAAGGATGGTCATCTTGAAGTGGTGCCTCTGCTAGTTGGTTTGTAATGACTTGTCCTTTTATAGCTTTTCTATCAACATACTCAATATCAAACTCACTTAGGATCATGATCCATTTTGCTAATCATCCTGTTAATGTTGCCTTGCTGAGTAAATATTTCAGAGGATCAATTTTAGCTATTAACTTGATGGAGTAAGATAGTAGATAGTGTCATAATTTTTGAGAAGCAAAAACTCCTACCAAGCATGCTTTTTCTATTGGTGAATAGTTGATCTTGTATCCTACTAGTGTTCTGCTGATGTAATAGATGGCTCATTCTTTTCCTTCATTATCCTGTTGTGCGAGTAAAACTCCTAATGATGCTTCAGTGGTTGATACGTAAAGTAACAATGGTTTTCCTAGAATTGGTGACATTAGGATGGGTGGTTGCATGATATATGCCTTGATCTTGTTGAATGCATCCTCACATTGGTGGTCCCACTTGAAATGAACATTTTTATGCAATAGATGAGTAACTGGTTGACATTTATCTGCTAGTTGAGCAACAAATCTTCTGATTGATTGAAGTCTTCCTTGGAGTGTCTGAGTTGACTGATATTCTTGGGAGATGCCATTTCCACGATTGCTTTTACCTTAGCTAGATCCACTTTGATACCTCTAGCTGAAACAATGTATCCCAATAGCTTTCCTAAAGTGACACCAAAGGCACATTTCTTAGGGTTTAGCCATAGCTTGTATTGTTCTAACCTATCAAAGATATTTTCTAGTATCCCTATATGGTCTTCTCTATTGTATGGTTTTGCTAAGATGTCATCCACATAATCTTCCATGATTGTATGCATCATGTCATGAAATATAGTTGTCATAGCTCTTTGATATGTAGCACCTATGTTCTTTAATCCAAAAGGCATGATGTTCCAGCAGAAAGTACCCCACGGGCATGTGAAAGCTATCTTTTCTTGATCTTCAGGTGCTATTTTGATCTGACTGTATCTGAAGAAAACATCCATTAAAGAAAACATGGAGTGTCCAACAGTTAAATCTACAATGATGTCAATGTTAGGCAAAGGAAATTCATCCTTTGGACATGCGTTATTAAGATCTCTGAAGTCTATACATATTCTGATGCTTTTATCTGGTTTTGAAATAGGAATGATGTTGGATACCCATTGAGGATAGGCAACATGTTTGATGAATCCGACATCTAATAATTTCTTTAGTTCTTCTTTGACTAGAATAGCGATATGCAGATGCATTTTCCTTAACTTATGTTTGACTGGTTTGGCTCCTGGATTGACATTTTAAGTGATGCATAATAAGCTTTGGATGTAACCCCGACATTTTTACATATGACCAGGTGAAATTAATTTGTCATCATTTGAAGAATTTCATATATTGTTGCATTTCTTGCTCAAACAGAGAAGTTGCTGGATGAAGAATCTTTGGTTGCTTTGGTGTACCAATGTTAACTGCCTTTGTTGGTTCAATCAAAATGGATGACCTTTCTTGATAGTGCTCAGGTAAAGTGCCAAATCTCCCATCTTCCGGCGCCTCGAGGAGGTTTTCACCATTAGATGCATCCTTTATTTTTACTTTTTCCCGATCTAAAGTTACCAAGAAATGGTTTTCAGCATTAGACCTGTTATTGTTTTCTTTATTTTTCTTTTTGCGACTAGGAGATTTGGCACCTACTTGATTGGAAGATACGTTGCTGAAATTCCTGGTGAGAGTTGTTGTGGGTTTGATTGCATTAAGATATACAGATATGGCATGGTCATTTGGAAGGGTATCAACGATAGTATGTCCTTCATTTTCCCAATCAATAAGCTCAAGGTGGAGTAGAGGTAAGGGGTCTACATGTTGGGATGTTTTGAGGGTATCAAGGGTTATTATAGATGTATCAAAGTTTTCAATATGTATGTCGATGTCTAGAATGGTACCCTCATTAGAATGACCTTGCATAAGAAACTCCTGATCGTCCTTGATTAAGTCCAAGTCAGCTGAATGTGATTCAAATTCAAGTGAACTAGTTCCTGACATTTGTCCTGCATACGTGTGAACTATTTCGACTCCTACATCTCCTTCAAAGCAATTTTCTTCAGCTGATTCTTCAGAGTAATAGGAATCCCATTCCCATTCATTAGAGTATGTATCACTTGCTGCTTACAATCTACAGATTTGTTCATATAGTATTTGATTTGTTTCATCATCTTTTGTTGATATATCTTTTCTTCTTTCATATTCAACTTCTTTAGGACTAAGATTGAGTTCTTTCAACTTTTCTATGAGCTCTCCTTGACTTATATTAGCTTCTTTCTTGTTTTGATTGAGATTTAATGCTACTTGAGAGGTGATTTTTATTTGTTTTTCCTATTGATTTGAAGCTTGCTTCTTTTCCCATTTCATGTTTGCTTGTGTTTGTTGCTTAGCTGATGTTTCTTCTCTTTCAATTGCCAATTGTTCTTGTCTATTTTCATATTCCTCTTGTTGTTGACTAAAAGATGTGTCTTCTGGTAAAGTAACTTGTCCATACCCTAAGCTTGTTTTGTCTGTAGCCTGCTGAGTGTAAGGTTGGATAGGTTCTGAGATACCTTCTTTTCTTTTTCCTATAGGACATGTTCCAGTGTATCCCATTTTTTTGAGAATGTTAAATCCTTTTCCATACTTTTCTACAGGTATGCGGACATTGTTGGTCTTTTATTGAAATTCTTCGTCCTTGTATAGCCACTGTAGCACATCTTTGTCTTCTATTTCCTCTTATAAGGTTCCAGCACTAACAAATGCCCCATCAAATATCAGAAGATGTTTTACAATTGGTTTTTGTTTAGAGTTTGATAGTTTTCCAAAGGATTTAGGAGAAAGTGGTAATTGTGATATTGAATATTCTTCATTCCCTCGATCTCTTAGTTGCATTTGTTTTTCCATACTTGATAAAATAGAGGCAAATGATTGTTCCTTGGATTGTGTGTTCGAAGATGATGCCTCCCTATTATGAGGAACAATGACTTCTTGAATTGGTTTAAGATTACTACAATACTGAAATGGATTTGATTCTGCTAAGATCATGATTTCCTGCCCACTGTAGGGAAAATTTGAGCACTGATGGTATGTTGATGGAACAACTTGTATGCCATGTATCCAGGGTCTTACCAAGAGTATGTTGTATGATAAATCTAATTCTAGAACTTGGCATGTTGTGTCTTTCTGCAAAGGTCCCACTCTGATGGGGTAACATCACAATTCCTTTAGAGGAACGTTCTTCATCATCATAGGCTTTAATGGTAATCTTTTTTGGGGGATTAACTGCATCTTATGAATAACCTAGAGCATGGACAAGACTCAAAGAGAAAATGTTTAAGCCAACTCCTACATCTATTAGGACACGTTTAACTCACATCTTATGAATGATGACTTCGATATGTAGGGGAGCACTATGGGGATGTTGCAAGGACATGTCATCTTCTTTAGTGAATGATAAGCAGTGAGGGGTTGTGAGGTGTCCCACCATGGTTTGGAATTGATCGATATCAAGATCTTTGGACACTGTTGTATCTACTAATGCTCGTTCAATAATTTCTTTGTGTGCAGGTGAAAGCTTTAAAAGTTCTAAGATGGATATTTGTGCGGGTGTTTTCTGTAATTGATCCACTAGATTGTATTGTTTGGTAGTGGATGATGTGTTTTTCGTAGGACCCAGAAAAACTACTTTGGCTTTGCTTCATGTGATATCATGAGTAGGTTCTTGATTTTTCTTTTCTTTAACTACAATCACGTTTACCACATTATCATATGTATGAGTGTAGTTTACCTTCGCTTTACCCTTACCATTATTTGTTGTTGATGATTCACCTTTCTCATAGTTTGGAAGCGGAGTTTTAAAAGTTGTATGAGATTCATTTGTTGTATATCCATCCACAATTATTACTCCATTATCAATCAAATCTTGGATGACATGTTTTAATTGCTGACAATTATCTATGTGATGTCCCTTGTTTCAGTGGAAATCACAATAATGGTTATCATTCCACCAAGGTGGTTTTATTTGAGGTTCGTAGTTCCTTTCTTCTAGAAAAGTGATCAATTTGTTTGTAAGAAGTGTCTTTAGAGCTGACCCAAGGGATTCACCAATGTTTGTAAATTGCCTTCGAAAGAAATTTTTAATAGTTGCTCTTTGGTGATGGTTGTTTTGTTGAGCTGCCGCTGAGTGAGTGGATAAATTAAAAATCAGTTGCTTTGGTTTCACATTGTTGTTATCCACTATTCCATCATTGATGACATTTAGATTTATATTCTAAAACTTTGGCTTATCATTGTGGTTGTTGTTATTGTTGTTAGGAGGATGGACTCCTTCTTTGTATATTTTCAACTCACCTTTCTTTATCATGGCTTCCTCCATTCTAATTCCATTATCAATAATTTTTCCAAAACTTTGATTTCCTTGCATTTTTAAATAATAAATCATTTGATCATTTAAGTTGTCGATGAATATGTTTGTTTTTTCATACTCTGGCACTGTACGAGGATACCGCAAAGCTAACTGTCTCCATCATTTTAAAAATGTCATGAAAGGTTCTCCAGCCTTTTGTTTGGCATTACATAGGTCTAGCATTGTTACTTCATGTTGTATGTTGTAAGAGTATTGTGAAAAAAAATTATCCACCAACTTTGAGAATGATCTAATTCCAGGTGGAAGTTTGGAGAACCATTCCATAGCTAGTCCAGTTAAGCTTTTCAAAAATAATCTCATTAAGTAGGTATCCTCATGTGCAAAATCCATACTCATTGTGAAAAATTCTCATATATGATCTTGAGGGTTAGTGCTTCCATCATATTTTTTCGTATCTAGGAGTTTCACAACCTATAGGAAATGGTATCATGTTTAGCTTTCTGTCGAATGGATAAGGACAAATTTCTTAAAGTGAGTATCCTCTCTGCATATCTTGAATTTGTATTTGCAGTGTTTGTAGTTGTTGTGTGAGAGTTGTGATAGGATTATCAACATGATTTGTTCTTCCATAACCATGATTTTGCATTCTAGGAGGATCTGGATCTCTTCTTGTTTCATCTCTAGTCCTTCTTGTATCTTCATTGAATTGAATGTTATTCAGAATTTCTACTTCATCTCTTTTGGGAATGTAAGTTTCTTCATTGGTTCCGGTGTTACTAGGAATTGACATGTCATTCATTTTGAGACCAAAAATATCCTCATATTGTTCGTTATTAGGGGGAGGATCACATTTATTTTTGTCAATTTGTTGACATCAAAATCTTGGGGGAGTGTAGCACCAAATTTTGCTAACATTAGGAAATATTTTTCTTTTTCTCCCTCCAATAATTTCTGCATAAATTTATCAAATTGAGGATCTTTTTTTATGTCTTTGATATTTTGTTCTGTTATTTCTCCTTCAACTTGTATTTCATCTTCATATTCCATGGTTCTATTATCTTTAGTTATTTCCAATGTTTCAATTTCTGTCTCTGCAATTCTTCATCTCTGAGCTCTAGTTAGAATGGACATACACATGTGTTAGATATTTTGCTAGGATTTGATTGTCCAAAAAGTTTTTTTGATAAGTGGTCAACTGTCAAGGTAAATGTGATAGTGCGATATGACACGAAAAGATGATTCAAGTGTTTAAAAGTTTGCAAGTTTTTTGATCTTTGGTTTTGGAGTGCAATGATGATGATTTGATAAGAACCAAGTCCAATAGGAATGATATATCTTACGATGTGGGACAAGATTATTCTGACCAAGCACTGTAGTTTCGTGATAAAGGATGATAGATGTTGATGAGAAACTATGTTTGAGTGATTAGTTTACCAAAGAGGGTGATAATGCACTTTGAGATGCTTAGATCTTGAACTTGTTGAGGGTGAATACTTGAAAATCTTGAGGTGTTTATTTCTAAAGTCTTATTTGATAGATGATAACTTGACCAAGCGAACAAAGGAAACAATCCAAGCACAAAATGATAGCGAACGGATGTTTATGATCACTGTAAATTGACCGAGCAAATATGACAGACATAAAAAAGATGTGCAAGAAGACAATTCTAGACCAACAGAGACAGAAATTCATACGATAGTTTAAGTAGCCTCAGATGACAATACATATAAGCCCATACGACAAATAATAAATTTCATATGACAAAGCATAGGCTCATACAATGAATCCCCCTAAGCCAAATGATAAACAAAAGGTCTCGTACGACAAAACTTAATAAGCCATACGACAAAAGATTTTATGCTAACAGGCTCATACGACAAAGAATAAAATAGAGAAAAATATTTTTGTTTGGCCAAATTTTGATCAATGAAGTCTGATGTTTTGCTTCTGTTTTCTAGTTTTAAATGTCTGATTTTTTGATTTAGGGATGAATACACAACAAAAACGCGATATGTTTAGTGACCTTCAAGCATATTACACTACCTAAGGAAGTTGGCTAAGAGTGAAAACCTTTTCTTGCAAGCTTAGGTACACACCCAATAGCTAATCAGAAATGGTCATCGAGTCTCACGCAATGGATTCTTAACACCGTATTATCCGACTCCAAACGCTAATGGGGGCATGATATGGCAAGTGTCTTGGGAGAGTTACTATCTCTCTTGCACAAAGATTATCACCCTTTCAGAGGTGAATCGGGTAGCTTCTAATTTAACCAGAACTAGTAAGGGATCCATTCGGTGCATCAGGGTATAATACTCAATTAAGAGGTCTCCCAGCCTTGAAAACCAAGGTTTGATATACTTGAAGGTATGAAGGAGAGCTATTCCCAAGCACTGTTATTGACTTGATTTTCATCAAATCACATTTATTTTATAGTGGGTTAGTTTACTTGGCATTAGCAATTCCCACTTAGTCATTCCCCTCTCACTGGCCTTAATGGATAAGAGTTATTAGCTCCTCGGGAGGGCAGGCCCGCTAAAGAAATGCACTAATGAAAGCAAAGGATGAGTCTAGCTTTTTGATCACCTAAGAAAGGTGAGAGCATACTCACCTATCATCAAAACACATAAAACATGATTGTTCATTTCCATTAGCAAAATCAAGTGTGCCTAGACAGATTAAAGAAGACATAGAGTTTAGTTGAGTCCTCCCAGGCAACCTGCAAAATAAATGCATTAGTAGTCATGATGTGTTTTTATTGAAATGAAGCTTTGACAAGCGTAATCTTCGACAATCATCCTGCAAAAACCAGTTAGGCTACCGAAGAACTCACAAACAGACTAGGGTTAGCATTAGTAATAAACGAATCAAAGCATGTAACTCCAAAAATGCAATCTATTTTAAAAACAAAGAAGCAGAATATCGTATGACACAATTTACCTGTTCGTATAAGAATATTTCTCAAATCGTACAAGTGTAGAATAGAGCTCGTACGACACTTTAGAAGCTCGTACAAGTTAGGATGGATTGTCATTTTAGTTCACAAAGGAACTCGTACGAAATTTTGATTCCAACCCGGCCAGAAATGAAGATTTGATGATGCTTGAGAGACCAAAAATGAGATTTTTGACCCCACGGTGGGCGCCAAAATGTCGTGCATGTGAAGTGTGATACCTATAGCTGCAACACAAACACTCAATAGATCATTACAAGCATGGTTAGCAAATCATAAGCAAAAGAAAGATAAAACCATAACAAAGTGATTTATCACCTCCTAAGAGATGCGAGTGTGGATTTGCTCTCAGATCTAGATAAGAAAATTCCAGTGACTTGACTACACCTAGATGGAGGATTTGAAATGATAATGATGCAATTAAGCTATAAAAGAGAATGATTAAGCTACATGATTCAACAATTATGCTAGAAAATGATCAAATTAAGCTAGATCTAAGATGCAATTGCCTATAATAACAATGCTCAAATGATATGCTGAGAGCTATTATGCCTATAGTAACAATGCCTAAAATGCAAATGAGATGGGATGATTATTTCTCCAAAATGGGGGATATTTATAAGATTTCCAAGGCCAGGGGTGAGGTGGTAGGAATCAATGGTCAAGATTGAGTCTAAAGATATCAATGGTGAAATTGGAGGAGGTTGCAAAAGAGGTTGGAGGAAAGGGGACGTTTTCCATCTCTATGGTGACAAGTGTCAAGAAGCTTTTCTCATGAGAGGGAAAGTGTCTAAGAAAAGGGGGCATGTGGCCCAAGAATGCCACGTGTCTCAAGGGAAGAGTATCCACACCATAGGAGGTTAGGATGTGCAAGCTAAGATAGGTTTAATTAAACTTAAGGTTAGATGGAATGGGTTAGTTTTAGAATTGGTTAGGCTAGGTGGTTAGAAGTTAAGAGGCATGTGGGTAATTTGAATTTAAAAATTCAAATAATAGGAAAAGACTAATTAACTTTCAACAACTCATAAATTGATTTGTTTTAATTAATTAGGGATTAGAATAAATGAATTTAAATGGGGAGGGATTAATTAATTTGAATTAATTAATCAAAGGGGACTATTGAAATGAACCTATTAAATAAATCCTTAGATTTATTAATAAGTAGATGAGTGGAAGAATTTAATCAAATTGCTAATGAATTCAATTAAATTGGGAAGGAGGATTAATTAAATAATTTCTTATTCAATTAATTATCTTCAGACCATTTTTAGGTGTATACAGGAAATAATGGAGCAAAGTCGTATTAAGGTTATCAAGGAACATCCTCCGCTCTTAGATACACTTGATAATTATGAGCAGTTTTTGATCAAATTGTTAGGAAGGTATGTTCATAATCTCAAACAAAATGGAGTGTTACATCAAGAGGCTATACTTAGCAGTTGAGATTCTTATGTTGTAGATCATTTTGCAGATACTGTGGAGTTTACTATGGACACTTTGAATAGGTATATGTATATAATATTCTAGTGTCAACTTCTTGACATGCTAATGGATGAGATGGAAAATAAGGTCAAAAGTATAAAAGGGATACTTAGAGTATCAAAATTCAGGATAAGTTACATTGCTGACCCACCTATCGCTTCATTGGACTACTTTATCAACAACTACCAGAACTATAAGAAGAAGTGAATGATGAATAGATATTTGTAAAAGGGTTAAAAGAACAGGAGCACCACTGCCATAATCACCGCTGCTACAACTAAGCCTTCAACTAATGCTACTTTTAATACTTGCAACTTTTTAGAGCATTCTTTTTGCATGGTCCAAAGTTCTTGCTATTGGATCATCGTTTCAGAAGTGAACCTTGAGTATAAGTTTAATAGCACTTAATTGGAGTTCACAGGAAGTGACTTGCATGTCAACTACAACTCCTCCCTTTTTGTAATCCTAGTTTGCAGGCATGATGCCTTCCTAGAATGTAGGGTAAAACTCTATAAATTGTAGAATTTGGGCCATTTTGGGGGTGTGCAAATTGATGATTCAAGATCATTTAGCTAGATAATTTATTTTTATGTAGTTTCTATCCCATGAACTCTTGAAGAATTCTATTATTCATTTTTACCAGGATTAATACAAAAGAAGCTTGTGGATTGCCTAATCTATAGTATGTGTTCTCATGGTTTATGTTCTTCGTAATCTGGTATCTTATTCCATTTGAATCAATTCCTTGTTATTTCAATCTTTATTATTTTATGAATCATATTGTGCATGTTAATGGTGTATAAGGATAAAATAGTAGAGCGATTATATGATCTTGTGATTTCTATTTCCACTTATGTGTGGGTGTATACTTCACATATATGCTAGAACATCCCTTTTAAATGTTGGTTATGATTATATGATGAATCAATAAGGATCCAGTCAACTACTGAGAGGGTGGGGGTGAATCAGTAGATAGAAAAGAAACTAGACTTTCACCAAACTTAATCCCAACTCATAAACCATTCACTGCACTAACCGATTTAAACACTATAACAAAAACTATTACTGCACTATCAAGCTTAACGGTTGACTAAAACATCAATATAATAGTGTAATAGATTTGAAACTCACTTACCATTTAATAAAAATATTAAACCAATTTACTAACATTAGTAATAGCTCATTTCAGATCACTTTCAGTCATCTAAACATATCTAAGTGGCTTTACCAGTTAAACATATTAACCATATCAAAAACACACACAAAATCATTCACCACTTGACACAATGATTTTTGATGTGGCAACCCAAATGGGAAAAAACATGGTGGGGATGAAAACCCACAAGTATTCTGAACTCTTCTGAATTTTGCCTTGTTAGAAGCTTTACAAAAATGTCTTGTTAGGAACAGATTTGGTTAAGGACCACTTGGTTAAGGGATTGACAATAATACCCTATCGAAGGCAATACCCTATTACGAGTAACCTCGATAGAGGATTTCAAATTCAAACTAATGGATCACCTGGTTAGCGGATTTAGAAAGCACTAATCCTATTAAAGCTTACATAGCTAGGAGATTTAACTATTGTAATTGTTAGAGAACAACAAGGTCTTTGTTGATATGGTAATAGCACTATCTTTCTTAATTAGATCCTTTTATGCTCCTATTTTCCTTCAAAACATTCTACAGACACTCCTTCTGGTTCGGCAACAGTCTCACTACCACACTTAACAAAATTGCCAACACTATTACAAAATAACTCATTGACCTTATAAAGAAATACAATAGGTCGATAAAACATCACAAAACCTAAGATCTCATAGAGATTGCAAACATATCGGTTCAAACATGATCAGTAGATTACATAGCAATCAGTTGCACATTGTTCAAGACAACTTGAACTGCTCCTGGATCACCGCTCATCGAATCCTATAACTTATCACACAGTTTCACTTCATGCTATGCATATGTTCATTCCCAAGATAAAATAGTTATCTCTATGCACCAAAACCACTTTCAAAATCATCACATGCATCATGCATATGTGGCATAATCATCTCCGATCATCATATGATCATTGATCAACATAACTGATTCACCAAGATCCATTGGTTAGGGTTACCGGTTGATCATAATGCTTGAATAACAATATCAGTTTCCTTTGTTGGCATATGGACACTCCAATGAGAAATTGAAGGTGATTGAAGGTTTTGTCATTGATGGCAACCTTACAATCCTATGGCACCAGCAAGGCAATTCACCGGCATCAGCAGAACACACTTTGCACCGGCACTCTGGACACCTACACCGGCATAGAGAAAGCAAGTTGTTAGGCCCAATATGGAAAGCCAATGTACTGAGAGGGGAGGGATGAATCAATACTCCAAAACTTTTCTTTGATAATAACCTTATTGTTATGCATAAATAGAATAGTGCAGTAACATAAAATAAAACTAAAATCAACAGATAACAACCATATATGATTCACTCCATAACACATATATTTTGGTCATGCAGAAACTCTTGATTAGAGAGAAAAACTGCGGTGGGGATGGCACCCACAACTTCACTACTGCAATAATAAAGAATGCTCGGTTAGAGCTACATTTAGCTATTTCTGATAGCTTACCCTATTAGGAGTATCAAGATCAGTTAGATCTACCTTACTAAAGGATTTCACAACACTATATAAATGTTGGACCTAGTTAAAAGATTTACAATTTATAGACTTGGTTAGAGTCTTTTACCCTGTTAAAGGTTTCTCTTACAACTTCAAAATATTACAATAGAATCATTACAAATATCTGCATCTTTACATCTGAAATGTTATAGCAGATTCTATGTGCTCAAAATAAGATTACCTAGCTTGTAGCATACCTCGGTAACCCATATTGTAACTCGGTAAACCCTTATGTTTACTCTGTTCTTTGACTGTTCATTGATAACCTTCTCGGTGACCTCTCTGTGTCTCTATAACAGTTTTCTTTCATGCATACACACACATATCTCACATCTCTTGTATATCTCTCTTTTTCTAACCCTAAAATCATGCTGTATAAATAGATTTCTTATAGTGGTGATCTGATTCATTGCTTCGATCTTACAAAAAGATTCCTCGAATGAATAACTAAACAAAATATTTCATTGGTTAGATTGACCTTGTAATCATACACAATCTTTTAGTGCAATTTCCAATGCAAAAATGGTTATATGTGCCTTGATCTTGTAACACGTTTTCATGTGCATGTCCAGGTTCAATGTATCTGGTAAAACATTTCACTCGGTGAATATCAACTCGGTGAGTTAACTTTACCACTCGGTAACCATGAAACATTACTCGATAAATAGCTCAGTGAATACTACGTTCTGTGACTGCTTTCTTCTGTAACCGACTAGACTATTCATACCGTCTTCTCTGTGTGTACTGACTGCATGATTTGGTAATACTAACTGACTAGAATATATAGTATGACTTTGGATATGAAACTAATGGCAATTTGATAGGTAGTAACTATATATGGTGAAAATGGATACAATAATAACGATATTGAAAGGCTAAATGAATTCAACCACAAAACCCTAGCCTAACAACAACAAAGATCCACCATAACATATAAAGATTACCTAAGACAATGCAAATCAAATGAAATCAAAAAGATAATACCATCACATGTCCAATAGGGTTTGGATCTCCATTCTTCCTATCTCCATTGATCTTGCTTGATATATTTGCTCTCAGATTTTATGTGCACAAGAGCTCAACAAAGAACGGAATGTGGTTGCAAGTAGGATCACATATGCCAAGTAGTCAATTGATCAAGTAGTTAGAATGATTGATTAGAATGATTGATTAGGGTTGATAATGAAGGAAGCATCTCCTTATATAGAAGACACTATATGAAATGGAGGGATAAGATTGAGAGGTGTAAAAGGAGGTCGGCTATGATTAGAGGGTAGGTAAAAGAAATAATAAAATAATGAAAGGGGTAGGTAGTGTATGAATTAAGAGATGAATGACATGTGTCATGGGTAGAAAAGACTAATGAATTAATTAAATAAATAAAGATTTATTTAATTAATAGAAGAAGTGGGATAATTAAATAAATAAAAATATTTATTTAATTTCGAAAAAGGATAAAATAAATGTATTTATTTAATTAATAGAAGAATTAAGCTTAGATAATTAAATAAATAAAATATTTATTTAATTAGACATGACAATTTTGGGTGTCTACATTTTGCCCCTCTTTGAGACAATGCGGCTTGTTGCGTTGTTTCAAAGAAGATAATATGAATTGATACAAAGTTGCCCCAAGATGGGAATGATATGCCCCCTCGAGAGATTGGATGAAAATGTCTGAAAAGATTGCAGACAATCTCTCGATAAGAAAGAGAGGCTAGAATGGACTAACCGGATAAAGTGACAGAGTCACGGGATAATGAAGACTGACTCGGGAAATGAGGGCTAGGGCAGTCTATAAGATAGACCACGAGGGAAATACATCCTCATTGTCATCTACACCTCTAAGAGATTAGAGTGCAGAGCGAGATAGAGCAGTAGCAGTCAGCAGCGATGGCAATGGTTCACAGATTCGACCGCGTTCGCCGATTCCAGAGGCCAGCAGAGGCAGGAGAGCCAGTAAGTACCACAAAACCTCCTTGTAGTTTGATGCATTTATTGTTGTCATTAATGCATTCTAGGTAGAGTAATAAATGCGTATTTATGTCAGGAAAGCACGTTTGTGTCCAAAAAATGTGACTTTTTGTCTTCTAGGTCAAATCGACAGTTCTGTGATGAACATATGTTGTCGATTGGATAAGCTGCTGAGAGGACACACTCAAGCAGGTCCTCTAGAGAAAACTAGGATAGAAAATAGGGCTAGGATTGATAATTCTGTGATAGAACATACGTTGCCAATTAGGAAAATACTCAAGAGGATTCACTCAAGCATAGGCCCTAGGATAGGATAGATCAAGGCACTTTGTGATGAATAGTGAGTACCAAGATATAGTACTTTGTGATGAACAGGGAGTACTACAATATGAGAAGCACTTTGTGATGACCAGTGAGTGCAAATGTGAGAAGCACTTTGTGATGAACAGGGAGTGCCAAACACATAGTACTTTGCGATGAACAGGGAGTACCACTAGGATAGAAGCAACACTTTGTGATGAACAGTGAGTGTCACTAGGACTGAGATGATTGATTTGTGTGACTGCAGGAGTATTTTCCTATGCTGGAGTCACGGGAGAGATTCCCATCGACTCAGAGGTTGCGACCTGAGCTGACAGCCGAGGAGCGAGCTGCAATCGAGGCTATGGGATTGAGACATGTTTTGTATGTGCCTGAGTTTTGGGCAAACATGGGACTGTTGACTGCACTGGCAGAGAGGTGGCACTCTGGAGGTGGCACTTTGCGACTTGCACTTTTCATTTGCTGATGGGGGAGATGACAGTCACCCTGGAGGATGTATACAGGATTCTGTGGATACCGATCGATGGGGAGTTGATTTCGTACGATCGAGATGGAGATAGGGAGGCCCTGAGATGAGTGTTGTAGGATCCGGGACTAGAGATGAGGGTGGGACATGTGGCATGGGATACCATGACATGGACAGGATTAGCACTACCAATAGTGTTGGCAGGAGTTATCAGTGGGTTCCTTTGTATCAGTTTTGTACCATTTTGTATGATGATGTAGACACCTGCAGGTGATTGTAGCCATATGATTTTGACATCATTGTATCATGACACTTTATATATATATATATGAGATGATTCATCTTTGCAGTAGCTATATGCATGTGTACCTATGTGATGTATGTTTCTATGTGATGGTTATGATATGGATGCAAATATGTACATGATGAAATGCAATATTTGTTCTTTTATGTTTTATATGTTATGCAAATGCAAATGTGAATGTATGTAATGCAAATGAATATGATAATGCAAATGATTATTGTGCTAACAGGTGTTGTGTGCAGGATGTGATTCAGTTGTGATATCTATATGTATGTATGAAATGCTTATATGTGATAATGCAGGTGCAACTACATGAAATGCAAATGTTTTTGGTGTGTCATTATACTCAATCATGTGATAGCAGGCTACGTGAACTTGAGAAGGATGATGGAAATCAATCAAGAAAGGGGGATGAAAGACAGAAGATATGAAAGTGAAAGAGCTTCTTGTGCGTTATCATCATTGAGCTTTATTATGGCACGTAGGTTATGACAATCAAGGCATATGTTCAACCCAGAAAGTCATTGTACCCATTTGCATGGAGATAAGACAGTCACAAACAAGGAATACCCCAGTTCATACTTGACTCTCAGTGTCCTCATATCCTTGGACAAGTCATAGCATTACTAAGAGACAATACACAGACAGCAAATACAAATAGGTGATGATACCCCATCCTCGCCTTTCTAGTCAAAGACATCCTGGAGATAAAATCTCTAGTCAGAAACATCCTAGAAAAGCTAAAAGATATGTCACCAAAAGATAAAATCAAAAGAAAACCAAGACTCAACACCAACATCCACTGTAGTCCTCAAGTTTAGTGTCTCTTGTCACTTGTATAAGTCTTATTTGATTGTGGTCACAATGTTAACTTTCACAAAAAGGATAGATAGCACGAAACCATATGTTGTCTGAGTCTGTTGAAAGATTTGATTTGTTGAAGCCCATTGTTGCTGTTGTGTCTCATCTAAAACTGACTAAATCCATAAACTGATACTTTATTGCGGAGAAGATGAAACTTTATTATGGATCTGTGATACAAATGTTGCTTTATTGCAGATTGTGCACGGATAGATTGAAGGAAGCTGGAAGAAACTATACTCCTCGAAACATGTGATGTTCTTAGTTCCACACCCATCACTAGACGTAGGATTTGCCTTAGCCACAGATAGGATCTGATTTATTATGGATGGAAAGGGATGAAAAGGGAGGTTTATTATGAATGGCTAACCAATCTTAGGGAGATCAATAACAAGCCATGATGGGAATGGGTAAGTTTATTATGGATGAATTGGTCGTGAGTGTGTGCAAAGTGAAGTGATGAAAGAGAATCCTGAAGGAGGGAGGAGCAATGTCTCTACACATGGCACTAGTGACCCAGTTTTCACCATGGTAGTTGCCCAGGGCACCATCGAAGTGGTTTTCACCGTTGGACGAAATTATTTCTCTTTACTTTTTTGATTTTTCAATGTTTTTTGTGTCACAAGGTGCCTATTTGCCAGGTTTTCACCAAGTAACGATTTTTTTTGTTTGATATTTTTTTTTTTGTATTTTTGAATTTTTTGATTTTTTTGTATTTTTTGAATTAGGATATTTTGAAGAGCTATGTGTAAAACCTACGAAGGTGCATGCTGTTGATAGGATCCTCCAAAGGTTCACCTTCTATAGTTGAGAGCTGATATGCCCTAGATCCATATGCTACTGTAATGATGTAAGGACCAAGCCAATTTGGTTCGAACTTGCCCTTCTTCTCTCTATCTTGCTGATTTTTAGGATTTTCTCTGAGAACTAAGTCCCCTACCTCAAATGTGCGAGGCTTGACTTTGTGATTGTAGCTGCATCATTCCTTGACTAAATGATGTGTAGCTTGAGTGACTGTCTTCATTGATAAAGGAACTGAGATAGAATTACTAGTGTGTGGACTACACAAGCTTGTATGCGTGTCACCTGAAGAAGTTTGGGCATCCTTGATAACAAAGTCCTTCAAGGAAGCTCCATTAAAGGTCCATGATGTATTGCTAGAAGGGAAAGGATGTGTGGAACAAGTGGATGAGTTATGAAGGCTTATGATTATGAAAAGAAGTGAAAGTAGGATAGCATGATGGAGACTTAGGATCAACAAGTATTCTTTTTGGCTTGAAATTGTAGAACTTTTGCCCCCAGTTATTTTGATATTAGGGGAGATCAACTCTTGTTCTTTTTCTTTCATAGGATTTTTATCCTTGAATTTGATTTTTGCAGAGTCCAATAGCTTTTGATTTTGATTTGAACTAAAGGACTTTTCTTTATTTTTGACTTTTAGATTTTTCTTTTCAAAGCTTGATTCTTGATCCCCAATGACTAAGGGCTTTTGTGATTCTTGTTGATCCAAGTCTAGAAGTGGAGTGGAAATAGAATGAGTGGATGAAATGGTAAGGCTATGTGAGTTCTTAAGAGGGCTGGTGATACACTCAATAGATTCTTTGTTGGAACCACTCTTGGGATTGTTGATATCAAGAGATGCTTGCACCACTAAAGGAGATTTGCATTTAGACTTAGTAGCCACAACACTGGGTGGTTCAAACCCAATTCCTTGATATTGCAAGTTGTTTGTAGGTTGTTCTTGTAGACTGGATACCTTAGGAGATAGTGGGAGTTGATCAACATGAAAGATATACTCACCACATCCTAGGTCTTTAAACTTGAACTTTTCTTTGATCTCTATTTGTTTGGATGTAGAAGCTTTAAAGGATTCTGGATCCACATATGCTAAAGATGGAACAACTTCTTGATTTACTAGGATTGTTATTTCCGATCTATGGCGCAAATTGTTGCAATATACGAATGGATTTGGATCACCTTTGACGATCACTTCAACTCCATTGTGTGGAAACTTGACGCATCGATGATATGTAGATGGGACCGCGCTCATTTCATGAATCCAAGGACGTCCTAGCAATATGTTGTATGTGAGATCAAGATCAAGTACTTGACAAACCACATCCTTTGTAACTAGCCCAACTCTGAGAGGTAAGGTGACTGTACCCTTGGATGAACGCTCTTCATCATCATATGCTTTGATAGTAATTTTGTTTGTAGAATTCATAGCTTTGTCGAAATATCCCAATTGTTTAATAGTGCTCAATGTACAAATGTTTAGACCTGCTCCTCCATCTATCAGGACTCATTTGATTCTATGTTTCTATATGAAGGCTTCAATGTGTAAAGGTACATTTTGTGGCTGACTTACAGAGGCATCATCGGCTTCTGTGAATGTAAGGGAGTATGGAATGCAAAGGTATCCCACCATGGCTTGAAAATGGTCCACATTCAGATCAGTAGGGACGGCGGTGTCTCTCAAGGTTTTGTCAAGAATGGCTTTATGAGCGGGGGATATGCGTAAGAGCTCAAGAATGGAGATGAGCGCAGGTGTCTTCCCTAACTGTTTTACAAGGTCATACTTAGGTTTGGTTGATGAGGAAGCAGTGTTTTTGGCTAAAGCACCTTGCAAAGTGAATTTACCTCGACGGGTTGTGACATGACATTCAGAGGTAGGTTCGGAAGAAGATCCAATGCCTTTTAAGACAATCTTGGGTCTCTGGGTAGAATTCTCAGGGTTTATGTCCTTGATGATAATGGTAGAGACGTAATTGTCCATCGAGATGTGATTGATGGTTGAATCATAGTTATAAGATGCTTTGGTATAGTTGGTTTGGTCATCTGTGGCTGTAGCTTTTCCCTTATCATGCTTTGGGAATGGTTCCTTAAACATTTCATGTTCTTGATTAGATGAGTGTCCTTCAATCTCAATGTCACCCCTATCAATGAGATCTTGTATATGTTCTTCAGTCGATGACAATTTCCTATCTTATGACCCTTGCTCTTGTGAAATTCACAATATTCATCATCATTCCACCAATTTGGTTTGACCTTTGGCTCATATGGAGGAAAATTTGGAATAGTGATTACTTTGTTTGCCACTAGCTTCTTGAAAACTGACTCATGTGGTTCTCCCAATGGAGTGTACTTCCTTCGTGATTTAGAAGTTGTTTGAGTATTCACCTGATTTGATCCGAAAAAAATGAATTTGGGTCGCACTGTATTGGCATCAACAACACCATCATTGACTGTGTTCTTGTTTTTATTCCAAAATCTTGGCTTGTCTTTTCCTTTAAAGTCATCTTTGTTTTCCTTGAATATCTTAATGACTCCTTGTTCAATTAGGACCTTTTTTGTTGCTAAGCCTTTTTCAATGAAATCCTTAAAGGTGGACAAACAAGCTTTTCTTAAATCATAACCAATGTCTTTGTTAACATTCTGGGTGAACATCTTTACCATTTGTTTTTGTGGAATTTCACAAGAGCATCTGCTGGCTAGATTCCTCCATCTTTGTAAAAATGATGCAAAAGACTCTCCCTCTTTTTGCTTGGTGTTGCACAAAGTAGTGACTGATATGTTTGTCTCTATGTTGTAGGAGAAATGTTGAATAAATGCCTCTGCTAAGTCACCCCATGACTTAATACCAGGTGGAAGTTGGGAGAACCATTCCATAGCTTGATCACTTAGGCTTTGTGGGTAATCTCATCAAATATGTCTCTTCTGTTGCTACCTCAATGCAAGTTGTGAAAAATTGTCTTATGTGTGCCTTAGGATCCCCTTTTCCTCTATACTAATCAAATTTAGGCATCACAAAGTGTGTAGGAAAAGGAGGCATTGGAATGCTCTTGTCAAATGGATAAGGACATATGTCTCTCATTGTGTATGTTGGCTTCGGTGTATTTATGTCCTCCATTTTCTTTTGTAAGTCCCTAATTTGTTGCTCCAAATTATTCTTAGGTGGAGATCGACTTCTTGGACCATACCCCACGCTTGAAGCACCAATTAGAGGAGGAGCATGTTGCATACATGGATGATATTGATCATACACATGTTCATATGGAGGAGGTCTATAGTGATGATGCGTATATGGACCACTTGGTATAGATTCATGTTGAGGAACACCATATCTATTTTGTCCATGTATACCATACTCTACAGGCATGTCATGTTCTAATGTGTTGCCCCCAAATTTGACACGGGGTTTCCTTGTGTCCAAATTTTGAGCATGCCTTTGAATATCCAATTGCTTTAGTGGTTGATCCTTAGCATTGATATGTGATTGAGCATATTTCTCTGCATAAGACTTCCATAATGGTCTGTGAAGGTGAGTATCATATGCTTGACCATGTGTATGTGGGACCTCTGGTTTTTGAAACAAAGATGATGGTGATTCAGGTACCATATGTGGTCCTCTATTGCCTCCACTATTAGGCCTTCTTTGATCCATGTTGGAGTGAGGTTGTTGCAAATGTCTATGTTTCATTATTTGAGACATGTCAAAATCATGAGGTATCTTGGCTCCACTTTGTGCCATCATTTGTAAGAAGTATTGTCTATCTCTCCTCATTATTTCCTCAATCAATCAATTGAAGCGGGGGTCCATAATGGATTCTTCCACATTTGCTGAATGTACTCAAAAGTTGTCCATATCATCATTATGTGTATCATTGTTGTTTGTAGTGTCCATGTTCTCAACATTTGGAATGTTTCTATAGGCATCCATGTCAGGTAATGTAGTATGATCATAATTGAAAAAGATATCATTGTCATACTCATAAGAACTCATGTTTGCAGACTCTTGAGCCTCTTTAGTTTCTTTCCTAGATTTTTGGGAAGGGTTTCAACCATGAACTAGGTATTGATTGAGATGTGTGAGACTAGATGAAAATGGAAAAAGTATGGAAGACCAAGGGTTGGATGGAATGTAAATGAATCTGAAGTGTACTTGCAATGTCCAAAGTGGAACACCAAGTATGTATGTAGTAGAGTAGGTGTGACTTCCAAAGAGAGGATAGTTTCTCTTGATGAGGTAAGTTGACCTTGACTCTAAGTAAGACCAAATGAGACCCAAAGGTGAGAGATCTTGATGAGGGACCACTTAGCAAAATGTTGTTGTATGTAGTGTGTTGACAAAGTATGATGAGGAAAAGCAAGTGACCTTTTGACTCAAGTTTAGACAAATGTGAATGCAATGTGAGGTGTAAAGCAATGATGGACTTTGTGAGACCCAAAGACAGGTTGAATGCTAAATGAAAACTTGGAGAAACAACCTAGGAAGCTCAAGAATTCCGAAACTGATTGCTCTTGTTTGTTGGATTGTAAAATTTTTCCAATTTGTGAAGTTGTTGGTTGTGACCAAATCTAAATGTTTGACTGTTTTTCATGACAAGAGGACACAATGTTGATGAGGACTCAATGTTTGCAAGTGTTTAGACTCAAAATTGACTCCAAGAAAAGTGTGTTGTTTGATGTAAAAATGTTTTGCATACACTTGAAGACACAAAAGACACAATGTTTTGCTGTTTGGTCTTGAATGTTTGAGTGTTTAAAATAAGTCAAGCACAATTCTTATGGCTGGCTAAGACAATAGTTGTTGATCCCACATGAGGTTTTACCCTCGAGGCTACGCTATTTAGAGTGGATACTTAGATGCTTGACCTCACTGGCTCCACCCTCAGCACTCACTTCTTGGGTCAGCCAAGCATCAGTCCCCACGAAACTCCCCGTGGCAAACTTTGTATCTCTACTAAGAACCGTATGTGTGTGGGCCGCTACTAGAGGTCCGACCTCCTGCCTCAACAACTAGAAGGATTTGGGCTTCTAAAACAAAAAGGTGCTAGTAAGGGCATCCGCTCATGTGGCCATACATGCAGCACTTTTAGCTCTGTAAATACAAAAGGCTCCCAGCCGGTAGGGGTTACGCCCTACAACTGATCAAATAAATTTGATCAAACGGGTTTATGGGGAGACATAGTGTCGGTATGAACTAATCAGCACACGTTATCCATAGTTTTCACCATGAATACAGTTGTTTATAGTGGTTCAGAAGAGGTGGGTTTTCCTCGCTACCACTTGGGTTGTTCTCTTCTCACTAGTAGTCCTAATGACCACATGGGAAGATAGGCCCTCTAAAGATTAAACAAAAAGAGCCTATTGCTCAAAACACAAAAGACAATGATTCAATTTTAGTGCATCAATTGAAGTGTTTGCTAGTCTATGAAAATAAGGCACACAATAAAAATCCAAAAACCCTTGCCAAGGACCTACAACAAAGATTTATTAGTAGTTTGGATTGTTTCAAATGATCACCCCTTCCTACAAGCACACAAGTTAGGTAAATTTTAGATCCAAAAGACTTTGTGAAATAGGGGCCTTCAACAATGCGTTTTCTTGACCAATTCAAAGATTTGATTCATCATAAAAAAATTACCCCCTGTAAAATTTCAAGAGATTTCCAGAAATGTAAGAAAATCCAAAAAATTTGCTAATTTGCACCAAAAATTAATTTTTTTATGAAAAATCATAAAAAATTCATATAAAATGCAAAATCCATCCCAAAAATCTGAAATTTTTACTAGAGAGTCCTGATGGTCTTCCAAACCTGCACAAATTTGTTTTTGCAACAAATCCAAGCAATTTGTGAGATATGAGTAAAATAATGCAAAACCCTAATTTTGAAAGATTTGATTTTTGAGGAATACTTTTGCATCAAATTTAAAATCACAAAGAACATATCCTATGTATAATTCTGAGATATTTCCAAAAATGTAAGAAAATTTGAAAAATTCGTTAATTTTCTCTCAAAATTATTTTTTTATGAAAAATAATAAAAAAATCATATAAATTGAGACAATGATCAAAAAAATCTGAAATTTTTACTGAATCCGTATAATACTTTTTTTGACTTGCACAAAAAATTTGATGTCAAAATTCAAAGCCCTTTGTGAGATCTGTTCAAAATAAGGAAAAATCCTAATTTTTAAAGATCCGATTTTTAGGGAAATATTTTGCATCAAAATTAAAATCACAAAGAACAGATCCTATGTATAATTATGAGAGATTTCCAAAAATGTAAGAAAATCCAAAAAAGTCTCTCATTTGCTCTCAAAATTAATTTTTTATGAAAAATCATAAAAAATTCATAGAAAATTAAAATGTGCTCCAAAAATTGTGAAGTTTGGGTTGAGAGCTCCTGATACTTTTTTCAACTTGCAAAAAATATTTGGTGCAAAATTTCCTAGCCATTTGTGAAGTATGATCAAATCTCTACAAGATCTTGATTTTGTGTCCAAAACCCTAGCTGCACAAGGTTATTCTCCAAATTGTTTTACAAAATAGCAATATAGGGTTAGAAAAATCTGCAAAAAACACAGATCTAAGAAAAATCCATGTCCCACAGGGCGTGCCAAAATGTATATGGTGAAAATGGATACAATAATAACGATATTGAAAGGCTAAATGAATTCAACCACAAAACCCTAGCCTAACAACAATAAAGATCCACCATAACATATGAAGATTACCTAAGACAATGCAAATCAAACGAAATCACAAAGATTATACCATCACATGTCCAATAGGGTTTGGATCTCCATTCTTCCTATCTCCATTGATCTTGTTTGATTTATTTGCTCTTAGATTTTATGTGCACAAGAGCTCAACAAAGAACAGAATGTGGTTGCAAGTAGGATCGTAGTGTAGTTAAGTGCATAAAAGATGATTAGAATGCATAGAACAATTAGGGTTTGATAATGAAGGAAGCATCCTCTTATATAGAAGACACTATATGAAATGGAGGGATAAGATTGAGAGGTGTAAAAGGAGGTCGGCTATGATTAAAGGGTAGGTAAAAGAAATAATAAAATAATGAAAGGGCTAGGTAGTGTATGAATTAAGAGATGAATGACATGTGTCATGGGTAGAAAAAGGTTAATGAATTAATTAAATAAATAAAGATTTATTTAATTAATAGAAGGAGTGAGATCAATTAAATAAATAAGATATTTATTTAATTTAGGAAAAGGATAATTTAAATAAATAAATGTATTTAATTAAGTGATAAGTAAGGCTAGAAGAGGATAAATGAATTAATTAAATAAATAATATTTATTTAATTAATAGAAGAATTAGGCTTAGATAATTAAATAAATAAAATTTATTTATATAGACTGGACAATTTTGGGTGTCTACAGTAACAATCTCCCCTTTTGACATTAGTTGAGATGTTTGACAAAAACTATTTACAAAGTCATAACTCAAAAACTATATACTTGCAAAATGACTATACTTGACAATATATACAATAGTCAATAAAATAGTATATGCAGATATACTCCCCTTATCATTATTCTATACATAACTCTGAATTTTGCATGTTCGGTTCTGTTCTATACTTGTGTGCTCTGAATGCTCTGTATATTCTGCACGGTATACTCCCCTTGTATACAATACTCAAAATTGTGTTATCAAAACTATATTACTCTCCAAATGTAGAATTACTCCCCCTTTGTTGGGTATTACTTTCCTCTATGTAGTTTCATAATATTACTCCCCCTTTTTGAAAAACATTAAAAACTTAATTTCCATCCAGAGGTAGTAACTGATCAAAAATAGTCTTATACTTGGTCCGGGCATCGGTGAGGGCGACTGAGAGTGAGTCCTTGACACTTTCCATTAAAGAATTTTGTGCTTAAATATCAGATAAGAGTGATATTAAGCCATCAAGAGTGCTTCCCTCTTGTGTAGTTGATAAGCGTGTAGCTCGGTTGATCTATAGCTCGGTTGATCTATTCCTGTACTGATGAGAGATGAGGAAGGAATAATATCTAAAGGGTCATTATATCCATCCTGATTTTATGCTCTTCATTCCTCAGTTCTAACTATTGAGCCATGAGTTGTTGTAGCTTTGTGTAAAAGTTCTGAACTGAATTAGGCTCAGTGGTCAACTTAGATGAGAGATCAATGATCTCTTTCTCAATTGCATCAGTTTTATTTTTGATATCTTTAATAAATAAGGAAAATGTACACAGTTTCTGGAATAAATAAAGAATATGCTTGAGTTGAGGGGACAACTCAGCAATGAATTTGACAAGTTTTACCTTGCCAACAACAATTGATTTCTATACTTCCTCTATCATTTTTGCTGTAAGCTCTTTATCCTTGAGCTTTCTTAAGTACTCAGACGCATCAACTCTAGATTTTTCAATCTAATTGAGGAGTTCATCCAACTGAATATGGATGGCTGCATTGGTTGACACTGTTGCTGATGGTAGCATTTCTATTAGTAGTGTCCTAACCTTCTAAAGTACTTTATTCTTTTTCTGTATGGCCAGTTGCTTCTCCTGTTCGACCTTTGCTTTGCATAGTTCACTGAATTCAGTGAGTGCTTGCCCTTTCAATTTGGATATGTCTACATTGGGCAACACAATCAGTTTAGATAAGTCAAATTTAAAACCATGCTTTCTCACCTTCTTTTCTTTTCCTTTGGTCTGAGGCACTAAGACAAGTTCTTGTGAGGCTTGCTGACCCTCGGTAGGTTGCTTGGTAGAAGCAACACTCTAGTTGGTTCCTGTAGCCATTGCAGTGTCTTTGGGTGGCTCGGTGATAGGGGTCTCAGTTGTAACATTTGTAGTGCTTGTCTGTGCTTGAGACGTTTGATCTTTGGTTGTATCACCTGCAGCTTCAGATTTGTTACTTGTATCTCCTGCAGCTTCAGATTTGTTACGTTTGGTGCCTTGCTTGGTGTCCTTGGGAGCTTCGGTTGAGACTGGTGGCTTCAACGGCGGATAAGGCTAAACTTGTTCTAAGACAAATTCACTAGAGACAAGTTTTGCATAAGTGGTGCCTTCGATCATTTCCTACTCAGGTGCGACTTCATCCATTACATCTTCATCAATTTGTATAGTGTCAACTAGGTTTGGACCTTGCTCGGTGACATCTGGATCTTGCTCAGTGACATCTGGATCTTGCTCAGTGACATCAACAATTTCAATTTGAGATTGTTCACCGACTTCATTTTGTTTGAATATCTCCTACCACTTGGCTTTAGTCTCATTCTCCACATCTATATATAGCCCATTCATCAATTTTAAGGCTCTCTGTTTCACAAGAAATTTAGAATTGTATGTGGTTAAATGCTCCTTGATTTCTGTTATGGACATGTCAGGAAACAGATGGACTAGACTTCTTTCTCTTATTTGTCTCTCTGAGTCCATTGCATATTTCCATCTGTTATCAATATGTAATTAGAGTTCACTCGAATGTGACTTTGCTAGTTCTAATGGTGCTAACCGAAACTTCAGAAGTGTACAAATGACAACTTCTTCAATCTGTCATTTCTCATCATTATTCCTAGTCTCATACTTAACATATCTGAATCCTACAAATCCACCATGTTCTTTAAGATTGGCACAAAAGTTTTCAACACTGTGAATGTTTACGTTTTTGCTTTTCACAATCTGGAATTTGTTTGCATTATCAGACTCTGTATCACTCGACTCTTTAGCCAAAATGAGTCTCCGAGTAGATTTCTTGTAAGTCTTAGTTACCTTTGGTGCAGTAACACTCTTTTGCTTCTTACTCGGTGATGCAGCTGATGCTTTGGTGTTGGGTCTCTTTGTTGGTGGAGTTGGTAGGGCCTTTGTGATGTCCTGTTTCTTTCTTTTCAGAACTTTACCCTTTGGCAACTCTGTGCTTAATGTTATTGCAGCCTCCTGTGCTTCTGATTCCTCTTCAGTAATGGCAAGATTGCCTTTGACAGGTGTAGAGGAGGATTCTTCTCTGAATTTCTCAGATAAAAGCTTTATCATCTTTGTAGCTTTTCTTGTAGCCTTAGGTACTACAATGCTCATTTTTACTTTCTCCTTCACCTCTTCATAGGTTCCATACCTTAGTTCAGTTGCATGCCTTGGTAGTGATAAATAGACATCAATTTGTTGTTGTGTAATATCATAATCAATCTCATAACCCATTGGTTGTAATGATTGAGTCCTCGGTTCAACAACATTTACATAGCAATAATCAGTGTCGACTTCAAAACATATTTCATCCTTGTATTTTTTGACCAGCTATGGTGGAATCCTGTACCTGTTGTGCATTTTCTTGGAATTTGCTGAAGTAATCATCCAAGATATCATTAAAGTTATCTCCTAACTTCTTGATGTAGTCATTGATCTGATGGGTGATAGGTCGGTGTAGCTCCCATACTACTTTACCAACTGAGGGAAAGAACTTCTCAAAATAGAAAAACATACATACAAGTAGTGAACCGAACTTTAGTGTATTTTCCGAGTTGTTCTTCTTCGGCTTCCTTATTGTGTTTAGGTTCTCGAACAAGTTCTTTTGTAGCACTTCACATAAGTCTACTTTCATTCCCTTCTTCACTATTTTGTAGGCCAAGTCCACTGCAGCACATGGTACATTGTATTCCCTTGCAGATTGGAAGAAACAGTAACCAATAACACTAATTGCAAACTTTGGTTCTGCATCAGTGACATTATTCAGTTTTAGTCATCGGTATTCAGATTCTACTCTGGTTAGACTAATTAGCTCCTTTTGTGATATCATTTTCTATGCACGAGCATGATCGTAGATGGGATACTTGACGATCAGGTGAATGACTTCCTTTGTGATCTTGAACGGTTGCTCTTGTAGCCACATGAAATCATCATGTACTTTGTTCAATACAAACTTAACCCACTGGGGTTTGAACACATGGGGATAGAATAGGGCTTTAGTTAATCCCTTGATTTTGATATGCTCAAATTTGCTATCCAGTTTGCCATCAGTGCACAGTTCATCATATGTGTCACTAATCTCTACATGACTGAGTTCCTCAACATGACATTTGGTAAAGAATCTGACATCTTCCACTAACAAGACTCGATCCGGGATGAGTGAGAATGCAGTTTTATCATCCGGTTTTGAGGCAACTTTAGGAATTAGAGAATATTTCAGCGAGGGCTTCTCCACATTTTGGACATCTACATGGTCTTGGAGCTTGGGCGCCATGGTAGGTTTCGTGTAAGATTTGACAAATTATCCTTAGGGTTTACAAATGACTAATGCTTCACACTCGGTAGACAATAGCAATTTGACTAGATCGGAAACCAGCTTAACAGTGTGAATAGATTGATGTAAATACCTCAAAATTCGCTCTGAATGAAGTTTGATCACTTTGATTCGCTCTGCTCTTCTTCTCGAAAACTTGGGTGAATGAAAATGACCGCGAAAACACTTTTAAGTACTCAAAAATACCTTATTGGGCTCCGTGCAAGTTAGGTCAAGATATTAAATGCACTCGGTTCACCTTTTACCGAGTAACCAACTTTCCTTGACAGGTTTCCTGTATAGTATATAAATTGACTAATTGCATCTTAACTATGTAGATTTTGAATTTTGTACATAATAGAATAGGATCTGTTATGATTTAACTTTTAAAGAATGCAGTTCCTTCATACCTTTTCTTGACTAATTTGAAATAGGTGCACCTAACTCGGTAGGTAAGGTGCTTTCTTCATCAGACATAATTTCTTTCTTTTTCCAAATCATCTTGAATTTTTCTTTTATCTCTTCAGTGTCTCTTCTCGGTTGATCTCTGAAATCTCCAGCTAAATGTCCAACTTTGTGACAACGAAAACATGCCATACTAGGATTTCTCCATGATCTCTAGTTGTTCATTCCAAATCTTATAAAACAGTTGGCACTTATATGTCCATATCTTCCACAACATTCACACCATATCCTTGTATTGTAATCCCATGGTACTATTGCATATTGTCGGTAAGGATCTGTGTGAGTTCGGTAACCTCCAGTGTTTGCTCGGTGTGGATACTTCATGTAGTTCTTTTGCTTAAACCAGCACTTCTCAGTACTATGTCCATATCTATTGCAGTTTTTATAAAACCCTTTGAATTTTGCCTTTTGATAGTTGTTAACAGACTTTGTCCTACATTGATTAGGTGTGTGACCATATTTATTGCAATTATAACAATATCCATTGGACTTAGAGATATTCGATTGCTTACCTTTTCTGATCTGGCATATGTTGGGAGTATGACCTTGATTTCCACAGTAGTAGCAAATAGGCTTCTTGCTTTTGATGTTAATCCTGTTTCCAGCTTGTTTTGATGATTCTCCTCTCTCGGTAGTATGAATTCCTTTCTCAGTAGAGTCTTTTCCTTTGTAACCGAGTCCTGCATCTTTGTAGGGTCTTCTTGTATTTAGTTGCTCATCCAACATCTTTGTTGCTTCATAACTTTTCTCCAATGTTTCTTTGGATTTCTTCTCTGTTTCAAGTTCACCAGTCAACCTTCATACTTCAAGTTTCAATGATTGATTTTCATCATTCTTCAGAATTGCTTCATGATGTACATAACCTAGTTGATCTGTCATATTTTGTTGAATACCAGTTAACCTTATGATTTCATCATCCTTATCAGATACTAGAGCTTCAATTTGTTGTTTCTCTCTTTGTAGATCTCTTTCTTTATCCTCAGCTATCCTTAATGCATCTAGATTTTCAGTCATCTATGTATTGAAATGTTCATGTTCTCTTTTCATTACTTTCAGTTGATTAGCCAATACTTTGTTCTTTTCTTTCAACATTCCAATCATTTGTTCAGTCTCTTCAGATATACTGTTCTCAGATGATGTCTCGATTTGTTCCACTAGCTCTTGAGAATCCTGCAAGTCATCAAATAATCTTCTCCTTACTTTCAGAGATTTTTGCATTTGGCTCTGCATGTCTGCAATCACTTGATTTGTATTATCTAGCTCTTCTTGAAGACACACAATCCTCCGAGATTGTTTGTAGCCTTCCATTGATAAGATCTTTCTCTTTAGGTAGTTATACCCTTTTCCAAGATTCAGGCTCTGATACCAATTGTTAGGCCCAATATGGAAAGCTAATGTACTGAGAGGGAAGGGGTGAATCAGTACTCCAAAACTTTTCTTTGATAATAACCTTACTATTATGCATAAACAAAATAGTGCAGTAACATAAAATAAAACTAAAATCAATAGATAACAATCATACATGATTCACTCCATAACACATATATTTTGGTCATGCAGAAACTCTTGATTAGAGAGAAAAAATGCGGTGGGGAGGGCACCCACAACTTCACTACT
Organism: Cryptomeria japonica; assembly: GCF_030272615.1. Classification (NCBI taxonomy): domain Eukaryota; kingdom Viridiplantae; phylum Streptophyta; class Pinopsida; order Cupressales; family Cupressaceae; genus Cryptomeria; species Cryptomeria japonica. The sequence goes on along the minus strand of NC_081409.1, from coordinate 862,365,141 downwards.
ACAATAATAAAGAATGCTCAGTTAGAGCTACATTTATCTATTTCTGATAGCTTACCCTGTTAGGAGTATCAAGATTAGTTAGATCTACCTTACTAAAGGATTTTACAACACTATATAAATGTTGCACCTGGTTAAAGGATTTACAATTTATAGACTTGGTTAGAGTCTTTTACCCTGTTAAAGGTTTCTCTTACAACTTCAAAATATTACAATAGAATCATTACAAATATCTGCATCTTTACATCTGAAATGTTATAGCAGATTCTATGTGCTCAGAATAAGATTACCTAGCTTATAGCCTACCTTGGTAACCCATATTGTAACTCGGTAAACCCTTCTATTTACTCTGTTCTTCGACTGTTCACTGATAACCTTCTTGGTGACCTCTTTGTGTCTCTGTAACAGTCTTCTTTCATGCATACACACACATATCTCACATCTCTTGTATATCTCTCTTTTTCTAACTCTAAAATCATGCTGTATAAATAGATCTCTTACAGTGATGATCTGATTCATTGCTTCGATCTTACAAAAAGATTCCTCGAATGAATAACTAAACAAAATATTTCATTGGTTAGATTGACCTTGTAATCATACACAATCTTCTGGTGCAATTTTCAATGCAAAAACGGTTAGATGTGCCTCGATCTTGTAACATGTTTTCATGTGCATGTCCAAGTTCAATGTATCAGGTAAAACATTTTACTTGGTGAATATCAACTCAGTGAGTTAACTTTACCACTTGGTAGCCATGAAACATTACTCGATAAATAGCTTGGTGAATACTGCATTCTGTGACTACTTTCTTCTGTAACCGACTAGACTGTTCATACCGACTTCTCTGTGTGCACCGATTGCATGATTCGGTAATACTAACCAACTAGAATATATAATATGACTTTGGATATGAAACTAATGGAAATTTGATAAGTAGTAACACAAGTATACTGGCACAGAGGCTGATAAGATTTTATCATAATATATTTTGTTTATTTTTTAATAAACTTTGTAAGCCGACTCAATATCATTATAAAATGACTTGTATATATAAGAAGTCATTGTAGGACATTTTGAAAGATGTAGAAAGATATGATAAGGTAAAATTAGGCAGACCTATTATGCAAAATATAGGTTAAGGGGTATATGTAAAGAACAGAGCAGAAACCGGTACTGAATCTGGCATTAAAGATGCTATTGTAAAGCAGTACAAGGTATTGGATTTGTATAATCCACATTGAAAGTCAGTGAGACTTCCCATTGAGCAGTGAGCTCTAGGCAGTTGGCCTTCCTGCATGTGCAGGCCCCTATTGTACGTAATATTCTCTTATTGGCTAGTAAGATAATATTGTGGATCACAAATCCCACCGAGGTTTTTCCCACACCGGGGTTCCTCATTAAACATCCTCTGTTATGGTGTACTTTTATGTGGATGTTCTTATTTCTATTTATTGCATTATTTCTTGCATACCGGTACACTGTTATAATATGTTCTGCATGTTTTAATTCAAGAAGTTCTTATCACCGGTTAGATACTGATTCACCCCCCCCTCTCAATATCTATGGGAATCCTAACATCCTTCATTTCTCTACTACTGGTTTCAATATAACTCCATTACCGGTTATTATTGACATCAATGAAAACACTTTATTTCATCAATTCAATCGTCATGCAATGCAAACAATCTCCCCCTTTGGCATTGATGGCAATAAAAATATCAATAACCTTTGATTGTGATGTTGAGAGTAAAGCACATACACAAGTATAGGAATCTTGGTTTACATTTTTCATGTACTCTCCTTCAACCGTATCTCCATATCTTCAGCTAGTAACAGGCTATCAATCATTAGGTTCTTCTTTTCATCAATCATATCATTCTTCTCCGCCTTTGACAACAATGCCAAAGTGAATACCAATATCAGCTAGGTAACCATTCCATACTTCACCGATCTGCAACAATGATCTACAACATGTTGATCCCCCTGTGTAATAGCTCCACTCTACACCAATCGTGCTTCAAGATCTTCAATAAGCTTCGAAACTGATGTCTTCCCCATCTATTTAATTGACTACATGTAGGGGTACAACCCCTAGCTTACCTCTAAGATACTCAAAAGTAGCCTTAGGTAAAGGTTTAGTAAAGATATCTGCTAGTTGTTCCTTAGTAGATATATGCTCCAATGACACATCTTTACCCTGCACTTTCTCAGTCAAGAAATGATATTTCAGCTCAATATGTTTGGTTCTAGGATGCAACACCGGATTCTTTGAAATGTTTATTGAACTGGTATTGTCACAGAAATTCCTTATCGGTTATGTAATCTTCAACTTAAAACCTTCCACAATGTGTTTCATCCAGATTGCCTAGGTACAATTCATATACGCTGCACCATATTCAGCCTTTGTAGTTGACTATGATATACAACTTTGTTTCTTGCTGCTCCAAGATACAAGTCTTCCTCCAAGAAATAATGCACCTCCAGTTGTACTCTCCATGTCATCAACATTTCCTGCCCAATCTGTATTTGTATAAACTTTCAAATCAAAGTTACCTGCATATGGATACCATAATCCATAATCAATTGTGCCTTTCAAATATCTAAAGATTCTTTTAGTTGCTACCATGTGTGTCTCTTTAGGACTTTTCTAAAATCTGGCAACTAATCCAACTACATGAGCAATATCTGGTCTATTGTGGACAACATAATGTAGTTTACCAATCATTGACCTATACTCCTTTTCATCCACTGATACAAAATCCTCATCCTTAGACAATTTACAACCTACAACCATTGGTGTTTCAACTGGTTTATAGTCTCCCATTCCAAATGTCTTCAATACCTCTTTCACATATTCAGATTGTATAATGAAAATGCCATTCTTCATCTGTTGAATTTACAAACCTATAAAGAATTTTATCTCTCCTACCAAAGACATCTCAAACTCACTTTTCATATCATTAGCAAAGTCATCACACATGTCATCATTGCCTCCAAAAATCATATCATCCACAAATACCATACTAACCAGTATCTTATCTCCTTCACTTTTGAGATATATATTGGTGTCTTCACTGGCTCTTTGAAAACCTATCTTCACCAAGTGTGAATGTAGTCTTTCATAACATTTTCTTGATGCTTGCTTCAAACCATATAGTGCGTTGTGTATTTTGCACACCATATCCTTTTCATCAGTCAAAGCATAACCATTTGGAAGTTCAATGTAGACTTCCCCTTCCAATATTCCATTTAGAAATGTTGACTTCACATCCATCTAATATACTTTGAATCCTCTATATGCTGCAAATGCAAGTAGAGTCCTAACTCCTTCCAATCTTGCAACTGGTGCAAATGTCTCCCCAAAGTCTTCACCTTCTTCTTGTGCATAAACTTTGTATACCAGTCTGGCTTTATTTTCGATTACTACTCCATCTTCATTCAGTTTATTCATGAATACCCATTTTGTTCCTCTAACATTCTTGTTCTCTGGTCTAGGTACTAGTGACCAAGTATTGTTCTTCTCAATCTGGTCAAGCTCTTCTTCCATTGATCATCACCAAAATCTTCCTTTGTTGTTCTAGGCTCAATAATAGAGATCATACAAGATTTCTCTCTAATTATTCTTCTAGTTAACACACTAGCATCTTTATCTCCAATAATCTGATTAGGATTATGATTGAATCTATCATACCTTGGAATAACATGATCATGGTATTCAAGCTCTTCTTCTTCTTCACTTTCTTCATCTTCTACAGAATCTACCTGTTCCGGTTGAACTAGTGCTGCAGTATTCATTTCACCAACTCCTGGCTTCACCGGTTCTGGTTCCAAAATCAAAATGTAAGGTTCATCTTCCTCCTTCTCCTTATTGGTTTCTCCTAAATCTTTAGGAAACTCATCCACTTAGACATTAGCACTTTCAATGATCTTCTTCATTTGGTTGTTCTAACATTTGTAGGCTTTTCTCTTGGTAGAGTAACCAAGAAATATGCCTTCATCTCTCTTAGCATCAAACTTAACAACATAGTCACCTCTCTTGATAAAACATCTGCTACCAAAAATCTTAAAGTAACTGACATTAGGTGATCTACCATACCAGTATTCATAAGGATTTTTATCCTTACCTTTTAACCAGTATCCGGTTCATTGTGTAGACAGATGTGCTGACAACTTCTCTCTAGAATGTCTTAGCTACACCTCCTTGTATTATCATAGTCCTTGCAACTTCAACAATTGACCGGTTGTTCCCCTCTACAATACAATTATACTATGGTCCTTGCCTCTTAATTCCATTGTCTTCACAGTATCTAGTGAATTCCTTATAAGTAAATTCACCACCTTGATCAATTCTTAGGAACTTTATCTTATTACTACTTTCTTTTTCAACTAATTCTCTGAATGCCTTGAACTTAATAAAGGCTTTTGTTTAGTCCTTCAAGAATGTGACCCACATCATTCTTGAGCAATCATCAATAAAAATCATAAAATACCGATCAACTTGAATGCTTCTAGTCCTTATTGGTCCACAAAAGTTGGTATGAACCAAGTCTAGCAAATGTTCCGCTGAGAAAGATTTTCTCTTGAAAGTTGAGGATGTCATCTTCCCTAATTGACATTTCTTACACAGAGCATTAACCAGTTTGTCCAACTGAGGCAAACCTCTTACCGATTTGGACTTACTAACTTTCACAATGTTTTTTATTTAATGGGTAAACACTTTAAACCCGGAGCTATGAACCAGTAGGACTTGAACCTTGATGGCAAGAACAACAACACAACAACTTAACTATCACAACATGCCACTATTGGCACTAACTTTCACAATGTTACCAAAATTTACATGACAGAATCTTTGATGCCAAAGCCAACTATCATCTACTTTTGCAATTAAACAATTGTTGACTTTAGAACTTAGGTGAAACAAGTTACCTTTTGTCTACTTGCCAGTTGCAATCAGTTCACCTTTTCTTCCATAGATTTTCCACATCCCATTCTTGAATTCCAGTGGATAACCTCTATCAATGAGTTGAGCTACACTCAAAAGATTGTGTTTCAGTCCTTCAACCCAGTAGATATCATCTACACCACTCTTTCCATTCAAAGAGATGGTTCCCTTTCCTTTTACCATGTAGGGTGAGTCATTTCCAAATCTCACAACACCTCCATCAAATTCCTTCAAAGTAATAAACTTACTCCAGACACTGGTCATGTGGTGTGAACAACCATTGTCTATAATCCAATCATCAAAACTAACCATGTGAGAGACTAAAGCCTTCTGATCCAATGTCTCTTCTTTAATGGCAACAAAGACAATGTCCTCATTTGCATCTTCTTTAGATTCCTCATATGTAATTCCTCCATCCATAGCAATGATACAATGTCTTTTTCCTTTGCCTTTGTACTTCTTATACTTCTCATGTTTCTGCTCATTATCTCTATTTGGACAGTTAGCAACAATATGTCCAATCCGGTTACATGCAAAACACTTCAAAGGTAATTTAACTCTGTACTTATCGGTACCTCTAGGTAACCGCTTGGCCAACAATGCTTCAAGCTCAATTAGATTGTCTTCATCGTCATCTTCTCTGCTAGATATAGACTCATGACTATAGCTAGCTTCTCTGCTTTTCCTTACTAGTGGGTTGGAAACTAAAGCTCTAAATGTAGACTCTAATTTCTGAATACTTCCATCATAACCATTTAATTTAAAAGCAGTCAGTTTATCAATGATGGAGTCAAGAGTTACCTTTGATTTATCAATAGACTTAAGTTCTTGAATGGCTGTAACTCCGATAGTGTAGACTATTAGAAGGGTTCTCAACACCTTGCTAACCACTATGGCATCCTCCATTGTACCACCAACACTTTTGATCTCACCCACTATCTCCTTGATCCTCTAACCATACTATTGAATTTTCTCTCCATCAGCCATCCACATATCATCAAATTTACCTCTCACCCTCTCTTCTTTGGCAATCTTAACATGCTCATCACCACTGTAGATATCCTCAAGTTTCTTCCACACTTCAAAACAGTTCCCAATCCATGGATATCAACATACTCTAAATCAGACAAGGAACTGATAATGGCCTCCAATTCTTGATTATTCTCCTGTTGCTCCTTCTTTTGATCATCTCACAAAATCCCACTAGGCAAGTTATATTTAGTAACAATATGTTCCCAATATTGGCTTCCTAGACTCTTGATATAGATCTTCATCCTATCACTCCAGATTCTATAGTTTTCCCTTTTGAACTATGGACCACCTTTCTTCATCATGTTCTTCTAGATCTTTACCTAAAGTTGTTAGGCTTAAACACAAGAGGACCTGAAATGCTCTGATACCAATTAATGATATGATGAATTGATAAGGATCCTATTAGCTATTGAGAGGGGGGGTGAATCAGTAGATAGAAAACAAACTAAACTTTCACCAAACTTAATCCCAACTCATAAATCATTCACTGAACTAACCAGTTTAAACACTATAACAAAAACTGTTACTGCACTGCCAAGCTTACCAGTTGACTAAAACATTAATATAATTGTGTAACAAATCTAAAACTCACATACCATTGAATAAAAACATTAAACCACTTTAATAACATCGGTAATAGCTCATTTCAGATCACTTCCGATCATCTAAACATATCTAAGTGGCTTTACCAGTTAAACATATTAACCATATAAAAAACACACACAAAATCATTCACCACTTGACACAATGATTTTTGATGTGGAAACCCAAATGGGAAAAAACACGGTGGGGATGAATACCCAAAATTATTTTGAACACTTCTAAAGTTCACCTTGTTAGGAGCCAAGCCTTGTTAGAATCTTTATAAAAATGTCCTATTAGAAACAGATTTGGTTAAGGACCACCCAGTTAAGGGATTGACAATAATACCCTGTTAAAGGCAATACCTTTTTAGGAGTAACCTCGATAGAGGATTTCAAATCAAACTAATGGATCACCTGGTTAGAGGATTTAGAAAGCACTAAGCCTATTAAAGCTTACCTAATTAGGGGATTTAACTATTGTAATTGTTAGAAAACAACAAGGTCTTTGTTGATCTGGTAATATCACTATCTTTCTTAGTCAGATCCTTTTATGGTCCTATTTTCCTTCAAAACATTTTGTAGACACTCCTTTTGGTTCGGCAATAGTCTCACTACCACACTTAACAAAATTTCCAACGCTATTACAAAACAACTCATCAACCTTATAAAGAAATACAATAGGTTGGTAACACATCACAAAACCTAAGATCTCATAGAGATGGCAAACATATCGATTCAAACATGATTGTTGGATTACATAGAAATCAACTGCACATTGTTCAAGACAACTTGAACTGCTCCTGGATCACCACTCATCAAATCCTATAACTCATCACATAGTTTCACTTCATGCTATGCATATGTTCATTCCCAAGATAAAACAATTATCTCTACATGCCAAAACCACTTTGAAACTCATCATGTGCATCATGGATACATGGCATAATCATCTCTAATCACCATATGATCATTGATAAACATAACTGATTCACCAAGCTCCATTGGTTAGGGTTTGGCATATCAACAAGTTAGGGTTACTGGTTGATCATACTGCTTGAATAACAATACCAGTTTCCTTCATTGCTCTACTACAGGTTGCAATACAACTCCATTATCGATTATTATTGACATTAATGACAACATTCTATTTCATCAATGTAATCGTCATGCAATGCCAATAGGTTAAATGTTATTCATAATACCTTGTTGTGATCCATTGACTTCATAGTTCACACAGTTGTTATGTATTGATCCCTTTACCTTCTCTCATTACCCTCATCTATCAGTCAACGTTTCTTTGAATTAGAGTCAATGATTGTAAAATACCTAACCCAAAAAAGAGATAAAGAATTCTGCTTGTAGTTATGATCAGCAGGCCCCTTGATAGGTACAATCACATCTTCCACTAGGTGATCCAACCCCATCGTGACCCGACTACAAAGACCTTGGAGTTGTCAATCTTTCAAGATTTTTCACTTTTCAGGAGAGGTGGTATGTACATTCACATTCTACCTACATGTTGGTTAGTGTATCAAAACACCCATCAACACTTAGGCCTTCCTTAAACATGCTAGATATCTTGGGAGCCCACATTCATGATCTTTCTCCTCATCTCTTTTGAAATAAGTATGGGAATGCTAATATCCATATAAGGCTCTACATCATCACTACTTATGGCAATAATTAGACTTTTTCATGAATCGTGCAAAGAGCAAAGTAGAAGTATACATTTATCTTCATCTTCAATACTAACATCTATTGATGCAAGATGACTTAAAATCAAATTAAAATAATTCAAATGATCAACAATAGAATCAGCATCCCTCATTTTCAAAGAATACAAATGTATAAATTCAAAGATAGCTTGTTAGACATACTCTTAGTTTCATAGGCATCACCTATTTTTCTCCAAAGCTTGTATGCATTGTCTTTTGTAGAGACATTTAGGAAGACAAAATTAGTGAGACACAACCAAATAGTTCCTGATGCCTTCTTGTCTAACATTTTCCACTCATCATCTATCAAGGTAAAATCCTTTGGTTTCTTTTCTCCTAAAACTGGCAACCATTGATCTCTTTCTTTAAGGAGATCTTCAACTTTTAACTTTGTGAAGCAGTCACCAGTTAGGAGGGACCTCAAAGAGATCAATCCAGACCGGCCAGAAAGAATGAACACAATGAAAATACAAAGATATGATGGAGGCAATGCAGAACAGATTGTTTTATTTCATGAAAATTGATTACAACCAACTGGTAACAATTTGGTTATAGAAACTGGCTCATAGGCCTGCTAAAACATGCTCAAAGTACAAAATAGATCACAACCAGGACCTTCAATCTCAAGATCTATCTTCTACACTTAGTATAACTACTTGATTCATTCTAATTCTCAATTACAATGATTTATATGATCCAAGGGGATCCGGTCGGCCCAAAAGGGGATCAAAACCCGAAGAACAAGACCTAATGTGTAAAACCAACAAGGTTGGCCTCCGCCAAGAGATTCCTCTAAAAAATCAAAAGGATGAAGTGTAGATCATGGTAAAAGGTCGGCCACATTCCAGGGAACATCAGAATCAATGCTCAAAGCTCTGCAAGCTATGAAAGGGATCCTGTAGATCACAAAAGGAAATAGGTCTAGGCAATCGGTAATAGATAATTGTCATGGAAATTGACAGCGATAACTTGCCATAAAAATATACAAATGCTCCATAGTTTGGGAATAAGGAAGATGATCAAGTCTTCAAGTCGAATCCAACTCCATAGGATCCGGTGAACCAAATTTGGGACACACAGAAAGAAATGCTAAAACTGCATCGCCAACTTCAAATTCATTATGCCTCCTTTTCTCGTCTTCCTTCTCCTTATACTTGTTCTTCATGTCCTCCAAATGCTGCTTAACCTAAATATGCAAGGCTTCCATGTGATCTACAAAGTCTTCTTCTTCTGAACTTCTCTGGTCTTCATTGCTAATATCCCTTAATTCTGATATACCTCTAGGATGCACTCGGATAACAATCTCAAAAGGTGTTCTTCCGGTACTCCTATTTACTGAATTATTATAGGCAAACTTTTCTTGTGCAAGGATCAAATCCAACTTTCGGTTTTATCTCCAATTAAACATATCAACAAATTTCCCAAGCTCCAGTTAACTACTTTTGTTTGTCCATCGGTCTGTGGATGAAAAGTAGAAATGAACTTCAAATCTGTCTTCATCTTCTTCCAAAGTGTTCTCCAAAAATAGCCACCAAACTTAGTGTCTCTATCTAAAACTATGCTCTTAGGTAATCCATGCAATCTCACTACTTCCTTGAAAAATAGGTCTGCTACATGTAATGCATCTGATGTCTTCTTACAAGGTATGAAATGAGTCATCTTCGATAATCTATCCACTACCACAAATATAGAATCATTCCCTCTCGATGTTTTAGGCAATCCAAGTATGAAATCCATGCTTATATCCTCCCAAGGTCTTACTGGTACTATCAAAGGTTTATACAATCCCACATTTTAACTACTACCCTTTGCAACTTGACAAACTCTACAACTTTGCACATATTTCTTAACATCCTTATAAATCTAGGGCGAAAAGTATTTCTCACTCACCAATGCTACTATTCTATCAATATCAAAATGTTTGGCTAATCCTCCACTGTGTTTCTCCTTTATCAGATTCTCCCTCATAAAACTCTTAGGTATGCACAACTGAACTCCTCTAAATAATATCACATCCTAAATGAAGTAATCCAACCACTTGCTTCTATCTACCATAATCGGTTCTCTACATGCTCTCGAAGGTTCTGCAAAATCTGGGTTATCATCATACAAAGTCTTCAATTCCTCAAATCCTAATATTATCACTCTCATCTCTGTCAGCAAATTCCTTCTCCTACTTAATGCATCAGCAACTTTGTTAGATTTCCCACTTCTATGCTTCAACCCAAAGGTGTAACTCTGCAAAAATTCTACCCATCTCATATGTCTATGATTCAACTTACTCTGACTATTCAAATACTGCAAAGCTTGATGGTCTATATACAACACAAACTCCTTAGGCAACAAGTAATGTCTCCACTTCTTCAAGGCTTGAACTATGGCATAAAACTACTGATCATACACTAAATATATCCTACGGGAATCATTCAATTTCTCACTGAAATAAGTTACTGCTCTCCCTTCTTGAATCAAGGCTACTCCTATTGTTGTTCCACTTGCATCACAATCCACTTGAAATACTTTATTTAAATCCTGTAAAGCTAACATAGGCTACTCAGACACTTTCTGCTTCAATAGTTCAAAACTTTTGTTTCCTCTTGTGGTCCACTTGAATTCCTTTCGATCTCCCCTCATGGTCTCAGTCATAGGGTTACAAACTGAACCAAAATTTCTGATGAACTTCCGGTAGAAACTAGCCAATCCATAAAATGATCTTACCTCTCCTATGCTTTTCGGTGTAGGCCACTCAATAATTGATTTTACTTTCTTAGGGTCAATCTTCGAACCATCCTCAATTATCACAAATCTCAAATAGACTAACTCATCCTTCATGAAAGTACACTTCTTAATATTTATCAATAATGTTTCTTCTCTCAACCTCTGCAAAAATTGTCTCAAATGCAACAAATGCTCCTCTTTTGTCTTAATGAAAATCAAAATGTCATCCAAATGCACAATAACAAACTTACCCAAGAATTTCTTCAATACCTCATTCATTAGCCTCATGAAAGTGCTCGATGCATTAGTTAACCCAAAAGGAATCACCAACCATTCATACAGTCCTTCATTTATCTTGAATGTTGTCTTCCACTCATCTCCTTCCCTGATCCTTATCTGATTATATCCACTCTTCAAATATATCTTTGTAAAGTATTTAGCTCCACTCAAACAATCCATTATATCATCCTTCCTTGGCAAAGGAAACTGGTATTTCACTGTGATCTTGTTTATTGCTCTGGAATCAGTACACATTCTCCACTCTCCATTCTTCTTAGGTGCTAATACTGCTAGAACTACACAAGGGCTCATACTTTCCCTGATCAAACCTTTCTTCAATAGCTCATGTGCTTGTCTATTCAGTTCTTCATTCTTTATCAGTGTCATCTGATGTACAACTGTTTTAGGCAAACTAGCTCCGGGAACTAGGTCCATGCAATTACCGATACTTCTCAGAGGTGGCAATCCAATAAGTACATTATCTAAAATGATGTCTTCATATTCTATCAGAAAACCTTTTATCTCTTCTTGTTGTTCCTCTTCATGCTCCAGATTCTCAGTCCTCCTAGGAAGTAAGGAAAAATACACATTCTCATGTCTCAATCCATCCAGGAATTTCCTTCCATCTACCAAACAAATTATAGCATTTGTACAGACTTGATTCTTCAATGATTCCTCCAAGGGTAACAATTTTTTGTTCATCCCATTGGCCATAATGGTCTATGTATTCTTCCTCCCATCATGTATTGACTGTCTATTAAACTGCCAAGGTCTACCCAACAAAAGATGACAAATATCCATAGACATAATATTACACAAGACTTCATCATGATAATTTCCAATTTTTAATTTCACCAAACATTTCTCACTTACTAACAACTTATGTTCATCCTGAATCCATTCTATCTGATAAGGCTTAGGGTGTTTCAATCTCTCCAAATTCAATTTATTCACTGTCTCTTCTGAAACAAGATTATTTGAACTACCACTATCAATAACAACTTTACAACACTTACTGGATACCTTACATCTATTTTTGAACAAATTCTTCCTTTGTAAGGGTTCTTCATCTCTCCCGGTATGACATAAAGCTCTCATCATCAACAGTTCTCCATCTTCCAGTTTATTATCTGATCCGGTGGGGTTTTCTTCCACCATTGCTGCTCTTCTGGTATTCTCTATCTTTTTACACTCAAAAGAATGATGTCCTTCTCCTCCATACTTATAGCAAGTTCCTTTAAATATTCTCTTGTCTTGTCTTCCAAAATTTTCAATCCGATAGCCATCTGGTTCTCTCCTTCGGTAGAAATTTATATCATCTTTCGTGTATGAATTATCTTCTTTGCTCACTTCCTTGTCCTTGTTTTAATCTATATAGGTTCCTCTACCTCTGATATATCCTCTGTTAGGTCCCGAGGGCAACTAAGAGGGGAGGTGGGGGGTGAATCAGTTGTCTAATAATATTAAACCAAAAACAACTTAATCAATTCCTGTTTAATACCTGTGAAACAGTCTGTTATACCGGTGGACAGATTTAACAAATAAATGCAATACCGGTAAAGATTAATGCATGAAACTAAAAGAAAAAGTCATCCACAACACATAACACCAATATTTGTATATGGAAAGCCTATAAGGGGAAAAACCACAGTGGGAAACCTTACCTACAATTAGATGATACTACTGCAGATAGTAAGTGTACATAGATGGGCTCTGCACATGCAAAAAGGCCAAGCGCCTAGAGCTCACTGCTCAAACACAAATGGGAGTCACACTAACTACAATTGGATGGTTAAATCCAATAAGAATGTACTGCTCAAAATAGCATCTTCATATGCTGGATTCAGTACCGGTGTAATGCTGATATGCTTTCACAAAAACCTAGCTTCACCTTCAAATGATGTCTTCGTGTATAGCTCTGCATAATCTCACATATACCTTTGCACACAACCTTCTTCGTATTCCATATTTGATCTTACATTTAAGATCTTACATTTATACCATAACCTAAGACCAATTTTAGTAGGTCGGCTCTACAAGATATTACAATAAAATCATTTTACAAACAATACAATATCCGATGCAATAACTGTTTGAACATGTTGGCTCAATGCATTTACAACATTAATTAATCATCTCCATAGCATGCCATGCTTATTTGGAAAAGATAAACCTGTCGGTGTAACCCTAGATAACCCCAGACCTATTTGCCGGTAAAAGCAAATATGCAAATATGAATATATTGATAAACAACTCTCCAAGATAAGATGTCCAAACGATGTCTTGGACATTACCAAGTATCTTCCATACCATTCCAAGTGCTGGTGATCACTATATCCTGCTGGTGTACCATATACCGGTGACTGTGCATTAGTCACTTGCTTGCCGATGAATGTTGCTAGATCTCCAAAGTGCCAGAGTTGATAAGTGTTTAGTAGGTATTGACATCAATGACAAAACCATAGCAAAATACCAACAATCTCCCCCTTTGGCATTGATGGCAACACAAGATGGAAAAACCATCAAAGTGCCAAAACAGAAATGCCAAATACCAAATACCAAAAACCAACAATCTCCTAAAAAGATCATTACAGAGTTCAAAAATCAAAATAAACAATCTCTCCCCCTAGGAGTAACTTGTATCTTTTTGTGTTTTTCCATACCAATCTCTTCCCCTTTGACATCAAATGCCAAAGTTACAACAAAATACCAATTGTTAGTTTCATATACAAAATACCAACTAATTTCAATATACCAACTACTCCCCCTAAGAAGTAGCTTCCTCATCAAAGCCGGATTAAGAATATATCTCTATTAATTCTATCGGTTGATGACAGATATCAACTCTCTAAGTATCTACCGGTGGGGGTATGACCCCAAGATGTTCTCTTAGATTTTTAAAAGTCTCCTTAGGTAGAGGTTTAGTCAAAATATCTGCAATCTGCTCTTTAGTGTTCACACAAACTAGTTTGACTTGTTTTGCTTCAACATTTTGTTTCAGAAAGTTCAGCTTGATAGAAACATGTTTAGTTTTAGAATGTAGTACCAGATTCTTGGATATATCAATTGTTGCAGTGTTATCACAATAGATAGTTACAGGTTCCTTGCAATTCACCTGTATGTCCTTTAACATTTGTTTAAGCCATAATACATGTGTACAATTTGTTGTTGCTGCAACATATTCTGATTTTGCTATTGATAAAGATGTGCAACTCTGTTTCTTGCTTAACCAAGAAATTAATCTGTTTCCAAGGAAAAATGCTCCGTCGATGGTGCTTTTCTTGTCATCTACATCTCCTACCCAATTTGCATCTGTATATGCACATAATTCAAAGTTGTCATCTCTAGGATACCATAATCCAAGATTTTTAGTGCCTTGTAAGTACCGGAAAATCCTTTTCACTGCTAATTCATGATTTTCTCTAGGATTACTTTGAAATCTTGAAACAATACATACTGCATTCATAATATCTGGTCTTGTTTGTGTTAAATACAGTAAACCTCCTATCATAGATTTGTACCTGGTTGGATTAACAAGTGTTGACTCATCTCTTATTGATAATTTGTCATTTGTAGTCGTAGGTGTACTTACTGGTTTAGAGTTCTCCATCCCAAATTTCTTTAGTAGCTCCTTTAAGTACTTTGATTGACTCAAGAATATACCATTATCAGTCTATGAAATCTGCAATCCTAAAAAGAATTTTACTTCTCCTATCATAGACATTTCAAATTCTTGCTGCATTTTGATAGAGAAATCTTTACATAATCCATCTTCTCCTCCAAAGATTACATCATCAACAAAAACTTCTATAACCAAGATGTCATCATTAGTTACTTTATAGTATAAATTACTACCTGCATTACTTTTAGAAAAAACAATCTCCAAAAGGTACTTATCTAATCTTGCATACCAAGCTCTTGGAGCTTGCTTCAACCCATACAAAGCTTTCTTCAACCTACAAACCATATCTTTGTCTTTTGTTAAAGAAAATCCATTAGGTTGTTCAATGTAAACCTCTTCTTCAAGAATTCAATTCAAAAATGCACATTTGATATCCATCTGATATACTTTATAGTTCTTATGAGCTATAAAAGCCAAAAATAATCTAACTACCTCAATTCTAGCTACCAATGCAAATTATAATCAATTCCTTCTTTTTGAGAATATCCCTTACACACTAGTCTTGTTTTATTTCTGATTATTTTACCATCTTCATTAAGTTTGTTTCTAAATACCCATTTGGTTCCAATAACATTTTTATCTTTAGGCCGGGGAGCTAATGTCCAAGTGTTATTCTTCTCAATCTTTTCTAATTCTTCTTCCATAGCTTTAATCCAAAATTTATCTTCACATGCCTCATTAATTGATGATGGTTCAATTTGAGAAATAAGGCATACCTCTTCATTTGCCAATCTTCCTCTTGTCATAACTCCTCTATATTTGTTTCCAATTATCTGATCTTCAGAATGATTCAATCTTACATACCAAGGTGTCTTTGTTTGCTGTTGTTCCTCAGTTACTGTGGAATTTTCAGATGATACCGGTGTAACTGGATCTTCATTCTATGTCAGTGGGTTCAGTGTAGATTCATTTGATAGAATTTCTATTGTCGGTTCAAAATCCATATACCTTGAAGTACCTCTGAATTGTTCATCAATCTTTACATTTGTACTTTCAACAATTTTCTGCAATCTTTTGTTAAAAAATCTATATGCTTTGCTCTTAGATGAATAACCAAGAAATATTCCTTCATCACTTCTAGGATCAAATTTTCCAATATACTCATCTCTTCTAATATAGCATTTACTTCCAAAAATTCTGAAATATTTAAGAGTAGGAGTAATGTCAAACCATAGTTCATGAGGGGTCTTACTAGTTTCACCTTTGATGTAAACTTTGTTGAATGTATTGATTGTTGTACTTACTACCTCTCTCTAATATACATGTGGTAAGTTTGCTTCTAATAACATACGGCTTGCTGCATCCAAGATAGTTATGTTTCTCCTTTCAACAACTCCATTCTGTTAGGGTGTCCGTGGTGCTGATAGATGTCTTCTGATTCCATTTACTTCATAGAATGCATTGAATTCCTTAGATGTGAATTCACCTCCTTGATCTGATCTTAAACATTTGATTTTCTTACCAGTTTCATTTTCAACCATTGCTTTGAACAGTTTAAAATTTCCAAGTGCTTCTGATTTTTCTCTGAGAAAAGTAACCCAGCACATTCTAGAATAGTCATCAATGATTAGCATGAAATATCTATCACCTTGTAAGCTTTTAGTTCTAGCTGGACCACGTAAATTAGTATGAATTAAATCAAGAGCATTATTTGATTTCTCTAGAATACTTTTGAAACTAGCTCTAACCTATTTTCCAAATTGTGTTGTGAGGTTTGACAATTTTAGGTAAATCTCTAACTACCTTAGTAGTACTGATTTTTACCATGCAATCAAAGTTTACATGACAGAGTCTCTTATGCCATAACCAACTTTCATCAATGTGTGCAATCAAGCATGTCTTTTCACTGTTATTCAAATGAAAGATATTACCTCTAGTCTGATTACCCGTTGCAATTTCTAAACCAGTTCTGTTCATAATTTTGCATTTACCATGTTTGAACTGTAACTGAAATCCTTTCTCAACAAATTGACCAACACTCAAAAGATTATGCTTTAAACCTTCAACATAGTAAACATTGTCAGTGTTATGCTTACCATCAAGAGATATTGAACCTCTACCTTTGATTGAACAAGCTTTGTCATCTCCAAATCTTACTAGACCTCCATTATATTCTTGAAAGTTCAAGAATTTTCTTTTGTCACCAGTCATGTGATGTGAACATCCTGAATCAATGATCCATTCATCCTTTACTTCAATTTTTGCTGCCAAGGCCTATTCTACTGGTTACACTGCAGGTGCCGGTTGATCTTCTGTTATAGCAACAAAAACCCATCCATTGTCTACCAGATCCTCATCAGAATCATTAGTCACTCCTTCATTAGCAACATAACAAGATTTGTCCTTATTCTTCTTGAATCTGTATCTCTTATATTCAGGATTAGGCTTGTATGTCCTTCTAGCTTCTTCTCTTAACCTAGCATGTCTATCAGGGCATCTTGAAGCCATATGACCAATCTTATTGCAATTAAAACATTTAAAGGGTGCTTTACTTTCATACTTACTTCCAACTAGACCTTTAGGCATTTTTCTTGCAAATAGTGCTTCTAGTTCTTCAAGTTCTTCGTTTTCTCTCCCGCTTTCCTCAAGTTCTCTTGCATAAAAGGCTTTCCAGTCAGATTTGTCAAATGATGATGCAGATGATGTTGATGCTTTGAAAGCTAAATCTATCTTTATAGTAGTAACAGGACCAAATTCCTCAATTTCAAAGGCTGATATTTTTCCAATCAATGTATCCCTAGTTACTGATGTGTTAGGCATTGTTCTAAGGTCATTTATTGCAGTAACCTTCATTTTGTATGTTGGTGGCAATCCTCTTAAAACTTTTGAAACAAATTCATCTTCACTTAAGGTTCCTCCACAACATTTAATAGCCAAAACAATTTCATTTACTCTTTCCATAAAAGCAGAAATTCTTTCATCCTCTTCCATTTTCAAACTTTCATACCTGACCCAGAAGCTTTCATTTTTTGCAATTTTGACTGTGGAATCTTCTTCATTCAGTGTTTCCAAATGATCCCAAATAGCTTTAGTATCAGACCTATCTGATAGTCCCATGATTTTCTAATCTGATAATGCGCTCAGAAGTGCTTCTCTTGCCTTGCAATCATTTTCCTCATCTTTAGTCAGATTTGGTGGATTAGGTTGACTTGTAGAAGCAGTAGTATAGCCATTCTTTGTAACCTCCCAGATATCTTTTTCAATATAGTTCAAATGTGTCTCCATCTTGATCTTCCATATTCCATAGTTGGTTCCATCAAATTTAGGACTGTCCTTCCTGAAATAGTTGCTAGACATTGGATCTCCTCAAGCTGTTAAGCTTCTGCAAAAAGAGGACTAGGCTCTGATACCAATTGTTAGGTCCCGGGGACAACTGAGATGCGGGGGGGGGGGGGTGAATCAGTTGTCTAATAATATTAAACCAAAAACAACTTAATCAATTCCTGTTTAATACCGGTGAAACACTCTGTTATACCGGTGGACAGATTTAATAGATAAATGCAATATCGGTAAAGATTAATGCATGAAACTAAAAGACAAAGTCATGCACAACACATAACACCAATATTTGTACGTGGAAACCCTAAAAGGGAAAAAATCATGGTGGGAAACCTTACCCACAATCAGATGATACTACTACAGATAGTAAGTGTACATAGATGGGGTCTGCACATGTAGAAAGGCCAAGTGCCTAGAGCTCATTGCTCAAACACAAATGGGAGTCACACTGACTACAATTGGATGGTTAAATCCAATAAGAATGTACTGCTCAAAATAGCATCTTCATATGTTGGATTCAGTACTGGTGTAATGCTGATATGCTTTCACAAAAACCTAGCTTCACCTTCAAAAGATATCTTCGTGTATAGCTCTGCTTAATCTTGCATATACCTTCGCACACAACCTTCTTTGCATTCCACATTCAATCTTACATTTAAGATCTTACATTTATACCATAACCTAAGACCAATTTTAGTAGGTTGGCTCTACAAGATATTACAATAAAATCATTTTACAAACAATACAATATCCAATGCAATAATTGATTGAACATGTTAGCTCAATGCATTTACAACATTAATTAATCATCTCCATAGCGTGCCATGCTGATCTGGAAAAGATAAACTTGTCGGTGTAACCCTAGATAACCCTGGACCTATTTGCCAGTAAAAGCAAATATGCAAATATGAATATACTGATAAACAACTCTCCAAGATAAGATGTCCAGACGATGTCTTCGACATTACCAAGTGTCTTCCATGTCGTTCCAAGTGCCGATGATCACTATATCCTGTCGGTGTACCATATACCAGTGACTGTGCATTAGTCACTTGCTTGCTGGTGAATGTTGCTAGATCTCCAAAGTGCTAGAGTTGATAAGTGTTTAGTAGGTGTTGACATCAATGACAAAACCATACCAAAATACCAACATCCTCTTCCTCCTTGAAATATTCCTCCGGTAAACCTTCCACCCCTGCCTCTCTTTCTCTACTCATGTCTTTTGTTTAGCTTCTCTTCTGCCTTTAGGGCATACTAGTAAGCCTCTTCAACATTCAGTCATTTGATCAAACTAAGTTCATCTTTTATAGACACCTGCAATCCATTCAACTATCTTGCAACTTGTTCAACTTCATCATCAACATGTCTGGATCTGATATTCAACTTATAAAATGCTTTGGTGTATTCCATCATACTAGATTCCTTCTATCTCAAATTTTGCAACTTCCAAAATAAATTCACTTGATAATCAACTGGCATAAATTTTGATTTCAACTTAGCAATCATCCGATCCAATATCTTGATCTTCTCTTTACTGTTTCTCTGTATATCAACATGCAAATATTCCCACCAAAGAGAAGCATGACCTTTCAACCAGATAAAAGAATATTTCACCTTCCTTTCTTCTACAGTTTTTTCAAAATCAAAATATTTCTCCATCTTCGAAATCCAATCCATCAATCCATCCAAGTCCAACTTTCCATCATATTCCGGTGGGGTAAAATGAGGTTTAGTATTCACCCTACTCAAAACCCTCAAAAACATTTCCTCATCTGGATCAACTGCTGGTGGTTTTACTTATTCTGTCAGATCTTCTTCTCCTTTGTCTTCACTTACATCTTCAATGTGTCGGACTCTTCTCTAGGTTGTCTCCATGGCTTCCAACCAGGCTGCTATCCCTTGCAACATTTCCATCACAACAGGGTCTGCATTTCCATGCGCTCCACCATTCCTAGTTCCTCTTCGCACCATCTTTTACACCAATCCTCTGCAGTTGTATGTCGGATTTGTTAGGATTGATGATAGTCCCAAAGATACTAAGAGGGGGGGTGAATCAGTATCTAACGGTTAATAGAATTTATGATCTTATTAAGTATTTTGCATTCCAAAACAATATACCAGTAAACAAGAATTAATGCAGTAAATATGAATAGTAAAGAGAACATAGAAAGAACACCATAAAAAAAGATGTTTAACGAAAAAACCCAGTGTGGGAAAAAACTTGGTGGGATTTGTGACCCACAATATTCACTCACTTGCCAATGAATGGGTATTACTTACAAGAGGGGCTTGCACATGCAGGAAGGCCAACTGCCTAGAGCTCACTGCTCAATTACAAAAGGAAGTCTCATTGACTTACAAAATGGATTATGAAAATCCAATATAATGTACTGCTACAAAAAGCATCTGCTATGAAAGGTTCAGTACCGGTTTAAGCTCATACACTAATCATAAACCTTTCTACAAAATCTGCCTTAATATTCACTCTACACATCCATCATATCTATCCTCTATGTCGTTGCTCAAAATGATCTACAAGATCTCATACTTATATATGAGTCTTATTACAACATACCATGTCGGCTTACAAAAAGATATTACAATTAAATACAAAATACAATAATCAAAATCTTGTCGGCTGAGATGCCGGTAAACATTATTGTCGCTGCCAGTGAACTATCTATCAGTGTAGAGTCTGCTAGTGCCATAAGATTGCAAGGTTTTCATCAATGACAATACCTTCAATCACCTTCAATTCCTATTAGAGTGTGCAATTCCAACAATCTCCCCCTTTGGCATTGATGGCAACACTCATGAGAAAAAATCAAAATTGTATCAAAAAGTTGAAGTCCAAAAATCTTACCAAAACTGTGTGCTCCCCTTGAGCAGATGATCTCTTCTGAAATTCATTGGATTTTTCTCTTCTCTACTACTCCCCCTTTGACATCAATGACAAAGGTTGTCAAAATGTCAATGAGTGCAGTGCTCAGTTGGTACCTTGTAACTAGTTGGTTACAATCTAGAATAAGTCTGCTAAAACCAAGTTCAAGCTTTGAGTGAACCTGTTGCTATCCTTTAAAGCTGCTTTTGTTCTCTGAATAGTACTGGTGAGATGATGCATTTTCTCTTCCAGTGTCTTCTATCCTTGAATAAGTGCCTCAGAGATCTCTTTCCATAGAAAGATGAGGTTATCCAATTTTGGACTGAGTCTACATTTAAGATCTTTTGCTTTGCCCTTTATTCTTTACTTTTCCTTCTCTAACCTCTCTAGTTTCTCCTCAAATTCCACAATTTCCTGCTCAATAACTAATATTGGTTCAAGTGAGCCAATGATATTATCAGCTATGTTATCAATTTCCTTTTGCACTTTACTAATTTCCTTATCGATATCCACTATCAAAAGATTAGTCTTACAGGTGTCTTTGTACAGTTCCTTGAACTCCATAATTGTTTTGTTCAGTGCTAGTAAAAGGGTGTCAATATGTTCTGTTCACTTCTTTATTGTTTCTCCAAATAATTTCTCTTTTTCCTTGTCCATTTTCTCTTTAAATGTTTCTTCATTTATTTGATGTACAGTTAGTATATTGTCGATGATGTATTTAGACAATGTGTCTAACTAACTCAAAGAATCCTTATTATCTACATTACACTTGGATGCAATCAATTTAAGAATAGGAATTGTGTCATCTATAGCCTTATATGCCAATGCATTACAATCTGTAATTTTCTTAATAGAATCCAAAAGCACTTCAGTCACATTTGTAGGTCTGAATTCAGTCATGGAAGTACCAAATGACTGTCCAACTATCTTTACAATCTCCATGCTTCCGGTGGTAGTAACAACTTTGCTTGTCTCGACCTCTGGTAGGTCAATTTATGTTTGCATTTCAACTAGCAAAGGTTTAGGCTTCTCAACATTTGTTGGTGGGACTGTCTCTGTATGAACCTGTTTCTCAACTTGTGTCTCGGTCTGTTTCATTGTGCTCTCTTATGTCAGTTTTCCTGATTGTTCTTTAGTGTTATTAGCCTATTTTTCTGATGGTTTTTCAGTGGTATCCATTGTCGATTTCTCTGTCAGTACCTCTGCATTGTCCACTACCAGTATCTCAATTGGTTTCTCTATATTCTTTGTTGCCGGTAACTCTATCTTTGTTGTTTTTTAGTGCTTGCATCAACAATACTGTCAGTAACCATTTCACTAACCCCAATCTCAATATGTTCTCCCTGTGATCCAATCTCAATATGTTCTCCTTGTGATCCAATCTCAACATTATCAATCGGTTTCTCAGTAGCAACATCATTCTTCTTTTCCTCAGTGCTTACCTTGTCAACTACAATATTTACCTCCTAAGTATCTATGTTCATAGTATACAACATTTCAAACTCAGGGTTTGTATCCTTGTGTGGTGTTTCCACATTCTCAGTAGACAATGTATTGTTAGTTAGTATCAGTGGAGTATCAGAAGGTGGTGGTAGATTATCTATCACTTTTATATTTGGTAGTCCACCTACCTTGCCTTTTCCCTTGTCTCAATCCTTTTGGTATACCTTGAATGTTTTAGGTATGTTCAGTTCTTCTTGTTTCTCTTTCTCAACAAAGAAAATATCCTATTTGTTAGTTGTGTCTTCTGAGATCTCATTAACCCTGCCGGCCATTAGACTTACATGTTGATGTTCGCTTGAAAAGACTATTGTGTTAGCTTCACTGATCAATTCATCAATTTCCTCAACTGATTTCACAGGGTGAACAACTAATAGTTTCTCAATCTTGATTTTCTTGTCTAGCTCCATAATGGCTATCCTTTTAGCATCTAGTCCCCTATATAGATCACTAGGAAAATCATCCACAACCTCTATCAAAACTTTCTTCTAAATATCAAGGTGTAAGATGATACTATTTTCTCTGCTTTCTTTCTCCTCATTTGTAAAAGTATCATACAATTTACTTACATTTGATAAGTTACCATCATCTGTTATCTCATTTAGTAGGTTGTCAAATGGAGGAATGACCTATTTTTCCTTTCTCTTTCTTGTTGTCATCTTCTTAGCTGGTGGCCTTACTGCTTGTTGCTTCTGCCTTGGTGTTCTAGTTTTCTTGGGAGGAGGAGAGGGTACCGGTGAGGGTTTTCTCTTCCTATCAATTCTTTTGAATTTTGCAGGGATTTCACTTTTCGAGGATGTACCAACCAGTGAGAGATGTGCCTCCGGTTGTAATGCTTCTAAGTCACTTTCCTTTACACCAATGATATTCATGACATTTTCTTTAATTTCCTTAACTTGTTTAGATGCACTCATATATTTTTCTCTTCTCTTCCTTTGTTTCAATGTTTGTACATCACTTTCTATTGATTGTGCATTCCCAAAAATCTTTTCTTTCAGTTCTCTAGGGGCTGCTAATAAGGCTTTGGCATATGTTTCAATTATGTTCACATCAGCCTCATATCCCATTTCTGTCACCCAGACAATTCTAGGAAGAACTGCCTCCATTCAAATTTCATCCTTCTTAATCACAAAACAAATTTCTTTCTCATACTTGTCGACAATACTTTGAGGTAACCTTTCCCTTATTTTCATTTTCGCTTTAAATGCTTGGAAATACTCAGTAATGTTGTTATCCTTATATGTCCCCATACCAGTGAAGATATCAGACAGTTGCTTCCCTACTAGTATATCATAACCAAAGTCTTTCTTGCCTATACTAGGAACCTCTTTTGTAAGATATAGCATTAAACATACAAGAAGATTGCCAAAACGGAAAGTACCTTTCTTATCTCCTTTTATTTTCTTCAAATTGTCAATCAACTCATCTTTCAACCATTCACATATATCTATCTTAGCATCACTGTTAACCATATCATATGCACTTTTAATGCATAGACTGGAAACTAAGTTCAGTCGATTAGCATGTGTGGTTTTGTATCCTAATATCATGCTAATGAATATAACATTCTCATCATTTACATCATTAACTCTCAGGGATATGTTGTCATAGGTTGCACCTGTTAAAGTCATCACTGTGTTATTAGGAACCTTCTTAGTTTTATTTGGCCTGCTACCAGTGGAAGGTAAGCCAGTCACTACCCTAACTACTTCTCTAGTGATTTTATGAATAGAGTCAAGCCAAAAGAATTCACCATGAACTCTGCTAAGCATAATCCTTACAACTTCCTTAGGAAATTCTGGGATGTCAAGGATTTCCAAAAAACCTAGGGTCTCTATAACCTTATGCTTGGGTTTTACAGTTTCATTTTCATCATAGATAACATTCTTATACATTTTCATGATTTCCTCATAACCTAATTCCTCAATATGGCAATGTATGTAAATTCTAGGGTCTTTTGCATATGCAACTCCTTTAGGGATTTTTGAAAAAGAACCTAGGGTATCATTCTATTTCGCTACTTCGGGGATAATCTTGAAAATGGGCCTAGGGCATTTGATTACTTCTATAATAGTAGGGTTTGCAATGAATTCTGGAGTAGAGGAGGAAGCCATTGATAAATACCTTAATCTGCCTGATAGGTTTGGATGCTTGAAAGAATTTGCTTCACTTCTCGCTCTGGATGCCTTCACTCAGGTTTTTCACTCTCTGAAAGTTTGAATGCTCGGTGAATGAAAAAGAGGGAAAAACACTGATTTATAATGTCTTTTCCTTCAACAACCACAATAAATGCCTGTTGGTTAAGTGAAACTTGACACATCTACTGGTAAAGAAGAAGTTCATCTTCTCAATATCAACCGATGGTAAACTTGCATGATTTTTAATTTTTTGCAATACCCCCAAGGGTTACTTTTCAGTTGGATGAAGAATCTCTTGCCGGCGAAGTAATACTTTGTTCTACTAGTGAAGGAATACTCTCATCAACATTCTGATCTCTCTTTCTAATCCATTATCTTGAAAATTCTTGCTTTACCTCATCAACCTTCTCTTTTCCTTTCAAACTGGATCCTTTATTATTTGTCGGTGAAGTCTTGCTTCTACAATATTTTGCAATATGTCCAATCTTGTTACAAGCATAACAAGTCACATTGTTTTTCTGAATAGCCTTTCCATATCCTATGCCAGTTTGTGTTCTGCATTGATTAGATAAGTGTCCAAATCTTCCACAAACATAACTTCTTACATTCATTCTACAGTTTTCTAAATTATGACCAATTTTGTTGCATTTGGAACATTGACCAGTGGGTTTATTATTGTTCTAATTGTTTCTAGATCTACATTGATTTGCTATATGACCATACTTGTTACAGTTAAAGCGTTTCCCATTAAATTTGTAGGCATTAGGTTGTCTTATCGATTTACTGTGATCATGATTGTTCGTAGTACTAGAGCTTTCACCAAATTCAAATCCAAGTCCATTAGTGTCTCCATTAGGTTTCTAACTTTTCAGCATATCATCAAGTTCTTTTGAACTTTTCTTGAATTTCTCTTTGTTGATTTGTAGTAGCCAACTCATTTTCCAAAAAATCCTTTTGTCCAATAAGTTCAATTTTATCATGTTCCATGTGAATCAGATCTGTCTTTAACATATCATTTTCATGACTGAGTCTTAGATTTTCATTTCCAGCATCATTGAGTCTCCAAGTAAAGTCATCTTCATTCTTCTTTCTATCTTCAATGTCTTTACAAAATCTCATAGTCATGTCTTGCATTTCATTCCTCAAGGTCATGTTTTCTTGCCTCATCTTGCTTACAAGATCATTAAGAGTTTCCTTTTCATCATCATCATTCTATATCTTCTCATGAAGTTCTCTTCTTTTGTTTCTAGCAATAGTGAGATTATCCTGAAGTCCTTGAATGAATTCTTGTGCAGTGCTTAGATCATCTTCAAGTTTGATATTCTTCAACTTTTCTGCATCAAAGTCTGCAAGAGTTGTTTCCAATTGCTTTCTCAAGTTTTCCATCTGTACTGGTGTCAGAATCTTCCTCAAGCTGTTAGGCTTTTGAAAATAGAGGACCAGGCTCTGATACCAATTGTTAGGACTGATGATAGTCCCAAAGATACTGAGAGGGGGGGGTGAATCAGTATTTAACCAGTTAATAGAATTTCTAACCTTAATTAGTATTTTTCATTCCAAAACAATATACCAGTAAACAAGAGTTAATGCAGTAAATATGAACAGTAAAGAGAACATAGAAAGCACACCATAACACAAGATTTTTAATGAGGAAACCCAGTGTGGGAAAAACCTTGGTGGGATTTGTGACCCACAATATTCACTCACTGGCCAATGAATGGATATTACTTACAAGAGGGGCTTGCACATGCAAGAAGGCCAACTGCCTAGAGCTCACTACTCAATTACTAAAGGAAGTCTCATTGACTTACAAAATGGATTATGAAAATCCAATATAATGTACTACTACAAAAAGCATCTACTATGAAAGGTTCAGTACCGGTTTAAGCTCATACAATAACCATAAACCTTTCTACAAAAACTACCTTAATATTCGCTCTACATATCCATCATATCTATCCTCTATGTCGTTGCTCAAAATGATCTACAAGATCTCATACTTATATATGAGTCTTATTACAACATGCCATGTCGGCTTACAAAAAGATATTACAATTAAATACAAAATACAATAAACAAAATCTTGTCGGTATTGACATATGTGAAGAGTTTGATGACATGATGATATTGTATGATGTCATTGATGTCAATATGTTGAAGTGTGAACCGGTATATTAATGAAAGAAAACTAGCAAGTGAACAGGTATGATATGTGAACCAGTATATGTGAAAGAGTGAAGCGGTATGTTGCTGGCAAGTGAACCGATATGATATGAGAACCGGTATGTGTGAAAAAGTGAAGCGGTATATTGGAATGAGAACCGGTATATGGAAGTTTTGTATTAGGGTTTCATTGGGCATGACAACCGGTCGGTAGTCTCAGTTTCAGGGTTTCCGGTTGATACATTCCAATGACATCTTGTGATGGGTTAGCATTGTTATGAAGATTAGATCATGTTGCCACGCCAGCCTTGTGTGCATGAAGGATTTTCTTGAGGATCTTGCATGAAGAAGATTGATCCTATCTACCTCAGGAATGTGCAAAGTCACTGTAAATGGTGGAGAGCACGTGATGGGTTATTAGCTTTCTGAAGCGGAAAACAATGAACATTGGAGAACGTCTTGATATTTGTTCAAGACTGTTGTATTCAATGTAGTGTGATTAACAGTCAAGATTGAACCGACTGAATTGATAAACCTAAATGTTTAGGGTTTAGGGTTTATTCTACCGACCAATCTGTTTTCTATAAGGTCGATGATATTTTTCATTCAAAGTTGTTGGAAAATGTTATTTGAGTATCCAAGTGAAGAGATACCTAATTCTTGCCAGACCAGAGAACTGTGTGTATACCTGCAGAGTGTAATTGCAGAAGAAAGGAGATAAAGAGGATCTGCCTTGGCATTGTGTGTTGTTTTTCAGATCAGTGATTTACCTATTGACTTCTAACCATTTCAGTAGTTGGAAAATCCCTTAACTGGGTAGCTTTAACAAGGTGACTCAATTCAATGAGTTCTTGAAATCCTCTTGCGAGGTAACCTTTAACAGGGTTCTAACATTTAACCGAGTATTTAAGCCATCCCTTAACCGGGTGATCCCTAGTAGGATCGATTCCTAGCAAAACCTATTGTAAAAGTCTTTAATCGAACTAGGCTCCTAATAGAGCAGACTTCAGAGGAGTTCAAAGAATAGCTTGTGGGTATTCATCCCCACCGTGGTTTTTCCCAGTTGGGTTTCCACATGAAAAATATATGTCATGTGTGATGCCTTTTTATGTGATGATTAGTGTTTTCTGTTAAGTGGTAATGCATGCTGGTCCAATGATTATTATATGTCTGATGATGTATTACCTATCTATGCATGTGAGTGAAGTGAATAGGATATGTTAGGTGAGGTAAAAATCTAAGTATTAACCGGTTTATATCTTTCACAGTCTCACTATGTTTTACCGGTAGTGCCCTGATTTAGACTGGTGATATTGTTTACCAGTTAAAGTGCAGTCTGTGCAGTCAAAATGGTTCAAGGAAAATTTTTTGCCTATACTGATTCACCCCCCCTCTCAGTACTGATTTCGTACTATCTGTTTATCATTATTCATCAATTGCTATCAGAGCATCCTCCGGGTCCTCTGTGTTGTAAGCTTAATCACTTGAGGAAAAGATCCTACTCTAATGATTAAGAGGGAAGGTCCAAAGTTTAATAGAGATAACTTTAAAATATGGAAGGACAGAATGAAGATCTACATTAGAAGCATGGGTGCTCAACACTGGAGCTATATTGAAAATGATTATGTTATCCCTATCAGTACTCTCACCGATGATCAAAGAAGAGAGATTCAGGAGAATGGGCAAGTCATGGAAGCCTTAATCAGCAGTCTATCTGAAATTGAGTTTATTGATGTTTAGGATAAAGAAAATCCCAAAGAAGTATGGGATACTCTAGAGAATATCTATGGTGGTGATGAGAATGTGAAACAAGCTAAGGAAGAAAGCCTTAGAGGTAAATTTGAGGATATGAGGATGGTTGAAGGAGAAACCATTCAACAGTATGGCATTAGGATTAAAACTATTGTAGGAGACATCAAGAGTGTAGGAAGCAAAATAAATGATCCCACTATTGTTAGCAAAGCCTTGAGATCCTTATTACCAGTCTATGCAATAAGTGTTGCTGCTATTCAGGAGTTGAGATCTATAGACAAGACAAAGGTATCCCTAGACTCCATCATTGTAAAGTTGATTGCATATGAGCTAAATAATTATGATGGCAGTATTCAGAAGACTGAATCAGCCTTTAGAGCATCTACTGCACCATCTAGAAAGGGAAAAGAAGCTAGTACCAGTTGTGAACCAAGACAAAGCAGAGAAATGGATGATGAGGAGATCCTAATGGAATTTGAAGCTCTTCTTGCCAAGAGACTTCCTAAGGGAAATGGTAAATATAGAGGTAAGCTCCCTTTAAAATGATTTTCTTGCAATAGGATAGGACACATTGTTGTAAACTGTCCTAATGGTGACAATAAAGACAAACCAGAGAAGCTCAAGAAGTTCAAAGGAGGAAACGGGAGAAACTGTTTAGTGGTAGTTGATGAAGGTGTCACTGATGAGGAATCAGAAGATGAAGAAAGTAAAGACATTGTGTTTGTAGTAGTGAAGGAAGATGTGTCAGACAAGAAGGCTCTTGTCTCCCACTTTGATAATTCTAATGAGTGGATTATTGACAGTGGTTGTTCTCACCACATGACTGGTGACCGGAGTAAGTTTTTGTCTCTGGAAGACTATGATGGTGGTGTGGTCCGATTTGGTAATGATGCACCATGTATGGTAAAAGGCAGAGGGTCCATCTCTCTAAATGGAAAAAAGCAATGCAGATAATGTGTATTGGGTAGAAGGTCTCAGGCATAACCTTTTGAGTGTTGCCCAGCTGAATGATAATGGACTCACTCTGGAATTCAAAGATGGAGTGTGCAAAATAAAAGGAAAGAGTGGTGAACTGATGGCCACTGGTATGCAGACCAGAGGTAACTTGTTTCAACTAAATGCAAATATCAGTACATGTCTAATGGCTAAGTTTGATGATAGTTGGATATGGCATAGGAGACTCTGCCATGTAAGATTTGATAATATTGTGAAGGCTAGTAAGATCAAGGTAGTTAGAGGATTGCCTGTGCTGAGAAAACCGGAGAATCCTTTGTGCAGAGAGTGTCAACTGGGGAAAATGTCTTCCTCAACCTTCAAAGGTAAATCTTTCACTGTAGACAATTTACTTGATCTTGTGCATACTGATTTGTGTGGTCCTATGAAAACTAGGAGTGTGCAGGGAGATAGGTATTTTATGATTCTTATTGATGACTGATCAAGAATGATGTGGGTCACATTCTTGAAAGACAAGTATGAAGCTTTTGGAAATTTCAAAGCCCTCAGAGCACTGGTTGAAAAAGAAAGTGGTAAGAGAATCAAATGCCTTAGAACTTACCAAGGAGGCGAGTTCACTTCTAGTGGGTTCAACAAGTACTGTGAAGAAAATGGCATCAAGAGGCAAATGTCTGCCCCCCGGACTCCATAGCAGAATGGTCTAGCAGAAAGGAACAACCGGACTATAGTTGAAGTAGCTAGAACCATGTTGATCCAAGGAAATGTTGCTCACACTTTTTGGAGAGAAGCGGTGGGCACTGCAATCTACACAATGAATCGGGTACTCATCAAGAAAGGTAAGGATAAAACATCTTATGAGTATTGGACCGTTAAGACTCCTGTAGGAAGCTACTTTAGAGTGTTTGGTAGCAAGTGTTATATAAAAAGGAGTGAACACCAGAGCAAGCTTGATGCAAAATGTGATGAGGGAATATTTCTAGGATATTCCAACAAGAACAAAGCTCTCAAGTGTTTCAACAATAGGACTCAGAGAATTGTTGAAAGTATCAATGTTAGAGTTGATGAAACCTCTGAGAAACCTGAGGAAACTGGTAGCAAACAAGTAGGAGATGATTCGGTAGTAACCTTCTGGGAACCGGTTGCAAATAGCCAAGTACTAGTAACAGTGCTTCTACACTGGTAGATGTTGATGCTGATGAAGATGAGGATGAAGAAGAAAAGCAAGAGGAAACAACTAAGATCATTCCTAGGTATGTGAAGTTGAATCATTATCCAAAATAGATCATGGGAGACAAGGATGCAGGAATTCTTACAAGAAGAAAGGTCAGAGAAAACTCTTGCATGATCTCTGAATTTGAACCTAAATCATTTGAAGAGGCACATAAAGATGAAGAGTGGATCAAGGCAATGGAAGAGGAACTTGACTAGATAGAAAAGAATGGTACATGGTCTTTGGTACCCAGACCTGAGCATAAAAATGTCATAGGCACCAAATGGGTTTTGATAAATAAGCTGAATAAAGATGGCTCAATGGTAAGAAACAAAGCCAGACTGGTGTGTAAAGGATATGCTCAAGAAGAAGGAGAAGACTATGGATAAACCTTTTCTCCTGTAGCCAGATTGGAAGGAGTTCGTATGCTTCTTGCCTATGAAGCTTTCAAGGGATTCAAAGTATATCAAATGGATGTAAAATCTGCATTCCTAAATGGAATACTTGAATAGGAGGTGTATATAGAGCAACCAGATGGGTTTACCCAATCAGAAGATAGTGACTTGGTGTGTAGGCTACATAAAGCCTTGTATGGATTGAAGTAGGCACCTAGAGCATGGTATGAATGCTTGCACTCCCATCTTGTGAAGATTGGATTTAAAAGAACAAGTGAAGATAGCAATATCTATTTGAAGTTAGAAGGAGATCAGATTTTGATCTGTGAAGTATTTGTTGATGACATAATTTTTGGTGGAGATGACAAGATGAGTCATGATTTTGCAGATGAGATGAAGAAGGAATTTGAGATGTCACTTATAGGGGAAATTAAGTTCTTCATTGGACTACAGATTCAACAAATGAAAGATGGTATCTTTATCACTCAGTCCAAGTTTGTCAAAGAGGTGTTGAAGACCTTTGGCATGGAAGATAGCAAACCGGTTGGTATACCGATGGTGACCGATTGTAAATTGTCAAAAGAGGATGACTCAGCGTTGGTAAATGAGAAGGAATACCGATCAATGATTGGTAAGTTGCACTATGTAGTACATAGTAGACTGGACATTGCACATGCAGTGGGCATTGCTGCACAGTTCTAGAAAAGCCCAAGAGAATCCCACTTGGTAGTAGTCAAATAGATTCTCAGATATCTGAAGGGAACTATTGACTATGGATTGTGGTATCCATACAGTAATGATTTCAACCTCAAAGTGTTTATAGATGTTGATTAGGCTAGTAATGTGGATGACTGGAAGAGCACAACCAGTGCTGCATTCTTTCTTGGTGGTAGACTAGTCTCATGGATGAGTAAGAAGAAGAGTTGTATCTCTTAGTCTACAACAAAAGCGGAATATGTTGCAACATTTATGAATTGCACTCAGATAATATGGATGAAGCATGTATTAAGTGGTTTCAAAGTTCATGTATCTGAACCGGTAAGTATATTATGTGACAACACAAGTGCAATTAATATTTCCAAGAATCCAGTTTTGCATACTAGAACCAAGCACTTCAAGCTCAAGTATCATTTCTTGAGGGAGAAGGTTCAGGACAAAGAGGTTGTGTTGGAACATGTTTCCAGTAAGGAGCAGTTAGTAGACATATTTACCCAGCCTCTACCGAAGGCTGCATTTACCTATTTAAGAGGTGAATTAGGGGTGCTTCCCCTTCAAGAGGTGAACTAAAGGTGTGTGCTCCACATCAGCCAGGTATTGCATTGATAAATCTTTTTTAGGATTGGTGTGTTGAAAGATGCTACTCCTTGGGGGGAGCAACATAAGTGGAACATAGCTATTTGTGCCTCCACTTTGGCATTGTTGTCAAAGGGGGAGAAGATGTGAAGCGGAGAAGATATCTGTAGTATTGGGGAGAAGATGTGAAGTAGAGAGATATCTTTGTATTTTCCCATCAATTCCAAAGGGGGAGATTGTTGGCATATGTGTTATTGTTTGATGACATGATGATATTGTATGTTGTCATTGATGTCAATATGCTGAAGTGTGAACTGGTATATTGATGAAAGCAAACTAGCAAGTGAACCGGTATGATATGTGAACCAGTATGTGTGAAAGAGTGAAGCGGTATGTTGCTAGCAAGTGAACCAATATGATATGAGAACCAGTATATGTGAAAAAGTGAAGTGGTATGTTGGAATGAGAACTGGTATATGGAAGTTTTGTATCAGGGTTTCATTGGGCATGACAACCGGTTGGTAGTCTCAATTTCAGGGTTTTCGGTTGATATATTCCAATGACAACTTGTGATGGGTTAGCATTGTTATGAAGATCAGATCATGTTTCCACATCAGCCTTGTGTGCGTGAAGGATTTCCTTGAGGATCTTGCATGAAGAAGACTGATCCTATCTACTTCAGGAATGTACAAAG
The DNA here is from genome assembly GCF_030272615.1 of Cryptomeria japonica. NCBI lineage: Eukaryota > Viridiplantae > Streptophyta > Pinopsida > Cupressales > Cupressaceae > Cryptomeria > Cryptomeria japonica. The sequence goes on along the minus strand of NC_081409.1, from coordinate 862,331,930 downwards.
TCACTGTAAATGATGGAGAGCGCGTGATGGGTTATCAGCTTCCTGAAGCAGCAAAGAATGAACATTGAAGAACATCTTGAGATTTGTTCAAGACTGTTGTATTCAATGCAGTGTGATTAATGGTTAGGATTGAACCGACTGAATTGATAAACCTAAATGTTTAGGGTTTAGGGTTTATGCTACCAACCTATCTATTTTCTATAAGGTCGATGATGTTTTTCATTTCGAAGTTGTTGACAAATATTATGTGAGTATCCAAGTGAAGAGATACCTAATTCTTGCCAGACCGGAGAAGTGTGTACATACCTGCAAAGTGTAACTGCAGAAGAAATGGAGCTAAAGAGGATCTACCTTGGCATTGTGTGTTGTTTTTTAGATCAATGATTTACCTGTTGACTTCTAACCATTTTAGTAGTTGGAAAATCCCTTAACCGGGTAGCTTTAACAGGATTTTGTGTAAATCCTTTAAGAGGGTGACTCAATTCAATGAGTTCATGAAATCCTCTTGCAAGGTAACTTTTAACAGAGTTCTAACCTTTAACCGGGTATTTAAGCCATCCCTTAACTGGGCGATCCCTAGAAGGATCAGTTCCTAGTAGAACCTATTGTAAAAGTCTTTAACCGGACTAGGCTCCTAACAGAGCAAACTTTAGAAGAGTTCAAAGAACAACTTGTGGGTATTCATCCCCACCATGGTTTTTCCCAGTTGGGTTTCCACGTGAAAAATTTGTGTGTCATGTGTGATGCCTTTTCATGTGATGATTAGTGTTTTCTGTTAAGTGGTAATGCATGTTGGTTCAATGATTATTTTATGTCTGATGATGTATTACCTGTCTATGCATGTGAGTGAAGTGAATAGGACATGTTAGGTGAGGTAAAAATCTAAGTATTAACCAGTTTATATCTTTCACAGTCTCACTGTGTTTTACCGGTAGTGCCCTGATTTAGACCAATGATATTGTTTACCAGTTAAAGTGTAGTCTATGCAGTCAAACCGATTCAAGGAAAAGTTTTGGCTTGTACTGATTCACCCCCCTCCCCCTCTGAGTAATGGTTTGGTACTATATATTCATCATTATTCATCATTCGGCTAATATGTTGGTAAACATTATTGTCGCTACCGGTGAACTATCTGCCGATGTCGGTGCCTTCTAGTGCCATAATATTGCAAGGTTGCCATCAATGACAACACCTTCAATCACCTTCAATTCCCATTAGAGTGTGCAATGCCAACAGGATCCATAGTCCACCACCCTACAACAAAAAATCTTAGGACATGCAACCTCAAGAATGAAAACTTGTTTTGATACCACTTGAAGAAGTCATCAGTTAGGAGGGAACTCAAAGTGATCAATCCAGATTGGTCATCAAGAGTAAAAACAACAAAAACACAAAGATATGATGGAGGCAATGCAGAAAAGATTGTTTTATTTCATGAAAACTGATTACAACCAACTGGTAACAATCGGGCTATAGAAACTGGCTCACAAGCTTGCTAAAACATGCTCAAAGTATAGAATAGGTCACAACTGGGACCTTTGATCTCAAGATCTATCTTCTACACTCAATCTAACTACTTGATTCATTCTAATGCTCAGTTACAATAGTTTATACGATCCAAGGGGATTCCCTCGGCCCAAAAAGGGATCAAAACCTAAAGAACAAGACCTAACATGTAAAACCAACAAGGTTGGCCTTCGCCAAGAGATTTCTCTGGAAAATCCAAAGGATGAAGTGTAGATCATGGGAAAAGGTCAGCCACACACCAAGGAAAATTAGAATCAACATTCAGAGCTCCACAAGCTACGGAAGGGATCCGATAGATCACAAATGCAAATAGGTCTAGGAAACCGGTAACAGGCAATTGTCATGGAAACCGATAGTGATAAGATCAAATAACAACTCATAGAAACTCATAGTGGATTCAGTAAGGGATCTCTTCAACCTATCCACAACTGCATTGAGCAGATCTGGTAAGAGATTACTACAACACTGCTCGCATACTGCCACTTCTCTCCTTGTTACTTGCACACTTCATGCTCTTCTACGCATCACATACCACACATCCACATATCATCTATATATATATATAACCAATAAGCACATACCGCTAGGTAATATATTAGCCAAACACAAAAGGTTTTACACAATAATGCAATGTTTGGATCAACATGTTACACATACATGCCTCAACCAAAATAGGGTAACCAAGTCATCCTTAAAAATCTCTTACACACTCTTCAATTATTGAAACACACACCTCAATTACCAAATTGAAAAAAGGGTCTATTGGACCCAAAGCACAAATTCCAAGCATAACAACTTCCATCATCAAGATACAACGATCATAGATTCTAGAGAATAGAATTTATAAATCATAATGCAATACAAACATTCAGATAATAATTCAACTAACACAACTCATATCGAAATTCAATACAAACCATGACAAGAAGATTACAAGATTCTAGAGAATACTCCTGTAGATCATACAAGCTTAGCTACTTAGTATCTACTCATTATTTGTTCAATATCAATGCTCTACTACATATGCTACATCCAGCCTTAATTAAATCATCAAGTTTGACATCAATGACAACATTCACACAAATCTAAAACTCACTTCCCACCAGTTGATTTCAAATCACGATGCCTCAATATGACTATTAGAGATTGGCCTAATTGTGAAATACCTTGACAACCCTATATAGGAGCATTCTTTCATTCATTTTCATATCCATCCTCAAGAATTCCAATCAGAAGCATATTATAGCATATTAAAGCGACATTTAATCCCACTATATTCTTAAATAATTCTTTAGATCTAAGAATTATAGAGTAGAAAATTATAAAAATATTCATGCAAGCATGTGTTTGTGAATGATTCCTTTAAGTCATGTCATGTTATTTCATCATCACTTGTGATCACATTCAAATATAATTGCATCATCACCCTTCAATCAACCTTCAACAAGCTTGAGGTATATTTAGGATTTTACTTTAGCATTTTCAATTCAATTTAAGGGTTAATTCTAAATCTAGGGTTCGACCTTGGCAAATCCCTATCCACAATAACATTTTTGTCTTTTGCATGTGTAGGTGGCAAGATCTAGAGACATAGTTACAAGTTTCATAAAAGAAGAAAGATACATATAGGTTCAACTTTTATAGAGGCAAAAAGTGGAGGACAGGGTCGCCCTAAGAACCTATGTTCGATAATTTTCTAAGAAAACTTCAGGGAATTAATCAGAATTGTATCTTGATCCCAAAATAATTTTTTTGTCTGCACCTGACACCCTAAGGACAGGGTTGACCTAAGCACCATTGTCTAACAATTTCAAGCCCATATTTCAAACACAAGTTCCTCTTAGATTCCTATTTCCAAATGTGTACATTTTATCTAGATATCTAATTTGAGACTATCTATGCATGTTTATTACTATCAATTTAACACCTTTAGCCCTGGGTCTTGAATTTAATTCATCTTTTGTATCACTTTCAACTCAACTAAGGAGTGCTAAATCCATCCCCTTTCTTGTCAAATTAGAAGTTGGGCCTATTGAGTTCATTCTCCTTCTAATGCAATTTGTGAAATAGGTTTAGTTCCTAGTTTGCATGCATACACATGTGAATCCTATTTCCATCCATTACATTTTGGTGAACTTGACTCTTATTGCACTTAAGTATCTACTAATTCTAAATTTAATTTTGCATAATTTAGTTGAACATTGCTTTGGTTACATCTTTATGAAATATGAGTATATTTTTTCATTGTAAATGCATATGGTTAAATGATGTTTATATCATCCTTTTCTAGTTCAATTTCAAGTTTTATTCAAGATGTTCATGGTGTTCCCCTGTATGCATATGATGATAAGCTATCTCTTCTTTCCATCCATTTCATGATTTATCCTCTTCCAAATTCGAACCCACTCATGAGGATATTTTGGTACAAGATATTATTAATACTTCTTTTAAAAATCTCCCTCCTATGGACAAAGTTTGAAGTATGATGTTGATCTTTCTCCTAAAATTTTCCCCTCCTATATATATACCTTGGAGCAAGAGGATGAAACCATTAGCACATTCCTTGATGCTTTCCCCTCTAAAGATAAATCCTTGGAGAAAAAAGAACTTAAACAAATCAATGTTATTCATTTTTCTAGTCATGTGAAGCCTAAATTTGGTCAACATGCCATCCAAGCTCAAAACCAACATGTGATTAATGCTAAGAAACCAAAGAGACCTCCTAACTATTTCTTAAGGGTTGCAAAATACATATGTCAAACAACTCATATGGAAAAGGAACTAGCACAAAAATATGGTCTCAAAGTGCCTAACACATATAACACTAAAATTAACAAGAAATATTCCAATGTTCTTCTCACTTCCCTTCCTCACCCCTAACATCAAGAAAAATGTTGGTGGGGAACCTAACCTTATTGAAAAAATTCATACCACCTTATCTCATATTCACACAATAACATGCATACCATAACACGGTGATTTACATGGGGAAAACCCTTTCAGGAGAAAACCCCACACTCCAAAAGCAACTCAATTTATTATTCAGTAATCAATAATAGATTACACTATACTTGTAGAGAAAGCTCTTCACAAGAGTACCACTAATCAGAGACTCAGAGGTAACTCAATATCCATAAGACTCTTACACACAACCTCTATCCCACACAACCCATATATAGAAGATACAATACAAGAAATTGTCAAATGGTATTACAGAACCATGGGCTAAAACCACCCAATAAAGTAAAGCCGACCGTATCTCCCTTCTAGATTCCCAATGACGTGTTAAAACACACATCAACATGTGTTCCTCCCTTTTACATCTCATTTATGTGTTCGATACATTTTATATTTCTTATTTCAAGAGTACAAACTTTCAGAGCCCATAACTTGAGAACCATGTGTCCTATTGCTGTACTATTCGAAGCGCCAGAAATCTTGCAAAGTTATCTATTGCCTCATAAGATACCATGTCTCTTATGCCCATTTATTAAGGAATTTTAGGGCCTCTAAAGTCCTTAAAGTTAAATTGAAACCTTTCATTGCACCCCTCCAAAATGAAAACTTTAATAGCTTCAAAACTAGATGTGATCTTGCGACGTAACTTTATCAAAATGCTTATCTAGCCAACCAAAAGCTTCGGGGAGAATTTTGCACCATTTCATTTCTAAATGAAAACTTACTATAAATAGTAACATCATATAAATGCAAGGTTGAGACACCATTTTCCCAACATTCTCCCACTTGTCGAACACCTTGCAAGAGAAAAGGGAGTATCAACACAATAAATCAATTGCTAGGGGCCATGAGGCCCATAAACTCCGAACACCATCTGAACTTCTTTGTGCTCACAGCCTTAGTTAAAGCATCTACAACATTCATCAAATTTTCTACCTTAAGTAGCTTCACCCTGTCATCTTTGACCATATCTCTGACAAAATGATACTAAACATCAATATGTTTGGTTCGGGCATGAAATGTCAGGTTTTTAGCTAGGTAGATTGCACTCTGACTGTCACAATAAATGGTCATTGTACCTTGTTTTATTCCAATATCTGAATACAATATCTTAAGCCAAATGGATTATGTACAAGAATGAATAGTTACCATATACTCTTCTTCAGTACTGGACAAAGCAACCACATCCTGTCACTTACTCATCCAACTAATTGCACCACCAAATAAACCAAATACATAAGAAATGGTGGATCTTCTACTATCAATATCGCCTGCCCAGTCTAAATCCACATAACCATGAATATCAAGGTAAGTCATGTCCTCAACCAAATTACCATGATAACACAAAGAATAATCTAAGGTACCATTCAAAATCTGAAGACTCTTTTGATTGCATCCCAATGAACTCTACAAGGATTAGACATATATTTGGAAAGAACTCCCACTGCTTGGGAAATGTCTAGTTTGGTATAGACCATAGCATACATCAAACTTCCAACTACACTTTGTTAAGGTACTCTTCTCATGTCTTCCATCTTCCATGGGGATTTAGGACAATCTAAAGCAGATAATACCTTTCAAGTGGCTGTCTATGTCTTGTAGACCTTCAAACAAGTTGAGTTGGAGCTTTTTCCTCCTCTTTTGAAGATTTAGATCTAGGTGAGCTCTCCTCAACTTATTGTCTATCAAGTGGTCATGATTCAACTCTTTCAAGTGTAGAAGGGAATTGAATCACATCTTTCTGTGTAGTCTATTTTGGCTGCGATGTAATAGGAGACTTAATTTCTCTAAAAATAACACTTCTACTATGAATTACCTTTTGTGCAACAGGATCCTAAAGCTTATACCCTTTCACACCATAACACATCAGAATGAATAAGATCCAAAATATCACAAGATACATTTCACAACCTTGTTCTCCAACTTTGTATGCTTCTCTTTTGGCACATTTGCATATGCCTCGCAACCAAAAGCTCTAAGATGTCTCAATGAAGGCTTGTGACCCGACCATGCTTCCATAGGTGTTTTCTCAACAAGAGATGATGTAGGGGGCCTATTAATCAGGTAGCAAGAAGTGGCAACTTCAGCCCAAAACTTTTTTTCTAGACCAGCACCACTCAGCATACTCCTAGCCTTCTCCATCAGTGTCCTATTCATTCTTTCTGCAGCTCCATTCTCTTGTGGAGAATACGGAGTTCTCTTTCATCTTTTAATGCCTCGGCTTTACAAAATCTATCAAAATCATTAGAGAAAAAATAACCACCATTATCAGTCCTCAAGCATTTAATTTTCTTTCCAGACTGCAACTCAACCATTGCTTTAAATTCTTTAAATCGACTGTAAAACTCATATTTACTCTTTAGAAAATATACTCGTGTCCTACTAAAATCATCAACAAATGAAATATAATATGTGGATTTTCCAATCGAAGGAACATCTACAAGACCAAACACATCACAATGAATAAGATCCAAAACATCACAAGGTTTATGAGAACTTGAGTAAAACTAAACGCGGTTTTATTTTCCATAAATGCAATGCTCACAGAAATCAAAGCTAAGATTACAATCATTTAAACCTTCAACAAGGTTTTTATTTGTCAAGGTCCTCAGACCCTTTTCTCCAATGTGGCCAAGTCTCTGATGCTATAACATAGTCTTCTTTGTAGGTAACTTTTCTTCAGAAGAAAGAGAGCTCTTAGGTACCCAAAAGCCATGTTGATCCGTTAAAGGCAAAACCCTCAAATCTTCCAATGGAGTATCCACAGATTTACTTTTTATAGAAGTGCTAGTACACTCAATAGTGTATGCCTCTATCTTATACAAAGTTTTGAATCTAACACCTCTAACAATCACCATAGTACTCTTAATCATCTTACATCCCGCATCAGAAAAGACTACTTGCACACACGCATCTATCAATTTTCTTATAGATAATAAATTTTATTTTAAACCAAGGATATGCAACACACCGCTAATCCTTTTTATTCTACCATTAGGAAACATGATCCTAACTTTACCTTGACAAACAATGTCTAAATGTGAAAAATCACCCAAGTACACCTTGCCTCCATTAAATTCTTCATATTTAGAAAACCAATCTTCATTGGAAGTCATATGAAAAGATGCACCTGAGTCAATTAACCATGCGTCATTCCCTACATGAGTAGCCAAAGCTACAATGAATGCATCACCATCTTTCTTCTCAGATTCAAAATCAGAATCAGAATCAAATTTCTTCTTTTTCTTCTTATTTTCTTCTTTACAGTCCTTACGAATGTGACCTGGTTTACTGCAGTTCCAGCATATGACTTTAGACTTTTCAAGAGATTTGGATTTCCCTTTAGATTTGGATTTGGATTTCCCTTTAGATTTGGACTTATTGTGTTTATCATTATTCTTACATTTTTCCTTAGGTCTTCCATGAACAATTGGGGCTTCCTTCGAACTGATGGATAACTTCCTTTGCATCTCTTCATCAAGTAGGGAACCCACTACATCTTCAGACTTCAAAACAATAGAAGTACTACCAATAGCCATAACAAGAGAATCTCACGAATCAGGCAAAGAACAAAGAAAGATCTAACATTTCTCCTCTTCATCCATTTTAACACCAACAGATACCAATTGAGCCACCAACATATTAAATGCTTCTAGGTGATCTGGAATTCATCCACCCTCTTCCATATTCAAGGAATATAATTTCTTCCTCGAGAAAATTTGATTTAATAAAGAATTGGCTTGATACATCTGACCAAGCTTATTCCATAACTTATTTGCAGTGTTCTCTTCATGAACATTGATCAGAACAGAGTCTACCACACACAATTTAATTAGACCTTTAGCTTTTTTGGTCCATAACATCATATTGAGAAGCCACAGTAGGATCTTTAGGTCTTGAGACATTCACATCAACAACATCCCACATATCTCAATCTATTAGCAGATATTCCATCATCATCTTCTACATCTCAAAATTACTACCATTAAATTTCTCCACCTCTAATCTCCCTGATGAACTTACCATCTGAAAATTCCTTCAACAAGATCAAAAAGTGTCTTCTACAAAGCTCCCACTCAAATCTAGATCAGTTCAAAAAACCAAACAACCCACAACTGAAACCAAAGGGGATTAGGCTCTGATGCCACTTGTAAGGAAGTTAAGTAGGAGACCAACTTCCTATACTAACCTTGAGAGGAGGATAATGCAAAAAAAATTACAAATCGTTACAAAAGTTGTAAAAACTTAACAGAAATAGACACAATAACATGCATACCATAACATAGTGATTTACATGGGGAAAGCCCTTTTAGGAGAAAAACCCCACACTCAAAACTTGTAGCTCAATGTATTATTCAGAAATCAATAACATATTACACTATACTTGTAGAGAAATATCTTCACATGAGTACCACTAATTAGAGACTCAGAGGTAACTCAATCACCATATGACTCTTACACACAACCTCTATCCCATGCACCTCATATATAGGAGATACAATACAAGAAATTGTCAAATGGTATTACAAAACCGTGGGCTAAAATCACCTAATAAAGTAGAGTCGAACTTATCTCAGTTCCAGATTCCCTATGACGTGTTAAAACACACATAAACACATGTCCCTTTCTTTTACAACTCATTTATGTGTCTGATACATTTTTATATTTCCTATTTCAGGAGTACAAACTTCTGGAGGCCATAACTTGAGAACCATGTGTCCTATTGACAAATTGTTTGAAATGTCAAAAAGCTCATGAAGTTCTCTATTGCCTCATAAGCCACTATGCTTCTTATGCCCAATTTTCAAGCATTTTAGGGCCTCTAACTTCCTCAAAATTAAATGTAAACCTTTCATTGCACCCCTCCAAAATGAAAACTTTAATATCTTCAAAATTAGTTGTGATCTTGCAATGTAACTTTATCGGAATGCTTATCTAGCCAACCAAAAGCTTTAGGGACAATTTATCACTATTTCATAGCCAAATGAAAACTTACTATAAACAGTAAACTCATGTAAATTCAAGGTTGAGACACCATTTTCCCAACAGAAAATAGATTGGACCCCCTTATTATCATACCTTGCATTTATTAACATAAAATAAGAGGTTCCTTTAAATTAATAATGGGTCATCCCTTAACATTTGTCATGTTGAATTATTAGATAAGATCAATTAGGATTATTCTTCCATTCAACTTGATTCTCTTTGTGTTCGTGGATTTGATAATGTTTCTAGAAACACACTTAGTATAGTCATATTACCTATCAAAGTAGGACCTACAACTCTACCCACTCCTATCCTTGTCATGCCCAATGATCTTAACTATAATATTCCTCTAGGTAGACTGTGGATTCAATCTATGAAATTAGTCCTTTCTACTCTTAACCGCACAATCAAATTCATACATAACAATTGTAGTGGTGAAAAAGATGAATGATGGAGAGATCAAGAGGAAAGCTTTTCTTCCCTCCGAGGAGAGATGAAAGTTTCACTGTGGATTTATCTTCAAAAAAATTATCCACATTGCATTAAAAGAGGGGGGAAATTCAATAGATCCAAACTCTTAGGGAAGAGATTGAATACTAAATGAACTGATAATGAGATAGAAATGACAAGCTAACCCCTCCTTTAGAATGGAAAATGATTGAATTATGTGTTGTAAGACTAAGTGTAAAAGTAGAAACGAACTAATTATAACTCAAGATTGAATCTTGGGATGAAGTTGTGTACCTAGATATGGCTATAATTTGTTGAGATGAAGCTGCCCTGTGAATTTAAGGAAAAGTTGTCGGGACCATACTGAAAGTGCACACGGTCCTCCGAAAAATCTGCGAAATGAAAAGGGTTTTTCTGCCTTTGCAAATGGAATCCGAATATGAAAACACAGTTGCGCACCTACAACCTATACACAGAAAAGAGAGGAAAAGGGGTTGGGATTGGGGTTTGCCTTCAGGTCAAACCCCAGTTGTGGAATTAACCAAATGATCAAAGAAAGTAATTGCAAGTAAATGTAAATGAAAGACTGAAATGCAATTCACCTCAAGGGAGATTGTAGATAGAATGTAGGTAGATTTCCTTGTATTTAATTGAATGTTGAAAGGGATCTCCTCTTCAATGGTTGAATCTTTGACTTGAATGCAATGCCTAGCCTTGAAGGGAGACTTGAGAATGCTCAATGCTAGAAAGGGATGCTTGAATGCTCTTGAATGCTTGAATATGTGATCTCATGTATTCCCACTTTTCCAACTTATGCAAATGGGAGGGTGAATGTGACTTATATACTCATCAATTAGGGTTAATTGACTAATTTTTGTCATAGGCTGACATAGGAAAACTTTTCCCACTTTATGTAAAGTCCAATGCAAAGATTGGAGAAAGGGGGGTCCAAAATAGGGCAAGGACAAGGGAGCCATGCCCCTATCTTGGGGGGAGAGGGGCGCCACGCCATGTCCTGCCCTTGTCTTAGGACAAGAAGCAAGTTCAGGCAGTGTGAAGGGAAGAAAAAATGTATTTTTTGGGGATGAGCAAGTCTCAGGTCTCTGATCAGGCTTGGGAATTCAAATCGCCAACGTGAAGACCCTAATATGGTCATAAATTGCAAGGGTCATAATTTTATGACACTACATTTAGCCCCCACTTTAGTGGGAGTATAAGTGTACACCAATACTACTGGTAAAGTACAAGGAAACAAGATTGAAATACTTCTACCACGTCAAGGAGGCAAGATGCACCAAGCCCCTAGTGGACTAAGGATCTTACGACATTGATTGAAAAAGTAAAAGGGAAGATCAAGAAAGGAAAACCATGACTGCAAGCAGTAAGGTTCCCCGCACTATGAGTCATGAAAAGAAAAGATACCAAAATTATGAAGCAAAGCCAAGTTCACTAAATAAATTTAAGTATCAAGAAGGAAAAAATATGAGCGGAGTGTATGCCCCCACATCAAAGTGATCGTGCATGCCTTATTGGGAGTGATTTTCTTTAAGGTAGGATACACTCAAGAGAGATAGAAGAGAGAGAGCATGTTATTGCAAGGATTTAGCCTCCATGCAATGAATAAACCCAAGGATAATGAACACAAAACACAAGGTAGTTTCTCTTTCCTCGGGGTTAGTATGTTGTATGATAACTCATATATATCATATATGTATGTGCATATAATAATTGTCATTCCCCAAGGAAAGGACACTACCTTGGAAGAAAAGGAATAGAGGATGTCTTTTTGAGTCAACGTGAAAGAGACCAAAAGAGATCTCAATGTTTTGTATTGTCCTCAAGTAGACATTAAGGGAAAAATAGAAGAACAAGGATACACATAGAAGAATAGTCATAAAGAGCAAGAGAGTAGAGAGGGAGAAGATCTATAGTGCTAATATTGCTAATCTAGCACGACATCCCCCTCCTAATCTTGTTGATCACAATTTTGGGAAGGCGAGAAACACACTAGAGGAGCGACATCAAGCACAACAGTTGGAGCTAACACAAGATCCAAACAAGGACTATGGTCATGGGCTAAATCACTTTGTTCAATTCTAGGAGCTAGGATTAGCATTTTTGAAAATTCAGTTGATAAATGTTTGTCCATATCAACATAGTCATAGTCACTATTAGAAGCATTAGGAGTTGTATTACCATCATGAATAATATTTTCACTCATTTCTTCATCAAGATTTATAGAAAGAGGAGTGCGAACATGAATAGGAGTAAAACCATCACATGTTTTGTGCAACTTATGATTTGGAGATTTAGGTTCAACATCTTGCTTAGGATAAAAGGGAATCATATCAACTATTGGAGTCTTGGGATATTGAATGGTTTGAGGAACAACTTCACAAGCTCGATCACGACACCTTTTTTGGTGGTCTCTCGCACAATGAATTCATCGAGTCTTAGTGGAAGACTGAAAAGGAGGAGGAATATTTATGAAAGGAGGAACAATCTCCTCTTTGAACATTGAAGGTTTCAGTTGAGGTCTTTTAGGTTGGACAAGAGGAGAGGTGGGCCTCTTCTCTTTGTAAGACCAAGGCAGTGGAACTATGCCATATAAAGGAAGAATATTAGGTGTAGGAAGGAGATCGGGTCCATCATGAGGAGGTGGTACAGGTCTAACCTTAGAAGAAATATTGTTGTTCTTCTTAGGAGAAGGAATAGTCACATCCATAGGAATAGGTTGAGGAAGATTAATCCTATCTGTTAGGGGAACAATTTCATCTTCAAGAAGGATGGGAATGTCAATTGTTCGGGATCTAGGTTGACTTAAGGATAAGATCATATCTTTCTTCCATTTTTTATAAGATTGGAAAAGAGCATCACTCCATTGTGGAAGAGATTGAAATTTCTTAGGCCAAAAGAAATCAATAGGAATACCTAGGCTTCTTTCAGATGGTCGAAATAAGTTTTGGTTAACAGTTATGATTTCTCCATTGTGGGGAAATTTCAAACACTTATGAATTGGAGAAGCAATAGCCTTCATGGAAGATAGCCAAGGGTAGCTCAACTTCATACGGAATTTATCAAAGAAGGAATGATAACAAAGTTGACATCCATAGATTTAGTGTGAACTTCAACAGGAAGGGTGATAGAACCATTGGTAGGACAAGAGAATCCATCAAATAACTTCACAAGCACATTAGTGTCATCATAGATCAGTTTATACAATTTTAAAGTGAAAAGATACTCCTCAGTGATGACATTAACCATGCAAGAGGGATCAACAAGAGCACCACGACAAGGTATGTCCTTAACCTTCACAAATATGTATAAAGGTCCATCAGGTGCTCTAATGGTCTCCCTAGGGTCAAATGTGATACAAGGATCCTTAGGTGTCTCTTGTTTCTCTACCATGCTCACCAAATTTGGAGTTGTGGTAGTAACATCAAAAGGAGAGAAAGAGGTATGAGAAGGCAAAGGATCAGTAAAAATCTTAAGATTTTGATTAGGAGGAGCTACTGATTTATTTCCCTTATCATTCACACCTACCACAGATATAGTATTATTATCAATCAAATATTGAATCTTACTTTTCAATACAAAACATTTCTCAGTATCATGACCAGGTTGATGATGAAATTGACAAAAGGAATTGCTATCAAAATAAGGGGATGCAAGCTTAGATGGGTCAACTAGTTTGACAAGAGGAAGTTTGATAACATTTCTTTGTAACAACTCAGACATAATACTATGTAAAGATTCATTCAAAGGATAAATTGTCTTTCTCTTTTAAAGAATTTAGAAATAGGAGGTACACCTGTTGTAGCCTTCATATTGTTGTTGTTGATTATATCATTGAACTTGATGAAGCTTTTTGTTTTTTTGAACTTCGCAAACAGTTGTTAAACACTCTCCCCCTTATCACTTAAAGCCATAGGAGTAGATTGCTCCATTTGACTCACATCCAGTTGATAATTGTGGAGTGTTGTGCACAATTGTGGAAAGGAAGTAAACTCAGATAAAAGAAGATTTTCCCTAATATCTTTTTGAAAATTAGAAATGAAAATTATTTGAATATCATTATCAGGTACAAGAAAAGAAATTTGAGCACACAAATGCTTATATCTACCAATGAAATCAGACACTTTTTCTTTAACACCTTGTTTACAATGCATTAAATCAATCAAAGTGATTGTAGGACCAATATTGTTTTTAAATTGTTGAATGAAATAATTTGCTAATTGTTGAAAAGAAGTGATAGAATAAGAAGGCAAAGAGCAATACCATTGTAATGTCTTATCTCTTAGTGTTCTTGTAAACAATTTTGCAAAGAATCTTTGATCATAGGCAAAATCAGTACACAAGGTTTGAAATATTTTAATATGCATGAGAGGATAACCTTTTCCATTATAGAGTTCCAATTGAGGGACCTCAACATGCTTAGGTTGGACAACTTTAAGAATATTAAGAGAAAGTGGGTTCGCAACATCAAATGTGGGCACACTAAACTTGGATTGACTCATGGAAGCAATTTGTTGTTGTAAGGAAGACACAGTTTGAGCAAGATTGTTAATGGTTGCTTCAGTAGAAGAATTGATGTTAGACATGGTTGATTGAGAAGGTGGTGTGATTTTATTGAAGGAATGCATGGATTGAGAATAAGATGGTGGGACATTATGATAAGTAGGCATAGGTGATGATTGAGTAGGAAGTGGGTCACTTAAAGGAGGAATAAAATTATTGAATGTATTTTCCAGTTGTGTCACATTGATTGGTTGAGGGATAATAGGAATACTTATGGAAGACATAGGTAAAGATGGAGGATTAAATGAAGAAGAGGGATTTCTCCCATTGCCAATGGTTGTAGGAATGACATTTTGAATTGATGTAGCCATGATGTTTGAAGTGAAAGTAGGAATACTATCCATTGGAGTGGTCAAAGGAATAGAAGAATTGATTTGATTTGAAGGTTTGTGAATAACCTAAATTCTCAACACAACTCTTTATAGGCATGACATTAGAATCAACAATATGAGAAATGCCACGCAATATATCAATTCCATTATTATCACTTTGAATCATGCATTTAAGGCCTTCAATTAATGGAAGAGCTTCACTATTAGGGTATTCTTGGGATATCCATTGTTGAAAGTTATCAAATTGATTCTCCAATTTTGAAAGTTGATCTATGGAAACTCTAGTCAAAGCTTCTTTGTGTTCATCATGAGATTCATCAATTGCATAGATAGGGACATGATTAGGATAGGAAGCATTATCCTCATTAAAGAAGTCACCCAAATTATGCTCCATCTCCTCAGTAATTAAACATTGGGAAGCCCTAATTCTAATGCTTCGTCTAATGGTGATAGTGTAGGTAGGAGTAATAATGGTGAAACTCATGCACTAGAAGGAAAATTTGAAAATTTTAATGTGAATTATAGGAACAAAGTGCAAAAAAATTGAATAATGCAAAATTTGAGAAAATAGTGATTAAACAATTTGAACTTTGTTGAAAGAAGGAAATGACACAATTTCCAATTATATTTTTCTGATAAATGAAAGGAAATTGGAAATTAAAATTAGGGCCAATGGGATACCTCTTAATTTTAAAATTGACAATATTAGAAATCTTAAAATGAGGGTAGATTATAATTAACCACTTAATTTTTAAAAATTTCTTGAAATTTAAAATGTTGAATTGTGAAGGTATTTTTGATTTTAGAGGGATAAAAATGTTGGCATTATAAAAAACAATGTGAGATTGTTGGCATTTCAATAAGGATATTGACAAGGTTGTTGATGATTATGGATATAACTGATTAAGGATGTTCACTGTCTTAATATTATTATTTTGTCATTGATGTCAAAAAATTGATTTTCTAATTCAATATGATGTTGCCATATCTTAAGAAGTATGTTTTGAAAAGAGTTAAGATGTCGATAAAAGACACAAAAAGAATGTGATGAATAAGGGGAGAAATAAGTTATTCAATGGGCAACTATACCCGAGTTAGACAATGATGAGATCATCATGTTTAGATTGTTTTGATATCCTACATATGCTATTGTTTGTAAGGTTAATACTATACTATGTTACCGAGCAAAGAAAAACCTAGTCGGTAAACCCTAAGGTTATCGCTATCGGTTAATGAAGGTGGAATTTCTATCGAGTAAAGTTTAGTATTTACCGAGTTGCAACCGAGTAATAACATAATGCATTAAATGATTAAATGCATTATTTAAAGAAGGAAGTTGATGAGTTGGAGTTGATTAAATGATTGGTAAGTCATGCATGAAGTTTGTTAAGGATCTATGGCAATGAAAGATCGGCAAGAAGATCTACAGCTCAGATTGAACCGTAATACCTTAGCACAAGTTCCAAGAAATGTATGCAAGTTCCAAGGCAAGGTAAAACATTTTCAGATCAAAGGATACATTGAACCTGGTCAAGATTGAAGATCTAATGGCTATGGTTGATCATGGGAAATGTGATCAAGGAGATTAAGCAGTTGGCAAACTGTTTATAAATAAGGAATTGTTGATAAACAATGTATGCGGGCAAGTGTAAGCACAGGGATGCTACATAGTGATTACCAAGCACTGAAGCTTGAAGACCTGTTCTGATAATAGAGTATAGAGCCCAGCAAAGGGACAAGATATGTCCTATGACTAGATTGTATTGAGCAAATAACAATCTGCTTTAGCATTTTTTGATGTGAAGTTGCAGATATATTTTATTGCTGTTATTTTTTGAAGTGACAGAAAATCTCTTAACTAAGTGGACTTAATAGTCTTATTTGTAAATCCCTCTAGCAAGGTGACATTCAGATTGAGTGTTTGAAATCCTTTAACAAGGTCACTTCTAACAAGGTGAAGATCCTAACAGATCTGAGGGAAATCCCTTAACCGGGTCACATCTAGCAATGTGTTTGTAATCTTTAACAGGATTTTCTTTTAACCGAACATACTCTAGAAGAGTATATTTCTTAGTGGGTCCAAAATCCCATAGTGGTTTTTCCCTATTTGGGCTTCCACATTAAATCTAGTGTTATATGTTTTGTGATCTTATCTGTTTATGAGTTTGCATACTTTACAGTTTTTCTGATAAGGTTACCGAGGTTGAATCTGTTGATTTTATGGAAGATTAAGTTTTTATGATTCACCCCCCTCCTCTCATCTTGTTAGCTTGGCACCTGTACTAAACATTTAGTATTACAACTATCAATTGGTATCAAATCTTTGGACTCCAGGAGAAAAAGTTTAAAGGTACTTGTGGCAAAGATCCAAAGATGTATAAGAGGGATGCATCGAAGCTGAACAAGTCAAGTTTCTCTACATGGCAGAAAAGGATGAAGCTGCACCTATCAAGAGTTGGAGAATATGTTGTATATTATCTGGAGAATGATTTCATCACACCAAGCACCTATCCATTGACAATGGAAGAGATAAAGGCAAAGCAAGAACATATTTAAGCAATGATTGAAATAACATCTGCATTGACCGACTCAAAGTTTAATAATCTAGAAGGCTACAATGATGCAAAGGCAATGTGGGATAAGCTCATATCTGTGTATGGTGGAGATGAACATGTTCAAAGAGCAAAAGTGGATAGTCTAAGAGGACAACTTGAATCTATGAGGATGAATGAAGGTGAAAACATAACCCAGTACAGTAAAAGATTAAAGGAGATTGTCAATCAAATCAAAGGAGCAGGTGGAACTATTGAAGAAAAGGATATAAAAAGTAAGTTGTTAAGAACCCTTCTACCAGCTTATGCAATCCGAGTCTATGCAATCAATGAATTGAGGTCTATACCCAATATGCCAGTTTCTTTAGATGCTACTATTGGTAAGCTACATGCATTTGAGTTAAGTAACTTTGATAACAATGGGTCATCGGTAAATAAAGTTGAGTCTGCATTTAGTTCTTTCCATCTTGATGAATCTGATGATTACAATAATAGAAAGTATAAGTATTCTGAAGGGAATCACAATGGAGCAAGTGAAAGATTTTGAAAAAACATGGAGGAGGTAGACAAACTTTATGAAGAAATCAGAAAGCAAGAAGAGTTTGAAGAACTATTAGCCAGAAGGCTACCGAGAGGAAAAGGTAAGTACAAAGAAAAGTTGCCTTTGAAATGTTTTAGATGTGATAGAATTGGACATATGGCTTCTAACTATCCTAACAAAGAATCTAGTGAAAAGAGAGATTACCGAGATGATAGATAGAAAGATAAGCATTACAAAGGACACTAAGACTTCAGGAGAAGAGATAAAAAGACATGCCTAATAGCGGATGACAAATGTGTTGATGATAAATTAGATGAAACCGATACAAAGGAAGTTGTTTATGTGGCTATCAAAGATGGATTAGATGAAAAAAGGTATGAAGAAAAATCTTTAATATCTCATATAAATACTAATGATTCTTGGATCATAGATAGTGGATGCTCACATAACATGACAGGTGATAAACACAAGTTTGTTATATTAGAAGATTATGATGGAGGCTATGTAACATTTGGTAATGATGCACCATGTCCAGTAAGAGGTAAAGGATCTATAACACTTCTTGACAATGCAAAATGCAATGATGTTTCTTGGGTTGAAGGTTTGAAATACAATTTGTTGAGTGTAGCACAACTAAACAACACAGGTTACCGAATAGAATTTCAGAAAGGAATTGTCAAAGTTCATGACAAACATGGAAAGTGAGCTGCTATTGGGACACAAACAAAAGGTAACACATTTCACCTTGACTCAACTTAGAATAAGTGTCTTTATGCAAAGATAGATGATACCTGGTTATGGCATAAAAGGTTTTTTCATGTAAATTTTGATAATCTGATCAAAATAAGAAAGAAGCACCGAGTAAGAGGTCTACTGAGTCTTCAAAAACCTAAGAATGCTATGTACTAAGGATCCTAGATGGGAAAGATGACAAGATCAATCTTTACAAGTAAGTCCTACACTTCTAAGGGAATTTTAGATCTTGTGCATACTGATCTTTGTGGTCCTATGAAAGTTCAGAGTTATTATGGTGATAAATATTTCATATTATTTGTGGATGATTACTCAAGGATGATGTCAGTAATGTTTTTAAAAGAAAATTCAGAAGCTTTTCAAATGTTTAAATGGTACAAGAAAAAAGTTGAAAATGAAACAAGAAGACAACTGAAATGTCTTAGATCAGATAGAGGAGGAGAGTTTACCTCTAATGAATTCAACTTATTCTGCAATGATCATGGTATTAAAAGACAAGTCTCTGCACCGAGAACACCACAGAAAAATGGGATAGCTGAGAGAAGAAATAGATCTATTGTGGATTGTGCCAGAACCGTAATGATTGAAAAGAAAGTGCCACAAACATTTTGGAGAGAAGCAATAAGCACAACAGTTTACACCCTGAACCGAGTACAATAGAAGAAAGGAACTTTGAAGACACCTTATGAAATCTTGTATGACAATAAACCTAATGTAAGTTATTTTAAAATCTTTGGAAGTAGATGCTATGTACACAAAGATGATAGAAATGGTAAGTTTGATCAGAAAAGTGAAGAAGGAACATTTCTAGGTTATTCTTCTAGAAGCAAAGCATTTAAATGTCTGATCAAATCATCTAAAAAAATAGGAGAAAGTGCAAATGTGAAAATTGATGAATTTGAAGAAAGAAATGATGAAGGAAACTCCAAAGAACCAAAAGATTATGAAGGATTTGTCTATGTTCAACCGAGAAGTCCTACCAAGATGACTGCTGAAGGAAATGAAGAGAATATCCAGTTACTGAGTGATGAAGAAGATCATACAGAGCCTACCGAGCCTGTATTAGCCAAGTATGTCAGAAGGAATCATGCATCAAGTCAAATTATAGGAGATAAGAATGATCCAGTAATGACAAGGAACAAACTGAGATAGAACACATGTCTGATATCTGAATTTGAACCGAGGATAGTGAAAGAGGCATTTAACAGTGAAGATTGGATAAATGCAATGACAGAAGAGATTGATCAAATCAAGAAGAATGACACATGGACACTAGTCCCTAGACTGAAGGACAAAAATGTAATTGCTACAAAGTGGATTTTTAGAAACAACTTGAATGAAAAAGGTGAGGTCATTAGAAATAAAGCAAGACTAGTTTGCAAAGGTTATGCTCAAGAAGAAGGAATTGATTATGACGAGACATTTGCACCTGTGGTAAGACTTGAAGGGGTAATAACATTGTTGGCATATGCTTCTTTCAAAAATTTCAAGGTATATCAAATGGATGTCAAATCTACATTTCTGAATGGTATATTAGAAGAAGAAGTTTTTATTGAAATACCTGAAGGATTTGTTGAAGGAAAGAATAATGATATGGAGGATTCAAAACTAGTAAGTACTCCTATGACTACCAACTGTAAACTATTAAAGAATGATGAATCTGTATCTGTTGATGAGACACTTTACTGATCTATGATTGGAAAGTTGCAATATGTTGTTCACAGCAGGCCAGATATAGCACATGTAGTAGGTATAGTTGCAAGATTCTCTGCAGATCCCAAGGAAACACACATGACAGCAATCAAAATAATTTTCAGATACTTGAAAGGCACTAAAGATTATGGCTAATTATATCGGAAAGGAAATGTCTTTGATTTAAAAATTTATACTGATGTTGATTGGGTAGGCAACATTGATGACAGGAAAAGCACGAGTGGAGGAGCTTTCTTTTTAGGAGAAAGACTAGTGAGTTGGCTTAGCAAGAAACAAGGATGTGTTTCACAATCAACAATAGAAGCTGAATATGTTGTTCTAGCATTGAATTGCACTAATATAGCATGGATCAAACAACTATTGGAAGGCATAAATGAGCAAGTTACCGAGATAGTAACTATATTCTGTGACAATACTAGTGCCATAAACATTTCAAAGAATCCTGTTATGCACTCTAAGACAAAGCACATCTCTATCAAGTATCATTATCTTAGAGAAGAAGTTCAAGAGAAGAAAGTGGTGTTGGAGTATGTTAGCAAAAGGGAACAAATAGTAGATATCTTCACCAAGCCACTACCAAGGGACACTTTTGAGTATCTCAGAAGTTAGTTAGGGGTCCTACCCCTATCTTCCATTCACTGACCGAGTTTGGTGAAAGCATCAATTCGATGACTCTATAGAATATCTTTTAGGAGTTGATGTTGATTTACACACTTCAGGAGGTTTTCTAAAGGTGTGTAGGAAACAATAATAGGGAATAGGAATTGAAGTCAAAATGCTCTGACTGAGACTAAGTAGATACATAACAGCAAGGAAATCACTTCTTAGCGGAAGAAATTGTGTTTTAGTTCTTTTCATTTTTGGCATTGTTGTCAAAGGGGGAGAAGACTAATTTATGGGGGAGAAAACTGATGACAAGGGGAGAGCATCTCAATAATCTAAATTTGAATCATTTAGGTCAAATCAATTGTTTTTGCCATCAATGCCAAAGGGGGAGATTATTGGCATTACAAAAGACAATGAGAGATTGTTGGCATTTCAAGAAGGATATTGAGAAGGTTGTTGATGATTATGGATATAACTGATTAAGGATGTTCACTGTCTTAATATTATTATTTTGTCATTGATGTCAAGAAATTGATTTTTTGATTTAGTATGATGTTGCCATATCTTAAGAAGTATGTTTTGAAAAGAGTTAAGATGTCAGTAAAAGACACATAAAGAATGTGATGAGTAAGGGGAGGAATAAGTTATTCAATGGGCAACTATTACCGAGTTAGACAATGATGAGATCATCATGTTTAGATTGTTTTGATATCCTACATATGCTATTGTTTGTAAGGTTAATACTATACTATGTTACCGAGCAAAGAAAAACCTAGTCGGTAAACCCTAAGGTTATCGCTATCGGTTAATGAAGGTGGAATGTCTATCGAGTAAAGTTTAGTATTTACCGAGTTGCAACCGAGTAATAACATAATGCATTAAATGATTAGATGCATTATTTAAAGAAGGAAGCTGATGAGCTGGAGTTGATTAAATGATTGGTAAGTCCATGCATGAAGTTTGTTAAGGATCTATGGCAATGAAAGATTGGCAGGAAGATCTACAGCTCAGATTGAACCGCAATACCTTTGCACAAGTTCCAAGGTGAGGTAAAACATTTTCAGATCAAAGGATACATTGAACCTGGTCAAGATTGAAGAGCTGATGGCTATGATTGATCATGGGAAATGTGATCAAGGAGATTAAGCAGTTGGCAAACTGTTTATAAATAAGGAATTGTTGATAAACAATGTATGCAGGCAAGTGTAAACATAGGGATGCTACATAGTGATTATCGAGCACTGAAGCTTGAAGACCTATTTTGATAACAGAGTATAGAGCCCAATAGAGGGACAAGATATGTCCTATGACTAGATTTTATTGAGCAAATAAGAATCTTCTTTAGCATTTTTTGATGTGAAGTTGTAGATATATTTTATTACTATTATTTTGTGAAGTTAAAGAAAATCTCTTAACCAAGTGGACTTAACAGTCTTATTTGTAAATCCCTCTAGCAAGGTGACATTCAGATTGAGTGTTTGAAATCCTTTAACAAGGTCACTTCTGATGAATACTAAGATGGGGGGGTGAATTAGTATGCCAAAAATCTTTGCACTGAAACACTTTGCAAAACTAACAGTAAACTGGTAAAATAGTTTAATAGATAAACCAGTTAGTACACATGCAAACCAAATAGCAAATAGTGTATTTACCCACAAAAGCAGAAACACAAAGAATTTTGACGTGGAAACCCAAATGGGAAAAACCACGGTGAGATGGAACTCACAAGTAACTATCTATAGAATAGGAACCAGACTGGTTAAGGTCAGACTGGTTAAGGTCTTACAATGTTCTTTACTAGAACAGATCCTATTAGGAATCTCAATCTCTGTTAGGAGATAAGTCTGATTAAAGACTACCTTGCTAGAGGATTTTAGATCCACAGATGTGAACCACCTTGTTAGAGGATTTACAAAAGGCTTTTGGGCCTACCCGGTTAAGGGCTATAGACTTGTCAAAGATGTGAGCAATCGACAAGTATATGATCTATCAAATAGCACAGCTTGCTTGGTTAGATCCTTGATAGCTCGCTTCTAATGCATTCTAGCATTACTTCGGTCTTCTACACATTCAGACTCTCTCTATCTCATCAATCACCTTAAACCCTAGCAATAGCATTGATCACAACAACTATAACACAATAACCTCAACTATAGCTTCAACAACCTAAAACCCTAGACATGATGTCCTTATAAAGGAATCTGATTTCATGTCGGTCCAATAGGATTACAATACAATTTCCTAGGTTCAATGCATCTAGACATATTCTAGTAACATGACACAAAAAGCACCATTTAAGTGTCGGCACTGCCAAACAATTAGTGGATAATAACTCATCACAAAATGCCAGTTGGTAACTCATCACAGAGTTTTGCTGGTTCATACAAAATACCGGTTGCCGGTTTGTCAAAAAATGAAGACTGGTAAAAATGTGTTATGCTGCTTTGATTCCTCGTACCGCTTGGGATCCATGAACTGCTTGGGGTCATCATGCTGCTTCAAACTAGGAAACACATTCTGCAAAAAAATAATAGTCTAAAGACTATAATACAACATACCGGTTGGAATAAATACCGGTTGTGCTCTAACTCATACATATAAAGGAGATCTCAATGCAAGTGTGTGTCCATCAATGACAATGACAACATAATCATAAAAAATGCCAACAATCTCCCCCTTTGGCATTGATCGCAACACTTAGGAAAATAAAATTTTGACATCTAAGTGTTTTACAACAAAATCATGCCATTAGCAAAATTGCTCCCCCTAAGCATATACACTATCCCTTTCACAATACAATGTATAACAATTTTTCATAAAGAGCATAAACATTGAGATATTCAGAGCATATATCAAAGTTTGATTACCAGATGCTTCTCCCAAATAGAATACTTCTCCCCCTTTGCCAACAATGACAAAGTATCGTTGAACAACCCTATTTCCATTTGATATTAAAATAATAAAAGTTTATGACAACAAGGAATAATATTTGTCAGAAACAGATTTATAGTCCTGCAAGAATTGTTTCATTGATAGAGACCAGGACTAAAGTAGGGAGGTGGCTACTTCTTTCTCTATTTGCATCTAGGAGACTTGTTCTTCCATGGCATCAACTACGCTCATCTCCTTTGTAACTATCAAGGCATCCAGGTTCAGATAACACTTCTGAAGAATTTGCAGACGTGGGAGTAGAACCAGTTGTAGCTCCTGCAAGTCTCTAGACCTTGTGCTGATCTCTTGCTCCATTTTCACTGACTGGATGTGAAACCGGTGAATAGTTTGCCCATAAGTTGTAAAGGAATCATAAGGCAGCTTGAATGTGCTCATGTAGAACTATAATTCTATTTTAAGTTGTTTCTTCTGAGCTAGCACATCATCATAGAATAGATGGGGTTGACAGATTTTGCTGAGTAACAGATTTCCCTCATCCAAAGCGTCCCTTATATCCTTTTGGTCTTTTTGCAGTTCAGACCGAAGCTCATTCAACTTCTTCACCAAAGAAATGTTAAGAGCTTTTTGATGCTCTTTCTTGACATTTGCCTCAGCTACCTCTTCCAGGCTCTGCACCTGATCATCCACTACTGTACATAGGAGCTTAAGTTTAGCTAGTGATGATTCAGTGTTGGGAAGATTTGTACCGGGTATCAAACTAGTAAGAGTGTCCATAGCTGCTTGAATTATATCCTGCTCCTTCTTCCTTCGAATGATTTTAAGGCACTCTTGAGCAGCCTTGATGCTCTCCATTAGCTCTGATTCACTTGCAGACTAGAGATCGATAGGACTAGTGAGGTCAGCCAGTTTGGCTAGACTACTAGTTGCCTTCGGAGTCTCCATCTATGTGCACTTCTCCGCTGCCTTGTCCTCTTCCGCTTTCTTTTTCTCTACTTATCTCCTTTTCTCTTCTTCCTTATTCTCTTCTTCCTTCTTCTTTTTCTCTGCTTCCTTCTTCTTTTCATGTTCCTTGTCTTCCTCTTCTTTCTTCTTTGCTACTTCCTTTCGCTTCTCTTCTTCCTTTCTCATATTCTCATCCTCTTCCTCTTTCTTCTTCCTTACATCTTCTTGTTTCTTTTGCGCTTCATCTGCTTTTCTTTTATCCTCCTCTTTCTTTTTCTTTTCCTCTTCATCCTTCTTCTTCTTCTCCTCTTCATCTTGTTTCTTCTTTTCCTCTTCATCTTTCTTCTTCTTTTCCTCTTCATCTTTCGTCTTCTTCTCCTCTTCATCCTTCTTCTTCTTCTCCTCTTCATCCTTTTTCCTCTTCTCCTCTTCATCCTTTGTCGCTTCCTGTCTGTCCTCTTCCTTCTTCTCCTATTGCCTTAGATGGTATTTCCTGGGTAACATCATCTTCATCCAAGGCATCGACATCAATAGTGTCGACCGGTTCAACAACCAGGTTTCCTTCTTCATCAAAAACTTCATCTGGTTTGGATATAACCAGTTCTTTTTCCACTTGCCAGTTGGCTATTCGTGCTTGCTAAGCATGGATAGCATGAGTCATATGTTGATGCGTGTCTTTTTCAACATCATCAACTCTACCTTCTAATAGCCAGAGTCTTCTTCTTCTTGTGAAGAAGAGTCCTTTATTTTGGTCCAAAACATCAAATAGTTCAAAGTTAGACAAGTCGGGAAAGTATTGTGCAAAGACTTTCTCTCTAATCTCCTGTTCCTTTTCTATGGCAATGCGCCATTTATTTTCTAATGCCTTATACAAGGAATCTGGTGTCTGAGATTTAATATCTGATGGCGACTAGTCATTTGCACACAAATAAGCAGTAATATCCTATAGCACTTCTTCTTTCTCCTCATCACTAAAATCATCATAGTAGTCTACTAAATCATGTAATAATTTTCTCCTAATATTCTTTACTATTCTTTGACAATGTGTCAAAGGTTTATAAGAGGAGATATCAATATTTACTGGTGTAGATGATGTCGGTTCATTCTTTGTTTTCTTTCTTGTCTTTCTCGCTTTCTTTGGCTGCTCCTCAGACACAATTTCCTCTAAGTCCGGTGTATTGCTCCTTGTCTTCCTTTTTCTTTTAAAGACTTTAGCCGGTGCCACTTCTGGTTTCTTTTTGGCTGGTGACCACTTGGTCACTTTTGGAGTTGCAGTAGTAACTGGTGCCGATGTTGCAGGCACTGCCTTTGCCTTCTTTACTATAGGTTCTTTTTCTTTCTTTGCAGAGGGTTCCTCGACTGGTGTGACCCTTTCCAGATAGGTTCCGGTCCTTTGCCTTAGGATCAAGAGGTGAGGCAATAAGGGTAGAGGCATACCCTTCCAGCATATTGTACATCACCTCATAGCCCATTGGCTCCACTTCTTCCATTCTAGGCTCAACAGACTCCATTATGCATTTATCCACCTAGATAATGACATAGATGTCATCTTCATATTTCTTGAGGATGTCACCTGAGATCCTCATCCTTTGGCTCATTTTCCTTCTAAACTCATCAAAATACTTGTTCAGAACATCAGGGTAACCGGTTCCAATTGCTTGAATGCTCTCCTTGATTTGTTTGGTTACCGGTTGATCAGGAGACCATTGGACATCTCCTAATTCTGGGAAGTAACCTTGGAAATAGAAGAACAACCCAACCAGTAGTTGTCCAAACTTGAACCAGAGTGCATTATCCTGTTTAATCGACTATAGATTCAACATGAGTTGTCTCTGCATAGTGGTGCATAGGTCAAATGATGCATCCTCCTTTATCATCCGGTAAGCGACATTTACCGCTATAGCAGATACAGAGTTAATTCTGCTAGAAGAGAATGTTCTGTTGCCTATCACCATGCAGGCATACTTAACAAGATCATCCTTGATGGAGTTGACTGTCATGCCTCTTGAGTCGCTCACTGAACCGGTGAGCTTTGACATCTCCATTTTGCTTACCGTCCTTAGGGCTAGCACATCCCTTATATTGCAGAAACCGGTGACGACATGAATAGCTTGTGGCGTGATATCATGTGTTCTCTCTAGGTACATATTGTCACCATTGACTCTACTCAAAATGATCCTTATGTGATCCTTTGAGAAATCTTCCAGGAAGTAGAAAACATTGTGGAGTTTCTTCTTCTCCAAAATATTAAACTCAGGTTTGATCTTCTTATCCTTTCCACAAAATAGACCTAACTGGGAGTGGATAGCTAGAGACCCTAGGTCTTCTATCTTGCAGTCTTTATAATCAGAAATTCCCTCTTCTACTATCACACCAACCGAAACTTGTGATGGGGAATTATACCTAGACTTCTTTTGAATGAAACTTGCAAACTCGACAGATGCACTAGAACTGGTATGAGATGCGGAATCCATGATAGAAAATTTCAAAAGGTTGAGAAATACCTTTTGAAACATGTGAAATTAGGGCTTGTCAATTCTCCTTCACGTCACACTCCGTCAACTGCTGAATCACCGCCTTGTGTTCTCCACTTGACCGTTTACAATTTGAATTCAAATCTCCTTCGTGGTTTCTCAATTTCTCAAGATCTCAGCTCAAATCGCCTTTTTGTTGCTCTATTCTTTGAAAAACTTTTCTTCGCTTGAAAACTAATACTGAGAAATGATTTGAAAAGTTCTTTTAAGCATATTCCTCACCTATCGTCATTAATGCTCCTCCATTAGGGCGTAAACCCTAATTTGCCCTTCTTACCATTTCCAGTCTTCTGTCACAAGATAGGTATCACACACCAGTTAAGGTCTTTTACCGATGTAAATCAAGGGTTCGAGACATTTTGCCATTTGCTCCCCCTAAGCTTTTCTGAAGCTTAGTTTGTCAGTTCTATGATTTCCACACTAGGTGCAGAAACTGGTTCCTCTTGTAACACCACTGGTTTCTTCTTCCAGGTTTTTTTCATGTCCACTTGAATAGCGTCAAAATCAATATTTCCTTCCAGAGTGACCGGTATATCATCAAATATGTTCTTTCATGATCTACATAATCTAGCAATGTGACCCGGTTTGTTGTAGTGATAGCAAACCAATCCAGGTGCTCTCCAAGTTCCATTGTTCATGTTTCTATTCTTCCTTCTACATGTTGCAGCAATGTGACCATGATCATGACAAATCCAATAGTTTGCTCTCCATCTGATTGCTGGTTGATAGCCACTGTTACCTAACTGATGATTATAAGCATTAAACTGGTTGGAGTTTCGATTCACATAGGATTCTGGACCAATTCCTTGAGTCCTTTGTGGATATCTTCCAGCGTTGTGCATGACAGACCTGCATTCATATGCTCTATGCCCAAACTTGTTGCATGCATAACAGTTACCATTGAATCTATTGGATCTAGGCTTATCATTTATGAAATAAGGAAAATCATTGTAAGCCTTACTCCTACACACATTTGTAGTATGTCCTTCTTTAAGACAATTGAAGTAAATAGGTTTAAAGTTTTGCTTACCTTTACCTTTGAATGTCAGTTGCTTCTTTGATGCTTTGGCATTTGCACCAGAGGTCTCACCTTCCTCATGACCAGAATAACCAAGTCCATCAGTGTTCTTGATAGGTTTGACCGAACCAAGCTTTTGCTCTAGCTTGACAATACTCTTGTTGAACTTAGCAATTATTTCCTTTGACTCAGAGAGTTCCTTGGAAATAGCAGCATTTTCTTCCATCAAGTTTTCATTCTCAGAGATGGTTGTGTTCAGTTCTCCTTGCATATCCTCCTTTTCCACTTTGCTTGCATGGAGTTGATCGGTTAGAGCATTGATCTCTTGCTTCAACTTGGAGATCTCATGATCTTTATCCTTCACCAGATCTTCAGCCTTCCTCCGGGTTTCAAGTTCTTGACACATTCTAATAGTCAGTCCTTCCAACTCCTTTCTTAGGTTGGAGTTTGACTCATTCATCTTTTCTACTTCTTGAATTAGGGCTTCCATATCTGCTTCATCAGAAAAACTATTTTCAGATAGCTCCATCAATTTCACAGCATGTTCTCTCCTTTTTGCCTGAGAGGCCTTATACTTTATCATAAGCTCATCATAGGCTTGCTCAGACTGAGTGAGCCGATGAGTAAGTTCCCTCAATGTGTATTCCCCCATATCTCTTTCCAAGTGGTTAAACTTATAGAAAGGTAGGCTCTGATACCAATTGATGAATACTAAGAGGGGGGGGTGAATTAGTATGCCAAAAATCTTTGCACTTAAACACTTTGCAAGACTAACAGTAAACCGGTAAAACAGTTTAATAGACAAACCAGTTAGTACACATGCAAACCAAATAGAAAATAGTGCATTTACCCACAGAAGCACAAACACCATAACACAAAGAATTTTGACATGGAAACCCAAATGGGAAAAACCACAGTGAGATGGAACTCACAAGTAACTATCTATAGAATAGGAACTAGACCGGTTAAGGTCTTACAATGTTCTTTACCAGAACAGATCCTATCAGGAATCTCAATCTTTGTTAGGAGATAAGTCCGATTAAAGACTACCTTGCTAGAGGATTTTAGATCCATAGATGTGAACCACCTTGTTAGAGGATTTACAAAAGGCTTTTGGGCCTACCCGGTTAAGGGCTACAGACTTGTCAAAGATGTGAGTAATCAACAAATATATGATCTATCATATAGCACAACTTGCTTGGTTAGATCCTTGATAGCTCACTTCTAATGCATTCTAGCATTACTTCAGTCTTCTACACATTCAACCTCTCTCTATCTCATCAATCACCTTAAACCCTAGCAATAGCATTGACCACAACAACTATAACACAATAACCTCAACTGTAGCTTCAACAACCTAAAACCCTAGACATGATGTCCTTATAAAGGAATCTAATTTCATGTCGGTCCAATAGGATTACAATACAATTTCCTAGGTTCAATGCATCTAGACATATTCTAGTAACACGACACAAAAAGCACCGTTTAAGTGTCGGCACCGTCAAACAATCGGTGGATAATAACTCATCACAAAATGTCAGTTGGTAACTCATCATAGAGTTTTGTTGGTTCATACAAAATACCGGTTGCCGGTCTGTCAAAAAATGAAGACTGGTAAAAATGTGTTATGCCACTTTGATTCCTCGTACCGCTTGGGATCCATGAACCGCTTGGGGTCGTCATGCTGCTTTAGACCGGGAAACACATTCTGCAAAACATTAATAGTCTAAAGACTATAATACAACATACCGGTTGGAACAAATACTGGTTGTGCTCTAACTCATACATATAAAGGAGATCTCAATGCAACTATGTGTCCATCAATGACAATGTCAACATAACCATCAAAAATGCCAACAACTTCTAACAAAGTGAAGATCCTAACAGATCTGAGGGAAATCCCTTAACCGGGTCACATCTAGCAATGTGTTTGTAATCTTTAACAGGATTTTCTTTTAACCAAGAATACTCTAGAAGAGTATATTTCTTAGTGGGTCTGAAATCCCATAGTGGTTTTTCCCTATTTGGGTTTCCACGTTAAATCTGGTGTTATATGTTTTGTGATCTTATCTGTTTATGAGTTTGCATGCTTTACAGTTTTTTTGATAAGGTTACCGAGGTTGAATCTGTTGATTTTATAGAAGATTAAGTTTGTATGATTCACCCACCCCCCCTCTCATCTTGTTAGCTTGGCATCTGTACTAAACATTTAGTATCAGAACTATCAATTGGTATCAGAGCTTTGGACTCCGGGAGAAAAATTTTAAAGGTACATGAGGCAAAGATCCAAAGCTGTATAAGAGGGATGCACCAAAGCTGAACAAGTCAAGTTTCTCTACATGGTAGAAAAGGATGAAGCTGCACCTATTAGGAGTTGGAGAATATGATGTATATTATCTGGAGAATGATTTCATCACACCGAGCACCTATCCATTGACAATGGAAGAGATAAAGGCAAAGCAAGAACATATTCAAGGAATGATTGAAATAACATCTGCATTGACCGACTCAGAGTTTAATTATCTAGAAGGCTGCAATGATGCACAGGCAATGTGGGATAAGCTCATATCTGTGTATGGTGGAGATAAACATGTTCAAAGAGCAAAAGTGGATAGTCTAAGAGGACAACTTGAATCTATGAGGATGAGTGAAGGTGAAAACATAACCTAGTACAGTACAAGATTAAAGGAGATTGTCAACCAAATCAAAGGAGCAAGTGGAACTATTGAAGAAAAGGATATAACAAGCAAGTTGTTAAGAACCCTTCTACCATCTTATGCAATCTGAGTCTTTGCAATCAATGAATTGAGGTCTATACCCAATATGTCAGTTTCTTTAGATGCTACTATTGGTAAGCTACATGCATTTGAGTTAAGTAACTTTGATAACAGTGGGTCATCGGTAAATAAAGTTGAGTCTGCATTTAGTTCTTTCCATCTTGATGAATCTGATGATTACAATGATAGAAAGTATAAGTATTCTGAAGGGAATCACAGTGGAGCAAGTGAAAGATTTTGCAAAAACATGGAGGAGGTACACAAACTTTATGAAGAAATCAGAAAGCAAGAAGAGTTTGAAGCACTATTAACCAGAAGGCTACCGAGAGGAAAAGGTAAGTACAAAGGAAAGATGCCTTTGAAATGTTTTAACTATGATAGAATTGGACATATGGCTTCTAACTATCCTGACAAAGAATCTAGTGAAAAGAGAGATTACCGAGATGACAGACATAAAGATAATAATTATAGAGGACACTGAGACTTCAGGAGAAGAGATAAAAAGACATGCCTAATAGCTGATGTGGAATCTAATGATGATAAATCAGATGAAACTGATATAGAGGAAGTTGTTTATGTGGCTATCAAAGATGGATTAGATGAAGAAAGGTATGAAGAAAAATATTTAATATCTCATATAAATACTAATGATTCTTGGATCATAGATAGTGGATACTCACATCACATGATAGGTGATAAACACAAGTTTGTTATATTAGAAGATTATGATGGAGGCTATGTAACATTTGGTAATGAAGCACCATGTCCAGTAAGAGGTAAAGGATCTATAACACTTCTTGACAATGCAAAATGCAATGATGTTTATTGGGTTGAAGGTTTGAAATACAATTTGTTGAGTGTAGCACACCTAAACAACATAGGTTACCGAATAGAATTTCAGAAAGGAATTGTTAAAGTTCATGACAAGCATGGAAAGTTAGCTGCTACCAGGACACAAACAAAGGAAACACATTTCACCTTGACTCAACTTGGAATAAGTGTCTTTATGCAAAGATAGATGATACCTGGTTATGGCATAAAAGGTTTTGTCATGTAAATTTCGATAATCTGATCAAAATAAGAAAGAAGCACCAAGTAAGAGGTCTACCGAGTCTTGAAAAACCTGAGAATGGTATGTACTGAGGATGCCAGATGGGAAAGATGACAAGATCAAGCTTTACAAGTCCTATACTTCTAAGGGAATTTTAGATCTTGTGCATACTGATCTTTGTGGTCCTATGAAAGTTCAGAGTTATTATGGTGATAAATATTTCATATTATTTGTGGATGATTACTCAAGGATGATGTCAGTAATGTTTTTAAAAGAAAAATTAGAAGCTTTTCAAATGTTTAAATGGTACAAGGCAAGAGTTGAAAATGAAACAGGAAGACAACTGAAATGTCTTAGATCAGATAGAGGAGGAGAGTTTACCTCTAATGAATTCAACTTATTCTGCAATGATCATGGTATTAAAAGACAAGTCTCTGCACTGAGAACACCATAGCAAAATGAGATACATGAGAGAAGAAATAGATCTATTGTGGATTGTGCCAAAACCGTAATGATTGAAAAGAAAGTGCCACAAATATTTTGGAGAGAAGCAATAAGCACAACAGTTTACACCCTGAACCGAGTACAACTGAAGAAAGGAACTTTGAAGACACCTTATGAAATATGGTATGACAAGAAACCTAATGTAAGTTATTTTAAAATCTTTGGAAGTAGATGCTATGTACACAAAGATGATAGAAATGGTAAGTTTGATCAGAAAAGTGAAGAAGGAACATTTCTAGGTTATTCTTCTAGAAGCAAAGCATTTAAATGTCTGATCAAATCATCTAACAAAATAGTAGAAAGTGCAAATGTGAAAATTGATGAATTTACAGAAAGAAATGATGAAGGAAACTCCAAAGAACCAAAAGATTATGAAGGATTTGTCTATGTTCAACCGAGAAGTCCTACCGAGAAGACTGCTGAA
This sequence comes from Cryptomeria japonica, assembly GCF_030272615.1. Taxonomy (NCBI): domain Eukaryota; kingdom Viridiplantae; phylum Streptophyta; class Pinopsida; order Cupressales; family Cupressaceae; genus Cryptomeria; species Cryptomeria japonica. The sequence goes on along the minus strand of NC_081409.1, from coordinate 862,298,792 downwards.
GGAAATGAAGAGAATATCTAGTTACCGAGTGATGAAGAAGATCATACAAAGCCTACCAAGCCTATATTAGCCAAGTATGTCAGAAGGAATCATGCATCAAGTCAGATTATAGGAGATAAGAATGATCTAGTAATGACAAGGAACAAACTGAGACAGAACACATGTCTGATATCTGAATTCGAACCAACGATAGTGAAAGAGGCATTTAACAGTGAAGATTGGATAAATTCTATGACAAAAGAGATTGATCAAATCAAAAAGAATGACACATGGACATTGGTCCCAAGATCGAAGGACAAAAATGTAATCGGTACAAAGTGGGTTTTCAAAAACAAGCTGAATGAAAAAGGTGAGGTCATTAGAAATAAAGCAAGACTAGTTTGCAAAGGTTATGCTCGAGAAGAAAGAATTGATTATGGCGAGACATTTGCACCTATGGCAAGACTTGAAGGGGTAAGAACATTGTTGGCATATGCTGCTTTCAAAAATTTCAAGGTATATCAAATGGATGTCAAATCTGCATTTCTGAATGGTATATTAGAAGAAGTTTTTATTGAACAACTTGAAGGATTTGTTGAAAGAAAGAATAATGATCAGGCATGTAAATTGAACAAAGCATTATATGGTTTGAAACAAGCACCTAGAGCATGGTATGAGAGATTACACTCATATTTGATCAAGATTGGTTTTATAAGAACAAGTGAAAACAACAATCTGTACATGAAGAATGATGAAGACAATGGAATACTGATCTCAGCTATATTTGTTGATGATATTAAATTTTGTGGAAATGACTCTCTATGCAAGAACTTTGGAAATAAAATGAGCAAAGAATTTGAGATGTCATTAATCGGTGAGATAAAGTATTTTATAGGTTTATAGATACTGCAAATGAAAGATTAGATTTTCATTACTCAATCCAAGTACATAAAGGAAATCTTGAAGAAATTTGGAATGGAGGATTTCAAATCCAATAAGTACTCCTATGACTACCAACTGTAAACTATCAAAGAATGATGAATCTGCATCTGTTGATGAGACACTTTACCGATCTGTGATTGGAAAGTTGCAATATGTTGTTCACAGTAGGCCAAATATAGCACATGTAGTAGGTATAGCTGCAAGATTCTCTGCAGATCCCAAGGAAACAGACATGACAACAATCAAAAGAATTTTTAGATACTTGAAAGGCACTGAAGATTATGGCTAAGTATATCGAAAAGGAAATGTCTTTGATTTAAAAATTTATACTGATGCTGATTGGGCAGGCAACATTGATGACAGGAAAAGCACGAGTGGAGGAGCTTTCTTTTTAGGAGAAAGACTAGTGAGTTGGCTTAGCAAGAAACAAGGATGTGTTTCACAATCAACAGCAAAAGCTGAATATGTTGTTGCGGCATTGAATTACACTAATATAGCATGGATCAAACAACTGTTGGAAGGCATAAATGAGCAAGTTACCGAGCCAGTAACTATATTCTATGACAATACTAGTGCCATAAACATTTCAAAGAATCCTGTTATGCACTCTAAGACAAAGCACATCTCTATCAAGTATCATTATCTTAGAGAAGAAGTTCAAGAGAAGAAAGTGGTGTTGGAGTATGTTAGCACAAGGGAACAAATAGCAGATATCTTCACCAAGCCACTGCCAAGGGACACTTTTGAGTATCTCAGAAGTCAGTTAGGGGTCCTACCCCTATCTTCCATTCACTAACTGAGTTTGGTGAAAACATCAATTCGATGACTCTACAGAATATCTTTTAGGAGTTGATGCTGATTTACACACTTTAGGAGGTTTTCTAAAGGTGTGCAGGAAATAATAAAAGGGAACAGGAATTGAAGTCAAAATGCTCTGACTGAGACTAAGTAGATACATAACAGCAAGGAAATCACTTCTCAGCGGAAGAAATTATGTTTTAGTTCTTTTCATTTTTGGCATTGTTGTCAAAGGGGGAGAAGACTAATGTATGGGGGAGAAGACTAATGATACGGGGAGAGCATCTCAGCAATCTGAATCTGAATCCTTTAGGTCAAATCAATTGGTTTTGCCATCAATGCCAAAGGGGGAGATTGTTGGCATTATAATAGACAATGAGAGATTGTTGGCACTTCAATAAGGATATTAAGAAGGTTGTTGATGATTATGGATATAACTGATCAAGGATGTTCACTATCTTAATATTATTATTTTGTCATTGATGTCAAGAAATTGATTTTCTGATTTAGTATGATGTTGCCATATCTTAAGAAGTATGTTTTGAAAAGAGTTAAGATGTCGGTAATAGACAAAAAGAATGTGATGAATAAGGGGAGGAATAAGTTATTCAATGGGAAACTATTATCGAGTTAGACAATGATGAGATCATCATGTTTAGATTGTTTTGATATCCTACATATGCTATTGTTTGTAAGGTTAATACTCTACTATGTTACCGAGCAAAGAACCTAGTCGGTAAACCCTAAGGAACCTAGTTGGTAAACCCTAAGGTTATCGCTATCGGTTAATGAAGGTGGAATGTCTACCGAGTAAAGTTTAGTATTTACCAAGTTGCAACCGAGTAATAGCATAGTGCATTAAATGATTAAATGCGTTATTTAAAGAAGGAAGCTGATGAGCTGGAGTTGATTAAATGATTGGTAAGCCATACATGAAGTTTGTTACGGATCTATGGCAATGAAAGATCGGTAGGAAGATCTATAGCTCAGATTGAACCGCAATACCTTAGCACAAGTTCCAAGAAATGTATGCAAGTTCCAAGGCGAGGTAAAACATTTTTAGATCGAATGATACATTGAACCTGGTCAAGATTGAAGATCTGATGGCTATGATTGATCATGGGAAATGTGATCAAGGAGATTAAGCGGTTGGCAAATTGTTTATAAATAAGGAATTGTTGATAAACAATGTATGTGGGCAAGTGTAAGCACAGGGATGCTACATAGTGATTACCAAGCACTGAAGCTTGAAGACCTGTTTTGATAACAGAGTATAGAGCCTAGTAGAGGGACAAGATATGTCCTATGACTAGATTGTATTGAGAAAATAAGAATCTACTTTAGCATTTTTTGATGTGAAGTTGCAGATATATTTTATTACTATTATTTTGTGAAGTTATAGAAAATCTCTTAACCGAGTGGACTTAACAGTCTTATTTGTAAAACCCTCTAGCAAGGTGACATTCAAATTGAGTGTTTGAAATCCTTTAACAAGGTCACTTCTAACAAGGTGAAGATCCTAACAGATCTGAGGGAAATCCCTTAACCGGGTCACATATAGCAATGTGTTTGTAATCTTTAACAGGATTTGCTTTTAACCGAGCATACTCTAGAAGAGTATATTTCTTAGTGGGTCCAAAATCCCACAGTGGTTTTTCCCTATTTGGGTTTCGACGTTAAATTTGGTGTTATATGTTTTTTGATCTTATCTGTTTATGAGTTTGCATGCTTTATAGTTTTTCTGATAAGGTTACCGAGGTTGAATCTGTTGATTTTATGGAAGATTAAGTTTGTATGATTCACCCCCCCTCTCATCTTGTTAGCTTGGCATCTGTACTAAACATTTAGTATCAGAACTATTAAAAAAATCTACAAAATCGGCCAATTTTCTTGATTTAAGTTATTAAATACGATCATAACAGTCTCCCGAAATTTCGAGAAAAAAACTAGGGATCGTGTTGAAAGTGCACATGGTCTGACCAAATTCTTTCAAAATTTTCAGAGATGAAAGTTACGATGATTTTAAAGCGAACCCCCAAAAATCATAGATTTTATGATTGCTAGATAGGTAAAATGAAGGTTTGAATGTGAAAATAGGACCCTATTAGTGTTTTGAGAAAAAAAGATGAATTGAATTTGAAAGTTTGAGAAGGGTCAAACCTAATGGATAGGGACACGTTAAAAAATGTTTATAAAACTGAAGTTGACTAAAACTGATTGAAAATTGCACAAAAATCTATTTAATGTTGAAAATTAGGGTTTTAGGACCTAACCACTTAATTTTTGAAATTTTAAATTTTGAGAAAGGACGGAAATTCAAAATTTGAATTGTAGGAGAGAAGATAAGTCTAAAAACAATCATAAATCTGAAAATTAAATGGGAATTCAATTTTTGCACAATTTCAAAATTATTTTTGAAAATTAGGGTTTTGACAATTAACCTCTTAATTTTGTGAATTTAATTTGCAAATTGATGAAGAAATTGAATTTGACAAACACATCAATTTTTAGATCTAAGAAAATAACAAGCAATTTTTACACAACACAAGTTCAATTTCAATTTTAAAAACTAGGGTTTTGAATGAAATAACTACTAAGTTTGCAGAAAAATTAAACTTGTAAATGAAAAATATACAATGATTTTCAGAATAAAGCATGTAAGACATCGAGTTCACCAAAATGTAATGGTGAAAAAGGTAAATGATGGAGAGATCAAAAGGAAATCTTTTCTTCCCTCCAAGGAGAGATGAAAGTTTCACTATGAATTTCCCTTCAAACACTTTATCCACATTACATTAAAAGAGGGGGGGAATTCAATAGATCCAATCTCTTAGGGAAGAAATTGAATACTAAATGAACTGATAATGAGATAGAAATGACAAGCTAACCCCTCTTTTAGAATGGAAAATGATTGAATTATGTGTTGTAAGACTAAGTGTAAAAGTAGCAAAGAAATGATTATAACTCCAGATAGAAGCGTGAGATGAAGCTGTGCACCTGTATTTGGCTATAATATGTCAAGATGAAGCCTGCAAATTTGAGGAAAAGTTGTCGGTTTCGTGTTGAAAGTGCACACGATCCTCCAAAAAATCTACGAAACGAAAAGGTTTTTTTTGCCTCTGCAAATGGAGTCCAAATCTACAAACATAGTTGCGCACCTACAACCTACACATAGAAAAAGAGAGGAAAAGGGTTTGGGATTGGGGGTTTGCCTTCAGGTCAAACCCTCATTTTGGAATTAACCAAATGATGAAAGAAAGTACTTGCAAGTAAATGTAAATGAAAGATTCCAATGCAATTCACCTCAAGGGAGGTTGTAGATAGAATGTAGGTAGATTTGCTTGTATTGAATTGAATTTTGAAAGGGATCTCCTCTACAATGGTTGAATCCTTGACTTTAATGCAACACCTAGCCTTAAAGAGAGACTTGAGAATGCTCAATGCTAGAAAGGAATGCTTGAATGCGTGATCTCAGGTATTCCCACTTTTCCAACATACAAATGGGAGGGCGAATGCGACTTATATACTCATCAATTAGGGTTATTTGACTGATTTTCATCACAAGTCGACACAGGGAAAGTTTTCCTTCTTTATGCAAAGTCCAATGCAAAGATAGGATGGAGGGGGGGCCTAAAATAGGGAAAGGACAAGGGCGCCATGCCCCTGTCCTACCCTTTTCTCAAGACAGGAAGCAGGTTCAGGCAGTGCGAAGGGCAGAAAAAGTGTAATTTCCAGGAATGAGCAAGTCTCGAATCTCTGATCAGGCTTGGGGATTCAAATCGCCAACGTGAAGACCCTAATGTGGTCACAAATTGCAAGGGTCACAATTTTATGACACTACAACAATGAAATCCACACAATCAAATTTGATCTTACTCCTTATGATATTATTCAAGATGAAGTAGTATGCATATATCCCTTTCACACTATGATTCATTCAACAATGCAGTCTCTTATCAATGATACTTTAATAAAAAATCAAGGTACATTATATTTTAAACCTTCCTTTAATGGATATAAGGTCCCTCAATATAAGTATGAATCCTCAAAGGAGCCTTGTGTGTCACTTATCCAAGCTTCTTCTAAATCGATTCCCACCTCTTCTTCCAAAATATTTCTTGATGATGATTAGGGATATTTAAACTTTGAAACTAAGAATGAACCCTCCCCTCTAGACATTTAAACTCCTCCATTTGATTCTAAACATGGATACAATAAACATGGTTTAGGACGTGTGAAATAAATTTGAGTCTCGTGAGAAATATACATCACAAATTTTCAATGAAGGTTTAGGTTTCCAACCCATTCCTTTGTCGACATCCCCTCCCCCATTTTCTAATGCATCCATGCCTTCTTATTCTAAATTTTTACAAGATAGTATTTTATATAATCTTCTTCAAACCAAATTGATTACCCCACTTTGACCCAAATAAAGAAGGAAGCATAGACAAGATCTCAAGATTTTTTTTTTGTATGTATCATCAACTCCATGGCCATTCCACTAATGAATGACAAGCTTTGCATTACTAAAATTCACTAATTCATTGATTTTGGTATCATTCAATGAGCGGCATCTTTGTCACCACCATTCTAAATAATATTTATGACCTATCATGTTTCTCCTCACTATGTGACATTGAAAGCTTACCTTTTGGAGGCTCTTTGTCATTCATGGTGGTACAATTTTAGGTGCAATCATATTTGGCGAGTGATGTAATAGTCGATTTATTATTTTATCTATGCTTGGGGGGAAAGAATAGTTTTTCAATATCCCATATTTTAAAGGATTTCCTTTTCCTTTATTGAGTTGCACCCTTCATAACTTGATGTCCTTTCTTGCATATAATTATCCTTCATGCGAGTACATTTGTGTCCCTTACATAGGAACTATTCCTTTCTTGAAACTTAGTATCTCTTTTATGAATAATCTCTCCATTGTAAAAGTGTGTAACCCTTCACTAAGAATCCACTTTTTCTAGCAATAGGGAATGTGTGTATTATTAGTTTCCTTCCCTTTTCAAAGGTGTCATCTTTATTAAATATCTCCTCTAGTTTTTAGAGGTAGATATCTTTAGGTGAATGTCTCTTACTCCTTTCACTTTGCATCCCTCAAAAAAATCAATTTACACTTGTTACGATGTTTTTTTTTTACAACTATCTCTTCTTTGCTTCAAAAGAGTAATGCCTCATAGCCTTGGATTGATGTACATTGTTGCTTAAAGGATTTCTCCTTGGTTATGAAGGTGTTTATCCTTGCCTTTTCTTTCTACCTTAAGATGTCATATTACAAGGAGGTTGGTCGTAGACTATCCACCACCTTTTCCAAACATTAATTTTTATTCCCTCGTGATTATACCAATGTTTGAAAACCTTTTTAAATTAAGAGGAAGATGCTCATTGGTTTTAGGATCAGTGAAAAGAGCACATATTTGTGCTTTTCTTATTTCTTTATCTTTCACTGCATCATATGACAAGCTATTTGCATAATAATCATGACATGAATCCCTATAAGTTTTCCGATTAGTTACTTGTTTTGTAACTTCATCAACACTTGTCACCATTGATTCCAAGGTTGTGGCAAGGGATACATGATGTTGGTATTCTAAGGTCTTTATTTTAGAAACTAATTGATAATGTGTGGCTTTGTTTTATGCTAAATGACATAGTAAATCTCCTTGTGTGTTTTGTGGGGGGTTTCTTGGAAGAGTTGGAGGGTTTCCCATATGAGGGTTATCCTTAGGGTTTTCCTTAGGGTTTTTAAGATGTAAGTTTTGTTCAGGCCCAAGGTTTTGAGCATCTAATATCAGTAAATAATTAAATAAAAAATAATAATAAAAAGTTAAATTTTAATTAAAAATAACTAAAATGCATAAACAAATCAAGACATACCTCTTTGATGTTGTGGCATGTTGATTCGGTTGAAAATAGGAAAAACACAATCAGGTTTCCTTTTCTATTTTTGAAATGTTTTTACCTCTTTTGTGATGGTCGTGGGTTAAAATAACCTAGTTGGATGTTTAAAAAAAATTATAATTAGAAAAATGTGTATGATGTTATTTTATTTTAAAACCCTAATCACTGTCTTATAATACGTTCAACACATATGGGTTTTAGTTCTATAATTTCGTATACATTAAGGCTCAAATTTTTTGAGTTGTAACGTGTTTTGGCTATTTAAGTTTTCAAATAACCCAAACACATTACCTGTGTTTTTGGGTTTTTTTAGGTGAGTGACCACTTTTTTGTTCACCATCTTGTTGCACATACCCATAATGAAACATAATTATAATTATTATAACTATTTTAGACTTTTTTCATATTCTTTAACAAAATTTACATTCACAAAATTAAGTGTGTTTAAGGGAATCTCTATAGTGTTCTAGAAAATACCATAAACATGTACCTATGATTCTTGATACATTATATCTACAATATAATTTTTAATAATACAAGCTATCAATGTGATGGGGGAAAGGGAAATCATGAAATTTTTTAAGTACTTAAAAGAGTTTGAAAAGGGCTAAGGGAAATGTGAAGGATTGTAAATCTTAGATAATGCTTGATATATGCCAAAGTGGTAGAAGGGAACAACTGAATTTGAACTTTGATAAGAGACATAGGTAGAAGGAATCATTGATTTCAAAATGTGGAAGGTGTGATTGGGATTAAAAATTTTATAAGGAAGGAAAGATGATGGAAGTGTATGACAAATTGAAGACTAAAGCATGAAGGAATTAAAGAATTAGGAGAACATATAGTGAGGGATGATTGAAAAGGACGTTTGAAGGTCCAATAGACACAAAGAGCCAAGGATTATGAATACTTTAATTGTTTGAGGATCATGAAAAATATGGAATGAATTCTTAAGGAGGAATGAAAAGAAAGGAGATGTCAACAAGACAAAATTTTGATAAAGAAACACTTAGGAATTGCAGACTTTGCGGATCAGAGAGACCTTTGGGAGGTGGGAAAATGAGAGAACCACTAAAATTTTGAAAGGCCAAAAACTCACACTTAACTACTTTTTTACAAGGATCAAGGTAGGGACTCAAGGATGATAGGAAAGGCATGATAGCATGGCTATAACCTTGAAGCTTTGGCAGCCCAAAAAAATATTCAATCCTTAACCAAAATTTTGGTTTTTCAATATGGGTATTTAGCTAAAACATGAAGGGGGTATTTATACTACATAAAAAGGTACAAATAAGTAGGATGACCCATTTATAATTTCTTAGATTGGTTATCAACAAATTGGTCAACACATGAAAATGAAGGGACTCAAGAAAAATGGGAAAAACCTTAGTTGAGTCCCAATACATTGTAATAAAAAAAGGAACTTACATTTCGAGCACATAAAAATGTATGCCCTTATCACTAATGGGAAGAAACTTTAGGCATTTCAAAATAGTCTAATACATTAATAGTAGTTGTAATGGTTGGAAATAAGATTCACAAGTTTATGCATGCAACCTATGAATTAAACCTATCTCCACAAATTACCTTTGGAAGGGGAATGAATTAAATTGGATCAACCTTTTGATTTGATGAGAAAGGTGTTGAGAAGAGAGAAACTTGTGTGTGAAATATTGACTCAAAAATGCAAGACAATGGTGGTTGGATGCCCTTGTCCCAGAGTGTTAGATATGGACAATAGAGATATTTTCAAGACCAAGATGTTTTTCTTAGTGTTTCCCTAAAATTTCATGGGAAAATTGTCAATAAATGGTGTGCAAGCGACCTTGTCCTTGATTTTTTTCCTCTACAAAATTTGATTTTGTGCATCTTTGTCTACTCTTTCTGAATCTATATTTGTTATCTCCTCAATATGTCACCTACACACAGTAAAGGGAAAATTGTTATTCAGTTGATATGGGTTTTATTAGGTTAAACCTCAGGTTTTAAATTAATTTTATAATTAAATTGAAACTAAAATGGAAAGGATGCCTTAAAAGGGCAGAGGCTAGATCTGAAATTGAAATGTTGAATAATTGGAATGTTATACCTTTATGAGTCTTACTTTGAAGTCTTCATGAAAAGGTTTATTTTGTCATGTGTAGGAATGCATATACGTCTTCATAATAAATTGATCATGGATGCCATCTTGAATTCTTGAGATATAAATACATGACCTCTCCTTCACTGCCTTGATGATTCTTGATCACTTGCTCCCTTGAATTTGCTTGATAGGTATTGAATTTAAAATTTAGACATAATCAAGAGGAGTTTCAAATGAGGGGGTAGGAATTTCTTCTATACGTCACCTTATGAAATTTGTTTAAAACTATGAAGTAGGCTAACATAGGAAAGGAATTCCCGCTCACATTTTATGACCGTTGGAAGGTCCAAAATTGGGCCCTTTTGGCTTGGACAAGGACATTTAGGCACCTCTTTCCAAAGGAGAAGGGCATTTGGGTGCCCTTATCTAGTCCATCAAGACTTAACAAAGGACTAGAGAGTAAAGTGAAAGATGAGGATTGCAAGTTTGAAGCTTGTGTGAGTAGAACTAGGCACAAAAGGTCAGAACGCTAAAGTGAGGCCTAAGTGAGTATAAAAATGTATAGGGATACAATTTACAATGCTACAATAGCCTATATGGTTGCACACCATCCATAATTGAAGAGAATATTTTGTGTAAAAACATCTTTAAGAACATTACAAATATCAAATGAAGTTATTAATGTAAATATGGATGTTTTTAGGGTAGTTGGATGAGTGTGCTAAGCCTTAGCATAGATTTGGAAATTATAGTGTTTGTTGAGAATCTATGTTTAGAAGGGACTTGAGAATCTAATTTTAAATTTTATGGAAAGAAAACATGGTTTTAGAAAAAAATGGTATCACAACCTTGCAATTACAATAGGTTAATATATTGAGTGTAGGGGTACGATGGGAATACCCCTATGGAGTTTGGGGAGACAATCCCTTAAGTAGGGGGTTTGGGGAACCACACCCCAATGAGCCTTCAAGAGTATATCACCCCCAAAAGCTAGATTATACATATTGTTATTGTAAATCTATATTGTTCATCATTAGGTCACAGATATAACAATAGAGATTATATTGGATTTTCTTTCCCTAAAGGCAACCCTATTTTATGAGGGCATTATATTTCGAATAGAATTGTGATGTATTGTAATAATTTGATAGCTCTTTAGATACCTTCATATCTCTAGTTGGTTATACTCCTATGAGAAGATTTTATTGTAAGTATATTGCAATGTTGTTGATTTTTGACTAATATACTAGGTGACTTTTAGAGTGTGGAGTTTTTTCTCCTAAAAAGGTTTTCCCCACATAAATCACTATGTTGTGGTATGAATTGTATTTATGTTTATTTTTTGTTTCATTTGTGTATCTATTATAAATATTTAAGAATTTTTAACATAACCATCCTCCCAAGATTAGTATACGAAGTTATTCCACTACCTTAGTTTCCTTACACATGGTATGGGTTTGTATTATACTGAAGAATGGGGACCTATCATACGAAGGTGCAACAAGAAAGAGGACTAGAATGATGAGGAGTAGAAGAAGAGAGGGATTTATAGAACAAAAAAATAGAAAAGCAATGTACAAATTTATATTACAAATTAAAATAAATAGATATTATATTACCATCATTCGGTTCATTTATTACAACCAATATATTGGCTTTATAAAGTCATTATTTTCTCGTTATGACAATAACTTTCGAACCAAATAACTTAACAACTAATTCATTGCATTTAAATCTTAATTTCTTAACAACCCCAACCCCCAATGTTTATATTATGAAAAAAGGGGAAAAAACACATCAAATTCAACCTAAACTTTTGTATCTAGGAAAATGTCTTGATTATCCAACTCTTCATCAATATCAACTCAAACCTATTTGTCTAGGAAAATACCCTAGTTATCTAACATTGCATCAGCATCAACCCAAAATCCTCAAGTGTAGGCAAATGTTCTAATCAACCAACTTTGTATTGACATCAAACTAAACTCTTTATGTTTGGGAAAATTCTATGATTATCCAATTGACAGATCCCTATCCATAGTTAGTTTCCAAATTCAACTATCCACATACCAACAACAATTCATTAAGTTTGTGGACTTAGCTATCCACAAACTAAAAAATCACTACATGCCTCCTCTTGCTATTGAAGGGACTAGCAATGAAAAGATGCTTCTCATGCAATGAATCATCCCTACGAAAGAATCTAGCTTAGGATGATACATGTCCTCCTTCCTCAATTTCCTCCAACCTCCAATTTAATATTCTTTATACTCTATCTACCAAATGTAGTAAATGAGTCTCCAAGAGGTCTCTAAGAGCCTTGATACCCTTGTCAAGTGTATCATATATGGCCTCAATAATACAATCAATATGTGTGGCCATGATTAAATGTAAAAATTTGTAGGAAAATCTCAAATCTCAATCCAATAAAATAGTCTACCTCATATTTCTCACACAACTTTTAGATTAAAAGATGAAAACTTTTTTTTTCCTCTATTAAATTTGACTAAGTAAAATGAACCTTCTATCTATGTTTGGTGTTACACAATGTATTAAGTGTTGAAGGATCCTAGTGAAAAAAGTAAAAAGGCAAACCACTAAAATATTGCATATAGGATAATATTCAACCAAAAGAGAAACACCATACTTCAAATTTGATCTTCAAAAGAAATTATTTCTACCATAACTATGCAAATGGTAAAATTACTCACCTAATAGAAATCATGTCCCTACATACTACAAAAAATGGAAGTAGTCGAGATGCCAAATCAAACTCTCACCTTTGTTTCTTTGTATGCCTTACTAAATGCAAACCATGAGGTCTTCACCTTTGGACATAATTAACTAAGACCTTGACCTTCTTCACATGCTTATGATATTCAACACATTTTTTATTCTTAAAATAGATGCATCAAACATAAAACTCTCCACCAATATTTGTGCATTGTGCTTGATTTCCTTAAGATCAACGACTTTGGCAATTTAGGTTTGAATAAAATAACTAAATTTGTTGCAAATTGTCATACTAGCTTCTAATTACAAGGCATAATCTATAATTTTAAAATTGTTTGTAACTTTCACTCATTATGAAACTCTTAGGCTTCATTGAACATGAACTCATCTTCTTTCCACCCTTCATTTTTTCTTGGCATCTACTTGAGTGTCTCATATTTGTCATGAATCTCCTCTTTAGTCGCTAATTCATGCCCAACAAATTCATGTTGATTTGTCTTCACTCACAACAATTATCTCAGCATTGCTCATGCATCTAAATAGACCCATCTTCCATTTCCTTTATGGGCACAAAGACAATAATCACTTGGATACCAATGTAGAGAAAAAAAATAGATAACTTTAATACAAATATTTACATTATAAAATAAAATAAAGAGATTGCATTATTATCATTTGGTTCATTTATTACATCTAATGTATTGGCTTTATAAAGTCATTATTTTATTGTTACAAGAATCACTTCCCACCCAACTAACTAACTTAACAACTAGTTTATTACATGTAAACCTTAATTTCCTAACTTTAAAAAGGGTTGGGAATAAAGAGAAAATCATAACTAGGATAATGTAGCATGGTTCCTAGTGCCCCCAAAATTTTGGGGTTGAGGAAGGATGTGAAGTGGAATGGGGTATCAAATCTCTAGGGAGTTCATGAGCTCGTGAACTCCCTACTAACATGCTTAATATATCATTTTATTAATTTTTGGTTATAAGTAAACTTTTTTTGAGGTTCAATGAGTTCATGAAAAATGGGACTCATTGACACCTTGTCACATATCTTTAATGTTAGAGATTTTGAAATATTTGGAAATTGATCATAGTTTTGAAAGATTTTGGAACCTCTAAAGTCTCTAACAATTCTATGGTTATATATGTTTTGGCGCATAATGGTATTAACATGAAAGGGGGAGTGAGGAATAACACTAGAAAATGGTTGTAAGATGAGGGAGGAAAAGGGAGCACAAGGAGCAAGGACAAGGAGGCCTTAGGGACTAGGCCCTTGTGGGGATTGAGAACTTAAGGACTTAATTCATTGGCCCATGGTATGTGTAAAAGCCCACTATTTTCTAGAGGAAAGATAAGAGCAAAAGGGAAGCAAGAGTTAGAATTCAAGAGAAATTTGGAACCCTAGGATTTGGTCCCTAGGTCACAATTGCACTTGAAATCCTATACATGAAGGCCTTGGAAAAAATACAAATTTAAGAGTTTTTGTTGAACACTTAACTTCCTCAACAATCAAAGTTTGGAACTGAACGTCACCAGGCATAAATAGATAAAATTGGAAAGGAATTATCTTAATTTTATTATTTTCAAATGGCATCCCAATAAGGGGATCATTTATGCATTATGGATTTTACTTGGGCTAATTTAAATGGATAAAAATGTAGATTGGAACTAGTGTCTATTAAAGTGTATAGGTAAAAGCAAGTCAAATTCTAGTTAGTTACCAAATTTTACATAGAAACACACCAAAAATATTCCAATAATTACATTATGGGCACCTAATCAAATGCGTCCAAAATAAAGGAAAATTTTGACATTTTGGTTATCGTAATTTTAATAAAATTATGTATTCGAGATTAATTTTTTTATTAAAGGTAAAAAAGTTTTTGAAGGGAATCGAAACCCTTTTTACAAAATGTTGCTTACAAGATAAACATAGACAAACAACAACCTACCAACAAAGATCAAGAAAAAATAGAACAACAAAAAATAAATTAAAACATAACATTGTTAAAATCTCGCTTTTTTCTCATTGTGTTTGAATGTAATTTTTATTTTCTAAAAGTAATGGAAGGTAGCTACTCCTAGGTAGCAATTTGCATAAAATAAAAGAAAGATAACACTGTTGCATATTTTTGAGAGATTCCTATTGATAAAAGCTCTTATGGAGATTGACCAGATCCAACAACTCTTTTTTGTCTTCAAAGGATTTCTTCATACAACCATGAGTTCGAGAATTGGGTCCCTTCTCAGCAGAAATACTAATATGCTTAGCCATATTTGTTTACTCGCAAACATTCTTCTCCCTAATATTAGAATCCCCACAATATGCTCTTCTTTGAATTCTTTCAACTTCCCATTCAAAATATGGATCCCTTCAACAATATTGTGGATAGTGCATTGGCTAACTTTGATAATTCTATCCAAATTATAATTGACTTGTTGCATCTTATCCTCCAACCCCTTAATGCAATTCTCATAATCATTCTTCATCACATTAACATCTTTTTACAAATAACCCAGCATAGAATAGATCTTTTTATCCTTCGCTCAATTGTTCCTAAAAGCCCCCTCAATCCCACAATTTAGTCAATCTTATTTTGCAGAAAACATAGTTTAACATCAATTTTATTGATTTCCAAAAAGATTCACTTAGAGAACTTGAATTCACCAACCACCCCATCGCTAGACAGTGCAAGGACATCATAGATTTCATCTCTATTCATATGGAGGTGACTGAAATCCTATATTAGTTTACATTTTGATAATCATAATTTTCATTACGTTGATATTTTTTAGCCATAATTTTTCAAAGAAGCAAAAGATTTTTTCTTTTGTTTAGACTCTACTCACACCAAAATATGGATTGATAGTGATTTTTGGCTATTAAACAAATTGAAGGATTATATTTAGATTAATAATTCTAGATATTTTAAAGTTTTGAATATATAATTTAATTTTAGGTTTTAATGTTAGATTTTTTGTATTTATTTTTCTTTAGTATGTTTTTTTTTAATAGGTAAAATAAAATAAAATAAATTTATTATATTACACTTTACTTATAGTTTAATTATCTTTAATATTAATTTTAATTATAATTTATTTAATTATTTATTTTCATAATTTAATTATTATTATTTTTTAATTTATATTATTAATATAATTGTCAATTGTTAAAACATTAAATAATTTTAAAAAATATATAAAAAATTAATATATTTTTTTAATATTGATTCAATGCAAAAAAATAAAAATAAAATAAAAAATAGATCAATTCTATAAAGCTCTCAAAAAAATTCACGAGCAAAACTCTTACAATCCTAAACCATAACAAAATTCAAAACTCTTCAATTTTCAATTTAAAGTTAGTCCTTTAATTATCATTGTTCATTGATGTTTTTAATGTATAATTATTTTATACATTAAAAATATTTGATAGCTTTAATATGTGTTACGTAAAAAAATCATGAAAATAATTGGACTACATAGAAATAGACATTTATGTCTTCTTATAATACATTACAATATTATGATGGAATATACATCTAAATCAAAAGTTATCCTTTAGTCAATAAAAACACTCAAAAATTCAAACTTAACTAAATAATGTTAGGTGAATTTCTATATCTTTTTAGTATTGTATAGTCTTTCTCTTAAAGAAAATATCTTTTTACAATTTTTTAGATTAAAATTATATGAATTTTTGCATCAACATTTCAAATCACATTTTATTGTCTTTCTATTAAATTTTAAAGAAAAAAGAAAAATAATTGAAACACTATATTCGATAAACAGTATAATACAATCCTCTACCAAACATATATAAATATAAAATAAGAATATTTGCATGATAATCTTAACCACAAATGTTGACATCCAACACATATACAATCTCCCCCATATAAGTTTTTTTTTATTTTTTTATTAATTTATAACCAACCTAAAGGTACATGAAAATGATGGGAGTTATGAACAATTCAATCAATAATTAAATTAAGGAATTCCACTATAAGTAATTTTTATTCTATTGTATTTTATTAGTAATGGTTTTTTGGTTATAAAGCATGCAAACAAATATTAAATAAAAAAGATTAAAAAAAATGAAAGATTATATTTTAATTGTTGAAGATAGAAAGTATATTTTTTATTATATTATAATCAATATTCAATTTTTTATTTGTTTGATTCTAACAAATTGAATTTCAAGATAGTTTTTCTAGATTTATTTTTTTAACTTGTAACAATTACTAAATATAGTTTTTAATTTAAATTATATTTTTTAAATTATATTTTTCCATCACAATCTTTTCAAAAGAAACTATAATAAAATTGTCAAATGAAAAAAAAAATTATATTTTTACTTTAAAATTTACTTCTTTTGGACCAATGTGAACCTAAAATGAAAAAAGATGGTTTTTTTTTTTAAGTTCAAATAAACAACTATTCTTATCAAGAGTCTCCCATGTCAACATCTATATGGCCTTTTGATTTCAAAAGCTAATAATTCTAGATATTAGTATTTGTATATAAAGAAACTTTGGATTTTATGCTCTTTCTAAATTTGATAAATAAAATCACATCTTTTTGACTAAAAAAGTGTATAATATTCACATAAAATGACAATCAAATGTCATATCTTTGTTCCCTTTTAATTTGGTATTATTGATATATTTAAAATGTATAAAGCATGGAGATGAAAAGCATGCTTGAAAGTTAGAGGATTATATCACAATTTATTAATGCATGCTATTGATTGTGAAGTATCTAGACATGTAGAGAGAGACACAGAGATAGATGTAAACACTTTGAACAAGTCTTATCTCTAGACTTGGATAGGAATAGACATATGGCATTATTAAAATGATATTTTTTTTTCATCTTTTGGCTAAAGATCAATTATGCCTAAAATTATTCAAAAGGAATGTCTTTGTCTTACCGTTGCTATGAACTAATATGACAACCCAACTCATTTAATAATATTTTATAAATTATAAAGTGGTGTCATCTCAATCTTCTAATTGATATTTTGTTAAAGTCCTAAATACTTAAATCATTTGCCTTGTAGAATAAATGAAGAATAAAGAGCATAATCGTTACTGGAATACACTACAATTTACATTATGTTAGATTGATTCTAGGACAACCAATAAGGTCCAATTTATGTGATGTCTAGATTACTTAGGGAGTAAGTATTATCAAAAGTTTGATTGTGATATTTTTAATTTTTGTTTTTTTTTTAATTTAGTTTTATGTGTGTTTTATATAAATATATTAATGAATTGTATAATCTTGTCTAAAATTAGACTCATTCTTTTAATCTTTAACAATTTATAGAAAAATATATATTCATGCACTTAAGCCCCATCTTATCATTGTACATATTTGACACATTCATCTTATCACTACATTTATCACATTTATCTATTCTCTTATATTAATATAGTTGTTGGCCACATAGATCTCATCATCCAATCAATCACCCTGCCCACCCCACAATCATTGACTTGATCTCACCCTTTTATATTTGAGTAGTTTTTTACATCAATTTTTCGATGTAAAACTCTTTATTTTTTCTTTTTCTTTATAACTTTGAAATTGTTATATTATTTTTCTATTATGATTTGTGAGATTTTACTACAATTATTTTTTCACCAATCTTACCTACCCTTAGCTATCACAACATAGTTTCACTTACATATCTAATGCAACACTAATATTTTAGTTTATAGTTTGAAAGTATGCTTGAAAACATTATTTTCTTTTTTGTTTCTTATGTCATGTGCAAGTCAAGATCCTAATCTATATTGAAAAGGATTTCTCGTATAAATATTAACATGAAAAAAAATGAGAATGAAGAGTATTTCAATGCCTATAGTGAGAAGAACTGTGAGTATCATTGTGATGCTCATGTGAGAATAGAAGACTTTGCAAATGAGTTGGCTAGTTTGGCTAATATATAAAATCTTAAGAAAATGTCAAATACATTTCATGATGTGTTTACTAGAAAAATATATAGATTAGAGACTTTGAAAATAGATTATACTAAACTTTTCATTTATTGTGACTGGTGCATCTACTTATTCTCATACTTCTACTATTAATCCATCCTCTATCATTTCTCCTTCCACCATCACTACTCATCCTTATGTTACTATGGCTACTAGTCTCTCACCATTTAGCACTTATCCATTTTCCACTTTCCCTCCATTATATGGTTTACATCCTAGCTATCCTTTCTATTTTACTGTGCACCTCCATGCTTCTTTCATCCACCACTATTAGGGACTTTTCTACTCCACTTACTCAAGCTACTTCAATGTTAACCACATCCCATAATCTTAAGAATTTATTTGAGCTCCCTTGACTTTATGCTAAACCATCATTTTTTTTACCCTTCTTACCTCTTATACACATACTCGCACACACTATAGTAGTTCTCAATCTTCATTAGTCACCATTCACTTCTACACCTTAGATGCACTATTTTACAAAATAGATCAAGCAAAAAATATAGTGTATGCAAATCCGAATAGCTAATATAGTAATGAATATAAGGAAGTTAGACATACATAACTATCTTATTTATATTGTGACATATCCATCATATTGGGTTTATAGAGGGGGGGAAATGATGGAAAAGAGTATTACAACAAAAGACATGATTGCATGAAGGTTGTGTTGGCATTATGTGAACCGGTATGAGGACATAATGATATTGTATGTTGTCATTGATGTCAATATGTGATATGATGTGAACCGGCATATGTGATATGTAAGAAGAGAGAACCAGCATATGTGTGAACGGGTATATATGCCAAAGTGAAGCGGTATATTTGTTCAAGGTGAACCGACATGTAGTTATGGGAACCAACACATGGAAGCATTGTATGACTACCGGTTGGTAGGTAATTTCCACTTCAGGATTTCCAGTTGGAGTACCTTAAACCTGTGTGACTCAATCGGTGATCTTTGTGTGATGAGTTAGCAGTATAACGGAGAACAGATCATTTTGCCATGTAAGCCCTGTGCGAGTGAAGGATCTTGCATGAAGAAGACTATCCCTATCCACCTTGGGAATGTGCAAAGTTTGTCAAACGGTGATAACGCGTAATGGGTTATCAAATGCCATGAAATCGGTGGATAATGGACGATGGAGAATGTCTTGAGATCGACTCAAGATTGTTGCATTTAATGCAGTATGATTCAATGGTCAGGATTGAACTGCTTGAATTGCTTAACCTAACAGGTTTAGGGTTTAGGGTTTTTCCTACCAACCTGTCTGTTTCCTATAAGGTCAATGTTGTGTTTCTTTCTAAAGTTGTTGGCAAAAGTTGTATGTGTGTATCCAAGGGAAGTGATACGCGATTCTTGCCAGACCAAAGGAGAGAAGAGATACCTGCAAAGTGAATGTGTAGAAGGTGAAGAGGATCCAAAATGGATCTGCATTAGCATTGAGTGTTGTTACCAGATCATTGTAATTCCTATTGATCTTTAACCACTTCAATAGTTGTGAAATCCCTTAACAGGGTAGTCTTAACCGACTTGATACAAATCCTTTAACAGGGTAACTCAAAGTTATTGAGTTCTGGGAAGCTATAGAGCTCTGGAGATCCTTTAGCTATTGAGTTCTTGAAATCCTCTAACAAGGTAACCCTAACCAGGTTTAACCCTTAACCGGGTATTATAGCCATCCCTTAACCAAGTGATCCCTAACAGGATCGGTTCCTAGTAGAACCTATTGTAATGTCTTTAACTGAACAAGGATCCTAACAGAACGAACTTCTAAAGAGTTCAAAAGCAGCTTGTGGGTATTCATCCCCACCGTGGTTTTTCCCAGTTGGGTTTCCACATGAAAAATATGTGTGTCATGTGCGATGCTTTTATCTTGTGATTCTTTGTTATTACGTGTTAAGCATATGATGGTTCTGTGTTTTATGCCTGTCTATAAAACATATTGAACTAACTATTGTGAAGATCTGATGATAGTTTACCTGTTCATGCATGAGGGTGTAATGGTACTATAGTATTGAGCTAAGAGGAAAGCTAAGTGAGCAACTGATTTATGATTGTTTTAGTTGTTTTGGGTCTTACAGGTTGCACTATGTTTCAACCAGTGTCACTACTTGCCAGTCATTTGGAGTATTTGCTGTCAAACTGGTTTTGTATTGTATTTTGTCTATACTGATTCACCCCCCCTCTTAGTACCAATTTGGTACAATTCATTCATCATTGAGTTATCAATTGGTATCAGAGCACTCTAGGTCCTTTGTGTTGTAAGCTTAACCGCTTGAGGTAAAGATCCCAGTCAAATGATGAAGAGGGAAGGTCCAAAGTTTAACAAGGAGAATTTCGGTATATGGAAAGATAGGATGAAGATATTCATCAGAAGCATGGGTGCTCAACATTGGAGTTATGTTGAGAATGTCTATGTTGTCCCTACGGGTGCTCTCACCGATGACCAAAAGAGAGAGATACAAGAAAATGGGCAAGTCATGGAAGCCCTTATTAGTAGTCTATCTGACATTGAGTTTATTGATGTTCAGGACAAGGTAAATCCCAAAGAGGTATGGGATGCTCTTGAAAATATCTATGGTGGTGATGAACATGTAAAACAAGCTAAGGAAGAAAGCCTGAGAGGGAAGTTTGAAGATATGCAGATGGTTGAAGGTGAGACCATCCAACAGTATGGAATAAGAATCAAAACAGTTGTTGGAGAAATCAAGAATGCAGGTGGTAAAATAGAAGATTCCACTATGGTAAGCAAAGTCCTGAGATCTCTGTTGCCAGTCTATGCAATAAGGGTTGCTACTATTCAGGAGCTGAGATCAATAGACAGGACTAAGGTATCCTTGGATTCCATCATAGCCAAGTTGACAGCCTATGAGCTAAATAGTTTTGATGATAGTGTTCAAAAGACTGAATCAACTTTTAAATCCTCTGCTATACCATCCATAAAAGGAAAAGAAGCTAGCACCAGTGGTGAACCTAGACAGAGCAGAGAAATGGATGATGAGGAGATTCTGATGGCATTTGAAGCTCTCCTTGCCAGGAAGCTTCCTAAAGGAACCGGTAAATACAAAGGTAAACTACCTTTGAAATGCTTTACTTGTAACCAGATAGGACATATTGCTATAAACTGTCCTAATGGCGATAACAAGGACAAACCAGAAAGGTTCAGGAAACTCAAAGGTGGAAACCGGAGAAACTATTCTGTGGCAGTTGATGAAGGTGTCACAGATGAAGAATCAAAGGATGAAGAAAATGAAAATATTGTGTTTGTTGCTATCAAAGAAGATGTGTCAGACAAGAAGGCTCTTGTCTCCCAATTTGATAATTCCAATGAGTGGATCATTGAGAGTGGTTGTTCTCACCATATGATGGTGACCGGAGCAAGTTTCTATCCTTGGAGGAGTATGATGGAGGTGTGGTTCGCTTTGGCAATGATGCGCCATGCATGGTCAAAGGTAGAGGGTCCATCTCTCTGAATGGAAAGAGCAATGCTGACAATGTGTACTGGGTTGATGGTCTCAGACACAACCTTCTAAGTGTTGCCCAGCTGAATGACAGTGGCCTCACTCTGGAATTCAAGAATGGAGTTTGCAGAATCAAAGGAAAAGATGGTGAGCTGGTGGCCACCGACATGTAGACCAAAGGCAACCTATTTCATCTGAATGCAAATATAAGTACATGTCTTATGACTAAGTTTGATGATAGCCGGATATGGTATAGGAGACTCTATCATGTAAACTTTGATAACATTGTGAAGGCTAGTAAGACCAAGGCAGTTAGAGGGTTGTCGGTGCTAAGCAAACTAGATAATACCTTGTGCAGAGAGTGTCAATTGGGGAAAATGTCTTCCTCAACCTTTAAAGGTAAATCTTTCACTACTGACAACTTGCTTGATCTTGTGCATACTGATTTGTGTGGTCCTATGAAAACTAGAAGTGTGTAGGGTGATAGGTACTTCATGATTCTCACTAATGACTACTCAAGAATGATGTGGGTCACATTCTTGAAAGACAAGTCTGAAGCCTTTGTGAAGTTCAAATTTTTCAGAGCATTAGTGGAGAAGGAAAGTGGTAAAAGGATCAAGTGTCTCAAAACTGATCAAGGAGGGGAATTCACTTCTAGTGAATTCAACAAGTGTTGTGAAGAATTTGGCATCAAGAGGCAACTGTCTACCCCTCGGAATCCATAGTAGAATGGCCTAGTAGAGAGGAATAACCGGAATGTGGTTGAAGCAGCTAGAACCATGTTGATTCAAGGAAAGGTAGCTCACACCTTTTGGAGAGAAGCGGTGAGCACTGCAGTCTACACAATGAACCGGGTACTCATCAAGAAAGGTAAGGATAAAACTCCTTATGAGTATTGGACTGGTAAGACACCTGTGGTTAGCTACTTTAGGGTATTTGGCAGCAAATGTTACATCAAGAGGAGTGAACATCAGGGCAAATTTGAAGCTAAATGCGATGAGGGAATATTCCTAGGATATTCCACCAAGAGTAAAGCTCTCAAGTGTTACAACAATAGGACTCAGAGAATTATGGAAAGTATCAATGTAAGATTTGATGAATCCTCTTAGAAAACTGAGGAAATCGGCAATGAGCAAACTGTAAATGAACTGGTTGCAACCTTCTGGGAACCGGTTGTTAGTCAACCAAGTACCAGTAACAGTGTTCCTGAACCGATGAATGCTGATACTGATGAAGATGAGGATGAAGAGGAAAAGCAAGAAGAACCTGTCAAGACCATTCCTCGGTATGTCAAGTTGAATCATGATCCTAAGCAGATCATAGGAGATAAGGATGCAGGAATCCTTACAAGAAGAAAGATCAGAGAAAACTCATGTATGATATATGAATTTGAGCCTAAATCATTCAAAGAGGCTCATAAAGATGAAGACTGGATCAAGGCAATGGAAGAGGAACTTGACTAGATAGAGAAAAAAGGTACATGGTCCTTGGTACCCAGACCAGAGCATAAAAATGTCATTGGCACCAAATGGGTGTTCAGAAACAAGCTGAATGAGGATGGAACAGTGATTAGGAATAAAGCCAAATTGGTGTACAAATGATATGCTCAAGAAGAAGGAGAAGACTATGGAGAAACCTTTGCTCCTGTAGCTAGATTGGAAGGAGTTCGTATGCTTCTTGCATATGCAACTTTTAAAGGGTTCAAAGTATATCAAATGGATGTAAAATCTGCATTCCTAAATGGTGTACTTGAAGAGGAGGTGTATATTGAGCAACCAGATGGGTTTGCCCTATCTGAAGACAGTGACATGGTATGTAGGCTACATAAAGCCTTATATGGTCTAAAGCAAGCACCTAGGGCATGGTATGAGTGCCTACATTCCCATCTTGTGAAGATTGGATTTGAGAGAACAAGTGAAGATAGCAATATCTATTTGAAGTCTGAAGGAAATCAGATCCTGATCTGTGAGGTTTTTGTTGATGACATTATCTTTGGTGGAGATGACAAGATGAGTCATGAGTTTGCTGATGAGATGAAGAAAGAGTTTGAGATGTCACTCATAGGGGATATTAAGTTCTTCATTGGACTACAGATCTAGCAGATGAAAGATGGAATCTTTATCACTCAGTCCAAATATGTCAAAGAGGTGTTGAAGACCTTTGGCATGGAAGATATCAAACCGGTTGGTACACCGATGGTGACTGGTTGCAAATTGTCAAAAGAGGATGATTTCGCACTGGTTGATGAGAAGGAATACCGCTCAATGATTGGTAAGTTGCATTATGTAGTGCATAGCAGACCGGATATTGCACATGCAATTGGCATTACTGCAAGGTTCCAGAAAAGTCCAAGAGAATCCCACTTGGTCGCAGTCAAGTGGATTCTTAGGTATCTGAAGGGAACAATTGACTATGGATTGTGGTACCCATACAACAATGATTTCATATTGAAAGTATTCACAGATGCTAATTGGGCAGGTAATGTGGATGACCGGAAAAGCACAACCGGTGGTGCATTCTTTCTCGATGGTAGACTGGTCTCATGGATGAGTAAAAAGAAGAGTTGTATCTCTTAGTCTACAGGGGAAGTGGAGTATGTTGCAGCTTTCATGAACTGCACTCAGACAATCTGGATGAAGCATGTTTTAAATGGTTTCAAAATCTCTGTATCTGAACCGGTAAGTATATTATGTGATAACACAAGTGCTATCAATATTTCAAAGAATCTGGTTTTACATTCTAGAACTAAGCATTTTGAGCTTAAGTATCATTTCTTGAGGGAAAAGGTTCAGAATAAAGAGATTGCACTAGAACATGTTTTCAGTAAGGAGCAGTTAGTAGACATATTCACCAATCCTCTACCAAAGACTACATTTGTGCATTTAAGAGGTGAATTGGGGGTACTGCCCCTTCAGGAGGTGAACTAAAAGTATTTGTTCCACATCAGTCAGGTATTGCATAGTCAAATCTTTGTTGATTGATGTGCTGAAGGATGCTACTCCTCAGGGGGAGCAGCATAATGGAATTGGGATGCTTGTGCCTCCACTTTGGCATTGTTGTCAAAGGGGGAGAAGGAGTGAAGCGGAGAGATATCTTTGTATATTGCCATCAATGCCAAAGGGGGAGATTGTTGGCATTATGTGAACTGGTATGAGGACATAATGATATTGTATGTTGTCATTGATGTCAATATGTGATATGATGTGAACCGACATATGTGATATGTGAGAAGAGAGAATTGGCATATGTGTGAACTGATATATATGCCAAAGTGAAGTGGTATATTTTTTCAAGGTGAACCAGCATGTCAAGGTGAACTGACATGTAGTTCTGGGAACCAGCACATGGAAGCATTGTATGACTACCGGTTGGTAGGTAGTTTCCACTTTAGGATTTCTGGTTGGAGTACCTTAAGCCTGTGTGACTCAATTGGTGATCTTTGTGTGATGAGTTAGCAGTATAACAGAGAATAGATCGTGTTGCCACGTAAGCCCTGTGCGCGTGAAGGATCTTGCATGAAGAAGACTATCCCTATCCACCTTGGGAATGTGCGAAGTTTGTCAAATGGTGATAATGTGTAATGGGTTATCAGCCACCATGAAATCAATGGATAATGGACAATGGAGAATATCTTGAGATCAATTCAAGATTGTTGTATTTAATGCATTATGATTCAATGGTCAGGATTGAACCGCTTGAATTGATTAACCTAACGGGTTTAGGGTTTTTGCTATCGACTTGTCTGTTTCCTATAAGGTTGATGTTGTGTTTCTTTCTAAAGTTGTTGGCAAAAGTTATATGTGTGTATCCAAGGGAAGTGATACATGATTCTTGCCAGACCAAAGGAGAGAAGAGATACCTACAAAGTGAATGTGTAGAAGGTGAAGAGGAGCCAAAACGGATCTGCATTAGCATTGAGTGTTGTTACCAAATCATTGTAATTCCTGTTGATCTTTAACCACTTTAACAATTGTGAAATCCCTTAACAGGGTAGCCTTAACCGGCTTGATACAAATCCTTTAATAGGGTAACTCAAAGTTATTGAGTTTTGGGAAGCTATAGAGCTTTGGAGATCCATTAGCTATTGAGTTCTTGAAATCCTCTAACAAGGTAACCCTAACCGGGTTTAACCCTTAACCGGGTATTATAGCCATCCCTTATCCGGGTGATCCCTAACAAGATCGGTTCCTAGCAGAACCTATTATAATGTCTTTAACCGGACAGGGATCCTAACAGAGTGGACTTCTAAAGAGTTCAAAAGCAACTTGTGGGTATTCATCCCCACCGTGGTTTTTCCCAGTTGGGTTTCCACATGAAAAATATGTGTGTCATGTGCGATGCTTTTATCTTGTGATGCTTTGTTATTACCTGTTAAGCATATGATGGTTCTGTGTTTTATGCCTGTCTATAAACCATATTCAACTAACTATTGTGAAGATCTGATGATAGTTTACCTGTTCATGCATTAGGGTGTAATGGTACTATAGTATTGAGATAAGAGGAAAGCTAAGTGAGCAACCAGTTTATGATTGTTTTAGTTGTTCTGGGTCTTACCAGTTGCACTCTGTTTCAACCAGTGTCACTGCTTGCCAGTCATTTGGAGTATTTGCTGTCAAACCAGTTTTGTATTGTATTTTGTCTATACTAATTCACCCCCCCTCTTAGTACCGGTTTGGTACTATTCGTTCATCATTGAGTTATTAGGTTGTTGAAGATTGCCACAATAATTAATATGGTGGGATGAAATGCCTCGAATACTTGAATTGAATTCCTATAATTATCCTCATGTGATTAGTTTGTGATTCCTGATTCCCCAAAATGAGGGAGGATACCTTTCTTATGTACCTCTCCTAGGCATTTTGGGAGGCAAAACTTAGAGTAGGATGACATAGGAAAATATTTCCTACTCAGCCTAACCAAGTGCGCCATGGTTTAAATTTGGGGCCAAACATCAAGGAGCAAAGCACCCTAAGCACCTTGTTCCTAGGAGCGAGTTCCCTCACTCCCACCAATATGACATCAAAGTGGGATTTGAGATCCAAAATGAGAAGGGGAATCCATAATGATATATAGAATTGAGTTGTGATGAACATGACTGAAGGCATGAAGTCATAAAAGCCAAAATAGGACCTAACTGAGCAATAAATTGCATAGGGATGCAATTTATGATGCTAGATTTAGCCCCCACTTTAGTAGGAGTATGAGGCCTACACACATACTGAAGGTAAAGTAGGAGAGAGAGAGAGAGAGAGAGAGAGAGAGAGAGAGAGAGAGAGAGAGAGATTGTGCAAGCCTACAAAGAGATAAGAGATCACTAAGTTAAAGGGAACAAGTCTCCAAACCAAGAATCTAACTCATACAACCATGTGCAAGGACACACAAAAACAAAACAAAAATATAAGAAACAAACAAAAGACACACAAAAGGGGTTAGTATTACAAACAAAGGCTCCAAGTCAACTAGTTAAAAAGACCTTGATAATTAAAAAACTTCAACCATGAATATCATCCTCAGAATGCTATTACAAGAGCACAAGTGATCACTTGGAAAGAGAAAGAGTACACATCAAAGACAAGACAAAACTCTATGGTCCAATAAATTAGCAAAGTTATGCTATGGGATCATAGAGAAGAAAGAGAAAGAGAGCATAGATTTCATGGGCTAGTAAGTTGTGTTATGCTAGGTCATCCTTGAAAGAGGAGGAAGACATAAAATGGTCTAGAAAGCTCCATTATGCTAGTTTCACTTGTCCCAAGATATCTTGGTGCAAAGAGAGATTTGAATAGTCTAAAAAAGTTGTGTTATACTAGTCAACCCATCTTGAAAATGTATCAATGCAAAGGAAAGGTCAAATAGTTTAGAAAGTTGTGTTATCAAAGTAAACCTATCCCAAGGATAACCAAGGAAAGCATTCTCTCCAAGGAAATCTACAATAAATTATACAAAAATGATAAATCATTTTCTCCAAGGAAATCCACTAAAAATAGTATAAAAGGATGACCAAGGAAAGCATTGTCACCAAGGAAATCTACTAAAAACGATGCAAAAGGATAATCAAGGAAAGCATTGTCTCCAATGAAATCTGCTAAAATGGTGCAAAAGGATGACCAAGGAAAGCATTATTCCTAAGGAAATATGCAATATAGTACACAAAGTGGCTACAAATATGCCCTCCTCCTTAAGATGGTGGTGTAGAGCTATGGTGACATCATAAGGAAAAGAAGAATAAGGATATACACCTTCAATCACCAAGGAGATATCCATAACAATCTGAATGTACATATCCATTTTACACTTTCCCTTCAATCTAAGTTTATGTCCCATCTTTACTCTCTAGTTTACCACACCTCCATGCCTCTTTCATCCTATACTATTAGGTACGTTTTTATTTAACTTACTCAAGCCACTTAAATTCCAAACTCATCCTATGCTCTTAAGAAGCTACTTGAGCTCCCTTGACTTTATCCTAATCCATCACTTATTTTACTCTTCTTAACTCTTATACATATACCCAAACACATCATAGTGGTTCCCAATATTCATTGATCAAAATTCACTTCCTTGCCTTAGATGCACTATTTTAGGAAATAGCTCAAGTGGGAAAGATAGTGCATGCAACTCCAAATAGACAAGATAGTAATAAATTTAAGGATGCTACACATACACTACTATTTTTTTAATATTGTGACATATACATTAACTTGGGTTTATAAAGGGAGAAAAATGATGGAAAATAGTATGAAAATTAAAGAAAAAATTGAATACAAATTCAAAGCCCACCACTACCTCTGATTTAGCAATTAGGAATACAAAATTAAATAGAAATGTATATGCTGGAATTGGAAACAAAAATATTGTAAAACTAAATAAGATTCAACCACATAAAACCTAGTTCAACAATCAGTCCATCATACACTAATGAAGAATCTAAAATCACGCAAACAAAAAAATTGAAATGTTATACCTTCGCATGCTCATAAGATTTGATCTTCATTATTTCCTATCTCCATTGATCTTGTTTGATATTATGGATTGTGGTTGTGTATACAATTTGGCAAAGTGAAGGTACTTCAATTAATTTATTGATATGGAAGGATAGGGAAAGGACCCTCTTTTATAAAGGACACCCTAGAAATGGAGGGCTAGGATTAAGAGGTGAAAGGATAAATGGTTGATTCATATTAGTTGGTAGGTGTAGGAATGGTGAAAATATTAGAGAAGTGGTTAAAGGTAAATTAAGAGATGAATGAAACTTGTCATGGAGGGAAAAAGATAATGAATTAATTAAATAAATAGATTTATTTAATTAATAGAAGAGGTGGTAAAAAAAAATTATTTAATTTAGGAAATGATAATTTAAATTAAAAAAATATGTATTTAAATGGGGAAAGGCTAGAAGGGGATTAGTGAACTAATTAAATAAATAAAAATATATAATTAATAGAAAGCTTAGGATAAAATAATTAAATAAATAAACTATTTATTTAATTAGGCAAGGACAATTTTAGGTGTCTAAATTTTTCTCCTCTTTGAGACAATGCAATTTATCACATTTTTCTAAAGAAAAATAAAGCATTAATACGATAAGTTGCCCCTGGTAATGAAGACGACATGCCCCCTTGAGAGAATGGGTGATTTTTTTTCAAAAAATTCAAACAATCTCTCAAATAGAAAAAAGCTAGAAAAAGGCTAAGCAAGAATAATAGGCATGTGAAAAAGGGTAATGATAGGTGAAAAGGGGGTCCCAGGGGATCACAATGACCATGGGGGGTCACCACGAGCATCTAGGGTTAGCACTCCCATAAATAGGAGAGTTGGATAGGGACCAACTCATTTGTATCCATCACTTTCATTATTTGCAGCACAAACTGAAGGAGAGTTTAAGAGCACAACAATAGAGCTATAGTGAAGAGATTCCACCGATTCGAGTGTGTCTAATGGTACAGGCGGCCCGAGGAGTACAAAGAGCCAGTATGTACCATATCATCCTTTTGATTTCATGAATTTAATGCATCATTGATAAGGCTAGAATACATTTTTCTAAAAACCCAGCACTAGGGAAAATGCCAAAATCATGTCTATGTGCATTCTTAGCACATCTAGGGTAGTTTAGAGCGTGTTTATGTTAAAGTTGCGTATATGGTTTTTAAAACTATGTATGTAGTCCTTAAAATTGCGTCTATGGTCAAAATGCATATTGGGTAGGTCTTAGCATGTATACATTAAATGCAAGTGTGTTTGTGGTCTTGTTGCATATATGGCACATATAATGGCATTTGGGTTTCTTGATGCGTAACTTGTGTCAAACAATGATGCGTATAGGGAAGAAGTACATTTATGCATGACAAACCCATGTTTAGGGATTTTTAGTGCATCCATGATATGGTCAAAATAGGGGGAAAATAGGTTGTCATTGTATTAAATAAGACCAACCAGTAGGATAGATCATCGAATTGATGAAATACAATGATTTACCCAACAAGATAGGATACAAAGCGACTGATGAACCTAATAAAGTTGATGAAGTACGAGATAGAGTTGATAAAGGTCAGTTAAAGTTGATAAGATTCTTGACAACTTACATAATTGCATTTGTGATTGGAGGATTATTTAGCCCCTTTGGATTTGTGTGAGAGATTTTTTGTGTACATAGAGGTTGAGACCATAGTTGTCAGAGGATGATCATGTGACCTATCAGTTTTAGGACTATGGCATGCCACATTTATGCTCGAGATTCAAACAAATCTCAACCTATTGTTTGCACTAGTAGAGCGGTGGTACAATAAGCACTGCACCTTCCACCTGCTTACAAGAGAGATGTTTGTCACTTTGAAAGATGTCTACCAAATAATGTGCATCCCCATCCATGGAAAGATGGTAGTCTATGATCGAGAGGGAAATGATATAGATGTTATACATTGAGTGTTTGATTGTGATGATGTAGAGGTTTGTGGTAACCATATTAGCTAGGATGAGATGTTGGATGTGGAACAAGTGAGATCAGCTCTAGTTGTAGTCATCAATGATTTCATATGTCCAAGTTGCATGACACATGGAATATCCATTGGATGGGATAGAGCCAAGGAGATGATGCTCACACAAGGGAAACAATTCATATGGGGGCCTTGTATGTTGGCCCATCTATACCATTATCTGCATCATTTGTATACCTTAGAGGCTAAAATATATCTATAGGAGTGACACTATTATAGATATGATCCTTTGAGCACATTGCAGTGAGTAGGATAGTTTGCTATAGGGGTTGTGGAGTAGGCTAGCCATATGTTTATACGTATAGTATGATCATCTCACAGCCTTATCTAAGGAAGATGGAGTATTGGAGGAGGGTCATAAATGATATTGATATAGTTATTTGGTCACCCTACCTAGATTGCGAGCCCTCAGATGATGATACCATGGAGTTATGTTATTTCTACTAGAACAAATACTTGATCATTTATACAGTCTATATCATCAAGAGGAACTTACCAAATAGGGTCTCTCATTACTTTGGATAGATATAACCACAACCACTTGGTTTTGTATATTTTGCTCATATCAAGCAAGAGATTCCATACCAGGGACCATGCCTTTCATATGAGGTCACAATTGAAGAGTGTTAGGCACTCACACATGTGCCTTGGGATCTCAAAATGGATGTTGTAGATGCTAGGATGACACTAGATTATGAGGCCTATTTTAGAGTGCATCTAATCCCATGGCTAACTGGAATAGGAGATCCCATGTTGTGATAAGAGGATGATACAGATGGGGAGGAACCAACTAGGAGGAGGAGGAGGAGAGGGAGGGGGAGTGGCTTTGAGGGGGACAACAAGGGAGATGTCAGGGGTGGACAACCACTTAGGCACCATCGGGGAGAGGAGGACAGGGCCAACCTAAGCCATAGGTATTAGGTACATAGGCAACATTACTAGGAGCATAGGCACAATAGGCACATGGACAACAATTTTCACATCTCTAGGATAAGGGGGAGGAAGGGAAATGATGAAATTTCATTGGATAGGGCCCACTAGGACATGGAAGGGATTGGGAGGGAAGATTTGAGAAGCCTAGGGGTGGAGATGGTTGAGGATGGGAGGAGCTTGGTGCTTTGGTACCTTGAAATCCCACATCAATATATTAGAGGATCAGGTGTAGCTTCAAGTAGGGAAAATATCCTCTTTATGAGAGCAGATACAAACAGTCGCATTCAAGTGAGACATGGCTATACAGTGATATGGTAGCATGGAGGAAATTATAGAGAGTGTTAAGGCCATGAGTCAAAGCAATTTTTCCTTAGGGATAGGTTATGTGTTTAGGATGGCATAGGAGAGAGCATACTAGTGGAACTTATATGAGTCTGTAGTGCTTGCCAATCAGAGAGCCAATAATTTTGTGATGATGTCGAAGGTTAGGATCTGAGGGTGACGATAGAGATCTAATAGTACAGGGATCATGGTGCCACAAAGAGCAGGGATGCTAAAGGTTCAAGATGGGACAAACCTTTAGGATCTCAACAGCCACATAGACCATCAGGATCAGAGGGCAAGAGCTCATCATAGCTCCTAACAGATCTAGTTTTGTATTAGTGATTTTTTTTGTATGATGATGTAGATAGCTACAAGTGATTTTGTAGCCATTTTGAGATATTGATATCATTGTATCATGACACTTTATTTTTTGATATATATGATATGAGACTTATCCATAGTAGCCATGCTATGCATGTTTATATGATGATGCATGATGATTATTTATGTTTACTTATGACATTTCACAAGGTGATTCTATATGTATGTGATGTTGATGATGTTCTATCATGGTGATGCACAATTATTCCATGTGATTCCATGTATGCTTATGTGATTATGCTTATGCACTTTCTATGGTGAGATTATTTATATGATACAACTATGATGTATTCTTATTGATGATGGATGCAATATGTTTTATTTATGACACTATATGACGATTATTATGCAATGAAATGACGGAATGCTTATGATGTACTTATTTATTTTTATGTGTCATGATTTCTATATGCCCCTAGTATGATTATTATGTATGTCCTCTATTATGATGGCATGATATTATGTGATGGATGGATACATTTATTATGATTATATACCAACCTAATGGATACAAGATGTATGTGGACTATTATGGTATAATAATGATATGCAAAACTAACTATGTGGTGATGTAGGATGCATGTGCATGACTTTAATTTTGATGTGTCATTATACTCAGTTAGATGATGTGTGGCTACATGGGACAAGAGAAATTAAGAAATAAGGTGATAAAAGGTAGAAGATATGGAGGTTAAATGAGCTTCTTATGTGTTTATCATCATCTAGCTTATTATGGCAAATGTTTGTGACCATCCAAATATAGGTTTGACCTAGATAGTCAGTGTATCATTTGCATGGCGATCAGACATATGCAAACAAGAATTGTACTTGTTCACATTAGACCCATAGTGTCCTCATATCCTTGGACGAGCTATAGTGTTACTAAGAGACAATCCACAAGCAACAAATAGGTGATCACGCCCTATCCCGACCAGTCTAGTCCATAGACATCCTTGAGAAGCATAGGAAACATGACACCACAAAAGATAAAATCAAAAGAAAACCAAAGACTTGACACCAACAAATACTATAATTTTCAAATCACAAATGTTTCTTACCACATATGTTAACATGTTTGATCTGGTCACAATGTTGTCATCCTGATAAAGGATAGATAGTGCTAAAGAATCTATTAGAGTCAAATTTTTCTGAAAGATTGATTTGTTGAAAGCCCAATACTACTTGTGTCTTATCTGAAATAGAATTACTCCATGAAACTGATACTTTATTGTGGAGAAAGATGAAAACTTTGTTGAACAACTAGAATACTATGAGGGGGGGTGAATTAGTACTCCCTAAATCTTAAAATAATCTTACTATCACTTTGCAGATTCACATCAATTAGCATGCAATAAAAATAAATGAGTGATAAAATAGACAACAAAAGTAGAGATACCATCCACAACAACATGCACAAGAGCACACCAATTTTTTGCGTGGAAACCCATTAGGGAAAAACCATAGAGAGGATTCTCTCTCAATATAACATAACTAGTTATATAATATTACAAAATACTCACTGCAAGGCTCACTACCAAAGGCCTTATTTCCCAAAAGAGAACAAATAGACAAAAAATTAATTTCTATATTTGCATCTTACATATGCATGGAATACAGTTCTAATTAGGCTCAGTAGATAGACTTTAGACACTTGATTCACTTTATTGAAATCTGGCCATTATGTCACACTTCTATATATGTATCTCACCATCTATCTATTTTTCTCTCTTATCTCTTATCAAAGGAATACATCACACACACACACACACACACACACACACACACACACACACATAATCCATATCTCAAGTCGAACATACATGTCTTACAAACAAAATACCTTACACACTACCACAATATACTTCATAAGTTTCACTTACATAGGTTGGCTAAAGATAGAACAAAATTTAATGCTAACAAGAATACACATGCTATCCATAATACTTAATCATGTCCCAAAACCATAGGTCCAAAATCAATCAATTGTGGAAATGTGGATGTCCAAACAAATTGTTCTGTTTCGGAAAAATAGAGCAACTGACAGACTAAATTGTCGAACCATGTATCTCACCTTTATATGATCCATAGCACATAAAATATGGAATATAGGTACATTTGATATTCATTATTATATTGCCCAAACTGCAAACCCATATTTGCAACTACAAAGTTACACGGAGGAAAACATGATGAACAGAGTCACCAGATTATCGAAGTAGCAATAGTATAAGTGATCATAAGTATGGTGACATAAATGATAACCAATATAACCTATACAACATTATCCTTCACCAAAAATGGCATCAATGATAACTTCAACAATCTCCCCCTTTTTCATTGATGGCAACGTGCAAAAAAAAAGTTACTTGCTTCAAAACAATTCTCTTCAAAATATTTTTCAAAAACATTATTTCTACTAATCTCCCCTTATACCATACAATCCTTTTCCATTATATAATTTCTCTTTTGTCACCATCTCTCCCCCTTTTTTCTTACACTCTAATATTCTCTAAACTTCACAATCTCCTTCCTACTTCTCATTCTCTCCCCCTTTTCCATCAAGGACAAAGGGTATCACAAATATACCTTCACAAATATTCCCTTAACAATAGTAACACAATTAAAAAAAGAAAGGCCCAGTTACCTTTTTGTGAAAAAATCTCCTTATATTTTTCTTTGAGTTTCGGGAGAAAGGAATTCCAAGAGCTAATAGCAAATGTAAACATCGTGCATTGACAATTACACTACACAAGTAGGTAAATAGCATAAATCAAATCATCTAAGACAAGAAAATTCAACTCATCTCTTTGCATCTTCCAGTTGATGAGTAAAGTGATCCACTATAGTTGCAATGATTTCTTTGATATTCAAGAATTTCCTAACAAAATAATCTCTTTGTCTTTGCACCAAAGAGAATATCAACTGCAATGAATTAATATGACTCCTTATTGCACCATATTTATCTTTGAAAATGTTAAAGGATTTTGCAAATCTATTCACCTTAGACTCCAAGGAGTCAATCTTTTCTTTGTGGTTGTTGTGGTAGTAGGCCACCTGAGACAGTACTTGTAAACATTAGAAAATGCACCCACACATTGCCTCATGTCCTTTATAGATTTAGTCAATTTATTTTGTGCAACAACACATTTTCTTCTCATAACTCTCTGTACTTCATCTTCAAGGTCTAGTTGTCCTTTTTCAATGGCTTCCAGGGCTAATTGTTCGCTCAATTGTTCAAACAAAACATCCAGGACAAAATTTTCAATAGAACCAGGAACAATATTGTTCCAGGGAAAGTGAGTATCAAAGCTTCTGCAATCCTATCTTTGTCATAAGATGGTTGTGACAACCATACATCTCCATTTTTCTTCATTCCATCAAGTTCCTCAAGAACTTTTAGCACTTTAACAACTTCAAAGGGATCTTCATCAAAAGAACCAAAGGGTTTCTTCTACTTTTCTTCCTCTACAACAACTATCTCCTTCTACTTCACATCGGCTTCAACATCATCAATGGTAATAATATCATACTTTTTCTTCTATGTTTGACTTCCTCTTGTTTGAAACTAGAGAAGGGATCTTAATTGATTTTTTGTTTCTCTTCTTACCAGAGGAGGATCCTTTCGAACCCACCTATTTAGTAAGATATGATCCAATGAGTTTTTCATAAGTACCAAAATTATCTTTAGTGAGATATACCTAAGTTTAAAAATCTCATCTGCATACATCACACATTCTTCATCACTAATTTCATATCTAAATTTTGTTAACCAAAACTTCCAAGGCAACACAAATTCCATGAAACAATGATCAGTATCAATTAAGAAAGTAATGACATACCTATATATCTCAACATATCTTTTCGAGATCCTAAATATTGAAATTAAGTTCTTCTGGAGTTCATAGAAATACGTTTTGCACACCTTGTCTTTGTCATTCTAATTATCCAAATATCTTTTGATTTGTTTTACTATGGGTAAGTTCACATCCCAAACAACATTCTCCTTCATTGGTAATGAATTTATAAAGTAAAATACCAAACATACAATCAATAATCCAAAATGAAAAGGATAACCATCATTCTTTGTCAACTCAATAAATTGTTCAACAATTTTTTATCACAATAGCTCACATAAATCATATTTCTTTCTAGTCTTAGCCATATGATAAGAAACATATACTGCAATAGCAGATGCATAACCTTTTGTATTCTGAAATTAAATCTTATAAGTAATACCCATAGCAACATATCTTACCAAAGGGTATGTAATGGTTTCAATCCATAGATCTCTTTGATCTACAGTCACGCCTATCAATGCTTTAATTTCTTTTGTTTCTTACTGTCTTCTTCACACATACGGTTCCATTCTAACAAAGAGTGGTAACAACCCTTAGAGATTCCTTTGTAATCTGATATGGTTTTTCCAACCAAATGAAATCATCATGAATTCTAGTCAACACAATCTTTACCAATTCTTCATAAATTACCATCATAAATTCACTCCAAATATCCAAACCCTTGTGCCCTAACTTGGCAATCAACTGTAAATTTTCTCTTGAAAGAGAATCTTCAAAATTCTTTATTGCTCATTGTCATACTCTTCAATCTGTACATTAATAACTTGTAGATATCTTCAAGACATACCACTCTATCCGGTATTGATAAAAATGCATTGATCAAAACATCTCTTATCAGCTCTTTCATGAATTTCTTGAGTTCAGGTCGAAATTCATCTTCACAACTAACAAATTTGTTGGAATCCATGAGATAGAATTTGTAAATACCTTAGCTTTGTTGATAGAAAGTCTACTCAAATTCTTCTTTCTACTCCTCAAATTTTCTAATTTACCAATAACAAAATGAACAAAAAGAACTTACAGTACTCTACCAAATAACCTAGGGTTTTGTCATCATATCACCAAAAAGTTGCTAAACAGCTTTGCCTATATGAATAATCACTTTCCAAACCTTCACATTCTACCACATAGTAATATATTATGCCGCAATCTTCACCAAGAGTTTAAGTAAATCAATTTAATCACCATATCAACATGTTGTCACAACAACATCAACTTCTTCGATGGGGTAAAAAGGATCTTCATTATAGCTCCCCCTAAACCAAAGCTTCCAAACTAGTTTCCAAATGGGATCTATGTACCAAAGCTAGATGCAACAACACTTTTTATCAAATCTACTTCCTTCTTTCTCCAAATATTTTTCATCCCACTCTTCACTTCTTCTACATCAATATTTTTTATCAATTCATTCCTTTTTACTGAATCGTATTTCTTCATATTCTTTCTTTTGCATGTTTTAACAATGTGTCCAACTTTATTGCAACTAAAGCATTGTATATTCCTTTGATCTGAATATCTTGTAGTCACTCTAGATCTATATTGATTAGCCTTGTGCCCAAAACCATTGCATAACTGACAATAACTATAAAAGAATCTATTTCTTCCATCCATAATTTGATTTCTACAATTACTAGCCTTATGACCAAATCTCCTACAAGAAAAACATTGAACATTTTGATTCATTCTATTTATATATTCTAGAGCCTTATTCCAAATTTATTACAGGAGAAACAATACCCATTGAATGAAGAGTACCTTTGAGCATTAGGTTGTCTGATCAGAGGTTTTCTTGTATAATTTCTTTGATTCAGGGGCTTTCTTCCTTTGTTTTCTTCTTCAATGCTTTGTTCAGATTCAACCTTCAACGTGTTGCCTTTATCTTTGGTTCTTTGATTTTAATGTTCACTAACTTTAAAACCTAATCCGCTTTTATCTTCTGGAGATTTCTACATAGCCATCTTTCATCAAGTATCTTAGTACTTTCCTTGAATTTGTCTTTAGATCTCAAGGTTACAACTTCTTGTTCTAGTCTTGCACATTCTTCAGTCTTATGTTTGATTAAGTCACTTAGACATTCCTCAGTTTTCTTACATTCCTCAACTTGTAACTTCAGATCGACAATTGTTTCATTTTCTTGCTTTCTCTAAACTTCTCGATCTATTTCCTCAGTTTTCTAATGCATTCATTTGCTTCTTTGATATTTTATTTCAAATATTTGGGTTCACTTTCAATATTCTCAGGATCTTCAAGATTAGTCTACAATTCTCCATCCATAATGTAATTCAAGAGACATTTGTTCAACCAATAAGATCTCCCTCAAGTGGTTAAACTAAAATAGGGGACTAAACTCTGGTACCAATTGTTAAACAACTGGAATACTTAGAGGTGGGAGTGAATTAGTATTCCCTAAATATTAAAACAATCTTATTATCAAATTACATATTCACGTCAATCAGCATGCAATATAAAGAAATGAGTGATTAGACAACAAAATTAGAGATAGCATCCACAACAACATGTACAAGAGAAGGCCATTTTTTTGCGTGGAAACCCATTAGGGAAAAACCATGGAGAGGGTTAACTCTTAGTATCATATAATTGGTTATATAATATTACAAAATGCTCATTGCAATGGTCACTTCTTGAGGCTCCTTTCCAAAAAGATGAAGAATCATTGTCAAAGGGTTTACTGCCCAAAAGAGAACAAATAGACAAAAAATGAATTGCTATAGTTGCATCTAACATATGCATGGATTATAGTTCCAATTAGGATAAATAGGAAGACTTCACACACTTCATTCACAATGTTGCAATCATATATCACATCTGACCATTATGTTGCACTCCTATATTTGTATCTCACAATCTATCTATGTTTCTCTCTTATCTCCCATTGAAGGAATACATCACACACACACACACACACACACACACACACACACATATTGATCCATATCTCTAATGATATGATGAAAGATTAAGTATATGGTAGAATACTGAGAGTGGGGGTGAATCAGTATACTCAAAAACTGATACAAACTCCCAAACTCAAAATAAAATTATCAACAAAATAGTTTTGTCAAAATAATGTCTCAAAGATTACCAACACCAACCGGTTTGACTGTTATACCAACTTAACAGTAAACAAATTCAATCTTGTAAACAACAACAATGCTCAATCAAATATCAACATTTTCAACTCTCATGCTTCCAGTTAGCATGCCTTAATCAAATAAACAAATAAGATCATAACCACAAAAGCATTCACCACTTGACACAAATATTTATATGTGGAAAACCCAAATAGGTAAAAACCACAGTGAGATGAGACTCACAAGGATAGCTATCTGAACTCTTCTGAAGTTTTCCCTATTAGGATCTAAGCCTGTTAAAGCTTTTACAATAAGTCTTGTTAAGAAATGACTCTGTTAGGAATCACTCGGTTAGAGGATTTTACAAATATGCCTTGATAAAAAGTACAATACCCTGTTAGGCATAACCTCGGTAGAGGGTTTGAGAATCCAAACTAATGGACCACCTTATTAGAGGATTTAATAAGTAACCAAGCTTGTTAGAGCTTACTTTGTTAGAGGATTTCAATTTTTGTTGTGATTGTTAGAAAACAACATGTTTTCTTGATCTGTCTGAATAGCACTACATCTACTTAATTAGATCCTTCTTAAGATTCAATCTTCTTCTACACAAACTGCAGATCCATTCTCCTGGTTAGGCAACCTCACACTCAACTAATTTCTGCCAACTTTGCCAAAACTTTTACAAACAACTTCATCAACTTTAAATACAAATCAAAAAGGTCGGTAACACAACAAAAACCTAATTCTCATCATCGAGATTACAAACAACTCGGTACAATATTGACCATTAGAAATCATAATAATCTCTTCACATTTAATAAGAAAATTCCAACCACTCCATGATCACTGCATCATCGAACTTTGTAACTCATCACATGCTATGGATTTGATGCAATCCACTTTGCTCCTTTCCAAGACAATCAAACAAATAAACAAATGCACCAAAACAATTTAAACTTATCCTCATACAATGATTACATGTGTCTCCATCATTACCGCTCATCATTGGATCTTAAACCAACAAACTTGATCGGTTAGGGTTTAACAAAAACAACTGGTAGGG
The DNA here is from genome assembly GCF_030272615.1 of Cryptomeria japonica. Lineage (NCBI taxonomy): Eukaryota > Viridiplantae > Streptophyta > Pinopsida > Cupressales > Cupressaceae > Cryptomeria > Cryptomeria japonica. Next base: position 862,258,220 of record NC_081409.1, on the reverse strand, counting down.
TTTACCGGTTACAAAACAAAGAAAGGTTTAACCTTATACACTGGTTCAACTTAAAAACTACCATATACTGGTTAACAACATCTTCCACAAATTTTATCATACTGGTTAGAAATACAAAACTAATAACAACAATAACATCAACAAAATCATGAATACCATTCACTGGTTCAATTGACATTAATGGTAACATATCATTAATGCAATCTAAAATGCCAACAATCTCCCCCTTTGGCATTGATGGCAATACAAATATCAATGCCTCTGATTTGTTATTGTGATTGGTGATTGGTGAATAGGAATCCTGGTTTACATTACCAGTTATTCACCATGCTTTGTTTGTCATCGGCCTGTCACTGGTTTCCCTTTGCCAGTCACATAATTCTTCTCCCTAATCACATAATTCTTCTCCCCCTTTGACAACAATGTCAAATGGAAAGTAAAATATGTAATATCAAAATCTCACTATGTATCAACAACATATTGCAATTGGATGCTCCCCCTGTGGAATATATCCACTCCTTCATCAATACATGTAACATTTTTCAAGTAGTTCAAGGACTGATGCAATCAACATCATGTTCAACTGAATTCATGATGAGGGACAACCCCTAACTGACTTCTAAGATACTCAAAAGTGGTCTTAGGTAGAGGTTTGGTAAAGATATCTGCAAGCTACTCCTAGGTGGAAACATGCTCTAAGATAACATATTTACTTTGAACTTTCTCCCTCAAAAAGTGATACTTAAATTCAATGTGCTTGGTCCTTGCGTCCAAAATAAGATTCTTATAAATATTAATTGCACTCATATTATCACACAGAATCTTGATAGGTTCTGAGATCTTCATCACCTTCTAAAATGTGTCTCATCCAAATAGCTTGTGTGTAATTCATATAAGATGTTGCATAGTCAGCTTCAGTAGTAGATTGTGAAGTACAACTCTGCTTTTTACTACTCCATGAAACTAGCCTTCCTCCTAGAAAGAATGCTCCACTAGTAGTACTTTTACGATCATCAACATTTCCTGCCCAATTAGCATCTATGTACACCTTCAAATCAAAATTTCCTCCATATGGATACCATAACCCATAATCAACTATACCTTTCAAATATCTAAAAATTCTCTTGGTTGCTATCAGATATGCTTCCTTTGGATTCTTTTGGAATCTAGCAACTATACCAACTGCATGGGCGATATACGGTCAACTGTGAATAACATAGTATAATTTACCAATCATTGACCTGTATTCTTTCTCATCTACAAACTTAGATGCATCTTCCTTGTACAATTTACAACCTATAACCATTGGAGTTCCAACTGGTTTATAGTCACTCATGCCAAAAGTCTTCAAGACTTCTTTAACGTACTTGGTTTGAGTAATGAAAATATCATTCTTCATTTGTTGTATCTATGAGCCTATGAAAATTTATATTTCCCCTACTAATGACATCTCAAAATCATTCTTCATTTCATCTGCAAAACTATTGCGCATGACATCATTACCTCCAAATATAATGTCATCAATAAATACTTCACTAACTAGTATTTTATCTCCTTCAAACTTGAGATAAATGTTGATGTCATCACTAGTTCTTGCAAAGCCTATCTTCATTAAATGTGTATGAATCCTTTCATAACATGCTCTAGGTGCCTTCTTTAATCCATACAAAGATTTATGCAATTTGCATACCATGTCTTCTTTGTCTGTCAATGCATAACCATCAGACTGCTCTATGTATACCTCTTCTTCCAATATCCCATTCAAAAATGCAGACTTAACATCCATCTAGTATACCTTGAACTTCTTGTGAGCTGAAAATGCAAGTAATGTACTTACTCCTTCCAGTCTTGCTATCAATGCAAAATTTTCTCCATAATCCTCTCTTTCTTCTTGCGCATAACCTTTGCAAACTAATCTTTCCTTATTGCGAACTACAACACCATCCTCATTTAACTTTTTTCTAAACACCCATTTAGTAGCTATGACATTCTTGTTTACCAGTCAGGGTACTAGGGTCCAGTGTTATTTTTCTCAATTTGATCCAATTCTTCTTCCATTGCCATTACCCAATCATCATCACCAAATGCCTCCTTAGCACTTCTTGGTTCAAAGGTGGAAATCATGCAAGAGTTCTCTCTAGCTCTTCTTCTAATAAGTACTCCAGCATCCTTATCCCCAATAATCGGCTCAAGACTGTGATTCAGTCTCACATATCTAGGAATAGCATGATCATTCTCCTCAAGTTTAGCTTCTTCATCATCTTCTTCTTCTGAATTTATCTATTCTGGTTGAACAAGTACATCAGGATTTGCCTTACCAATTTCATATTTAACTATTCCAGGTTCTAAAAGAAAAATGAAAGGATCTTCATCCTTCTTCTCTGAACTGGTTCTTTCTGAAACTTTAGGACATTCATCTACATGAACATCAGCACTATCAACAATTCTCTGAGTCTAGTTATTGAAACATTTGTAGGCCTTACTCTTGGTGGAATAGCCAATAAATATGCCTTCATCACTCTTCGCTTCAAACTTACTGATGTAATCACCTCTTTTAATAAAACATTTACTACCAAAGATCTTAAAATAACTAACATCAGGTGACCTTCCATACCAATACTCATAAGGTGTCTTGTCCTTACCTTTTTTCACCAGAACCCAGTTCATTGTGTAGACTATTGTACTTACAGCTTCTCTCCAAAATGTTTTCACCACACCTCCTTGTATCAACATAGTTCTAGCAACTTCAACCACTAATCAGTTGTTTCTCTCTACTATACCATTCTATTGTGGTGTCCTTGGTGCAGAAAGCTACCGCTTGATACCATTCTCATCACAATACTTAGCGAACTCCTCAGAAGTGAATTCACTGCCTTGATTTGTTCTCAGACATTTAATCTTTCTGCCACTCTCTTTCTCAGTTAAGGCCCTAAATGCCTTGAATTTACCAAAAGCTTCATTCTTACCTTTCAAGAATGTGACCTACATCATCCTTGAATAGTCATCAATGAAGATCATGAAATATCTATCACCTGAAATTCTACTAGTTCTTATTGGTCCACATAGATCTGTATGAACCAAATCTAACAAGATCTCTACTGAGAAGGACTTGCTCACCGGTTTGTCTATCTGAGGTAGACCTTTTACTGTCTTAGACTTACTCACTTTAATAATATTGTCAAAATTTATATGACAAAATCTTCTATGCCAAAGCCAGCTATCATCTATCTTTGCAATCAAACAGTTGCTAACTTTAGGATTAAGAGGAAATAGATTACCTCTGATCTATTTACCGGTTGCAATCAATTCACCTTTTTTGTCAAAGATTTCACACATGCCATTTCTAAATCCCAATGGGTATCCTTTGTCATTCAGTTGTGTCACACTCAGAAGATTATTCTTAAGACCTTTAACCCAATAAACATCGTCAGCACTGCTCTTCCCATTAAGAGAAATAACTCCCTTTCCTTTAACCATACAAGGTGATTCATTGCCAAATCTGACAACACCACCATCAAACTCTTTTAAGGAAAGAAATTTGCTCCGATCACTAGTCATGTGATGTGAACAACCACTATTAATGATCCAATCATCAGAGTTATCCATCCTAGACACTAGAGACTTCTGGTTAGATGTCTCTTCCTTAATAGCCACAAACACAATATCTTCACTAGCATCATCATTAGATTCATCATCAATAATACCACTATCAATAGCTACATGACAATCTCTCTTGCCTTTACCCTTATACTTCTTAAATTTATCTCTCTTGTGTTCATTTTCACTATTAGGGAAATTTGCTGCTATATGACCAATCTTATTGCAAGCAAAACATTTCAATGGTAGCTTACCTTTGTATTTACCAGTGCCTCTAGGTAGTCGTTTTGCCAACAATGCTTCAAGCTCCACTAAATTGTCTTCATCATCAGCACCTCTGCTGGATCTGGATTCATAGCTATGGCCAGTATCTCTACTTCTTCTCACATAAGGGTTAGAGACAAAAGCTCTGAATGTAGATTTATTTTTTTGTACACTACCATCATATCCATTTAACTCAAAAGAAGTAAGTTTGCCAATGATAGAGTTAAGAGTTACCTTTGTCTTGTCAATGGATTTCAGCTCCTGAATAGATGCAACTCGAATAGCATAGACTAGTAGCAGGGTTCTCAGTACCTTACTGATCACTGTGGCATCTTCCATGTTCCCTCCTACACTCTTTATTTCACCAACTATTTCTTTAATCCTTTGACAATACTACTGGATATTTTCACCTTCAGACATTCTCATGTCATCAAACTTTCCTCTTAAACTCTTCTCTTTAGCAATCTTAACATGTTCATGGTTGCTATAAATCTCTTCAAGTTTTTTCCATACTTCATATGCAGTTTCAAGACCATGAACATCTACATATTCAACATCAGACAGGGAACTGATAATAGCCTCTAATGCTTGATGATTCTCTTGTTGTTCTTTCTTCTGATCATCAGTCAGAGTACCAGTAGATGCAACATATTGATTTTCTATATACTCCCAATACTAACTACCAAGAATTTTGATATAAATCTTCATTCTATCACTCCAGATTCTATAGTTATCTTTGTTGAACTTAGGACCTTCTTTCTTCATCATGATCTATAGGATCTTTTCCTCAAGTTGTTAGGCTTAGAGATCTAAGAGTACCTGAGACACTCTGATACCAATTGATGGTATGATGAAAGAATAAGTATCTGGTAGAATACTAAGAAAGGGGGGTGAATCAGTATACTCAAAAACTGACACAAACTCCCAAACTCAAAATAAACTTATCAACAAAATAGTTATGTCAAAATAATGTCTCAAAGATTACCAACATCAATTGGTTTGACTGTTATACCAACTTAATAGTAAACAACTTCAATCTTGTAAACATCAATAATGCTTAATCAAATATCAACATTTTCAACTCTCATGCTTCCCGTTATCATGCCTTAATCAAATCAACAAATAAGATCATAACCAAAAAAGAATTCACCACTTGACACAAATATTTATACATGGAAAACCCAAATAGGTAAAAACTATAGTGAGATGAGACTCACAAGGATAGCTATCTGAACTCTTCTGAAGTTTGCCCTATTAGGAGCCAAGCCTATTAAAGCTTTTACAATAAGTTCTGCTAAGAACTGATTCTATTAGGAATCACCTAGTTAGAGGATTTTACAAATATGCCTTGATAAAAAGTACAATACCCTGTTAGGAGTAACCTCGATAGAGGGTTTGAGAATCCAAACTAATGGACCACCTTGTTAGAGGATTTAATAAGTAACCAAGCTTGTTAGAGCTTACCCTATTAGGGGATTTCAATTTCTATTGTGATTGTTAGAAAACAACAAGTTTTCTTGATTTGTCTGAATAGCACTACATCTACTTGATCAAATCCTTCTTAAGCTTCAATCTGCTTCTACACAAATTGTAGATCCATTCTCCTAGTTAGGCAACCTCACACTCAAATAATTTATGCCAACTTTGCCAACACTTTTACAAACAACTTCATCGACTTTAAATACAAATCAAATAGGTCAGTAACACAACAAAAACCTAATTCTCATCATCGAGATTACAAACAAGTCGGTACAATCTTGACCATTAGAAATCATAATAATCTCTTCACATTTAACAAGAAAATTCCAACCACTCCATGATCACCGCATCATCGAACTTTGTAACTCTTCATGCGCTATGCATTTGATGCAATCCACTTTTCTCCTTTCCAAGACAATCAAACAAACAAACAAACAAACACACCAAAATGATCTAAACTTATCCTCATACAATGATCACATGTGTATCCATCATTGCAGCTCATCATTATATCTTAAACCAACAAACTTGATCGGTTAGGGTTTAACAAAAACAACTAGTAGGGTTTACCGGTTACAAAACAAAGAAAGGTTTAACCTTATACATTGGTTCAACTTACGAACTACCATATATCGGTTTACAACATCTTCCACATAGTTTATCATACCGGTTACAATACAAAAGCAATAATAATAATAACATAAGAAAAATCATGAATACCATTCACCGGTTCAATTGACATCAATGGCAACATATCATTAATGCAATCTAAAATGCCAACAATCTAAAAATGCCAACAATCTCATGTCTGTTGTACATGCCTTACAAATAAAATACCTTACATGCTACCACAATATATTTCATACATTTTAGTTAGATAGGTCAGCCAAAGATAGAACCAAAGTCAATTCCAACTAGAATACACGTGTTATCCACAATGCTTAATCATGTCCCAAAATCAAAGGTCCAAAAACAAGCAATTGATGAAAGTGGATGTCCATGCAAACTATTATGTTCCAAATAAACAAAGCAACCATTAGACTGAACTACTGAACCATGTATCTCACCATCTAAAGATCCATAAAACGTACAATCTGGAATATAGGTACTGTAGACACCTAAAAATGCCTCATTAATTCTACACTAATTATTCGTCTATTTAATTAAGCAATTCTTTAATTATTTGGTTAAACTAATTATTTCTTCTAATCATTACCCTTGACTATTACTAATCATTCAACATTTCTAATTATTCACATTTCTATCATTTCATCATTTTATTCAATTAACCATATCTCAATTATTAATTAAATATTAAATATTTAATTAATTATGTTTTATTCCCTAATTAAATAATCTTTATTATTTAATTAATTCTATTTCCTAAGTTTAAATAATTTTATTTAAATTATTTAGATTAATTAATTAAATTCCTCCAAATCCCCAAATTATAGTTCAAATAGATCATCAAGACTACATATCATATAGAAATATAGAAATATGTCAAAATACATCATATCTACAACATCAACATCAATATCCAATCTCTCAACATATGTTGCCTCTATCAGTTGGTACATCTCACCTAACTCCAGTCTACCCCGACATCACCCTAGGTGGACCCGTCAGTCCTCCACTGCTAGTCTATCAAGAGGTAGACCAACTCGATCTCCTCCCCATGAAAGCAATAAAATCTTTAAGGACTTCTTTAAAAAAAATAGTGCAAATGAGCTCAAATCAATAACAATCTTCAATTTATAAGCTCAAAATTAGGGGTTTTTTCAACATATCACTCGTGGACCCCTCTAGCTTCAACGCATTTGTATACATAACAAACGAGATCGAAACCATTTCAAACTTCATATTATCACTATCTAGCACATTTTTGAAAAATTGGTCTTCATTCCACAATTTTCCGACCACTTTTTACGAGGGGGCATATTTATAAACTAAGTGTCATTGGGGCATACTGGGGCAGTTTTCTTTTCATTTTCTTTGAAACAACATCATTCCAGCATTGTGTCAAAGAGAGGCAAATGTAGACACGTAAAAAATGTCTCATTAATTCTACACTAATTATTCGTCTATTTAATTAAGTAATTGTTTAATTATTTTATTAAACTAATTATTTCTTCTGATCATCACCCTTGACTATTACTAATCATTCAACATTTCTAATTATTAACATTTCTATCATTTCATCGTTTTATTCAATTAACCATATCTCAATTATTTAATTCATTATGATTTATTCCTTAATTAAACAATCTTTATTATTTAATTCATTCTATTTCCTAATTTTAAATATTTTCATTTAAATTATTTAAATTAATTAATTAAATTCCTCCAAATCCCCAAATTATGATTCCACTTAATTCCAACTAATTTCATTTCATATTTCCCCAAATTCGAATTTCACTTCATTTCATCTAATTTCACATTTTCAAATTCACATTTCACCAAATCTAAATTTCAGTTAATTTCATGTGCATTTTAGCATTCGAATGACCAAATTCAAATCCAAACTGAAAATGAAAATCAAATTCAATTTCAAATTCCTATAACACATGCTAAATAAGAACTGATTGATCAAATCAATTAACTCATCAATCATCTTTTTTTAACTCAAAATCAGCTTTTTATGACTAATCCATCAATTCAGTCATCTCCCTAGTCTATTTAGTTCATTGATCAATCAAATGAGTTTACTAGCCAATCTATTGAGTTCACTCTCCAATCAATCTTGTTAACAGATAAATCTATTGAGTTAACAAATCAATCATGACAATTTTAGTTATCTATCAATCAACACTTGAGTTCTATTTCTCACCCCCTTTGTGTTGAAAAGCTATAAATTCAACATCATTTTCTCAATTCAATCTAGAATCATAAAATCACAGTCTTTAAAGTATTTGTATGCAGGAAATTGGTGCAATACCTGAGGGCCACCAAACACTCAAATTGGAGAGGCACAATGGACGCAAACATACAAAATGAGGGACTTCTTATTTGAATTCATTTCTTATTTTGTATTGATTTTCATTGATTTTGTTTGTTTGTTTGTTTGTTAATTAGTTGAGAATTGGTGATTCTTTCTTATTTGCTAGTTAGCTTAATAATAACAAAATGAAATTCAGACATAGAAACAATGGTGAACCCGATGTGAATCATGCTAACCTAAAGTTTATGTTTTAAATGACTTTGCAGATACGTGCATGGCGAACAGGATCCAGATTTCGCACTTTATCATGCAGAAATTCACAATTGCTAGTATAATACACCGCAATTGATCAGACATCGTACCACAATTGTAAAAGCGTCTCGCAATTTCTGTAAATGGTTACAAAATCAAATTGTCTTGTGTAATTTCTTCATTATCTAGTCTTGCGTGTCTAACCTAGAAATTTCATCAAATTCTGGAAAATTCAATTTCTGCATATAAGATGTATTTAATCCAATGGCAGGAAAGGTGACTTTCAAAATTTTAGGTGCAAGGAAGGAAAAATAGCATAGGAGATAGCAAAGGACATATCAAACACTCTTAAAGGCCGAAAGGGAGCTCAGTGAAATCAAAGAAAAAGAGGAAATTTCTCAATTTCACAAAAACATCCACTGTTTCTTAACCAAGTACAAATTTTACGATGACATTGATGTCATGGATCGTGTGGTGTGGGACAATATCATTGCAAAATAACCCTTCTATTTTCTATCTTTTTCTGTTATTTTTAAAAATTCAAAAAAAAAAATTACTTTGAGCAATTGATCTTATATCAATTCACAATTGAGGAGACATCACATTGCAATTGCTTAAATAGTAATTCGCAATTGATAATACATCAATTCACATTTGCTGTGTAGGTAATTCACAATTGTTAGATTAAGTTTTTCTTTTTTCTGTCATGTTTCAGTTCTAGTTTTTATCAGAATATATTTCTCTCTATAAAAAGACAGAACTTCGTAATTGGAAAATTAGGCTGGATAGCCCACTATGTTCTTACTAACATCATTTTCTGTAGGGGTAGCTTAGAAACACTTTAATTTTGTGCAAGTAAAATAAACCACAAACAACATGCTTTCTTTCACAAATTTATATGAAGGTTAAAAATGATCACCATGTCTGTGTGGAGCAACATCTCCACTTAGAATAGAAAATCATTGCAATGAAAGGATAAAAAGGAAATTTTGTTTTTCATGTCTTTTGAAGGGATAGGTATTATGCTCTCCCCTTCAATGGGTGATCAAAAAATCAAACTATCTTCTTTCATGCTTTCATTTATTTCTTGCAATTAAATCCTTTAGAAGGCCTACCCTCCCAAGTTTCCATTAGGGCATCATTAAGGCTGATGAGAGAGGAACAACCTAAGGGGCAACAACTAAAACCAAGTAATCCAAGCCACTACAAATAAATACATATGTCATCAAAATCATATACGATGAGTGTTACATGTTGTCACAACTATGTTATGCCTCCCTCAGTGCCTATAGGGTACGTTCAAATCTATAGAACCTCTACAGACTCAGAGACCTCCCTCAACAGAGTGTAAAATGCAGCTGATTGTGACCACTCAAACGAAACCCTGTCTAAACACCATACAAATTAGAAGCCAAACTGAGTCAATAACCAAACACTTGTTTTATCACAGTGCAAGGGTGGGGAAGAATCTGCCCCAAAAAAACTCAAAAAAAAAAATGAATTTAACTAAGGAGAAATCTTCTTTGGTCTAATTTTTGGAAAAAGGCAAAAAACGGGCACACCCTAGGGTGTGACAGGGCTGTTTGAGCTGATGGGGTATCAAGATGTGGGTTGTGATAATACTTGTGACCTTTTGACCTTAGGAGAGTCTGTCTGATATGATATCAAATTGCCCCAATATATCAAAACAAAATGAGATCTTGAGAAAGATCCCCATTCATGGAAATCAGAAAAAATCCCTTAAACAAATGTTCTTTTCATGGTTTTATTCTTTTAATGTGACTGTTGTGTCCTTTGCTACACTTTGACAAATTCAAAACATTATAAGAAATAAATCACAACCTCAACAAAGTCAAAGTTTCAGTGTTCAACAAGATCAAACAAAACCTCAACAAAGTTAAGTGTCAACATTAACACCAACATCAGATCCAAACCTTTTGCACAAATTCAAAGATGATATACATGTTACTTTCAAGTGATCCTAGGTCCTAGGAATTCAATTCATGTAGAAGTACCATTAGAATAATCACACAATGCACAAGTCATTTCACCAAATTGTCTTTCACTCACTTAAGATTTAGTGTTGCATTAGAGTGTAGGAATCATACCTAAGTCCATGGGTATCAGAGGAGACGGAGAATCCCATTCAAACAACCCAATCTTGGGCCAAACAATGACCAAATACAAATAATTGATGGTTTAGATAACCTCGCTTGGGAAGTAAGAGTCAATCATTCCCAATATGACACAATTAAGGCCATCATAGATGATGAAATCCAAAAGTCTTTTCGTCTTGATGAGAAATCAAGGAAAAAGATACAAGGAGAATCTCAGAAAAAAGCCATTAGACTATTGGTAGAAAAGACCATAGAAACATTTCTCCAACCATGTTAAAAGAGCAAGGTGTCAATCATTTTTAGGTGTCAATCATTTCTAGGGTCTGCATTGTCTACATAGTAGTCTTCAATGCATGGGTCTAAAAGGAAAAAATAAATTCCCATTTGAACAACCCAATATTGGGCCAAACAACGTTTAATTAGAAATAATTGACGGTTTGAATATCCTTGCTGAGGAATTAATAGTTGATCAAGACCAATACAACATAGTCCAAGTTGTCATAGATGAAGAAGTTCAGAAATCAGTACAAATAGACATAGACCTCAAAAATCGAATCAAAGAAGAGGAAGAATTTGAAGCTTTTCAGCAATACGCTGAAAATCTTGTGTTCGAATTTTGAAATCCTCGATAGCAATTCATTATTCATAGATTTCATTGTCTGCACTTTAGTCTTTAGGAAGTCATAGAAACATATTTACTTGCATTTAATCGAGTCTTGCATACACATCTTAAAGAGTCAAGATCACTTTGAAACAATATTCATGTCATTAATGCATGCTTAAAAGGCAAAACACCAAATGGATCCTAACAATGATCTCTTGGTTAACCCAACATGGAATATGGATCTATCCACACAACAACAAACACAAAAAGGATGACTTCCATTGATGAAATACAACATAATTTGACAAAAGAAGAATTGGAAGTATCCCAACAAGATCTCGCAACACTAATGATTCTCAACACTCTCATCAATAATGATAGAGACAGATATCATGCTCTTTTAGTCCAGAATGGGCCCAAGTTACCTCCAGGGGTAGACATTTCAACAATATTTCTGCAAGCTGTGACATTAAATCAAAATATACCTCAACTGCCTATTGCAACATAGATACAAGAAGCAGTTACTACATCAACACAAGGTATATCTCAAAATACCCATATGGCTACAACCTCAACACAGTCAACAGTGGCATCAACAAGTACCAATATTACACCACTGACAATGCCCAACATGACAATGCAAGCTCTAACGGCTCACAATGCTACCTTGGCAAATATAACTCAACCCGCAATTTCAATTGGTTCCACCCACAATAGTTAGAATGTGAATCAAGGGACAACTAGCTCAGCTCATCCTAATGTCAGTTCATAATTTGCATACGTTACACAACCTAGTGGAACTTATGGTGCACAATTATCTAGTCAATCTACATTTCAACAAGCTCAAAGGTACAAATACTATCCCTTTTGTGGGAAACACTCATCAAGTCAATACACCATTGACCCAAACAGAGATTTTGACCCAACAAATGGAGACCCTTCAAAAGAAAATGGCAAGTATGCAAGATGTTAATGATAAAAACTTCTACACAATGTAGGACCTTTGTCTGTATCCTTTTGACTGGAAAATTATACATGCCACCATTTCTCAAACATTTTGAAACTCCAAAGTTCAACAAGTATAGAGGGAAAGGGGATCCTTGAGATCATATCAGAGAATTCTTCATGACATCTATTGAAGTAGCTCACAATGATACATACTTAATGAGGCTATTTTCCAAGAGTCTTGGAGGGACAACATTGGAATGGTTTTCACACCTTCCACCCAAAATTACTTCATGGGGAGAATTGGATGAGTTATTTATATCCAACTTTTTCTTCAACATAGATAATCCAATTACCTTAATGGATTTATGTGCAACGAAGCAAAAAGAAGGTAAAACTTTCACCACATTCTTTGCAAAGATGGAGAGGCCTATATCGAAGATGTCTTAGTCATATCCCTAAAGTAAAGCAAGTAGACATCTTCAATAAAAATCTCATGCCTCCAATTAAATATCCATTACAAATTCAATGCCTAAACAATTTTAAAGACATAATAGAAAAAGGCATCAAATGTGAGAGAGGCCTATTAGAACAAGGGCTATTGAAACACCACAAGGATAGTGGACCAACCACCAGTACAAACAATGAAATGCCAAAATTTTGGTCTAGAAATAGAAATATCACAAACGATGGAGTTGTTGACACACATGTTGTAAACAAAGCTCAACCAATAGTATCTCTACAAGGACCAGTTGATTTTGTCGATAAAAATGAGTCTTAGAAAAATAACACAAATGCACTACAGTCAAACAATCTAAGGCCACCAAGGATAGGTGCACCCAGAAGAAACTTTACACCCCTCAGTGAACCTATTGAATCAACACTAAAAAAGTTGATACATAGCAATGCCATAACTTTACCAGAACCTAGGCCATACGAACCAGGGCCATTTAAGCCCGCCTGGTCAAATGACAATAATTTTTGTGAGTATCACCGCAATAAGTGTCACAAGACAGCAAGCTGCTACAAATTGAAGAACCTCATCCAAGATCTCATTTATCAAGGTGATATTATTATGGATACCAATAACGCACCAAACACAAATCATACCATTTTTAAGGATCCTTTTGTCAAATATGACAAAAGAAAAGATTATAGTTCTAATGCACAAAACAATACTGCCAATTATACCAATGTCACATTTGACTATGCCATTAACACACTAAGTGCAGGAGATGAAATGGTAGCTATAATCACAGTGAATCCTAAAAGCAGAGATTGTGTTGTCATCACTAGAAGATCAAAGGTCACATTACAAGGGGTTCCTTCAAACCCCTCTTCAATAACTAGCAACTACAATATGGCGGATCAGTTGAAGTGAACTCCAGCCCAAATTTCACTATTTGAGTTATTGCGCATATCACCGGCTCATAAGGTAGCCCTAGATAAAGCCTTACAAGATTCAGTTGTTGCTAGAGATATTGATGAGAACACATTCCAATCCATGGTTGGAAACTTGGTAGCTTCAAAGGTTGCATTCACTAAATAGGATGTACCTACAAACTAACCTATGCTTAATGATCCCTTGCTCTTGGAAGCTTTGGTTGACTAAAAAAAGGTTTGAAGAGTACTTATAGATGGTGGAGCTAGCCTTAACATATGCACACTACATTTGATCAAAGCTTTAGGATATTCTAAACATTATGATTCTACCAAGAGAATCAAAATCAAATCTTATGATAATGAAGAATGCCCCTCTAAGGGTGTGGTGACTTTACCAATACAAGTGGGACCAGCTACAACAAACATCACCTTTCAAGTCCTAGACAGAGAATTGGGGTACAATATTCTATTAGGTCACCCATGGATACATACAATGCAAGTAGTACCATCAAATTTTCACCAATGTGTAAAGTTCCCATACAATGGCATAAAGAGCATTGTCCATGGTGACCCAAACCCTTTTCAACACTATAGTTATTTAAGGGCAAGCACGAACAATCAAATACCAAACAATCAGGAAGCCCCACTTCACTTACAAATGGAATCATTATCAATTAAAAAAATAGAGAAAAATACACCAACCACATCTTCTTTGCAGATCAAGGAAGTTGGTTATGGAGAATATTCCATTTCGAGTACCTTAGATGAAAAACAATCATCTTTTTCTCCCAGGTCTTTTGGGAAGCCTCAAAACACAACAATGAAGCAAGATAAAGGAAAATAGATAGTGAATTATTTATATTCTTTCTCTTTCATTAGATGGGGAGACTTACAAGAATAATCTCTAAATGAAGATATCAATCACTGGATATACAAAGAAGAAGATGACATGAGAGTACCTAGCTTACCTCTACATCAATATGGCAATGACTTCAAGATGTTACACAAATATGGGTATGATGGCACCATAGGATTAGGACTACAAAAGTAAGGAATATTATAACCTATTTTGCCACATGAAAAGCCAAAGAATCAAGGCTTAGGATATGAACATGTGCCACAAATAATAGAAGCTAGACAACATACATTGGATATACTAAACAAGCCTAGGTTACCCTCAGAATACATACCTCAAAATCAATCATCAACAAATATGTATTTCTCTTCACCTCAGAAAAGAAAGAGAGCACCAACATCTCCTATCATGGAATTAGATGGTGAAGACACGAGGAAACTTCTACAAGAAACTATCATAGAGACATCTAGCATTACAGTGCCTCAAACATTTGTATAAGCAAACATGGTAGCAGATATAGGATTAACACCACCAGATGAGGCAAATCCTTGGTTACTATCAATACTTTTTCCAAGGGAAACAAATTTATCTCCTCCATTTGAGTCAGATGAAGAAAGACTGCAAAGACTAATACCAGGCTTAAGAAGGGTATCCATAATACAAAAATATCCACTGATTTACAACAAACTTAGTTACAAGAACAAGAGCAGATGAGTGACACAAAATTAGAAAGTGAAATATACATAGAAAGCATCACAGTTTCTCATGACTATGAATTTCCATCTGATAATGAAGACAACCCGCCACCAATTTATGATGAAGATGCATCAGGTCATAACCAAGTATGCATGATATCAGGATCTTCTAAGCCAATAGGAGACAAAGACTTACCCCTTATTCATCCATTTTTAATTGATTGGGGGAAAAAAGGAAAGCCACAATTATATTGGTTTCAAAATGGTAAAGCCATAGTTGAATTCTTGGGTGCAAGGGACAGATTACCTTATAATGATCATAAAGATGGCTATGCAATAGATTTGGACAAAACTACATATTTTGGAGAAGCAAGCTCCTCTCCTAATCACAACAATGATAATAAAGAATAACACATAATAGATTCTCTACCTATTGATAAATAATAGTCAGCATTATTGGTAGAAGAAACCGAGGAAATCAACATCTGTAATACTGAGAAAGTTCGTAAGATTCACCTAGCAAAATCCCTAGATCCAGATGAAAAAGAGAAATTTATCAAATTGTTTAAGAAAAGACCAATAAATTTTTCTTGGTCTTATAAAGATATACCTAGATTAGACCCTGAATTGGTCTTACATCACTTGTCGTTGCTTCCAGGAGTAAAACCATATAAGCAGAAGCTCAAAATTGAGCTACAAAAATTGTTAGATGCAGGTTTCATTAGGCCCATAGACTATGTTGAATGGATTTCACCTAGCAAAATCCCTAGATCCAGATGAAAAAGAGAAATTTATCAAATTGTTTAAGCAAAGACCAATCAATTTTTCTTAGTCTTATAAAGATATACCTAGATTAGACCCTGAATTGGTCTTACATCACTTGTCGTTGCTTCCAGGAGTAAAACCATATAAGCAGAAGCTCTGGAAAATGCACCCTCACATAGCCTTGTTAGTCAAAATTGAGCTACAAAAATTGTTAGATGCGGGTTTCATTAGGCCCATAGACTATGTTGAATGGATTTCAAATATAGTCCCGGTATCCAAGCATACTGGAGGTATTAGGATCTGCACCGACTTCATAGATCTCAACAAGGCTTGCCCAAAAGATGGCTTTCCACTCCCTAACATAGACATCATAGTGGACTTGACAACTAGAAATGATATGCTATCACTCATGGATAGTTTTTATGGTTATAATCAAATCAAAATTGCACTAGAAGAGCAACCTAAAACAACATTCACTTGTCCATGGGAAACATATTGCTGGAATGTGATGCCATTCGGCCTTAAAAATGCAGGTGTCACTTATCAAAGGGTAGTGACCACCTTGTTTCATGACATAATAAACATAATCATGGAAGATTATGTAGATGACTTTCTAGCAAAGTCCAAAGAAAGGGATAGTCATTTAGACATATTGGCTAAGAAATTTGATAGACTTGAGCAATACAATGTAAGACTCAATCCAAAAAAATGTGTCTTTGGAGTAACATCTAGCAAACTCTTGGGATTCATTGTATCCAATCACGGAAAAGAGATAGATCCAGAGAAAGTGAAAGCTATTTTAGACATGCCATCACCCTCTACACTCAAGCAACTCAGAAGTTGCAAGGCAAATTATAGGCCATAAGGTGTTTCATTGCCCAATTGGCATAAAAGTTCCAACCATTTCAACATCTTTTAAAGAAAGGTGTTACATTAAAATGGACACAACAATTCCAAGAGGCATTCGAGACACTAAAAGAATATCTTCTGTCCACACCAATCTTGGTTCCACCTGTACATAGGAAACCATTACTCCTATATATAGCTGCAACAAACTCCTCCTTAGGTTCTCTCCTAGCACAACATGATGAACAAGGAAAAGAGATATTTTTCTACTACATCAGTAGAATAGTCATTGGGTATGAAATCAACTACACACAAATAGAAAGAGCACGTCTTGCGGTATTTTTTGCATCATAAATATTTTTTGCATCATAAAAATAGAGATTATATGTTGAGTCATAAAGTATAGCTCATTGCATAATTTCATCCACTCAAGTACCTGATGAATAGAGCAACACTAACCCATAGACTTGCAAAGTGGGTCATGATACTTAGTAAATTCGACATCGAATATGTCAATAGAAAAGCCATAAAATGAAAAATCATGGCAAACCAACTTGCAGAAGCACCCTTACAAGATAATCATCCAATGGTGATAGATTTTCTAGATGAATCAGTGTTTGCACTATCAGCACAAACACACTGGAAATTATTCTTTGATGGTTCACATACAAATCATGGAGCAGGAGCAAGAATTATGTTCATAACGCCTCAAGGAGATTCAATTCCTAAATCATTTAGGATTAGCTTCCCTTGCACCAATAACATTGTTGAATATAAAGCCCTAATGGTAGGACTACACACCTCACTACAATGGAAGATCAAGGACCTACTAGTCTTGGAGACTCGCAACTTATTATTAATCAAGTCAACAATTATTACAATACAAAAGATAATAAGCTACAACCGTACAAACAATTGGTGGAATAATACAAGCAACACTTCACCAAAGTCACATTTGAACAAATACTGAGGGTGCAAAACAAGGCATCAGATGCAATGGAAATAGTAGGATCTCTCATGGATATGCCAAACGATGGAACTCACATTGAATTTCAAGTGGAACAACTCATTGTCCCAGCCTATAAAATATCATCCACTGAAAGTGTATGTATGATAATATGACCTGAGTCCCCATGGTACAAAGATATATATGCATACCTTCATGATCAATATATACCTATCGATCTTTCACGTAATCAAAGGAAGGCACTCATCCGACAATCGTCAAAACATTCAATTATTGTTGACACTTTGTACAAAAAAAGTGTAGATAGCACCTTACTCAAATGCCTTGATGTTGAGGAGGCACAAATCATCTTAAAAGAAGTTCATGATGGCATATGTGGTGCATATTCTTCTAGACCTTCTCTAGTAAAAACACTATTATGAACAGGTTAATATTGGCCTACAATGGAAAAGGATGCTTACAAGTATGTCTAAATATGCAAGCAATGCCAAATACATGGGAACCTCATTCATGCACCTGCCTAAGATCTTCAACCAATAAAAATACCATGGCTATTTTCACAATGGGAATTAGATCTTGTAGGGAAAATAAACCCTACCTCCTCCAACAGACATAAGTTCATCCTCACAGCTACAAAATATTTCACAAAATGGGTTGAAGCAATCTCGATGACTTTCACAATAGGAAAGCAAATAGCTAAATTGATTTTGAATTATATTATTTGTAGATATGGGGTACCCATGTGCATTGTAACTGATAATTTACGACCCTTCAAAAATCAAGAAGTGAGTGAGCTTTGTGAACAATTTAACATCCAACAACGTTTTGTGACACCCTACGATCCCCAAAGCAATGGTCAAGCTGAGGAAACAAACAAAACTATTTTGAAAAAATTAAAGAAAGTTGTCAATGACAATGGATGAGATTGGCATCTCCAACTAAATTCAGCTCTCTAGTATTATTGAACTAGTGTCTATACGACAACAGGTACCACACCATTCTCTTTGGTTTATGGTACAGAAGCTATTTTGCCTATCAAGGTAGAATCGTCATCCCTAAGGGTGAAAAACATTATCTCAGAAGAGGACTATAGAGTAGCACGCTTGCAAGAATTAGAATTCCTAGATGAAAAATGACAAAGCGCTATGAATCATTTGTATGGATACCAAAATAAAATGAGAAGAAGCTAGACAAAAGATTCAACCCACGTTGCTTTGAAATAGGAGATATCATTCTTAAAGAAAATCAAAGGAACCTCGTTGAACGCAAAAAACCAAGAAAATTTGAGCCTAACTAGTTAGGTCCTTTTTTTATAATGAAAGTAATTGGAAATGGCGCTTATCATTTGGAAACAATGGAAGGAGATTCACTCTTTGATGCCATCAACAACATGCACCTAAAAAGATATTACATCTAAGGGTGGGTTCATTTCTAATTTTAGTACTACAGTTACATATATTTTTACCACATTGCATATCATTATTCCTTTCTTATATAGTCGCATCAATAAGACAAGAAGATTGTCTAATTCATTCACCTATCTGCACTAAAAGGAAGGAAGGTTATCTCGTTTCCTAGATAGTTGTTCATGAAGTCTTTAGGAGGTCTTTACTCATTCATCTTCAATGTCACCTTGTGATTAAGCTTTATCCATGGTTGGGTAGAAGTATCATTATCAAGTCTTGTTACCCAAAATCTATCAATTGCTATATCTCACACATTAATCAAAATCTCTAAGTCATTACAAATACCTAGTTGGTCATGTGGCTAGTGAAAAATCCAATATTCTACTTCAATGCCATTGTAATTGTCATACCCAAGTAGGTTTCATTACTTATGAGTCAAGGCAAGAAAAAAAAATGATATTATTGAAATATCATACATACAAGTGCGACAAAAAAAACCTTGAGTATGGGAACATGCAAGTAACTCCATCAGGGCTATGGATGCCTACTAGAAATGGAGCAATGTTTGAGAGATTATAGTGCATAACATTGTTGGAGCCCTAAAATATTGCTGGCAACAAGGCTCTATCCAGGTTGCTTTTGAAGTCAAAATAACTCACGTAGCTAGCCACATAAGATTCCAAGGGTCTTTGTGTTTGCAAATGCACACTCCAATGAGAAATTGTAGGTGATTGAAGGTATTGTCATTGATGGCAACCTTACAATCATGTGATACCAACAGGAAGACTCGGGTAACAGCACCGGCAGATTCTACACCAACATACAAAACACCGACATCAAAAAGGAAGAATATCGACACCTTGGCTGATAACAATTTTGTATAAACATATTTTGTAATTAATTGTAAAATCTTTTCTAAGCTGACATGGTGAATTGTAATATGACGCATATATTTATGAGATCATTGTAGATCATTTAGGATAGGATATGATGTGAAATATGAATAGAAGGTAGCAGACCTAATATGTGAATTATTGGATAAGGGTTTATGTATGTAGCAGAGCTTAAACTGGTACTGAATCTGGCATAGCAGATATTGATCTGAGGCAGTACAAGACATTGGATTAGTATAATCCATTTTGTAAGTCAATGTGACTTCTTTTGTAATTGAGCAGTGAGCTCTAAGCACTTGGCCTTCCTGCATGTGTAGGCCCCTATTGTAAGCAGTAATATTCTCTTATTGGCCAGTAAGTGAATATTGTGGGTCACAAATCCCACCGAGGTTTTTGCCACACCGGGTTTCCTCATTAAAATATTGTGTTATGGTGTGATTTTCATGTTGTGGTTGTTATTCTTATTTGTTGCATTATTTCTAGTTTACTGGTACACAATTTTAATATGCTTTCATGTTATAAGTTAAGAAAATTATTTAACCAGTCAGATACTAATTCACCCCCCCTCTCAGTATCTTTGGGAATCCTAAAAATTGGTATCAGAGCTTGGTCCTCTATTTTCAAAAGCCTAATAGCTTGAGGAAGATCTTGTCACCGGTAGAGATGGAAAACTTGAGAAAGAAATTGGAAACAACTCTTTCAGACTATGATGCAGAAAAAGTGAAGAATATCAAACTTGAGGATAATCTGAAGGCTACTCAGGATATTATTCGAGGACTTCAAGAAAATTTCACCATAGCAAGAAATAAAAGAAGAGAACTTTGTGAGAAAATGCAGAAAGAGGAAGATGAAAAGGAAACTCGTAATGATCTAGTGAACCAACTGAGACAAGATAGTTGTACAATAAAGAATGAGATGCAAGATATGACTATGAGATTTTGTAAAGAAATTGAAGACAAAAAGAAGAATGAAGATGATTTGACTAGAAGACTAAATGATGCTGGAAATGAAAACACAAGACTCAGTCATGAGAATGATATGTTGAAGATAGATCTGATGCATACACGAATTGACAAAACTGAACTCATGAGATAGAAAGGAATCTTGGAAAATGAACTGACTGCTGCAAACCAACACAAAGAGAAATTCAAGAAAAGTTCAAAAGAACTTGTTGACATGCTGAAGAATCAAAAACCTAATGGTGATACAAATGGCCTTGGCTTTGAAACTGGTGAAAGCTCTCGTACTACAAATAATCATGATCATAGAAAACCGGTAAGACAACCTAATGCTTACAAATTCAATGGGAAATGCTTTAACTGTAACAAGTATGGTCATAGAGAAAATCAGTGTAGATCTAGAAATTATCAAAACACTAATACACCCATCAATCAATGTTCCAAATGCAACAAAATTGGTCATAACTCAGAAAATTGCAAAATGAATGTAAGATGTTATGTTTGTGGAAGATTTGGACACTTATCTAATCAATGCAAAACACATATTGGCATAGGATATGGGAAAGCTATTCAGAAAAAACAATGTGAATTGTTATGCTTGTAAAAAAATTGGACATATTGCAAAATTTTGTAGAAGCAAGTCCCCACCAGCAAATAACAAAGGTCCTAGCTTGAAAGGTAAAGAAAAGGTTGAAGAGGTAAAGCAAGAATTCTCAAAACAATGGATCAGAAAGTCAGATCAAAATGTTGATGGGAATACCCCTCCACCAGAAGAACAGAGTAACACTCCACCGGCAGGAGACTCTTCATCTAACTGAAGGAAAATCCTTTGGGGGTTTATCGACAAATTGAAAAATATACTATTATACCCTCGGTTGATGGTAAGGAGTTGAAACTACTTCTATACCAGCAGATGAGTTAAGTTGTGACTTTAACCGACAATCATTAAATGTGGTAGTTGGAGAAAATAACATTATAAAGCAAGTGTTTTGGCTCCTTTTTCATTCACCGAGCACTCAAATCTTCGGGAGTGCGAAAATTTATGAGCGAAGACATCCTTAGCGAAAAAGTGAAGTAGCTCGTCCAAGCATTCATCCTTAAGGCAGATTGAGGTATTTATAACTATGGCTTCTTCATCCACTCTTGAATTTATTGTAAACCCTAGTGTGATTGAGGTTATTAAGCTTCCTAGACCCGTATTTAAACTGGTTCCCAAAATTGTGAAGAAAGATGATAACACACGTGCATTCTCTCAAATTCCTAAGGGAGTAGTATATGTTGAAGACCCTAGGATATACATACATTGTCATATAGAGGAATTAGGTGATGATGAGATAAAAAACATGTATAGGACTATGATTTGTGATGTAGATGGTAATGTCAAGCCGGAACATAAGGTAGTAGAAACCCTAGGCTTTGTGGATATTCTTAGCATTCCTGATTTTCCCGAAGATGTAATAAGAATAGTCCTAAGCAGAGTCCATGGCAAATTCTTTTGGTTGGATTCAATTCACAAAATCACCAAAGAAGCAGTAAAAGCAGTAACAGGGTTACCTTCCACCGGTAGCAGACCTGACAGAACAAAGAAAGTCCCAAATGACACAGTGATGAAACTAACCGGTGCAACTTTTGACAAAAGGTCTCTAAGGGTAAATGATGTAAAGGACATCAATATCAGATTTATCAGTATGATCTTAGGCTACAAAGCCACACATGCAAATAGGTTGAACTCAGTTTCTAGCCTATGTATCAAAAGTGCATATGACATGGTAAATGAAAATGCTAGAATAGATGTGTGTGAATGGCTCAAAGATGAATTGATAGACAATCTAAAGAAGATTAAAGGAGATAAGAAAGGAACCTTTAGCTTTGAAAATTTTCTTGTTTGCCTAATGTTGTGCATTACTAAGCAAGTTCCCGATATTGGTAGAAGAGATTTTGGCTTTGATATACCAGTAGGAAAATAACTATTGGATCTATTGAACAACATGGGAGAAGACAGAGAGAAAAACATAAATGAACACTTTCAAGCATTGAAGTCTCGAATGAAAAAAGAATAAGACTGTCACAAGCAATTGTGGATAAATATTAGAAGGAAATATGTTTTGTAATCAAGAAAGATGAAATCTGGATGGAGGCAGTTGTCCCTAGAACTATCTGGGTAACTAAAATGGGCTATAAAATAGATGATAATATCATAGAAACTTATGCAAAATCCCTTCTTGAAGCACCAAAGGAACCCACTGAGAAAGTCTTTGGAAATGCAGAAACAATTGAGAGTGGAATTCAGTCTAGGAAAAGGGTTAAGAAGGTTGAAGAAACAGTAAGGAAAGGAGCCCAACAGGCAAAAGCAATTAAGGAAGATGTATTGAACAAACTAGTATAAAAGAAAGTGAGTTGGAAGGAATTCAACCAGAAGCTCATCTTTCACCAGTTGGAACATCCTCTGAAAGTGATATGCCAGCAGTACTCAAAAGGGTTAAAAGGAAAAGAAAACCCTCACTGATACCCTCGCCAACTCCTAGAAAAACAAGATAAAAGCAACAGGTAGTGAGGCCTCTAGTAAAGAAGTTAACTCCTTAGAAGAAGAAGAAGGTAAATCAAGATATTGTTCCACTGGATAAACTCTTAAGTGAAATAACTGAAGATGGAAAGTTGAAAAACATTAGCAAACTGTATATCACACTATCCGCAGATGACAAAGAAAGCATAGAGAACAGTGTAATTTTACACTTGCACATTTACAAGAAATTTCTTATGGAAATTGTTGATAAAATACCAAATGATCTGTATAGAAGACTAGAAGCTAGAAGGGTAACTATTGTTGAGATGGATAAGAAAATAAAAATTGAAAAACTATTTGTAGTTCATCCAGTTAACTCACCTGATGAAATAGATAAATTAATCAATGAAGCTAACCAGACAGTATTTTCAACTACTCACCGACATGTAGCACTGATGGTAGGTAGAGTGAGTGAAGTCTCTAAGGAAACAACAGATGCATGAGATATATTCTTTGTAGAAAAAGAAAAACAGGAAGAGTTACTAAGACCCAAGACTATCAGAGTATACCAAAAGGACAGGGATAAGTGAAAAGGTAAGGTAGGTGGACCTCCAAGCCTTAAAATAACTGATAATGTGCTCTCACCTCCTTCGGATACTCCACTAGTAGATACTACAGATAGTCAACCGGCCACTGAGAGTATGGAGACTCCACTTGAGGATACTAATCCTGAATCTAAAATTTTGTACACTATAAATATAGACACACAGGAAGTAAATGTTGTGGTTGACAGAGCAACCACTGAGGATAAGAAGGAAGAAGTGACTACTGAGTCACCGACTGCAGATATTGAGGATGAGGTTAATAACACTATAAACATGAGCACAGAAAAACCTACTCTAACAGAGCAACCGATAGAGGACAACATTGGTAAAACACTAAAAGAATCGGTAGATAAAACTGAAAAACAATCAGGAGAACCGGAAATGGACAGTGCAGAGGTACAAATAGATAAATCGGAAGTACATACAGAGGCCACACCTGAGAAACCGACTGTTGAGAGCTCAGAAAAACCTTTTGAGATATAGATGGAGAAACCAGAATAGAAACAGGCTGAGACACAAGTTCAGACAGAGACAGTGCCACCAGCTAAAAGTGAAAAGCCTAAACCTTTGCTAGTACAAATGAAAACACAGACTGACCTACTAGAGGTCGAATCAAGCAAGGAAATTACTACAACTGGTAGCATGGATATTGTGAAAGCAATTGGGCAGACATTTGGTACTTCAATATCAGAATTTCGGCCTACAAATGTAACAGAAGTCTTATTGGATTCAATAAAGAAGATCACAAAGTGCAATGCACAAGCCTATAAGGCTATAGATGATACAATCCCTATTCTTAAACTGGTAGCACCTAAATGCATAGTGAATAATAAGGATTCTTTAGGTCAACTAGACACATTGTCTAAGTTCATCACTGACAACATTTTGATAGTTGATCAAATAAACGAGGACACATTTAAGGAGAGATGGATTAAGGAAAAAGAGAAATTCTTTGAGGAAATTGTGAAGAAGAACAAGGAGAAAATGGACACCTTATTACCAGATCTAGGAAAAACAATTTTTGGATTTTAAGAAAATGTGCAGGGATACTTGCAAAATAGACATCTTGACACATGATATAGATTCAGAGATCAACAAAACTCAAAATGAAATAAACAATGTTGCTAACAATCTGATAGGTACATCCGATTCATTTTTGGAGATAGAAAATAAAGTTTCAGATCTAGAAGAGAAAATTGAGAAGTTAGAGAAGGACAAAGAGAAAGTTAAGCTTAAGGCAAAGAGCTTAAAATGTAAACTTGGTCCAAAACTAGACTACCTCATTTCTTTGAGAAAATAAATTTATGAGGCTCAAGTTCCCGGACTTAAGACACCGAAAGAGAAAATGCACATACTCACTGGTACAATTCAGAGAACCCAAGAGGCATTACAAGAAAGCACAAGATTCAACAATAGCTTAAAACTAGTTTTGACAGATATATTCCAGATTGTAACCCACCGGTTACAAGAATCTAGGAAGGACTCCATAGACAACGAATGACAACCTTTGTCATTGATGTCAAAGGGGGAGTAGTAAGATGAGAAAAATGATCAGAATAGGACATCATCAACTCAGGGGGAGCATACATTTTTTTGGGCACACAATTTTGGTATGACAAATTTTGGCAGATTCTTTTTGGACACTTTTTTAGTTTTCTCATGAGTGTTGCCATCAATGTCAAAGGGGGAGATTGTTGGAAAATGAACACTCCAATGAGAAATTGTAGGTGATTGAAGGTATTGTCATTGATGGAAACCTTACAATCATGTGATACCGACAGGGAGACTCAGGCACCGGTACCCACAGACTCTACACTGACATACAGGACACCGGCACCGAAAATGAAGAATACCGGCACCTTGGGCGACAAAATTTTTGTATAAACATATTTTGTAATTAATTGTAAGATCTTTTGTAAGCCAACATGGCGGATTGTAATATGACTCATATATGTATGAGATTAGTGTAGATCATTTAGGATAGGATATGATGTGAAATATGAATAGAAGGTAGCAGACCTAATATGTGAATTATTGGATAAGGGTTTATGTATATAGCAGAGCTTAAACTGGTACCAAATTTGGCATAGCAGATGCTGATCTGAAGTAGTACAAGACATTGGATTAGTATAATCCATTTTATAAGTTAGTGTGACTTCTTTTGTAACTAAGCAGTGAGCTCTAGGTACTTGGCCTTCCTGCATGTGTAGGCCCCTATTGTAAGCAGTAATATTCTCTTATTGGCCAGTAAGTGAATATTGTGGGTCACAAATCCCACCGAGGTTTTTCCCACACCAGGTTTCCTCATTAAAATATTGTGTTATGGTGTGCTTTTCATGTTGTGGTTGTTATTCTTATTTGCTACATTATTTCTGGTTTACTGGTACATAGTTTTAATATACTTTTCATGTTATAAGTTAAGAAAATTATTTAATTGGTTAGATACTGATTCACCCCCCCTCTCAGTATCTTTGGGAATCTTAACATTTTGATGGTTATAAGATTCAGAATAAACTCAATTACACACACATGGGCAAAAGAAGATCAAAGTTTCAAGAATTGATGGAGAATTTTCCCACACCTCCATTCATAAATCTTGGTTACATAATGTGTTATGTTGGATGGTCTAAGTATTTTGAGAATGGATTGAACTCTTGTCTCTTAAATGTTTCACACCTTTAATCCAATTAGTGCATTTCAGAATGAAAGACACACACACTCATCCTTCTTTGAATATGAACTACATTCTTGTCTTGCATATTACATTAGTACCTCATGTCAAAATTCATTGTCTCCACATACATGTTGCATATCTCATTATATGTCTATACTTGGGGGCATAACTGAAAAAATTCTAAAAAATCCTGAAAAGTCTTGAAAAAAATCAATAAAAAAAATCGGATAAAGTACTGAATTTTTTTTTTAAAATTAGATAATGTCCTAAAAACATCAATCAAAAACATCAAATATCAATCCACAAAAACCAAAAAAATCAAAAACTTGTAATAAATTGTCTCGCAAGAATCAAACACCCTAGCAGATATCCAACAAACACTTCACACGAAGTTAAACAAAGGATAAAACTATCTTGTCAAAACATCTGCAATCAAGTTGATCAATCTATTGAATCACTATCAAACTATCAACGTGATCAACATCTTGTGTTAAACAGAATCGATACACTTGAAACCAGACAGGTTGGTCTTAAATGGGGTCCAAAACTTTTGAAACTAGACATTATCAAAATCACATCAAACATATCAAAGCAAAGGCACAATCAATCCAACTACTGAGTTCTGTCTATTTTGGTTGACTCTTTTTATCAAATTGGCTAAGATCATTGCTTTTAGCTACTCAAGGATGTCCAAAAAGTGACTAGAGGAGCCATGATGGGCAAGATCCTTTTCTTTGTTTGTTGTTTGTGGTTTGAACCAATGAAGTTTTGGGGCAATTTCTCTAGTAGGTGTCTGTGATAGGAACATTTAGCTTGTGAATGCCACACATACCTCAACCCCTAGTGTAATTCCCAGAATGGAGGGTTCATTCCTTGTCTGTTACAATTTTTTTTCTTTGCAATGAGATGTATATACATCTTGGTTCCTCATGCCCTGGTGTAATAAGATCCATTGTTACATAATAAGGCTCAATGATGATAACGTATTACACTACGAATAAAGAAATGAAGACTTTCTCATCAAAATTCTATCAAATCATTTCTATCATATCTAAATTTGAAATAATGATTCAATTGATTGATCATTTCATATATATTCTACATCTAACAACTAACAATTCTTCCAAATTCATAATTTTCAACACCTATTTTGATACACAAAAATAAACATCATCACATTACATTTTTATATATATCATTTCATAATGTTGGTCCATTGCATTATAATAATAATTTCATCAACCATTATACATCGCAAAATAAAGGCAATCACATCACTGCATGATACCACATTCACATTGCATTCATTATCACAATAGCATAAAACACAATAAAGAAACATTATACCATGAAGCTCATCATCAAATAGATTATCAAGAATGCATATCATATATCATATAGAAATATGTCAAAATACATCGTATCTACGACCTCAACATCAATATCCAATCTCTCAACATATGTTGCCTCTATCAGTAGGTGCATCTCACATAACTCCAGTCTATCCTGATAGCGCCCTAGGTGGACCTGTCAGTCCACCACTACTAGTCTGTTGAGAGTTAGACCGACTCGATCTCCTCCCCATGAAAGCACTAAAATCTTTAAGGACTTATTACAAAAAAAATAGTGCAAATGAGCTCAAATCAATAACAATCTTCAATTTATAAGCTCAAAATTAGGGTTTTTCTCAACATATCACTCGTGGACCCCTCCAACTTCAACGCATTTGTAGACATAACAAACGAGATTGAAACCATTTCAAACTTCATATTATCACTATCTAGCACATTTCTGAAAATTCCACAATTTTCTGACCACTTTTTCTGAGGGGGCATATTTATACCCAAAGTGTCATCGAGGTATACTGGGGTAGTTTTCTTTTCATTTTATTTGAAACAACATCGTTCCAATATTGTGTCAAAGAGGGGAAAATGTAAACATCTAAAAATGTCTCATTAATTCTACACTAATTATCCGTCTATTTAATTAAGTAATTCTTTAATTATTTGATTAAACTAATTATTTCTTCTGATCATCACCCTTGACTATTACTAATCATTCAACATTTCTGATTATCAACATTTCTATCATTTCATCATTTTATTCAATTAACCATATCTCAATTACTAATTAAATGTCAATTATTTAATTCATTATGATTTATTCCTTAATTAAATAATCTTTATTATTTAATTAATTCTATTTCCTAAGTTTAAATATTTTCATTTAAATTATTTAAATTAATTAATTAAATTCCTCCAAATCCCCAAATTATAATTCCACTTAATTCCATCTAATTTCATTTCATATTTCCCCAAATTCGAATTTCACTTCATTTCATCCAATTTCACATTTTCAAATTCACATTTCACCAAATCTAAATTTTAGTTAATTTCATGTGCATTTCAACATTCGAATGACCAAATTCAAATCCAAATTGAAAATGAAAATCAAATTCAATTTCAAATTCCTACAACGCGTGCTAAATCAGAACTGATTGATCAAATCAGTTGTCTAATCAGTTAACTCAGTTAACTCATCAATCATCTTTTTTAACTCAAATTCATCTTTTTATGACTAATCCATCAATTCAGACATCTCCCTAGTCTATTCAGTTCACTGATCAATCAAATGAGTTTACTAGCCAATCTATTGAGCTCACTCTCCAATCAATCTTATTAACAGATCAATCTATTGAGTTAACAAATCAATCATGATTAGTTCACTGATCAATCAATTTTAGTTATCTATCAACCAACACTTGAGTTCTATTTCTCATCCCCTTTGTGTTGAAAATTTATAATTCAACATCATTTTCTCAATTCAAGCTAGAATCACAAAATCACAGTCTTCAAAGTATTTGTATGCAAAAAATTGGCGCAATACCTGAGAGCCACCAACCACTCAAATTGGAGAAGCACAATGGAAGCAAAGATGTTGAATGAGGGTGTTCTTATTTGAAATCATTTCTTATTTCGTATTGATTTTCATTGATTATGTTTGTTTGTTTGTTAATTGGTTGAGAATTGGTGATTCTTTCTGATTTGCTAATTATCTCAATAATAACAAAATGACATTCAGACGTAGAAATAGGTACATTTGATATTCATGATTATACTACCCAACCTGTTAACCCATATCTACAATTGTGAAGCAACGCTAAGAAAAACATGATGAACAAAGTCAACAGATTAATGAAGTAGCAGCAATATAAGTCAACAAAAGTATGTTGACATCAATAACAACCGGTATAACCTATACCCCATTGTCCTTCACCAAAAAGGGCATCAATGACAAAACTCCAACAAACTTTATTATGGATTGGCGATGCAGGTGATCTTTTATTGCAGATTGTGCATGGAAAGAAGGAAGGAATGAAAAAATGATGCTCCTCTCAACATATGATGCCAAGGATCCACTTCCATCACTAGGTCTAGGATATGCCCCTAGTTATAGATAGGGCCTAATGTATTATGGGTGAAGCAAAAGGGCGAAAAGGATTTATTATGAATGGTGAATTGATCCTAGCTGGATCAACAACAAGCCATGATGGAGATGGACAAGTTTATCATGGAATTATACGATGTGAGTGTGTGCAAAGTGAAAGGGTGAAATCGAGTCCTGGAGGAGAGAGGAGCAAGAAGTCCCTACTATAGACACCTAAAAATGTCTCATTAATTCTACGCTAATTATTCGTCTATTTAATTATTTGATTAAACTAACTATTTCTTCTAATCATCATCCTTCAACACTCCTAATTATTCTATTTCTATTCTCAAATCATTTTAATTAGTTACCCATATCTCAATTATTAATTAAATATCAATTATTTAATTAATTACAACCTTTTCCTTAGCTAAATAATCTTTATTATTTAATTAATTATATTTCCTAAGTTTAAATAATCTCATTAAATTATTAAAATTAATTAATTAAATTCCTCCAATTCCCCAAATTATAATTCCAATTAATTCCATCTAATTTCATTTCATTTCTCCCAAATTCAAATTTCAATTAATTTCATATTTCCAAATTCATATTTTCTCCAAATTTGAATTCAGTTAATTTCACGTGCATTTCAACATTCGAATGACCAAATTCAAATTCAAATTGAAAATGAAAATAAAATTCAATCTCAAATTCCTACAACACATGCTAAATTCAAAATTGATTGATCAAATCAATTGCCTAATCAGTTAACTCAGTTAACTCATCAATCATCCTTTTTAACTCAAAATTAGCTTTTAATGACTAATCCACCAATTCAGTCTTCTAATCTATCAATTCAGTCATCTCCCTAGTCTATTTAGTTCACTAGTCAATCAAATGAGTTTACTAATCCATCTATTCAATTCACTCTCCAATAAATCTAGTTGACTACTCAATCAAATGAGTTAACAAATCAATCAACTATGTTACCTGATCAATCAATTTCAGTTGTCTCCCAATCAACACTTGAATTTTATTTCTCGCCCCCTTTGTGTTGAAAGTCTATAAATTCAACATTATTTTCTAATTTCAACTTAGATTTTGAGAATCAGAGAATCACAGTCTTCAAACAATTGTCTGATATATATAGGAATCCTAGTGCAACACCTGAGAGCCACCCACAAGCACAATTTGGAGAAGCACAATGGAAGCCACGATATAGGATGAGGGAGTTTCATTTATTTGAATTTATTCTTATCTTGTGTTAATTTCTATTGGTTTATGTTTGAAATTAGTTTGATAGTTAAGGATTTGGTGATTTGTCCTTATTTCCTATTTCTGCATTAATGACATTTAAGCATGAAACATTTGGTGAAATCCATGTTTCCATTTTTGGCAGGATTCCATTTCTGGAAATTTTTCATTTTGGTAGGTTTCCATTTCTAGAAAGTTTCCCTTTTTGACAGGTTCCTATTTTTGGAAAATTGTTGTTTTTGGCAGGTTTCTATTTTTGGAAAGTTTCCGCTTTTGCCAGTTTTCCATTTGTGGAAAGTTTTGATTTTGGCATATGCCATTTTTGAAAAGTTTATGTTTTTGGCAGGTTTTCATTTCTGGAAAGTTTCCATTTTTTGACATGTTTCCACTTCTGGAAAGTTACCATTTTTGGTAGGTTTCCATTTTTGGAAAGTTTCCATTTTGGCGGGTTTTCATTTCTGGAAAGTTACCATTTTTGTAGGTTTCTATTTATAGAAAATTTCCATTTTTTACAGGTTTCATTTTTGGAAATATTCCATTTTGGCAGGTTTCTATTTCTGAAAAGTTTCTATTTTTGGTAGTTTTCATTTTTAGCAAGTTCCTCATGTAAAAAAAAAAACCCTCTCTATTCTTTCATTTTTCTTAAATTCTACTCTTTTAGTGTTCTGTTTTATAACAGATCATTGATAAACACAGAAGTAGATTTTTTGTAACTAAAGGAAAGAAATTAGGCTGGATAGCCCACCATGTGTCTACTAATATTTTTTTCTCTACAGGGTTAGAGCAAAGAACTTCTTTTGGTGCTTTTAAAAAGAACAAAATCAAATTCTTTCTTTCTCTTTTACAAATTGCTATGAAGATTAAAAATCAACACCATGTCTGTGTGGACCAACATCTCCACTTAGAATAAAAAATCATTGCAATGGAAGGATAAAAGAAATTTTGTTTTTCATGTCGTCGAAGGGATAGGTATTATGCTCTCCCCTTTTATCGGTGATCAGAAAACCAGACTCTCTTCTTTCATGCTTTCCTTTATTTCTTGCAATGAAATCCTTTAGAAGGCATGCCCTCCCGAGTTGCCCTTAGGGCACCATTAAGGTCGGTGAGAGGGGAACGACCTAAGTGGCAATGGCTAAAGCCAAGTAATCCAAGCCACTATAAATAAATGTGTATGTGATGAAAATTATATGCGACGAGTGCTATATGTTGTCACAACGACGTTATGCCTCTCTCAGTGCCTATATAGTACGTTAAAATTTGTAGAGCGTGACCTCTACAAACTAGGAGACCTCCCTCAACAAAGTGTAAAATGGTGTTGATTATGACCACTCGAACAGAACCCTATCTAAACACCATAGAGATTAGAAACCCAACTGAGTCAATAACCAGACACTTGAATTATCACAATGCAAGGATGGGGAAGAATCCTCCCCCAAGACACTCACCATATATCTCCCAGGATAATGAGCCAATTAAGGAGCAATCTTCTTTGGTCTAATTTTTGAAAAAAGGCAAAAAAGTGGGTGCACCTTAGGGTGTGGCAGGGTTGTTTGAGCTGACAGAGGATGAAGATGTGGGTTGTGATAATACTTGTGACCTTTTGACCTTAGGAGAATTTGCTTGATGTGATATCGAATTGCCCAAATACAACAAAAACAAAATGGGGTCTTGAAAAAGACTCCAACATTAATGGGAATTTTAAAAAAATTCCTTAAAAAGTATTCTTGTCATGGTTTTATTGTTTTTGATGTGTTTGTTGTGTCCTTTGCTACATTTCACCAACTCCAAACATTTTAGAAAATACCAAAAACAAAGTGGAATCTCAACCAAAGTTTTTTCAAAACATCAATAAGATCAAATCCCTCAACAAAGTCAAGTTTCAATATCAACAGATCAAACCCCACAACAAAGAATCTTGTCAACATCAACATCAAATCAAACATATGCAACATTCTAGAAATGAAGAAAATATCTTACATGTTGTGATCTAGGTTCAAACCAATCAAGAAAACATCATGGATTGGTGTTATGCATTTCGTAGGGAAGGTGAAGAATTCATCCCTTCCATTCCTATTCCATCACCATCCATAGAAAGCTTAGGTCAAAAAATCAATACTTTGTAACAACAACTAAGAGACATGACTAGTCCTAGCAACCATAGGGGCTGGTTAGAAAATATGATGACGGAAGTGATAACCACGAGGGAATAATTATTAGGCAAACCTTCTTCTTCTTGTGAGACCATTCAAACATGTCAACCTTCATTCTTCAACAAAATCATTCCTACCTTAGTTCAACCAACATTAAAGTCATGTCAACCTTCTTTCAACCGAACATATCTATCATACCAATCATATCAACCCAACATTCAAAGTACCTCTTTCAACCAAAAGCAAACCCCTGCCAACCAAAATCAAACCCCATTCAACCAAAGTCCAAATCAAAATTCACACCAACCCAACATTCAAACCCCTTTTAACCAAAATCAAACCCCATTCAATCAAAGTCCAAATCAAAATTCACACCAACCCAACATTCAAAATACCTCTTTCAACCAAAATCAAACCCCTTTCAGCCAAAGCCCAAATCAAAATTCATTCAACCAAAATCAAACCTTTTTCACCAAAAATCATACTCCTTTCAACCAAAACCAAATCCCATTCAACCAAAATCCAAATAAACCATATTTATCTACCATTTCATCATCCCTTGAAGTTACACAAGACCAATCCACGCTATCTTCATCCAATAACACAATCTCCCAAGGGATATCTATCATACAAATCCAACCTAATCCAAGTCATGATTTCAAAATTCTCATTCAAAATCCTTTCTCATCAAGTCAAAGTGTTGGAACCTTCAAAAAATCTCCCCTGCAAACCCCTTCTCTATGTCAAGAGGAAAATCCAAAATCAGAAGAAATTAGTCATGAAATAAATCAAGATCAAGAACAAACCCTTTCATCCTACCCATTTTTTTATGAAGACTTCACCTATCAAGAATCTTATGATGATCCCCTCATTCTTTTCTATTCCACATAATAACACCCTTGTTTCTCAAGAGCAATATGTTTTTTCAAGTACCATCCAACATTCACCTCCTAAACAAGATCCCATTATCATTTCTCCTAGTCTCCATCATGATTCCAATACACAAGTTGTTCATGAACCCCTTATCAATAAAATCAACAATTCGGATCATACTATACAGGACAATTTGTCAACAATGGTATGTGCACCATCATCAAATGCCAATATCGTGACACAAACAAGCATGGCACCAACTAATGAAACATTTGGTGAACCCGACGTGAACTAACAACAATTTGAAATTTTGTATATGCCTGCAAGTTTCCATTTTTGGCAGGTTTCCATTTCTAGAAATTTTTTGGTTTTGACAGGTTTTTGTTTTTTAAAAATTTATGTTTTTGGCAGGTTTCCATTTCTGGAAAGTTTCCATTTTTGGTAAGTTCCATTTTTGGCAAGTTCCATTTTTGGCAAGTTTTTGTTTTTGGCAGGTTTCCATTTCTATAAATTTTCCCTTTTTGGCAGGTTTCCACTTCTGGAAAGTTTTCATTTTTAGCAGGTTTCCATTTTTACAGGTTTTCATTTCTGGAACGTTTCCAGTTTTGGTAGGTTTTCATTTTTGGAAAGTTTCCATTTTTGGCAAGTTTTCATTTGTAGAAACTTTTTTGTTTTTCGTAGGTTTCCATTTCTAGAAATTTTCCATTTTTGGCAGGTTTCCAAGTTTGGAAAGTTTTCATTTTTGGTAGGTTTTTGTTTATGAAAAGTTTCTATTTTTGGCAGTTTCCATTTTTAGCAAGTTCCTCATGTAAAAAAACAAAATTAAAAAAAAAACCTCTATTCTTTCATTTTTCTTAAATTCTAGTATTTTAGTGTTTTGTTTTATAACAGATCATCGATAAACACAGAAGTACATTTTTTGTAATCAAAGCAAGGAAATTAGGCTGGATAGCCCTAGAGTAGAGAACTTATTTTGGTGCTTTTAAAAAGAACAAAATAAAATTCTTTCCCATTCTTTTACAAATTGCTATGAAGGTTAGAAATGAACACCATGTCTATGTGGAGCAACATCTCCACTTAGAATAGAAAATCATTGCAATGGAAGGATAAAAAGAAATTTTATTTTTCATGTCTAAAAATGGATAGGTATTATTCTCTCCCCTTCAATGGGTGATCAGAACCAGACTCTCTTCCTTCATGCTTTCATTTATTTCTTGCAATTAAATCCTTTAGAAGGTGTTCCCTCCCTAGTTTCCCTTAGAGCATCAATAAGGCCATTGATAAGGGAACGACCTAAGTGGCAATGGCTAAAGCCAAGTAATCCAAGCCACTATAAATAAATGCGTATGTGATAAAAATCATATGTGACGAGTGTTACATGTTGTCACAATGGTATTATCCATCCCTCTGTGCCTATACGGTACGTTAAAATCTGTAGAGTGTAACCTCTACAAACTAGGAGACCTCCCTCAACGGAGTGTAAAACGTTGTTGATTGTGACCACTCAAACAAAACCCTATCTAAACACCATAGAAATTAGAAACCCAACTAAGTCAGTAACCAGACACTTAAATTATCACAGTGCAAGGATGGGGATGAATCCGCCTCTAAGACAATCACCATATATCTCCTAGGATAACAAGCCAATTGAGGAGCAATCTTCTTTTGTCTAATTTCTAGAAAAAGCAAAAAAATGGGCACACCTTAGGTTGTGACAGGGTTGTTTTAACTGACGGAGTATCAAGATGTGGGTTGTGATAATACTTGTGACCTTTTGACATTAGGAGAGTCTGCTTGATGTGATATCGAATTGCCCAAATACAACGAAAACAAAATGGGGTCTTGAAAAAGACTCCAACATTCATAGGAATTTTTTTTTAAAGTTCCTTAAACAAGTAATCTTTTCATGGTTTTATTATTTTTGATGTGTCTGTTGTGTCCTTTGCTACATTTCACCAAGTTCAGACATTTTAAGAAATACCAAAAACAAAGTGGAATCTCAATCAATTTTTTGTCAAAAACATCAATAAGATCAAATCCCTCAATAAAGTCAAGTTTCAATATCAACAAGATCAAAACCCTGCAGTAAACAAGCTTGTCAACATCAACATCAAATCAAACTTATGCAACATTCTAGAAATGAAGAAAACATCTTACATGTTGTGATCTTAGGTTCAAACCAATCAAGCAAACATCATGGATTGGTGTTATGCATTTCGTAGGGAAGGTGAAGAATTCATCCCTTCCATTCCTATTCCATCACCATCCATAGAAAGCTTAGGTCAACAAATCAATACTTTGTAACAACAACTGAGAGACATGACTAGTCCTAGCAACCATAGGGGCTGGTTAGAAAATATGATGAGGGAAGTGATAACCACGAGGGAATCATTATTAGGCAAACCTTCTTCTTCTTGTGAGACCATTCAAACATGCCAACCTTCATTCTTCAACCAAATCATTTTAACCTCAATTCAACCAACATTAGAGTCATGTCAACCTTCTTTCAAAACATATATATCATACCAATCATATCAACCCAACATTCAAAGTACCTCTTTCAACCAAAATAAAACCCCTGTCAACCAAAATCAAACCCCATTCAACCAAATTCCAAATCAAAATTCACACCAACCCAACATTCAAACCCCTTTTAACCAAAATCAAACCCCATTCAATCAAAGTCCAAATCAAAATTCACACCAACCCAACATTCAAAGTACCTCTTTCAACCAAAATCAAACCCCTTTCAACCAAAGCCCAAATCAAAATTCATTCAACCAACATCAAACCTTTTTCACCAACAATCATACTCATTTCAACTAAAATCAAATCCCATTCAACCAAAATCCAAATCAACCATATCTATCCATCATTTCATCATCCCTTGAAGTTACACAAGACCAATCCACACTATCTTCATCCAATAACACAATCTCCCAAGGGATATCTATCATACAAATCCAACCAAATCCAAGTCATGATTCCAAAAGTCTCATTCAAAATCCTTTCTCATCAAGTCAAAGTGTTGGAACCTTCGAAAAATCTCCCCTACAAACTCTTTCTCTGTGTCAGGAGGAAAATCCAAAATCAGAAGAAATCAATCATGAAATAAATCAAGATCAAGAACAAACCCTTTCATCCTACCCAATTTTTTATGAAGACTTCACCTATCAAGAATTTTATGATGATCTCCTCATTCTTTTCTATTCCACTCATAATAAAACCCTTGTTTCTCAAGAGAAATATGTTCTTTCAAGTACCATCCAACATCCACCTCCTAAACAAGATTCCATTATCATTTCTCCTAGTCTCCCTCATGATTCCAATACATAATTTGTTCATGAACCCCTTATCAATAAAATCAAAAATTCGGATCATACTACACAGGACAACTTGTTAACAATGGTATGTGCACCATCATCAAATGCCAATGTCATGACTCAAACAAGCATGGCACAAACTAATGAAATCAACACCCATATTGTTACATCATCTTCTTCAAGCACAAACATAACACCAACTAATGCGATCAACACATGGTTGACTTTATCGTCCTCTTCAAGTACATCAATAAAAACAAGCATAGAACCCACTCATGTCACAACTTCGAAACCAAAATCTATTTTCCTCGTATACCCACACTTGAAAGATTGGGGGCAAGAAGGTCTACCATAGCTGAATTGGTTTGAAAATAAGGAGGCTATAGCAGAAACTATACATGAAAGACTCACAACTGCATATCCTATTGAAAAAGACATATTCATCCAACTCTTCAAATAAATACCAATGAATTATCTACACAAAGTTCATACCAAATCAATAACAACATGCACCTAAAAAGATATTACATCTAAGGGTGAGTTCATTTCAATTTTCAGTACTGCATTTGCATATTTCTTTACTGCATTGCATATCTCCATTTCAAAGTGCATCATAGTTGCTTGCATATCACCATTGCACAACATATAGCTGCATATCATTATTTCTTTTTCATATAGTTTCATCAATAAGTCAAGATGATTGTTTGATTTATTCACCTGACTGCACTGAAAGGAACGAAGGTTGCCTCATTTCCTAGATACTTGTCCATGAAGTCTTTAGGAGGCCTTTAGTCATTCATCTTCAATGTCACATTGTGATTAATCTTTATCCTTAGTTGGCTAGAAGTTTCACTATCAAGTCTTGTTACCCAAAATCTATCAATTGCTATATCTCATACATTAATCAAAATCTCTAATTCATTACAAATGTAAGGATTCCCACAGATACTGAGAGTGGTGGTGAATCAGTATCTAACCGGTATATAGAATTTCTTAACTTAAAACATGCAGAAAATATTATAACAGTGTACCGGTATGCAAGAAATAATGCAATAAACAGAATTAAAAACACCCACATAAAAAGCACACCATGACACAAGGATTTAACGAGGAAACCCGGTGTGGGAAAAACCTCGGTGGGATTTGTAACCCACAATATCCACTTACTGGCCAATAAGAGAATATTACTTACAATAGGGGCCTGCACATGTAGGAAGGCCAACTAGCTAGAGCTCACTGCTCAATGGGAAGTCTCACTAACTTACAATGTGGATTGTACAAATCCAATATCTTGTACTGCTTTACAATAGCATCTATAATGCCTGATCCAGTACCAGTTGCTACTCTGCTTCTTACATAAACCCTTTAACCTATATTTTGCATAATAGGTATGCCTTAATATTTCACATACATCACTTTCATAACTTTCTTCCTCTCTTCTAAAATGTCTACAATGATCTCTTTTATATATAAGAGTCATTTTACAACATGCCAAGTCGGCTTACAAAGTTTTTACAATAATATGCAAAATATAATATAGTAAAATCTTGTTGGCCTCTGTGTCAATATACTTCCTTTCTTTGTGCCGATGTCGGTGTCCTGAGTGCCAGTGTAGAGTGTGATCTGTTGATGCCAGTGCACTAACTTGCCGGTGTAATGCCTTGCCGGTGCCATAGGATTGTAAGGTTGCCATCAATGACAAAACCTTCAATCACCTACAATGTCTCATTGGAGTGTGCATATGCCAACAATCTCCCCCTTTGGCATTGATGGCAACACTCATGAGAAATTTCAAAAAGTGTATCAAAAAATGTGAAGTCCAAAAAGTTACCAAAAATGTGTGCTCCCCCTGAGCATATGATTCCTATGATATTTGAATTTTCTCATCCCACTACTCCCCCTTTGGCATCAATGACAAAGGTTGTCAAGATTTCAATAGAGTTAGTAGTTTCAACCTTGTAACTGAGTAGTTACAATTTGAAATAGATCTGCCAAAATCAAGTTTATACTCTCCATAAACTTTTTACTGTCTCTTATTGTTGTCTCTGTTCTTTTAATTGTACCAGTGAGATGCTGCAAATGCTCTATCAGTGTTTTCTGTCCCTATATCAGTGCCTTAGATATTTCCTTCCGTAATGATGCTAGATAGTCCAATCTTGGACTCGGTTTTAATCTTAGATGCTTTGCCTTATTCACTATTCTCTCTTTTTCTCTTTCCAATTTAAGTAATTCTTCTTCAAAATTTGTTATCTTTTGTTCAAAAACTGATAATGTATCAGGTGAGTTAACAAAATTATCTGCAAGTTTATTGATTTCATCATGTGCCTTGCTCATCTTCTTATCTATATCTACAGTTAAAAAGTTTGTCTTACATGTGTCTTTGTATTATTTCAATAAATTACACAGTTCTGGTAGAAGTGTGTCAAAATCTCTAGTACACTTCTTTATCTGCTCATCAAAGAATCTTTGCTTTTCAATTTCCAATTTGTCCTTCAATGTCTCTTCCTTTATTTTCTCAATGTTTTCTGTGATATATTTACACAAGGTATCAAGTTGTTCTAAAGAATCTTTATTGTCTATATTACAGTTAGGAGCAATTACCTTCAAAATTGGTATGGTGTCATCTATTGCCTTATAAGCTTGTGAGACGCAATCTGTTATCTTTTTAATTGAATCTAAGAGTACCTCAGTCACATTAGTTGATTTGTAGCCTGATGATGAACCTACATTCTGAATACTGCCAGTGGAAGTAACCAAGCTTGTATTGACCTCTGGTAGGTCTGTTTGTGTTTGCATTTCCTTAAGCAATGGTTTTTCTACTTCTCCAGTTGTTGATGGCATTGTTTCCTTATGAACCTGTTCCTATTTCTGTTGTTGTTCCTATTCCAGAGCCTTTTTGTTTGTTTGTTTCTCTATTTGTTGCATTGTCTCAGTCTGAGTCTGAGTTTCTACCTTTTTCTCTTTGTCATCCACCGGTTTCTCCTATGTGTTATCAATTTGTTCAGCTACCAGAGGCTCACTAGCCATGTCAGTCTTATCAGCTATATCTTTATTTACCATAATGTTGATCTTTTGAGTATCAACATCCACTATATATAAGACTTCATGATTAGGATTGACATCCTCTACATCCATACTTTCAACTGCCAGTTGATCTTTTGTAACTGTTGTTTTTACCGGTGGAGTAATCAAAGGAGGTGGGGGTAAGTTGTCTTTAACCTTGATACTAGGTGGTCCACCAACTTTACCTTTACCCTTGTCTCTTTCTTTCTGATATACCTTTATAGGTTTTTGACTCATGTTTTCTTCTTGTTTTTCTTTTTCCACTAGGAAAATGTCCCATGCATTTTTTGTCTCCTCGGTCACCTCATTAACTCTTCCAACCATTAAAGCAATGTGTCGGTGTGCAATAGAAAATACTGGCCGGTTGGCTTCAACAATTAAGTCATCAATTTCTTTGGCTGAATTCTCTGGGTATACAGCAAGTAGATTTTCTATCTTGATTTTCTTGTCAAGTTCTATTACTGCTTGTCTCCTTGCTTCCAATCTCTTAAATAGTTCATCTAGTACTTCATCTACTACTTCCATCAAAAATTTCTTATACATATCCATATGCAATATAACACTGTTTTCTACTTGTTCTTTTTCATCAGCTGTCAGAGTGTCATATAGTTTCTCTATATTCTTCAATTTCCCTTCCTCTGTAATTTCATTCAACAGTATGTCAAGAGGGGCCAAATCCTTGTTTGTCCTCTTCTTCTTTTTGGGTGTCAACTTCTTCTTCTTTGGTGTAGCCTTTCTTACCGGAGATTCACTGCTTGTTGTTTTTGTCTTGTCCTCCTAGGTGAGGGTGTGGTTCCCGGTGAGGGATCTCTTTTCCTTACAACTCTCTTAAAAGTTGTAGGCATATCATTCTCTGAAGAAGTACCTACCGGTGATAGGTGAGTTTCAGGTTGTGGAGCTACTAACTCATCCTTTGTTATACCAGTTTGCTTTAACACATCTTCTTTAATAGCCTTTGCTTGTCTGGAACCTTTTCTTACAACTGCCTCAACCTTTTTCACTCTTTTCTTAGATTGTATTTGGCTTTCAATAGTTTCTACACTACCAAATACTTCTACCTTAGGTTCTTTAGGGGCTTCCAGAAGTGCTTTAGCATATGTTTCAACTATATGATCATCTATTTCGTAGCCCATATCAGCTACCCAAACTATCTTAGGGATGACTGCTTCCATCCAGATCTCATCCTTCTTGATTACAAAGCATATTTCATCCTTATATTTGTCAACGATATTTTGTGATAATCTGATTCTTTTCTTCATTTTGGCCTTTGGTGCTTGAAAGAAATCATGGATATTATTTTCCTTATCTTCTCCCATGTTATTGAATAGTTCTGTTAACTATTTACCTACCGGTATATCATATCCAAGTTCTTTGTAGCCTATACCAGGAACATGTTTGGTTATATGTAGCATCAGACATACTAACAAATTTCCAAATTTAAAAGTTCCTTTCTTGTCCTTCTTAATCTTGCCTAAGTTGTCAATTAATTCATCCTTCAACCACTCACATACATCAATCTTTACATTATCCATGACCATAGCATAAGCACTCTTAATGCACAGACTTGAAACTGAATTGAGTCTATTTGCATGAGTAGCTTTATATCCTAATATCATGCTGATAAATCTTACATTAATATCTATTACATCATTTACTCTTAAGGACCTTCTGTCGGATGTGGCACCAGTTAGGTTTATAACTAGGTCATTGGAGAACTTTTTAGTCTTGTCTGGCCTTTTACTGGTGGTCGGTAACCCTGTGACAGCTTTCACAGCTTCCTTGGTGATTTTGTGAATTGCATCTAACTAGAAAAATTCACCATGTACCCTGCTTAAGACTATCCTAATCACATCCTTGGGGAATTCAGGAATGTTAAGGATCTCTATAAATCCTATGGTTTCAATGATCTTATGTTCATCTTTTACATTTCCAAATTCATCACATATGACAATTTTAAACATGGTTTTAATCTCTTCATCTCCTAGTTCCTCAATGTTACAGTGAATGTAAATTCTGGGGTCTTCAGCATAAACAACTCCCTTAGGAATTTGAGAAAAAGCACCTAAGGTATCATCTTTCTTTGCTACCTTGGGAATTAATTAAAATACGAGCCTAGGTCTTTTTATAACTTCGACAATAGTAGGGTTTGCTATATATTCAATTGCAGAGGTGGATGCCATGATAAAATACCTTTTGCTACTTTTAGGATGGATGATTGCTTGAAGTGTTCTTGCCTCTTGCTTGAAATGCCTTAGCTTGGAATCTTCACGCTCTTCGTAGGTTTGAAAACTTGGTGAAATGAAATGGAGCCAAAACCTCAAATTTATAGTGTCTTTTTGCCATCTATCACATTAAATGCATGTCAGTTAAGTACTCACTTAACATTGTCTGTCGGTAATAAAGTAATTTTCAACTTCTCATCTCTAACCGAGGGAATAATAGCACATGTGTCATTAGATTGCCAAACCCTCAAGGAAACTTTCTTCAATTAGATGAAGAACTTCCTACCGGTGGAGCACTACTCTATCCTGTCGGTGAAGAATTGACTGGTTCTACCAGTGGAGGAGTATTCCCAATATTTAGATCAGCTTTTCTAATCCATTGTTTTGAGAATTCTTGCTTAACCTCTTCAACTTTTTCTTTACCCTTCAAGCTAGAACTTTTGTTGTTTACTGGTGATCCTTTACTTCTACAAAATTTTGCAATATGTCCAATCTTGTTACATTTATAACAAGTTACATTATTCTTCTGAATAGCTTTTCCATAACCTATGTCGGTTTGTGTTCTGCATTGATTAGATAAATGTCCAAATCTTCCACAAACGTAACATTTCACATTCATTCTGCAATTTTCAGAGTTGTGACCAGCTTTGTTGCATTTTGAACATTGATCGGTGGATGTGTTGATATTCTGATAATTTCTAGATCTACATTAATTTTCTCAATGACCATACTTATTACAGTTAAAGCATTTTCCATTGAATTTATAAGCATTAGGTTGTCTTACCAGTTTGTTGTGATCCTAAGTATTTGCAGTACCAGAGCTTTCACCAACTTCAAAGCCAATTCCAGAAGTGACACCTTTAGGTTTTTGATTCTTTAGCAAGGTGCCAAGTTCCTCTGAGCTTTTCTTGAATTTTTCTTTATGTCGATTTGTAGTTTCTAGTTCTCTTTCTAAGATCTCTTTCTGTCTCATCAGTTCATTGGAGTCATTCTGAGTGTGCATCAGATCTATCTTCAACATGTCATTTTCATAGCTAAGTCTTGTGTTCTCATTTGTTGCATCACTTAGTATTTTGGTCAATTCTTCTTCATTCTTCTTCCTATCCTCAATTTCTTTACAAAATCTCATAGTCATATCCTGCATCTCATTCTTTGTTGTCATGTTCTCCAGTTTCAGCTTGCTTATTTGATCATTAAGTAATTCCTTTTCATCATTCTCATTTTGCATTTTTTCACAAAGTTCTCTTCTCTTGTTTCTTGCAGCAGTAATATTCTCTTGAAGTGCCTAAATGATATCCTGAGTTGCCTTTAAATCATCTTCTAGTTTGATATATTTCAATTTTTCTGCATCATAGTCAGAGAGAGCTCCTTCAAGTTGCTTCATCAAATTTTCCATCTTTATCGGTGTCAAGATCTTCCTCAAGTTGTTAGGGTTCTGAAAAATAGAGGACCAAGCTCTGATACCAATTGTTAGGATTCCCACAAATACTAAGAGGGGGGGGTGAATTAGTATCTAACTAGTATGTAGAATTTCTTAACTTAAAACATGCAGAACATATTATAACAGTGTACCAGTATGCAAGAAATAATGCAATAAATAGAATTAAAAACATCCACATA
This sequence comes from Cryptomeria japonica, assembly GCF_030272615.1. NCBI lineage: Eukaryota > Viridiplantae > Streptophyta > Pinopsida > Cupressales > Cupressaceae > Cryptomeria > Cryptomeria japonica. Next base: position 862,213,535 of record NC_081409.1, on the reverse strand, counting down.
AAAAGCACACCATGACACAAGGATTTAACGAGGAAACCCGATGTGGAAAAAACCTCGGTGGGATTTGTGACCCACAATATCCACTTACTGGCCAATAAGAGATTATTACTTACAATAGGGGCCTGCACACGCAGGAAGGCCAACTGCCTAGAGCTCACTGCTCAATGGGAAGTCTCACTGACTTACAATGTGGATTGTACAAATCCAATATCATGTACTACTTTACAATAGCATCTATAATGCCTGATCCAGTACCGGTTGCTGCTCTGCTTCTTACATAAACCCTTTAACCTATATTTCGCATAATAGGTCTGCCTTAATATTTCACATACATCACTTTCATAACTTCCTTCCTCTCTTCTAAAATGTCTACAATGATCTCTTTTATATATAAGAGTCATTTTACAACATGCCAAGTCGGCTTACAAAGTTTTTACAATAATAAACAAAATATAATATAACAAAATCTTCTCGGCCTCTATGCCAATATACTTCCTTTCTTTGTGTTGGTGTCGGTGTCCTAAGTGTCAGTGTAGAGTGTGATCTGCTAATGCCGGTGCACTAACTTGCCGATGTAATGCCTTGCCGATATAATGCCTTGCCGGTGCCATAGGATTGCAAGGTTGCCATCAATGACAAAACCTTCAATCACCTACAATGTCTCATTGGAGTGTGCATATGCCAACAACAGATACCTAGTTCATCACGTGGCTAATGAAAAATCCAATATTCTACTTCAGCATCGCTATAATTGTCATACCCAAGTAGGTTTCATTACTTACAATTCAAGGCAAGAAAACAAAAGAAAAAAGTCTTATGTCAATCTCCAGGAAAAAAAAATGATATAATACTAAAATATCACGCATACAAGTGCGACAAAAAAAAAATCTTAACTATGGGAAAATGAAGTAACTCCATCAGGGCTATGGACGCTTACTAGCAATGGAGAAATATTTGAGAGATTATAGTGCATAACCTCATTGGAGCCCTAAAATCTTGCTGGCAACAAGACTCTATCCAAGTTTCTTTTGAAATCAGAATAACCCACGTAGCTAGCCACATAGGATTCCAAGGGTCTTTGATGGTTATAAGAGTCAGAATAAACTCAAATGCACACACATGGGAAAAAGAAGATCAAAATTTTAAGAATTTATGGAGAATTTTTGTGTGCCTCCATTCATAAACCTTGGTTACATGGTGTGTTAGGTTGGATGGTCTAAGTCTTTTGAGAATGGATTGAACTCCTATCTCTGAAACGTTTCACACCTTTAATCCAATCAGTGCATTTCATAATGAAAGACATACACACTCATCCTTGTTCGAATAGGAACTACATTTTTGTCATGCATCTTACATTAGCATAACTCATATCAAAATTTCATTGTCTCCACTACATACTTGGGGGCATAATTGAAAAAACACTAAAAATCATAAAAAGTCCAAAAAAAATCAATCAAAAATATTCACAAAATGTCATAAAAAAATTAAAAAATCACAAAATGTCATGAAAAATTAAAAAATCAAAGCAAGAAAGCATGGGCCATCCATCAAACCAAATCAACAACAAACAAACTCTCAAAATCTACAATCAAACTGATCACATGTCTTGTTAATCAATCTATCGATCAAACTCTATCAAACATCAACATGTCTTATACAAGGAAGGGTATACTTGAAACCAGATAGATCGGTCTTATACGGGGCACTCACTCTTTGAAACCAGACATTCCTATCAATAATCATACAAATCAAAACAATGACATAGATTAGTATGGCTGGTGGATTTTGTCCAAGTTAGTCTTATCTTTATCAATTAATGGCAGGTCATGTTTCACAATACCAAAAACATTTGAAATGATAAAAAATCAAATCCAAAACATTCAAATATCAAAATCACAACAAAAACATTCAGATATCGATCCTAAAAAGAAAGCACAAAAATATTGAGAAAATGCCAAAAAAAAGGCCTAAACATTGACAAGCTCTTCAAAAATAAACTAAAAAATCAAAAAACATAAAAAATTTGCAATAACATGTCTCACAAGAATCAAATATCCTAGTAGCTATCCAGCAAACACTTTGCACGAAGTTAAACAAAGGCTACAATTATCTTGTCAAATTATTTGCAATCAACCTGATCAACTATCTAATCTATCGAATCACTATCAAACTATCAATGTGATCAACATCTTGTCTTAAACAGAATCAGTACACTTGAAACTAGACAGATCAGTCTTATACAGGGTTCAAAACTTCTGAAACCATACATTATCAAAATCACATCAAGCAATCACATGAAGACAAAAGTCAGTATGGTTGTTGCATTTTGTTCTAGTTGGTTTTATATTTTATCAAATTGGTGAAGATCATGTTTCTAGCTACTCAAGGATGTCCAAAAAGTGACTAGAGGAGCCATGATGGGCATGATCCTTTTCTTTGTTTGTTGTTTGTGGTTTGAACCAATGAAGTTTTGGGGCAATTTCTTTAGTGGGTATCTGTGATAGGAGCATTCAGCTTGTGAATGCCACACATACCTCAACCCCTGGCATTATTCCCAGAATGGAGGGTTTTTTCCTTGTCTGCTACATGTTTGTTTCTTTGCATTGAGATATATTTACATCTTGGTTCCTCATACCCTGATGTACAAATCTTCATTGTTACATAATAAGGCTTAATGATGAAAATGTACTGCACTATGAATAAAGACAAAAAAACTATTCATCATCAATCATATCATTTCATTTTTTTCTGATGCCATCATGTTGATTTTCTCTTAAGATTATTCTCTCATCAAGAATCTTTTCTTGAATCAACCTTTTCAATTCTTCCAATCATTCTAACATGATCTCTCTCATCACTTAATTCCAATCTTTTCATCTATGATTCTATCATTTTCTCATATCAAATATTCTATCTATCAATCAATTATTCTACACTTTCATCATATTTTGATCTATTATTTGTCTTATACATGATGTATCCTTCCTGAAACCAAATGTGATCATCTATCTTTGTCTTATATAGGATGTATCCTTCCTAAAACCAGACAGACCAATCTTATGTAGGATGTATCCATCCTGAAACTAGATGTTTTGATCATTTTTTTCTTATACAAGATGTGTCCTTCCTGAAACCAAACTTTATATTTATCAGATCAATCTTATCAATTCAATCCTATCAAATCAATCAAATCACTTCAACCATTTCTTTTCTATAATAAAACTCATTCCTGTCATCAAGTTAACCATTTTTCATCTTTTATCTAACATTATTTTGCTTTCGAGAGATCATTCATGCCTTCAATGCACAAACAATCTCTCAAGGGGGCATTATACCCTAGTATCACCAAGGCTTACTGGGGCATAAATTTTTTGTTTTCTTTGAAACGATGTCATTTCGATATTGTCTCAAAGAGGGGCAAATGTACAAACCTAAAAATGTCTCATTAATTCTACACTAATCATTCATCTATTTAATTAAGTAATTCTTTAATTATTTGATTAAACTAACTATTTTTTCTAATCATCGCCCTTCAACACTCCTAATTATTCTATTTCTATTCTCAAATCATTTTAATCAGTTAACCATATCTCTATTATTAATTAAATATCAATTATTTAATTAATTACAACCTTTTCCTTAGCTAAATAATCTTTATTATTTAATTAATTCTATTGCCTAAGTTTAAATAATTTTATTTTAATTATTTTAATTAATTAATTAAATTCCTCCAATTCCCCAAATTATAATTCCAATTAATTCCATATAATTTAATTTCATTTCTCCCAAATTCAAATTTCAATTAATTTCATATTTCCAAATTCACATTTTCTCCAAATTTGAATTTCAATTAATTTCATGTGCATTTCAGCATTCGATGACCAAATTCAAATTCAAATTGAAAATGAAAATCAAATTCAATTTCAAATTCCTACAACACATGCTAAAATCAGAACTGGTTGATCAAATTAGTTGTCTAATCAGTTAACTCAATTAACTCATCAATCATCCTTTTTAACTCAAAATCAACTTTTTATGACCAATCCATCAATTCAGTCTTCTAATCCATCAATTCGGTCATCTCCCTAGTCTATTTAGTTCACTAATCAATCAAATGAGTTTACTATTCTATCTATTCAGTTCACTCTCCAATCAATCTAGTTGACTACTCAATCAAATGAGTTAAGAAATCAATCAACTCTGTTAACTGGTCAATCAATTTCAGTTGTCTCCCAATCAACACTTGAGTTCTATTTCTCACCCCCTTTGTATTCAAAATCTATAAATTCAACATCATTTTATCATTTCAACCTAGATTTTGAGAATCAGAGAATCACAATCTTCAAACAATTGTCTAATCTATGTAGGAATCTCACTGCAACACCTGAGAGCCACCTACAAGCACAATTTGGAGAAGCACAATAGAAGCCACGATGTAAGATGAGGGAGTTTCTTTTATTTGAATTTATTCTTATCTTGTGTTCATTTCTATTGGTTTATGTTTGAAATTAGTTTGATAGTTAAGGATTTGGTGATTCATCCTTATTTCCTATTTCTGCATTAATGACATTCAAGCGTGAAACACATGGTGCTAGTAACCCAGTTTCACCATGGTACTTGCCTAGGGCACCATCAAAGTGGTTTTAATTGATGGACTTGAAAAGCACTGAGAAGGCGGGGGGAGGGGGGGGTGAATCAGTGACACCAAAAATAAAACTACTTCAAACACTAACCGGTAAATGAACTTAACAAGACTTTTAAACACAATGCATGTAATCCAAAATGATATAACTGCATCCACAATAAGTAAAACATCCACCATAACACAAATATTTATACATGGAAAACCCAAATAGGTAAAAACCATGGTGAGATGAAACTCACAAGTTAACTATCTATAGTAATAGATAACTGACTGATTAGGGTCTACAAAGTGCTCTGCTAGGAGCAAATCTTGTTAGAGATCCCAAAGCTTGATTAGAAGCTTATACCCTGTGAAAGGTAGTACCCTGTTAGGAGTAACCTCGGTGGAGAATTTCTGAATCCAAACTAATGGGTCACCCTATTAGAGGATTTGAACATTGAAGATTGTTAGAGCTTACCCAATTAAGGGATTTGAATTTTGTTGTGATTGTTAGAAAACAATAGGATTGGTTTGATCTGTCTGAGTAGCACAATACTTGCTTGATCAGATCCTTCTAAACATATTCAACACTTCTCTTCTGCATACTCTGCAACTTAACTCTTTTATCTTTCGCACACAACATATCATTTTCACTCATATGAAATAATTTATTGTGATGTCAATATATAGACATTTAGATTTCATGTTAGCCTCAAGAAATCATAACACAATTACCTAGGTGTAGTGTATGTGGTCAAGTGATCATAACTCATCACAAAAATACTGCCAAAAATTATTGGTGGGATAACTCATCACACAATCAACGAATATCGGTTGGAACAATCAATACAGGTTGGAGTGAAATATATGAACCGTTATCCTTGAATCTTCTGATATAATCTCTTCTTGATCTTCATGTTGATGTTGTTTAATGTGTATCCACTAGTTGTGTTCTATGCATATATTGGTTGTCACAAAGTGCCAGTTAGAGATAAACCTCTTAGTATACTAGTTGTAGTGTAAACAACTTGAAGTTATACCGGTAGACAATATAAACATATGTGTGTATGTGTTTCATCAATGACAACATATGATGAATTCAGTACAATCATCATCAAGCCAACAATCTCTCCCTTTGGCATTGATAGCAACACTTAGAAAATTTTACAGTAATACCGCTAAGTGTGCATACAAAACAAATTTACACATATACATACTCTCCCTTAATGCATACATTATACAAGATTTTCAAAAACACACATACATATTTCTACTCCCCCTTTGACAACAATGCCAAATTGAAAAAGTAACAAATATATAGAGAGAGAAAATTTGTATCAAAGTGTTCAGCATATACAACAACTTAAAAAAAAACTAAATCAAGATTCATGCATAAGCTAGTCTCATGAAAATAATATTAAAGTTCTTCTTCAACTGTGATATGACATTTGTCCATGTCTCTAGCATGTTCTCAGTGTACTCTATTGTAGACATAAGTTGTGTATGGAATTCTTCCATTGAATCCAGTGTACAAGTTTCTGGAGTTGCTAAGATAGCTTTTGCATTGAGTAGACTCTCTGTAGTATGTCCACTTATGATGTGAGTAGACTCTTGAGTTCCTTTAGAGACCAGAGTCGTTGTGCTTTCACATGATCATAAGTATCCAACCTGTTGTACAAATCATCTACAGATTTGTTAAAAGCAAATATATAGTCCTGAAGTGGGACATATGCATTGCATATCCTTTCTAGCTCTTTCTCTGTTTCTGTTTGACATTTTGTGATATTAGAATAATAGAATGAAACATTAGAGGTAGAAGCAAGATATTTTCCAATTGTTTCAATAGCTTTTCCCAATAAAGCTTTATTATGTGAGAGAGCCATTTTTCCAGTACCAAAATGCGTTAGCAACCAACTGACCAAGTTTTCTAATAGGGGATGTCAGATGTGCTGTATAAATTTTAGGTAGTAGACTAGATAGAATATCTACTGCATTTTGAATTGTTTCAGCTTCAAACCTTTTCTCTTTAAGTTTCTTCTTATGCACTCTAGATTGCATAATATTTGCAATCTTCATCATTTCAGATGCGCTCATGTTGTCAACATTGATAGGCCCTAAAATGCCTAATGAATCATCATCATCCTCATCACTTTGTGGAGTGACTAATGGCTTTGCCAGTTCAGAGGATGTAACCTTAATGATTGCTTTCTCTAGATTTTTCTTTGTTTACTTTTTAGAAGTCTATTTGACAACATTTTTTTGAGATTCCTTCTGAGTATCTTGTAAGACCGGTGAGGATTGGGGTTTCTCATGTTGATCTTTTGCTAGTGGAATATCCACTCCTTGTTGAGTTGTTGGTTCCTCAACTAAAGTAACCTGTATATCAGTGATTTTAGGAGGCTCCATATCTAGTGCAGTGTTGTCTCCAGATAGATCAATTGAATCCTGAACATCATCAACAACATGAATAATGATGTCATCCTTGACAGGATAGATATCATCAGCTTGTACAATCTCTTCTTCATCCATTTCCGGTCAATTGACAACATCTCCTCATTCTTAAAGGATTGGATGAGCTCTTCCATTCATTTGATTTCACAAGCTATTTGATGCGTCTCAGTCTCAATAATTTCCCTTTTTCCACTAAGTAGCTTCAATCTCCTTGCTTTAGAAGCAAATTGAGTTTTGTACTAATCAACTAAAGCACTTATTTCATCCTTAGACAAACAAGGAAAATATTGTACAAATATCTCATCAATAATTTCTTTTTCCAATTTTATAGCTTCCGAAATTATTTCACAAAATAGTGTACAAAGAATTTGAGATATCCTTTTCAAGATCGTGTGGAAATCTATTGTAATGACAGAAATGAGTGATTGCCTGTTGAATGATTTGCTTCTTCTCATCTTCAGTGAAGGAATCAAAATATTCTTTGATATTGTCAAATCTATTCCTCCCTAATGTCTTCATTGTTCTTTTAAAATGGGTATCAGGCTTGAAAGTTGAGATATCAATAAGCACAGTTGCCTTTGGCACTTCCTTTACTGACTTTTCTACTCTACCGGTAGCTTTCATCTTCTTAGGTTCTTCTTTAGTATCAGTACCCTCAGTTTCTTCTTGGAGAATAAGTTTTCGACTTCGCTTCTTTGATACATTCTCCTTCTTTGTATAAACTTTAGGTGTCGGTTCCTTTTTGGTTTGGATACTCCAAGTCACCCTTGTATTCTTCATCATCGGAGGTGCTTCATCAATTTTCTTTTTCTTTCTTTTCCCATTTGTGGCAGGAGTAATATTGGTTTTGGCTTGAGCATCCTAGACTACCACAATATCCAGTTTTGCCTTCTTTTTATCTTTAGGAGATGCTAATAGGTTATTATCATAGCCAACTAGTAAGTCGTGGTTCACCTCATAACTCATATCTTCCATTTCTTGTTTTCTTGGCTCAATTGCTTCCATCAAACAAAAATCAATGGTAACTGTGAAAATAATGTCTTTTGAAAAATGTCTTACCACATCTTTAGGAAATCTCATTCTCATGCTCATCTTCTTCTGAAACTCATTGAAATACTTATTAATAGCAGCAGGAAAAGTATTCTTTACAGCCTTGATGTTGTTCTTTATTTGTGTGGATACCAATAGGTCCTTTGACCATTCAATATCACCTATTCCCGGTAGAAAATTTTGAAAATAAAATAATAACCCAACCAATAGTTGTCCATACTTGAACTTTAGACTGTTTTCCTTCTTGATAGATTGCAGATTTAGAAACAATTATCTCCTAATAGCCTCACAAAGATCATAATCTGCATTTTCATCTATCATCCTGTAAGCTATGTGTATTGCTGCTGATGGAACACTATTTAGTCTACTAGAGTAAAATACCTAGTAGCCTATAACCATAGCTTCTAGTTTCACCACTGGGTCCCTAGTATTGTTAACAGAAAAAACATGTTTGTCAAATGTTGAACCGATTAGAGAGTATACCATCTCTTTTAAAATTTGTCTCAGCTCAGGTACTTCCCCAGATGAATAATAACCAGTTATAGCTTGAAGGGATTCCTTGGTAATTGTGTGAGTTCTCTATAAGTACATGTTCTCACCATGAACCCAACTCAAAATGATTCTAATATACTCTTCCTCAAAATCTTCTAGAAAATAAGTAGCGTTGTGAAAACCTTTCTCGAAAACCCTAGCATACTGTGTTTGAATCTTTCCATTCTCATCACAGAGGGATTTTAGTTGAGTGTAAATATGCAGTGATCCTAGATCCTCAATCTTACAATCAATATAGCTCGACAAATCTCCTTATACTAAAACTCGACTAGGAACTTGTGATAATGCATTATACCACACAATTTGTTCTGCCTCTACAACTTCCATTGGCTCAGATGTAATCATTAACCTTTCTACAAACTTTGAAGATGATGCCATTTCAGATGAACAAGATTTGAAGTAGGATTTTCAAATAAATACCTTATTTTACTTACGCTGGCTCGTTTACCAATTGAATGCCCAATTACATACCAGTTCGATCTTCTGCAACCTTCAAATCAGCTTGATTACAAATCACAATGCAACTTCGACAATTATCAGCCAACAATCTTTCTTAGCTCAGCAAGTGCTCCAAATTTCTTTCTCAAATGTGTTAGGGTAAAAATAACAAAGTAAAAACTCACTTTTATCCTTTTTACCTGCTGCATTAAATGCTCCCCTGTTAGGGTTACAAACCCTAATTTCATCGCTCTAGGAGAAAACTGGTTGATAACATATTGACAAAAAGTTATCAAAATTTCATGCTTCAAAATTCTCTTACCGCTCATTCATCTCAAAGGGTCTAGAGGTAGATTTATCATTAAGCTCCCTTTAGCCATATAAAAAGGCTTAATTCACTGATGCAAGGTTCTCTTCACTGGGTGAAGGAACAGTTTCTTCTCCAGGTGAGTCATCACTTTTCTTCTTCCACATCCGATTCATTTCCTCTCTGGTTTCTTCAACATTAACTTTATGCTTTCCTTTCTAATCCTTAGAAGAATTGACTGGTTTGATATTTTTGGATCTACAGAATTTTGCTAAGTGCCCAGGTTTGTTACAGTGATAGAAGGCCATACCAGATGATTTCCAAGGTCTTGCATTTCCTCTCCCAATTCTTCTTCTGCATTTCATAGCCACTTGACCAAAGTTATTATAGATAGTAGAAATGACATTTGTCACCTTTTCCATCTCAAATGGACTAAACTGCTTGTCGTAGGGTCTTTGCGAGTTCATGTTGACCCGGTTGTCAAAATTCCTCATTGTGTTGACATTCAATTTTGGATGCATATGTGGTATAGGATTATTTTCTCCATATCTGCACTCAATAGATCTATGTCCATACACTCTGCATGTGAAGCAATGACCTTCAAATTTATTGGACACATACCTAGCATTAGTATTGTAGCTTGCATTTATGTCAGGTTTGTCTTTACAAACATTTACAGTGTGACCAAGTTTATGGAAAACAAAGCAAATAGTTTTAAAGACCTTCTTACAGATAGGCTTCTTGATCTTAGGAGCAGATTTGTTCTTAAGAGTGTTGCTCTTGGTACAAAGGGATTCACCTTTCTCAGATGTATAAAAACCAAGTCCAGAGGTATCACCTTTCATCATTTGTGATTGAACTTGTTCTTCAAGCAAGGTAGAACTCTTTTTGAACTTTTCTAGTTTCTCATTAGCTTTGGTAAGTTGTTTGGTGAGATCTTCATTATGCTTTGATAGGTTCTCTCTCAGAGATGATGCTAGTTCAAGATCTAGCTATAAGTTCCCCTTTTCTTCTCTTTCTACAACCAAATTCTCAGGCATAGTAACATTTTCTTGCTTGATTTTGGCAATCTCTTGATCTCTTCCTTGATAAGATCTTCAGATGCCCTTCTAGCTTCCAGTTCCTGACTTATGCGGATATTGAGACCTTCTAGCTCTCTCCTCAGGTTTAGTTTCTCACCATTTAACTTTTCAACCACCTCGGCTAAATCATCAATATTGGCCTCATCTGATGAACTGTTATCAGATATCTCAAATAGTTATTCAGTTAGCTCTCTCCTTTTGACTTGTGAAGATTTCAGTTTGACCCTAAGGGATTCGAGCTCATTTTTGCTAGCTTCTAGATCTGTAGCCATCTCAAAGTACTTCATGTCCCCCATGGTAGTTTCAAGGCTCCCTTCTGAGTGATTAGGCTTCAAAGAAGTTATGATCTGATACCAATTGATGGACTTGAAAATCACTAAGAGGGGGGGGGTGAATCAGTGACACCAAAAATAAAACTACTTCAAACAATAACTGATAGATGAACTTAACAAGAATTTTAAACACAACTCATGTAATCCAAAATGATATAACAACATCCACAATAAGTAAACATCCACCATAACACAAATATTTATATGTGCAAAACCCAAATAGGTAAAAACCACGGTGAGATGAAACTCACAAGTTAAGTATCTGCAGTAATAGATAACTGACCGGTTAGGGTCTACAAAGTGCTTTGCTAGGAGAAAATCTTGTTAGAGATCCCAAAGCTTGATTAGAAGCTTATACCCTGAGAAAGATAGTACCCTGTTAGGAGTAACCTCAGTGGAGGATTTATAGATCCAAACTATTGGATCACCCTGTTAGAGGATTTGAACATTGAAGCTTGTTAGAGATTACCCGGTTAGGGGATTTGAATTCTATTGTGATTGTTAGAAACAACAAGATTGGTTTGATATGTCTGAGTAGCACAATACTTGCTTGATCAGATCCTTCTAAACATATTCAACAGTGCTCTTTTGCATACTCTGCAACTTAACTCTTGTCTTTCACACACAACATATCACTTTCACTCATATGAAATAATTCATTGTGATGTCAATATATAGACATTTAGAATTCATGTCAGCCTCAAGAAATCATAACACAATTACCTATATGCAGTGTATCTGGTCAAGTGATCACAACTCATCACAAAAATACCGTCAAAAATTGTCAGTGGGATAACTCATCACACAATAAATGAATACCAGTTGGAACAATCAATACTGGTTGGAGTTAAATATATGAACTGTTATTGTTGAATCTCCTAATATAATCTTCGCTTGATCTTCATGTTGATGTTGATTAATGTGTATCCACTGGTTGTCTTCTATGCATATACCAATTGCCACAAAGTACCAATTAGAGATAAACCTCTTAGTATACTAGTTGTAGTGTAAACAACTTGAAGTTATACTGGTAGACAATATAAACATGTGTGTGTATGTGTTTCATCAATGACAACATATGATGAATTCATTATAATCATCATCAAGCCAACAATCTCTCAGTTTGGCATTGATGGCAACACTTAGAAAATTTTATAGTAATACCGCTAAGTGTGCATACAAAACAAATTTACACATATACATACTCTCCCTTAATGCATACATTATTCAAAATTTTCAAAAACACACATACATATTTCTACCCCCTTTGACAACAATGCCAAATTGAAAAAGTAATATATATATATATATAGAAAATTTGTATCAAAGTGTTCAGCATATACAACAACTTTTAAAAAAAACTGAATCAAGATTCATGCATAAGATAGTCTCATGAAAATAACATTAAAGTTCTTCTTCAACTGTGATATGGCATTTGTCCATGTCTCTAGCACGTTCTCGGTGTACTCTATTGTAGACATAAGTTGTGTGTGGAATTCTTCCATTAAATCAAGTGTACAAGTTTCTGGAGTTACTAAGATAGCTTTTGCATTTGAGTAGACTCTCTATAGTGTGTCCACTTGTGATTTGAGTAGACTCTTGAGTTCCTTTAGAGACCGGAGTCATTGTGCTTTCTCATGATCATAAGTATCCAACCTGTTGTGCAAATCATCTACAAATTTGCTAAAAGAAAATATAGAGTCCTGAAGTGGGACATATGCATTGCATATCCTTTCTAGCTCTTGCTCTATTTCTGTTTGACTTTTTGTGATATCAGAATAACAGAATAAAACATTAGAGGTAGAAGCAAGATATTTTCCTCCTGTTTCAATAGCTTTTCCAAATAAAGATTTATTATGTGACAGAGGCATTTTGCCAATATCAATGTCCTTTGCAAGTTTCTCCCCATACTTCTTCTTGTGACTTTTCTCAGCATAGGTTTGTATTGCTTCTTCAAGTGACTTTATTTGATCAGATGTGTTAGCAACCAATTGACCAAGTTTTCTAATAGGGGATGTTAGATGTGCTGTAGAAGTTTCTGGTAGTAGATTAGATAGAATATCTACTGCATTCTGAATTGTTTCAACTTCAACCCTTTGCTCTTTAAGTCTCTTCTTATGCACTCTAGATTGTATAACATTTGCAATCTTCATAATTTCAGATGCTCTCATGTTGTCAACATTGATAGGCCCTAAAATGCCTAATGAATCATCATCATCCTCATCAATCTACAGAGTGACTAACGGCTTTGTCGGTTTAGAGGATATAACCTTAATGATTGCTTTCTCTATATTTTTATCTATTTCCTTTTCAGAAGTCTGTGTGACAACATCTTTTTGAGATTCCTTCTGAGTATGTTGTTAGACCGGTGGGGATTTGGGTTTCTCAGGTTGATCTTTTGCTAAAGGAATATCCACTCCTTGTTGAGTTGTCGGTTCCTCAACTAATGTAACATATGTGTGTATGTGTTTCATCAATGACAACATATGATGAATTCATTACAATCATCATCAAGACAACATTTCCCATTGGACAAAATTATCTCTTTACTTTTTTCAATTTTTCATTTTCTTTTGTGTCACAATGCACTTGTTTGCCAAGTTTTCACCAAAGTGACAATTTTTTTTTGTATTTTTAATAAGATTCCATGAAAAGATATTTATAAAACCTGTGAAGGTGCATGTTGTTGATATGATCATTGTTGGCATTGTGTTGTCATTGATGTCAATCGGTATAGGATGGAAATCGGTATGGTAAATTGATGAGCAGTGTTGTCATTGATGCATATCGAAAATGGTGTCATTAATATCAACTACCATAGCAAGTCACCGATAAGGAAGAGAATATCATCCATTGGAGTCATCGGTACACAAGTTAGTGTTGACTTGCATTGAAGACATGGACTAGAGACCGGTATGGTATAAAAACTAGTAAGTGATATGTTGACAATACATTGTTTCCAACCGGTCTGTGAGAAAGAAAGATAAGCTATTGCAAATGTGAAAATCAATATATTGTTGGATGTTTGAATTTGAAGCAAAAGGACTTCCACTAGATAAAGATGCAGTCATCAGATGAAGAAGATATCACAGGAAGAAGAGAAGAGTGATAGATAGTGTTCCCAACATGATTATATGTGGTTGTTTGAAGATATGCCTACTCAAATAGGGAAGCCATATTGGTGCATTGCAAAATGCAGATGTCAAGGATCCACTCCTACTAGTAACTGGAGCTTATCTCCTAATATGTATGAAATGCATTACATCTCTCCAAGATAGGTTTCCAAGAGTTAAAGGAACGTGATTGAAGGCTCACGCCAGATCAACCAAAAACACTAAGTCACCTTAGGTGCATGAAATCAGAGATGTGTATCGGATCAGCAAGGGCAAACATGATGAGTTGTTGGTATAGAGAAGGAAGGGTAGGTTTGTCACTTTGATAAACTAGTTGATAGGATAACCAACCTATTGATGAAGAAGGCAAAGTTGAAGCAGTTGCAGACAAAGAGTGCAACTAGATTGAAGATGGAGAAAGGTGTTTCCACAGATGCAGATAGATGGAGATTGTTGAAGGTTGATGACATGGTGTCATCAAGGTGGTCACCGGTAAGTATGTCCACTAGTAAAGCTGAAAAGGTGTAGAAGTGAAAGGCTCCCATCTATTGAAGATGTGCATGAGGTATCTTGGCAAGTGTGATGATCGGTAAGGGTGTCCCACCATAAGAGAAGCAAAGTACAAGTTTGAAGGTGAACCGGTTAGGGTAGAACTGATAATGTTATAGAACTCGTAGATGAACCTAGTTGTGTGGTTGGTCAGTGATCTTGTCTGGACTGACACAAAAGACTTAGTAGAGGTGGATGCTGAAAAAGTTGACATGCAGGAGACAGGTGTCATGCATACTATGGTCAGTGAAGTGTTATCGGTTAAGCAGGTGGTGACTAGTCGACATTAAAGTCGATAGCATGAATCATGGGTCGAGAGAAGAAGGGTCTGACTCGAGACTAATCAGAGGACAAAGATCTGACTTAGTGAATTCATGATCAAGGGTGAGTGTCCAGGTTCTGATCAGGGTAGGTGAAGCTATCTGTGTGATCACTTTATGGTGTTTTGACAAGTGCAAGTTGTCATGTTTTCTAAAAATAGCAAATGTGTTCTCAATGCAGCGTGATTGGTGGTGATAGGTGATCCATTGCAAGTGGTTGATCTCTCGAAGGAGATCTAATTTGATTTGGTTGCCTCAAGGTTGATGAAGGAACCCTAGCACATCAGAAGTTTGAATGTCATTCATGGCGTGAAATCTCAAGTATAAATATACAGATCGAAGACCAGATCTACTGTTGTTGCATGAGAGAGTAAAGTGGGTGAAGGGAGAAAAAACCATAGTTTTAATCAGTCAAGTGTTCATCGACAATCATAGAGGAGACTAAGTGTGTGAGATAGAATTGGTTAGAGGAGTCCAACCGGTGAGGGTGAGGTAACCAGTAAACTGTCATTGAGTCTGACAGTGAAGTGCACTGGTAGTGATTGAAATGGCAAAGAAGATTGCAGAAAAGAGAAGAGTAGAGTGAGAATCTATGAAGAACCAGTAAGCTAAGAACCTACACTAGTCAAATGGGAGAGAATTGGCAGAGTGAAGAAAACCGGTGGTGGATAGTAGCAGTATGTTAGAGAGAGTAGATAATTGGCAGAGAGCAGAGTACCAACAAAGCAGAGGCAAAGGTTCAATAAGTAAGGTTGCAGCAAAGAAGAAAGATTGCAGAGGTTACAAAACACATCTGTAATTGGGAGATAACTTTTGTATTTATTATATGATCTTGTAATCACTAAGTTGGAGCTTAGTGGAGGGGTTTGTGCTCCTTGGGTGGGTTCCCTAAATGTTGTAACTGAATGTTTCATTGTGAGGCTAGATTGGAGCAGTAGACTCTAGCAAAATTTCTCACCGATGTTTTCTCATGTTGGTTTTTCCTTGTACATCTGGTTTTATATGATATCCCTTTTGTGTATGGTTGTACTTTTGTCATCCTCCTATCTAACTGATATGTGTGCTTTATGTTAGACCTTCTAACCAGTATATACACATAGGATAGAAAAGGGTAAAGTTTATAAATCACTGATTCACCCCCCCCCCCCACCTCTCAGTGGCATCTTGTGCTCAACAATAGGTATCTGAGCCTAGGTTTCCGGTTGATAAGCTTTCTCTAGCTTGGGTAGATTATGGTATTTGAACACAATGGTTTGTTTAGTGTCACCCCCTACTCTAGTGTTTGATTGTTCAAACTTTTCTATTTGGAGTTGTAGGATGGAAGTCTACTTATCCTCCATTGGGTTTGATGTATGCATGTCAGTAGTAAATGGTTTCCCTAGTAAAGTCAGTCCTCTCACTAGTCTTGAAGCAGAAAGAAGAAATGAATGTAGTGCTGAAGCCATGAATGCTATACCCGGTAGGCTATTTGGTGATGTCTTATCACAGGTGGACAAATGCAAATCGACAAAGAGCTTATGGGATAGATTAAAGAAGCTCTATGGAAATGAGCCTAGCACTATAGAACCAATTTGTGGACGTAAGAAGGAAAATGCAACACATGAGTCTACAAATAAAGATAGATCTATGAGCAGCAACAATAATGATGAAGAAGGAGCCCACCTATTCATGGCTCAAGAGTCAGAGAATGAGAGGCACACATCTAAAATGATCATGCAAATCATTCCTACCAACAAGATGTGTTTGGTAGTGATGGTGAAGAATAAGATGAAGTAGAGATTGATCTTACAGGTGAACTTGTAAGTGCACTCGAAGACCTTAGTAGAGTGAGGAATGAATACAAATTGTTCAAGAATGTTGCGGTTGTGGAACAAAATCAGTTAATCAAATGCCTTGACGAATCTGAGAAATGTATCTCAAAGTTTAAGACTCAACAAGAAGACACCAAGGAATGCAGGTGCAAAGATCTAGAGTCTGAGCTAGAGGCCAAGGATAAAGAGTATCAGTGGCTAGAAGGAGAAACAAAGAATCTCCAAAATGACCTTGAAAAATGTCAGGATGAGCTCAAGGTGAAAATTTGGTTTGATGGCAGTAGCGATGCCTTGGAAAAAATGTTGAAGAATAAAAAGCATTCCAAGGATATTAGAGGATTAGGAAGTGGTGTTGGTGAATGCTCCACTAGCAAGAGTGTCCCCCATAAATACATTATATTTGTCTCCTCCAATGGAGATAACAAGGGATAGACCTTCACTGTCTAGAATACTCTTAGGAAGAAGGTTGATCTAACTAAAACCAGTGAAGACATGAAGCTAAGGAAGAAGATCAATGTTGTAAGAAGGAGAAACAATACGGATGCCCAAAGGAAAAGGAAAGATGGGAGAAGGTAGCTTCATCGGAAGCAAGAACTTGAGAAGAAGACAACATAGAAGACCTCCTACCGGTAGAAGACAAAGAGATATTGTTGTCCACAAGTCAAGACAAGTGTGGAAGATGATAGGATCATATGGAAGAACTGTAGAGGGTAAACAATCCAGGATCCATCCTCAAAGAAGTAGAAATGAAGAAGCCAAACCGGTAAGATCTCCACATTCATGGCAAAAAAAAAATTGTAAGTTACAAGCCCCCTTTCTCTGGTTACTACTTTGCATGCAAATATTATGGCCATAGGGTAGATGAATGCAGAATGAGATCTAGGAATAGACAAAATGTTCTTCCTAGAAATAATAATATTATTTGTCATAGATGTAGTGGTCTTGGTCATAAAGGTTAAGATTACAAAAAGAAGAACCTGCAGACATATGATAGTCGGTATAACAACTATGCTCAATATGAAAATGGGTATAGAGCATATGAGAGACAAAGTGTTGCATAGAACAAAAGAAGAAGAGGTTTTGTTCCTAAAAAATCAAGTGGTCTGTCAGTTTCGATAGTCGGTTACAATAGGATGACCAAAAGAAGATGGTCAAACCGGTTTGATAGAAGGTCCCCCTTCATGTGTTTGGTTTGAACATTGTTTTCTTCTACAACAATTCTTTCAGTCATGTGGTAGAATCCAGTAGAGCAAGGACCAATCAGCAGAAGAAAGTAAGACCTACTCCCAAGACTGAAAAATGGGAAAAAGAGTGAAGTCAAGTAGGTATGGAGGAAGAAGCAAGAAGATGCAACCATGGACCGACACTATGCATTCAATGCACAGGTGATATCTCCTGAGTCTTAAAAGGAGATGAATGACCATAGGGGGAGTTACAAATTGACCATATCATTCACCCCCCTTAGTGGAAGAAGACAAATAGAAGAACAGGTTGTTGTCGGGATATAGGAAGGAATGAGATGGCAAGTGTGTGTAGTTGTTGCCTTAGCTACACATCTACAGATGAGAGATGGATCACTAATTCATGTGTCAATGGATGGCTAATTTTCAATTTGGATCATAAGAAATTGACACAAGAAGACAAGAGTTAGAGAAAGATGCTCTGGTAGAGATGATGAACCAGGATAGGAAACTAGTATGTGCATTATGGTATCGGTATGGATACTAACCAATATTGTACGTTATACAAGTCAATAAGGTCTAGGATCATTGAAATGACTCTAGTTGCATGGATTAAAGTGATTATGTCTCAAACGGTATTGGAAGACCTGAACAACATATGTTGGTTCATTAGTTGATCATGTACGCTTGCATCTTTTTGGGCTAACAGGTTTGATATTTTGGCATGATATTAATGTGGTATGGCATTGTGTTCATAGAAAACCATGTCATGAGTTGTGATGGATGTCATGAAGCTTCAAAAGATCATCAGATGGATCACATATACACATCTCAACTAGTATAAGGTACAGTTTGTAAAACTGGTTTAGAACTAGACAGGCAAAGATGACCTAAGATCTATTACTCGAGGGCAGTTCACAGCCATGTTTTCTTATTTGTATCAGACTTGATGGACATAGAGGGAGAGCATGTTTCTATGGATGTACAAGTATGATTGTGTCTTTGGAAGTGCTCATCGGTCTGGGGTTGTGAGATATTTCAATGTCTATCCAATTTGTACTTTATTGAAATCACAACTGGACCACCGGAAGAGTTGTCTGCAAAGAGGGAGAGTTACCCGCATAGGAGAACATGCATTTGGTATCGAAGAAGATACAATTGGTATCAGTGTCAACTTCAACACTTGATATCAACAAATTGGGGTCAGAATAACTTTTGCATATCAAAGGGCAGATGATGTAGTCTAACCAATAGGTAAGTTGTATTCACTGACACATGTTCCTTCAATTGGTTTTAGACTTGTATATGCAATAGGTTTCCACTTTGTATATACACTTGGTTGATGAGCAATTGGTGTCATTTGGTGGTTGATCCCTCCATATCAAGTGTTGTAATTTGAGAGGATGAAAGTTATGAAGGTAAAAGGAGAAGAAGCATCTGGTAGACACAAAGGAGGAGAGAGATCTTGTCAGTGCCTTTTGTCATTGTTATCAAAGGTGGAGAAAGATTATTTAGTATGCCTGATACTACATGTGTGAGAATCCATTGCACACACAAAGGGGGAGAGAATCTATAGTATGTCAGATACTATGTGCATTGACATCAATGCCAAAGGGGGAGATTGTTGGAATTGTGTTGTCATTGATGTCAATCGGTATAGATGGCAACTGGTATGGGAGATTGATGACCAGTGTTGTCATTGATATCAACTAGCATAGCAGGTCACCGGTAAGGAATAGAATGCCATCCATTGGAGTCACCGGTACACAAGTTAGTGTTGACTTGTGTTGAAGACATGGACTAGAGACCAGTATGGTATAACAACCGGTAAGTGATATGTTGGCAGTGCATTGTTGCCAACTGGTCTGTGAGAAAGCAAGGTAAGCTATTGTAGATGTGCCAACTAGTATGTTGTTGGATGTTTGGATAAGAAACAATAGGACTTCCACCAGATAAAGATGTAGTCACCAGATGAAGAAGATATCACAGGAAGAAGATAAGACTAACAGAGAGTGTGCCCAATAGGATTATATGTGGTTGTTTGAAGATATGCCTACTCCAAACAAGGAAGCCATATTGGTGCATTGCAAAATATAGATGTGAAGGATCCACTCCTACCGATTAGTGGAGCTTATCTCCTAATATGCATGCAATTCATTACATCTCTCTAGGATATGTTGCCAAGAGTTAAAGGTGCATGATTAAAGGCTCACACTGGATGAACCGGTAAAACACTAAGTTGCCTTAGGTGCATGAAATCAGAGATGTGCACCCGATCAAAAAGGGCAGACATGATGAATTGCTGGTATAGAGAAGGAAGGATAGGTTTGTCACTTTGACAAACTAATTGATAGGAGAACCAACCTATTGATGAAGAAGTCAAAGTAGTTGCACAGAGAGAGTGCAACTAGATTGAAGATGGAGAAAGGTGTTGCCACATATGCAGATAGATGGAGATTGTTGAAGGTTGATGACATGGTGTCATCAAGGTGGTTACTGGTAAGTATGTCCACCAGTAAAGTTGAAAAGGTGCAGAAGTGAAAGGCTCCCATTTGTTGAAGATGTGCATGAGGTAGCTTGGAAAGTGTGATGACCGGTAAGGGTGTGCCACAAGAAGAGTAACAAAGTATAATTTTGAAGGCAGACCGGTTAGGGTAGAACTGGTAGGGTTAGAGAACCGATAGATGAACCCGGTTGTGTGGTTGGTTGGTGATCTTGTCTAGACCGACACAAAAGACTTAGCAGAGGTGGATGCCAAAAAATTTGACACGCAAAAGATAGATGTCATGCATACTTTGATCAGTTAAGTGTTGTTGGTTAGATAGATGGTGACTGGTCAACATTAAAGTTGATAGCGTGAATCATGGGTCAAGCAGAAGGGTATGGCTCAAGACTGATCAGAGGAAAAATATCTAACTTAGTGGCTTCATGATTAAGGCTGAGTGTCCAGGTGTTGATCAGGGTAGGTGAAGCTATCTACGTGATCACTTCATGGTGTTTTGACAAGTGCAGGTTGTCGTGTTTGCTAAAAATAGAAAACGTGTTCTGGATGCAGCATGATTGGCAGTGTTAGGTGATCCATTGCAAGTGGTTGATCTCTGGAAGGAGATCTGATTGGATTTGGTTTTCCTCAAGGTTGATGAAGAAACCCTAGCACACTAAAAGTTTGAATTTTGGTCATGGCGGGGGAACTCAGGTATAAATATGCAGATCGAAGACCGGATCTATTGTTGTTGCATGAGAGAGTAAAGTCGATGAAGGGAGTAAAAACCATAGAGTTAATTAGTCAAGTTCTCATCGACAATCATAGAGGAGATTGAGTGTGTGTGGGAGAACCGGTTAGAAGAGTCCAATCAATGAGGGTAAGGTAACTGATAGACTATCATTGAGTCTGGCAGTGAAGTGCATCGGTGGTGATTGAACCGACTGAGAAGATTGCAGAGAAGAGAAGAGTAGAGTGAGAATCTAGGAAGAATCAGTAAGTTGAGAACCTACAATGATCAAATGGAAGAGAACTGGTAGAGTGAAGAAGACCAGTGGTGGCTAGTAGTAGTGTGTTAGAGAGAGAAGAGAGCTAACAAAGAGCATAGTACAGACATAGAAGAGGTAGAGGTTGAACTAGTAAGGTTGCAGAAAAGAATAAATATTACAGAGGTTACAAAACTCATTTGTAACCAGGAGATTACTTTTGTATTTATTATATGATCTTGTAATCACTGAGTTGGAGCTCAGTCTAGGGGTTGGTTCTCCTAGGGTTGGTGCCCTAAAATCAAGGGTTGGTGCTCCTTGGGTTGGTGCCCTAAAGCAGGGGTGGTGTTGCTTGGTTTGGTGCCTTAAATGTTGTAACCAAATATTTCATTATGAGGCTAGATTGGAGCAGTAGACTCCAATAGCATTTCTCACAGAGGTTTTTTCCATGTTGGGTTTTCCTCGTACATTTGGTGTTATGTGATGTCCCTTTTGTGTGTAGTTGAATTTGTATCATCGTCCTATCTAACCAGTATGCGTGCTTTATGTTAGATCTGCTAACTGATATATACACATAAGATAGAAAAGGGTAAAGTTTAGAAATCACTGATTCACCACCCCCCCTCAGTGGCATCTTGTGTTACACAATCAGCCAATGGTTCTCCTTTAGGAATGGATAACTAATATTTACCTAAGTCATAAATTGTTGTGATAACGTAAGGTCCAAGCCAATTTGGTTCAAACTTGCCTCTTTTCTCTCTATCTTGTTGATTTTTGGGGTTTTCTCTTAGGACCAAGTCACCTACCTCAAATGTGTGAGGTTTCACCTTGTGATTATAATTGTGGCTCATGCATTGCTAATATTCTTTTAGGTGATTGAATGCATTTTGTTGGCACTCATCTAGTAATTCTAAGTCCTGCAAGTGGGAAACCATGCAGTCTTCATCACTGATAAGATTGTGTAAGGAGGCCTATAAAGATCGTAATTTTTAACCTCAATGGGAAAGATGGCTTCGACACCATAGACAAGTGAGTAAGGGGTAGCTCCATTAGGGGTGTGGATACTTGTGCGATAAGCCCATAGTGTGGGATTGAGTTGAATGTGCCAACTTTAGCCAGCATTATCAACTATCTTTGTAAGGATTTTTAGGATGGTTTTGTTAGACATCTCAGCTTGACCATTACCATGTGGGTAGTATGGGATGGAAAAGTGATGTTAAATATGGAAGCAGTCACAAAGCTCACTAACATCCTAATTTTTGAAGGGACATCCATTATCTGTGACGATGGAAAGTGGAACACAATATCTGTAAATGATGTAGTTGAGGATAAAGGTTGCAATATGCTTTTTGATGATTTGGGTGAGAGGGATGGCCTCATTCCATTTTGTGAAATACGCAGTGGTTGTGGTAATGAATTTATGACCATTAGAGGATGGAGGGTGAATTTTTCCCATGAGTTTGAGTCCCTACTAGCAAAAGAACCATGGTGTGGCAGGTAGTTGAAGTTCTTATGTTGGTGCATGTATTGGGTCTCCATGAATCTGACACTACTTGCATTTTTTGATAAACTAATATGCATCATTTTCCATCATGGGTCGGTAGTAACCAGTCCTCATAAGTTTCTTAGCTAAGGTTGGACCACTAGAGTGAGCCCGACATATACCTTCATGGACTTCACGCAATGTGATTTGAGCTTCCTCACTCTCTAAACATCTGAGAAGAGTAGCATCAAGACCGCGTCGGTAAAGTGTGTTAGCAATAATGACATAGTGGGAGGTTTGGCAGATGAAGGTACAATGATGGTTATTGGAAAGGTTGGGTGGAAGGGTGTTTTCACAGAGGTAAGTGAAAATGTTGTTGTACCAATGGGAATCAAGACCAATAACACATATTAGTTCAAATGGAGGGATTTCATATGCAAGGACCAAAAGATTATCCAGCAAGAACTCATAGCGGGTTGTATTTTGTGGCATATCAAATCAATTAATGGAATTGGTTGATTTGTAAGTAGCTTCATAATATATTTACATCTAGACTATAGGTTGAAACCAAACTATAGTTGTGCTTTCTTCTAGATTGATTTTGCAATTGAATAGATCAATGTGAAATGGAGATGAGGGAATGTATTTCAAAATAGTGAACTTTTAGATTGTATTTTGATTTGCCAAGTTGTAGTTTTTGACATTTTTTTCATTGTTGGTTTTGATTTTAGTGATTAGTTTAGTGAACTAATCTTGTGGCATGTTCTTATATTGTTTTTTTGAAGTTTTTTTTTTGTTTTCTACTTTTGATGATGGATAATGGAGTGAGGAAATTATTCATCTATGCTTGATATCATAGAGTGAGGAAATTATTCATCTATGCTTGATATCTCTTTTGATTAAAATAATAAAGAATAGTAAAGTGTAGAACTTGAAGGTGGAGCGTTATGTTTACTAAATTCATAGTAGACATAGAAATTATCAGTGTTGATTGAATTGATTATCAATGAATTGAATTAGTTGTTGTGTAAGTATCTATGTACTATATATACATCTACTATAGGTTAAAACCAAACTATTGTGATGCAATCAAAGTTTAGTACCAAACCCTTCTAAATTACTTATAAGTTAGTAACCAACTCTTCAATTTGCATGTCTTGAATGTTCAAAGTAATAAGTATTTCATGAATCAACAACAAAAGATGTAGAAAGATCATTTCAATAGAGATGGCCATTTTTTTACTACGAACTAGTAACACATTTTATTTTTTTGGTAGTTTGCTT
This sequence comes from Cryptomeria japonica, assembly GCF_030272615.1. Taxonomy (NCBI): domain Eukaryota; kingdom Viridiplantae; phylum Streptophyta; class Pinopsida; order Cupressales; family Cupressaceae; genus Cryptomeria; species Cryptomeria japonica. Next base: position 862,189,490 of record NC_081409.1, on the reverse strand, counting down.
AGTCTTTAGTTCTTTGTCCTATGTTTTTTGGGTCATGTATGAAATTAGTGTTTTGATATGGACATTTAATCTTGTTTCCCTATTCTATATGGGTGGTGTTTGTAATTAATGTTTTTTTATGGTCTCATTCAAAAACCTAGGTGTAATTCTCTCTCTCTCTCTCTCTCTCTCTCTCTCTCTCTCTCTCTCTCTCTCTCTCTCTCTCTCTCTCTCTCTCTCTCTCTCTCTCTCTCTCTCTCTCTCTCTCTCTCTCTCTCTCTCTCTCTCTCTCTCTCTCTCTCTCTCTCTCTCTCTCTCTCTCTCTCTCTCTCTCTGTGTGTGTGTGTGTCTGTGTGCGTGTGTGTGTGTATTCACCCTATAATTATGATTGCTAGAAAAAAGAGGTTACCCTTGCAGGGAAGTGACTAAAACCTTAAAGAAATGTTGAATTGACAATATGATACCTCAATATTGATGTTGTTTATGATGTACAATTCTCTTTGGATAGAACCCTCAAGCGTTGATGTAATAATGTAACATGACAAAACAAGATCAATCATAAAAACCCACTTGTATTAAGATTGTTGTAACTTGTTTCTCCGTAATGCTCTAATCTAGAGAAATTTGCTCATAATACTTGCTCTAGGAGTTGATTAAAATGTGTACATATGAAAATGAATTAAGAAAGATGATCTTGTTTAGGCCTCCTAAGGTATTTAATAAATTAGGCTAACCTCTAATGGTCATTTTTAAATACTGGGATCACCAATCAACCGGTGAGACCCAACACACCAACATATTCAAATTTGGGGGGAATATGGCATCTAGCGCCCTAGTTCACTAGGACTACTAGAAAGGGGTAAGACAAAGGCAGATCCCATATATACAAACTCACAACAGAGGATTTGATCATTGTATCATCATATGACAATAATTTTGCAATACAAGGCTGGAAATATGCTTGAAAAAGAGCAAGGAGGATACGCACTAAGGCAAGAGACCAAAAAGAAATGTGAAACTATAAGGGGTTAAAATTTATGATACTACAACCACATAAGTATAATCAATATCCCTCTCATAGAGAAAAAAAAAAGAGACAATATATCCCCCCTCCCCCTGCTACCCCCAATAAGGAACAAGCTTCAATGCTAATAATGAATGCTTGAAGATGAGTTTTGATGATGATCCAAAAGTCACAAATAATGTTTCTCCCCTTAAAAAGAAACAAATCCAATGGCCAAGAAACTCCATGAATGGAGATGCAAGGAAAGACCTCATGATGTGTGTCATAGAAAACTTCTCAAGCATCCACATGTCTAAATCAAAAGATGTGAAATCAAATGAAGTAAGTCAAAACAATTGTGGAGATACATGATAATAACCTTTGACAGCACTTATGAAGAGATGATAGGTGGGTTATAGTTTTCATTCAAAGAGGAAGTGAATATCCTCAAGCATATCCCCAATGTTGGTAATATGTGACTCAACAAATAATTCTACAATTTCTAGCAAGAAGGCATCACACAAAGTTGGAGCTAGAAATGAACTACCATATTGCTGAATTAAATTGATTTCTAAATATATAGAGATGGAATCTTAATACAAATCTCATGAACCAAGGTGGGTGTTAAAAGAACACATAGGTTCAAAAGACCAAAGTTGTGGCTTGTGTGAATGGCTTAATGTGTGTTCAATTTGGAAGAAAATTTTACTTAGGATAATATCTATTGAAAATTATAGAGGAGATTTTTAAGGAGAATAGTTGACATCACACTATTGAAAGCATACATGTTGTTGTGGTTGTCATTGATGTCAAACTTGTTGTTAAAGATTGGTGTTGGTCTAGAATGTCTGTGGTGCAGAAATATATTGTTGTGTTGGTGTTTCCCTTGTTCTATTGATTGTTTTGAAAGTGTTTGGGTCCAAAAATTGTTACTAATGTTGTTTATTATTGTTATCATTTTTGGATATATTTTTGGTATTGTGGATATGATAGTTCTATAATCCGGAAATATTATTGTGTTCTCTAGGTATTGTGTCATTATTATGGCTAGTTGTGATATTCTATGTTAGACCTATCCTTAGGTCCGGATATGATTTGTGGAAGATTTTTTGATGTAATATGGGGTCTCACCATAGCGCGTGGAGATCTAGATTAGTGTTATTTTCTTTGGAGGATACGTTTTGACCATTAATTTCTTATATAGATGTGTAGCATGTTGGGGTGATGCTAGTTATGTTCCGATGATAGAAAATCGATGATTTGATCTTCGAAAGACATGTTTTGGTCCCCTCTTTCTCCTAAAGTGGATCAGAGTGTGTTTTATTGGTTTGAAAGGTTTATTTTGGTTCAGGCTAAATTGGTTCAAGATTTGATGATCTATGTTTACCACTACAACTAATAGATTAAATAATAATGTAGATGACAATGCACACCAGACACAACAATAAATATATCTTTATTCACACATGCAATTATTACATAGAAGAAGACCAGAGATGGTCGACCAAGGATTACAATAGATTCGACAATGTCGTACTAATTTCCTTTCCAGTGCACAACATATATTAAAGAATATGATTGTTGTCGAGAGGTACACAATCATCAACCAACCGACACCTAACTACCTGAGAGTGACAACCTTCTTAATACAATTAATTAATGCATTTTCGGATAACAAATATTATCAAATATAACCATAGGAATTTTATGTTGACTACAATCTATCTTGTATATAGGGATGAATGTAATTGAGTTGATTATGAGATGAGGTGTAGAGTTTAGATGTGTGATGTGAAAATAGTCAGTGGGGTTTGGTGAAGAGCAGAGAAGAAGAGTTGTGTTCAAATGATATGCAAGTTGTGTTGAGACTATGACAGAAATATGAGACAAAATGTTGGCAATTGAGGTCTGAGTTGTGTGTGTTGATGTTGATCACTTGATGCATAGTTCAAGGACAGCTTCATGATCAAGAGATCCTTTTTTCATATCATTTTTGTATCTTGCCCTATTGTAGTTAGCTTTAGGTTTTCAAGTCCTCTTTTGTATCTTGCCCCAAGAGCAGTTAGCATTGGTTTGCAAGTCCAGATCAATGAGTTCTTTTCATTGTAATCTGATATACATAGTAGATATAATTTTTTGGGTAGGTGCTCACTATGGTTTTTTCCTATTTGGGTTTTTCACATAGAAAATCTTGGTGTTCATGTGTTTTATGTGTGTGGTTGTTTAATTGTTTATGTGTTGCATTAATTTTTGTTTTAGATTGATTCACCCCCCTCTTAGTCCTACCTTGAGTTCAACACACCTCTTTAATGTAATGACTCGTGTTCTTTTCTCAAAGTTTGCTTAGGGACTTTTCTCCCTTCACTGGTAGAAATATAGCCAATAAATGACTAAGTGACCAAAAAATTTAGTCACGAGACCAAATTTTAGCAATTTTTTACAAAAACGCTATGAATAACTAAATAAATGACTAATTTGGTCATCAAGTGAGATCACACAAATAAAAATGACTAAACAAATGACCAATTTGATATATGATATAGAAATTCTAAATAAATGACTAGATAATTGTCTAGCTCTTCTCTTAAAGAAATTAGGTACTTGTGGAAATGATATAAAAAATTGTTCCTAATATTATTGTATGTAAATTATTTATTATTTATAAATAATAAATTATTTTATTAGCATATGTATTATATTATATTTTTTATTTCTATTAAAAATATAATAATAATAAAAGTAATATAATATGGCACAACATGTTCATTAACGATGATCATAATTAATACCATCTTGATAAAATTTTAGGACATAGCTAACATCATCAACACATGTCTGTGGACAGCAAGAGAATCATATAGAAAGACTTATAATTAGTAGTAACCAGAGAGGGGATGGAACAGGCGAAGGAATTTCCTATTGTTCATTCTAGAGAGGGATTGTTTTGAACCAATATATTCTTGGAGCGATGCCCTACAAATTCCTTCCTAGCAGGTTGGGCATGAAAGCACTCCCCATCCTATAGCACCATTTTCTCATGCACCAGGTATGTAATGAAAAGCCTGTTTTATTTTGAAAAGTAAGGGAAACCCTTTGTTTCTATATGTAATCAAATCTAGGGTGTTTGTATGTTGGTTACTCTATAACTTTTTATCGATGAATTCTTTCAATGACCACACTGATTTCAATAGAAATTCTTCATCCATTTCATCTCAAGGCTTTCTATGGCACTTATTTTTTGTATTGTTGGACAATAAAAATTCATAGGTATGGTCTGGAAAATAGTATATTGTCGAATTGCAACCATTAAACGTGAGAAATTTGTTTTGATTCCTTAAATTTTCTTGAATAATTTTATATGTTATTCATTTATCAATGGTGAGTGGGTTAGGGTTTCCTACATTTATGGTTTTGATTAAGATTCTACAGGTATGTGTATATTTAATGGTGTGTAGGTTAATGGCATGTAGTTTGTTTTCGTAGTGTTGTAAAAGTTTCAGTGCTCTGTGAGGTAGGGTTCCAATTTATCATCAAACCTTATCATTTCTTAAAATCTTTTGTTTGTTTATACACATTCCATTTCTATGTTGTTTATATGTTTTTTTATGCACTGTGGAAAGACTGCTTCAGTATATAAATTTTTTCTTTATCATTCAATTGATAATGCATATTACTTTTTATAGAAAATTAAAACTTTGAAATTTGAAGTACTATATTAGTTATCTTTCATAATTATGTAAAGGGGTGGGATATTAGAGGAGAGATTTGTGAACATTAGATTTGGATTTGTTTGAAATGTTTGTTGATATGACTGCAAAGTCATTAGGAGTGATGCTTACAGGAACAAGTTTATCTTGCTTGCAATTAGTAATGATGTTTCTCAGTGGATTTTTTGGGGCAGATAATGAAACATGGGAATGCTAAAATTGGGTGTTTATAAATGCCTTCAAAATCCAAAGATTGAAATTTGAATAGGAAAGAAGCCTCGGAATTGGGGCAAGGGTATGATGGACCAAGAATTGGAGAAACTTCCTTGTCTAACATATTAACCAAAATTGGGTTTGGCCTATTGATTATTATAGAAAACATTAATTTTACAGCCAGGCACAAATATTTTGATAGACATAGATGATCAGGATGGGGTCTATGCTTCCTTTGTAGCTTAGTGCCATTACTTTTTCTTAATTGTCATCTTCCTCCAAGATTGTATGAAGAGTAAATATTTAGCATTTTAACTCTTACCTATTTTTTGACATCAAGTCAAAAAATGGCTCATTATAGGATCATTTATCTTCTTGAAGTAACGTGGTTAAATTGGTTGAAGAAAAAATTTTGTATTAAAATACATTTGATTACAGTGTCAAAATAATTAATATAGTAATTTCTTTATTAAAGTTCCTAAAAAAGAGGTTCATAAGACACTCCTCACATTGAAAATGAAGTCAAATCTAAAAGCTTTTTTAACTAAAAGAGGGAGATGTGAATTTTAAAAATAGAAAAGGAAAGGAAAGGTCTTTTCATTGCATTTATGGTTTCTTCATCTCTACTCTAAGTTATACTTCGTATTGTAGCATGTTCATCCATAAAAATGAAAATCTTTGTTCAATAAGAAACATACAAACCTTATACACTTTTGTTGCATCATTAAAGGGTTGTTAATGTATGAATATTTGAAGTATACTGCAGTTTCAAGATAGTCGAGGAATGATCTCAGAGTTTTGGGGGTTGAAGTTACAATCTGATAGAAAGGAACACATGGAAAGCTTTCTTTGAATCCACAAACACTTCATGCAAACATCTTTACAACTCAAACCATGCGTAGAGCAGGAGATGCATGCGTAAATGGAGCAACCAATAAGCTTCAACATTGGATAAAGAAAAAATAATCAAAAGATACACGTTGGAAGGAAGGGTTTTAACTCAAACTAATACCCTATGCTATAAAGATGCAAGTCTCTCTATTCAAAATCATTAGATTCTTTTTTTATCTTGCAAGAAGAATGCATTAAGGATAGATGAGTGTTAAATTAGGAAGGATTTATCTTATATCTCATATCTACATGTATTAGAAAGAATAGCACAAGTAATAGATCATATGATAATAAGCTATTTATAAGGGTTTTAGTTTCTACTGAGAATTTTGCATATTAGTATGCATGCACTAGAAGCTCATCTAATGATCTAATCTTAGAAAAAAGACTATGAAATAGTCATATTAATGCTACAAGAGATAAAGCACAATGTTAAGAATGTATAGAGAAGATAAATAACCCCAAGGTCTTCACAAAGACATAAAGATTCAAGATACAACATAAAAGGAAGATCTTAGAGCAATCAAAGATGCGGTCCTTATAGCATTCCATGGAAGAATAGGGCATCATAAGATATAAACACCAAAAGATAGTGTTTGGAGAAGTCTTAATAACAAATCAGTTCCAATAATGCAAATAATAGACAATGTAGCAGTCAAACATAGTCATATCATGGCTAGATGGAATCAAAACAAAGTTGACTCAAAAATCTAGGGTCCTAGTTCTATCATGGAGATATGATATGAATAACACAATTCATAGTGGGAAAATAGAGAATTGGTGACAATTATATAATAGTCATATGGCACACCTAGGTTGTCCATGATCATTAATGCCTTTTAAGCTATATAGACACAATTACAATAGTCCTATCATAGCAAGGAATATTTTGTAACAACCATAGTACTGAAAGTCACAATTCTTATATGTTTGCTATCATTTATGGGTCACATAGTAATAATGTATTTCACAGTCAATCATTAAGATAGAGAATCTTAGAGAAGTCATAAAGGGAACATAAATCCATCCAATAAAAAGCTAGATAATAAATACAGTTGAAGAAGTTTTCACTGTGAGAAAGAAAGTTCATTCTCATAACTGTAGCAGAGAAAGTTCATTCTCAGAATTGTAGCAGCTAAGGTATAATGGTACCAACATGAGTAGTTCATGATAAACTATAGCAGTCTCAAGAGGGAGCATGAAGTGTAGTAGATAGTGAAATGATAGTGTCAAAGCAATCAATAGTGTAACAAAGTCACCAAAGAAATTCATATAGACCTTGCTAGAAGTAGGTCCAAGTGTTGCACAAGGACAATGACCAAGCAAGGTTCCAACCATGAACCAAATAGTCATTAGGTTATCGCATGCACAATCATATGATAAGATAGTAAACTATAACTACTAATGCATTCAAAGGTACCTTTTTGATAGTTAGAAATATTTTAGAATCGAAGATTGCAGTCTCAAAATAGAGCACAATAGACCCAGAGCAACACTATATGCCATCAATAAGACAGTATTAAGAGCAGCAAGGCTCTGTGGATACTGTTAGGATAACTGGTGAACAAATGAGAGGGGGGGTGAATCAGTTGTTAACAAATTATAACATTTATTCCACAATACAACTTCACGCTGGATCACATAAATATTTAAATACTGGTAAAGCAGAAACAGATGCCAGTAAACACAGATACTAGTAAACAATGTAACTTAACACTTAAACAAATAATCAATGCAAAGAAACCATACCACATAGCACCATGATTTGTACGTGGGAAACCCGGAAAGGGAAAAACCATGGTGGGAAGCCTACCCACAGTCGGATGATACTTCTGTAGAAAGTATGTGATATAATGAGGGGCCTGCACATGCAGGAAGGCACACTGCCTAGAGCGTACTACTCATTACAAAAGAGTCTCACTGACTACAAAGGTTAAAACCACCTTAAAACAAATGGGCAACAATCCAATAGAGTGAACTTCTAGAGATAGCATCTACCATGCCTAATTACAGTCCCGGTTAAGTTCAATATCGGAGGCCTTTGACCTCTTCCTTAATCCCAATTCTTCCTTAATCTCAATTCGATCCTCAATGATCGACCTAATCCTCTACCTAAATGATATTACAATATTCACACATTACATTTCCTTGCTACGATCTACAATGAGATCTTACATCATTTATACAAAACCTAAGGCCTAAACCATTTAGGTCGGCCACCTAAAAGATGTTACAATAAGATCATTATATAATTACAATGATATGACATGTCGGCTTAAGACCAAAACAACAATCACAAATCCATAAATCCATAAATCATCCTAAAACATCTTGGTAACGTGTAGAGTACATGCTAGCATGATACCGGTCCATAACCTAGATAGGCATCAGACCTATTCTGGGTCCACCTCGCTAAAGAAATGTCTTCAAGCAGTTGAAGCACAATCAAAGAACATCTTTAGCATCTTGAAATCCATCTAGAAGCCACACCAACACCACTTATGCATCCTGTCTAGATTCCTCGATGAAAGCTCTATTGGTAGAGCCTTAAACCAATGTCGGTAAGGGTTTATAAGAGTATATGATAGAATCTAGTTACCAAGCCATTACCAAGTGACCAAAACATGCTCTAGAAGCACGTATCACATGTAACCAATCACATTCCATAGATCCAAACATACTGGAAGTGTCCAACAGATAATCTCTTATGTCGGTAACACTAGATCTTCTACTGGTAACCAAAACCTATCTGTCGGTAACCATCCATATCAGTTAGTGTTGACATCAATGACAAAACATCAATGCGACACATAATAAATTCATCCATAATGCCAACAATCTCCCCCTTTGGCATTGATGGCAACACTATATGTGAAAAACATCTAAGTGCCAAGAAGTGTCAAACAAATCTCCCCTTTGTGGAAGACAACCAACAATCTGAATGACATCTCTCCCCCTAATGTATACAACTCCTTTTTCTTTATTTTCACATTAATATCTCTCCCCCTTTGACATCAATACCCAAAATCTGACAGAAATATCAAAACAATAATGTAAACCTCAAAATCACAAAGTTGACTACTCCCCTTGAGTAGTAGCACAACTCATCAGTGACGGAATGAATAATATCTCTGGTAATTGTGTTGGACTGATGACAAAACTGTATCAATCAAGTCTCTACCAGAGGGGCAGAAACCCCTAGCCTATCTCTCAAATACTCAAATGATTCCTTAGACAGTGGTTTACTGAATATGTATGCAATATGTTCTTTAGTGTTCACATAAACCAATTTGACTTCCTTCTCTTCTACCTTATCCTTTAGAAAATTGTACTTTATTGATATATATTAGCCTTAGAGTGAAATACCAGATTCTTATACATGTCAATAGCTACAAAATTATCACAATAGATAACTATTAGTTCACTAGAATTTACCCTAATATCCTTCAACATTTTCTTCATCCACAAAACTTGATCAAACTTGATGCATAATACCGATAAACCAAACTTAATGTCGGTTGACAGTTTAATAGTTAATAACACTACCAATGACACTTAATGCATGAAACGGAAAGAGTAATAACATCCACAACACATAACACAGATATTTGTACGTGGAAACCCTGTAAGGGGAAAAACCACAGTGGGAAACCTTACCCACAATCATATGATACTACTGCAGATAGTATGTGTGTACAAATGGGGTCTGCACATGCAGAAAGGCTAGCTGCCTAGAGCTCACTGCTCAATCACAAAATGAAAGTCACACTTACTACAATAGGATGGTTAAATCCTAGATGATGTACTACTCAAAATAGCATCTTCATATGTTGGATTCAGTACCGGTTAAGCTCTGATTATCTCCTTCATACCTTCTTTGAATATTCAAATGATGTCTGTGTGAGTAGCTCTACTTATATTCACATATACTAGATATCACAACCTTATAATACCTTTTTCATACCATACTAATCTCACAATTGAGATCTTACATATATACCAAAACCTAAGACCAAATGTGTAGGCTAGCTCACTAAGAATATTATAACTAAATCAATATGTGATGCATCATATCGGCTCAATGCATTTACAATAATAATCAATCAATAAATCATCTCCATAACGTGTCATGCTGATCTGGAATAGATAACACATGTCGATCCATAACCTAGACCAATTTGCCGGTAACAACAAATATGCCAACTCGATTAGACCAATGACCAAATCACCAAAACCAAGTGTCCAAACCATGTCCAGACAAGTCATCCTCTGTAAGTCACTGAACAATATAACCTGCTGGTGAACCAGATACCGGTGACTGTGCATAAGTCATTGAACATGCCGGTAAAAATAACAAAAGATCTCCAGAAAGATAAGTGTTGATAAGTGTTGACAAGTGTTGACATCAATGATAAAACCAATGCAACAAATCCATAATACCAGCAATCTCCTCCTTTGGCATTGATGACAACACAAGATGGAAAACCATCTAAGTGCCAAAGCAGAAATGCCAAAAACCAAAAACCAACAATCTCCAGAATAGATCAATATCAGAAATCAAAATACAAAATATCTCTCCCCCAATGAGTAATCTCTCCCTAAAAGATAATGTGTTTTTCCATAGATATCTCTCCCCCTTTGACATCAAATGCCAAAGAAATACAAAAACCAGATACAACCAGTTCATAGAACTCAATACAAATACCAACTACTCCCCTTGAGAAGTAGCTCTCCTCCATCAAAGCCAGAAAATGGTTTCTCTGTAAATTCTGTCAGTTTGATGCCAAGCATCAACTGTCTAAGTCTTTATCAGTGAGGGTATAACCCCAAGTTTCTCTCTGAGATATTCAAAAGTTTCTTTAGGCAAAGGCTTAGTAAAAATGTCTGCAATCTACTCTTTAGTATTCACATAAACCAATTTCACTTCTTTTGCTTCAACATTCTCTTTCAGAAAATTGAATTTGATGGAAACATGTTTAGTTTTAGAGTGAAATACTAGATTCTTAGATATATCAATTGGTGTCATATTATCATAGTAAATGATTATAGGTTCTTTTCATTTTACCTTTATGTCCTTCAACATTTGCTTAATCCATAATACCTAAGTACAATTAGTTGTTGCTGCAACATATTCTGATTCTGCTGTTGATAATGATGTACAACTTTGTTTCTTGCTCAACCATGAAATCAAACTGCTACCAAGAAAGAATGCCTCGTCAGTGGTGCTCTTTCTTTCATCTACATCTCCTGCCCAATTAGCATCGGTGTATGCACATAACTCAAAATTTTCATCTTTAGGATACCATAAACCAAGATTTTTTGTGCCTTGTAAATACTAGAAAATTCTTTTCACTATTGATTCATGATTTTCCTTAGGATTACTCTAAAATCTTAAAACAATACATATTGCATTCATAATATCAGGTCTTGTTTGTGTCAAATATAGGAAACCTCCAATCATAGATTTATATCTTGTCGGATTGATAGTTGTTGAATCATCCTTCAATGATAGTTTATCAGTTGTAGTCATAGGAGTGCTTACCAGTTTAGAGTTTTCCATACCAAATTTCTTTAGTAATTCCTTCAAGTACTTTGGTTGACATATGAATATACCTTTATCAGTTTGTGAAATCTGTAATCCTAAAAAGAATTTTATCTCCCCAATCATAGACATTTCAAATTCCTCTTGCATCTTATTAGAAAAGTCTTCACACAATCCATCTTCTCCTCCAAAAATTATATTATTAACAAAAATTTCAATAACCAAGATGTCATCATTAGTCACTTTGAAATATAATTTATTGTCAACATTACCTTTAGTGTAACCAAGCTTCATAAGATATTTGTCCAATCTGGCATACCAAGCTCTACAAGCTTGCTTCAATCCATATAAAGCTTTCCTCAACCTGCAAACCATATCTTTGTCATTTGTCAAAGAAAATCCATCAGGTTGTTCAATGTAGACTTCCTCTTCAAGATCACCATTCAGAAATGCACATTTAACATCCATTTGATATACTTTATAGTTCTTGTGTGTTGCAAATGCTAGAAATAGTCTAACTACCTCAATTCTAGCTATCAGTGCAAAGGTTTCATTGTAATCAATTCCCTCTTTCTGTGAATATCCCTTACACACTAATCTTGCTTTGTTTCTGATTACCTTACCATCTTCATTAAGTTTATTTCTGAATACCCATTTAGTTCCAATTACATTTTTGTTTTTAGGTCGGGGAACCGATTTCCATGTGTTATTCTTTTCAATTTGTTTCAATTCATCTTCCATATCTTTAATCCAATGTTTATCTTCACATGCCTCAATAACTGATGTTGGTTCAACTTAAGAAATTAAGCATACCTCTTCATCTGCCAATCTTCCTCTAGTCATAACTCCTTGATATTTATTCCCAATTATCTGACTTTCAGAGTGATTCAATCTTACATACCTGGGTGTATTCACTTGTTGTTGTCCTTCACTCACTGTGGAATTATTTGATGATGTCGGTGTGACTGGATCAACATTCTGTACTGGTACATTCTGTATAGGTTCATTTTTTATTATCTCAACTATCGGTTCAGATTCCATAGACCTTGAGTCTCTTCTAAAGTGTTCATAAATCTTCACATTTGCACTTTCAATGATTTTCTGCAATCTTTTATTAAAACATCTATATGCCTTTCTCTTAGATGAATACCCAATAAACATTCCTTCATCTTCTAGGATCAAATTTGCCAATATACTCATCTCTCCTAATATAAAATTTGCTCCCAAATATTCTGAAATATTTAAGAGTATGAGTATTACCAAACCATAGTTCAAGAGGTGTCTTCACCTTTGATGTAAACTTTTTTGAAAGTGTAAACCGTTGTATTTACTGCTTCTCTCCAATACACATGAGGTAGATTTTCTTTTGACATCATGCTTCTAGCTGCATCCAAAATAGTTTTGTTCTTCCTTTCCACAACTCCATTCTGCTGGGGTGTCTGAGGTGTTGATAGTTGTCTTCTGATTCCATTCACTTCATAGAATGTATTAAATTCCTTAGATGTGAATTCACCTCCTTGATCTGATCTTAAACATTTGATTTTCTTACCGGTTTCATTCTCTACCATTTCCTTGAATAGTTTGAATTTCCCAAAAGCTTTTGATTTCTCCCTAAGAAAAGTAACCCAACACATTCTAGAATAATCATCAATGATTAGCATAAAATATATATCTCCTTGTAGACTTCTAGTTCTTTCTGGATCACATAAATCAGTATGAATTAAATCAAGAACATTATTGGATTTCTTTGGAATACTCTTAAAAGTTGTTCTAACTTGCTTTCCAAGTTGACATTCCTTACATACCAGATTGTGAGGTTTTACAATCTTAAGTAAATCCCTTACCGCCTTAGTTGTACTGATCTTCACAATGCGATCAAAATTTACATGACAAAGTCTCTGATGTGATAACCAACTTTCATCAATATGTGCAATTAAGCATGTCTTCTCATTGTTATTCAAGTGAAAGATATTACCTCTAGTCTGATTACCGGTTGCAATTTCCAAACCAGTTTTGTTCAAGATTTTGCATTTACCATTCTTGAATTGTAACTGAAATCCTTTTTCAACTAATTGACCAACACTCAAAAGATTGTGCTTCAAACCTTCAACATAATAAACATTGTTAGTATTGTGCTTACCATCAAAAGATATAGTGCCTTTTCCTCTGATCAAACAAGCTTTATCATCCCCAAATCTTTCTAGACCTCCATTGTATTCCTGAAAAGTTAAGAATTTATTTTTATCACTAGTCATATGATGTGAACATCTGGAATCAATGATCCATTCATCCTTTTCTTCAATTTTAGCTGTCACGGCCTACTCTATCGATTGTACAATAGGTTTCAATGGATCTTCTATTATTGCAACAAAAGCCCATCCATTGTATGTTGATTCCTCATCAGAACCATCTGTAACTTTTTCATCAACATAGTAACATGATTTGTCTCTATTCTTCTTAAATATGTATCTCTGATAATCAGGGTTAGGCTTATATGTCCTTTTAGCTTCTTCTCTCAATCTTGCATGTCTATCAAGACACCTAGATGCCATATGACCAATTTTGTTGCAGTTAAAACATTTAAATGGTGCTTTACCTTCATACTTACTTCCAACTGGACCTTTAGGCATTTTCCTTGCAAATAGTGCTTCAAGCTCTTCAAGTTCTTCATTTTCTCTTCTGATGTCTTCAAGTTCCTTTGCATAAAGTTCTTTCCAATCAGATTTCTATGATGATGATGATGATGATGCTTTGAAAGCCAAATCTATCTTAGTTGTAAAAACAGGACCAAACTCCTCAAGCTCAAAAGTTGAAAGTTTTCCAAACAAAGTAACTCTAGATACTCATGTATTAGGCATAGTTATTAATTCATTAATAGCAATTACTTTCATTTTTTATGTCGGTGGAAATGATCTTAAAACTTTAGAAACAATCTCATCTTCACTTAAGGATCCTCCACAATATTGTATACCCAAAACAATTTCATTAACTCTTTCCATAAAAGTAGAAATCCTTTCATCTTCTTCCATTTTTAGATTTTCATACCTGACCCAGAAGAATTCCAATTTTGCAATTTTGACAGTGGTATCACCTTCATTTAATGTCTCCAATTTGTCCTAAATAACTTTAGCAGTAGATCGATCTGATAATCCCATGATTTGTTGATCTAACAATGCGCTCAAAAGTGCTTCTCTTGCTTTGAAATCATTCTCCTGATCTTTAGCCAAGTTTGGTGGATTAGGTTGACTCTGTGTAGGATGAACATAGCCATTCTTTGCAACATCCCATATGTCTCTTCCAATGCAATTCAAATGTGTCTCCATTCTAATCTTCCATATACCATAAGTAGTTCCCTCAAGTTTCAAACTATCCTTCCTGAAATAGTTAGTTGTCATAGAATCTCCTCAAGTTGTTAAACTTATGAAAAAAGAGGACTAGCTCTGATACCAATTGTTAGGACCCAGAGGCAACTGAGAGGAGGGGGTGAATTAGTTGTCTAATAATTTCAACCCAAATATAACTTAATCAAACTTGATGCATAATGTCAGTTGACAATTTAACAGTTAATAACAATACTGGTGAAACTTAATGCATGAAACAGAAAGAGAAATAAAATCCACAACACATAACATAGATATTTGTACATGGAAAGTAAGGGGAAAAACCATGGTGGGAAACCTTACCCACAATCAGATGATACTACTGTAGATAGTATGTGTGTACAAATGGGGTCTGCACATGCAGAAAGTCCAACTGCCTAGAGCTCACTACTCAATCACAAAATGAGAGTCACACTAACTACAATAGGATGGTTAAATCCTAGATGATGTAGCATCTCCATATGTTAGATTCAGTACCAGTTAAGCTCTGATTATCTCCTTCATACCTTCTTTGAATATTCAAATGATGTCTACGTGATTATCTCTACTTATATTCACATATACTGGATATCACAACCTTATAATACCTTTTTCATACCATACTAATCTCACAATTGAGATCTTACATATATACCAAAACCTAAGACCAAATGTGTAGGCTGGCTCACTAAGAATATTATAATTAAATCAATTACAAATGAATCAATATGTGATGCATCATATTGGTTCAATGCATTTACAATAATAACCAATCAATAAATCATCTCCATAATGTGTTGTGCTGATCTGGAATAGATAACACATGCTGGTCCATAACCTAGACCAATTTGCTGGTAACAACAAATATGCCAACTCGATTAGACCAATAACCAAATCACCAAAACCAAGTGTCCAAACCATGTCTTTGAATCTTCAAATGATGTCTGCATGAGTAACTCTGCTTACATTCGCATATACCGAATATCACAACATTATAATACCTTTTTCATACCATACTAATCTCACAATTGAGATCTTACATATATACCAAAACCTAAGACCAAATGTGTAGGTCGGCTCACTAAGAATATTACAATTAAACCAATTACAAATGAATAAATATGTGATGCATCATGTCAGCTCAATACATTTACAATAATAACCAATCAATAAATCATCTCCATAACATGTCGTGCTGATCTGGAATAGATAACGCATGTCGGTCCATAACCTAGACCAATTTGCGGATAACAACAAATATGCCAACTCGATTAGACCAATAACCAAATCACCAAAACCAAGTGTCCAAACCATGTCTTCAACATAACCAAGTAATCTCTAGATGATAACAAGTCATCCTCTATGTCGGTGAACAATATAACCTGCTGGTGAACCAGATACCGGTGACTGTGCATCTCACTGAACATGTCAATGAACATAACAAAAGATCTACAGAAAGATAAGTGTTGACATCAATGACAAAACTAATACAACACATCCATAATACCAACACAACATACTCAGTTTCCGCAATAGATAAAGAAATGCATGACTATTTTTTGTTGATCCATGAAACCAGTTTCTTTCCAAGAAAGAAAGCTCCACCAGAAGTGCTCTTTCTGTCATCAGTATCACCTGCCCAATCTGAGTCAGTATATGCACATAAAGTGAAATCATCATTTTTGGAATACCATAAACCATATTTTGTTGTTCCTTGCAAATACTAGAATATCCTCTTTATTGCACATTCATGATTTTCTTTAGGATTACTTTGATATCTTGAAACAATCCTTACTGCATTCATAATATTAGGTCTAGTCTGAGTTACATATAACAGACCACCAATCATAGAATTGTACCTTGTCGAATTTACCAGTGTAGAAGTATCCTTGATAGATAATTTCTCACTTGTCACCATAGGAGTACTTACCAGTTTGGAATTATCCATACCAAACTTCTTCAACAATTCCCTCGGATACTTAGTTTGATAGATAAAAATGCCTTTGTCAATTTGACTAATCTGCAAACCTAAGAAAAATTTCATTTCACCAATCATGGACATTTCAAATTCATTCTTCATTTTACTATCATCAATAAATGCTTCAATAATCAAAATATCATTATCAGTGATCTTATAATATAAATTAATATCAGCACTACCTTTAGTAAAACCAAGCTTCAAAATATATTTATCCAATATTGCATACCAAGCTCTAGGAGCTTGTTTCAAACCATATAAATCTTTCTTCAATCGGCAAACCATATCTTTATCATTTGTCAGTGAAAATCCATCAGGCTGTTCAATGTATACTTCTTCCTCAAGTTCACCATTCAAAAATGTACATTTAACATCCATTTGATAAACCTTATAATTTTTGTAGGTTGCATAGGCAAGAAATAGTCTAACAACTTCAATTCTAACTACAGGTGCAATTGTCTCACCATAATCAATTCCTTCTATTTGAGAATATCATTTACAAGCCAATCTAGCCTTTTTTTCTTACAACTTTACCATCCTCATTCAATTTATTCCTAAAAACCCATTTAGTTCCAATAACATTCTTATTTTTAGGACAGGGAACTAAAGTCCAAGTTTCATTCTTCTCTATCTGATCTAATTCATCTTCAATAGCCTTTAAGCAATATTTGTCTTTACAAGATTCAATAACAATTGTTGGTTCAACTTGAGAAATAAGACATACCTCTTCATTAGCAAGTCTCCTTCTAGTCATAACTCCCTTGTTCTTATCTCCAATGATTTGATCTTCAGAATGATTTAATCTTACATACCTTGTTGTCTTCTGAACTTCAAGTTCACTGCCCTGATCATCAGTCACGGTAGAATTTTCTGATTGTGTCAGTGTAACTATCTCAGCTTCCTATACTGGTTGAGGCTTTGTCAGTTCAATTGTGATCATTTCCACTGTCGGTTCCCCGTCATATGATATAGAGTGATTTTTGTACTACTCATCTACTTTCACATTTTCACTCTCCACAATTTTCTTTAATCTTTTATTATAACATCTATATTCTTTTCTCTAAATTGAATAACCAAGAAATATACTTTCATCACATCTATATAGCATTTACTTCCAAAAATTATGATATATTTAACAGTAGTTGTATGTCCAAACCATAGTTCATAACGGGTCTTACCGATTTCACCTTTGATGTGAACTCTGTTGAATGTGTAGACTATTGTACTCATTGCTTCTCTCTAGTAGATATGAGCCAATTTGGCTTCTATCATCATAGATCTTGATGCATCCAAAATGGTTCTATTCTTTCTTTCCACTACTCCTTTTTGTTGAGGAGTCTTAGGTGTAGATAGTTGTCTCGTGATTCCATTTATTTCACAATAACTGTTAAATTTATGAGAAGTGAACTCACCTCCATGATCTGATCTTAGACATTTGATTTTCAATCTAGTTTCAATTTTAACCTTTTCTTTAAAGATCTCGAATTTCTCAAAAGCTTCAGACTTCTCCCTTAGAAAAGTCGCCCACATCATCCTAGAATAGTCATCAATAATCAACATGAAATACCTATCACCTTGAAATCTTATAGTCCTTGTTGGACCATATAAGTCAGTGTGAATCAAGTACATCATTAGATTTATCATGTATGCTCTTAAAAGAACTTCTAACTTGCTTACCCAGTTGACATTCCTTACATACCAAATTATAAGGCTTCATAATCTTAGGTATATCTCTAACTGCCTTAGTTGGAATGATCTTAACAATACAATCAAAATTAACATGACACAACCTTTTATGCCATAACCAACTCTCATCAATATGAGCAATTACGCATGTCTTATTACCAGTGTTCAAGTGGAAGATATTACTTCTAGTCTGAATACCGGTTGTAATCTCCAAACTAGTCTTGTTAATGATTTTGCATTTTCTATCTCTAAACAAAAGTTGAAAGCCCTTATCAACCAATTGACCAACACTCAAAAGATTATTCTTTAAATCTTCTATATAATAGACATTATCAGTGTTATGCTTGTCATCCAAGGAAATAATACCTCTACCTTTGATCATACATGCTTTGTCATCTCCAAATCTGACTTGACTGCCATTGTATTCTTGCAGGGATAGAAATTTCCCTTTATCTCCAGTCATATGATGTGAGCATCCACTATCAATTACCCATTCATCCTTATCTTCAACTTTTGCTGCCAGTGCCTTTTCTTCATTTTTGATTTCCAGTTCTGGTTCATCTTCCTTCAAAGCATAGAACACCCATTCCTTTCTATTGATGGATCCACTAGCAGAGTCTTTTGTTGGTTCATCCCCAGAGTCATCAGTTACTCCTTCCTCATCTGCTATGTAGCATTGTTTACTTTTCTTGAATCTATATATGTTCTCGTTAGGCTTAAAATATTTCTTAACTCTTTCCTCAAACCTTGCATTCCTTTCAGGACATCTAGATGCAAAATGACCAATCTTAATACATGCAAAATATTTAAAAGGTGCTTTCCCTTCATACTTACTTCATGTCGGTCCTTTAGGCACTCTTCTAGCAAATAAGGCTTCATGTTGCTCAAGTTCTTCATCTTCTTTCCTCATGATCTCCAATTCTTTTGCATATAGGAATTTCCAATCACTTTTGTCGGTCGATGATGATGATGATGATGGTGATGCATGAAAAGTAGGTTCAGACTTTATAGCTCTAGAAGATCCAAATTCTTCAAGCTCAAATGCAGATAATTTCCCAATCAGAATGTCTTTGTTAACTAAAGTGATTGCCATTGTTCTTAACTCATTAATTGCAGTTGCCTTCATCTTGTAAGCCAGTGGAAGGGCTCTCAAGACTTTGGAAACTATTTCATCTTCACTTAGAAATCCTCCACAACATTGAATTCCCATAACAATCTCATTTACTCTTTCCATAAATACAACAATTATTTCATTATCTTCCATTTTCTAGTTTTCATATCTTACCCGGTAACCATCAAGTTTAGCAATTTTGACATTAGGATCACCTTCATTTAGAGTTTGCAATTTATCCCACATAACTTTTGTCGATGATTTATCAATAAATCCATAAGTGCACACAAGAGGGCTTCTCTAGCTCTGCAATCATTTTCAATATTCTTATCTAAGTCTGCAGGAGTAGGATTGCCAGATGTCAGATCATAAGGTGTGTATCCTTTCTTAGTGATCTCCCAAATATCCTTGCCAAGACATCTAAGATGAGTCTCCATTCAAATTTTTGATATCCCATAATTTGTTTCATCAAGCTTAGGGATTTCTCTTCTGAAAAATAGTTGCCAATGGATTAGAAGTGTTAGTTGCCATAGGATCTACCTCAAGCAGTTAAGCTTATGCAAAATATGACCAAAGTTCTGATACCAATTGTTAGGATAATCGGTGAACAACTAAGAAGGGGGGGGGGGGATGAATCAGTTGTTAACATATTATAACATTTAATCCACAATACAACTTCAAACCGAAGCACATAAATATTTAAATATCGGTAAAGCAGAAACAAATGTTGGTAGACACAAATACCGGTAAACAATGTAACTTAACAATTAAACAAATAATCAATGCAAAGCAACCATACCACATAACACCATGATTTGTACATGGAAAACCCGAAAAGGGAAAAACCACAGTGAGAAGCCTACCCACAGTCAAATGATACTTCTACATAAAGTATGTGATACAATGAGGGGCCCGCACATGCAGGAAGGCACGTTGCCTAGAGCATACTACTCATTACAAAAGAGTCTCACTAACTATAAAGGTTAAAACCACCTCAAGATAAATGGACAACAATCCAATAAAGTGAACTACTAGAGATAGCATCTACCATGCCTGATTATAGTCTTGGTTAAGCTCAATACCTGAGGCCTTTGACCTCTTCCTTGATCCCAATTCGATCCTCAATGATCGACCTAATCCTCTACCTGAATGATATTACATTATTTGCACATTACATTTCCTTACTACGATCTACAATGAGATCTTACATCATTTATACAAACCCTAAGGCCTAAAACAATTAGGTCGGCCACCTAAAAGATATTACAATAAGATCATTACATAATTACAATGATATTCCATGTCAGCTTAAGACCAAAACAATAATAACAAATCCATAAATCCATAAATCATCCCGAAACATCTTGGTAACGTGTAGAGTACACGTTAGCATGATACCGATCCATAAACTAGATAGGCATCGGACCTATTTTATGTCCACCTCGCTAAAGCAATGTCTTCAAGCAGTTTAAGCACGATCAAAGAACATCTTCAACATCCTAAAATCCATCTAGAAGCCGCACCAACACCACGTTTGCATCCTATCTTGATTCCTCAGTGAAATCTTTGCCAGTAGAGCCTTAAACCAATTTCAGTAAGGGTTTATAAGAGTATATGATAGCATCCAATTACCAAGCCATTGCCAACTGACCAAAACATGCTCTAGAAGCACATATCACATGTAACCAATCACATTCCATAGATCCAAACATATCGAAAGTGTCCAACAGATAATCTCTTCTATCGGTAACACTAGATTTTCTACCGATAACCAAAACCTGTCTGTGGGTAACCATCCATATCAGCTAGTGTTGACATCAATGTAACACATAATCAATTCATCCATAATGCCAATAGATACAAGGGGTAAAAGACTATTAAGAATCAATCAAAGAGATAGAAGGTATAATGAATACAAAAGTATATGATGAGCTATAAAAATCCCTACCCTAGGGTCATGAGATACACAATAGCAACCATTGAAGGACAAATACAATGAACAACACAGTGGAGAGAAGAGGTCATATGTTGACTGTCCAAGCATAGTAGTAAAATTAGTCATAGAAGATTCTAGAGCTACAATCACATAGCAGTAAGAACGGACTAGTGAGTTTGCAGTCATTGAGAAATCTTATGGCAACATATCGGCAAGATAGTGATTTAGTATCAAAGGCACTATTAAACCTTTCAAAGGCATAGATAAATAGAGACACAGAAAAGTTATAACCAATAATAGATAGCCAGAATAGGGAAGTCATTTTGTAGTAGTTGAAAACTAAAAAAAAATAGGGGATGTAAGTGATGAAAAGTGAAAGCAACAACAATTAGCAGAAAAAGAATAGGAAACTGTCTTATTTCTTTAAGATTGATAAAAGAGTAGCAGCTCTATTTTATGGATTAGTTTATATTTTCAATATATCAACACTTAATATTGGTAGAAAGAAAGCTTCTTCTCACTATCATTTTTATTTCTGCTACTTTTGCTCTTTGTTTAAATTTTTATGCTCCTCCACCTTTATCCATCACTAGTAATTAAGCAGAAGAAAAGGAAAGATAATAAGCTACAAAATTGTCATAACCACCATCAATTCATGTACTCATAAAAATGTAATGCAGAGTGGGCAACAAGAAGGTAAGAAGACCCAATACACCCTTCTCTGTCAAAATGAGGCTTATTACAACCCACAACTAGGGTTCTACACACATACCAATGTAATCAGTCAACCACAACACTTCCTAAGGAGATTTTGGGATATTTGACAATCAAGGTCACTCACCCTATTCCTTTCACCCAATTTTGGAGACTTCCTACTACACCCGGGTCAAGGAACCCCAAACAGGCCTATCCCTTGTAGCCCTTTTTGACCGGTATTTCTCAACTAATTCAAATTTTCCTCAAAGAATCATAAGAGAAAATAGAGTTATGAGTACCCTTTTTTGGCTTACATCTAGTTCCAAAAGATATATTTATGACTCTGCTCCAACACCCCCAAGAACCTACTGGGTTTACAGACCTAATAGGCATAATTAGGCTTGTTTTCCAAAGAAACTACTTAAGAATGGGGTTACAAAACCTAACTAACTCCTTGGGAATGTTCCTTAGGTATGTAATGAACCAAAACCACCCTCATAGCTATTCCCAAATACTCCTTAGGTGAGTATTCTCTCATTCCTCCTCAAGGCTAGGCTAAACACATGGTTTTGTTTAACCTAGGATATGGTAGAAACCACACCAAAACTCACTCGCAGATTCCACCCTTTTGTAATAACAATATACACACCCTCAACCTACATGTCCCAAAGGTCTAATGAGTTCCTCAATAGGATATACAAGTTAGGGGCATTCTTTTGGTGAAACCCTATGTATTGGGTCCTTAAGTGACAATTTTTGATAAATTGCCTACAACTTGCTCTAGACTTCAACAATTTAAGTCAGAAAACTTGCATTCAAACCTTTATACCACAATCCAACCAATTCAAAATTGCATGCCAACCAATCCTCTATCAAATCATACAGTATGGAAAACCAGTGAGAAATGGGCAAAATCTAAGTTTTTTATTTATTCAAACCACCAACTTCTTACATCCATCATCCAACCCACCCATAGATGGTCTCTAAGGCACAAATAAGCCTTCTCCCAATGGCTACAACTGATTTTCAACTAGTTAGGATAGTTGGAACATGTTTGCCAATCGGTGGGGAAATGTTGCTTAGCAACTTTTGCAACTTTTTACATCTTTTGACAACTTTTCAAATTTGACATTTCAAAGTCCCTAATGGACTTGTAGACCAATCCTAAGCCTAAAACAACTTAGGACAACCTAAAAACATACCTCCTACCCTAGATGAACCCTTAGTCAAAGCTGCTCACTAGGTTTGTAAATGACCTAGAGCTAACTGACCTTACAAGAGGTTCTTTATTACATTCATAGGATCCAAAGATCCACAATGATCCAAAACACCATCCTAGGGTGTAATACCAACTACCAACACACAAACAACAAACAAAATCCAAAACCAAGAGGTTCCCTGCACCATACTCTCAGGGCTAGAAAGAACTCAAGTCTCTTGAGTTGGCAAAGCTAGAACCTTGCAACCAATCTTCTCCAAAGTTTGCTTTGTCATCTAGGTTGCATCTTCTAAGGGTTTGTCCTTCCATTGGACTAGGTACTCATAGTAAGTATGCCTCCTTGTTTTCTTAATCACCCTCCTATCAAGTACATGCTCAACTGCAAGCTTAGGCTGCCTAGGTAGGTCTTGTAACATCTCTTCCCTTTTGGAAGCGTCTGAACCTACATCACAGACATCAGTAACAAGACCTTTATATGCATAGATATCAGAAACATTGAAAGTGTTAGAGAGACCAATATCTGGTGGGAGATCAATCTTGTAGGCATTGTTACCACATTTTTGAATGATCTTGAAAGGGCCTATCTTCTTCATCATCAACTTGGTGTATTTCTCCTTAGGGAGTCTCTCCTTCTTGAGGTAAATCATCACCATATCTCCAACCTTAAACTGCAAATCTCACATTTTCTTATCTATTGCATGCATGTACTTGTTTGAGGTTTGCTCTAACGTATCCTTGACTTGTTGATGCATATCCCTCATTACTTCTGCAAATTCCTCTACTTGTGCACTTCTTTTGTCCAAATCTTTCACATCTCTCAACTCCAATACACCTCTAGGTTGTGATCCATACACTATCTCAAAGGGACTGTGACCAATGCTTCTATTCACTGAGTCATTATAAGAAAATTCTGCTTGAGGAAGTGTTGAATCCCATGTAGTTCCTTGATCCTTAATCAGACACCTTAATAGGTTTCCAAGTGACCTATTGATGACCTTAGTCTATCCATCAGATTGGGGATGATAAGCTCATGTGAATGACAAATTGGTACCCATCCTTCTCCAAAGAGTTCACCAAAAATGTCCAAGAAACTTAGAATCCATGTCTGAGATAATTGGCAATGGCAAACCATGTAATCTTACAACCTCCTTGAAGAATATACCTGCTATATCGGATGCATCATGTGTGGTTTTACAAGGTAGAAAGTGAGCCATTTTGGAAAATCTGTCAACAACTACATAGATGCTATCATGACCCTGTTTAGTCTTTGGGAGTCCTAATACAAAGTCCATGTTGACTGAATCCCATGGCTTTCATGGTATGGGAAAAGGATTATACAAACCTACATTTGAATTGCTGCCCTTGGCCTTTTGACAAATCGTACAACCTTCCACATACTTTCTGATCTCAGTCTACATCTTAGGCCAGAAATAGAATCTCCTAACCAACTCAAGGGTCTTGTCAATCCCAAAATGACCTGTCAACCCCCCACAATGCTTCTCTTTCACAATTTTTTCCCTCATGGAACCTTTAGGGATGCAAAGTTGACTTCCCTTGAAAAGTAGACCTTCTTGCAGAATAAATTTGAGAACTCCTTGTGGTACTTGTCACCCATTTCTTGACACACTCGGTATGCTTCTTTGAAATCCTAATCTCCCTGGTACATATCCTTCATGGAAATGATGCCTATTCTCTCCAACTGAATCTCCTTAAAGTGTCAAGTTCCTCTTGCTAAGGGAATCAACTACCTTATTTGCTACTCCTTTCTTGTGCTTGATGGTGAAAGTAAATGCTTGAAGATATTCCATCCACTTCATATGTCGGTGATTCAACTTGTCCTGCCTATTCAAGAAACTCAGAGCATGGTTATCAGTATAGAATATAAATTCCTTTGGCAACAAATAATGCCTCTATTTCCTCAAGGATTAGACCATTGTATACATCTCTAAGCCATAGGTTGAGTACTTTTATTTAGCCTCATTCAATTTTTCACTAAAGAAGGCTACTAGTCTACCTTCTTGACTCAATACTCCCCCTACTGCCTTGTTACTTGCATCACATTCTATGGTAAAAAACCCTATGAAAATCAGGTAAAACCAATATAGGTTGCTCTGCTACTTATTTTTTCAAATACTCAAAGGACTTATCTGCTTCACTGGTTCATACAAACTTCTACCCCCTTGATAGTATCAATCATAGGTGCACATACACCACTAAAATTCTTAATGAACTTCCTATAGAAGCTTGCAATACCATGAAAACTCTTTACCTTACTTGCACTTCTAGGTGTAGGCCAATTGATGATTGCTTCCACCTTGGATAGATCCATCTTGAGGCTACTCTTGGAGATTAGAAAACCAAGAAACACCAACTCTTCCTGCAAGAAGACACATTTCTCCAAATTGATTTTCAATTGTTCTTCATTCAACCTTTTCAATACCAAATCCAAATGTGTTAGATGCTCATCCCTTTTCTTGCTAAAAAATAGAATATCATCTAAGTACACAACAACAAAATGATTGATAAAAGGTTTCAAGACTTCATTCATGAGTCTCATGAATGTACTAGGGGCATTTGAGAGGCCAAATGGATAACTATCCATTCATAAAGTCCTTCATTTGTTTTGAAGGTTCTCTTCCACTCATCTCCCTCTCTTATCCTAATTTGATGGTAACTGCTCTTCAAATCCACCTTAGAGTAGTACTTGGCTCCTGCTCGACACTACATCAAGTCCTCTATCTAAGGCATAGGTAACCTATACTTGATTGTGATCTTATTTATGGCTCTTGAGTTCGTACTTAACCTCCATGTACCTTCTTTCTTAGGATCTGATACTGTAGGGACAACACAAGGACTAATGTTCTTCCTTATGAACCCTTTTTCTAGTAACTCATGTACTAGGCTTGCAAGTTCTTCATTTTGATCAGGGGTCAAGTTATATGTTTCTTTGTTGGGCAATGTTGAGCCTGGTATGAGGTCAATATAGTGACTCACATCTCTGAAAGGTGGTAGGATCTCTGGTTTTCTCCCTGCAACTATACCTTTGTATCTTTCCAACAACTCTTTCACTTCCCTAGGACCTGCAGTCCTTTCTTCCACCTTGTCTTCCTATTTATTTCTCACTTCTTCTCTTGGATTCAACACTATGGAAAAGCATGGGGTAACCTTCTCCCTGATTGTCTGCATAAACTCCTCTTTACCTACTAGCATCACACTAGTCACAACATGACTATCCTTAACATCATCTCGTAGTGGAGTAATAGTGTATTGCACACCATCTTTGGTCAACTTGTAGACATTTTTCCTCCCATCATGTCACAATTTTACATCATATTGCCATGGTCTTCCAAGGAGTAAATGGTAAGCATCCATCTTTGCAACATCACACAAAATCTTCTCTATATTCTCCTATTTGGAAATCAACCCAAACTTGTTCACTTACCAAGGGTTGTTGCTCTTTGCTCAACCAGGAGACTTTATAGGGGTAGGGATAAGGAAGTTCCTTCAATCCAAGCTTGTTGACCATCTCAGTTGAAGAAATATTATCAGTTGACCCTGAGTTCACAATGACTCTACATACCTTTCCACTTACCTTGCAAGTAGTTCTAAACAGTGTCTTCCTCTGTGGTGGATCCTTGGCGGTTGGTACCTTCAAGAGGGTCCTTTGGAACATCAAACACTCCCCATGCTCTAGATCTCCATGTCTTGAAGGTGAGTTCACACTTTGGGTTTCCTCCTTCTGTGCCAAATGAACTCTCATTTCTCCACCTTGGCTATTAGAGCCTTGTTTTTTTGGGCATCTAAATGACTGATGGCCAGCTTGATTACACGTGAAACACCTTCCGGTGAACACATTGTCTCCTCTACCCCCAAATCTACCTTGGCCATTTGGTCTCCTTCATCTGAAACTACCCCTGTGACTTGGTTCTCCTTTTGATTCTTGATTACTTGACTCTCCTTGTGGTTTAGGAGATGTTCCTCTTCCACCAAATCTTCCTCTTCCTCTAGAGTTTCCTCCTCTTCCTCTACCTTGCTAGTCTACCTTTCTTCTAAACTTTTCTTCAATCCTTAGTGTCATCTGATAGCATTTGTGAACTATCTCAGGATTGAAGACTTAATTTATCTTGAATGGCATACTTGAGGCCATTCGTGTATCTTGCCAAATTTTGCTTCTCATTCTATGGCACCTTTTCTCTTAAGGATAGTTTGTGAAACTCTTCTGTGTATCCACTGATATCCAAATCCTTTTGTCTTAGGCTATGTAACTTCTTGTGTATTTTCACTTCATAGTCCTCAGGTACAAATTTCCTTGTCATCTTTGCAACCATCCTCTTCCATGATGAGATGGGGTTCTTTCCCTCTTCTACTCTCTCATTTTGCAAGAAGTTCCACCAACTAAGGGCATACCCTTTCATCTTAGACTTAGCAGTCTTCATCTTTTGGTTCTCAAGCACATCTTCACACTCAAAGTGGTTCTCTAAAGCCTCCAACCAAACCATGACCTCCTATGGGTTCATCTTCCCAGTAAGCACAGGTAGGCTTGCTTTGTCATCTCTGCTACCTACTCTTCCAAGGGCTTCAAGGAAACTTCTCTGATCTACAGGTATCCTTTCTCTTGCCTGCAAAAGGGAATCATCCTCATTCCCTTCTTCTTCTTTTTCTTCAGAATCTTATTGCTTCTTATCCATCTTACCCTTCAACATGTCCAATTCTTTTCTCTCATCTTTGTTGGTTGTTGCTTGCTCTCTTACCAACTTGGCCAATTCAACATTGGTCATCCTCCTTCCATTAATAGTGTCTTCTCCTTCTGATATCTTGCCAACCTCCTTCTTCCACCCTCAAGAACCTTTAAGGCTCTGATACAACTTGATGCAAAGTGGGCAACAAGAAGGTAAGAAGACCCAATAAACCCTTCTCTATCAAATCAAGGCTTATTACAACCCACAACTAGGGTTCTACACACATACCAATGTAATTAGTCAACCAAAGCACTTCCTAAGGAGGTTTTAGGATATTTGAAAATCAAGTTCACTCACCCTATACCTTTCACCCAATTTTGGAGACTTCCTACTACACTCGGGTCAAGGAACCCCAAACAGGCCTATTCCTTGTAATTCTTTTTTACCAGTATTTCTCAACTAATTTAAATTTTCCTCAAAGAATCCTAGGAAAAAATTACAATTCTAATTACCCTTTTGGGGCTTACATCCAATTCCAAAAGGAGTTATGACCCTGCTCTAGCACCCCCAAGCACCTACTAGGTTTATAGACCTAATAGGCCTAATTAGGCTTGTTTTCCAAAGCAACTACTTAAAGATGGGGTTGCATAACCTAAATCACTCTTTGGGAATGTTCCTTAGGTATCTAATGAACCAAAACCACCCTTAGACCGGTTCTCAAACACTCCTTAGGTGATTGTTCTCTCATTCCTCCTCAAGGCTAGGCTAAACACATGGTTTTGTTTAACCTAGGGTATGGTGGAAACCACACAAAAACTCACTCCTAGATTCCACCCTTTTGTAATCACAATATACACACCCTCAAATTGCATTTCCCAAAGGTTCTATGAGTTTCTCAATAGGATTTGCAAGTTAGGGCCATTCTTTTGGTGAAACCTTATGTATTGGGTCCTTGAGTGACAGTTTTTGATAAACTGCCTATAACTTGCTCCAGACTCCACCAATTTAAGTCAAGCCACTTGCATTAAAACCTGGACTCACACCACAATCCAACCAGTTCAAAATTTCATGCCAACCAATCATTTGTTAGATCGTATAGTACAGAAAACCAGTAAAAAATGGGCAAAATCTGAGTTTGTTGTTTACTCAAACCACCAACTTCTTACATCCACCATCCAACCCACCCTTAGATGATCTCTAAGACACAAATAGGAATTCCCCCAATGGCTACAACTGATTTTCAAGTAGTTAGGACTGTTGGAACGTCTTTGCCAATCGGTGGGGAAATGTTGCTTAGCAACTTTTGCAACTTTTTACATCTTTTGACAATTTTTCAAATTTGACATTTCAAAGTCCCTAATGGACTTGTAGACCAATCCTAAGCCTAAAAAAACTTAGGAAAAACTAACAACATACCTCCTACCCTAGATGAACCCATGATCAGAGTTGGTCACCAGGTTTATAAATGGCCTAGAGACAACTGACCTTACAAGAGGTTCTTTATTACATTCATAGGATCCAAAGATCCATATTGATCCAAAACAACATCCTAGGGTGTAAGACCACATACCAACACACAAATAACAAACAAACTCCAAAACCAAGAGGTGTCCTGCACCATAATGCTAGATGCTTGCAACCATAACTTTTGAATACATCTAAGCCATTTACATCATGATTCAATGTTTTAAAGTGATGATTGATATCTCTTCAGTTACTCTTGTTATCACTCTGAATTAGGATACGCCATATTGCTTTGAAAGGAAGGTTGTAATGCAGTTTATTTCTTTATGATATAAATACATTTAAAATACAAATAGATGATTTGCAACTCAATAAGTTAGATTCTCTCTCTATTTGAAAAGGTAAATGTTATTGTTCTCAAAGGTGATGGCTAAATCTTCACATACATGTTATCTCAATGGCCTCTTAGACTATATTTTATATACCATATGCTCTTTGAAGCTTTTCATCAAGAATCAGTCAGCAGAATTAATTACATATTTTATATACCATATGCTTTGTGAAGCTTTTCTTTGAATTTTTGTACAATTTTATTCATTTCTCATGTCGGAAAACTTTGTAACTCAAAGAGTAAAAACTTTTAAAAGTATATTCCAATATTCTAAAATTTTGGAAAGAAACAATGACTCACATTTTCTCTTCTAATGCATTTGAGTAATTATGAATACTAAGATGTTTTCTCTTTTGCAAGGAAGTAAAAAGAAAACTGTCAATTCGAATAGGGACAAAGGTTCACATAAGGAAAAATTCTTTCGAGTTGTCAAATACCGTAGTAGAAGGTAAGCTTCTTGAATCACGTTTTTTAGTGCTTATTCTTACTAGTTTGTAATTTGCGTTAGCATTGAAAAATTAAATTTCAAGACAACAACTATTTTGAAAGAAAATATAATTGTGATTTGAAATTGTCCTTTCATTGTTGTCTTGAATTTCAAGAGTTACCATTATAGGATGTAGCATATTAAAATTAAACATGCATTGATAGTACTCTAGCTAGTAATTTCATAATATGCTTGTATCACATAGGAATAATATTGTATCCCAAATTAGTTAGGTAGAAATGATAAATATAGATAGCTTTGCTCATAAATACCTCATCGTGACAAAAGATATCATAGTGAATTTGAATTTAATGTTTGTTGAAATTGCAGAGTATATAAAACAACTTGTCATTTGTAAGAAGATCTTCCTTGACAACATGCATAAATCATCAAGGTAATCAAAACTTTTTCAGACATAGTTATATCATTGTTTTCATTGAACAATTCATAAATGTATATAAAACTAGTTCTAAAATTTTTTATACAACCTATCCAAATTTACTCAATTCCTTCTACTTTGTTTTTCTCATAATTATGCATTTTTACCAGCAATTTTTTAACCTATTCATTTCAAGTTTTTATTTATGTTTCATATACCAGTCCAAGTTTTTTTTCAATGATATAAATGATCTAAACAGATATTATCAGATGCCATGAAACAAGTCAGCACATCCTCATTTTGGATATGTTTAAAATATTTATCACTTGGGGATTAGAAAATATGAATCAAAATTTAGATCTTGAACATACTAAGCTTCAAGACTAGATAATGCCCATACCGCTTTAATAACCAATTTATTAAGTTTACCAGGCTTTTATCTTCTTCACATATAGTATTAGTGATAAGAAAGAAAAGACTATAGCAACTTATCCTTGAGTTTTCTTCTATTAAGATCAACGTTAGGCCACTAATTTGTTGTTGCTATACCACCTACTACTCCACCCCACCAATATGACTGTCGGGAAGATTGCTATTTGTTTTTCCAATTAATATCTTGGAATTTTGAGATTTGTAGGATGTTTTTCTCTTAAATTATTTTTATAGAGATTAATTGGTTCTTACTTTGGATTATAGTGATTTGAATGGCTTATTAGTTCAACTTATGTCGTTAACTAGTCTGAATCATCAATGACATTAACTAGTTCATGCATTTGATCATGATCATGCTTACCTAGGGGATGGATGTTGTGTCATTATACAACTAGGCAATCGTAGACATGTAGGGTTCATTATGCATGTATAAGTAGTATCAGTCCTGGTAATGCATTGGTGGTTAGTAAGAGTAGTAGTTATGTAGGTACCTTGTATTGAATTACTGGTGTCTAAGGACCATGTTTAGTTTTCTGCATTAGACGTTAGAGGGCAACAGTCATTTGTTAACTTTTCATGTATGGATTGTAACTTTGGATAGTGCATTTGTGCATAGCTAGCCATGGATATGATGAGATTACTCACCTTGATGCGTAGAGATATTTTTTATTTCCTTACTTCATGTTAACTTGCATTAGTGTTATTTGAGTAGACTTATACCATTAGGGTTCGTAGTGAAGTCAATGCCCTAGGGGAATAATAGAAATTTTGTGATACTAATCCGCCCATGTTAACAGATTGATTTGACGAACCTTACATAAGCAATTAAATTAGAGTCAGACATTAAATGAATATTCTTGTTAATGTATTGATGAGACAACATAGACCATATTAAAAAATAAAAAAGATAAAAATTATTCCACTTTTAAGGCAACTTATAGTAAGTTTTTCTAGGGTTTATTGGTGGCGCTAAGGACTCTACATATCGATCATGTATGATCATTGGTTGTTAATGGGCCCTTATTACTCCCCTACAAACTGTCATGCCAAGATTGTCAATTTTTACAACATTAAATTTCATTATATCTGCCACATAGTTGAGGACAAAACTCTGTAAGGATGTCCATTTAAGCATTATTAGTCCATGTACAGTAACCAATAATGCCAATTTCAATGTCTATTTTTTACACTTTACATTGTCATTCTTCCTCAACAATACTGATTGTACTCACACATGTTCTTATTTATATATTCTCTGTACTTTTATGATCAAATGATATTAATAGTATTTTTTTTCTCTTTTTTGTTGAGTTAGTGATAAGGCTGACCTGAGTCATATGTTTGTAGCATGAACAAGTTTGTCAACTTTCATTTCAAAGGTGGTAATATTGGGGTAAGTGCACAAAGATGGTGGTCAAAAAGGGGGGTATAAGTGGACACTTTTTTTTCTGAAATCAGGTGAACCTGAACTTGGAGGCAAAATTTGAAAGTCATCCACTCAAGATATGAAGATAATCAAAGAACAAATATTATAATACTTTGAATCTAGTTTTCATACTACTAAACTTTTTCAAAATTGGATAAGATTAAGGGGGTCAATCCTTCGCGTACGAAAAAATAGACCCTGATTTTTTCTAAAAAACAGAACATAGTATCTGACGTGCGCATCAAAAAAGTCATGGTTATATTTAGTATTTTGACAAATCCTTTGGTAGAAAGATATTTAAGAGTGAGCACTAGAAGATGTGTATTTTTTTTAATTTTTTGTTGAGTATTTTGTTTGTTATGATTTTTCCAATCAAGCACATCCTAAAAAGTAGGTACCTGTTCGTGCGCGAAGCATAAGTTGCACTAAACAAATCGAAAATACAAATTTAAAAAAAAAAATTGTAAAGAATCAAGTGTACTACAATAATATATATTTTTTTAAAAATTTGGATAAGTATATCAAAATTTATTAAAGAAATGGTGCACCTATGTCAGTGAGAACTATGGAGACACTGGTAAACGAAATTCAATAATAATATGTTATTGTTGTTCAAATTTTATAAAAAATATATGGTTAGAAAGCTTAGAAGATGGGTGAAAATATGGTGTCAATTTTAGAAATACCCACTTGATGAATTGTAAACCTAATGATGACAAAGCCGAGAAACCAAGTTGATAAAATAAAACAGATCAAAAAGGAGGGAAATGGAGGGAAATCAAACTTCCAAATCGTAGCTTTGTCATCTAGGCCTATTTCTAAGCCTAAACAGTCAAAAGCGCGTACGGGGTACTTATGGTATAAAAAACGCGTACAGGGTACTTATGGTGTAAGAAATGTGTGTGCGCTATGTTTACTATAAACAGTGTGTACACACTATGTTTGTTTAAATTTTGGGTGTGTGTATAATATGATATTGTATATATAATGTGTATATACATATAAAATATAATTTATATATATATATATATATAATATATTAAGTATATATACACACATATAAGTGTATTGTCTCCCCCTCTCAAGCACGTACAAGGTGCCTCTCTCTCTCTCTCTCTCTCTCTCTCTCTCTCTCTCTCTCTCTCTCTCTCTCTCTCTCTCTCTCTCTCTCTCTCTTCCTCTCCCTCTCCCTCTCCCTCTCCCTCTCTCCCCTTCCTCCATACCCCACTGCAACTGTGTCTGCACTTCTATAGAAGTAAGTGAATTTATTTATCTGCAACTTCCTCTTTGATTATTATCATGTATGCTCTCCTAAGAAAATTGACTGATGGATTTGTGTGTGTATATTGAATAGGAGGAAGAAGGGTCTTAAATTGAACCGCGGGTGAATTATTGTGACAAACAACGAAGCCTGTAGCAATATTCTTCTCGAATGTGTTTTTAATGAGCAGAGAAGATGTGGAAAATAGTGTCAACAAAGAAAAATGATAATTCAGACTACCTACAATATGTTTTGCAGAAGGAAACAACCGGTAGGAAGAGAAAGAGGGAGAGTAACACAGATGATGTCATAGAGAATGATAGTGGTGGGTATGTGAGAGTTCCCATGCTATTACACAATGCCTATCACCTAAATAAATTAAATTTTGTTGTAGGCATGGCAGTGGTAGTATATGATGATCATCACTTGTCAAAAGGCTTGGAAGGGTACACCCATGAAAGAAATCAAGTGTGTAATTCCTATAGTCACAATCGAGATCAATCCTATAACCTTGCAAATTTAATAACATCATATATTTTAGAAAGGCAGTACTCTTAGGGTTAGGTCGAGCTCTTACACTTGCTTTTTAGCGATGCCTCATTGTTTGTTCGCTTGGAGTCTCTCTTAAGCTGGCAATGGTCTAACTTATCTATATCAAAACTAAACTATCGATGTTTTATTGTATGATGTTCTATTCATAACTTTAAATAATATATCATTTTATTAGCCCACCATATGACCCCTTAGGTGTCATTAGAGATCATATTGTTTCCTAAGAGGTCATATGGTGTCCTATGACCCCTTAGGACACCATATGACCCCTTAAGACACCATACAACCCATAACGACACCATATGGTGTCCTAAGGGGTCATAAGATGCCATATAACCCCTCGAGACACCATACAACCCATAGCAACACCATATGGTGTCCTAAAGGGTCATATGGTGTTCTATGACCCCTTAGGAAACTATTTAGAGTCGTTATAGGTCCTATGGTGTGCTAATGGATCATATAGTGTCCTATGACCCTTTAGATGTTGTTAGGGGTCATATTGTGTTCTAAGGGTCATATAGTGTCCTATTATGACACTATATGGTGTCATTATGTTTCTTATGGTGTCCTATGACCCCTAGGACACCTTATGACCCCTTGGGACACCGTATGGTGTTGTTAGGGGTCATATGGTGTCCTAAGGGGTCATATGGTCTTCAACGACCCCTTAGGACACCATTTTACCCCTTAGGATTCCATATGGTGTCGTTATGGGTCGTATGGTGTCCTAAAAGGTCATATAATGTTCTATGACACCTTAGGACATCATTTGGTGTCATTATGAGTCATATGGTGTGCTAAGGGGTCATGTATGGTGTCTTATGACCCCTTAGGACTCCATATGACCTCATATGTGTTGTTATGGGTCATATGGTGTTCTATGACCCCTTAGGACACATGCATGGATACCTAGGATACCATATGACCCCTAAGAATACCATATGACCCTAGAGGGGGAGGAGAGGGATGGAATGGGAGAGAGATACACCTAAGAGAGGAGGAGAGTGAGATAGATGGATAGAGATTGAGAGGGAGAGAAGAGATAAATGAGAGAAAGAGAGATGGGGAGAGAGAGGGGGGGAGACATAGATAGAGAAAGGGAAAGGGAGGGGGGGAGAGAGATGGAGAGAGAGAGAGGGAAAGAGAGGGAGAGATAGACATAAAGAGCGACGCAGAGAAGGGGACTCAAAGAGAGAGAGAGAGAGAGGGGGGGGGGAGATAAGGAGGGGGTAGGGAGGGAAGGAGGGAGAGAAGAAGGGGTATGGAGGAAGAGAGAAGGGGAGATAATCAAGTCTCTATTGTTCACTTAAGTCTCTCTCTCTCTCTCTCTCATTCTTTATTTCTGAAGTCTCTTCCTCTCATCCTCTATCTCTCTATCTTACTCTCCCCTTCTCTCGGGTG
Organism: Cryptomeria japonica; assembly: GCF_030272615.1. Lineage (NCBI taxonomy): Eukaryota > Viridiplantae > Streptophyta > Pinopsida > Cupressales > Cupressaceae > Cryptomeria > Cryptomeria japonica. The sequence goes on along the minus strand of NC_081409.1, from coordinate 862,153,695 downwards.
TATCTCTCTCATTCTCTCCCTCTCTCCTCCCCCTCCCTCTCTCCCTTTCTCATTACCTCTCTTTCTCACTCTCTCCCTCTCTCCCTCTCTTCGCACCTCTCTCTCTATTCTCTTGTACTCTTGTTCCATCCCTTCCTAGATAGAGAGACAAAGAGATAGAGGATGAGAGGAAGAGGCTTTAGAGACTTTAGAGATAGAGGATGAGAGGAAGAGACTTCAGAGATAAATAATGAGAGAGAGAGAGAGACTTAAGTGAAAAATAGAGACTTGATTCTCTCCCCTTCTCTCTCTCTCTCTCTCTCTCTCTCTCTCTCTCTCTCTCTCTCTCTCTCTCTCTCTCTCCTCCCCCTCCCTCCCTCTCTCTCTCTCTCTCTCTCTCTCTCTCTCTCTCTCTCTCTCTCTCTCTCTCTCTCTCTCTCTCCTTCTCCCTTCCTCCATACCCCTTCTTCTCTCTATCCCTCCCTCCTCCCTACTCTCCCCCTCTCCATCTCTCTCTCTCTCCCTCTCTCACTCCCTCTCTTTTCCTTCACATTTTATCTACTACAAATAGTGTGTACGGGGTACTGAACCTATTAGTTCAGTGCCCTGCCATAACATTTTTAAGGTGTAGGAGTGTGTACGCAGTACTTATTACTTGCAAGCGCATGCGGGGTACTGGGTCTATTAGTTTGCTGCCCTGCCATAACATTTTTAAGGCGTATGAGTGCATACGCACTACTTATTAGTAGAGAGTGAAAAAAAAAATCGTTGGGCTTGCCAACATTTTATGGACTAACAACACGCACGCGGTTATTAATATAGCGTGTATGGGGTATTTAGACATAGTTTTATTTGCCCAAGAGCCTCAATGACCTCAAAAGAATTTTTCAAGGTCGTTGAAGGTCCCACTGCAACTATGTCTAAACTTCTATCACTATTTTATACATAGAAGTAAGTGAATTTTTTGTTTTTGCATGATTTCAAATGATTGAATTGTTGTTCTTATTAGTTTTGTCAATATTATTGTGATTTTTTATTAGTTTTGATTAAAAAAAATAATGATAAGATGCATATTTTTGGTTATCTGTTTGTTTATGAACTTTTGTTTACATATATATGTAATATGATTCTATTTAGGACATCCTATATCAACCATGGGAAAGAACAAGTGAGGAACGATGGAACAATGAGAGGCTAAAAAGGAAAGACAAAGGCAATATATGAAGAAATTATGTGACATAAGAACAATGGGAGAAGAAGGTATGTCATCCTCAACATCTCAATTTGATTTACCAAATGAACATAATGCACCTAATGCAATTGAAGAAGATACCACATTCAATAATCAATTAAATGATGAACATACACCTTCTCTATTTTATGAATTGAATGTACATAGTGCACTGATGTTAACACCTCCTAGAATCATTCGTAGGAAACCAAAGTATCTAATTGACATTGATGAGAATATATTGAAGCCAATGCACGATAAAATGAATGAACGAACTTGTAGGAGAATGGTTAAAATAATATGGCAAAACTATTTTCAAAACTTAAATCAAACTGCAAGATGTCAATTAATTGTTCAAATGATTAAAAATTTGAATTTTAGAGAGACAATGAAAATTCTAGGCCTAAGATCATCTGAAAGTAATAGTGAAAAAACTATTGTGAGAAATCTATTTGATGCATATCAAGATATTGGTTCAAATCACGTACTAAATATTCTAAAGCTACTCGACATGTCATTACATCAACCATAATGAGCAAGAAAAAATAAAATAAAAATCGTTTGATAAGCAAAACAAGTAAGTCATTAAACGTTAGTAGAACAACGTTAAGTAAAGCATTAAAGAGGTGAGAAAAAATAGAGGAACCTAACAATAATTCTCTTTGGGAATTATCAGGTAGACTACCACGCAAAGACAAGGTTGTTGTTGATGCACTAAGAACATTAATTGAAAATTTTTGGCATGAAAACACAAGAGTTTCGGCCAACCAAAGAGATGTTGTTAGAAGGAAAATCGAGTGTACAAATCATGAGCCACATGCCAAACACTATTTGGATATGACAAACTAAATTTTATGAAAGATTCCTTCAAAAGTTTCCTCAAATAAGAATTTCTCAAAGATTTTTTGAAATGGAAAAACCTTTTTATATTCAGATTAATCATGTACGCACCACGTGTTATTGTAGGATGCATATTGAATTTTCCATTCACTATGATATTTTTTGTCATATTTGTTCTACTTTGCATACTAACGATGTTTTGCAGGAATACAATATACAAGCACCTCCTAAGTCGGTAAGAGAATTTATTTCAAGTGTGCTATGTAATAGACATGATGGTTGCATTTATTGTAAGATGCCTTGTTTGGAAGGTTTTTGTGCTATATGTGGTGGTTTGCAACATTTACCAAGATGCGTACGTTTGGAGAGCACACATGAAATTGGTAGGAAATTAGTTTCTTTTGGAAAATACAAGACAGACACATATGGAGTTAAAGATGGAAAATATTTGAAGAGATGTGAGCTAGTGAAAAATGATATATGTGTAACTTAATTTATGAAAATGTTTCAAGAGAAACTAGTTTATGAGTACATAATGCATACACATAGAGATCGATGGTTAGATGAGCAGTTCAAGTTATGTAAGGACACATTTCCTCTTGGCACCATTGTCTCTATCATTGATTTTGCTGAAATTATACACTACAATCTCAAAATGAAGTGCAATCTATGTATTATCATTCTACATAAGTTTCTATTTTTGTACACATAGCATTCATGCATGTAGATGATAGCACAGAGGAGGATAGAAAGGTTGTAAGAGAGTATCACTTCTACATAAGTGATGATCGTACTCATTCATCGGAGTTTGTACAAGGATGCTTTAAAGTTTTCTATGATAGCTTAAGGGAAGGAACATAGGATACAACTGACACTTAATATGGTCAGATAATTGCACCGCACAATTCAAGAATGCAAGGATGTTTTATTGGTTGACAAGGATGCATATGACAAGTGGTGTACAACATTTTTGGAATTTCATTGAGGCTGGACATGGTAAAGGAGAGCATAATGGTGCAGGGGCATGTGTAAAAAGAGCCCTAGCTAGAGAAGAATTGAAGTACGAAGGTGGTGCTGAGTTGATAGATGCAGAAACAATTGTGTGATGGTGTAATCTACGATGGGTCTAGGTAATCTAGGTACGTCAATGGTTCATAGATATTTTTGGTTGATCATTGAATCTAACTTTGAAAACTACCTAGATTGTTGTACAATTGCAGGATCGAGTGACATGCACTCAATTATGAGTTCAAATTCAAGTTCACTAGTAATTTATACAAGACAAATGGTATTTTTTTGCTCTTCATGCATGTATTGTTTGTGGGAAGATTGTGAATCACAAGAGTGGGTTGACAAATGGTCTTCTAGACCATTGGTTCCCATTGATACATATCAAATTCCCAAAGCACTACAATTGAGCTAGATGGAGACATCAATGGATTTTGACCATGTATCCGACCTAGTGGATTCAGGTGATTTTTTGAGTTAATTTTTTTGCAAGTATTCTTTTTGGTTCATTTTGTTGTACATCATACTTTACTTTTGGTATTAATTAACACTTTTAAAAATGCAGGTCATGTGTATGCAGTTGTTGTAGAAGAGAACAATGAAGAAGTAACAGATTACTATTTGTGTCGTTGTGTTGAGCCAAAAAGAAAATTGACAACCACAATCATTGACAGAGAGGGTATTGAGTACCCAATAGGGTTTGTTGTCACGACAGGAACATGGCTTAGGAATACCCTATCAAGAATTCTAATGTTTGGTTATTTGAGGACTTTGAAACACACAAACATATTCTTCATTTCTCTAACCTTGTTGTTGCAACAAATACTCATTTGATGAAGTGTCGTGGTAGACCTCATAACAAGATTTTATGGAAAGTTTGTAAATCTGACCACGAGGCAATACTTGACACAATACGGGTTATAGCCGATCCTTAAGGCTCACTTGATTGATTCTACAGTTCAGAGTAGAATGATTTTGAGAATTTTGTATATATCATTGACAAATTGTTCTATATTCATTTTTTGTATATATAAATACCCATGAGCTGATTTTTACATGTTTAGGGGCATAATTTTGTATATTTAAATGGCAATGAGCTTATTTGTACATATGTAGATGCCAAATTTTGTATATTAAAATGGCGATGAGCTGAATCACACATATTGTAATGCCAAATTTTGTATAAAAGCCCATGAGATGATTTGTAAGATATTTTTTTTGTATGTTCAAATAGCCAAGAGCTGATTTCACCATATTTAGAGGCAAATTTTTGAATAATATGTGTCAATGTTTTATGACTATTTTTTGTATCTATGTTTTGTGACTATGTTTTGAGTTAATGTGATGTGATAAGGTCAATCATGATCATTCTTGATTCTTGTATAATCATGGAGAATTATTTGACTCATTATCGGGTCATAGGGGTCATAGATTGAGTCTAGATATAACTTGAGCAAAAAATGTCACTATTGTCAAAAAAATATCAAAAAAGTTGTCAAGCAACTTGTACATTGTGTCGATAGGGTATGACTCTCGATGTTTCGGTGCTTTTAGATGCATGAGAGGGGCATACCTAGCATAAACCTGCCCACCCGAACGTGCTCGTGACGTCTTTTTGTGCACACGACGAACCAAATCAATTCTAGCCAATCCTGCAACTTTGCATTGCATGCAACTGACGGTTTTTGCAATAGGCAAAAAAATGCTACCAATTGAAAATGGCTCTGAGTCATCAAAAACTGAGATAGGCCATTGTAGAGGAGCCTCACGTGACCCCACGGGCTCAAAAGGATTGATCATATGTGTCCTAGATTGGAAGAAATAGTTCATCAAAGTTTGACATTTTTTTGGACTCGGGGCACTTGAGAGATCATGTCGGTAGCGTATGACTCTCAATGTTATGGCGCATTGGGATACATGAGAGGAGAATGTCTAGCATAAACCTACCCACCCAGATGCACTCGTGACGTCGATTTGTGCACATGACGAATCGACTCAATTCTAGCCAATCCTGCAACTTTGCATTGCATGCAACTGACGGTTTTTTACAGCAGGCAAAAAAATGCTACCAATTGAAAATGTCCTGATTCATCAAAAACTGAGAGAGGAAATTATAGAGGATCCTCACGCGACCCCACAGGCTCAAACGGATTGATCATATATGTCCCGAATTGGAAGAAACAGTCCATCAAAGTTTGATAATTTTTTGGACTCAGTGCACTTGAAAAATCGCATCGGTAGGGTATGACTCTTAATGTTCCAACACTTTGGGATGCATGACAGCAACATGCCTAGCATAAACCTGCCCACCTAAACGTTTGCATGACATCGGTTTGTGCACACGACAAACCAAATCAATTCTAGCCAATCCTGCAACTTTGCATTGCATGCAACTGACGGTTTTTGCAGCAGCGAAAAAATACTACCAATTGAAAATAGCTCTGATTCATTAAAAAATAAGATAGGCCATTGTAGAGGAGCCTCACGCGACCCCACAGGCTCAAACGGATCGATCATATGTGTCATGGATTGGAAGAAATGGTCCGTCAAAGTTTGACTTTTTTTGGACTCAGGGCACTTGAGAGATCCCGTCGGTAGGGTATGACTCTCGACATTCCTGTGCTTTGGGATGCACAAGAGGAGTATGCCTAACGTAAACTTGCTCACCTAGACATGCTCGTAATGTCAGTTTGTGCACATGACAACCAAAATTTGACCATTGCGAGTGTGAGGGTGCTCTCGCACCAAATACATATTGTTGTTTATATTCATATTGTCGATTTTTATTGTTTATATTCATATTGTTGATTACATAGGCAAATATTCATTTAAATTTATAAAAGGGAAGCCACCAAATACAACGAATACACAATAATGAACTGAATACAAGGAATTTTGTAGGGTTAATTCAACATTTTAGAAATTTTATCAAATCATATTCCACAATTGCAATGTTTTATATCATATATTTTTGTTGTTCATATTCTATTGTTGATTACATAGGCAAATGATCAATTAACTTTATAAAAGGACATCCACAAAATACAACTAATACAAAATAATTAACTCAGTACACATTTATTGGATCGAATATCAACATTTATATGTATCAAAAAAAGGCATGTATGTCAAGTCAATACAAGTATTACAAAAATGTGGCATATGCCATGTCCAAATCGATATAAAATAAAAATGTAGAATATATCTACATGTATTGGTCATTCTATGACCAAAACTAACACTATATGATCCTAAACTTGTGGTGGATCATCAAAATCAAGCCTCTTCGATGCAGTACACGGCTCTGTAGATGGCTGCAAAACCACTATTCAAAAGCTAAGTTAGAATTCTTTTATAGAAAATGGTTCACAATTAACAACATAACTATGCATTTAACTATAATTCCTTTGCAATTAAAATGTAGATTACCTCATCGGCTGATCTAGGAGCTAATGTCTTCGCTCTCCTCTCCTTGTCACTCTTAGTAGTTTTCTTGAAGACATACATAAAAGGATCCTCCACATTATGGTCATACCGCGAAGGGGTCTATTGTAGATTAAATGTACAATTAATACAATGTACTAACATAAATATATCAAAAACACTTAAAAGCTATAATATAGAGAACAATGGCGTACCTGTGCTTGAGATGCTTCTCAAATGGACTAAGGATGGCTCACCATCGATGGAGAAACTGTCGTTATTACCTATACAAAAAATGGTCAAAGATTAAATACAATTAATATTATGATAAGTATTGTAGGTTAAAAACAATTAATGTAATATATCAAACAAAAGTGTATTGGATCCTGACATGCTTCTCCAGTGCACGGAGGAGGGCTCGCCATTTATGAAACAACTATGGATATTTCCTGGATGAAAAAATTATAAGATTATAATATATCACAAGTTCACATCTATGTGTGCATATAATCATGAAATCAAGAAAATAAAGTAGAGATACATACCTCCGCCCTCTCTTGATCCACGGGCGAATAAAGTGCATTCAACAAAATCCACATAGCTCAATGGTCATTGTACATGTAAAACAGACAAAAAACACTAATCAATCTAAAAACCCCAACTAATACTTGATTTCAACATTTTCAAACAATTGTACAACTAAAAATGTGTTCAATTACCTTCTTCCCATTTTTTAGCGTCTTTGAGGAATTCTTTTTCTTAGGACGAAGCCTAGACGAAGAGGGTACCCTAAAAACAAAATTAACATGAAATATTAGTACAAATAATATATTAAACATAATTTAAAAAATCTAAAATGAAATGACTTGCATATTTCATCAAAACAATACATAAAAATGGTTGTACAAATATGATACCGTATAGCCTTGTAGGCCAAAATTGATCGCTGAGAGTGTGATGTCATCAATCTGGGACATTTGGTTCCCTATCAACACTTACAAACCAAAAACTGGACCAAACATTAAAGATAGTTAGTATAACTTGTAATATTTTTGAATTCAAAGTGTACTATTTTATTTTAACATGTTACAAAATTTATACCTCAGGCATCAAAGTTGCAGCTGTAGTAACTGGGGGAGGAGTATGGGATATTGCTGCTGCATCCTAAAATGCATATTATTTGTCTCAATTTAAATCGATGTATAAATGAAAATATATTTATGTAATTACAAATTTAAAGTGACTGATAAATAAAAGGCTATGAATTCAAATCAACATGTACCTGTGTCTATCGTTGATGGGCAAACACCATGCCCATCAACTCATTTGTCAACGCGAAATCCTTCATCGTGCGGGCCTGACATCTAATCCTACAAATCGCACACGAATGAGATGTGGATCCATCTGCACCTGCCGCATCATCTATCCCCGAGCAACTGACACACATATGTTGAATGGGCTCTTTATCTCCACCTGGAGAAACTAATGGCTCATCATCCAATACAATAGGGTGTGCTAACAGCGTCCCATGCTAGATGATGGCACCAGTCAATGTTGTAGCCGCCTGAAGAGTCTATAGCTCCATCGACTCTTTTAGCTCTACTAGGACAACCTGATGCACCTTGGGTTTGGGTGCTAGGGGGCGATGAATCTCCGGGGCTAATCACCTACGGGCTCCAAGTCTATCTTGGGTAGAGCTGCCACCTCTACCATGGAACTCTCTCATGTCAAAATAGTTTGGTCGCACATTGAGCACAAACTCACAATATACTTTTCAAAAAATGCAATGGCACCTCATAATTATTACAAGGTGGATCATCAAAGACCATCCACCACCTCTGCCAAAAAAGATTCTTCATCGGCACATCGGTACACTAATGTATGAGAAACCTCTTTGCATTACAAGGTAATGACTGACCAATTTTAGGATCAACAAAAAGGGCAAATATTTGTTGTTTACTAATATTTTTGTTTTTCACTCCCTCGTATGATAACCCATTAGCATAGTATTGACGACACCTATCCCTAAAGTTTCCCCATTTTGTAATTTGTGTGGAAACAACTATGGCACCGCTAGCTAATGTTTCTAGGCTAGTGGCGAGGGATTTATGATGCTCAAGTTTGGATGTTTTCAATTTATCAATCAGTCTATTGATTTTAGACGTATTTTTCCCTAACTGATTAATTAATTGCTCCTGTGTTTCAGGTGTGCGGTCAAAAGGAGGAATTGGGGGTGTATCTTGTGGGTTTTTAGGAGGTGCATTTTGGTGTTCTTGTTGTGGATTATCAGAATCTGGTTTTTGAAACAAAAAATAAAAAAACCTAATCAAAATTAGTAAAATTAAATTCAAAACGTAAAACAAATTGAACAAACGGGAAAGAAAGACAAAAACTAACCTTGATCCATAGTGTCTAAAGGAGAAATGTGGCACCACATTCGTGGTTTGGAGGAGAAATGTGGCATCTCGTTCACAGTTTGGTAGAGAAAATGAGGAAAAAACATGGTTGTCACGGGAAAATAAGACCCAGTTTTTTTTTATAAACTTTTTTTGACAAGTACCCGCGTACGCGGTCCTTTAGGGCTTATTAGTGCGTACATGCTCATTTTCCTAAAATTAGCACGTACGCGCTTATTTTCCTAACGTGCTACCTTTTCTAGGCTTGGGAACAATAGACCTGAGCGCGTACGCGGTGATTTCAAATTTTATAACCGCGTACACGCTGCTTGTTTTTCCATTTTTTTTTGGGTGGTGTCCAGTTTTCTAACCACCATCTTTGTGCACATACCCATCGATCTCTACCACATTTATACACACTCTTCTATTTGGCTCATACAAAAGGAGAGCTAGTGGTATCTCCACTTTTCTTTGTTGGTATAACAAAAATTTATGATAGTTTTCTATTCAATCGGAGTATTTAATAAATTTATACAGAAACTTTTTAATTTGTATTTTAAATAAGTATTTTCTCTTGAGATGTTTCCATTTTTTTGTTGTAGATTCTAAAGATCCAAACTTACGGGATGTTGAAAATACATTTTTACTGGGCCCAATTCTAGTGTCTGACAGGTTTTTTAATTTTTATATGTTTTGGGAAAGCTTTTGTGATTGATGGTTTCTCATTTATTTTGTTAAAGACCTATTCAGTTGGTTTTCTAATATTTGTGCATTTAGAAGGTACATTTTATAACATATACATAATAACACTGAAATTCCTAGGTATATTTTAAATCTAAGAGTTAACTTGATTCAACATGATCTATGTTCATGGGATGAGATTTCATTGGGACTACTACATGAGATGTTGGGCACTGCTTCTTCATTTTGATCCATGACCGTCATATTCATTGCTTATGCCTGCAAGAACATACTGCTCTTCTAATGCTCCCTTATCCTTTTTAATGCCTTTTGGGCTACATACTATGCCCTTCTTATTGTGCCATATATTGATATGTGATTTGGACACAACTATCTTTGCCAGTATGAAGCCATTGTTTGATCTTGGACTTCTTTTTTGACACAAACTGCTCATTACATTATCATTTCTTTGTTTGACAGTGAATACCTTTGACTTCTATTGGAACCGTATCAAGAGATCCATAAGATAAAATAGCCTTTACCATCATAGAATATCATTGTTGACAGTGTATTGTTATTGATGACTTGGTCTGATTGTATGATTATGCCCCCTTCATTCACATCACTATAACTTCTTGAATGGACTATTCTGATTTGATATGGAAGTTATAGATTGTGAATGGTGCATTTGATGGTTGTATCTATTGTCTTTGATATGTTGCTCGAATACATTTTGTGACTTTCTTTGATCTGCATTAGGGTTGTGACTATTTATACTCAGATCTTTTGCTATGAATGTGCATTTGACATGACTGCTATGAGCAATGATTTGTTCTTGCATAGTGAGGGGTAACTTCATCATGTTGAGTCTACCTTTTTGGTGTTAAGAACTAAGACACTACACTCTTTCTATACCCTGCTCTCACTAACTGTGATTGTGGAATTCCTTCTATTGCCTATGGATTGTCATAATATTTTCATTGTTCTTAGCTATCATGATTGTATTGTTAACTAAAATCTTCATACTTGCAACAAGACTTCAAGGTTGTCCTCTTTCACAAATAACATTGTTCAAAGGCTTGAGATCTGTCTTTTGAATGCTAATCATGTTGCTACTTTTTTTTATGACCTTACATGTCAAAACACTTCCATTATATGTTCCATATGTTGTGTTTGAGTGTTGAGTACTCTAATATTGGATTGTCATTCTTCCTTGAGGGTTGGGTTCATTGTTTGATCTTTGCCTTTGGATGGCTTTCATGACATTAATAGACTACATATTTGATTGTTACAACCATACAAACTTGGTTTTGACTTTCCTATTGTCATGATGATGCTTACCATACTTCAAACTCTCTACTTAGCAAGTGGTGCAAGGCAATATTGGTCCTAACAAGTCCTAATTGGCTCTATAGACACCTAAAATTGTCATGTCTAATTAAATAAATATTATCTAAGCCTAATTCTTCTATTAATTAAATAAATCTTTATTTATTTAATTAATTCATTTATCCTCTTCTAGCCTTATTTCTCATTTAAATAAATACATTTATTTATTTAAATTATCCTCTTCCTAAATTAAATAAATATCTTATTTATTTAATTGATCCCACTTCTTCTATTAATTAAATAAATCTTTATTTATTTAATTAATTCATTAGCCTTTTCTACCCATGACACATGTCATTCATCTCTTAATTCATACACTACCCACCCCCTCTCATTATTTTATTATTTCTTCTACCTACCCTCTAATCATAGCCGACCTCCTTTTACACCTCTCAATCTTATCCCTCCATTTCATATAGTGTCTTCTATTTAAGGAGATTCTTTCTTCATTATCAAACGCTAATCACTGATCTTAAGGACTTGACTATACTACGATCCTACTTGCAACCACATTCCGTTCTTTGTTGAGCTCTTGTGCACATAAAATCTGAGAGCAAATATATCAAGCAAGATCAATGGAGATAGGAAGAATGGAGATCAAAACCCTATTGGACATGTGATGGTATAATCTTTGTGATTTCATTTGATTTGCATTGTCTTAGGTAATCTTCATATGTTATGGTGGATCTTTGTTGATTGTTAGGCTAGGATTTTGTGGTTGAATTCATTTAGTCTTTCAATATTGTTATTATTGTTATCCATTTTCACCATATACATTTTGGCATGCCCCGTGGGACATGGATTTTTCTTAGATCTATGTTTTTTGCAGATTTTTCTAACCCTATATTGATATTTTGTAAAACAATTTGGAGAATAACCTTGTGCAGCTAGGGTTTTGGACACAAAATCAAGATCTTGGAGAGATTAGATCACATCTCATAACCGGCTTAGAAATTTTGCACTAAATTGTTTTTGCAAGTTGAACAAAGTATCAGGAGCTCTCAACCCAAAATTCAGAATTTTTGGAGCACATTTTCATTTTCTATGAATTTTTTATGATTTTTCATAAAAAATTAATTTTGAGAGCAAATGAGAGACTTTTTCAGATTTTCTTACATTTTTGGAAATCTCTCATAATTATACATATGATCTGTTCTTTGTGATTTTAATTTTGATGCAAAATATTTCCCTAAAAATCGGATCTTTAAAAATTAGGGTTTTTCCTTATTTTGATCAGATCTCACAAACCAATTCGAATTTTGACATAAAAAAATTTTTGCAGGTCAGGACAAGTATCAGAAATATTCAATAAAAATTTCGGATTTTTTTGATCTATTTTGCATTTTGTATGAATTTTTTATGATTTTTCATAAAAAATTAATTTTGAGAGAAAATTAGCAATTTTTTTGGATTTTCTTACATTTTTGGAAATATCTCAAAATTATACACAGGATCTATTCTTTGTGATTTTAAATTTGATGCAAAATCATTCCTAAAAAATCAGATCTTTGAAAATTAGGGTTTTGCATTATTTTACTCATATCTCACAAAATTCTTGGATTTGTTGTAGAAAATTTTTTGTGCAAGTTTGGAAGACCATCAAGACTCTCCAGTAAAAATTTCAGATTTTTTGGATTGATTTTGCATTTTATATGAAATTTTTATGATTTTTCATAAAAAATTAATTTTTGGAGCAAATTATCAAATTTTTTGGATTTTCTTACATTTATGGAAATCTCTTAAAATTTTACAGGTGGTCTTTTTTTATGATGAATCAAATCTTTGAATTGGTCAACAAAACGCATTATTGAAGGCCCCTATTTCACAAAGTCTTTTGGATCTAAAATTTACCTAACTTGTGTGCTTGCAGGAAGGGGTGATTATTTCAAACAATCCAAACTACTAATAAATCTTTGTTGCAGATCCTTGGCAAGGGTTTTTGGATTTTTATTGTGTGCCTTGTTTTCATAGACTAGCAAACACTTCAATTGGTGCACTAAAATTGAATCATTGTCTTTTGTGTCTTGAGCAATAGGCTCTTTTTGTTTAATCTTTAGAGGGCCTGTCTTCTCATGTGGTCATTAGGACTACTAGTGAGAAGAGAACGACCCAAGTGGTAGCAAGGAAAACCCACCTCTTCCGAACCACTATAAACAACTGTATTCATGGTGAAAACTATGGATAACGTGTGCTGATTAGTTCATACCGACACTATGTCTCCCCATAAACCCGTTTGATCAAATTTATTTGATCAGTTGTAGGGCGTAACCCCTACCGGCTGGGAGCCTTCTGTATTTACAAAGCTGAAAGTGCCGCATGTATGGCCACACAAGCGGATGCCCTTACTAGCACCTTTTTGTTTTAGAAGCCCAAATCCTTCTAGTTGTTGGGGCAGGAGGTCGGACCTCTGGTAGCGGCCCACACACATACGGTTCTTAGTAGAGATACAAAGTTCGCCACGTGGAGTTTTCGTGGGGACTGATGCTTGGCTGACCCGAGAAGTGAGTGCCGAGGGTGGAGCCAGTGAAGTCAAGCATCTAAGTATCCGCTCTGAATAGCATAGCCTCGCGGGTAAAACCTCATGTGGGATCAACAACTATTGTCTTGGCCAGCCATAAGAATTGTGCTTGACTTATTTTAAACATTCAAAACATTCAAAAACCAAACAGCAAAACATTGTGTCTTTTGTGTTTTCAAGTGTATGCAAAACATTTTTACATCAAACAACACACTTTTCTTGGAGTCATTTTGAGTCTAAACACTTGCAAACATTGAGTCCTCATCAACATTGTGTCCTCTTGTCACGAAAAATAGTCAAACATTCAAATTTGGTCACAACCAACAACTTCACAAATTGGAAAAATTTTACAGTTCAGCAAACAAGAGCAATCAGTTTCGGAATTCTTGAGCTTCCTAGGTTGTTTCTCCAGGGTTTCATCTAGCATTCAACCTGTCCTTGGGTCTCACAAAGTCAATCATTGTTTTACATCTTGCATTACATTCACATTTGTCTAAACTTGAGTCAAAAGGTCACTTGCTTGTCCTCACTATACTTTGTCAACACACTACATACAACAACACTTTGCTAAGTGGTCCCTCATCAAGGTTTCTTACCTTTGGGTCTCATTTGGTTTTACTTAGAGTCAAGGTCAACTTACCTCATCAAGAGAAACTATCCTCTCTTTGGAAGTCACACCTACTCTACTACATGCATACTTGATCTTACACTTTGGACATTGCAAGTACACTTTAGACTCATTTACATTCCATTCAACTCTTGGTCTTCCATACTCTTTCCATTTTTCATCTAGTCTCACACATCTTGGTCAATACCTAGTTCATGGTTCAAACCCGTCTTCAAAAATCTAGGAGAGAAACTAAAGAGGCTCAAGAGTTCGCAAACATGAGTTCTTATGAGTATGACAATGAGATCTTTTGCAATTCTGATCATACTACATTACCTGACATGGATGCCTATAGAAACAATCCAAATGTTGAGAACATGGACACTATAAACAACAATGCTACACAAAATGACAATGTGGACAACTTTTCAGTACATTCAGCAGATGTGGAAGAATCCATTATGAATCCCCATTTCAATCGATTGGTTGAGGAAATAATGAGGAGAGATAGACAATACTTCTTACACATGATGGCACAAAGTGGAGCCAAGATACCTCATGATTTTGACATGTCTCAAATAATGGAACATAGACCTTTGCAACAACCTCACTCCAATATGGATCAAAGGAGACCTAATAGTGGAGGAAATAGAGGACCACACATGGTACCTGAATCACCATCAGCTTTGCTTCAAAAACTAGAGGTCCCACATACACATGGTCAAACATATGATACTCACCTTTGCAGACCATTATGGAAGTCTTATGGAGAAAAATATGCTCAATCACATATCAATGCTAAGGATCAACCACCAAAGCAATGGGATATTCCAAGGCATGCTCAAAATTTGGACACAAGGAAACCTCATGTCAAATTTGGGGGCAATACAATAGAACATGACATGCTTGTAGAGTATGGTATACATGCACAAAATAGATATGGTGTTCCTCAACATGAATCTATACCAAGTGGTCCATATATGCAACATCATTACAGACCTCCTCCATATGAACATGTGTATGATCAATATCATCCATATATGCAACATGCACCTCCTCCAATGGGTACCTCAAACATAGGATATGGTCCAAGAAGTCGATCTCCACCTAAGAGCAATTTGGAGCAACAAATCAGGGACTTACAAAAGAAAATGGAGGACATAAATACACTGAAGCCAACATACACAATGAGAGACATATGTCCTTATCCATTTGACAAGAGCATTCCAATGCCTCGTTTTCCTACACACTTTGTGACGCCTAAATTTGATAAGTATAGAGGAAAAGGGGATCCTAAGGCACACATAAGACAATTTTTCACAGCTTGCATTGAGGTAGCAGTAGAAGAGACATATTTGATGAGATTATTCCCACAAAGCTTAGGTGATCAAGCTATGGAATGGTTCTCCCAACTTCCACCTGGAATTAAGTCATGGGGTGACTTAGCAAAGGCATTTATTCAACATTTCTCCTACAATATAGAGACAGACATATCAGTCACTACTTTGTGCAACACCAAGCAAAAAGAGGGAGAATCTTTTGCATCATTTTTACAAAGATGGAGAAATCTAGCCAGCAGATGCTCTTGTGAGATTCCACAAAAACAAATGGTAGAGATGTTCACCCAAAATGTTAACAAAGAGATTGGTTATGACTTAAGGAAAGCTTGTTTGTCTACCTTCAAGGACGTTATCGAAAAAGGCTTAGCAACAGAAAAGGTCCTAATTGAACAAGGAGTCATCAAGATATTCAAGGAAAACAAAGATGACTTTAAAGGAAAAGACAAGCCAAGATTTTGGAATAAAAACAAGAACACAGTCAATGATGGTGTTGTTGATGCCAACACAGTGCGACCCAAATTCATCTTTTCAGGATCAAGTTCTACAAACAATCAAGTAAATACTCAAACAACTTCCAGATCACGAAGGAAGTACACTCCATTGGGAGAACCACTTGAGTCAATTTTCAAGAAGCTTGTGGCAAACAAGGTAATGACAGTTCCAGATTTTCCTCCATATGAACCAAAGGTTAAACCAAATTGGTGGAATGATGATGAGTATTGTGAATTTCATAAGAGCAAGGGTCATAAGACAGGAAATTGTCATCGACTGAAGAACATCATACAAGATCTCATTGATAGAGGTGACATTGAGATTGAGGGACATTCATCTAATCAAGAACATGTGATGTTTAAGGAACCATTCCCAAAACATGACAAAGGAAAAGCTAAAGCCACAGAGGATCAAACCAACTATACCAGAGCATCCTATAACTATGATTCAACTATCAATCACATATCGATGGACAATTATGTCTCTACTATTATCATCAAGGACAAAGCGTCCGAGAATTCTACTCAGAGACCCAAGATTGTCCTAAAAGGTGTTGGATCTTCTTCCGAACCTACCTCTGAGTGTCATGTTACAACCCGTCGGGGTAAAATCACTTTGCAAGGTGCTCCAACTAAAAACACCGCTTCTTCATCAACCAAACCTGAGTACGACCTTGTAGAACAGTTAGGGAAGACACCCGCGCTCATCTCCGTCCTTGAGCTCTTACGCATATCCCCCGCACATAAAGCTATTCTTGACAAAATCTTGAGAGACACTGCCATTCCTACTGATCTAAACGTGGACCAATTTTAAGCCATGGTGGGATACCTTTCCATTCCACACTCCCTTACATTCACAGAAGCCGATGACGCATCTGTAAGTCAGCCACATAATGCACCATTACACATTGAAGCCTTCATACACAAACATCGAATAAAATGAGTCCTGATAGATGGAGGAGCAGGTCTAAACATTTGTACATTGAGCACAATTAAACAATTGGGATATTCTGATAAAGTTATGAATTCTACAAACAAAATCACCATCAAGGCATATGACGATGAAGAGCGTTCATCCAAGGGCACAGTCACCTTACCTCTCAGAGTTGGGCCAGTTACAAAGGATGTGGTTTGTCAAGTCCTTGATCTGGATCTCACATACAACATATTGCTAGGACGTCCTTGGATTCATGAAATGAGGGCAGTCCCATCTACATATCATCGATGTATCAAGTTTCCACACAATGGAGTTGAAGTGACCATCAAAGCAAATCCAAATCCATTCATATATTGCAACAATCTGCGACCTAGATCAGAAATAACAATTCCAGCTAATCGAGAAGTTGTTCCATCTTCAGCATATGTGGATCCAGAATCATTGAAAGCTTCTACATCAAAACAAGCAGAGATCAAAGAAAAGTTCAAGATTAAAGACATGGGATGTGGTGAGTATATCTTTCATGTTGATCAACTCCCACTATCTCCTAAGGTATTCAGTCAACAAAAACAACCTACAAACAATTTGCAATGCCAAGGAATTAGGTGTGAACCACCTAGTGTTGTGGCTACTAAGTCTGAATGCAAATCTCCTCCAGTGGTGCAAGCAACTCTTGATATCAATAGTCCTAAGAGTGGTTCCAACAAAGAATCTATTGAGCATATCGTCAGCCCTCTACATAACTCACATAGCCTTATCATTTCATCCACTCCTTCCATTTCCACTCCACTTCCAGACTTGGATCAACAAGAATTACAAAAGCCCTTACTAACTGGGGATAAAAAATCAAGCATTGAAAAGAAAAATCTAAAAGTCAATAATAAAGAAAAGTCCTTTAGTCCAAATCAAAATCAAAAGCTACTGGACTCTGCAAAAATCAAAGTAAAGGATAAAAATCCTACAAAGCAAAAAGAGAAAGAGTTGATCTCCCCTAATATCAAAATAACTGGGGGCAAAAATTCTACAATTGCAAGTCAAAAAGATTACTTGTTGATCCTAAGTCTCCATCATGCTATCCTACTTTCACTTCTTTTCACAATCATAAGCCTTCATCACTCATCTACTTGTTCCACACATCCTTTCCCTTTCGGCGATACATCATGGACCTTTAATGGAGCTTCCTCAAAGGCCTTTGTTATCAGGGATGTCCAAACTTCTTTAGGTGATATGCATATGGGCCTATGTAGTCCACACTCTAGTAATTCTATCTCAGTTCCTTCATCAAGGAATACAGACACTCAAGCTACACATCATTCAATCAAGGAACAATGCAGTTACAATCATAAAGTTAAGCCTCGTACATTTGAGGTAGGTGACTTGGTTCTCAGAGAAAATCCTAAAAATCAGCAAGACAGAGAGAAGAAGGGCAAGTTCAAACCAAATTGGCTTGGTCCCTACATTATTACAGCAGCATATGGATCTGGGGCATATCAGCTCTCAACTACAGAAGGTGAACCTTTGGAGGATCCTATCAACAGCATGCACCTTCGCAGGTTCTACACATAGCTCTTCAGAGTATCCTAGTTCAAAAAATACAAAAAAAAAATCAAAAATTTCAAAAATACAAAAAAAATTATAAAACAAAAAAAATCGTTACTTGGTGAAAACCTAGCAAACAGGCGCCTTGTGACACGAAAAACATTGAAAAATCAAAAAAAGTAAAGAGAAATAATTTCGTCCAACGGTGAAAACCACTTCGGTGGCGCCCTGGGCAAGTACCATGGTGAAAACTAGGTCACCAGCGCCATGCGTAGAGACATTGCTCCTCCCTCCTTCAGGATTCTCTTTCATCATTTCACTTTGCACACACTCACAACCTATTCGTTCATAACAAACTTACCCATTCCCATCATGGCTTGTCAATTGATCTACCCAAGATTGGTTAGCCATTCATAATAAACATTCCTTTTCACCTCCCTTTCCATCCATAATAAATCAGATCCTATCTGTGGCTAAGGCAAAATCCTACGTCTAGTGATGGGTGTGGAACTGAGAACATCACATGTTTCGAGGAGTATAGTTTCTTCCAGCTTCCTTCAGTGTATCCGCACACAATCCGCAATAAAGCAACATTTGCATCACAGATCCGCAATAAAGTTTCATCTTCTCCGCAATAAAGTATCAGTTTCATGGATTCAGTCAGTTTCAGATGAGACACAGCAGCAACAATGGACTTCAACAAATCAAATCTTTCAACAGACTCAGACAACATTATGGTTCAGTGCTATCTAATCCTTTCTGTGAAAGTAAACATTGTGACCACAATCAAATAAGACTTATACAAGTGACAAGAGACACTAAACTTGAGGACTGTAGTGGATGTTGGTGTCGAGTCTTGGTTTTCTTTTGATTTCATCTTTTTTGGTGACATGTCTTTTAGCTTTTCCAGGATGTCTTTGACTAGAGATTCTATCTCTAGGATGTCTTTGACTAGAAAGGCGAGGATGGGGTATCGTCACCTATTTGTATTTGTTGTCTGTGGATTGTCTCTTAGTAATGCTATGACTTGTCCAAAGATATGAGGACACTGTGCGTCTAGTGTGAACTGGGGCATTCCTTGTTTGTGACTGTCTTATCTCCATGCAAACAGGTACAATGACTTTCTGGGTCGAACATATGCCTCGATTGTCATAACCTATTTTGCCATAATAAAGCTCAATGATAATAATGCACAAGAAGCTCTTTCACTTTCATATCTTCTGTCTTTCATCCCCCCTTTCTTGATTGACTTCCATCATCCTTCTTGAGTCCACGTAGCCTGCTATCACATGACTGAGTATAATGACACACCAAAAACATTTGCATTTCATGTAGCTGCACCTGCATTACCACATATAAGCATTTCATACATACATATAGATATCACAACTGCATCACATCCTGCACACAACACCTGTTAGCACAATTTACATTTGCATTATCATATTCATCTGCATTACTTACATTCACATTTGCATCATGCATACACATATAAAACATAAAAGAACAAAAAAAATATATATTGCATTGCATCATATACATATTTGCATCCATATCATAAGCATCACATAAGAACATCTCATCACATAGGTACACATGCATATAGCTGCCGCAAAGATGAATCATCTCATATATATATAAAGTGTCATGATACAATGATGTCAAAATCATATGGCTACAATCACCCGCAAGTGTCTACATCATTATACAAAATGGTACAAAACTGATACAGAGGAACTCACTGATCACTCCTGCCAACACTATTGGTAGTGTTAATCCTATCCATGTCATGGTACCCCATGCCACATGTCCCACCCTCATCTCCAGTCTTGGATCCTAGAACACTCATCTAAGGGCATCCCTATCTCCGTCTCGATCGTACGGAATCAACTCCCCATCGATCGGCACCCGCAGAATCCTGTAAACATCCTCCAGGGTGACTGTCATCTCACCCATCGGCAGATGAAACGTGCACGTCTCAGAGTGCCATCTCTCAGCTAGCGCAGTCAACAAACCCATGTTTGCCCGAAACTCAGGCACATACAGCACATGTCTCAAACCCATCTCCTCGATGGCAGCTCTATCCTCAAGCGACAACTCAGGTCGCAACCTCTGCGTCGACGGGAATCTCTCCCGTGACTCTAGCATCAGCAAATACTCCTGCAGTCAAACAACTCAATCATGTCAGTTATAGTGGCATTCACTGTTCATCACAAAATGCTACTTTTTATCTAAATGCATATGGCTATCTACCCTAGTGACACTCACTGTTCATCACAAAGTGTTGCTATTTATCCTAGTGGTACTCACTGTTCATCACAAAGTACTACGTATGTGACACTCCCTGTTCATCACAAAGTGTTACTCACATTTGCACTCCCTGTTCATCACAAAGTGCTGCTCATATTTTAGTACTCCCTGTTCATCACAAAGTACTCTATCTTGGTACTCACTGTTCATCACAAAGTGCCTTGATCTATCCTAGTCTTCCTAGAGGACCTGCTTGAGTGTATCCCCTCAGCAACTTATCCAATCGACAGCATATGTTTATCACAGAACTGCCGATTTGACCTAGAAGACCAAACTTGCATTTTTCAACGCAAACGCGCTTACATGACATAAACGCGCTCAAAGACTACATAGACGCGCCTGAAAAACACAGACGCGCCTTCTTGACACAGACATGCCTATACTCTGCACAGACGCGCCTGGACATTTTTTGACACTTTTTGGACCCTAGTCTAAGCGCATTTAATACCCTATTTGACATGCATTAATGACAAAATTAAATGCGTCAAAGTACAAGGAGGTTTGGTGGTACTTACCAGCTCTCCTGCCTCTGCTGGCCTCTGAAATCGACGAACACGGTCGAATCTATGCACGAAAGCCATCGCTGCTGACTGCTCCTGCTCTATTTTCGCTCTGCAATATGCTCTTGTGGATGCATGGATGACAATGAGGATGTATTTTCCCCCGTGGTCTATCTTATAGACTACCCCTAGCCTTCGTTTCCCGAGTCAGTCTTCTTTATCCCGTGACTTTGTCACTTTATCCGGTCAGTCCATTCTAGCCTCTCTTTCTTATCGAGAGATTGTCTGCAATCTTTTCAGACATTTTCATCCAATCTCTCGAGGGGGCATATCATTCCCATTCTGGGGCAACTCTGTATCAGTTCATCTTATCTTCTTTGAAACAACGCGACAAGCCGCATTGTCTCAAAGAGGGGCAAAATGTAGACACCTAAAATTGTCATGTCTAATTAAATAAATATTTTATTTATTTAATTATCTAAGCCTAATTCTTCTATTAATTAAATAAATCTTTATTTATTTAATTAATTCATTTATCCTCTTCTAGCCTTATTTCTCATTTAAATAAATACATTTATTTATTTAAATTATCCTCTTCCTAAATTAAATAAATATCTTATTTATTTAATTGATCCCACTTCTTCTATTAATTAAATAAATCTTTATTTATTTAATTAATTCATTAGCCTTTTCTACCCATGACACATGTCATTCATCTCTTAATTCATACACTACCCACCCCTCTCATTATTTTATTATTTCTTCTACCTACCCTCTAATCATAGCCGACCTCCTTTTACACCTCTTAATCTTATCCCTCCATTTCATATAGTGTCTTCTATTTAAGGAGATGCTTTCTTCATTATCAAACGCTAATCACTGATCTTAAGGACTTGACTATACTACGATCCTACTTGCAACCACATTCCGTTCTTTGTTGAGCTCTTGTGCACATAAAATCTGAGAGCAAATATATCAAGCAAGATCAATGGAGATAGGAAGAATGGAGATCAAAACCCTATTGGACATGTGATGGTATAATCTTTGTGATTTCATTTGATTTGCATTGTCTTAGGTAATCTTCATATGTTATGGTGGATCTTTGTTGATTGTTAGGCTAGGATTTTGTGGTTGAATTCATTTAGTTTTTCAATATTGTTATTATTGTTATCCATTTTCACCATATACAGGCTCCATATAGCCAAATTTGAATTTTTGTCAGATTTTGATTAGATTTAGGTGAAAAATGTCCTCTTAGGTCATTTTAGACCATTTTTTATCATTATTTCAAGCTGCGAGTCTATGGGCAAAAAAATGCAAAAGTTGCTCAAAATTGTGAAAAGTCATGCAATTTTTGTCTAAAATTGCTCAAAAGTGAAAAATCATGTAAAGAAGGTGAAAAGCCATGAGTGGGCATGGATCAGTTATTTTGGACCATTTTTTACTTAAATAAGTCTTTTGGGCTCCATTTGTATGGGTTAGAATGAAATTTTATGAAGATCTCAAGAAAAATTATTGATTTTTTATGCTTTTTTTTGTTAACAGTCTAATCTTTGCCTGATCTAAGCTATTTTTATTCATCCTCATGAGTATGCAGTGATTGGGGCTGAAAATACATCATGTCTACGTTCTTTCAAGACCAATTTTGTTAATTTTCAATGTGTTTGGGCCGAGATGTTGATTTTTTTCTGTTAAAGGGTCAAAACCCTACCTAGGGCAACTTGTGAGCTTAAAAAATGTAGTATTCTCATTTGGCATGGTGAAAAATGTCCAAATCTTGTACATTAGTTTTTTTTATGCATAGTTTATTTTCCCAAGCGTGCAAGTCTTGAGGATGATATTTTCATGGGTTATGGCGTGAAGAAAGTCTGATATTTTGTATGTATCACACAATATAGTGATGATTTTCTTCTTGCATGTTAAAAGGAAGGAAAGATTTTCATGGTTTGAGTTGGGAAACATCAAGTAGGTTGATTGGGGACCCCAACCTCGTGTTCTTACCCCATTTGAAGCTTGGATATGCCAATGAGAATTTTCTTAACATGACTGCTCTAGAGAAGATGACTGTAACAGTCATAACAATAGTTAGGAAAAGTTAACAAAATCTTCATTTTTTCTATTATCCCACACGTGCATGTGCTTGGGATTGAGAGTTAGGTTGGTTGGGGTCCTTGACATCAAGTTTCAATAGCATCCCAACAAGTTAAGCCTTGGTTTGGACTCAAACCCCATGACTATCCTAAACAAGTGCAGTCATATTCATTATTATTTCTTCTTTTACCAGTGAAGAGTCATAGTAAATTGTTATTGTTTTTGTGTGCATGAGCCTATTAGAGGGTGTAATAGGTTGTATAGTTACTCCCTACCTTCAGATCATTCATTATAATGCCATTTACAACCTTGGTTTGATCAAATTCTTGATTGTCATAAATTTGCTTGAAATGACACACTACAGGAGCTACAACAATTGGGTGCTTTGGAACATGAAATATCTTTTCATTGCTTAGTGTTAAGGGATCTTGTAGTGGAATGGATGGAGGAAGGAGTTCTTGATTCACCAAGAAGGTGTAGTGAACCTATGATGTTAACTTGGCCTAGTTCCTAATACCCTGCCTTATTGTGGAAGATCCACATATAGTTGGAACCTTATAAAGTATTTTGCCTAAAATCTTTTTGCAATCAAATACAATATTGAAAAGTGGTTGAGAGCATTGTTATGAAGCCATTACGAGCAGAGTTGAAGCCGCAATCTATGATATGATCTCAATGATAAACTTATGTGAAGTGTGTTGGAATTAGTTTCTTAGTTCTCAAACAACTACTTGCCCTTACCTCTACATCAGCAAGCCTTTGAGGGTTAGATTGTATGTTTGTAGGTGTGTGTGCATATATGGGATGATGACCCTTCATTGCTCTAACACACTATTTTACTCAAATGCAGGTACTCAGGGGCAACGAGGAAGACAACCAAATGTTGGATGGGCGAAAGACTACAAATGACAGAAGGCATCACATAGAGGACTTGTCATTCGGGCAATGACGAGTCACCTTTCCTTATTTGTATTTAATTTTATGTTTTGCATCTACAAATATATAGTTTTTCCCTTCCTTTGCACCATATTAGTTAGTCTCACAACTTGTGTGAGACATTGTGCATTCATCAATAAAAGATTACTTTCTCAAAAATTTGTGTTCACTCTATTTCATATGCATCTGAATAATGAAACATGATATTGTAATCTTTTGTCTTTTTTTTTCAAATACTCATGAATGCAATTCAGCAGAATAAAAATGCACCTTAGCTCTACTTGATTGAGCTAGTAGCGAAAATAGGTAACATGACCATTTAACAACAATCAATGATTCAATATATAACTAAATTAATGACTAAATAAATCACTAATATGACTAAATAAATGACCAGATAACAACAATCAATGACTAAATATATCACTAAATTAGTGACTAAATATATAACTAAATTATGACTATCGTGACTAAATAAATGCCCAGATAACAACAACAATCAATGACTAAATTAGTGACTATCATGACTAAATAAATGACCAGATAACAACAATCAATGACTAAATTAATGACTAAATCAATGACTAAATTAGTAACCAAATCCATCAATCAAAACAATCAATGATCACGTGACCAAAATGATTTATGACCAAAGTGCTCACGTGATCAAATTTAGTCATTTATCTACAATTTTTGGTAGGTTTTTTAGTCATATATTGTTGTTTTTGTACTAGTACTTGATTTTTATTTTCATATTATTATTTTTATTCATCAATATATGATTTTAGTCTTTCATTTTTAATGGAAGAAATATCAATATTGGCTCCTCTTGGGAGTACTCTCATAATTTATTCAGATGAGAATTTTGACTTTCAACGAAACAATTATAAATTCTCTTATATGCATCATAGTCTTTTAATTTCCTACAAGAAAAAATTGCCTCCCATCTGCAGATTTCTGTCAATCAACAAACTAAAACCAAGAAGTGGAACCACTAAGTAGATGTGGCCCCTGTTCGTCTTTTCTCTCACCACCACTGAAGAAACTTTTTCTTTTAATTGGACAACACATCACTACTCGGCTGTATAAGACGGGCGTGCACCCATGCACCAACTACCACATAAGCATTTAGTAATCACCCCAAACACCTGTTTCACACCACAAAACCCACTTTGTTCCTTCTGATCAGCTAAGAATCAGCCAACTTTTTAACAGATTCCTTACAAACATATCCAACTACCAGACAGTGATTCCAGTTACCCCACTTACTCATAAAGTTATCATATCCCGGAACATTCGACTGATTGTACAATACTTGATTTTGATCAGTCCAAACACTACTTAAAAACATCCCAAAAAGAAAAAGGGATGATCACTATATGCAGGCAATACATGGGGAAGGTATCATTTTGGCCCAGCACCTGATGGTAACATCAATCTTCAAAAATCTCATATAACACCTCGCCGCTCCTTGGCCCCGTCCCCTCCGCCCCCACAAAAAATCCTCATATTGGGGTTTTAAACAAATTGCATTTCCATGCATCCATAAGTAAACGAGGGAGGACACTAATTCCAAAAAAAATCAGAAATGTGTTACACCCATAATCAGTTTCAGTCTGAACGAGATTACAGTTCCATCAACCTATTGGGATGCATATGTTTCACTGTCATATGGTGTTCAAACACCCTATTCAATTACAGAATCCGGTTTGAATAACCAATTTTGTTTAAAAAGAACAATCTTCCCAACCACGATCTGATAAAGCTACATGACAACAACCAAGATAAGTGATTCTCTCAGAGACTAAAATCCACCTATAGCCCATCCATAATTGAAAAGCTGTTTTGCTATTCTTACTGTCATTATCCCTCTCATGTCCTATGACCCAATGGGTCACATCCACAGACAATTCTAGTCAGGGATTAGGCCTTCACCTATTGACTACAGTCATATGGTACATTCTGTCCATTTTACTGAAAAATGAAAAAAAAAGAATCTAATCTTGGATGGTATAACCCTCTGTAATATGCCAGGTGAATCACATTGATAAAGAATCCACGAAATGTGAATCAGACCATCGGCGCTACACCCATAGCAATTCATTTTGCGTTTTACCCCAAAACCATAAATTATCAAATGGTAAACAGTTAAAACCATTTTAAACCTTAAGGTTATTTCCGCGGACATAAGGGGACATGAGTTCTTATAATGTTAATCCTGCAAGACGGTCTCATATGAGCCACCAAACCATGAACTATTTAAAATATTTTTACAGTTCACAAACCGCCTTCTACGAAAGTCCATGCCTGCAAAATGTCCCCTTGTAATTTAAAACAAATTCTTAAATGGTAGCATCCACCTGACCCCAGAAATTCTTTATGCTTTTTGTCATTTCCACATGTTTGTAGCATACTTCCCATGTCCATTGTATTATCTTTCTGAGCATATTTTATTGGATTCTTATAAACCAACTTGTCCCCTTTTGGTTGCCCAGTGCACATTGAAGTGGCTGTATGCAAGCATCTGATGCACTAGAATCTTGTGTTTGGAGCTTAGAGAGCCGTGCAAATTTAGTTTTTTATAATCTTTTTTAAACATTTTCCTCGCATTAATGATAATCCTGTGACGCTCGTTAACATAAGCTCCGAACCTTATTCTATTCTTCACGCTCCAGTACTGTTTGGTTGTGATGAGGCACTCGATAGAAATACATACAGGGGAGAGGCGTTGCCGTTAATGTTCTGGCAATATTTTTTATTGTATTTGTCCCAAATGGATCTGGAGGCCAGAGGCTTTGCTCATGTTGCAGAGGTTTGTTATTCCCCTCTTCTAGACCTTTGTTTTCTGCTGTCCTCTTTTCCCAGATTGTCATGATATTGATAGTGGTTTACACAATTATACCGTGGTGCCCATTTCAATAGATTGTGGTGTCATGTACTCTTCTCAGATTGTGATGATATACCAATTTTTGGCAAAGCGGTGGTTGTATCTTCTTCTGGTGTTCTGCTATGCTCCGGAGACATTGAAGCTCCTACACTAGATCTTAGTTTCCTTTAGTTGGTATTAATTACAGGCATTCCCATCCAAACTGTAGACTCTCCTCTCTACTGGTTATCACTTAATTTCAATTTCGATTCTCTTCTAATAGATGAATTACGGCATTGGGAAAATCTGCAGGGTGAAAGATAATGTCTGTTCTTTTCTAGTATGATATGATATCCCACGGGATATTTGAGTACCCTCCTCTGGTGAAGATTACAGTACTTAATTCTTTTTTGGCTACTAATAATTTTAATATTTGAGTTATGACCGATGCCTCATACTACAGTATTTCCAAGGATGATTCTAACTATGAGGGAAATTAGCACTATTAGAGTCTTAGATTGTTTTTGTGAAAGATCATTAGTACTTTTTCTTCCTTAAGTTTTGCTCTTAGCTGGAAGTTTGTTTATAAAGCTTCTAATCAAACCTTTTATGACCTTTTTCAGGGTGAATCTGTAGGAGACCTACTACAAAATACAAATCAAATAAGTTCCTACATGAGGCTTTCTTTGTGACCAATCAGTATTTCTTATGTGAATTTAAGAGGAATGCCCAAAATTGCAAGCCAAGAATTCATGTGTCTCTTATAAAGTCGGACTTCACTATTTTGCTAAATCTTATTTGTAATCTTCTGGAGTTTTTTGTATAGGAACTTGGTCAGAATTTAAGCCTGCATAGACTTTGGTTGTTCAACACCAAAAATTTCATTGATGGAATGAAAGTACTCACACTTATTTCCCTTGCAACTTGGATCTGAGTAAAAAATTATACAGCACTTCATCTTGGGTGGCTGTTCTTCAGCTTAGAACTTTAAAAGTACGTAACTGCTGGAGTTAGGCATTGCACTTGTCAATCGAATTTGATTAATCTCTTTCATATCATGGATGCAACATTAGCTGATGCTCAAATTATCTTGGCTATGGTAGAAAGGAATAGAGTAGCTGGTTTGTTTACCTTTTTTTCTGATACGTAATTCTTGAGTCATTGTGTATTTCCCTTTCGTCAGTGTCTATCTTCTTTGCTTTTCTCTCTTTATTTTATAACGATTGGTAATGAAGTTGAGTTGTACCAGTCTAACCATCTGTCAGATCTTTGTGAACTGAATCACGACCTTTATGTGAGCCATTTGTAGTCCTTGTTCACCTTACTCTGACCTTTTACTTTTTTGGTTTGTCAATAATCAACATAACGTGGGTAGAAGTAGCAACAGATCAACTGATGAACAAAATGTATATTTTCTTCCATCTACACGATGATCACTAAGATTTTGGTGTTATAATTAACCTCTGTTCCTGTTAACTGTCTTTAATTGTGGAATTTCATAACTATTAAAGAAAATGTATAGGAAAATGAATTTTAAATGCAAGGAATTTTGCCTGGAGAGTTCACTTATAACAAAATAATCACCATTTACTGGCCACTACCTTGAAATATTTTACATATGTAGTTCAAAACAAAGGCTTGTGCACAGTGTGTTCCTATAGTGAAATAAAGCATCATAGATGGAAAGTATTTTTGAGAAAACAATTCAGGTTCTTTCTTTGAAGATGCAGAGTCCAAGGTAAACTGTTGTTTAAGGTCTTTTCTTATTGAAGAAGGGAACACGAAAAAATAATTTTTCCTTTGTTTATTGTGCAGAAAGAATCTTGGAAGACCGTTTTAATCTTAGCCTATCAAAGCCTTGGTGTGGTTTATGGAGATTTGAGTATATCTCCCCTTTATGTTTATAGAAACACGTTCGCTGGGGATATTCAGCACTCAGAGACCAACGAGGAGATATATGGAGTATTATCCTTTGTCTTCTGGACGTTAACCTTAATACCTCTATTCAAATATGTGTTTATAGTGCTGAGAGCTGATGACAATGGGGAAGGTAACTTCTGGAATTCTTGAATTTCCTCATGTGATGAATTGAAGGGCTTACGTTTATCCCACACATTGATATTGCTACTATTATTCTATTATACCTCCCTCAAAAGCTTTTATTAATGGTGTATTCTCATATATAGGTTAGTGTTATATTATTGTTCTGTATTATCCTAAATGTTCCAGTTATTACTGGGCAAAGATAATATTCTGATTCTCACTATTTCATCTTGATATGAGACACGATTACTTCTTATTGTGGCTTGTCTAATCCAAAACATTGATACAGGTGGAACTTTTGCATTGTATTCTTTATTATGTAGGCATGCCAAAATTAGCCTTTTACCAAATGGCCAGGTTGCTGATGAGGAACTTTCAAACTATAAATTGGAAGATCCTCCTGAAACAAAGGCTGGGTCAAGGGTGAAAGGTGTGCTTGAAAAGCATAAAATCTTGCACACGGTATTGCTTCTTGTTGCTCTGATTGGCACGTGCATGGTTATTGGTGATGGGGTGTTGACTCCTGCCATTTCTGGTATGTTTTATTTTGCATCCTTGCTGTTTCTATAGATTTCTATTTAGTGTACTTTATGTGCCTACAATATGCTAGAATCTGTGGAGATCTTTAATTTTTCTGTGCTAAACTAAGAGGATTTGTTGAAACAACTGATCACATGCTCGTGTACAGTTTTCTCTGCAGTATCAGGCCTCGAGCTTTCAATGTCACACCATGAATGTAAGAATTCTTTCAAAAATCTTTAATATGCCATTTTAATCACTGTTAAAAAATTCTTTTGTATTTCTTATGTCCTTATACCATGCTTCTTGCTGTGATAGGTAGAATAGATATAAGCTTTAATCATGATTTCTTTCAAGTTTTGAATTTTTATGGGTTGATTATGTATTAATACTTGTGATGTAAGTTCCGTCTTTCTAGCAAACAGAGAATCAGAAGATCAACAAATGTACAGTTTTGTAATATACTGAAATTAATCATTGGAAACTAATTAATAAATTTTTTGTTTGACTCACGAACTGAACATCGTTAAGTTTTATCACATCTAGGTCGCTGTCAACCTCAAAAAAATTGCTCAGTTACCAAGAAATAAAAAATTCAGCTTGTGCTGATGATTGTTGCCTCTATCTCTCATTTGTAGGCAACAAAGATCCAATTTGAGTAAAGTAAGATAATAAAATTTCCCCGTAATTTGAATATTCTGGCAATTTGAATGCTCCTATTTGACATTCCTTATTGGAAGACTAGCAAACTTCTGAGTAGTGCAAATAAACTTTCCTGACGAGGTTGTCTTTTAAATCTACAAGCAACATCCAGCAAAGGTCTGTTTCTGTCTTATCAGTTATCCATTATTGTGAATCATTTCTCATTACATAGAGATGGTATCAAAGAGTGGGAATTTTGAATAAATCTTTAGCTTGCAAGACAGGTATATAATTTTAAGCTCCCAGCAATCCAATATAAGTCCAGCAAAATAAATTTATGTTATTGGAAGTCATAGAGTGAATTTGAAAAAGTAAAGATTGATATTGTGGTAGGATCGAAGGGATGATGGTATAGCAAGTCTATTAAAGAAATTAGACTTTGAGCTTGACTGGTATATAAAAACAGGAGTATTTAGTAATCTATAACTTCAAAGTCTATGCCATGCACACTTAGGTCCTTCGCAAGTATTGGTGAACTTTTAATTTCAGTTGGCATATGTCTGGACATTTGCTTCTATATTTTGGAATGAGTGGGTACCTCATTGGCCCTGAGGAGTGTAAGGGTGAAACAACATAAAACCTATTGTGTTAAAACTTAAATCCCAAGCAAACTATCCTCGGATAAGCACCAACCATCTAAGCGCAGGGTTAACATTTACAGAGGAAAGATGAGTAAAGGACCAAAGAAGATTTCCGTTGGGCAATATGAATATGGACCAAGGAAATACCAATGAGGGAGGTATAGAAGATAGAATGAATGTAGGCTTTGTTGGCCAGGAATCTGATACAAGTATACAATCTGTTCATAAAAATTAATACTTATACAAAAGACAATTAGCCTTGCAGAAGCTCATTTATGAATTTTATGCAAATAAGCATGGCAATATAGAAAAATCTAGGTTAGGCAATTTATTGTTAAGACAAATGAACTCTCTCCTTGCTTGTAATAGGAATCGAATTTTATCTCTACGATGCCTATCCATAAGAGGTGATTCCTAGCAGAGATGTTAGATCAATTGTCTGTCCTCAATAATTTGTCCGAGTTCCGGATTATATTACAATGGAGCCTTTGCTAATTGCTAAACTTCTACACTCTATCAACTGCCAGGGTTCATAAGTTGCCATGTTGAGCTCCAGATATTTTGGAGGCATTCAAATGGTGCCATTAACACCTACTTGAAAGTACTCCTTAGGCACAAGACAAATGAACTTTCTTCTTGCTTGTAATAGGCATCAAATTTTATTTATCTAATGCCTATCCAGAAGAGAAGATTCCTGGTAGAGCTTGGATAAATTGCCCGTTCTCACTAATTTGTCCAAGTTCTGGATTAAACTACAATATGGCTTTTGCTTACTGTTAAAATTCTACATCTATCAACTGCCAGGGTCCATGAAGTACTTCTTAAACATGCTTTCAGATCTTAATGATTTCAACGGTAATTCATTCTGACATTTGGTACAGATTTCTTCTATAAATATTCTCGTAAACGTTATTACCACATTTTATAATAATCAGGACACAAATGGGTGTGCCCGAAAATGGCTTGAATTGGCATCAGCCGGCATCGGGATTGTATACAGTATAAGTTATGTTGTTATTTGAGCATTAGGCTTAACTTGGAATGGGGTAAACAACTTCCATAATCTTGATATCATGATCTACTATGAGGGAAAGCTTCATTTGGTAATATTTTTAAGATATTTTGCAACATTTAGTTTCACTATACATAGCTTGCTTAAAGTTGTTTAGCACATTTCTGCTTAATGATGCTTAAATAGATATCTTGTTTCAGATGCGGTGGTTCCTATTACATGTCTTATATTGGTGGGCCTATTTGCACTGCAACACTATGGTACACATCGGGTGGGTTTCATGTTTGC
The DNA here is from genome assembly GCF_030272615.1 of Cryptomeria japonica. Lineage (NCBI taxonomy): Eukaryota > Viridiplantae > Streptophyta > Pinopsida > Cupressales > Cupressaceae > Cryptomeria > Cryptomeria japonica. Next base: position 862,121,468 of record NC_081409.1, on the reverse strand, counting down.
ACCAATTGTCCTGACTTGGCTAATATGCATCAGTGCCATTGGCCTATACAATATCATACACTGGAATCCCCATGTTTATCAAGCATTCTCTCCATATTACATGTACAAATTTCTGAAGAAGACACAAAGAGGAGGATGGATGTCCTTAGGAGGCATTCTATTGTGCATAACAGGCAAGTTTGTAGTCTTGTTCGATAGTTACAACTGTGATCAGAATAGGACAGGGTGGTCCAATGGAAAATTTGGAATGCTTTTGTGAAAGAATATGATCTATTTGATTTGTGATTTCAGGCTCAGAAGCAATGTTTGCAGATCTTGGGCACTTTTCACAGTTATCAATCAAGGTTTACTAGATGCCCAGCACTGCATTATGTTGTTAATCATTTTAATAATGATACAATGTCCTTTCTCTTGAGCATTTATTGAGATTGATGGCATACATATTTATTATTTTCTGCATCTGCAGATTGCTTTCACTTCTATAGTTTATCCTGCGGTAATTTTAGCATACATGGGGCAAGCTGCTTACATCTCTAGACATCATACCATCAGTGGTAACTATCAATTTGGTTTTTACGTATCTGTACCAGGTAAATGTTTTTCATGGCACAAGAATTTGATTTACTTAGATTATTTTTTCTTTGACGTTATGAAAATTTAAATTGCTCAGTTAAACAATGAATACTGCTGAAATACCAATAAATCTAACATCACCAAAACAGCTTGTTGCAAAATCAAGTGTTGTTAAAATCTATGTGGTAGGAAATACAACCCTTTCTGTTTCTTGTATCATGTGGAAATGTTTCCAATCAGGAAACTCGTTGGGAACATCTCGGAAGCATTTTCTGAGATGCATGCATTTTGGGAAAATCTCAGTTCCATTTTCCGAATGTGTCCCAGGAAACAGCAAGCTAGTTGGGCAGTTCAGCTCCTATTCCGAGCATTTCCAATGCTAGAACGAGAGTCTATGGCCGCAATTCTTTGCACTTAAATAACACTATAAAACAAATCTATTAAATAGATTTGATAAAAACAAAGGCTATGTAAACTTAAAAGTTGTAAAGGAAAACAACAAATGGAAGATCAAGGCAAACCTTTCAAAATGTAGAAACCTTAGCTCATATGTTTTTCAGTATGCAAAGCATAATTTATGAAGGCTATAATTCTTTTTAGTTATGCTTGATTAAATGAGATATCTCTAGTACATGCACAGTGTTATACATGTGTCTATTTTACAGTTCTCTTTTTATAAATTTTTGAAAGGCTCATTTCCAAAACCCTCCTTATTTGAAGAATATTTGTATTTCCCTTTTCAGGCACCTAAACTTAAAAGATTAAGACTATGTCTTGCACCACAGATATCCAGAAGCTTCTGCAATAAGAATAAAAGATATTATGATCAGTTACATTTTATCTTATTTTGTATCTTAAATGTTTTTTCAGAGCATATAAGATGGCCTGTACTGGGTATTGCGATACTTGCATCAGTGGTTGGAAGCCAAGCAATCATTACAGGAACATTTTCGATCATTAAGCAGTGTACAGCACTAGGTTGCTTTCCTAGAGTGAAGGTGGTGCATACTTCAAACAAAATTTATGGACAGATCTACATTCCAGAAATCAACTGGATCTTAATGACCCTTTGTCTTGCTGTAACTGTTGGGTTTAGAGACACTAAACGAATGGGAAATGCAGCTGGTAAGCAATTGCTTCTCTTCAAAATTGATTGGTTGAAAACAGCTTCATCAACCAGACATTTAATATTCAATTGATGGATGCCTTTCTAGTTCATTAAAATTGGTATTATCATTTGCAGGTTTGGCTGTCATCACTGTAATGCTGGTGACGACATGTCTCATGTCTTTGGTAATTGTTTTGTGCTGGCACAAGAGTGCACTTCTGGCTCTATGCTTCATCCTTTGCTTTGGGTCAATTGAGGCTCTTTACTTTTCAGCTTCCCTTATTAAATTCCTTGAAGGGGCCTGGGTACCTTTAGTTCTTGCACTCATATTCATGTCTATAATGTATGCATGGCATTATGGGACCATTAAAAAATATGAGTTTGACATGCAAAACAAAGTCTCCATGAAGTGGTTGCTTGGTCTTGGGCCTAGTTTGGGGATTGTACGTGTCCCAGGTATCGGGCTTATACACACAGAGCTGGTAACAGGAATACCTGCAATATTTTCACATTTTGTAACCAATCTTCCAGCATTCCATCAGGTGCTTGTCTTTGTATGCATCAAGTCAGTGCCAGTGCCTTATGTTCTACCTGAGGAAAGATTTCTTATTGGACGAGTGGGGCCTAAAGAGTACAGGCTATATAGATGCATTGTGAGATATGGATATCGTGATGCTCATATGGATGACCATGAATTTGAAAATCAGCTTATCTTCAGCATTGGGGAGTTTATTCAGTCAGAAAGGAAAAGTCCTCGTGCAAGCAATGATTTTTGTCAAGATGGAAAGATGACTGTAATTGGAACAACCAGAAAAGAAGATATCAAGTTTCATGAAGAAGATGAGTGCATGCCATCTGCTTCCATATCTAATATTAGGTCCCCAATTATTCAAAGCATCCATGATATTACAGAGATTAATTCTCCAAAGGTAACAAAAAGAAAGAAAGTAAGGTTTTTGTTGCCAAATAGCCCTGAAATGGATCCTTCTGTAAGAGATGAACTCCAAGAGCTTTCTGAGGCCAAGGAATCTGGAACCGCTTTTATTCTTGGACACTCCTATGTGAAGGCAAAGAAAGGATCATCTTTTCTAAAGAAGCTTGTTATCAATGTGGCGTATGACTTCCTAAGAAAAAATTGCAGGGGGCCATCAACTGCTCTGAGCATACCCCATATTTCACTCTTAGAGGTTGGTATGGTTTATCAGGTTTGAACCTTGATATTTTGTGTAATAGACATCCTCTGTCATATGGCCACTAACAATTGAAATTTATTTTAGTTCTCCGGCTGAAATCTTTTAAAGTGAAGAGAACTGCATCCTAATAAAACTTGGCAGCCAGTGAGCGATTTCCTGTAATATGTTCTTATGAATATACCCACAGCATTGATGCTCTAGGAATAGACAGAACCTGTACAGCTGGGCCATGTTTACTCTATGTAAATAATCTGTATGCTGAGTTAACATCTTGTCTATATTGTCCACTGCCATTACTCGTGGTCTACATCCATAGACACAGCATATACTAATGGATAGCTCTTGGTAGAAATCTAATGAGTTTCCAACAACATGAACTTAATAAATGAAGGCGTGGAAACAACCAGAGTCCTCTCTAAAGAATTAAACGACATTTTAAAAAACCAACAGATCCTTTTATTCGGCTCAACAGCATGATAAAATAGTCTATGCACTAAGACAGAAAAATGTACTGTTAGAATCGTATTTTTCTGCCAATGTAATATACACAAATTTTTTGAACGCAAAGCGGTAAGATTTAGGCAGTTAATGTCCACTCATATTTGCGAGGTTTATCAGATAGATATAAGATTGTCATCTGTAATTTACAGTAGATTTCTTTATTGGATATCTTTCTTGTTAATTTACCCATTTTGTTGAACTTTTTATGCTGGATCAAGAAGCATGCAGACGCTGCTTATCATGTAAAAACAAACTCAATTTAGCATATTGCATTGTTCCTATTATTTGTTCAGCTTCCACACCAATTCCATCCCACATTTCTTTGTAGAAATTCAATTGGGAAAATAGCCCATAAAAGCTACCCTAATTCCAGGCTAAGGAACCTTTATTCTTTGTAATATGTCCATAGCTTGGAACTCGGTGATCAGGAATTTGTTGATGAAATCTAGCCCTCCTCACCTTCTTGGAAATGACATATAAATTGCTTTCAATATAGTCTCACTCAAAGTAAGATGATTATATTTTAGGATGTTCTATTATGAAATAGAAACTGACAGAACTGGGAAAAAGATGATGGAATCCCAGTAGTATTCCCCACAGTAAGTTGGATCTTCCTTCAAGCTATACACAGTAAGTTGAATCTTCCTTCATGGTATAGTTGTTTTCCTGTATTATTTAACCTAAGAAGGGCATCTATTTTTATTTTTTTTGATACCCTCAAGAGGTATCCCCGCGACCCAGCCCAGCGCCTGACCTGCCTTACCTTGGTCTTATTTTTTGCCAAGTTGGGATCAAGTTGAGGCAAGCTGAGACGAAACTAATAGTCCGGGGCCACGCGGAGCTCCATAGGGGACCCACCCTGGGTGTGGCCCTAAGAAGGGCATCTATTAATCAGTAGAAATATATTTACATGGATTCTGATAAATGATTAATTATGGAAGATTGAAGTTCTTTATGACGATAAGGACAACGACTACTTTAATGCGCTTTAGACCAGATTGGTCTGTACATGAGAAGCACAAAACTGAAATTCTAAACCACCTCCAAAACACCACACAAGTAGTATTTGCATGGCTGTTAGTACTCGTTGATCTATAATAGGACAATATCCCTAAAAACATAAGAGTAATTCTTCTAGCTTTTTGCCTAGTGCCCAAATGCACTTACTGTGAATTCTAAGTTGAAGTATGAATTAAGCCTATTCCTAAACAAATTAGGTAGTTCTTAACTTCTTCCAGATTTTTACATAGGCCTTAAAACCCAATTACTCCCAATAAGTGAGATCATTATCTTCCTTGTGAGGTTGTGAATTAGGAACATCTAATTAGAGGTTAAGTAACGTTCCACTATAGTGAGATGGTAAGACCCATGCATGAAACTTATCTTGACCACCAGGAGGAGTCCACCCACATCACTAAGGTGGTGTAGAAGAGTCTTGGTTCATCTATAGGTGATGACCGACCAATGTGTTGCCATAGTGGTGGAGGAGATGACTTGGTGGGGTGACTTATACAAAATGGTGAAGATGGGGAACTCAAATAATAGTACATGAGGCATTGCCCCAATGATCTAATAAATTTTGGAGTTGTGCCACGTCCAAGGCCACTTTATTGGCCTACACCTAAATTTGCATGAGCACATTTGATATTTTCATATGGTAAACAAAATCTCCATATCTCCATTTTGAAAACATGCCAAAATTAAGCAAGTTCAATCAAAAGTCTAGCCACATCCTCTAGAAGGACAGATCCAAGACCAAGCAGCTAACACATTAGCATAAAACCAAATTAAATGCTTGATTGTCTCAAGGTGTCCACAAAGTGAACATCTAATGTTTGACACACCTAAATGGATTGATCACCTGCCAATAGGGAGGCCTTAGTAAATAAAACACCAAGAGAAGTAAGCAATCTTTTGTTCAAAAATAACTTTCTATATTGTTTGGAAATGTTTGTTCGAGATATGAGAAAGTGTATGAAAAGACCATCTCATATTCAACTTTTGAATCATAGGAAAATGCAGAGAGCCAATCATATCCTTTATTAGGAGTATACCTATGGAAAGGAGTATATACATACTACTTCCATCCTTTCCACCAACGCTGAGTTGATCTCACAACAATCTTGTGTAAGAGTTGATAAGCCATTGCCTCTTTAATCATCTGGAAAAACTATGTTCAGGTTATACTTGGTAGATTCATTTGAGGCCAACTAAGTAGAAGTGTCTTTGGAGCATATATTTTAAATATACCTAATGCCTCTTTTGAAAAGATTGAAAGAATACATTTAAGGAATCTTTTCTAGCAGTCTGTCTTAGATATTGATGGTGGGAGACCACCAAAGGGACTGCTTGTTAATAGAGTGGACATTGTGAAACCCATTACCATTCTCCAGCAAGGTTTGATGGTTTTCAAAGCCTTCCAATTACTTTTGGCCATAGGAACAAGAGAGATAAGTCTTTCCAATTTGAACTTCCATAAGGAAACCGAAAGGAAATATAATGCCTTAACAAGCTTTCCAAGCTTCATTACTTCCAATTGCTTTGGCAATCCACTTTGTGAAGGATGTAATTCCATGTCTAAAAATTAATTAATCCTAGGGCACCAATCTTCAGGAAGACAACATAAGTCCCGCATCACTATATGCAAGTCTTTGTTGTGGTCAAAATTAGCCCAAAAAATAAAATAGGAGTTTATCTAGCTTGTGATAAGATTCCTTAGAAGGTACAAAAATAAAATAGGAGTTTATCTAGCTTGTGAAAAGATTCCTTAGAAGGTACCTAATAGAAGTAGTAGATGTGTGTGGCTACTAAAACCTTTAACAAATTTGAAATTTACTTGTCAAAGAAAGTGGCTTGGTGACCCACTAGGCCAACTTCCTCTCAACTCTATCTACCACATACTACCAAATCATTCGATTGAAAGGCAAAGGGAATCCGTAGGAACACGAAGATATTCCATGTTCAATTGATCTTCAACTAGGGGCGTGAAACTGCTTGTAAAACTGGGTCTTTCTTTATTGAATACTTGATCTAGAATGCAAGCAAAAAGTGTCCAAACACTTAAAAGTTTGCTTGATATCATTCTCATTCCAATCAAGGTGAGGAAAGAGCATCAATAAAATGACCATTGGCAAATTTTGAGGTTCGTTATATGAAAGAGATAAACAAAGCCTTTGCAAGATGACATTGGTAAGAAGGTAGTTGAAACCTTCACCTATAATGATGGCACAAGATGGCATCCTTGCTAGATGGATCTTAAGAGCCCAAATTGTTTAGATTAGATGACATTTATAGTGAGACAAACAAAGCATCAATGAACAACATTTTCATTGGCAAAACATAGTTGTCAAAATCAAGAGCATGAAGCATAACAAAAATAAAGGGCCTTTTAATCATATCATAGACTTCACCAAAATCAATTTTGAAGAAAATTGTCTATTAATTGGACTTCCTTGCTCATTATGTGCATTTTATGTGCATTTCCAGACAACAATAATAATGTTGTCTATGATAGACCTGCTCCAATAAACTTAGTCTGCTCACGGCATACCATCAATCTACTTATGGGATCAAAGGGTAGAAATGGAGTAAGTAAAGTACCTGTAAAACACAATTTATTTATTTATTTTTTAAAGACGTTAATAAAAATCTTCCGCGTATAATTTAATACTCTGTGCTTGGAAAGATAAGTGTTGACTTCGATCCATTCATATACAATCGAAGTAATATATTGATGATGTAAGCCGGCTAATATTTCAAATGCATCTGTCTAGTGCAATGATTGAACCCTAATCGGGAAACCCACCAACAACCGGCTGCTTTCTTATTTTGAGTAGTATGATTTTAGAAAGGCATCTTCAATCTCGTTCAACGACCAAAGATGACATCATCTTTTTGTACTGAAAGTAAATGGTTTTACCACATGTTTACAACAATTTAGTTAGGTAAATGATTGATCAATATTTAAAGTTGGTTGATACGGAAAGGATTTGTTTTAAGTTGTCAAGTTTGTATTGGGTTTTAAATTTTAGTTAAAATAGTTAATTTGTAATGTTTTTAATGAAGAGATTTGAAATAATGCAAATTCTATGGTTAGAGATGTTCACAAATCAGGATTCAATGGGTTTTATTCTAGTGGAGAGATTGGAAGTGGTATTTAGATGCTTCTTTTAACAACTACAAACTCTTCTTGGGCTATTCTTGGCTTTCTCCTCACCTTCCCATGGCTTAGAAACTTAATATTAGGTAGAACCTTTAGTAACTACCACTCAATGCCATTGCAAGTTTCAGATAGTTTAGTTTACCATTTGGAGTCCAAAACTAACTCATTTTGAAAGGTGCCTCTTGCATCAAGTCTTTCAACTGAATCTCATCTTATGCATGTGGGTGTTTCCAACCCCCTTTGTTCTTTTTATGGACGTCTAGAAACCCTCAAGCACCATTTATAGTTCTTCCCTTGGGCTCAAGTGAGGAAATAGATACATGATTACTCCAATCATTCTTAGCCAAAGATTTCTTCCTAGCATATGATTCTTTAATATGACTAAACTAAGATGATTGCAAGACTTACACAAATTTGGCATGCTTTTAAAGAAAAAAAAAATATTTAGCATATGGAAAGATAAGAACAACTTTTTTTTTGGTGATAGATGTTCATTTGTCTCTATATGCTAAAGCCATTGTATGGTGCAAGCCAAAATGTTGCTCCAAAGGTTTCCCACTTGTTGACACTTATTGAACATTGGGCTAGACCCCTTGTATTGTTGTTTGTGTGTCACTTTCTCTTATCATTAGGGATGTATTTCCATATCATACCTATTGTGGTTATAGCCAAAGTGTTGGTTTAAGACATGGCTCTCATTGGTCTCATGGATTCTCTCAACATCATGTCATGGTTGGTCTTTGCAACATGGGTAATTATTTGCTTATTGGTGTGGATATGGCCTCCTTGGTTAGCATGACAAAGAGAAGTTCCCTTATTTAGACCTTTTTATTTCACCTATTTGTATAACTCATGGTGATCCAAAAGAAAAAAAGAAACAAGGAAGCCATCACAAATTAGGAGCCCGTACCTAACACTTAGGATTCTTCAACTAGCTACAACATACTATAATGATCACATAAAAGGAAAATTAAACCACCTCCAAAAAGATAACAAAAGTAGTCTTTGCATGGTTGCTACTAGCCATTATCTCCTAGATCTAGCATAGGACAATATTCTTAAAAGTATAAGGGTGATTCTTCTATATTTTCACATGGGCCAAATGCACTTACTATGAAGTCTAAGCTAAAGTTTGAGGTAAGCCTATTCCCAAGGACAATTCTTCCATTTTTTTACGAAGGGCTCAAAAACAATTACAGTAAAGTCTTGGTTACTTTGTACTTACACACTCGATTAGGAGCCACTACACTAAATATCTTATTTTAATAAGGCCATTTTATCAAATGTTAATTTGCAATTAGAGACTTGTTGCTCTCTCAAAGACCAAAGGTGGGCATAATTAAATCATTTCATTCATACGTTCTTATAATTAAATTGTTCCATATGTTATTCAAAAGAAAATGAATAAAACCTTTCCTCAAAAAAGGTAGACAGAGTGGGATCACACCCCAAAGCCACACATACTAGTGGATCAAGGTATCAAGTATCAAGCAATCCGAAAAAGGAAATAATGAAGATAAAAACACTTGACCTCAAAAAGGAAACAAACAATCACATAATTAAGTCATAATGTCATAACAAAATAAAAATATATACTAAGTAGCTAAATCTATAAATCTTGTACTCAAAGTAGGGTCTTAATCAATCTAGTTGTGTCAACCTATGTCAAGGAAAGTCTTTTCAATCATCAATTGACTCCAAAAAAATGAAAGAATAATCTTCATTCTCTTCCTTGTGAGGTTGAGAATCAAGCACATGTAATGTAGGTTGAGTATCATTCCATTAAGGTGAGATGGTAAGAGCCATGGGATTAAACTTTATCTTGACTATAAGGAGTGTCCCACCTAGATAACTAAAAAGATGCAAAAAGAGAGTTGGATCATTTGTTCATGAAAACCAACTAATGTGTTACTCTATTAGTGAAGGAGAGGACCATTTGTGGTGGCTCTAAGATCAATGTCAAGTAGAATCTAGACACCCACATCATTGATGTTGGTGGGGGGACCTAACACAAGATGGAAAAGATGGGAACCCAAACCATGATACACGAGGCATTACCTCATTGATCTAATAATTTTTTTATTTATGGTTTACTGACTGACACCAACATTTGTATGAACACATTTTATATCATTAATGACTTGGTGTAAGTTAAAAAATTTGCATTAACAAAATTAGGAAAAAAATAGCTACATTTTTATCTTTTCATTTTGAAAACATTCCAAAGCTAAGTGAATTTAATAAAATAATGTAACTATGTCCCATAGAAGGGCATTATGCCAAGTGAAGAGATCTATTTTGAAAGGCTTAGAGAAATCATGGATTCAAGACTAAATAACTTATGATACAAAAATAAAATAAATGTTGGATTCCCTCAATGTGTCCATAAAGTAAACATATAGTGTTTAACACACCTAAACAAATTGACCACTTGCCAATATGGAGGCCTCAATAAAGAAAACACCTAGAGAAATAAGAAATATTTTGTTCAACAATAGCTTTCTAGATTGTTTAGCAATAGTTATTTTAGAAATGAGCACGTGCATGAAAAGACCAACCCATATTCAACTTTTAAATCATGGGGAAATGCAAAGAAATCCAACTATATCCTTTACTAGGAGATATTTGTGAAAAGGAGAGTCGACACACACTTCCAACCTTTCCACCAAGGGTATGCTGATCTCACAACAATCTTGTGCAAGTGTTGATAAATCATTGCCTCAACAATCATTTAGAAAGACTACATTCAATTTATACTTGGCCTTCTAAATTCTTTTGGCCATAAAATTTCTTGGACTATTCATAGGAACAAGAGAGAAAACTAGAAAATGGAATCCCAAGCCAATCTAAGTTGTTCTACCATAAGGAGACCCAAAGGAAATAAAATTCCTAAACAAAATTTCCAAGCTTTTTTACCTTCAATTGCTCTCACAATCCACTTTGTGAAGAATGCAATTCCATGTGTAAAAATAAATTAATCCTAGGCAACTAGTCTTTGGGAAGACAACATAAGTCATACACTACTACATGTAAGCCCTTGTAGTGGTCAAAGTTAACCTGAAAAAATCACACTAGAGTTTCTCTAGCTTGTGATAAGATACCTTAGAAGGAACCTAATATAAGTTACACATATGTGTGCAATTATTCAAACCTTACAATAAATTTGGAATTTACTTAGCAAAGATAGTGGGTTGGCGATCCACCAAACCAACTTCTCAACTCTATGAACTACATGCTACTAAATTGTTGACCACGAGATTGAAAGGTAAAGGGAACCCCCATAGTCACTTTCTTTCCACCTAGGGGCTTGAAATTAGATGTAATATCCCCCTCTTCAATAAATTTGTGTGAAAAAAATATTATATTCACTCTTCATCTTTAAGATGAGCCAAAACCTATCAATTCTTGCCCCTTACTTTCATTTTCCTCTAAGTATAAAGGGTTTTGTGTTTAAGTTCATGTGCATGAGCATTTTGTTTGAATTTTTTGCTTGGCCCTTGTGACATATCTCCCTATCAAACACCACTCCCTTCTCTTTCCTTATCATAGTTTTTACTTCACCTTACCATCATGTCTGCCCCTTGAACTTTGATCTCTACATAGGCATATGAGTCATACAAAATCTCACTCTCAATGTTCCCATCTTTCATCTTTTTAACTTCAACTACCTATTTGGATGGATTAATTGTCATTAATGGCCTATTTTTGTTATTGCTACTCTTTTAAGGGTGGTTTTCTTGTCTAAACAAACCTTGATAACATTTCCTAATGCAAATTTGATTGTACTTGCAACACCTTAGATAATCAAGCACCATATTTCATTTAATGTGGCAGTTGGAGCCTTGACCTCTAAGTCCTCATGGTTTTTCACCTATTATTTTAAGTAGGAACCTATTTTGACTATAGATCTTACTATTTTCAACTAGATGCATGGCGACAAATTCTTTTTATTATTTCATCCCAAAACCCTACCCAAATTCACTCAGATCGTGATAGTGTTAGACTTAGGATGAAAAATAGTTCTACAATGACAAAATGATAGAAACCCTTTGGTTTCATCAGTCAAAGAATGGAAATCCTTTGGTTTGGCAAAGGTAACTTTAGGGGAGCTTGGTGTATGTTAGCTTTTTTATTGGGCTCGCCTTGGTTTCTTGTTTGTGGTTTGGGTGTGTTGTCTTTTCCTCTGGTACAAGGTGATAGTTCTGATACTTAATGTTAAGTACAGATGCCAACCTAATAAGATGAGAGGGGGGGGGGGGGAGGGTGAATCATACAACTTTAATCTTCCATAAAAACAACAGATTCAACCTCGGTAACATATACTTCAGCAATATAACCAAAATTGCTAAACATGCAAACTCAAAAGCATATAAAGATCATAACACTCATAACATCAAATTTAATGTGGAAACCCAAATAGGGAAAAACCACTTTGGGATTTCGGACCCACTAAGAAATATACTCTTCTAGAGTATGCTCAATTAAAAGCAAATCCTGTTAAAGATTACAAACACATTGCTAGATGTGACCTGGTTAAGGGATTTCCCTCAGATCTATTAGGATCTTCACCTTGTTAGAAGTGACCTTGTTAAAGAATTTCAAACACTCAATCAAAATGTCACCTTGCTAGAGGGTTTTACAAATAAGACTGTTAAGTCCACTTGGTTAAGAGATTTTCTGTCACTTCTCAAAATAACAGTAATAAAAATCTATCCGCAACTTCACATCTAAAATGCTAAAGCAGATTCTTATTTGCTCAATACAATAGGACTTATCTTGTCCATATGTTGGGCTCTATACTCTGTTATTCAAACAGGTCCTCAAGCTTCAGTGCTCGGTAATCACTTTGTAGCATCCCTGTGCATACACTTGCCCACATACATTGTTTATCAACAGTTCCTTATTTATAAACAATTTGCCAACCACTTAATCTCCTTGATCACATTTCCCATGATCAATCATAGCCATCAGATCTTCAAACTTGACTAGGTTCAGTGTATCCTTCGATCTAAAAATGTTTTAACCTTGGAACTTGCATACATTTCTTGGAACTTGTGCTAGGGTATTGCGGTTCAATCTAAGCTGTAGATCTTCCTGCTGATTTTCCTTTACCATAGATTCTTTAACAAACTTTATGCATGACATACCAATCATTTAATCAGTTCCAGCTCATCATCTTCCTTCATTAAATAATGCTTTTATTCATTCAATGCATTCTGTTACTACTCGGTTGCAACTTAGTAAATACTAAAATTCACTCGGTAGACATTTCACCTTCATTAACCGATAGCGATAACCTTAGGGTTTACCGACTAGGTTCCTTAGGGTTTACTGACTATGTTCTTTGCTCGGTAACATAGTATAGTATTAACTTTACAATCAACAACATATGTAGGATATCAAAACAATCTAAACATCATGATCTCATCATTGTCTAACTCAGTAATAGTTTCTCATTGAATAACTTATTCATCACATTCTTTTTGTGTCTTTTACCGACATCTTTATACTCATCAAATCATACTTCTTAAGATATGGCAACATCATACTGAATTAGAAAATCAATTTCTTGACATCAATGACAAAATAATATTATTAAGACAGTAAACATCCTTGATTAGTTATATCCATAGTCATCAACAACCTTCTCAATATCCTAATTGAAATGCCAACAATCTCTCCTTGTTTGTTATAATGCCAACAATCCCCCCCTTTGGCATTGATGGCAAAACCAATTGATTTGACCTAATTGATTTGGATTGCTGCGAGATTATGAAATGCTCTCCCCTTGTCATCAAACTTCTCCCCCATACATTAGTCTTCTCCTCTTTTCTTCAGTCTTCTCCCCCTTTGACAACAATGCCAAAAAGTAAAGAACTAAAACATAATTTCTTCCTGTATGAAGTGATTTCCTGTTGTTGTGTGTCAACTTAGTCTCGGTCAAAGCATTTTGACTTCAATTCATGTTCCCTTTATTGTTTCCTGTACACCTTTAGAAAACATCCTAAAGTGTGTAAATCAGCATCAACTCCTAAAAGATATTCAGTAGAGTCATCGAATTGATGCTTTCATTGAACTCGGTCAATGAGTAGAAGATAGGGGTAGGACCCCTAACTTACTTCTAAGATACTCAAAAGTGTCCCTTGGCAGTGGCTTGGTGAAGATATCCGCTATTTGATCCTTTGTGCTAACATACTCCAACACCACTTTCTTCTCTTGAGCTTCTTCTCTAAGATAATGATATTTGATAGAGATGTGCTTAGTCTTAGAGTGCATAACAGGATTCTTTGAAATGTTAATGGCACTAGTGTTGTCACAGAATATAGTTACTGGCTTGGTAACTTTCTCATTTATACCATCCAATAGTTGTTTGATCCACGCTATGTTGGTACAATTCAATGTTGCAGCAACGTATTCAGCTTTTGTTGTTGACTGTGAAACACATCCTTGTTTCTTGCTAAGCCAACTCACTAGTCTTTCTCCTAAAAAGAAAGCTCCTCCACTTGTGCTTTTTCTATCATCAATGTTGCCTGCCCAATCAACATCTGTATAAACTTTTAAATCAAAATAATTTCCTTTCTAATATACTAAGCCATAATCCTCAGTGCCTTTCAGGTATCTGAAAATTCTCTTGATTGTTGTCATGTGTGTTTCCTTAGGATCTGCAGAGAATCTTGCAACTATACCTACTACATGTGCTATGTCTGGCCTGCTGTGAACAACATATTGTAGCTTTCTAATCATGGATCGGTAAAGTGTCTCATCAATAGATGTAGATTCATCATTCTTTGATAATTTACAGTTGGTAGTCATAGGAGTACTTACTGGTTTTGAATCCTCCATTCCAAATTTCTTCAAGATTTCCTTTATGTACTTGGATTGAGTAATGAAAATCTCTTTTTTCATTTGTAGTATCTGTAAACCTATAAAATACTTTATCTCACCGATTAATGACATCTCAAATTCTTTGCTCATTTCATTTCCAAAGTTCTTGCATAGAGAGTCATTTCCACAAAATATAATATCATCAACAAATATGGCTAAGATCAGTATTCCATTTTCATCATTCTTCATGTACATATTGTTGTTTTCACTTGTTCTTATAAAACCAATCTTGATTAAATAAGAGTGCAATCTTTCATACCATGCTCTAGGTGCTTGTTTCAAACCATATAAAGCTTTGTTCAATTTACATACTTGATCTTTATTCTTGTCTTCAACAAATCCTTCAGGTTGTTCAATAAAAACTTCTTCTTTCTAATATACCATTCAAAAATGCAGATTTGACATCCATTTGATATACCTTGAAATTATTGTAAGCAGCATATGCCAACAATGTTCTTACTCCTTCAAGTCTAGCCACATGTGCAAAAGTCTCACCATAATCATTTCCTTATTCTTGAGCATAACCTTTGCAAACTAGTCTTGCTTTATTTCGAATGACCTCAACCTTTTCATTTAGCTTGTTTCTGAAAATCCACCTTGTACCGATTACATTTTTGTCCTTCGGTCTTGGGACCAGTGTCCATGTGTCATTCTTCTTGATTTGATCAATCTCTTATGTCATAGCATTTATCCAATCTTCACTGTTAAATGTCTCTTTCACTATTCTCGGTTCAAATTCAGATATCAGACATGTGTTATGTCTCAGTTTGTTCCTTGTCATCACTAGATCATCCTTATCTCCTATAATCTGACTTGATGCATGATGTCTTCTGACATACTTGGCTAATACAGGCTCGGTAGGCTTTGTATGATCTTCTTCATCACTCGGTAACTGGATATTCTCTTCATTTTCTTCAACAGTTCTCTCGGTAAGACTTGTTGGTTGAACATAGACAAATTCATCATAATCTTCCAGTTCCTTGGAATTTCCTTCATCATTTCTTTCTGCAAATTCATCAATTTTCACATTTGCACTTTCTACTATTTTGTTAGATGATTTGATCAGACATAAAAATGGTTTGCTTCTAGAAGAATAACCAAGAAATGTTCCTTCTTCACTTTTCTGATCAAACTTTCCATTTCTATCATCTTTGTATACATAGCATCTACTTCCAAAGATTTTGAAATAACTTACATTAGGTTTCTTGTCATACCAGATTTCATATGGTGTCTTCAAAGTTCCTTTCTTCAGTTGTACTCAGTTCAGGGTGTAAACTGTTGTGCTTATTGCTTCTCTCCAAAATGTTTGTGGCACTTTCTTTTTAATCATCAGGGTTCTGGTACAATCCACAATAGATCTGTTTCTTCTCTCAGCTATTCCATTTTGTTGTAGAGTTCTCGGTGCAGAGACTTGTCTTTTAATACCATGATCATTGCAGAATAAGTTGAACTCATCAGATGTGAACTCTCCTCCTCTGTCTGATCTAAGACATTTCAGTTGTCTTCTTGTTTCATTTTCAACTCTTGCCTTGTACCATTTAAACATTTGAAAAGCTTCTAATTTTTCTTTTAAAAACATAACTGACATCATCCTTGAATAATCATCCACAAATAATATAAAATATTTATCACCATAATAACTTTGAACTTTCATAGGACCACAAAGATCAGTGTGCACAAGATCTAAAATTCCCTTAGAAGTGTAGGACTTACTTGTAAAGCTTGATCTTGTCATCTTACCCATCTGGCATCCTCGACGCATAGCATTCTCAGGTTTTTCAAGACTCGGTAGACCTCTTACTCGGTGCTTCTTGCTTATTTTGATCAGATTATCAAAATTTACATGACAAAACCTTTTATGTCATAACCAGGTATCATCTATCTTTGCATACAGACACTTATTCCGAGTTGAGTCAAGGTGAAATGTGTTACCTTTTGTTTGTGTCCCCGTAGCAGCTAACTTTCCATGCTTGTCATGAACTTTGACAATTCCTTTCTGAAATTCTATTTGATAAGCTGTGTTGTTTAGCTATGCTACACTCAACAAATTGTATTTCAAACCTTCAACCCAATAAACATCATTACATTTTGCATTGTCAAGAAGTCTTATGGATCCTTTACCTTTTACCGTACATGGTGCATCATTACCAAATCTTACATAGCCTCCATCATAATCTTCTAACATAACAAACTTGTGTTTATCACCTGACATGTGATGTGAGCATTCACTATCTATGATCCAAGAATCATTAATATTTATGTGAGATATTAGGGCTTTTTCTCCATACCTTTCTTCATCTGATCCATCTTTGATAGCCACATAAACTACTTCCTCTGTATCAGTTTCATCTGATTTATCATCATTGGATTCCTCATCAGCTATCAAGCATGACTTTCTATCTCTTCTTCTGAAATCTCGGTGTCCTCTGTAATGATTACCTTTCTGTCTGTCATCTCGGTAATCTCTCTTTTCAGTAGATTCTTTGTCAGGACAGTTAGAAGCCATATGTCCTATCTTATCACAATTGAAACATTTCAAAGGTAGTTTTCCTTTGTACTTACCTTTGCCTCTCGGTAACCTTCTGGCTAATAGTGCTTCAAACTCTCCTTGCTTTCTGATTTCCTCATACAGTTTGTGTACTTCTTCCATGTTTTTGCGAAATCTTTCACTTGCTCCACTGTGATCCCCTTTAGTGTACTTACTCATTCTATCATTGTAATCATCAAATTCACCAATATGAAAAGAACTAAATGCAGATTCCGCTTTATTTACTGATGACCCACTATTATCAAAATTACTTAACTCAAATGCATGTAGCTTACCAATAGTAGTATCTAAAGAAACTAGCATATTGGGTACAGACCTCAATTCATTGATTACAAAGACTCGGATTGCATAAGCTGTTAGAAGGGTTCTTAACAACTTACTTGTTATATCATTTTCTTCAATAGTTCCACCTGCTCCTTTGATTTGATTGACAATCTCATTTAGTCTTGTACTGTACTGGGTTATGTTCTCACCTTCATTCATCCTCATAGATTCAAGTTGTCCTCTTAGACTATCCACTTTTGCTCTTTGAACATGTTCATCACCACCATACACAAATATGAGTTTGTCCCACATTGCCTTTGCATCATTGCAGCCTTCTAGATCACTAAACTCTGAGTCGGTCAATGCAGATGTTATTTCAATCATTGCTTGGATATGTTCTTGCTTTGCTTTTATCTCTTCCATTGTCAATGGATAGGTGCTCGGTGTAATGAAATCATTTTCCAGATAGTATACAACATATTCTCCAACTCCTGATAGGTGCAGCTTCATCCTTTTCTGCCATGTAGAGAAACTTGACTTGTTCATATTCGGTGCATCCCTCTTCTACATCTTTGGATCTTTGCCTCAAGTACCTTTAAACTTTTCTTTCGGAGTCCAAAGCTCTGGATACCAATTGATAGTTCTAATAAGATGAGAGTGGGGGGGGGGGGGGGAATCATACAAACTTAATCTTCCATAAAAACAACAGATTCAACCTCGATAACATATACTTCAGTAATATAACCAAAATTGCTAAACATGCAAACTCAAAAGCATATAAACATCATAACACTCATAACACTAGATTTAACGTGGAAACCCAAATAGGGAAAAACCACTTTGGGATTTCGAACCCATTAAGAAATATACTCTTCTAGAGCATGCTCGGTTAAAAGCAAATCATGTTAAAGATTACAAACACATTGCTAGATGTGACCCGGTTAAGGGATTTCCCTCAAATCTGTTAGGATCTTCACCTTGTTAGAAGTAACCTTGTTAAAGGATTTCAAACACTCAATCAGAATGTCACCTTGCTAGAGGGTTTTACAAATAAGACTGTTAAGTCCACTCGGTTAAGAGATTTTCTGTCACTTCTCAAAATAACAGTAATAAAAATCTATCTGCAACTTCACATCTAAAATGCTAAAGCAGATTCTTATTTGCTCAATACAATAGGACTTATCTTGTCCATCTGCTAGGCTCTATACTCTGTTATTCAAACAGGTCTTCAAGCTTCAGTGCTCGGTAATCACTATGTAGCATCCCTGTGCATACACTTGCCCACATACATTGTTTATCAATAGTTCCTTATTTATAAACAATTTGCCAACCGCTTAATCTCCTTGATCACATTTCCCATGATCAATCATAGCCATCAGATCTTCAAACTTGACTAGGTTCAATGTATCCTTCGATCTGAAAACGTTTTATCCCACCTTGGAACTTGCATACATTTCTTGGAACTTGTGCTAGGGTATTGCGGTTCAATCTGAGCTGTAGATCTTCCTATCGATTTTCCTTTACCATAGATTCTTTAACAAACTTTATGCACGACATACCAATCATAGACTTTCCTTTACCATAGATTCTTTTACTAAACTTCACTTGGTAGACATTTCGCCTTCATTAATAGATAGCGATAACCTTAGGGTTTACCGACTATGTTCTTTGCTCAATAACATAGTATAGTATTAACTTTACAATCAACAACATATGTAGGATATCAAAACAATCTAAACATCATGATCTCATCATTGTCTAACTTGGTAATAGTTGCCCATTGAATAACTTATTCCTCCCCTTATTCATCACATTCTTTCTGTGTCTTTTACCGACATCTTTATACTCATCAAATCATACTTCTTAAGATATGGCAACATCATACTGAATTAGAAAATCAATTTCTTGACATCAATGACAAAATAATAATATTAAGACAATAAACATCCTTGATCAGTTATATCCATAGTCATCAACAACCTTCTCAATATCCTAATTGAAATGCCAATAATCTCTCCTTGTCTGTTATAATGCCAACACAAGGTGCCTGTAAATCCCCGGGGATAGTTTCTTGCTATCTTGTTTTCTTGTGTTAGTTTGGGTTGCTAGTGTTTAATGTCTATCTTTCTGGGCAGCCTTATCTATTGGGTTTCAGTCCCTGTTTCTCTTTTGTAAGGGGTTTCGGGTCCCCTCAACAACGTGTTTTTGCCTAATCAAAAACTTTAGGGGAGTTTGAGAGAAAATTCCATGACATCGGATTCAACCTACAAAGTGAGAATGATTAATATTCTTTCTAAGGGTTTTTAATCTATTATTTTTGCTATTATTGTTACCACAATTGTTATATTTGTTGTTGTTACAAATTTATACTTCCTACATCAATGATTGTTAACTCTATCACATACTTTGAAGTCATTGTAAACTCTATTTTTTAATTAAAATCTTTGTAATGTTTATGTTCTCTTGTCTACATAAACTAGGTTATTAATATTTAATAAATAGGCGAAGAATTAAATATTTGTGATATTGGTGCAATATTAAAGCTAAGAGAAATTATAAAGTTAAATATTGATGTTTTAAAAGGATTTTTTCTTTATCTTTCAAGCTAGCCTAAAACTCACCGTTACCCCAAGTATTGTCGATCTAAAATAACTCTAAGTATATTACACTAGAAGATACAGGGCAAAATGGTATGCCTACAGAATTGGGTCTTGCTTCATTGAATACTTGGACTAGAAGCCAAACAAAAAATATCCAAAAGTTTGCTTGATATTATTTTCATTTTCAATTGAGGTGGAGAAGGAGACCTCAATAAAAAGACCATTTATCAATTGTTGAGGTTTGTTTCTAGGGGGAAGATAAGATCATTCAAACAAGGCTTTACAAGATGACATTGGTAAGAAGGTATCTAAAACCTTTAGCCACCAACACATATATTGATGGCACAAGAGGGCACACTTGTCAAATATATTTAAAAATGAGCCAAAATTGTTTAGATTGGATGCAATCTATAGAGATACAAGAAAAGGCACCAACGACCAATATTATCATTGGCTAAAGAAAGTTGGTGTCAAAATCAATAGTATGAAGCATAACAAGGATAAAGGTCCATTTAGTTATATCATAGGCTTTCCCGAAATTAATTTTGAGAAAAACTGCCTTCTAATTAGGCTTTTTAGTTCACTACATGCCTTTCCAAACAACCATAATATTGTCAAAGATAAACCCACTCTTGATACACTTAGTTTGCTCACAACATACCATCAATGGAATAATATTATGCATATAAAGCACAATAGCTTTGACAATGATCATGTCAGAAACATTGACCAAGGTGAAGAGTCTTTAGTTACAATGATTTTGAAATTTCAACCTTAAATTGTCTTTGTTTTAAATTGTCTCGAAGATGTTAGAATGAAAAACTTCAAGATAGAGAGTCATAAAATAACACAAAAGCAGATTCAAATATTGTTTAAAAATCACATCACAAAATTTAAAAAATGCTTGAACTTCCAAGGCATTCAACGATTAGAAAGTAAGTTCTAAAAAGTGCCTAACTTCTTGAACCTTCTATTCTTCAAACATAAACTTTTAAAAAAACTAAGATAATAGAACAAAAGAGTAGAAAATGAGTTAGTAAAATAGCTTTATCATCTACTATTTTAAGAGCAGAATTTCATGCATGTATTTTCACGCTACCATTTTTCTTTAAATAAGTTGAAGAGTAATCTTCCACGTATGATTTAATGCTCTCTACTTTAAAAAATAAGTGTTGACCTGGATGCCAAACAAAATAATATATTGATGATATAAGCCGGCTAGTATTTCAAATACATCTGTTTATTGTTCAGCAACTTCAATGATTGTCGGTGGCTTTTTGCAGCCCCACCAACAACCAACTGCTTTCTTATTTTGAGGAGAATGATTTTAGTAAGGCATCTTCAATCTCACTTAACTACCAAACATCACAGTATCTTTTTATTTAGTAAGGTTAGGTTTTAAAGTTGGTTGATATTGAAAGGATTCAAAATTCTAGTTGTCAAAGCTTGTATTTGGTTTTAAATTTTAGTTTAGATGGTTAATTTGTAGTGGTTTTGGAGAAGAGGTTTAAAAGTAAATTTGATGGAATGTACGTCTCTAGAAATGGTGCATAAGGTTGGATTCAACGTATTATGTTGTAGCGGAAAGATTAGAAGTGGTATCGAAACACTCCCTCCAAGAACTATACTCTTCTAGAGCTATTCCTAACTTTCTCCCCACCTTCTCATGATTTAGAAACTTAATATATGAGGCCTCTCATCCACTACCACTCAATGCTAATGCAAACTTTCAAAAAGTTTAGTTTACCATTTTAAAGCCCAAATTTGACTCATTTTACATGTTGTCTCCTATATCAAGGTCTTCAAATTAAATGTTGTCTTATCCATTTTGGTGTTTCCAACCCCCTTTGTCCTTTCTAGCTTGGAATTGTATACATGATTTCTTCAAGTATTTTTAGCTAGATCTTTTTTCCTAGCATATGAATTCTTTTAAGCGATTGACCTAAGATGCTTGCAATGCATACACAAATTTGGCATGCTTTTAAAGTGAAAATACTATTAAGCATATGAAAAGATGGGAACAATATTTTATTTTCAAATTTCGTAATAGTTGCTCATTTTTCTTTATATGTTGACTTAGTCATTATACGCTCTAATGCCATGCTATAAATCTAGGTGTAGGCCAAAAATGTTGCTCTAGAGACTTCTCTCTTATAGACATTTATTAAGAACTAGGCCAATACCCCTTGTACTATTGCTATGCATCACCTTCTCTTACTAATAGATGTGTCTCCACATGGAAACTATTGTGGCAATACCATAATTTTTGTTCAAGATGTGACTCTCGTGGGTCCCTTGGATCCTCTCAACATTAATGTTATCGTTGATAGCTTGTGTTGATCCAAAAGAAAGAACAAATAGCTTGTGTGAAAATTTAAACCAACTCCAAGAAAGACCTCAAAACAAGTATTTACATAGCCATTACTAATCATTATCTCCTAGATCTATCAAATGAGAATATCCCTATAAATAGATTGAAGAATCGGAAAAAAATAATAATTAAATAATTAAAAGAGGAAAATTTTGAAAAGAGAGAAATTTTGGTTTTTTAATTCTTGAATAGGGGGGTAAATTAATTAAATAATTAAAATTATTTAATTAATCAAGAAAAAGTGCACACACAAAAAAGAAAATTTTGATTTTTGAATTTTAAAATAAGAGAATAAAGTTAAATTAATAAAATAATAAAATTATTTAATTATTCAAAAAAAAGTGCACACCCAACATTAATTTTTAATTACCATTAAGTATTAATTTGATTTTTAGACTCCATGGACAAGTAAAAAGAGAGCTATACTAATTAAAAATTTGAATTAAATGGATGCAATAGTACCATGCTTAACTAATAAATTAAAGATAAAAAAAAAGATCAAATAGGCCTATTTGAGACAATTAGTTGGTATTACTTATAGTTATCTATCAAAGAGCAGTGTTATAGATTAGTTTTTGATATTAAAAGCAACCAAAACAAGGGGGGTGACCCAGGAGTAGAACAAAGAAATAGTGGCAAGCCAACTACCCTCTTACTTTCCTCTATCAAAAACTATAATCAATCTATGTAAGTTCAACAGAACATCAGCAAAATACAGCCCTCTTGCAAAATTACAACAGGGCCAGAACGGGGAAGTCTTTTCCGCAATATCCTTAACATTTGAATCCAACAAATGAAGCAAGAAAAATGAAATGGAGATGTAATCCTTGTTTCTAAGGTAACATTTGAATCCAACAAATGAAGCAAGAAAAATGAAATGGAGATGTAATCCTTGTTTCTAAGGTGGTTAAGGAACGAAAGGTGGTAATAGTAAACGTTTTAAGAAAAATCTTAACTGTCAAAAAATATAATTATATATATTATGACAAGTTTCTATAACAATCTTTTAAATATATTTAAAAAATTAAAATGACTAAGTTTCTAAATTCATATATAAAAAAATAGAATATATTATAAAAATTTATATTAAAATATTTTATGAATTATATTCTATCATTTCAATTATGACAAGTTTCTGAATTCATATGAAAAAATAAACTAATATATATATTACCTACTATTTTTTTACAATTTATTTATATTTTATCCAGAGTGAAGTAAGTGAATTGTAATTTACAAATTTTATTATAATATCATAATTTTTATTTTATTTATTTGATTAATTTTAAATCTTTATTTTTAAAATTAATTAGTTTTTAAAAAATTATGAACTTCTAAATAAAATAAAAGTTAAACATCCTTTATCTATTTATCAAACAAATAATAAAATATAATTTTCATAACTTATCATTCATATTTTTGTAGACATCGCTTAAAATGATGTTTTTTTAATAATTTATAATTTCTTTCGCATTGAATACATTCAAATTTGTGGTCAATTTTTTAGAAACATTAGACCACTTAAACCTAGATTTACATAGAAAAAAGTAGAGAAGAGACATTCAATTATTGTTTTTTTCAAATAAAAGATTGTAATTTAATTGATTGAACACACTTAATAAGGATTTTTCAATAATAAGATTTAAATCTCCCAAACATACAATAATAAAAGAGATATCTAAAGAACCCACCAGATTCAAACCTTCCAAATATACAACAATAAAAGAAACACCTAAAAGAAATATGTATTCTTTGACCTAGCTGACCCTAACCTATGTGATATCAGATCTTATCCATCCATATTAAAAAATATGGAACCATAAGAATTTGACATGAAACCTTCAATAAGAAAAATTCTAATTACATTGATGGATCAGAAAATGTGATAGATTGACGGAAACAACTATTACACAATAGAATCCAAAAGCAATTAAAAACAACAATATGAATTGTAGAAATCTAATATTAATTTTAATTGGACCAAAATCATTCCCTGATTTATTTTAAGGACTCTTCTGAAAACTTACATTGAACCTGTCTAATAAAAAAGCCTCTTCACGCCCAACCAAATGCGGACCAGAAAAAGCACATCAAACTTAATACAATCAGCAATATCATATTAAAAAAATCAACAAAATCGAAAGAAAAACTAAGCAAGAACATGAAACTCTTTAATGCTACATATCACAGGCTTGATAGGGTCGTGCATTATATGCCTATTTCAGCCTGCACTTATTCAAGCTAAAATGTTTGCCATTTTCTGCATGGAGAAGACTGGTGAAAGCAGCGTAACTTCCCCGAATGCTCAAAAATGGCAGATTTCAGTGTATGGAGCGTCATGAGAAGCGGAAAGATTTGGAGCCAATTTAACTCCCTCATCCTCTTCACTCACACTCCGATTTAACGAATAGAAAATCATAAACCCTAACTCGTCATCATGTCAACCCTAATTTTTTGAGTAGACTGGTTTTCTCAGTAAAATGCTCATCAGACCAACAGAAGCAATACACGACATTTATAAGCCTGCGCTAAAATCAGATCACAATAAATTACAGCGAACATATAATCCACATCAAGAAACTAGAAAAATAACGAAGAATACCAAAATCCCTTCAGACGATCATGCCCTAAAGAAGTCGAAGCTATTTATGAAGCCTTAACTCTTAGGGTTAAGTTTAGGGTTTGAATGTTCCCATTTACAATTTATATTAACCGTGTTTAAATCATTAATAGGTTTTTGGCTTTTCTAAAGGTTTATGTTGAATGCATTTGATTATATTTGGGGAAGAGGGAGCTCTCTATTAATTTTTTAAAAAAAATTATTATTATTTTATTGTATAAGATTTGAATTAAATATTATTTAGGTGTCTATTAAGTTTTGGATGATGTTTTGTTTTGTTTTGTTCAGTTGAGATTATGTTTATGCTTGTTGTAGCTATTTGTAGTGATATTTTTTATGCTTTTATTGTGGTTGTATTATTTTTTTATTAATTTAAAGAAAAAAATTATCTTAGTGTCTACAACATGGAAAAAAATTGTAAGAAGATAAAATTGGAACAACATGTATTATATTGGGTTTTTAGTTTTAGTCATATAGTATATGGTCTAGAAATTTCTTCCACTACTTGAAAGTTTTTTAATCATTCACATATTATTACTAGAAGATCCCATATTGTACAAGGAAATTGGTAGCTATAGCAGTTGCAAAGCTAGTTGTAGTTGTTGTTTCTATGCTAGAAAACTTTTGATGGCATTCACCTACTCCTTGGTTGCGAACAATTCATTTATGTTATCTTGGCCTTTCTCCCCCTCCTAGTCCTTTCCTTCTTCCCTCTTTGTCTTCTCTTCCTTCTCCTTATCATCTACATCTCCATTTTCCTGTCTCTACAAACTCTTCCCTATTTTCCTCTATGCCTCCCTTGTGTTATCTATCGTTGTGGTGGTTTCGGTAGTATCTCCCTTGTTCTGTTGGGTGTCATCATCTCTTTGCATGTTTGTGTTGCCTTGAACCTGATCATCGATGCTCTTTATGGTATTGTGGATTATCTTTCAATAGAGTTGGTGCATCAACATTTCCTTCTCTGGATCTTAACATGTCATCTTATAGCTTGTGGGTGACCTTCAGAGCTTCTTCCCAAAGCTTGGCTTCATCCTCTAAAGTACCTTCCATCAATTTATCAACTCTTTGTTTAGTTTAGATCTCTTGGGCGTGTGCCTATGCTAACTCCTTCTAGTCCTCACTCATGTCCAAGTTGATCTCTACAATGACCCTATCTCTAATCTCTCCTCTTTCCAACACTTGACTCTTTTGAGTCTTATGTGTTAGGACTGTCAAATTTTCATAATCCCGAGTTTTGGTTTCACCATGTTAGGTTTCCAAAAGTGTCAAAATTTGCAGGAAAATGGCCAAGTATGGATGCTTAGGTTGCATTTGATTTTTCACCCTCTATTTTGAAGTTGACTTACTCAACCGATGGGCTATTTAAGTTGTATGCGTTGAAGGATCTTATATCATCACATTGACCGACCCCAAAACCCTTTGTTAAGCCGATTGGCCACTATTATTTTCCAAGTGTGTCTTTCCCTAGGTTTCTTTTTATAATTACTCACTAGGGATGACCCCTTTTCACGATCCTAAACCCTTCAGCTTAGTGCACATGCTTATTTCCATCCTTAAGGTTGTTGCCCACGACCTGCAAAGTTTTTTTTGTTGCCTCAATTGTTATGCAGGCACACAAGGTAAAGTGTCTTAGCCTTGGGTGTCTCTCGCGCCCCGACACAGGTCAGAGTGAAGTGTGACAAGTGCTTATGGGTATGCAAGGAGCAAGTGTAAGATGGGAGTGTTATCCCTGCATCCACGCAAAGTTTTATAACGAAGCCTGATATTGATCGCGGGTCTGCGGGGAGAACAAGTACTGTAGAGGGTGAAAAGACCCCGCTTCCTCGCGAGGGTCACACACAAGTGAAATACTTTGTGGGCATGCAGGGATAAGGTAAGAATGCTTGTTGGTAAATGTAAAGACCATGCTTTCCCACGAAGGTCATATGTAGGGGATAAAATGTAACATCAAGATCTGAAAAGAAAAAGAGGTTAGTTAATAGATTCATGTCGTCTGACAAGATGGAGAAGCGGTGGAGTATCTGAATTAGGGAGAGAATACACGAGGCAATAAGCAATTAGCAATCAATGCGGAGAAATAAATTAGCATAGAGTCTTGATGATCTATGACAAGCAGGGATCATTAGCCCTACTGCCAAAAATCCAGGAGTGTCCCAATAAATTTCAAAGCCTAATAATGTCGGTGCAAGAGATTTTAGAATTGGTGTCATGTACATTTATGTCAAAATTATGGCTACCATTTGAGAAGGAAAGCATGTTTTTTGAGATATTCTATATCCGAGACAACAAAAGGGTATAGTTCACATGGATTGATACAGTATTGGGATAAATCAAAATTATAATAGTGTACAAACTTGATGCTCACTTGCATTCACTTCGAAGTTTGAAAAGGAAGGCAATTAAATGAAATGGCAAATCAGTCACCTCTAGTCATCATTCCTCAACAAGGCGGCTATATTATGCATAAGTTGCATTACCAAGTCCTAAGAGATGAGTGTATGTCCAAAGGTAGATTATTTATGTTAAGAGGCTTTCTTGCTTTTGCATGCAGAGGTTGCGATATGAAGTGCATGAGGGATGATGTTGAGTTTTGGCATAAGAAAAGATGGTTTGATGATGTTGAAGGAGCCATGTTGCAGAAGATTTGGAGAAGTCTCAACATGAAGCAGATAGACAATTTACCTTGTAGCCAAAGGGGTATTAAAATTGCCAAAGGTAGCCAAAGGGATATTAAAAGGCTTGAGTGCAACTGTGAGCTTCGGCTACAGTTGCAAATAATTCCAATCTCTTTGCCAACCGTCATCTTCCCCCCATGAAGGTTGGACTATGGAGAGAGTATTGGGTGAGGACACGGAGAATATGTTTTGAGCCAGGTATGCCTATCTGATTATAACTCTAAAAGTTCTCCCCTACCAAAAGATGTAGTGAGAATCTTGTTGTAACATGCAACAATCTGTGCAAATTTGAAATAACAACTTTTACATCTTTATAGCAGAAAAGAAGGGAAAAAATTGCAGCTTTTTTTTTTACAACATTGAATTGAAACTTTAATTGAACAAAGATCTATGTTATGAGAAAAAATAGTAGATACGAATGTAAAATTTAACATTACAATTTAAATGATTTATCCAGGTGCCAATATTCTGAACTTTCATAACTTTATCAATAGACCAATGAGGAGTGAAAGTATCATCGAGACGCTTTTTCGTCCAACCACGAACTTACTAGTCCCTTGTGCCATATTCAACTGGATTGGCCCGACCCTTCACAGAGAAGCAACAAAAAGTCTAACTCGTGCCAACTAATTTGGTGGATAATCCTCATAGCTCCCTAGTCGATCATACACTATAGGCTACCCCAAACTAGTATGACCTATGACTAGATTGTGTATCTGGATTAACAAACTAGTTGACGCTTACAGAAGTAACATCACCTTGACTGAGGGTTTCTATGCCATTGCAATCGCGCTAATTCATGAAGTCAATTGTTCATCATCCTGTTTGGTTGGATTAAATTCCTGAAGGTATCCAAGTACTCATGTCTGTCTCTATGCTACTGCATTCTTACTCTATGAGGCTCATCGACTGTCATTTATGTTTGGACCCAATTTCACATGTTGGTCAACAACTTGAGGTGACTTTCGCTCTTATGGTGTAACCTATCTTATGTCAAAACCCTAGATTAATGAAATTTTGAGTTCACATTTGTGCCCTTGAGCTAGCAACCTACTCTCTCATGAATACAAGATTGAATCCATGATTAATGGATATGCAAATTTCACTACACCTCGTATAATGTGCCAATTTCCCACACAAATTCATCATTCTTAAATTATAGTAGTTGATTAGTTCACATTGCACCCGGTTCCAATATTATAACCCATTAAAGTAGCCCAAACTTGGCCTTTATTAGCTAATATTGGCCATTGAGTTGCATATGGTTTTAACCCTTCATGGTTGCAACTTGAACTTTTAGGTATTGGTTCTTTCCTAAGAACTTAATCAACAGATGTCCACTTGACGATTTCTTGGATTTCAATCACATAGTTCATATTTTGAGTTTGAACTTTATTACCCACTGAGTATCCAAGCTTGTTCAAAATTAAGATTCAACCTTACTGTATTTAAAGGTGTTCTTGTTCCCCTCTAGATTCACTATTTCAAGGTCTACCTCTAAAAAATATTACCTTAGTGTGAAAAAAGTAAGGTAGGCAATGGGGTATCTAACCCTCATGTTTATACCAAATTTATATATTCAGCATGAATTATGAATTAGAACTATCATTGTTCCATTCTGGAGAGCTTAATATTAATCATTTGTATTTTAATTAACCATCGAGTACCCTTATTCTAGCCAACCCTTTTCATACTAAGGATTGATTAAGCATTATCCAGAAGTGAGGGTTGCTAACTAGTTAACTCTAGCTCGATGAGCTTCAGAATTGATATAAATTACCAATAATCATCTAACAACAGAATTAATTTTAGAGATGTTATCAATGATAAGTGTCTCTCTTGGCCCTTTTGTGGTTTTGACTTACATGTCTCAATCACATACCATGAACTTTATTTATTTTCTAATTTTGGCTTCTACTATTGCATCTACCAAATTATTTCCTAGGTTACAATTAGTAATACGAATGAACCCCACCCAATGAGGTTCTTATTTTATTTTTCTTGAATAATCAATGCATAAAGCATTATAAAATATAACTAACCCCCTATATTAGGAAAAGTAAACGGCTTAATAGTCGCCAACTGCCCATATGATCTTTAAATTTTGAATGAACATCATACATGGCATGTCTCTATTGTCATTGCAATGTCTAAGTGTATTTTTTAAAATAATTGAAATGCTAACTGCATTTCGGGTTCTGTTGTTTTTCTCTTACCCATTTTCCTTCCTCAACTATGGTTTTAGCTTTCAACAAGTTCTAGAGAACGTTAATCTCAAATTGAATGATCAACCTCACTGCTGTGATATTTTTCAGATTTGGATAATTTTGAGACAACTCAAAACAAGAAGGTGAATTCTTCATAATACAAGTCCTTTTAGTATGCATACCCTCTATTCTGGGTGGTATTATTTTGCATAGCTTTAACTAGTTATGCTCTCCAATTTTTTTGGGTACATATATACATACATACACACACACATCTATAAATACACACACACACACACATATATAAATACACACACACACACACACACACACACATACATACATACATACGAATATAGACATATATATAAATATCCATATACATATATATGTTGGTATTTGATTGAAGATTGCATTGATGAACTATTGTGTTGTCATTGATGTCAATTGTAACTAGTAATGATGTTGTTATGATGTTGTTTTGCAACTAGTAGTTGTGCAAGTAAAGGAAATCGGTATTACTTTAGAAGCAGTGAGATCAACCGGTAACCCTACTTGTTGATGTGCCAAACCCTAATCGATGGAGTTTGGTGAATCGGTTGTATTGGTTTATGATCAAATGGTGATCGATATTGATTATGCCATGTATTGCTTCAACCTGGAATCCTAAGTTCTACTTTTTTGCTTTTCGTGGTTTATAATTTTTTTGCAATTAGTATACTATGTTATACTCATCAATTTAAATGAATTATTTTATTGCTTCAACCTGGAATCCTAAGTTCTACTTTTTGGTTTTCGTGGTTTATAATTTTTTTGCAATTAGTATACTATGTTATTCATTTATACTCATCAATTTAAATGAATTATTTTATTAAAAGAATCAGTGCCTCTAAAACCATCTTCCAAGTTTTTTTGGGAATCTGACCAATACGACTATTCTGAAAAATAAAGAAAAATGAAAAAAAAAAGAAAAAAAAAGAAGAAAATGACATTTGTAACCGAGACTCACATGAAAAACACACACATCAAACCTTAGTATGTGTTGTTTAAGCCAGACCAATTGATATCTTCAACCCAATACTCAAGTGCATCAATTGTGTTACTCACATCTGGATAGGGTTTCTCATAAGGCATTAAAAGGAATCACTCTGTTTGAAGCTTGGTGGCTCCTCTACATGGCACACATTTCTTTGATGAAGCGTCTGAAAAAACCCCTACGGCTACTGCCCAAATTTACACAGTTTGTCCAAAACATTTATAGAAAACAATTTGCAGGATTATATTTGTAAAGTCGTTGTTTTCCCATCTTGTTGGTCCAGTTTGAATGTTCACCATGTTTTATTGAATAACAACCATAATGATAAGAAAAATAAAAACATATAAATAACTGCAATGATTATATAGCAGAGGAATATAAAGTCGGACCTCTGTTTGATTATGGCAGAATTGCTGAGCATATGAAAGTGCAGAAACATTCAGAAACTGCAGTCTCTTCTATCCCGATTTCATTAAATAATCCTTGGCAATGCTCGCCGCAATGGAAGATGATAATACATCTCTTCAATATATTTTTGGAATAAATCTTCTTCAATATAGTCAGCTTTGAACAGGGAACCCCGTGTCACAAGGTTATCTTGCTGGTTATAGGAAACTCGATTGCCATTTTTTGTTACTTTGTGATTATCACGTCAAAAATAAAGTTCGAAGTGCCAGTATATAAAAGGTATAATCGCCTGAATCCCTCGATAGTTCACCATTTATAATATCTTCAGCCTCCCAATAACTCAGACAAATAATGGGATTATCTTCGTAGAATACCAAGTGTGCACCATTTAACATTATGATAGAAAATATAGACCAGATATGTATTGAGTACAAAAAGCCATAAATGATTATAGAAAGTCATCTCGATATTTACCTCTGAAAAAGCCTATAATTCTGTGCTTCTCTAAATATTGAAAATCTCCATTAAGACCCAAACTGAAGACTTTGGCTGAGTCTTCCAACTTTGGCCGAGTCTTCCGAGTCCATTTAGGTCCGCACAGACGAAAACGGTGTTCTCAGCTCCAATCACCAGAATATGAATTTGAAGAACTTCTCAAATCAACTGAAGAAATTATAAAATCATTGCATGCTTTCCTCAAACTCAAAGGCTCCCTTTATAATCTCTTTTTTCTTTTGTTTCTCACGATTGCTCATTAGTAACTTTAATTAATCTCCATTGTCTAAAGTTACTTGATTTAACAAATATTTATTATTACCTTTAAATTTCTCATTAGTTATTGTCTTTTGGATCCTAAGACACACGAGCTCTTCATAGCGGATTTAGATGGTACCAACACAAAGGATTTTCCTTTAGTGTCTTCTAATCATCGAGTTGACCATAAGGCTATACCACCGCTTTGTCAAGTTCACATTTAAAGCCTAAGGATTCTCCTCCTCCATCCCTTTATCTGCCTCACTAGGATCATCAGACACTCAAGTCTGCGTTCACTCTTGTTGAAGATCCTTTGGACACTCGGAAGACTCAATCACAACACCAAGCGATTCTATATTCATACATTGCCATATCTTCAAATCTATATTCATTTCGTGAAACATCAGGCATTGCTGAGTGGGATTCAACCTTGGAGAAAGAGCACATGTCTTTAATTTGGAATAACCCAGGGACTTGTACCACTTCCTAAGAGAGAAAAATTGGTTCGGTGTAAATAGATCTATTGAACCAAATTCGTATCGAATGGATTAGTTGACTTGTGCCAAAGGTTTCTTGCAGGTTCCTGGTGTTGATTACAATGAGACCTTTAGCTTTGTTGCCAAGATGAACTTCATTTGCCTAACTCTTTCTATTGTTGCAACTCATAATTGGATTGTACATCATATGGATGTGAAAATTGTGGATCTACAAGAGAAGAATCACATGGAATAGCCACAATAAATTTTGTTAGGATTCTTCATTAATTTGTAGATTGAAAAAATCTATATGTGGCTTCAAATAGGCCCCATGGGCTTATCATGTCAAGATGGACTCCTTTCTTCTCTCAATCAGGTTCTCTTAATGCCACTCAAGTTTGAATGTGTACATCTTGAGGTGGGAGAATAATCTTATTTTCTTAGCTCTCTATGTTGATGATTTGATTGTCACGAGAAGCACCTCATCCACCATTGTCAATACCAACTTGGATCTCTTGCACTACTTTCTCAAGATTGAAAGGATCTCTCTTGTTGAGTCTAAGTATGTTCATTTTAATAGGCTAATTGTTAGCCTATGTCGACTCCCTTTTTGTTTAGAGTCATGCTTGAAGCAAAGTGTACCACAACACTTCTTGATGCCTACTTTATATCACCTAATTGTCGATAATCTCATCTACTTTACTTATACTCACCCCACATTTCCATTGTGCTTGACATAGTTTCATGCTTCATGAAAAAGCCACATGAACTTCAGTAGAAAGATGTCAAACACATATACATTACATACAAAGCACTCGCAATTATAAGATCATTATGTAGCAAACAAATGTTCAAATTTGATTGGATGCACAAATTTTAATTGGGCTAGTGATCGTGATGCTTGCAAGTCCACATCTAGTTATTGGTATCACCTTGGTTCCAATCTCATTTGTTGACATCTAGCAAGAAGCTACACACAATTGTTCTCTCTTTAATTGAGGCCAAGTCTCAAGGAGGAGCTATTAATGGTACTACTAATGCTATTTGGCTTTAGAATATCCTCACTATACTAGACATCACATTTTAGAAATCATCAATCATCTATTATGACAACTAAATCTCGAAGAACCAAATCCATCATCAACAAACCAAGCACATCAAGATCCACATGTATTTTCTCAGAGAGTCAATTCAAGAGTAAGTCATTGATTTATACTATTGCCCAACAACAAAGCAAATTACAGATATCTTCACCAAACCTTTCATAGAGAGTAAGTAAATCCATCTTAGTACAATCTTAGGGGAGCAAAACGTTTCTTAAAAGGCGATCCTTTAACCCTTCATCTTTTCCTCTTATAGGGGATTTTTTTCCCATTGGGTTTTCTCCTCTTATGATTTGATGGGATCTTTGTATATGGGTATCTCATCAATCCTTATTCGCAAGACCCATCTTGGATTGTTTTTCTCCTTTCTTCCCCCTAAATTGTACCAAAGGAAGGAGGTTGTGTGGGCGTTAGTGTGAATGGTGTATATTTCCTAACTACTCTATTTCGTAGTTAGATTCTCCAATTAAGTCATTTTCACACTAGGTTAAGTTTACTTAAGGACTTTATACATATTATCTTACATTGACATTGGTTGTGTTTTAGTTTCACGGGTGATATATCCTATATATACTCACCTATATCTCACATTGTAATCACACCCAATCTTATATGCTTTACAATCCTGTTAAATAAATACATATTTATTCTATCATTCTGGTTTTCTATTTTTGCTTTCCTTCCACTCATTTGCATACTTAAGTGGCTATGAAAATGTCATCTACAATCTTGAACCAAAACTAAAAACAACATATTTGAGAGTTCACAATTACAGAATAAGGACCCGTATTCTGATCGGATATAGACTACATGCCAACTCTTATACATAAATGTTTTGTTTAGACAATAGAATGTCGCTAATGGACAAAAGGTCAAAGCCAGTCCAAAAGAATTAGAAGTGCTCAGGGTGCATGGTTTTAGGCTAATTTTATTTGAAATTGTTTGATATACACTTTCGGGTGTCTTTGTACCCAATTATGAACTGATTTTTCATTACTATTAAGTATAAGTAAATTACCTATTTAAGGGTGCCATTACAGAGCAGTTCCAATATTTCTCTCAATGCAAAACCAAAAACCTCTTCTGCATAAACTGATTCAATCAACATATATGTGGCAGCTTTTCGCATGGCACCTAAACTAGCATTTACTATCATAGATTAGTCACATAGCTGGAACAGGATCACTTCATTGAAAATAGCCGACGAAGGTTACGCTTTAAAATGAAATTGCTTGAGGCAACAGGCAATTTCAATTAAATGCACACTTCCCATCTATATCTATTGCAGTTTGAAGAAACTTTGGAGCGTCTAGCATCATTTTTCTATATCAGGCATCCTGTATTGAACAAATGAGCATGTTTCTATTTACACTAACTAGCGAGATATGAGAGTTTTCCAAATTAACTCACCTACTGGAGTGGGAGAACCCATCAGCAGGATACCATAAGTGGAACTTTCACAGAGTCTCCTAGAGAAATTCCATGGAAGGCAGGTGCCAATGGGATTTTGGGGAATAAATTTAGGAAATTCATTGGACCATTCTCTATTAACATTAGATCCTGAACAAATAATGAAACAGGAACATCGAAGCTTGTTAAAAGCTTTTTGAAGGCCTCCCGCTAGCATTGACTTAAAGTATTAAAGGCTAGATCATCAATGAGATTGCAAGATCACCATTAAGGCTACGAAAACAGCCCACTTGTTGGAAATTTGGAAAACATTCCGGAAGAACCAGAGACTTGGCAACAACCTGGCTACGCTACTCTTTAAACAATTGTTTTCAAGAAGAGAATGAGATAGCGAATTACTTTGGTAACCAAGGTTCTATCCAACATAACCTTACTGTTGTCTAAGCATTTCACTTATCCAACGGGAAGATTCATGTCTGTTTGTGAGCACAGAGTGAGTTGTATGTTCCATGGGACCTGTTTTCTTTGAAAGGGAAAATGGGGATGGATGGCCATGCAAAAACAAGTAGAGATCTTCAGGATTGTGGAGGACAACAATAAATTGCAAGCCAGATTTCAATTCCAATGCTCTTCTGAAAGGAATGGATGATCCTGGGATTGGACGTGGTTTCTCCTAGAGCTGGGAATGGCACAAATCCAGTTGGAGGTAAAACAGGGATGAGATTTGATGCTTTTCCCAGTGTTTTCCATCAATATAAAGTTAAATATATTTTACAGCCTCTAATAATCTTAATTCGTCACCAATATTAGACTATTATTTCTAAAGCATTGAAAGAATGTGTAAAGTAAACATCCAATGTCGATGACTCAATTTTGCTTTTATTAATAATTTAGCAATATAAATATATTAACAGACTGAAATTGAAACTGCACAGTATTTAGGAGGATTTTTTATTTCTTAGTTTAAAATATTTTAACACCTTGAAAGAGTGATCACTAAAAAATATCTTGAAATAATGCTACATGAGAAAAAAAACTGGAAATTTTTTTAATTCAAATGTGATTGCTGCATTTAAAAATAATTATTTCAAAATATGATAAAGTTTATGTTAAAATTCATTTAAATATCAAAATACTTTGCCAGACGTGGACTAGGAACCATATTGGTAAAGAAAGCAAAGATTGCTTACCTCTTATAAAATTTCTGTATTATAGGCTATGTTGGGTGTCAAATGTCAATCCCTCCTGGCATGCATCCTTCCAGTTATGCCATCTTGGATACAAAGCTTGTTATGCTACTGGACTGTGATCCAGCTAGTCTACCAGACATACAGGAGAGATGAATTTGATCAAGGTTTGTAAAAGTTGATATTGTGTACTCTGATAATAGTTATAGTCTTTGTTTTTCAAGAATCTCGTGTTTATATGGTAGTGGATTGTGCAATCTCTATTGATTATAGATAGATTCCCGAGGCAGTTTTGTGATAGCCTGCAACGGCTTTTGGATATTTTCCCAAAGCTTTGTCAAAGTGCTTAAAAATCTAATTAAAGAATTGTTATTTTATTTTAATTCTAAGACGTGCCTCAGCTTTTAACCTTCTTAACTATGGACCTTGAACGGCAATCCCATTGATGTGGCCAAAAAGCAAAGTGGGCTTGTGTATCTACTATCCACTAGACTGAACTACAAACACATAACAATGCAAGCTAAGCAGTAAAAATCCATCGAATTGTTATAGCAAACTAATATAAGACTAAATTTTGCCTCACAAGCTTTCTCAAAAGAAACATTCAAACAAGGAAGCACAACTTGGATCATGAATAACTTGAACCAAATTGGTTGAGCACCTGCTGTCGTAATAACAAAATAAGATAAACTATAAAAACATGGTCATTTCCACATGTCCAAATTTCTCATGGTAATGATTCTTTGTCCATTAATCACAATATTTTGCAAACAGCCATTGGAACATAGAAACAAAATGAGATAATTGCTACCCGGAGTAGCCAGGTACTCCTTTGTCTCTCCTTGGCACACGTATCCCCGTATCCAATACGCCTTGGATGCAGTCGAATACTATACCCACACGTGCCCAAAAAACCTTGATTTTCCAACCATGCCAAAGAATCAGATTTAAAATAAATAAAAAATTTGACGCAAATCTTCCTGAATTTAATTTAAAAAAAACTTCATTCATGCAATTTTTTTTTTAAATGGTATAAACAAAACCTACACCAAATGAGAAAGACAAATGAAATGTTTTTCTCTTTCAGCGACCCAATTTTTTGGGTTATCTTCCAATGCATCTCTACTATTTTTGCATATTGTAAATTGTTAAATCAATTTATAATTATTTATGTTATATTTCTTTTGAAGTAATGAAAATCTCCTCTAATAACATATATGTTAAATATGTGTATGTGTTTTTAATGAAAGTCATATCCAGCCGTATTGATATTGGGGGTCTTCAAAAATGGCCATATCCATATTTGTATCCATATCCGTGTTCATGCAACTTTGTTGCATGCTGAAAAAATTAAATTGGACAGATACAAAAGCAAGAGCGCTATATATCCATTTTTAAGTACAACTAATATTTTTATGGCTAATTTGACAAAAATGTTACATTTCTTTGAAAAACATTTTTGAAATGGGTGATAGTTGCACGAGACCCATTAGAATGACAGAAATGAATGTTATGAAAACATGGTACTTCCTGCACAAGCCTGTATTTTATATCTTTGCCATTATGTACAGTCAGCATTGAACAATATGAATTCATGGTTATATAATTGGATATGTAATAATCCAAAATTGACAAAAGTTACTTCATGAATGCCACGAGCTCCTATCAGAATAAATTTATGAAGCCAAAGTTCCTGTATCTTCAAAGAAAATCCCTGTTTCATACAATATCTAAGGTGAAATATATACCATTCTAGGCTAATCTTCCGCTATATGTACAAAGAAGATAGATCTCCCTTGGGTATCATGCGGCTGTGCTCGCTGCAGAATTTACTTCTTTGACATAATCTTTGATGAGTATAAGCTCCCCTAAAAATTTTTGAGGTACCTGCTCTAGTTTTCTGCCTTCTTGCCATACTTGACCCACCAGAACACTTGGTCCAGCAGAGCGTATGTAAACTACAAGTTCATCATTAAAAGGCCGTAGGTTCTTAGCTGCATGACAAGGCATATACATAGCATGGTGTTAATCAAACAAAATCAATAACAGATTTGAAATATACAAGATAAGATTCTTTATAACATGCATATTAGAAAGAACATTGTGATGACCATGTGCATTGTTTTGCTCTGGCAAAATACTTACTAAGCAATATTGTTTCTGCAATTAGCATGGCTGTAACTAAAATATAACAGTAGAAGTGTATTCAAGATTATTTATCCTGTGAAAAACAAGATTTCCTTGCTGTTTATTTAGTAAAATACTTAAAAACAAAAAGCAACATGTTGTGATGTTTTCACACACCGCCCCATTGCAAATGGTGACCCCCACTTTTCACTTCCTAGGTCAGTATTTTTGTTTTGTTTAGTTAGCTTGGCAATAATTTCAAAGTTTCTAGCCTTAGAGTGAGACAGTTCTGTCTTGATAAGTCTAGGAGTGGGTCCAGGAATTAAGTTGTAAAATTAGGTATTGTGTAAGGGTGAGCTTCAAGGATTGCACTTTTGGAATGTGAAATTTTGTAAGCAAGGGAATGTGAAAGTGGAAATGAAAATATGAAAATGTGAAAGGCAAAATTGTTCTGATTATTGCAAGGCAGAATTGCAAGGTTACCTTGCAATCCTGCCATATATTGCATGAGCATCATGAAAACCCGACCTTGCAACGCACAACCAAACCTTGCAATGAAAAACCCTCTTGCAATGCACAACCCAACTTGTGAATTGCATTCACCTTGCAATTTCGCCCAAGGAAGAGCAATAGGGAGAGTGCAATTTCCTCTCTACTTCGCAATTCCGCCCAGCTCAAACAAGATTTCCTTCCCCCTTCTAAATCGCACCCAAGGATAATGCATTCACTCAAAATGTCATAACAAGTCGGCCTCTTAAGTGTATTTGATCAAAGACATAATAAGTCAGCCTTAATAGGGTAAAGAGAAACACTTTAGATGATAATGAGCCAACCTTGGTGAGGAGGGTAGACAAAGAGGTATAATATGAGATCAAAACCTCTCATTTTCATCATTCAAAAATGCAATTAAAACAATAATCGGGGCAGAGAGACAAATTAAGGTAGTAATTGCAGATCAAGGAACAACAACACAATTCAGACATTAGGAAGGCAATTCAACTGTGAATTGAAGGAGATCAAAGGCAAATTTCCAAGCTATCACCCTGCACATTACAATGAACTACAGCAGACTTAAGGCGAATTGGAGCAGATCAAGGGCGAGTTTGGGGGCTGATTTCTTGATTTAAATTGTCATTTCCAGACCTGTAATGTGTGAGCCAGATCTGCAATATTAGTATTTCCAAACTTGAACTTCCACTTCCAGATTTGCAAGGGTTATAAATGATGAGATTTGTGAAAGATTAATGTTGTTTCCTTCATTTCATAGGTGTTTTTGATTCAATACTTGTCTGTTTTGCAGGTTTGATGCAAGGAAGTACAAGGCCAAGGATTGCAAAGGGGTCGATGGAGGAAAATTCAACAATGCAAAGGAGGGCAGCCTTGAGATGTTCAAGGAATTCAAGGTCAAAGATTTACAAGCTCCAAGTCATGCAAGAGGTGGAGATGAAAGTGCAAAAGAACGTGAGAGAGGACAAAATCAAGACATTGCGAAATGGAGGCGAATTCATCAACAATGAAAGACAACATCCACATATGCAAGAAGATGAACAAAGGATGCAATCACAACATGGATGATTCAACAATGCAAGCTTGCTCTATGATGAAAGAGAACTCATCAATGCAAAGGAAAGATCAACGTTGCAAGGATATTAGATCAAGATCAAGGTCCGAGTCATGCAAGGAAAGAAGGTGGATAGTGAATGAAGATGAAAGATATTACAATTATAAAAGATGAATTTTACAACAATCTTGAATTTCTAAAAAGAAATTCAAGATCAAGGTCAGTACAACAAGGTGAATTCCCAAACATGAGAATGAAATGCAAGAATGATCAAGGGTGACATTGTGATAGTTTCAGAAGAATTAAGCAAAGTTAGAAACTTGATCATCAAGATGATGCAATTTGGGAATATGAACCATCACAAACACTCAAGCAAAGTGACGATGTTGAGTAATCAGGAGATATCTATGTTGAGGTGGCACGTCAACTAATCAACTCATCAGAAGATGCCACGTCAACACATCCAAGTTCAATGTACTTGACTTCCATTTCACACATCACCCCATTAGAATGGGGACCCCCTCTTTTTGCTTTGTTTTTTTTGCTTCTCTCTGCTTGTTCTTCTCTCTGTTTTTAGGGTTTTGAGTGAGTGAGTTGTCTATCTGGACTAGGGCTAAACCTTAGGGGTTCTTTTGGATGTCATTCAGGCTAAGTCCAATCAAATTTTGGAGAATTGTTAAGTGTCCTCCCTAAGAATTGAGGTGATTGAAATTAGGTAAGTCTTTCAGGAGAGTCAAATAGGTCTCAGGTTAGGTCTGATAAAGGTTTTTAGGGTAAAATCCAATTTTGACTAAGTGTTAGCATTTTTGAAGGTGAAATTGTGTGTTCTTGCCTAGGTGAGTTTTGATCAAATTTTTTGAAGCAAGATGATGCTTGAAACAGAAAATCGCTCTTGACCCTCAGAGAGGGCCCAGGGCGAAATTTATCCTGAGTGCAATTTCTTGTTTTTGATGGACTTGCTAACTGGTTCCTGACCTTGAAAATGACCTGACTTTGCCTTGTGAAGCAATTTGAGACTTAAATTTGAAGCAGTTTGGCCAAAAAGGGTAAAATCGCTCCTGACCCTCAGTGAAGGCCCAAGGCGAAAATGTTGTTTAAGTCATATTTGTCACTGACTTTTCTAAATTGCTTTGTGCAGGGTCTCCTGGAAGGATGATTGAACGTGACTTGATGCTTTGGACGGTTTGGAGACGTGAAAGATGGTGAATTTTGGAAACTAAGAGAAAAATCACTCCTGACCCTCAGAGAGGGCCCACAGCGAGAAATCTTATAAGGGTCATTGCTAGCCTTATTTGGTCGACTTAAGATGTCAAAGGCATGGGGATGGATGAAATGAGCACAATGAAGTATCCAGACTTGATCAAAGATGATGAATTGAAGGAGTTTTGCCCAGGAAAGGTAAAATCGCTCCTGACCCTCAGAGAGGGTCTAGAGCGATTTTCTTTGTGTGCACATTTTTGGACCTTTCTTGGACATGAATTTTTATTCATAGCAAAGAACAAGATGACATCTTCCTTGGCAAAGTGATTTTTAGATGAAAAGTGAAGCATTTTGGTCCAAGTAGCAAAAATCGCTCCTGACCCTCAGTGAAGGCCCAGAGCGAAATTATTGAAAATCCTCATTTTACCTTGCAACAACAAAGCGAGTTTGGATGAGATGGATGAAGGAAGAACATTGCCAAGTGATGAATGAAGTTTCAATGAAAAATGGTGGATAATCAAGCTCAAAATCAAAAAGTCGCTCCTGACCCTCAAGGAGGGCCCAGAGCGAAAAACACCAAAAACACACCTTTTCCCCAAAATTTGACAAAGCTAAGTTTGCAAGTCAATGAGGGGGCCTAGTGAAATGTCTTGAAGAGATTTTGGAGGTTGAAAAATGCTAAATTTGAGCAAAAAATGAAAAATCGCTCCTGACCCTCAGAGAGGGCCCACAGCGAGATTTTGATTTCCTTCATTTTGCAGTGAAAAGAGACCAAGTTTTGATCATAAATGGAAAATAAAGGACTTTCTCCACCCACCTGAAGAAGTTTTGACTAGAAATGATGAAGGACTTTGTTGAAAACTGAAAAATCGCTCCTGACCCTCAGTGAAGGTCCAGAGTGAAATTGCCTTCAAGGACATTATTTCCTTCAAAATTATTGATGAATTAACTTTATAGTGCAAGGAAATGGATTTTGGAAGTGACATTGTGAGTTTAACAAACAAGTTGAGGTAGATTCCAGCTAGAAAATGAAAAATCGCTCCTGACCCTCAGTGAAGGTCTAGGGTGAAATTTACATTTTCACCTATTTTTCCTCATAAAAAATGTCAGATTGGAAGTGCAATGCGTTAACTAGATATCAATTTACCCTCCAAGAGATTTTCAAGCCAAAATTTGAAATATTCAAGGCTAAAATTCAAAAATCGCTCCTGACCCTCAGAGAGGGTCCAAGGCGAAATCCTCATGAAATCTCATTAAGCCTTGTTTTAAAAATTCATATTCTCCAAATTGCACTTGATCGCCAACATTGCTAATTTTGAGGCGTTTTGGAAAATTAAGATTAAATTGACATTAAATTAAAAACATTTTGGCATTTAATAAATTAATTTTAAGCCTTAAAAAATCAAACTTCTATCTTGGAGGCATTTAAAATTAATTTTTATTAAATTAAAATTAAATATAAAGCGCTCAAGGCCTTATTTTGATTTATTTTGCCAAGTCGGCCCCCTTTTTTTGGAATTTTTTTATTTTTTTTAACCTCTTTTTGCCAAGTCGGCCTAGAGGGAGCAAAAGGGTGAGCGCTCTATATATTGGAGGAGTTTTTTCACATTTCAAATCATTCAATCATTGCCTTAAGTGCGAATTTGGGGAGCTAGAAGGAGGTATGAAATCTGGTGTACTTGGAGCGAATTTCTTTCAAGTGTTGAAGACTAAAAGGAGGTGGAGTTTTATCTTTTCAAAAGCTAGAGGAGGCGCAATTCATTCAAGAGAGGGCTTTGATCTACATTTTGCCTAGCGAAATTCATCTATTTTTGCATCATTTCTTAGAGTTTAATACTCAAGAGGAGGTATGGCGAAATCATCTTGACACCCTTGTTGAAGATTTGATTTTTGAACAGTTGTTTTGGAAAAATCTAAGTATCGCATGGTTAATTAGGAAGTGATAACTCAAGATTTATCATGAAGTTTCCTAATTAAAATCTTATATCTTCCTTTTAAGTTTAATTTCTACACTTCAAGATTTATTGCTAATTGTGAAATGTTGTGTAGGTGTCAAGATGGCGACTCCAAAGGCAAGAGCATCCACTAGTCGTCCAGCTCTCATCAACGAAGATCAGAAGAACGACGAATTGGAGACCAGGATCGTGTCCAAATGGAGTAATATCGGAGATACCAACTTGGGAAACTTCAGTGTGAAGAAGTTTCGAGAGGTCCCCTACATTGGCAAGCCATCACCCATCGCGAAGAAGATAATTGAAAGTGGCATCATCAAAGCGGTAGGTTTTCCTCCAGCAGTCCAGTGTCATGAGCTGATGATCGAGTGTGCCTACCACTATGACTCACAATCAAGATCGATCGTATCCAAGGAAGGAAACACTTTAGCTTACCTTTCAGAGGAGGCTATAAGTGAGGCTCTTCATCTTCCAGAGCATAAAGATATGATTTACAAAAGTTTAGAAGGAGCCAGGTCAATGTATGAAGATGATCCTAACACCTGTTTGAACCTCATCAACAAGAATTGGTTGCTCAAAAGTCGTCCTCGTCTGAACAAGATTCCTAACACACCACATAGGATTGATTTCCAGGAGGAGTACAAAGATTTGATAACTTTGCTCAATCGAGTTACAGGGGCTCCTTAAGCCTTCTACTTCGAGAAGTGGATGTTCTTCTTCATTCAAGTGATAGTCCAAGGAAAAGGAACGCTTCATTGGGCCAGAATTATTAGCAATAACCTGGACGTGCAGTTGAGAAGACTAAGGCCTACCAAGTCGTTCCACATGAGCTCATACGTCATATATGCCTTGATCAGGAGTTTCGAGTATGCAGGGCTACCTCACAGAGGTGTGATCGGGAGAGGACCCGGAGAGGTGAGAGTTTGTGACTCTTATGTTCATCTGCATCATCCACCTGGAAGTGACTACAAGTTAGTCAATGATACCTTCACGATGAACATCACTAGGATATTGCAAGGAGGGATTCACAATCGACTATCTCTGGATGCACAAGAGCTTGTGAAGAGGTATGGTGCATGGTTCATCCAGTTTCAAAAGTTTACATACATCAGAGTTCAGGGATGTCCTTCACCTCCCTATGTGTTGCCGAGATATCCGACAGACAAAATAGTGTTACTTGAGGTAACCAGACAATTGGTAGCTTGTGCAAAGGT
Source organism: Cryptomeria japonica (assembly GCF_030272615.1). Taxonomy (NCBI): domain Eukaryota; kingdom Viridiplantae; phylum Streptophyta; class Pinopsida; order Cupressales; family Cupressaceae; genus Cryptomeria; species Cryptomeria japonica. The sequence continues at coordinate 862,077,334 of NC_081409.1, read as the reverse complement.
ATCCAGACACAAGCATGGAAATGGAGTGCCCGTACCTATCATATTGGGGAATTCAGTTGAGGTATGTCCTAATACTCAAGCTTCAGAGGATGCAGAGAAGGAATTAGCCTTGTATTCATTCACCTTCTTTGCCACACGAAAGAATTTTGATCCTTATGGTTATATGGAGGAGACAGTTGCTAGGAAGTATGAACATGAGTTTCAGGTGGAAGACTTTTGGATGAATCTCTCAAATGATTTAGAAGTTAAAAGGAAGATGCATTCCAAATTGCCTTTAGATTTCATCAGAAAATGCAAAGTTTACAGAGTAGCCGATCAAGCCCAGGACAACGGCAAATACCTCCAGTCATCCTATGACAAAGAAGATAAGAGAGTGAAGATAGATTGGAACGAGCCTGAGATTTTGGACTTGAGAGCTTTGATGGCTCCAGTTTTATCATGTACTCACAGATAGGTGGATGTACAACATCAGAAGTTAAGAGAGCAGAACGTACCAATGACTTTTACTTTGGAGGAAAGACCAGAAGAAGGAGGAGCAAGCGTAAGTGAAGACACTTCTCATCCTAGAGGCGCAAAGAGGAAAGAAAGACCTGAGAAAAGAGAATCCTCCAAGAAGAAGCAAGAGGCCAATCGAGATCGCCCATCAAGCACATCTTCTCGACATGGAAAGAAGGCAAGTCAAGCTGAAGGTCAAGAGAAGATGGTACCTGAGATTGATGAATCTATGGAATCCATGGTACAGAATGATAAGCTCGAGAAGGGATAAACACCTCAACATTCATCAAGTCAACCTCTACAAATTGATGAGCTACAGGAAGATCAGGGAAATAATGATGAAGCGACATCTCCTCTCCGAGAAGATGAACCACTACTTAAAGAAATACAGGTTAGAGAGACAAGATCCGCCATCCTAGATTGGCTGAAGGAGAGACTGACAAGGGTGATCGTGATTGAGGAGGAAGAAAATGTGATTGATTTGGAGAGCCTTATAGGAAATTCTCAAGAAGTAATGGAAAAGAAGAAGGCCACCAAGATGTCCAAGGTGATCAGAGATGAGGCAGGATCCAGGAAATTGCAAATAGCTACACCAATAGTGGATAAGTATGAATATGAAATTCTTGCAGATGAGTATGATGTGGAAACATCTGAGCTTGGTCCACTCACTACTGAACAGGCAATGGATGAGGCAACCGATTCATTTGAGGCACTTAAGGACAAACTCAAGGAAGAAGTGGAAAAGAATAAGAGGCTTGAGAGAGAGGTCGGTGCTTGGAGAGGCTACTTTAGTCATCTCAATCAGCCCTTGAGACGTCAGGATCCAACAGTATCTCCTGTGCAAGCACTTCCTCTTGAATCAGTTGGAGAAGCAGAAAAGGTCAAAAGCTTGGTTCAGCTTATGAGTTCTTGGATTAATAAATCCCACACGGTAGCCGTCAAGTTTGCAACAAGGATGATGAAGACAATCCATCGAGCTATCCAGGTCCTTGAGATTATTCATAATTTATTGATAACTGTAGCCGCTTTTGCTCATACTAGAGATGTTATCATTCCTGTCCTACAAGTAATAAGGCAAACACCAAGATGGATACCGGCACAAGAAAAGATAATGGATGGAGGATCTCATAACCTATTACAGTGGTCAGCTCTGCTCCAGATAAAAGAGGTCCTTTTTGAAGACATCAGCTCAAAATGCAGTCAAGTTGAAGGTGTCATCCATCCAATTCAGGATAAAGTGTTTGAAGTATTGTGTACCATCCTTGGCCGATGAATCGAGATTGAGACAGATGTGGACATCCAAGAGTTGGAGGATAGAATCAAGGTCATCTTTTGCAAAGAGGAAAATGTCATCACAGATGAGCAACGAGATCTGATGTTCACTACCATGCTCCAGATTGAGAAGATCAAAGAACTCGAACCTGGATGGGAATCAGCTCTTCTCATTGCTTTCGATCAGGTCATTCACTTGGAGGAACGAATGAAGAATCTTCCCGAGATTCCTATTACTGAGATTGAAGGAATTGTGTCCAGATTCGTTGGATATGCTAAGAAAGAGCATAGGAAAGGGAACAAGGTTCTAGAAGAAAGGTTGTTATAGGATGATGTGGCATCTTAATTATCATTGGTCTATGTTTCCTCGACTTTTGTGCCAATTAAATATTTGGCTATGCATTTAATAATGTTCATCTAAAAGGGGAACTTTTTGTAATAAACCCTAATTAGGGTTTAGGTGTCAAAATCTCAGCCATTGATCTTCTTTCGATCTGGGCCGTTCATTGTAATTGAGGATGCTATATATACCCTCACTCATTTTCATTTTGTCATTAGAAGAAAGTTAGATTAGATTTTAGAGAAAGAGATTAGAGAGCTTAGAGAGAAAGTTATTGTGTAGCAAGATTGAGTAGTGAAGAAAGAATTTTGAACAATTGTTGTCCATTTGGCTTTGAGATCAATAAAATATTGAAGTTATGGTGTTTTATTGCAATACTTGTGGCTATCTTCATGGTTGTTTATCTTCTTGAATCATTCTCAGTCGAAGTAGTATTTAAGTTTGAAGGACTAAGTGTTATGCTTGATTTTTGGTGAGATTCGTATCCATACCACTAGCTTCTTACTGATTGTAAGGACGCCTTGTGTGGTCAACTGGAAATATTGAAATTGCTTGAACAATCAATTATCATTGAAATATTGGCATGTATCTTTATGATAGTGTCTATAATCCTTGATGATTTGAAAACCACTAATCACCTTAGAAGATCGCACCAATTCTAGTAAAGTTGTAATCCCTTGGCAATACTGAAATTGGTAGAATCTTACCAAGTCTAGCCTACATTGAGTCATTCTTAGGATTAGAGTAGAATTCATCTCTTGAAAACGCTATCTTTTGATCTTTTTGAGAATTTGTTAGTATTAGGAAAAATCCTGTTCCTGTAGTCGAGTGAGAGCAACACGGACCAGCTTTCAAAGTGCGTAAGACCCCTTGAAGAAACAGCATTCACAACGACCACTGGTGCTTATCCACACGTAGAGATCCTACAGCGAAGAACCTTGAAGTCACCCTGATTGATCCTTTTTGCGATATCTTCAGCATTCAGAGGCTTTACTCAAGAGAGGATAAGGTACCCTTGGGTATTTTATTCTGTGTTTGATAGTGTACAAAAAAACATGTCAACACAACTGTACATGTGGAAGGCACCAAATTCAATGTACGTAACCTTGTTTCTTATTGGTCCTTCACCTAAAGGGACATGTATTCAAGCGAATGTAATTTTCTTATTGGTCAATGAGGTGTTAGTTGTAACTAAACCTAATTAGGGATTTGTGGTTAAATCTTGGTCATTGATTCCAAATTAATCAGGGCCCTTAAATTGTAATTGGGATGTCTATAAAAGGCTTTGCCTTTTTATTTGTAAGGGTTAATAATTAGAAATTAGGTGGTAGAAGATTCAAGTTAGAGTAGAGTAGGAAGGAGAAGCTCAAAATTGTTGCCAAGACTATATTGAAATAAATACATGATTTTCATTGAAGCTATGGTGGATTCATGTGTTGTGTTTCTACATTATGCATGGTTTCATGTTACTTCTCAAAGTTAAATGAAGTCCATTGATCATGGTGGATGCATGTAAAGATATTTAATGATTCCTTCAGTTCATACCATTTACATCTTGTTGATTGCAAGTTGTTTTGCATGGTTAGCCTGAAACATTTTATAGTGGCTAAATTCAATTGTGGATATTTGTTCAAGTTGTGCCAGCATTGAGTATTTGGATAGGATGTTTACAATGTGAAAATCTTTCACTACCTTAGGAGATTGCACTCTTTCTATGGCGTTGTGAGCTATCTTTGGTCAAGCAGAAAGTAGTTCCATAAGGAGTTTGTTTATCTAACCATTATCCATTATTATCATTGTTTTTAGGATTAGCATAGTTTCTCTAAACCCTTTACCTTTTGATATTTCTTTGTTTGAGAAAACTTAGTTTGCAAGTTCCAGCTACGATTCATAAGCATAAGTCCCTTTGTCTTACCAGCAATATCACAACATTTCACTGAGACTATCCAATTGCATTGTCAAGACCCGACTAAAGAAACTTGAGGTTGCCTTATTTGATCACGAAGTTTAGCATATAAGGTTTCCTTTTTCAAGAGAGAGAGTATTTTATTCTGTGTTGGCAAGTGTCATAAAAAACACATCAACACAACACAGTGCAAATAGACTATCTAATTAATATGTTGGGTGGCCTAATTTACTACGAAGAAACTATGATTAGAATGCGATGAGCACCACACCCACTTAATAATGGCTATTGTAACGTCCCCTTATGTTACAACTTAGAAAATAGGGACAATAACTTATAGAGGTCAATTGCAATGGACTTCTTCCCACAAATTCTCTAATAATACGTAAAATAACCATAAATAATGCTAATCAATGTGAGAGTGACAGATTTGATATGCTCTTGGTGTTATAATATATAGGTATTAATATCATTGACGTCCCTGATTCAACACTTAAATGTATGTGAGGGAATCTTGACCCATACTAGGCTGCCTTAGTAATCAGATATATGTATAACCTATCGTAATCATCCCCTGAAGTTTGATCCAGTCTGACCCAACAGTTGACAGTATTATTTCCTTGGTTCTGCAATCAGGCTTTAAGCAGTGAATTCTTGGATCTACTAATGAATGACTCCTTGATATGTATTAATCAGAAAACTTCTTGAAGACCCGATGATGAATGAGCGCTCCTCCAAGGGCAAATCCAAACTGGATATGGAAAGATATATATCGTTGATCCATGCCCTATCGAAAAGAGTTGGGTTGTCTTATTATATGATCAAGAAGGGTGCCTAAAGAGACACAACTCTTGCCTCTTTGAAATTGTTTTCCTTAATTTATCTTTAATCGCAACCTTTCACATATTAACAAATTTGTTATGTGTCCACTTAAATATAATCATAACCGTATCTTATATTAGGTTAATGACTGTAGAGTAATCCCTGTCACCGTTTAAGTGTCCAGCTCTCTCAAACTGAATTGATACTTCCAATTATGACATAGTAATGTATTTATCCACAAGGTTGCTCTTTGTCTTAATATATTCACAACCTTCATTAATCAAGTCGCTACCTATCAAAAGGCACTATTAGAGTCGTCCACCATATTTTACATTTCTTTTTGTTTTATATTTTATTTGATAAATATGAAAATAATATTAATAAATATAAGTTATATATTCATATTTTAATTGTATTATTATTTATTATTAAATTCTTTTTCAAAGTGGGGACATTACAGCTATCAAAACAACTAAAATATGTATCAATCAAGAAAACAAAGGTTTTCACTTAACAATTGCAGAAATACACACAAGAAACCCACACACACAAATTAGAACAAACACAGGTTTCCCTAAAGAAAATCCATCTTGGGGTCAAAAAAAACTTCCAATTTAGAGAGCAAATTACCCTTCATTCCATTATGAAAGTGGTTGTTTCTAGGTATTCAAAGTTCCAACACAGCACCAACAAGCTTACTGCCAATGTGACTGATTTGCTAAAACATCCTCACAACAGTCAATACCATGAGAGTTAACCACTTTCCAGACATGGTCAAGCAAGTTGACCTTCCTTCGGCCTCCCATACACAAAGATGGAAGACTGTTGATGTGTTTAAGTGTTGTACCTAGTCAGTTCCTCTCCTAGGTCCTAATCACACATATCACTTAAGTTTACTTAGGGACCACATAGGAACATTTTCACTTTCGGACACGTTATCACTTTCCACCTCATGTAGAACTCCCACCTTTAGTGGTTTTATCATGTTATCACTTTTCCACCTTAGGTGGGTGATAAGTTATCACTTTATGTATCATGTCATAAGATTAAGACGCTTGATATAATCTTATGCCTTCCTATGTATCACCTTGGTCTACTTAACCAACAGGTCTCCTATTTACTATCATACCATTTTCATTGATTCCATTCTATTGCATTCTTGATGAGAATACAATTTATTATTATCATATTGAGTCTCTCTTGTTCTTGTGCTTTCCATTAGACCTCTAGATCCTAGGTGGCTATCTCCATAGCCAAATCTTACATGGTATCAAAACTTTTAGAGTGCCATTGGCTAGTAAATTAAGAGATTTTTGGTACAATTTGGGGTTTTCTTTCATGGCTTTCTATTGTAGGTCAAAATTGGAGCTTTCTAGATCATATATGAGGTCACCATTGGATTAAGAAGGTTTAAGAAAGACAATTTTGTCTTTTGTTTTGTCCAAATCAAACTCTAAGGCCAAATCTATGAAGATTTGAAGTGGTTACCTAATCCAGATGGTACCTGCAATTTCTGAGCATTTTGGGTCAAAACGGACCCTGCCATTGCGCTGTATCAAAAAAAAAATTCTCCTCCATGGCAGTATAGATGTCATAATTACATGCGGTACGAAAATTATTTTGAGTTTTCTATTACATAAAAAACAAAAGAGTTCATGTACTATGGAGGCCTATATAAGCATTACGTAGTGTACCTTTGTATTGGAAGGTACCAATGTAAGAAAAGTGCAGAAATTTTATTAAACAAAATTTCTACACCCATTTTAAGGCTGCATAGAGCATATATATGTGAGGGCCCGTGTGGCCCTGTTGTGACCATTTCACACATCACCCCATTAAAATGGGGACCCCCTCTTTTTGCTTTTGTTTTGCCTGTTCTTCTCTCTGCTTTTAGGGTTTTGAGTAAGTGAGTGAGTCGTCTGGACTAGGGTTAAGCCTTAGGAGTTTCCTTTTGATATTTTCAAACCGAAGTCCAGTCAAATTTTGAAAGATTATTAAGCCTCCTCCCGAAGATTGCAATTTTGAAATAGGATGAGTCCAGTCAGGATTTTGAGAGCAAATTCAAGTTAGGTCTAAGTGTTAACATTTTTGAGAATGGAATTGTACATTTTGTCTGGGCAAACTTTAACCAAATCTTGGAAGCAAGGTAACTGATTCCTAGCCTTAGAAATGACCTAATTATGCCTTGTGAAGTGACTGAAGACCTAAATTTTTGATATTTTGGCTTATAAGGGCAAAATCGCTCCTGTCCCTCTCTCAGGGACCAGGGCGAAATTGATATTTTGTGCATCTTGGTTATTGATTTGTTTTAATTGTTTTGTGCAGGGTCGCCAGGGGATACAATTGGTCATAAATTGAAGGTTTTGAAGATTTTAAAAACTCAAAAATGACAAGTTTTTAAGGTTTAAGGCAAAATCGCTCCTGTCCTTCACTGAAGGACCAAGGCGAAATGGCTTACTTAGATCGTTTTGGGCCTCATTTGATCGAACTGAAGCATCAAGGACGCAAGGAAAGATGAAGTGAACGTAATTGAATATCCAGACTTAGTCGTTGGCAATGAAAGATTGAACTTTTGGCCTAGCAAGACAAGTTCGCTCCTGTCCCCCACCCAGGGACCAGAGCGATTTTCTTCAAACACACCTTCTTGGACATTTTTTGGATTTGGGCTTTTGTTCATAGCTTGCAAAATGATGGTATCTTCCCCAGCAAAGGAAATTTGAGATGAAAATTGTAAAGATTTGGCCTTGAGGACAAAAGGCGCTCCTGTCCCTCACTGAAGGACCGGAGCTTGAATTTCAAATTTGCACTGTTCTTGTAGGATCAAGACAATTTTATGATTTGAAGAGACCAAGGAAAGCATGATTTATCCGTTGAATATAATTTGGAAGGCTAACAAAGGACAGATAAGCTTGGGTTTACAAAGGGCGCTCCTGTCCCTCACTGAAGGACCGGAGCTTGAGTTCCTAAATTACATTGTCCTCACAAGATTTAAGTGATTTCGCGATTTGAGGAGGACAAGGAAAGTATGTTTTGCTCATTGAATATAACTTGAATGGACCACAATGAAGAAAATCAACCTAAGTAACTAAAGCGCTCCTATCCCTCACCCAGGGACCAGAGCGATTTTTAAAGGGAAGCTCCTGTCCCTCACCCAGGGACCAGAGCGATTTTTAAAGGGAAGTTCCTGTCCCTCACCCAGGGACTAGAGCGATTTTCTCAAGAGACAAGTTTTTGGCAAAGCAAAAGCAAGTTTTACGTTTGAGATGAGTAAAGGAAGGCATAATCACTCCATTGAAGATAATTTTGAAAGATTGCAAAACACAAGTGGAGCCTATAATGGCCAAGGCACATGATGGCGATGATATTTGGAATGTTTCAAAGAAGAATGAAGTTGCGAAAAACCACAAAACTTGATGAAATTGGCTAAGGCGCTCCTGTCCCTCACCAAGGGACCAGAGCGAAATATTCAAGTATGCCTAATTTTAAAATGCCACTTTCGTTTCCAACACTCGAGATGGAGTAAGCAATGACGTTTTACGCCTTGAAGATAATTAGATATTGATATGATTAAAGATTTGTGCCATGGACTAAAGATCGCTCCTGTCCTTCACTAGAGGACCAGGGCGATTTCTATAGAATCAATCATTCCTTTCAAAAACCACGTCAAGGCGAGATTATGCAAAGTGGGAAATGTCTTTAGGAAGATAGTGAACAAGAAATTAACCTCAAGAATCGACAATTTTAAGCTCAAAAGCAAAAATCGCTCCTGTCCTTCACTAAAGGACCAGGGCGAATATCCTTGGAAGAGCTCATTTTGTCTTGGAGAAACGAGTTAGGCGTGCATAGAACAAACAAGGAAGATCATTGATTGCCCTGCAACATGAATTGGCGATTGGAAAAGACAAGGACCAAGGACAAAAGGTGGGATCGCTCCTGTCCCTCACCAAGGGACGAGGGCGAAAATGTTTTAAGATACACTCCCTCCAAAGATGGAATAAATCAAACTCAAGATTCCAAGCGAAAATGCCATTTTGGACGTCCAAGATAAGACTTTGAACGTGAAAAGTGAGAAATACAAGGCTAAAATGCATGGGCGCTCCTGTCCCTCTCCCAGGGACCAGAGCGATGTTGTTAATGTCCCTTATTCCTCCCATGCTTAGGCGCCAATATTTTTCAAATTGCATTAAATGCTAAATTCGCTAAAACTTTGAAATATTTTTATTAAATTGGCATTTAATAAGTTCGCATGGGCATTTAATAATTAATTTAGGCCTTTAAAAAAATCGAAATTTTTAATTGCAAAGGCATTTAAATTAATTATTATTAAATTAAATAAAGAAGAGAGCGCTTGGGGTATTATTTTAATGTTTTTTTTTGCAAGGTCGGCCTCCTCTTTTATTAAATTTTATTTATTTATTTTTGCCTATTTTCCAAGTCGGCCTATGGGCAATTGCAATAGTAAGCGCCTATATAAGAGAGGTATGTTGAAGCATTTTAATCCATCATTCAATCATTTGTTCAAATGTGATTTTGAAGAAGTAATAAAAGTGCGAATTTTGATCCAAGAAGGAGTGCGAACTTTGTTGGAGGTTAGAGGTGGAGCGAGTTTTCCTCAAGGCGTTTAAGACCCAAAGGGTGTTGAAGTTGATAAAGGAGGCGCATTTGCTAGAGGACTTCGATCTTCATTTTGCCTAGCGAATTTCTTAATTTTTGCATCGTTTTTTAGAGCTAGTTCTCAAAGAGAGGTATGGCAAGATCTCCCTTGTTCAAATTTTGAAATTTTGAATTTCCAATTGCATAGTCATATTTAGGAAATGATAATTCAAAGACTTATCATGAAGTTTCCTAAATTTAAAACTTAAATCCAGTCTATATTTCTACGTTCCAAGGTATATTGCTCATTATGAAATGTTGTGTAGGTGTCAAGATGGCGACCCCAAAGGCAGGAGCATCCACCAGTCGTCCAGCCCTCATGAAGGAAGATCAAAGGAATGAAGAAATGGAGACCAAGATCGTGTCAAAGTGGAGCAGCATTGGAGATACCAACTTGGGAAACTTCAGTGTGAAGAAGTTTCGAGAGGTCCCTTATATTGGAAAGCCATCACCTGTCGCAAGGAGGATAATTGAAAGTGGCATTATCAAGGCGGTCGGCTTCCCTCCAGCAATCCAGTGCCATGAGCTGATGATCGAGTGTGCCCGCCATTATGACCCACAGTCAAGATCGATCGTGTCCAAGGAAGGAAACACTTTGGCTTATCTTTCAGAAGAGGCTATCAGTGAAGCTCTCCATCTACCAGAACATAAAGATATGATTTACAAAAGCTTGGAAGGAGCTAGATCCATGTACGAAGATGATCCAGACACTTGCTTGAGCGTCATCAACAAGAATTGGTTACTCAAAAGTCGTCCTCGCCTAAGCAAGATTCCCAACACACCACATAGGATCGACTTCCAGGAGGAGTACAGAGATTTGATAACCTTACTCAATCGAGTTACAGGGGCTCCTCAAGCCTTCTATTTTGAGAAGTGGATGTTCTTCTTCATCCAAGTGATAGTTCAAGGAAAAGGAACAATTCATTGGGCTAGAATCATTAGCCATTGCTTGGACGTGCAGTTAAGAAGATTGAAGGCTACCAAGTCATTTCACATGAGCTCGTACATCATGTATGCCTTGATCAGGAGTTTTGAATATGCAGGACTACCTCACAGAGGAGTGATTGGAAGAGGACCTGGAGAAGTCAGAGTTTGTGATTCTTATGTTCACTTGCATCATCCACCAGGAAGCAACTACAAGTTAGTCAATGATACTTTCACGATGAACATCACCAGGACACTGCAAGGCGGGATTCACAATCGGATATCTCAAGAAGCACAAGAGCTTGTAAAGAGGTATGGTGCTTGGTTTATCCAATTCCAGAAGTTTACATATATTAGAGTTCATGGGTGTCCTTCACCTCCCTATATGTTGCCGAGATATCCGACAGACAGGATAGTACTACTTGAGGTGACTAGACAATTGGCAGCTTATGCGAAGGCATTCAGACACAGGCATGGAAATGGAATTCATGTACCTATCATACTAGGAAATTCAGTAGAGGTATGTCCTAATGCTCCAGCTTTAGATGATGCAGAAAGAGAGTTGGCCTTATATTCATTTTCATTCTTTTCATTGAGGGAGAATTTTGATCCTTATGGGTATATAGAAGAGACAGTTGGTAGAAAATACAAGCATGAATGTCAGGTAGAGGACTTTTGGATGAATCTCTCAGATGATTTAGAAGTGAAAAGAAAGATGCATTCCAGATTGCCTTTGGATTTCATCAGGAAATGCAAAGTTTACAGAGTGGCCGATCAAGCTCAGGACAATGGCAGGCACCTCCAGTCATCCTATGATAGAGAGGACAAGGCAGTAAAGATAGATTGGAATGAACCTGAGGTTGTGGACTTAAAAGCTTTGATGGCCCCAGTTTTGTCTTGTACTCGCAGATGGGTTGATGTGCAAAATAAAAAGTTGAGAGAGCAGAACATACCTATGACTTTTACTTTGGAGGAAAGATCGGCAGAAGGAGGAGCAAGCGCAAGTGAAGGCCATCCTCGTCCTAGAAGCACAAGCGAAGGCAATCCTCACCCCAGAAGCGTAAGTGAAGGCAATCCTCATCCTAGAGGTGCGAAGAGGAAGGAAAGACCTGAGAAAAGAGAATCTTCCAAGAAGAAGCAAGAGGCCAATCGAGATCGCTCATCCGGCACATCTTCTCGACAAGAGAAGAGGACACTTGAAGTGGAGGAATCTATGGAATCAATGGTTCAGAATGATAAACATGAAGAAGGACAGGCATCTCAACGTTCATCAAGTCAATCTCCCCAGGTCAATGAGCTACATGAAGACAAGAATGATGATGAAGCGACATCTCCTCTCCGGAAAGAAGAGCCATTACCTAAAGAAATACAAGTTAGAGAGACAAGGTCCGCCATTCCAGATTGGTTGAAGGAGAGACTAACAAGGATGATTGTGATCGAAGACGAAGATAATGTGATTGATTTAGATAACCTTGTTGGAAATTCTCAGGGAGTAACAGAAAAGAAGAAGGCCACCAAAATGTCCAAGATGATCAGAGATGAGACAGGGTCCAGGAAGTTGCAGATAGCTACACCGGCAGTGGACAAGTACGAGGGTGAAATCCTTGCAGAAGAATATGATGTAGAAACCGTTGAGCTTGGACCACTCACCACCGAGCAGGCAATGGATGAGGCAACTGATTCATTTGAGGCGCTTAAAGATAAACTTAAGGAAGAAATGGAAAAGAATAGAAAACTTGAGAGAGAGGTCGATGCTTGGAGAGGCTACTTTAGCCACCTCAGTCAGCCTTTGGGACATCAGGATCCAGCAGTATCTCCTGTGCAAGCACTTCCCCTTGAATCAGTTGGTGAGGCAGAAAGAGTTAAGAGCTTGGTCCAGCTTATGAGCTCTTGGATTGACAAATCCCATACAGTTGCCGTTGAGTTTGCAACAAGAATGATGCAGACCATTCATCAGGCTATCCAGGTCCTTGAGATCATCCACAACTTAATGATAACAGTAGCCGCCTTTGCTCATACTAAAGATGTTATCATTCCTGTTCTTCAAGTAATCAGGTAAACACCAAGGAAGACCTTAACACAAGAAAAGATAATGGATGGAGGAGCTCATAATTTACTCCAATGGTCTACTTTACTCCAGATGAAGAAGTTCTTTTCGAGGACACCAACGCCAAATGCAATCAAGTGGAGGAGGTCATCCATCCAATCCAGGACAAGGTGTTTGGGGTGTTATGTACTATTCTTGGCAGAAGAATCGAAGTTGAGACAGATGTGGATCTTCAAGAGTTGGAAGAAAGGGTCAAAGTCATCTTTTGCAAAGATGAGAATGTTATTACAGATGAGCAAAGAGATCAAATGTTTGCTACTATGCTCCTGATTGAGAAAATCAAGGAACTCGAACCTAAATGGGACGTAGCTCTTCTCAAGGCCTTTGATCAGATTATTCACTTGGAGGAACGAATGAGGAATCTTCCCAAGATTCCTATTGCTGAGATTGAAGGAATCGTGTCCAGATTCATTGCATGTGCTAAAAAGGAGCATTGGAAAGGGAATAAGATTCTAGAAGAGAGGTTGTTATAGATGACATGGCACCTTAATTATCATTGGTCTATGTTTCCTAGATTTTTGTGCCAAATTAAATATTTGGCTATGCATTTAATATTGTTCAATAAAAGGGGAACTTTTGTAATAAAACCCTAATTAGGGTTTAGGTGTCAGAATCTCAGCCGTTGATCTTCTTTTGATCTGGGCCGTTCATTGTAATTGAGGATGCTATATATACCCTCATTCATTTTCATTTTGTCATTAGAAATAGTTAGCAATAAGAAATAGTTAGAAGATTAGAGCTTTTGGAGAGAAGAAAGTTATTTTGTAGCAAGATTGAGTTTTGAAGAAAGAATTTCAAGCAATTGTTGTCTATTTTGGCTTTGAGATCAATAAAATATTGAAGTTATGGTGTTTTATTGCAATTCTCGTGGCTATCTTCATGGTTGTTTATTTTCTTGAATCATTCTCAGTCGAAGTAGTATTTAAGTTTGAAGGACTAAGTGTTGGACTTGATCTTTGGTGAGATTCACGTTCCAAACCACTAGCTTCTTACTGATTGTAGGAACGCCTTGTGTGGTCAACTGGAGAGATTTGAATTACTTAAACCTTCAATCGTCATTGAGCTTTGGATATGTGCCTTTGTGGTAGTGTCCATGATCCTTGATGAATTGAAAAATCATTTGTTACCTTAGAAGATCGCATCAATTTCAGTTAGGTTGTTATTTCATGGCAATATTGAAATTGGTAGAATCTTGCCAAGTCTAGCCTACATTGGGTCATTCTTAGGATTAGATTAGAATTTACCCCTTGCAAACCCTACCTTTTGATCTTTTTGAGAACTTGTTAGTTTAGGGAAATCTTGTTCCTGCAGCTCGGAGGACGTAAGGCCCCTTGATGAAACAGCATTCACAATGACCACTGGTGCTTATCCACATGTAGAGACCCTACATAAAAGAACATTGGAGTCACCCTGATTGATCCTTTTTTGCGACATCTTCAGCAATCAGAGGCTTTATTCAAGAGAGGATAAGGTACCCTTGGGTATTTTATTCTGTGTATGATTGTGTACAAAATACAACCCCACCCCACTTCATTATCTATTCAAGTAAAAACTTTTCAAATAAATTTTAGAAAAAAGAATTTTTTGTATTAGTGCAAGGTATATTCTCTTTAGAGGAGAATATTCTCTACTGACGTCATGCTAACATCAGCAAATGCAAAAAAAATATGCCCCCCTCTCCAATGAGCTTCTGAGTCTAATAAGCAATTATCAAACAACGATATCTTAGTCATCCAAGCTCCTTGCAAGCAATTTTTTTTATTTGGGCTAGAATTTTGTGCTCTTCAGAGTGGTGTAGGTGATTTCTAATTTTGGTGCCTCGTTCTTTGATTGAGTGATTTTGGGGGAATGTGTTTTCAGTGCTCTTCAAATTTTCAGCCATGGGTCCTAAATTTCCTCTTTTAACTCCAAATAATTATGCAACATGGAAAATAATTTCATGGAGTAAACTAATGGAAAAAGGATTAACTCACTACATTGATGGAACCATTCAAGAACCATTAAATCCTAATCTGAAAATGGATTGGCTTCATTAAAAGTACTTTGGCTCTTGGAACATTAAGGATATATGTATCAGCTGATCTTATCTTTCACATTGATAATTGTAAAATAGTTAAGGATGCTTGGGATAAACTTGCTCAATTGTATGGAAAAGTTGATGAAATTAGCGGATACAAACTTGATAATGATCTTACTAATCTTGATCCTAAGAATTTTGATACAATCCAAGAATATGTAACTAAGGCAAATGAATTAAGAGCATAACTCAAAGATTGTGGTATTGGTAAGAAGGATGCACAATTGGTCTTCAATTTGTTGGGCAAGCTTCTTCCAGAGTATGCAGCTTTTGTTTCTAGTTTCCATACTCGTTGCTTTACTATGGAGAGTGCCTATACTACACCATCATTTGATTCATTCACAGAGATGTTGATTCTTGAACAAGCAAACTTGACCACAATAGGTATTCTCAAGTCATCCAAGTCACATGCTTTGGTGGCTAATCCTGAGAAAGGATCCAACAAGAAACAGAAGCAATCAAAGCCTAAGCCACATAAGGATAAAGCACAATCTTCCTCTCCTCAACAAGGAGATTCTACATCCTCTCCTAATGGGGATTCATCTTAGAAGGAGAAACCTACTTGTGCATATTGCAAGAAGATAGGACATGAAGAACACTAGTGTTATAAGAAGGATATTGATGAAGTGAAGCATCTTCTTGAGAAGAATCGAATCAGTTTCCCTTCTCAAATGTCTACTTCATCTTCTTCTTCAAAACAAATAGAATTTGATAAGGAAAAAAGTCACACTTTTGGGACAAGTAAGAACAAAGGACAAGCTCTTTGTGCTACTATAGGTCATGATTCAAAGAGATGGCTTCTAGATTCAAGAGCTTCTCATTATATGGCATCTTAACAATCTATGTTCTCTTCATTTGAGCCTTGCAACATGCCACCTATTTTGAAGGGCAATCATACATATATGAATGTAATTGGGAAAGGATCTATTCATGTTGGGGATGGCACTTTCAATGATGTGTTGTGTGTACCTCATATGACAAACAATCTCCTTTCCATCTATCAAATCACTCATGGTGCAGCAAGGAAGACTGTGGAGTTCACTCCTAATTCAATTATCATCCAAGACTTGAGAGCAAAGCTATCATTTCTACAGTAGTGGTGGATCGTGCATCTCGATTGTACTCCTTTTCAGACTTTGTTCCTATTGATGACTTTGATTCTTCAGATGATGATCACACTTCTTGAGTGGATTCAAATCATGAGGAGAACTTTCGTTACTTGAAGTTGGGTATTCTCTCATGTGATCCAGTTCTTGAGCCTTGCATTCAATCTCCTCCTATTGAGATCACATCTACTATTGCTCTTGATGATGCTTGGATTGCTACAGTTTTGCCTTCTCGTGATTCAATGCAACAGGAGATCTTCCAGATACAGATATGCTAAAGCATCCTTACAACAGTAAAAAATCACTTACAAACACCAATACCATGAGCTAACCACTTTCCAGACATGATCAAGCAAGTTGACCTTCCTTCAACCTCCCAAACGCACAAAGATGGATAACTATTGGTGTGATTAAGTGTTGTACCTGGATAACTCAAAGACATTGTTGTTTGTTTCTTTTGGGTGTCTTTAAGCTTTTTTAACTCTTCTATGCCCACCTTTTAGTATTTATGGCATAATTAGTGTATGACTTTGTAATGTCCCCTTCTCAGTGATGTTCATTCAGTGGTCCAGTGGCCTATTCCGAAGACTCGTAGACTATTTGGAAAGGAGAATTAGTGTTTCCAACTTTTGTGGAGTTCTGCACGAGCTTTTTAGGGTTTGTTAGGAAGGAATTCTTCAGTTCTGCTTATAGTTTCCTTCTAGGTTTTCCATGAACTCCAGGGTGGCATAACATGCAATTGATTCTACAATGAAGTGTGACTTACTATTTTTAGTAAGTTAGGGTTTGGCTGTCTAGATGGTGCAGTTTTACTCAACTTTCCAAGCTCTTTCTCTAAGTGCGAAAATCATGTTTTTCGGAGCAGTATTTCATGACTTACTATTTTTATTAAGTGATAGTTTGAGCATTTCTATTTTTGACAGTCTTAGATAGGGTCTTGATTCAGTTCAGTTCAGTGGTTTTCATCGAACAACTTCATCCTTGATTTTGATGATAATCAGTATTGGAGTTATAAGTTATTTAATTAAATATTATTTCCTTATACTAAGGTTTAATATTTAATTATTTTTGTTACTGATTAATGCTATTGAGAATTGTGCATAACATGATTTTCCTAAGTCTGCTAGGCGAATTATTTGTGTTATGAAGGAGGACGCCCAAGTGAATGTGGAGACTTTATTTTTATTTGACAAAGTGTTTTTTATGCCAAAAATCGTGGTCCCCTTTGCTAGGCGTGGTTTTGACTTAAGGGGGGGACGCCATACTTGAGTCCACCTTGGAAATGAAATGCAAATTAGAAGGGGTGAATTTGGAGGCAATTGAATTTGAATTTCAGACATGGAAATCTATATAAACAAGTGCTTGGCTCCTCATTTCATCATCCAGAGAAATTATAATGTTATGCTATCGGAATGATTCCAGACTTCTTCGAAAGTGAAAACCTCCTAGATTATCCTTTGCAGTTTTGAGTGTGAGACATCACTCCTAGCTGTGGTTCGATTGTGTGGATTGCGTGTGTGGATTTGGAGAGTTTGGTTTGCTGCTGTGATTTTCCAGTGTTGCTGGTTTTGGTGTGGCTGAAGCAAAGATTCGATCCTACCTCCCCGCCTGTGGGACTTATCATTATGGGTATTGGCTCGAACTATTTCTATGCTTTGGGCGATATGTTTTGTAAGTTTGTAGCCCCTAATTTGGAGTCTTTGATTTTATAATGCAAATCATACTTTTCCAGCTTAGGCATGGGTTTTGGGGTGCATTGGGATGCGTGCTAGGTGTTTGGGGGTGTTTAGAAGCTCATTTTCAGTTTGTTCTTAGTCGCTTTGTGCCTAGTGTCAGTTTGGGTGAGTTGTGGGGTGTTTTGAGTGAGTTTGGAGTGAGTTGGAAGCATTTTAGTGTGATTTTGTGTTGTTGGTTATGCATTTCCAGCCTGCTGATATCTATATCAGATTTTAGGAAGTTGGTGTTTGAGTTGGTTTGGTTATAGTTATCTTTTGTGATCAGCATTATTCTTCTATTCTATCTTTCCTCTCTTTTGTAAGGTTGAATAGTAGTACTATCAACCATTTCTAGATTGTAAGCTTACCCGCTAAAAAATGGTAGAGGCTGGCTTGCCGCCTATATTTGATATTTGTAACTCAATCCTCCCACTGCATAAGCGGTTGAGTTGAGCTTAGTTATGTGTGTTCAGTCCTCCCGGTAAAACATTGTGGTGGAGTGATTCGTGCTTTGGAGTGTTTATTCACTTGGCTGGTTTACCGCCAAGTTCCTTTGTTCACCCGCTAGATAAGCGGAAGGGGTTGGCTTGTCACCCATTATTGTATTCAATACTTCAGCAGTTTACTTCTAACGATCCCCTGCTACCGTATGCTCTCACCCTTCCAGTTTGGGCTCTCGGTGATCAAAAGGTGTAGGGTTCCTTCTTGTTGACCCTAACCGGTGTGGTTGTGTGTAAAATCAAAATAATTAAGGGGGTTTATTACAGACTTTATGGGCTGGTTTACAGGCTGCTGGCACTTTGTCTATATTTATGGAATTCAATGTACCCAAATGTCTTAGAGGGTGTGATTAAGTGTTGTACCTAGTAAGTTCTTCTTCTAGGTACTAATGGCACATGTCACTTAAGTTTACTTAGGGGTCACACATGAATATTTCCACTTTTGGTGGTATTATCACATTATCACTTTCCATCTCATGTGGAACTTCCACCTTTAGTGGTTTTATCATGTTATCACTTTTCCACATTAGGTGGGTGATCCACCTTTAGTGGACGTATTACACTATCACTTTTCCACATTAAGTAGGTGATAAGTTATCACTTTATGTTTCATGTCATAGGATTAAGACAGTTGTCATAATCTTATGCCTTCCTATGTCTCACCTTGGCCTACTTAACCAAGAGGTCTCCTAAGCACTATCATACAAATTCCATTGATTCCATTCTTGATGAGAATACAATTTATTCTTATCATATCGATTCTCTCTTGTTCTTGTGCTTTTCATTAGGCCTCTAGATCTTGGGTGGTTATCTCCATAACCAAATCTTACAAAGACCAATAAAAAAATTTGAAGATCAAATGCAAAAACACTCTAAATTCTACTTGTTGCCCATATTAGAACATGTTGCCCTGTTTGTGGTGAGATGTGTAACAAAGACTTTGCAGAGATACCCCATTCCATCCCGATCCTCCCCTATCATTATTACAGTTCCTGTTCACCAATAGAATGACAAATTCCTCTTAACTTCTTGACAACACTCCAATGAGCCTGAAACACCAATATCCAAATGGTTTGCACACTTAAAAGACCTAATTTTTCAGATCATTGTACCTAAATGTATTAAAAAGAGAAGCCAAATACTCCCTACGTATGTGTACCTGCATTTCATATATTAATATAATACTACCCCAAACCATATTTGGATGACTAAACATGAGGCACTGATATCTGGACAAAAAAAATTCTTGATGTTGGGAGAAACTCTATGGTTAGGTGCACATAAACCAAAGTAGTATTGGGATAGGTGATTGTTGTCACAAAAGTTTGTACCCTTACTGAGCTATCAACCCAACAACCTTGTGAAACATGGAAACAAACCTAAAGCGTGGGACCTTGTGCAAGGGGGTTGAATTTCCGAAGAAGGCCAGCTTCCTTCCTTATCCAGTTGCAGGTGCTGAACCAACCCAACACTTTAAATCCTACTCCTAAACCTACTCTAACGGGTTGCAGGAGAAAAGAGGCAAGAAAATGCATAAAGTGAAGAGGTGAAGCACCAAGATAAGAGATGTCTCCCTCCCTGCCCCGAAATTATAGCAACAAAATACCCTAGAGATGCACAAACTTCAATTGCATGAATGACAACAAACACATGTATGGAGGTTAGGTTTTGCTGAATGTCAAAAGGGAAGAAGGTTTCCCACAAGTCACTCTCAAAAACAAGTTAAAACAACATATATGTGAGAGAAAAGCCACAAAACATACACTTATAATGAAGGTAAGAAAACATACACAACATGCATAAGTCGAAGAGAGGCAAGAATGATGATTTCAATTCATTCTTAGGCCAATGGCCAAACTTAAAGTTGTAGAAATGCAAGAAAATATACAAATCTTCAAGAGAAGTGAAAGAGCCGAAAGTAGCATGAGCTAGCAGAGATAGAACCCTTTACAATGAGGCTTAACAACCTATTTATAGCAAGATGGTCGTAGGGAAGAAACCAACAGTCGACGAGGGGAAACCTTGACTTTGGCGTATACAGGAGAATGTCAGTTTGGGAAGATGGGAAGTGGCCAAATCTGATAGGAGTGTGTGTACAAGAAACTAGGCCATACCCTAGAAAGCAGTCCCGAGAAGTACCTTGCTTGACAATCCAAGGCTGGAGTATGCAGCCCTAACATGAAACCCATCAAGCAACCATAAATAGACATGGCCTTGACTCCATCTGATGGTAACCTGCAAAATACAATAAAGGCACCCTTGTAGCTCCATGGATAAAAATAGACAAGTTGCAGGAATTGGTGAAGCATTAAGATCCTTGAGTGTCGATCATGCCATCTGGAAGTGTTGTTGGTCATTAAAGATCGGATGTCATGCCTTTAAGAAAATGTTGCTAAGGATGAGGAGTCGAGAACCCTGGAGTCCGAAAGATCAAAGGAAGGAAAAGGAGGCAAGAGAAGGATATCAGGTTTCAAGGTTCGGGTAAACGGTCTGTTGATGGGTGTTTTATGACTCATGTAACACAAAATAAAATACAAAGTATTCTATCCTCTCTTAAACAAAATCCTCTCACATCCTAAGTTGTGTGATCAAATGGGATGACTCCAAGGTTTTGAATGTCAAGTCTTGACATGTTTTTGGATAGACTCAGTTGTTTGATGTGATATTGTTGGAATCATAAGGTGGACTTACATTGAATCTTGAATGCTTTGAATATTGTTGGAACATTGGATAGACTCACTTGTTTGATGTGATATTGTTGGAATCATAAGGTGGACTTACATTGAATCTTGAATGCTTTGAATATTGCTGGAACATGGAATTTTACTTGAAAAAAATAGCAATAGGGTAAAGGGTTCAAGAAGCTACTCTAATCCTAGGAATGTAAGAGCAATGGACAATCTTTGATGAAACTCAACTAAGCTTTGCTTTGACATGCAACGAACATCTCCACAAGGCTAGTGCGATCTTCTAGGGATAGCTTTATGATTTCCACATCACCACTACAAGCATAAACACCGTCAAGGTGAGGCATATCAATGAAGAAGTAGCAATTGAAGTTAAGCTTGGCTAAGATGGATCTAGTTGAATACGCAAGGCACTTTACAATCAGCAAGGTGTTAGTAGTATGGATGTACGAATTTCACCATTGATTATGCACAAAGTTCTTCCATTCATCTAAACAACATGAAAATGAAATAAGAAGTAGAGACCATGCAAATTGCTGAATCAACACATAAAGACCACCATATCTTCAATGAAGTTTACATGCTTCTTACAACAGAGTCTTGGCAACAATCTATGCCTTCTCTTTCTACTCTACTTCTAGCTGCTATCTAATTATTATCTGCTACCGAGCTCCTAGCTATTAACCTTTACAAACGAAGAAGTGGAGCCTTATATAGTGCTCTCATTACAATTGAGTGGCTCAAATTGATTCACAATTAATGGCCAAGATTGAAAGATAGAAACCCTAATTAGGGTTTGTTAAACCCATTACAAAGCATTTAATGCTTGACCAATGACAATTACATTTTATGGGGCACATGTCCTTGAATTTTCGACCAATAGATGATGAGGGTAGGTGTATCGAACTTTGTGCCCATGTGGTAGTTATCTCTTTGATGGATAAGTCAGATACGTTGAATCTGGATGCCTTATCTTAGAATGATGTGATTGGATAAGTTGATTGGGCGCCACCTTAGCTTGCTTGATCTTTGTAACTCATCACAAATTGAAGGTGATTGAAACATATCTCTTGATACTCAACATTTCCAAGCTCAATCATTGAATGAGATGAAGGTAGGAGATATTCCCAAATTGCATCAGCTTCTAACTTTGATTAACTTTTCTGAAACTATCTCCTGTCTTGATGTACTGGCATTGATTCTTGGATTTCCGGAGGAAATTCAAGATTGTGAACAATTCCTTCTTTGAGTGCTTGATCTTAATTATACAATGTTGTCTTAATGTGGTGGAAATCCTGATGTTGTATGTGAACTGATAAGCCTTCATCTTGGAGCTGATCCTCATCACTTACGGCTAAGTTCTCCAATAGCTTGAATCTCTTTCTCTAGCTTGTCTTGTATTTGACCCCAACGAGTTGTAATATCCTCTATCATGCATCATGTTCTTAGCCTTGAACCTGAAAGAAGGGTACATTGTGAATTGAGAACCATTTAATAGTAGCAAAACGAACTTAATCTTACAAAAATAACATAAATCTTTCATCAATCAGTGGTCAAAATTCCCCTTTCAGATTTGGAAATAAATATTTGACCCTGCAAATGACGATTTTGACTTGAAATCTCTGCTTGAATCAGAATGGTCTTTAGCTGGTTGGATTTACAAAATTCGCTAAATTTTGTCTATCTGGTTTAATCAAAATTGCTACATTCTGAAGGTGTATCAGTGCCTGATTGGATATCGTTGTGATGAAGACAAACTCACTGAATTCCATGTTTGATTAAAATCACTGTGTGCTGAAGGTTTTATCACTTGATGCTTGACGAGGATTACTGTGATCTGGAGAGGAATTCGCTGCCTCCTTGACTATATGAGATCACTGATATTGATGAAAGATATCACAGTCTGAGGGAGACACAAGTTTGCTGTGTTTTATTTGATCCAAATCGCTATTTTTTGCTGAAGATGAAGATCGCTGCCTGATGTACAAGCAAAATCGGTGCTTAGAGGATAAATTCTGATTTGAGTTAATGATCAAACAAATCAATCATCACTTTTTCTTATATGCATTCTTTGATAACAAAGCCGACCCTTTTTACCTTTTTAATGTTTTACAATTTCAAATTTCATTTGAACAGGGCTGACTAGTCTTATTCTTGTAAATTTAGCACATAACATATCTTCTTCCTACGTGGGCCCCTTCTTACAAGATGGCAATGAATTTATCATGTCTCTCTTCCTTAGTCTTGAATGCAAGATCGTGTTTTCTCTTGGGTGGCGGAAGTGTTAGTTCACTCCTTTGGGGGGTGATCGGAAGTCTCAATCCTTAGTTCGTGTTTTAGAGGCATTAAAGGAAGTCGCTGATTGTTAGTTCGCTTGTTGGAGCGGTCAAAGGAAATGTTAGTTCGTGCATTTGGATGGCCATTGGAAATCGCAATGCTTAGCTTGTGCTTTAGAGGCATCAAAGGAAGTGGTGATGTTGGTGTTTGAATAATGCCTTTAAAAAATTATCTCCAGCTTAAAGTTTGTGGGGCCCAAGCAATGTGGCACGGTAGTGAAGGGGACTCGAAGATAGTGAGTTTGGAAGGGTGCGGTGGGATGAAAGGATGAGAGGATGTGGTAGATGGAGATGTCGTTGGGGTAAGGTAAATGAAGGATGAGGGGTAGGATGAGTGCCACGGTGGGTAGGGGTGAAAGGGATGTGATGAAGAGGAGGTGATGAAGAAGGTGCAGGGGAATGGGGAGTCATAAGGGATAAAGGAATGTCATCGCTAAGGGAAGGGATTAAGGGGGGTAGGTTAGGATAGGATTGGGGTTATGAAGGGTAGTAAAGGAGTTGAAGGTGGGTAGTGGAAGGGTATGCTAAGGGAAATAAAGGGGTAAGGGGTGTGTGATGAGGGTTAGACGATGGAAGAAGAAGGATATGGGTGGAAGGTAAAGGATAAAGTAATGGAGGATCAAGGGATAGAAGATGTAGGTGAGGTGGTAATGGTAGGTGAAGGTGAAGAAAAGAAGTGGAAGTGGAAGACGAAGGTGATCAAGGTTTGAGCATCCAATAGCAGTGCTAGGAGAGGCAGGAAGTGAAAATGGAAGGAAACAAAAGTGGAAGGAAATGGAAGGAAGATCGCGCTTTTGCTTGGGTACCAAAAGTCTTCGGTCACACTTTGGAGGCCCGACTAGATGTGAAAATCCTTAGGTCCTGCTTTGAAGGCCTCATCAAAAGTAACAGATCCTTAGGTCGTGGATTTCGGGCATCAAAGGAAGTGATCAATCCTTTCCAAACTTGTTATCAATTAAGCTTGCAACATCCTCTTAACAATGGACTTGTCAAGATCATGATTTCATTTCAAACAATGCAATATGATTTAAGGGATCAAAGGAAGTGGAAAACCTCAATTTGTGGATTGGATGGCTCACTGGAAGTCTTAGTTCGTGCATTTGGGGCTTCATCAGAAGTCCTCCAGAAATGGCAACTTCACTATCTTAATGCTTTTGTTTCAAGCTTCTCATGGTAATTTGAACTCTACCCCTTTCTTTCCTTAGAATATTGACCCTTGAAACCAACTTGCATTAGCCAAATTTTCCTTTCATCTCCATTAAACCGAGCAAAAGATGATCAAATGGAATGATCATCATGAATCTTTCACTTTGTAAGCCTTGAGAACTAACTAACCGCACTTTATCCCAAAGACAGAGACTTGATTGATTACTTCCTGGCCACCTAAGATACTACACCTCATCCAAGTGAAAGGCTAATAGCTAAAGACAAAAACTACCAACGGCTAAGCTAAGACAACTAACCTAGAAAGCGAAAAAAGTGGGGGTCCCCATTTGCAATGGGGCGATGTGTGAAAACGTCAGAACACGGTCTAACGCTTACCAAAAGAGTAAGGGTTAGACTGGTTCCCCGAACCCCAAAATACGAAGGAAGGAAATTTCAAATTTCAAGGTTCGAGGGAATGGTCTGACTCTTATCAAAAGAGTAGGGTCAGATTGGTTCCCAAAATCCCAAAATCCAACAAGGAAGGGAATTCCGAATTTCAAGGTTCGAGGGAACGGTTTGACTCTTACCAAAAGGGTAAGGGGTAGACCAATTCCCCCGAATCTCAAAATCCGAATAAGGAAGGGAATTACGAATTTCAAGGCTCGGGGGAACACTCTGACTCCTACCAAATAGGTAAGGGTTAGACCAGCTCACTGAATCTCAGAATCTGAAGAAGGGAATTTTGGATTTCGAGGTTTGAGGGAACGATTTGATTTTTACCAAAAGAGTAAGGGTTAGACCAATTCCTCGAATCCTGAAATCTAACATCTTTTAAGGGAAGGAGAGTTGGTCAGTGGACCCCGAGGTATTGAAGGCAAGATGCAAGGATGACGGGGGAAGGCCCAAAATCTGCCTCATTACGAAAGAACACCTAAGCATTTTCTTGATTCCTTGACTTGGCACTTGATCAACTAGGGCATTACTGGTCCATAGAACATATCTCTGATTGGTCTTCACTGATGGACCAAGGTGTCATAAATGATAACATTTTGGTGACCTTTGTAGGATGCTTGCCTACTAAGCATGAGATCCAGAAGCCTTGAGCATCCATTGGGCATTGAGTCACTGAGAGGACCCAAAACATGTGTGTGCCTACACTTGGAGGAAAGTTGGGAACTAGAGCATACATCTAGGGAGGATGTAGCGAATACAAAAGCACTTATGAAAGCAAGACATCCTCTAATTAAATATTTACATTGTCATCAAGACCCTCTTTAGAAGCAAGGCTTGAGATGAATCCCATTCACTAGGATTGGAAGAACTTCACCATCAAGCTTAGAGAGATGAAATGCATTGGCCTCCTTGCAACTAGTGATGACATATGGACCACTCTAGATAGCATCAAATTTGGAGTGTCCTTTGGCTTTGGCTCTGTCTACATCCCACTTAAGAACTAAATCTCCCTCTTTGAAGACCCTGTTAGTAGCCTTTTTGTCAAAACTTCTTTTGACCTGCTCTTGATGAACCTTAAGTGTATGCATGGCCTGGTTTCTAACTTCCTCTAGCTCCATTAGCTCAGCTAACCTCACTGTCATGGCATCATTCTCTGTCAATTCCAGCTAATGGGCTAATTCAAGAGAGGGTAATAAAAATAGGGATGATAGAAAATCACAATATCTTTCTCAAATTTCACACTAGATTACATACAGTTCTCATTTGCCACAAATTGAATCTGCTTCTATATTAGTTTCAGACTGCAGAATCTATTGTTTGATAGAATCAACAATGGATATGACAACAATTCAATACAGAGCAACATAGACCAGCAATATACATTTCACTGACAACATAGAGTGCAGATCATACAGAACAGTTTGATGCGATATAGGACAAAAAAGGTTTGCATTTGAAGGCACAAACTTTTCTGTATAAATCTTCTTTGATAATATGCCAGGTCCCCTGATTGGCACACAACAACGATATAGCCTCAATATTTTATTCCACACTAAGCAAATACTCTTATCAAAACTTCACACCCAGATGAAGAAACTGCACAATAATGGAATATTCAGAATTTATGAAAACCCATGATAGTGACTAGCTGCTTCTGCCACGATGCCAAACCAATCATTCCCGACAAAGTTGAAATGAAATATCAAACAACAGTCTTAGGAGTCCATATTATATCTGTTTTACTCTTACTTTCGCACTCTAAGTTCCAGAAAGAGCTAACAAAGGATCGGGCCTTAATTATTTCATGCCTTTATCAAAATATTTAATTCTGACTTATGCAGATTATATTACACCGGCTATGATATTATTCATAATCGTAATTCTTTATACTTAGAGGTCAGACTTTATAGATCTGAAGATGCTGAATATTTTCAAATGCCAGACATTTTCCCGAGTCAAATGCCTTAAATAAATAAGGCATATGGGAAAAATCATGCACCATGCACACAGAATTTCAGAAATATTTACTTTCAGCTACTAACAACCCTGCCTCCTTTCTCCGGCACCCTAAAATCTGTATTCCAAAAAAAAGACTACATAAGGAACAAATTTTCTGACGCTGAAAATAAAACACAACGCTTTTATCATTTCTGTTGGATCTGCCAGGAAAAGTGAATGCTGCATCACTAAAGAACAGTTTATGCAGACAAAGAGGTTGCTGGAGTCCAATGCCTGAAAATTCCTAACTAGATAATTAATGCCGATTGCTGTTGCTAGAGAAATTTGATCTATGGTGTTAAAACAATTTTCTGTAATTTGGAAAGTGGCAAACATGTATCTTTTGGAGAAGTTTGAGTCATTTGAGCCACACTAGCCTACTATTAAGGAGGCAACAACGTATATTTCACATCAATGTTAGATTTTGTTCTAAAATTTGTGTAACATGAATCCACTCATCCTATAGAAGACTCAGACCTTCGTTTTGCCCCTATTTGAAAGCTCTGGTAATCTGAGACCACTTGAGTTCAATCCGAGCTTCAATTTGACCTAACAGCAGATTTCAGAAACTGATTCAGATGAGTGGTGTCATGCCCCCGATCTGACAACAGAACCATCATATGAAATTGCGTTATGAATGTAAGACTTTACAATTTCAAATTCATATATCGTGCCCCAATCGCATTCAAGTTACATCGGAAGATTGGCATCTAATTGTCTATTTAAGGATGTGAATGATTTACCATCATCCAAAGGAATCCTACACAAATTAAGATTAAACACAAGAAATATTGAGGATTCCAAGGAAGGAATAACCGAGCATTTGAATGCATCCATAACTCCTATTTCGAACAAGAAGGATCCCTCTGCCACTAGTTGCTAGCCATCTTCAATTATCTTATTCTCGAGCACATGAACTGCTGTCACCATATCTCCAACGAAAGTCAAAAGTCTCCAAACAATTCTTCATGTCGTGGTTACTTCTGGAGCAATATTAGAGTGCGGAAAGCCAAGAGAGGATGGTGTAGTCACTCTTTCTAGCACGATGTTCTGGCACAAGAACTTCTCCATATTCATATTCAATAGTCATTACCACATCCTTTGAGATTGTGGAAAAGGTCACTATGTCTCCAACAACATAAAAAGCCAAGTAGTGGTGATCGTGGAACCTTTTTGGAGTTGAGAATTCCACAGCAGGAGTATTGGCAAATGAGAAGAGGCAGCAATGTACTTACCCTTCCTCTATCAATATAATTAAAGAAAAGGACTGATTAAAATATCGATTATTAATGGCTTCTGTAGTCAAAACCAATACTAAAGAATAACTATGAAAGGAGCGAAGTGAACCGACTATCTCATTGCCAAGGAAAGCATACAAAGGAAAGTGTGATTGCAATCACCTTATTCGATAAAGGGCCTAAATAATGATTAAGAATTAATAATTTACAAAGATTAACTATTGAAAAGGCACGATAACTATAATGAAGAGGTGCAATCTGGATCAATGGAAGGAGGCGATTAGTATATAAGTCTAATCAATTAGCATTAAGATGGAGAGAGTCAGTTTATTATACCATTATTGAATCGCTCTACTAGAGTATTTTGAGCAAGTATCAATGACCACGTAAGAAGGAAATACGAAGGGGAAACGATAAGAATAAGACGGACCTGCAGATCTGAGTGGATTATCTTTCAGTGGCAAAAGCAATCTGTTAACATCGAGAAGGATAGCAGACATCATTATCGACTGGTATGTCATCTTGTCCATAATATTTAAATGGAACTTCTGTCAGTCTATTATGATATATATATAGGTATAATTAATACAGGGTTGCATCTGAATGATCAGCATAGATATTATTAAGGAATGTTAATAATCTGCATTACTGGGTTATAGCAGAATCACTACTGTTATTGGAAATTCATTACTCTTACCACAGACATCACATTATCAGCATGATAGTTGTTGTAAGAGATACATTGGAAACTGTCTTTGATAGGCCATTTTGTGGGAGAGGGATGGAGGAGTAATCTTGTGGTGAAGAGGGGCTCACTAGTGGTCATAAGGACCCATGAAGTCAAGGAACCAGTTACACCCTCTATGCCAAACTCACAAAGATGGTGATGTGTGTATAGGTAATGGGCTTGGAGGGATGGCAACATGGGTTGCCAAGTCTAGCAAGGAGGTTAGAAGCAACCATTCCTTGGACTTGGTAGACAACGGACCCAAGCAACCCTTTCATGTCCCATATACCCACTCTTTCTGTTGTTATATTAGAATAGATTATGATTGATTAAGAATGGATATGCTTGTAGGTGTTCGCCTTTCCTTGTGGGTGCAGGTTATCTTTATAAGTCTCCACTCCTCTAATGCAAGGTAAGTCTCAAGCCCTATTTCTGATTTATAAATTTATGAATTCTTGATTGCAGTAGGATATTAGATTCCAGGATAATTACATTGAGTACTATGATAAATATATGTTTCAAATGTACTGTTAGCAAGTTAAGAATGGAAATTGTCTCCTAATCAAGCAAATTAATTAAGACATAAGTTTATTGAAATTAGGTAATTGTTGTTAAAAAAGGCCTATATCTAGTAGGGGACATTATAAGTGGCTATGTGAATAAGCCTGAGAACATTTCGAGATGGATGTTCCAAACAGAAAACAACATCAGAGGTAGATTGTTTCAGAATCTTAAGTCTTTATTTGCATCCTGCTTCATTGTAAGGGTGATACAATCCTGGCAGCATGGAAGAATTCTGGCAGCTGAAGACAACAAGATACTTAAGAGCATTTGGTTGCCCCTATAGGTTTGAGCAATTTATTCCATGTTTCTTTCTAAAAACATAAAATCAAATATAGGAGGAATATGCAGTTCTAGGAGACACAAGATTATCCAATCAGGAAAATTGTAGAATCGAACAAGCATGCATAAGTTATAAGTGATTTCTTTTGAGTATAAGAAAATAGTTTGAAAAAATACAATTTAAGTCATGCCATTCAAATTTAAGTGGTAACATTCAGAAATGTTTTTCCCGATAACATCTTCTATGAAGAAAACAAATAACCAAATCTAAATGTCATGAACCACACAATGTGCTATTGTTTCAAAGTTCAAATGAAATAACCCACCTTGTCTAGAATGAAAAGCCCTTACGAACCACACATGAAAATAATTAACAATGATGTCTCCCACTACATCAAATTTACTTTAGTTGTGAGTAAACTGATCTTGTATATATAATGAATGAGTCAAACTATACTATCTTTGTTTGGAATGTAACAGAATCAAAATTAAGTTTTGTTTTAATCTAATGCAACTAAATATGATTACAACTAGGGTGATGAGCATTCAATACAACAGCTGAAACTGAAAAAATTACAAGAACCATTGGAAAGGAGTTCAACCAATTAAAATGTAGGTGAACTAACTAAAATATATCTACCTGGCTTTGGAAAGTTTGCAGGGAGATCAAGAAGCTGTAATTGCCCATCCCCAAACTCAAAGGCCAAATCACAACGTTCCTCAGTAGCCATGACTTCACAAACATTTCTGACAATGAAGTACAATGGACTTAAGTAGTTTGCAATCATTTGCAAAAGGGATCCAGCTGCACATGTTAAAAGTACATATAGAAAAGGTTAATGTGTCATAGTATGAAGAAGCTAAAGAAATTTAGATAAATAAGAAACTTAAATTCATCCTCCCCCAAGTAGATCAGTCACCATACAACAAAAACCAAATCAAAAGTATCAATTATTCCATTGCAGCTAAAACATCCACTGCTGAAAACAACACAAAAAAGCAGTTGACTCCTATAAACTTAAATTCATCTTCCACCTCCTTATTGGGCTTTTATTAGGGGATGCTCCTGTGAGGACCATGTCACTCTAATCAAATCCCAGCAACAAAAGAGATGATCTCTACCACTGTTACAAGTGAGTTTTATCATTACAATCTTACGAGATGAGCCAAAGAATTTGAAAGTTCTTCTACTAGAGCATAAACAACTAAAAGGAAGCAAGAGCTTGTTGTGACATTTTCACACATTGCCCTATTGCAAATGGGGACCCCCATTCTTCGCTTTTTAGGTAGTCATTTTGTTTAGTTTTCTTTACTTGACAATAGTTTCTTAGTCATTAGCCTTTGCTTATAAAAGGATAGGTCTTTGCGTCCCGGATTGAAGTTCATGGTTCATTGTCAAGGTTAGGTTTGATCAAGTTTGGAGATTCTCATCAAGTCTAGAAAGTTGAGTAAATAGATTTATCAAAGCCTTGTTGGTAGTCATCTTCTCCGTGTCTAGGTAAGATAAATTCAAGATTTCCTTCTAGGGGTTGTTTTTCCACCCTTTGGAGAAAGATTTCCTTCAAGGGGTCGTTTATCCACCTTTTGGAGAATGGATGTGACCAAGTGTTGAATGATCAAGTTTGTTTCAAGCCAATGCGAAATTGGAAATTTCCTTGTCGAGGTCAATTTTCCACTCCTTAGGAAAATTTACAAGGTGAAAGAGTGGAATTTCCTTGTACCCATCAAATTTCCACT
This sequence comes from Cryptomeria japonica, assembly GCF_030272615.1. Taxonomy (NCBI): domain Eukaryota; kingdom Viridiplantae; phylum Streptophyta; class Pinopsida; order Cupressales; family Cupressaceae; genus Cryptomeria; species Cryptomeria japonica. The sequence continues at coordinate 862,046,252 of NC_081409.1, read as the reverse complement.
CCTGGAGATTGAATGTTAAGTGAAAGAGAAGTGGGATCTTCCTTGTTAGGGTCGTTTTTCCACCTTTTGAAATTAAATGAAAAATCAGGTATAATTGAAAAAAGAATTGAAAATTGGAAATTTTCTTGTCGAGGTTGATTTTCCACTCTTAAGGGAAAATTTACAAGGAAAAATAGGGTGAAAAAGTGAAATTTCCTTGTCGACCATGAAATTCCACCCTTTATTTAAAAATGAAATTTCCTTGTTTGGTTTGATTTTCCACTCTCCAAGCAAATTGATGAACAATGCAAGTAAAATGGAACAAAGAAGGATGACAAACAAGGAAATCAAAACCTTCCTTCTATGTGGCAAATTTCTACCCTTCCTTGTAGTGGTCGAATTTCCACCATTCCTTGTAGAGGTCGAATTTCCACCCTTCCTTGTACTAGTTGAATTTATTCCTCATAGTGGTCGAATTTCCACCCTTGTGCATATTGAATTTCCATCCCTTTTTTTTTGAGTTTAAATTTCAATGAAATTGTGAAATGAAAACCTTCAAACAAGGAAATCAAAACCTTCCTTCTATGTGGCAAATTTCTACCCTTCCTTGTAGTGGTCGAATTTCCACCATTCCTTGTAGAGGTCGAATTTCCACCCTTCCTTGTACTAGTTGAATTTATTCCTCATAGTGGTCGAATTTCCACCCTTGTGCATATTGAATTTCCATCCCTTTTTTTTTGAGTTTAAATTTCAATGAAATTGTGAAATGAAAGAGGGGAGTCGGCTGTGAGGGAATGTCAAAGGAAACAAAATAAAAGATGTTAATTTGCCTATACAAGGCCAACTTCTACATATTTGAGGAGGTGCATCCCAACTTGGGGATACATATATAAGATGAAGCAATACTTACATTCAAACATTCACTTCCAAATTCGAAATTGTAAAAGGCGGAGTAAGTAAAATCATTTAGACTCACATTCAAAGCAAAATTCAGCATCGTTTAGGGCCGAATTAAGGACATTAAGGAAGCGAGTTTGTGACAGAACTGAAGATGAAGGGTGGCAGACCTGAAGCAACCATTTTAGTGACTATTTGAGGCAGATTTTAAAGCCATTTTTCACCGCTTTGCAAATATAATCAGAGGTATGAATTTGACTAGATTTAAGAAGGGCGAATTTTTTTTGGAGACAAACTTGATTTGGAGCGAATTTCTTCAGAGCATTGATCAATTTCCAGATCTGGAACATCAGCATTTGCAGTTTTAAACATAGTTTCCAGAATATTCTCCAAGATTGTAAAATTTATTTCCAGATAGGGAGGGTTTTTAAGAGGCATGATTTGCAAGATGTTAGTATTACTTTTTCATTTATTCTTTAGTGTTTGATGCAAAATCTCTTTGTTTTTCAGGTTTGATGCGGAGATGGAAAGCTAGGAAGGGATGAGTATGATCCAAGGGTTTGAAGTTCTAATTGCTCTACAAGCATGGCTAGGATAAAAGATGATTAAGGCGACATTTGCTCTATATCAAGAACATCATAACCTCAAAGATTCAATCACATGGGAGATTGCTCTACATTGAAGAACTCCACCATCAAGGAGAATTTCCAAGCATGAAGGAGATTTCACAACATTTGCAAGGACATCAAGATTTGATCTTAGTTATGTTGGGAGCCACATATCTCGTTTCATGACAGCCCCTAAAGCAGAACATTGCATTGTAGAGAAGCATGTACTAAGATATGTGAAAGGGACACCTAACTTTTACATTCTATGGCTGATTGGATTTACAGACTCAAATTGGGCAGGTTTTGTTGATGACGAGAAGTCTACTTCTGGGTGTATCTTCAGTCTTGGTACAGGTGCAGTCACATGGCCTAGTAAGAAGCAGCAGGTAATAGCTCTTTTCTTGATACAAGCAGAGTATCGGGGAATTGTAAAACCAGCATGTGAGGCGATATGGCTACAGAGGATGCAATCTGACATGAAAATGTTTCAAGCAAGGCCTTCGCCCTTATTTTGTGACAATCAAGGGGTGCTAAAACTTGCCAAGAATCCAGTCATCCACGAGCGAACCAAACATGTAGAGCTTCATATTGTCATTTCATCAGACGGGCTTGTTGAAGATGGAATTGTGGTCTTGCAATATGTTCCAATTGTGGACCAAACTGCAAACATTCTCACCAAGTCTCTGAGCCAAGACAAGTTTGTAAAATTTAGGGGGCAACTTTGTGTAGTTGATAGGAAGACCATTAAGGGAGGGTATTAGAGTAATTAATGTTTTATTTAACGGTTATTTAGTAATATTAAGATGTTTCTAATTTTCTGTTTACCATTGTTTCTATTTTTAGAAACATAGTCTTGTAAATTCCTTTATATGGAGCCTTTCACCTCCATTGTAAATACATTGAATTTACCATTTCAGAAATGTCATTTTCAAGAGTTCCCAAGTGATTTCCAGATCATTGAAGGTGAAATAAGAAGTCATTAAGGTCTGATTTCCTGGAAATTTTATGCGCAGAGGTGAAAACAAGGGTTTGTAAGTCATTTATGAAGCATTTTGATGATATTTTGCAAATCGAAATCAATTGGTTGCTTGGGATAAAAGTTCATTTCACAATGTTTAAAGAATGATTTTTATGAAAATTATTTTAAGTTCTTCAAAACGAGTGAATTTAGAGTGAAAGATTTTGAATTTTCATTTTCCTATCACAATTTTCTTGCATTTCATTTTCATTCACAATTGAGATTCATGGTGTTTCCTCTTTTCAGGTATGATTGCATGGAAACGGATGGAGAAGGATGAAGAGACAAGAACGATGCAAGACAAAATCAACATGTTCAAGAGGAGGAGGATGAAACATGAAGGAGAACACTTCAAGAAGATGACAAAGGACTCAACAACATGAAGGATACAACAACAACAAGATGGCTTTTCAAGGATTGTCATAAAGATGAAGATGGAAATGCGAAAGAAATGACGCCTCAAGGGAAGCATTTTGAAGTTTCAGAAGAGTTAATCAAAGTTAGAAACTCATCCAGTGGAGAATGAAGGAGAAGGATATCATGATGTGAAAGAGGTCAAGAATCAGAGCCTCCAAGAGGAGAAGGATATCAAGTGCAAGGATGGGAATCCGAAATGAAGAACAAGGTGAACATGTTGAAGAACAAAAGTCAAGATTTGAGAAAAGAAAAAGATAACTAGCACAAGATGAGGTCGCATCTACCTATCACACCAATGAAATAGTCTAAAGCCAACATGTCTAGATCCATCGCACCTGACTCATCCAAAGAAAAAGTAATGGGCACACAATCCTAGAAGACTTGGAATTTTCTTATGTTCTCTTGTTCCTCGTGAATTGTGTTGTATAGGATATCTTATTTTTCATTGGTCAAAAGTTGTAAAAAGTGGTAGTTAGGGAGTTAGTTATAAATAAACCCATTAAGGGTTTCATTGTTTAATCTCGGCCATTGATTCAGAATCAGTCAGGGCCCTTGGTTTGTAATTGAGAAGTCTATATAAGGCTTGGCCTTTTATTTGTAAAGGTTAACAGAATAGTGGTAGGACTAGTAGTAATAGCGGTAGTAGGAGATCATAAATTGTTGTCGGGACTATGTTGAAATCAATACATAATTTACATTGAAGATATGGTGGACCTTTGTATGAAGTTTCAACATTTTGTATGGTTTCTACTTCTCAAATTTTAGTTGAAGTTCATTGATTTTAATGGAGAAATGTGAAGATATTTGATGAATTCCTTGGTCCATACCATTTGTAGTTTGTTGATTGCAAATTGCAATGTATGGTTGGTCTCAACCTCATTTTGGCAATAGTTTGACTGTGGATGTTCATTTGGATTGTGCCAGCATTGGGTATTTGGACGGATATTTACAATATGAAAATCTTTCACAATCCTTAGAAGATTGCACTCTTTCTATGGCATTGTGAGCTATCTCTGGTTAAGTAGAAAGTAGTTCCATAAGGAATTTATCTATCAAAGCACTATCTATTATCTTTATTGTCCTTAGGTCTTAGACTAGATTCCCTGGCCCTAATCCTTTTGATATTTGTTTGGTAGAAGTTCAAGTTACTTAGGAAGAAAGCATCACTTGAATTGATATATTGGATGTTCAAGTTCCAGCTTTGTAGAAGCGTAAGTGTTACATCCCTCTTGTGCCCTAATGTTTTGATAATGTTTAAATGCACCGATACATGTTGCTTCATATTGTTGAATAGTGATTAGCAATGCACATGCATTTCCGGTTCATACCATTGGGGGTCTGTTGATTGTAGGTCACCGTGCATGGTTAGTTTGAACCCAAACTGTGGTGTTCGTCTTTAGGCTGCCCCAGAATTGGGTGCCTAACCGAGTGTCTCCAGTCTGAAATTCCTTCATCCCTTGGAGCTTGCACCGTTCTTGTCTAGTTGTGAGGCTGTCTCTAGCAAAACAAGAACTGGTTTATCGAAATCTGTCTACCTACTGCATCAACTGTTATCATCCTTGTCCTTAGGCTTCCTGAACCCTTCCCTTTTGATTCTATTTCGCAGTTCGAAAATCGCAGCAAACCGGCTTGTTGCAAAACGTAAGACCCCTTGTGCTCCCAGCAAATCACATCAATCACTGAGTAATCCTGCAGTCAAGACCTGACAATCGAAACCTTGAGGTCGTCCCCATTGATCAATTGAAATGGCATTAGGGATTTCCTTATCTCAGGAGAGGATAGGATACTTAACATTCTATTCTGCGTTGGCCGAATGAAGTCATAGTTCCGCGATTTTAGCCACGTCAACAGAATTGGCGCTAGAAGGAGGGCCGGTATGATTAATGTCGAAACAGCTAAATCTAGATCATATCAATCCATATTTGTGAAGAGTAACCTTATAGCTTTTTGTACCCTTCTCCGCGCTCAACAAAAGGAGGTCCTCCCAATCAGGTTCCTTGCAACAAGTTGAGTTTACCATACCTTTTAAATGCTATATTCGGGATATGCAAGATCCCCGAAAACCAGAAAAAAACCAAAAAAAATCAGAAAATCTGAAAATACAAATAAAAAAATATGAGTCAGTATGTCGTGTCAGTTGCTTCATGAAGATTGTCCGCAATCCGACGTTTTCCAATTCCAGCAGAGGCTGAGTTTGCAGCTATATCCCAAGCGACTATCCGAATTTGCATCTGCAGCTCACTGTAGAATTCATGGCACCACAACGCACTATGAACTGAATTGCTTGACATTTTTGTCAAGGCTCGAGCTCGTATTGCAGGGGCAAATATTCTTTTGGGATATCCCCAAACCAAAGGAGATCGTGCAGTCGGATATCCCCAGCCCTCCGTCAAGCATTAAGGAGTTTACAAGATTTAAGGATCGGATTGAGAACCAGCTTGGTCTCGAGGGGGAGTTATGCTTGGAGAACGTGTTGTCACCTTGGTGGTGTAGAATTCACTGCACCCCACATTCGGAATTCACCTGCTCACTATGCATAGAGGCAGTTAGTCAAGTCAAAGCCCAGTTTAGACTATCGGAAGAACCAGAGGAGCCCATCACCAGCAAAGAATGGAGTGCCTACCTTGCTACAGACGAGTATAGACGAGCTCAACATCAATGCAGCACCGTATTTCTTGATGATATTGAGATGGAGTTGCCGATTGCTGAGCAAGATGAACCAGTCAATCAGACTAAGGAAGCAAATGAATTTATCATCCTTGCAATTGATGAGGACAATGTTCAAGTGGACGATCAAGTGAGCTTTATGGATCAGCCCAACACTAAGGAGCAGTTTGCAGCACCCCTGCCAATAGACGATGTAGTCCAGGAATCCGTCAAGGACGTTTTTGAGGATCAATCAATCAAAGAGTCCCTATTGTTTGAAGATGTGTTGATAGAAGTGCATAAGGCTGCAGTGTTCATTCAATCCGAAGATGCACCGACAGATGATGCACCCCTCTTTCCTGAGTTCGAGTTCGGTTTTCAACCTACGTAACCTGATAAAGAATGTGATGTTGATTTTCATACACCGAACTCGAGCGGGATGCTACACCACCAATGGCAACCTCCTAATACAGCTGCTGAAGATCTTCTCCCACCTAATGATACTCCGCATGACTCAAAATCGCACCAGGTTGTTTCTTTCCTTTCTACTATTAATTTTGAAAAATTTTCGTTTAATTTTGAATATTCTAGGAAAACAACCTGTAAATGGATTAATCACGAACCTAATGAACTTCCCCAACTAATAATATTGCCCGATGTCCCAGTTAAACTCGAGAGTGGTTCGCTGAAAATTTTCTTTTCAGAGTATAAAGACAAAAAAAGCCAAACTGAGAACTATTCCCACTGCCCTGTTACTGCTGCACGTACTGAGAAATCACCTTGGGTCGGGAAGGCATTCGTATAGTCCGCATTTGTACAATCGATCTCTTCTTGTACACAGTTAGTTTAGGTTTTGTTTCTGTTTTAGAGTAGTTTGTTTTCTGTTTTTAGTTTAGTTTCCCTGTTTTTCTGCTTTGGTTAGTTTACTTTGTCGTAGTGTAGGTGTCCTTTCGGAAGGGGCTGTCTCCCTATCAGTTTTTGTAGGGGTATGTTTTCTTTTCCCAACATTGGTGTACGAAGTCAGAAATTGTTTCTTGGATGCCAACTTTGGTAGAGCACCTAATTGACGGTTGCCCCCATAATCAGTCCATTTTGGTTTAAGGCTTAGTCATTCTAAAAATTTAGTTGCTTACTGCGTCCTGTCGCCAACGTTGCGATCACTGCACTTTTAAATGTTTAAATTCGCTTAAGTCTGTCGTTTTATCAAGGGGAAGTCATTGCAAGTGAAAATTTTGAAGCTCTGCTTCAACAACCACTGTAACGCTCAATCCCACGTAGGCTTCATTGCTTACCAACCAATATGAAAAAGTGAAAAGTAAAAGAGAAAATCAAAAGCAAAGAAATATTAAACTATTTGGCTTTGGGAGTGCAGACACCTCTGCCGGTATTCAAAAGAAAATTTATAGGAAACAGAGCAATCTCTGTGAGCTTATAGGAGATAACTCCGTCAGGGCTATAGACGCTCGCTGGCAGCGGAGCTATATCCAGGTTGCTTTTGGAGTATGAGTTTGCAAAGTAGCTTGCATTAACTAAACGATGATATCTCAACTTTCTCTAAGCTAGAGTGAATTTCACTACACACAATTGATTTTCAAGGTTGGTGACTGTTGACGTGTATTTTGTACACAATCATACACAGAATAAAATACCGACAGGCATCTTATCCTCTCTTGAGAAAATAGTCTCTAACTGCTGAAGATCTGCGAAAAGGATCAGTTAGATGGACTCCAAGGTTCTTTTAGTGGGGTCTCCACGTGTGGACAAGCTTTTTAGTGGTATGATGTGATTTGCTGTTTCCTCCAAGGCGTCTTACGTATTCAAAGCTCGAAGATTTTACTAGTCTAAAAGGAACTTTCAAAAAAAAATGGAAAAAGGACAGGGTTTAAGGAAGTCTAATCTAGCCTAACCCTATGAACGACTTAGCATGAATGAGATTTGGCAAGACTCAACTAACTTCAATTTTGCCATAAGGTAACAACTCAATTGAAATTAGTGCGATCTTCTAAGGTAATAATGGTATTCAATGCATCAAAGACCGAGGACACTACTACGAAGGTACATATCCTAGATGCGAAAATGCTTGAAGGTTAATGACTCAAAATGTTTTCCAGTCGACCACGCAAGGCGTTCCTACAATCAGCAAGAAGCTAGTGGTTTGGATTGCGAATCCTACCAAATATCAAATCTCACACTTAGCCTTTCAAATTAACAAACTACTTCGATTGAGCGTGATTCAAGTACATCCAACAACCATGAAGATAACTTATGAAATTTGCAACAAAACACCATAACTTCAATATTTTATTGATTTCCAAGTCATCATATACAACAATTGCTTGAATTTCTCTCTTCAAGACTCAATCTTGCTACAAAATAAAAATTGCTTACAACTCTAATCTCTCTATTTCACTCTTAACTCTTAACATACTATATTACCTAATGAAATGAAAAAATGGGGGTATAAATAGCATCCCCAGTTACAATGAAAGGTCCAGATTGAAAGTAAATCAATGGACAAGATCATGACACCTAAACCCTAATTAGGGTTTGTTACAAATGACCTCCTTTTTACTGAACAATATTAAATACATAGCCAAATATTAAATTTGGCACAAAAATCTAGGAGGTATCAACCAATGAGAAATAAGATGTCATGTCATCTGTAACAACCTTTCATCTAGAATCTTATTCCCTTTCCAATTCTCTTTCTTAGCATATGCAATGAATTTTGTCACGATTCCTTCGATTTCTGTGCTTGGAATCTCGGGAAGATTCTTGATACTCTCTTCTAAGTGGATAACCTGATCAAATGCATCTAGAAGAGCTGTGTCCCAAGTAGGTTCAAGTTCCTTCGTTCTATCAATCAGGAGCATGGTAGCATACATCTGATCATATTGCTCATCTGTAACATCTGCGTCCTTACGAAAGATGATCTTGATTCTATCTTCAAATTCTTGTAAATCCACATCTGTCTCGACCTCGATCCTTCTGCCAAGAATGGTACGAAGTACCTCAAATACTCTGTCCTGGATCGGATTGATCACCTCCTCAACTTGACCACATCTAACACTGATGTCCTCAAAGAGAACACTCTTTATATGGAGTAAGGTTGACCACTGAAACAAACTGTGAGAATCACCTTCTAAGATCCTCTCTTGTGCTAAAATTCTTCTGGATGTATGTCTTATAACTTTCAAGACAGGGATGACAACGTCCTTGGTATGGGCAAATGCAGCTACTGTTGCCATCAATCTGTGAATAATCTCAAGAACTTGGATTGCCTGATGGGTGATCTTCGACATCCTTGTAACAAACTCAATGGCCACCGCGTGAGATCTATCCATCCAACTACATGTACGCTGGACCATATTCTTGAATCTTTCTGCTTCATTGATTGATTGAAGGGGCAATGCCTGCAATGGTGATCTAACTGGATCCTGACGTCCCAAAGGTTCATTGATGTGACTGAAATATGTCCTCCATGCACCGACCTCTTTCTCAAGCTTTCTATTCTTTTCTACTTCTTCTCTAAACTTATCCTTCAATGCCTCAAATGTGTCGGTGGCATCATCTAAAGTCTGCTCTGCTGTGGATGGTCCTAACTCAATAGTCTGTATATGATAGTCCTCTGCTAGGATCTCACCCTCATATTTGTCTGCTGCCGGTGTAGCTATCTGCAGTTTTCTAGATCCAGTCTCATCTCGAATCATCTTGGACATCTTTGTAGCCTTCTTCTTCTCTGTTGTCATATGTGAACGTCCCACGAGGCTCTCTAAATCAATTGCACTGTCCTCGTCCTCTATTACGATCACCTTAGTTAATCTTTCCTTCAACCAATCTGGGATATTTGATCTTGTCTCTTGAACTTGAATTTCTTTGCGTACTACTTCTTCTTGTCTGGGAGGAGATGTTACTTCATTATCATTATCTAAATCATAGTCTTGGAGAGATCCATCGGATGAAACATGCTGTGCCTGTTCTTCTTCCTGTCTGTCATTCTGTACCATCGATTCCATGGATTCTTCCACTCGAACTGCTCTATCCTCTGGCCTGGAAGAAGTACCTGGTGTTTGATCTTTGTTAGCACCTTGCTTTTTCTTGGAAGGCTCTTTCTTTTCTGATCTTTCCTTTCTCTTTGAACCTCTCGAATGGAGATTGCCCTCACTGGCACATCGAAGGTTACCTTCACCTGAATTCCTAGGATTAGGATTGCCTTCACTAACACTGGCTCCACCTTCGGCTGGCTTTTCTTCCAAAGTAAAAGACATGGCTATGCCTTGTTCTCTCAACTTCTGATGCTGAACGTCTACCCATCTGCGAGTACAAGACAAGACTGGTGCCATCAATTCATCTAAATCCACGGCCTCGGGCTCATTCCAATTCAAACTTATTGTTTTGTTTTCTCTATCATATGAAGATTGGATCATCTAGGAGATTCATCATAAAATCTTCAATCTGGTACTCATGTCTAAATCTTCTACCGACCGTCTCCTCTAAATGTCCATGTGGATCAAAACTATTCCTCCAAGCAAAAGATGAAAAAGGATACAAGGCTAACTCCTTCTCTGCGTCATCCATGGCTAAGACATTAGGACATACCTCAACTGAATTACCCAAAATAATAGGTACCTGAACTCCATTCTGATGTCTGTGTCTGAATGCCTTCACATATGCTGCCAACTGCCTTGTTACTTCAAGTAACACAATTCTATCTGTAGGGTACCTCGGCAACATGTATGGAGGTAAAGGACATCCATACACTCTAATGTAAGTGAACTTGGGAAACTGAATGAACCAAGCACCGTACCTCTTGATGAATTCCTGGGCATCCTGAGATAATCTGTTGTGAATCCCTCCTTGCAACGTCCTTGTGATGTTCATCGTGAAAGTATCATTGATTAACTTGTAGTTCTTCCCTGGTGGATGATGCAAGTAGGTATAGGATTCACAAACTCTGACCTCACCGGGTCCTCTTCCAATCACTCCTCTGTGAGGTAGTCCTGCGTACTCAACGCTCCTGATTAAGGCATAGATGACGTATGAACTCATGTGGAAGGACTTAGTGGCCCTGAGTCTTCTCAACTGTACGTCTAAGCAATGGCTAATTATCCTAGCCCAATGTATTGTACCCTTTCCTTGAACAATCACCTGGATGAAGTAAAACATCCATTTCTCAAAATAGAAGGCATGAGGTGCTCCTGTAACTCTGTTGAGCATGGTGATCAAATCTCTGTCCTCCTCTTGGAAATCAATCCTGTGTGGTGTGTTTGGTACTTTGCTCAGACGGGGACGACTCTTAAGTAGCCAGTTCTTGTTGATTATGCTTAGGCAAGCATCTGGATCATCATCGTACACTGATCTGGCTCCTTCAATGCTCTTGTATATCATGTCCCTGTGCTCTGGAAGATGGAAGGCTTCACTTATGGCTTCCTCTGAAAGGTATGCCAAAGTGTTTCCCTCATTGGACACAATTGTCCTGGACTGTGGATTGTAATGACGGGCACACTCGATCATCAACTCGTGCCACTCTCTATTATTCTCCGGGCGACAGGTGATGGCTTGCCGATGTAAGGGACCTCTCGGAACTTCTTTGTGCTAAAGTTCCCCAAGTTGGTATCTCCAATGTTGCTCCACTTGGACACGATCTTGGTCTCCATTTCTTCGGTCTTCTGATCTTCTTTCATGAGAGCCGAGCGACTGGTGGATGCTCCCGCCTTTGGGGCCGCCATACCTACACAACATTTCATTATAAGAAATAAATTTTTGCAATAAATAACGTAGATAAGAGAGATAAATTTTAGGAAATCTCATGATAAGTCTCTAGAGTTATCATTTCCTAAAATACAACGATTGAGCCAAGAGAAATTCAAGATTCAAAATTTCAAAATTTGAAATATGACGATAAATGAATAAAGCAATAACAATTAAATCGCCATACCTCGATAGAGAGCTAACTCTAGAATGCAAAAACAAAATTTGCCTAGGCAAAATTGAGGTATAAAGATAATCTTCAATATGATCCCCTCAAAATTGACTTCGCCACCTCTGGATAGAATGTGATCTTCACTTATCGCCTTGGACGTGGTCTCAAATGGATCTTCAAATTCGCACTAACAAATCTCCAAGTCCTTAGCAAATTTGCCTTAGTGTATCCTCAAGCTCGCACTTGGTGTGGTCTTCAAATTCGCACCACCCTTTAATTGCTTACGCCACCTTGGATGGAATTCACACCTCTTCAAACACACTTCGCACGCCTCGCACCACCTTGGGAATGTCTACGCCACCTTTGGTTTGAAATCGCACCACCTTTGGATGAATGAAACTCGCACTACATTCGCCTCTTCTCAATTCGCATAAAGGAAGGTAAAATAATGATGTAGAAAATGATAATTCTACCCCCCTTATATAGCGCATTCATCCTTCATTTACTAAGGCCGACTTAATAAAAATAAAACCATTTCAAACGATTTTTAAATGATTTGCAATAACATGACAAGGCCGACCCCCTTAAATGAGCGCTCAAATCGATTTTTTATTAATTAAATAATTATTTAATGCCTTGCGTTTTTTTTATTGCAAATTTCGATTTTAAATAAGGCAAAAATAATTAATAAATGTTAACGCCATATTAAATGCCAATAAAAAATGGATTTTCGATTTTTTAAATTGATTTAGCATTTAAAGAAATTCAAATTGTTTAATTTGGCGCCAAAATATGACAATAAAAGGACGTACCTCATCGCTCTGGTCCCTTGGAGAGGGACAGGAGCGATCCATGATTTTGGTCTAGATTCTTGCGTTTTTAACGTTCAACTCCTTCATTTTCACGTCCCAAATCGATCATCTGGTGGTCCTTCGAATTTGAATGCCTCTCTTGTGCGAGCAAATGCATCTCATGATCATTATCGCCCTGGTCCCTTGGAGAGGGACAGGAGCGATCCTAAGTTTTTTGCTTGAAATTTTCCATTTTGGTACGATCCTTTCCTTGTGTCATCTTCCAAACGTCATTTAGAACCTTGTGCGTCCTTGTCTTAACGTGACTTTCAAAGAATGTCATGTGTTTTATCTAACATCGCCCTTGTCCCTTGAAGAGGGACAGGAGCGATCTCCATGTCTTCATGTTCATCTTGTATCTTTGATCTTCGAAATATCAATGCTTGTGTCCTTTGCGCACGTCCCACTCGTTTTTGCAAGGTACCTTCGATGTTATAAGGATCATCGCCCTTGTCCCTTGGAGAGGGACAGGAGCGATCCACATTTCTCCTTGATCTTGGCGATTTTTAAACTTCGATCTCCTTTGCAACGTCTTCCCGACGATGTCCTTCGCATTTCCTATCCTCATTTCGCCTTGATTTTTGAAGGAACGTGAGTGTTTTGATAGGATCGCCTTGGTCCTTGTCCAAAGGACAGGAGCGATCTTGATTTTTTCACGTTCAATATGCATTTTTGACCTTCGATCCTTCATTGTGATGTTTTCCAAACGCCGTCCCTTGTCTTGCTTAACCTCGCCTTGCTTCGATTTTGGAGGAATATGAGCGCTTTTGATAGGATCGCCCTGGTCCTTGTCCAAAGGACAGGAGCGATGTGGGGCCTTTACACCATTTGGCGATGTTTGGACGTTCAAAACTCTTGTTTATCACCTTGTTGTCATACCATGGACCCTCCAGAACATTGCAATATATTGTCCTTACGCGAATTTTGCATGAATTGATCAATACATCTAATATCGCTCTGGTCCCTTCCTGAGGGACAGGAGCGAAGTTCATCATTATGTGCTTGTTCTTGTTTGTACCAACTTGCAATCAACTTCATTGCGTGGAATGACGTCCTTTCGACCTTCTTGGTTGCTCGAAACTTGTTTGCCTTTTGAAATCGATGCTTTAATAAAATTATCGCTCTGGTCCCTTCCCAAGGGACAGGAGCGATCTGGGTCTTTAGAGCGCAAATCCTTCCATGTGATGACCTTCACAACCTTGCGCTTGATGGAAATGCCTTGAAATGTCTTCGCCACCCTTCGTCTTGACTAGGAACGACCTTGAACTTTGGAGGGACGTATCATCACCATTGTATCGCCCTGGTCCCTTGGAGAGGGACAGGAGCGATCCTTCCCTTGTGGCCACTATCTTACTTTGCCTAGTTCCAAGTTTATATTCAACGGACTCGTCCTTCTTCACTCTATCCGCCCATGCCTTGACATCATTTGTAACTTTGCAAGAAAAGCAATTATATCAAAAATCGCTCTGGTCCCTTCCTGAGGGACAGGAGCGAACTAGGCATTTAGCACTGGTATGGACGTCCCAAAAATCTTCAATTTATATTCAATGCATTCATCTCATGTTCTCCTTCGTTTTTGAACGTAAACTTACCTTGACCCTTGTCTGGATTTTGCAAAATGGAGGAAATCGCTCTGGTCCCTAGGAGAGGGACGAGAGCTACAAAGTACTTCGCCCTGGTCCCTTGGAGAGGGACAGGAGCAATTTAGTCAATATAGGTCATTTTCCTTCGTTTTTGCATCTCAAATTATATTCATTTGGCAAAGCATCTTCCTTCGGACCCTTTCAAATTGTTAAGTTATCAAAAATCTTGCAAGGACAAAACGAAATTTGAATCGTAGCTCCGGTCCTTCACTGAGGGACAGGAGCGATTTTCTTCCTGGAGGCCTTTCTGTGCTCATGAAAATCTTCAATTTATATTCAATGGAAAGATCTTGTTGTTCTCCATTACTTCAAACGTAAAATTTGTCTGGACTCTGCAAGGATGATGAGATATTTGAAATTGAGCTCCCGTCCTTCACTGAGGGACAGGAGCGATTTTGCTCCTACAGGCCAAAATAACAAGATTTTTCACATTTTAACACTTCACGAGGTGAAAACAAATCAATTCCAATGCCCAGGATCAAACTTCAAAAAAGTCAAAATTTGGTCAAAATATTCAATCAGACAAAAATTCATATTGACGGTCAACACTTAGACAAGTTTAAGCTCTGCATGAACATTCCAATTGAAAATTAGACCAATTTGGCGAATTCATTGCATTCAAAATTTGCATTCTAGAAAAGAAGCTCAAAAGCTCTCAAAAATGACTGGATTTTGGCTTGAAAAGGCAAAATTTAAAACCCTAAGGCTTGGCCCTAAATCCAGACGACCAACTAACTAACAAAACCCTAAAAACGAAAGCGAAAACGAGCGAAAAACAAGCAAAAAGAGGGGGTCCCCATTTGGGATGGGGCGATGTGTGAAATGGTCACAACAGTGACTTAATTCAATTTGCAACCTCATTTTTGTTTTGAATTTGTCCTTTGTCATTTGGTTGGTTTGTGGGGTATATACCAGAGATTCTGGGGTTCAATTCGGATAGTCATCCTTGAAATGTTCAAGAACATTTCCCAGCCGAGTCGCCATTTGTTGTGCGTATAGCACACACACCCCGTCATTGACAGGGACCCCCGTTTTGATTCTGGTCTGCCCGCGTAGTAGGAGAGAAATGAAGGAAGTGTTCAATGCTTTGAAATAAACCTTGCATGAGTTACCTTAGAATCCCAATTTCGCTTAGCAGAATGAGCAAAATGATAAAGTTCGGAAGTTTCATGCCCTCTGAAAATCTCGCAAAATAGTTAAATCGCCGAAAAATGTCATGTCTCAAAAATCATTAAAATCGTGAAAATATGCTTTTGGGCCGAAAATGACCTTCTAACCCGAAAATGCAAAAATGAGAAGTAAAGGCGTTTTAACTAAAAGTTTGCAAAAAGGCCTTTTAGACTGAAATCACTTAAAAGTTTGCAAAAAGGCCTTTTAGGCCGAAATCATGAAGATGTTAGAAGAGAGGCGTTTTAATAACTTTGCAAAAAGGCCTTTTTGGCCGAAAATCTAATAAGTCGAAATCCTCATAGGCCAAAATTCAAAAAATGCTTAGAGGTTTCAAATTGCCTAATATGCACGAAATTCCAAAGAGAGAAGCAAATGAACATTTAAAATAAAATCTCACATTTCACCTCTATCAAGCGAAAAACATTTAAAAATTCATATCACAAAGAGCTTCTCGAGCCAAACGTTAAAATTTAATGTTTCTCAAATTAATTTTAATTTTTCAAATTGATTTATTAAAGTGAGATTGATTGTTCGCAGGTCGAAGGCATCATCCTAAAGAACCAGGAGAAGGTCTGAAACGTCAAGGAGCCAAATGCTGAAAGCTAAAGAAGAAGATGTAGGAACGCGTTGCGGGAGCGTGAGATCTCAATCGAGCATTGGGAAGTGTGTCGTTGTGCCACCAAACCACAAAGCTGAAGTCCACCACCGTGACCAAAGACCGAAGAACACTTTGAATGCGGTAAGTCTATGCATTCTTGAGAAATACACAGTTAGATTTAATTCCAAAAGTTCAGTTTCTGAAAACTGAAACTGTTTTATTGTAAAACTATCTGTGCGCCCCACTCAAGATATTTTGAAACAAAGGGGAAACAGGTAAGTTGTGGACAGTTATGTCCAACTACCGGATAGACTCAAATTGAATCTAGACAGTTGCAGGTAGTTGAGATAGTGGTTGGATAGATGACTGAGAATTTAATGGGCATGGGTTAAGGCTGCCAGCTTCTGGATGGTAGGTTGCAGCCCTTGGAGGCAATCAATCTTGCCCTTCGATTCAAAATTGTAAATTCTATAAAAGGCAGAGGCCTTTCTTTTGTAAAGGGTTAGAATTTTGTTAGTTAGAATTTTGTAGTTAGATTTTAGAAGTTAGAATAGGTTAGATTTTAGGAATAGCATAGAGATGCTACAGAAATTGTTGTAATGGCAGCTGAAGCAAATATATGAACATTGAAATATGGTGTTTGTTGTCTTTGTTTTAGTCTGTTTGCATGTTTTCTTTCAGCTGATTAATTTTAGAGTGTTGATTGTAGGTCATCGTGCATGGTTAGTCTTAACCCAAACTGTGCTTAGTTCAACCGTAGGTGTTCGTCTTTAGGCTACGCCAAAATTGGGTGCCTAAACGAGTGTCTCCGGTCTGAAAATCCTTCATCCCTTGGAGCTTGCACCGTTCTTGTCTACTTGTGAGGCTATCTCTGGCAAAACAAGAACTGGTTTATCGAAATCTGTCTACCCGCTGCATCAACTGTTATCATCCTTGTCCTTAGGCTTCCTGAACCCTTCCTTTTTGATTTTATTTCACAGTTTGAAAATCGCAGCAGACAAGCTTGTTGCAAAACGTAAGACCCCTTATGCTCCCAGCAAATCACATCAATCACTGAGTAATCCTGCAGTCAAGACCTGACAATCAAAACCTTGAGGTCGTCCTCATTGATCAATTGAAATAGCATTAGGGATTTCCTTATCTCAAGAGAGGATAGGATACTTAACATTCTATTCTGCGTTGGTCAGATGAGGTCATAGTTCCGCGATTTTAGCCACGTCAACAGACCTGTTGATGTGTTTTTTATGCACATACAAACACAAAATAAAATATCAAGGTATGTTATCCTCTCTTGAACAAAGTGTCTCAAATGCTATGCTTCGTGATCAAATGAGACAACTCCAAGGGTATGAAATGTCAGGTATTGACGTGTGGATAAGCTCAATGGTTGTTATGATAATGCTGGAATCACAAGGGGACTTACGTTGTACATGAATGCTTGAATACTTAGATGTTGTTGGAATGTGGAACTAACTCATCTAACAAAGAAAGATCAAAAGGAAAGGGTTTACAGAATCTAATCTAATCCTAAGAATGTAGGATGTAGTGGATGACTTGGTGAGACTCAACTAGACATTTCTTTGACATCAATGAACAACTCCACAAAGTTAGTGCAATCTTCTAAGGTAAAAGTATGATGTTCAAATTACTACCATCAACATCAATACCATCAAGGCAATGCATACCAATGGACCGAGCAATAATTGAAGTTAAGTTCACATAAAATTCCAATTGGCCATGCAAGGCGAACTTACAATCAGCAAGAAGCTAGTGGCATGGACTAAATGAATTTCACCATTAATCACCCACAAAATCTTTCATTCACCTAATCAACATAAAAGCAAATGAGAATTGGAAATCATGCAACTTGTTGAAACAACACATTTCACCATATCTTCAATGAAAGGAGTATATTCTTTACAAATCTTAGCAATAATTTCTTCTTCTCTTACCCTACTCCTACTTTGACTTCCAATTCCTAATTGCCTTAGCAACTACTCTCCTACTCTTCTACTGCTAACTATTAACCTTTACAAATGAGAGAGTTGAGCCTTATACAGACTTCTCATTACAATGAATGGCTCAAATTGATTCAAGATCAATGGCCAAGATTACAAAATGAAAACCCTAATTAGGTTTCGTTACAACCACCATTACATTGGCCAATGAGAGATGAGGGTAAGTAGGATAAATAATATTTTGTGTAGTGCCATGTGTCATCTATTCCCTCCTTAAATGAATGTTGACTTGGTATCCTTCAATTGAACGAATGGTAACTAGGATGCCACCTTAGCCTGTCTTGCAGACCTAATCAATTTGCCTTGAATAATCTTCATGATGCTTGGAATTCCTTGTGATACTTTGCATTTCATCCTTATGTTAGGGAATTCCCCTTGAGCTATTTCCTCCTTAACGTTCTTTGGCTTTGAGATTCCTTGATGTAGTTCTTGATTTCTTGATGTGAAATCCCTTGTGCTTATGTTTTGAACTTGCTTTCCTTCATTTGTTCATCATCATAGTGAACTCATCTTCATGTTTGATCTAGCCCACATCCTTGCCTTTGAAATTTTTGTCTTGAAATCCTCTTCAAATCTTTGAAGTGTTGATCTTCCTCATCCACATTGTTTGAGTCTTGCAAAACAAACAAACATTGAATCAAACACCAATAGGATAAACTTTATTTCAACCTTCGTGGGAAATCGATCATTATCGGGGCTCGTTGTCCTTAAAAAATTTTGTGTTGATTCGAACACCATTTGATGGAGTGGAAATTCGAACCCCATCAGGACACCTCAATGTTCCTCAGTTTGTCCTCACATATGATTTTCCAAAATTAATTAAAGCTCCGATTTCAAATAATTTTCAGACTGTTAAGCTCATGAAAACCAGAAATTCAACATTAGGTAGCACAAATTTTGGAAAATACAAGAGATTTGAACAAAATCTAGAAGATTTGTCCTCAGAAAATCTGATTTTCAGACTTAGGATAAGTCTGATTGCAATAATAAGTCTGAAGACACCCTTGTAAAATCAGAAAATGGCATGTTTGATGCAATCTCAGGTCTGATTTCTGAGTATAAAGTCAGAGGACACCCCTGGAAATGGATGATCTTGGCTGCCCCAACACATTTCAAGTCTGAATTCTGAGTTTGGAGGTCTGAATACACTCAGAAAATGACAAATTTCAGATGTCAGAGTTGAAAAAAAGTCTGGTTTTTAAAGGACAAAGTCTGAATACGCCCTCCAAAGGTCTGAAAATGTCTCCCAAAAGTCTGGAAATGCTCAGATAATTATTGATATTAATGGTTGGAAGTGGTCAAAGCCATGGCACACCTCCACACTTGAGTTGTTTTGCCTTTCCAAACTCCAAAATGGCCACACCTGGGCACAAACAAGTGGCTGGGAATGATATCTCAGCCTGAGAATAATTCTGGAAATGGTGCTTCAGACTGGGCTAGCAATGGTGTCTTCGCAAAATACCTTCAATCACTCAACACTGGTGCCCAAAACAAAGTCGCCTTACACAAATGATGGCTCGAAATGGTCTGAGAACAAATTACTGTTTGTTGGGAATGAAGTTTCAGATTTGCACCAGCAATGGCGCCCAAAAACAATGTCACAAACATGCCAAGCAATGGCATCAAACACCAATGTAAGCAAAGTCGCCCTTTCACTTAAAATGGCACCACTTGAAAATTACTCCAAATTCCCAACTATGGTGGCGTCACATACACAAATAAACAATGGAACTTGGAAATCTTTCTACCAATGGTGCAATCAGCCACACTTAGATAATTTTGATCCTTCAAACCAGCAATGGTGCCTTCACTAAGCATTCAACCTGTCAAATCAATGGCAATATAATAATATTATAATGATGGCTGGATACATTTATTCATGCTTTTGCCTTGAATGTACACCACGCAAGCAATGTGGGATAGAAAAAAACTCTTCTTAAATCAGCCTGGTGGAAATTCGATTCTCATTGGGATAAACATTTGATATTAAATGTAATCCACTTATCATTAAATGTTTGCAACAAGGCAAAAATAATTAAATTTAAGCACACTTGTCATTTAAATCTTCTACTTGCATTAAATTCCAGCCACTTGGGGAAAATTGATCCCCATCTAGACAAATAATTCTCATTAAAAATTCATCATAACTCATCACATAAGGCCTTGGGGGAAAAACGACCCTCATCTGGACACAAAATACTTGTCCTCACTTAACTTCGTATCCTTCATTTTCCATCCCTGGGGAAATTTGAACCTCATCTAGACAAATTGTAGCACTTGACTTAGTCATTTTTACCTCTGGTGGAAAAATATGGCCATCGGGACAACTATGGTGGAGAATCCCGATGCATCGGGACTTTCCCCAAAAAGTCAGTCCATGAGGGGAAAAACGCACCTCATCGGGACTAAGACCATTTTATCATTAAAATCAACCTTTTTCCCCAAAATATGCAATGGAAAATCATGCTCCATCGAGACAAAGTCCATTTATGCCTTCAAAACTCAACGGAAAAACGCCTTCCATCGGGACAACTGACTTTTATGCCATAAGGGGAAAAACATCTTCCATCGGCACTATGATGATTTTCGCATTGAAAATGCCTAGACTTATCAAATTTCATCGTTCTACATCGGGATTGGCATCATTTTAATTGGATTTGAGTAGGGGAAAACAAGTTTCCATCGGAACTTTGTGCATTTATGACTTAATTCACCTCCTAGGAGCAGGAAAATCTCACCAATTTGAAATATTTTTATCATTTTCATTCACACTTCGAGGCAAAATTGAAACTCAACACTTGGCAATAATAAATCAAAACTCTTAGGAAGCCTCACGCTTAGGACCATTTTAACAATTTTAACATCCTTTCAACATTCTGACTGACATCCTCTCATAAGCAAAGGCTAAAACTAAAAAACTACGCAAAACATCTACCCTAAAAATTGAAAAGTGGGGGTCCCCATTTGTAATGGGGCAATGTGTGAAAACGTCACAACAGGACCCTACACAATAGACTAGTCAGCATTTCCATTATGCCTTGATAGACTATATATTTAGCATTCTAATATATTGCATAGTTATATGAAGGATTCAACAACCCTTTCTCTCCCTACACTAGTTCCCATTATGGAGCTCAAGGAGAATTACCCAAGGCACCTCGAGTCTATCCCTCTCCAACAAGTCCAAGAGCACCAAGGACCTCATCAACTTGGCCTCTTGGCCCACACTCAGGGTTGGCATACCTGCTGAAGCCTAGTGCTCTTGCTTCCTTGTATTCTCCCTCCATAATTGGATGGTGAGATTGAAAGGTATTACAGACTCCATCATATAATTTACTTAATCATCATATGAACAGTTAGTGATAGAAAGGCATTATTAAACTGTCATACATATTGCAGTCTACATTAATATAACTATTAAATTCTACATAAGAACATTATCAGGCTTCATAAATTAAGCATACATATTCAGCTCATCCCCGTGCATACCACCAAGAACAAAGATGTTATTGCATGTAACTTAATAACAGTTCTAATCTGATCTGATCCATGGTGATGTCCCTAGATGCTTTGATAATTTTCCTTTATATCTCTCAATGTGAAGGAGAGGTCACACATCTTCACTTTGGCAAGAGACACACCCATTCACCATTAGCACCCTTTGAAAGAATGCAGCTCTTCGTTATTTCTGCCCTTTGAAAGGGACACAACCTTGCACAATCAGATCTGCACTTTTGATTCCCAAATTACCCCCCCTCAAATGAGGTTATCTTCTCTTTTTTTTTATCTCATGTTTGAGGGACTCGTGAAATATCCCTCTAGGAATATTTATTCTAGAAATTTGAACAGACAAACCACAGAAATTCAACATACAATTTTGTATGTAATTGATTTCAATTTATTCACCAAATTACACTGAAAATCATTAAATTTCAGATTTAAACAGAACTTCTGAAATTTAGATATGAATATAGCCTCAAATCCTTAACAAAGCAACAACAGAAAAAAATCCCATTGTAGCCACAAAACTTACAGTCCGATTGGATAACCAATAAATAAAACCTGAGCACAAAGTGTGCCACCTGAATGATAACTCCAACTGACAATGGGTTTCCGTCCACTGCCTCCAAGCTCGAGGGTTTGCATCCTCAAGCCTGCTGAAAACTAGAGCTTCCCAGAAACTCTCCAAGAGAAACAATTTCCAAACATAAACCAAGCATCCGAAAAATGAGCCTCTCCAAGTTATTAAATAGCTCAACCCTGTGACTTTTCGTTTGCCCACTCCCTGTCTCTTGGAAAGCCCTTCTATTTATTAAGTGACTTTACTTTATGATTTGATGTTGACATAAAAAGTCACTTTAATCTGCATTAATAAATAATTAAATTAAGTTGTCTTTTAAATTATTATGTTTTGACAGCTTAAACTTAATTAGTTAAATGGATTTCTCCTAATGTCCCAAAAAGGGTCATTACAAGTCGCAACTTTTCATTTAATGTCCTTTGACCATTCATTAACTTAATTAAATTCTAATTATATTTAATTATATTCTCTTATATTTTAATTTAATTTTTAATATTTTAATTTTATTATTATTTATTATTAAATTCTATTTCAAAGTGGGGACATTAGAGTGTGTGCGTGCATGTGTGTGTGTGTGCGTGTGTGAGTGATGTTATATGATAATTAGCACACATATACATATCTACATATATATACTTATGTATAAAAATATAGGGTTCCAACTCTATTCACACATAGTCATGTATGTATAATAAAATGAACACGTCGACGACATGAGTGGACCTTGCTTTACGTTAGTGAGTTCGGATTATATCAACATCACAACTTTGTACTAAATTTTATGTGCAAGCAAAACAAAGAACCATCACCTTTTAGTCAATGTGAATGGATTTAAAAATTGCTTCTCTTAATTGTATTTGATTTCACCGCCCTTCACATGATAAGGGAACGGATTTACCACATGATGGAATGAGGATCCGGGGTAATGAAGTGATTCAATGTTAATGAAATGAAAATGGTCTTGAAGCAAAACGAAATGTTGATAACTGCCGATATTAATAAACAAAGAGTAATTTTGAGTCCATGACATATATACGGAAGAAGATAGCCTTGGTTAGACACGGATTTGTTGCATTTTATGAAATTGTCAACACGGAAAAACATCTGGGATAGTAAGAATTAGAACTTAGGAGGAAAAATGTAGCTGACAGAAGAAGAGAAAGCAGTTAGCTTCCACCACGGACTGAGAATTCCTCACATTGTGCTACCAACATACTCTGCCAGGTTATGCAATTTGCACAGTACTTATTTATTTTCTTTTGAAAACGATAAAAGCTTTACTAAGTTATTTGTAAGAAAAGCTTCAATTATTAGCCAATAATAATATTTGTATACTCTTTCACAATAAGCGTTGCTTATTGCATAAAGAATAGTTAGTTACATATGTAGCTAAGAAGTATCATGACTGTGAAACATAAGAAATGTACAGGGATACAATTTTGAGAGTTACCTGAGTATTAATTAATTGAAATTACACAATGAGTATTGTCTTTATCATTAGCTGGTATTAAATACAAGTAAAACCTGGAAATTCTTGAGGAAGGAAATTATGTGATGCCAACACAAATTCTGAATTGGGAAGCTACGGCTCATTTAAGAGCCAGAGTAGACATGAAAAGTAAACCTGATTAACTCAGCCATGATTAGAATTTACACGGTTAAATTTGAAACAAAATTGAATCATTAAACTAAAAGATAGAAAACAGAATTCAGAAATCACGAATGAATGTACATGGTAATTCTGTAAATTCTGCAAATAGCAATTTCCAGACATGATGAGATTCTTGGAAAGATTTACAATTAAAAGATAAATACAGCATGATGGTCAACTGAGTTCCAATACTTGTCAACACAAGAAAGCAGGTTAGCTAGCTCATGAGCACAGTATGGAACCAATAGGTATCATCAACAAGAAAACAAACACATATGAAAAGTGTTTCATAATGAGTAAATATTAGCAAGTGGTGCACAGTAAAATAAGTTTGTTTTCTTCTAAGTCAAAACACATTGAAAGCCTCAAATGGAGTCAGTATGCAGTTAGCATAAGAGATAGTCTTGATGGCTTAGAAATCTATACTTGTTTGGGTCTAGCTGAGTAGGGTGATGAACAGTGACTACATGCATTAACGTGTTGCAAACTTATAAAAACCTTTGGCCAAGGTGACACCATAATGAGTATGCGTCAGTCATTCATTTGGTCCAGATATACAACCCAGTCAGAGGTCATACTAGTTAGGAGCTGCCTATGGTGTGTGATCGACAAGAGTTGTATAGGGTCAAACACCGGTCTCAGATGGCATTAGATCCAACATCTATGTCTGCCCTGCAAAGGGTCGGGCCTTTCCAATTGGAAGTGGTACGGGGGACTATTTAGTCTGTGGTTGGGCAAAAAATCACCCTAATGATACTTTCCCTCTCATCAATATTGCAATGTTTACTTAAAGGTTTAGAATGGAATCCAAGAAGCTGTAAACCCTAAACTTCTCTTGAATTGTTTGTTTAGTAGATGTTATCAATTAGTTTCTTATTTTGTTTATGCTTATGCTTTCATTCATGAATAGATGTTGATTATACTTCTAGATAGAATCATTTCCTTCTCTTTCAAAAAAAAGCTTAAGCTAAATTCTCAAAGTTTATATTTAAAGTTAATTTGTTTAAATTTTCAGTATTTTTTGTTGCTTAGATTTAGCATGTTACAGTATGTCCCTTTGTGAGAACAACACTGAGTCTTTCTCTTGACCTTGTCATAACACACCTAGGGCTTTTCTCCTTTTGCTTTGCCCAGTCTTTTCGTACCCAATCTACAACACACATAAGGCTTCAAGATTACATGAACACCATTCGCACACTTCTCCAAAGTTCAATAAATCATTCCCCCTTTCCTTGCCCAAATCTTTTGGGCTATGATACCAATCGATGAGGCATCCCAAGCTAATTCTCCAATACACATACCAATGATGGGGATACCCAGGCTAAACCCCAAACACACATTCAACAATCAAGCAACAATCAAAATAAATTCAGGAAAACAACCAATATCTACAAGCTTCTTCTCAGAACTCTGACAGGAACAAAATAGAGAATAACAAACTTTGACAACAAAAATGTATTAAACTAATCACTTAGCACCAGGTTACATAAAGACCAGGAGACAACATTACCATTAAACAAGATAGATATGAACACCAAAACCTGATCTTTATTATCTCTCAACATACGATGAAGATTACATACAATAATAGATGTCTACATTCAACTATTTGGCCATGCACTTGTTCGGCTGACTTCCTCTCTGCATTCGAACAAACCTCTGCAATTCATCACAATCTACATTTCTTTCCTGTCTCTACACGCCTCCTCATCTACTCATCACTCTTCGGCTCTGATCTTTTATGAGCACGAGTATCCTCCTTTATTCTCCTCAATTCTTTCTTTGCATTTTATACTTCCTCCAACTTACCATTGGGTTATGGGTGGCCTGTATTCGACCATCAACTCCCTCTTTTCTTACGGCCTCTTGCCTTCTATCAGGGCCTTCAAACTCGGCTTACTCCACTGCTATTCATTATCCTCTCATTCGACCAATTTGGGACTCTTTGTTCTGCACCAATTATCAACACACCTCGTCAACCACGATTCTCCTCTTCTTGTACTGCCAATTCTGGCCTCTTCTCATTCCATTCGAATCGCCTTCTTTTCGATTGGCCTATCAGCTTCTTTCCTTTCAGCGCCCACACTAATCTGTTGAATCCCTTCTTCTGCCTCTGTTTGCCCAATTTAACTTTCGGTTCAGTTTCTCCCAAACCGCTCGACTTCTCCTAACCATTTCATTACCCTTCGTAACTAATTCTTTTCATCGCTCATTAATCGAACAACTCCATTTTGCCAAAGGTAACTATTTATTCTATTCAACTTCCTGTTGATGTGGCAACAAGATTTGTGTCTACAAAACTAAAGCTAACAATAAGACTAAACAACTCAATGCCCCTGCATCATAAACATATACATAGATTACATTTTCTTGCCATAAAACATAAATACTATAGGATTTGTATGGAAATGAGCCATAGAATGCTTAAAGATGTGCAGTATAGAAAGCATATGAAATAAGCTACAAAAATATATTGAAATATTTATAAAAAATATATGAAAAGAGCTATAGAAAGCCTATGAAATGGGCTCTAGCAACAGAGTAATAATCTACATTATTTATGAAGAGATTTACATTCTTGAAAGAAACTTTTCTCTTCTCCCTATGATACTTTTATCCTTTTCAAAAGAAAATAATTCTTTCATAGCAATCTAAAATTGTAAAACTAATGAATACATTTGCACACACTTGAGTAATCAAAAGACAAAGTACCTTGATCCAATTTGTGGTTTTTCTTCCCTTTTGAGTATATTTCCTAATTGGTGGATAGGTTGGAAGGAATTATCCAAAGGTTCTAAGTGCTAATGGATCTTTATCTTTAAAATGTTCAAGAACACTTTTTTTGAATTGGCGCTAGTGTTAAGTTGTAAACACACACGCCCCATTGCAAAAGGGGACCCCTTGTTTTTTCACTTGTTTTTTTGCTTAGTTGTTTTGCTAGCTTAGTTTTGCTTAGCTTGGTAACAATTTTAGCCTTTGGCCTTAGAATGAGGGGTTTGATTTTGGGGTTGATTAAGGAACAAAATTAGGAAAGAAAGACTTGTGTAAAGTTCTCACTAGGAGAAGAACAATGTGAATTTGAATTCCTCGCAAGAATGTAGTGCATATAGAAAGCTTGGCCCATACATTGAAGAGGAAATCCTCCGTTCACAAATGCAACAAAATGAAAGACAATACAATAGAAAGTGAGAGAACTTGAGTGATTTAGTTCTGGTCAAGTTTTCAATGTTGGAAAATTAGTCTTTCACAAATGGAAGAATGCAAATTGAAAATGAAAGAATAAGATGAAATGAAGAACAAGAGGGTTGAGGAAAGTTGTTTGAAATTTGCATTGAATTTCAAAATGCATTTGACATGAAAAACTTCGCACAAGTGAAGTAGCATTTTGTGCAAGGCTACCTTCGATTTCCCCTTGAAATTGCAAAGGAATCTTTAAACCCGCTCAAAATTACAAACAATGCATGCATTTCCGACCAACATTGCAAGATGACCTTCTAATCCCACTCAAGGTAAGTAAGAGAAAGGAAAGTCAATGAAAATCAATGCAAAGTTTGAAGTTTGAAATTGAAAATTGAAAGAACAAAATTGTGAAAGTGAAGAAATGTGGGAGTGAATGGATGAAGTTTGAAAGAGATGGGTGAATCTTTACTCAAAATTGCGCAAAGAAGGTTAAGTGTCGATTGAAATTGTAAGATTGCCTTGCAATTCCGCTTAGACTTGCAAGCATCATGTGTTTCCGCCTCAAAATGCAAAACCACCTCGCAATCTTGCCACAAATTGCAAGCCTACCTTGCATTTCCACTCAACAATGCAAGCAACACTAAGATCCCCACCAAGGAATGCAAGTGAGGTGAAACTCCACTAAGACTGTTGAACCAAGGGGCAATTCCGCCACAAATAGTTAGATGACCTTGAAGTTCTGCCTAAAGTTGTAAAAATTAAGTATAATTTCACTCATGAGTGCATGAACACATGAAAAGTCCACCCAGCATTATGACAATGTGAGCACTCCACCTTGCATAAATAGTCATTCGAGTCAAATGTGAAATCTAGATGGATGGGCGACCTAGAAAGTGTGAAGTGGATTGAAACAAGGTGCAAAATGAAAGGGCCAACTTGGGTATAAGAAATAATAGGTCTCTTCAAAATGCAAACGCAAAAACACAAGAAGAAAGTCGACTTGAGATGAATAGAAGCAATTTGCAAATAGTCTTAATGCTCTTAGTGCTGACCTAGATGGCCTCCCTCACCAAGGATGAAATTGCAACATGGAGCCTTTATGAATGCAAAACTAGACGAGTCATTTCACATCAATCAAAAGCAATTCCAAGTGAATTTAAAGGGCAGACAAGAAGTGAATTCAGAAGCAGATAGAAACGAATTCAATGCAAAGAAAGCAGATTCCAAGCAAGTGTTGAGGGAGAAAGATAGAGAAGTGCTTGATGTTTTAAAGAACCAAGATAAGGAGCAAATTCAACAGCTGCGAGGAGATGATTTGTTAAGGAAAAAAACACTAATTTAAATGCAGACCTGAGCAAACTTCTTCACCAATTCCAGCATTTCCAGATTTGAAACATCATTACCAAGAAAATTCCAAGTTTGAAAGGGTTATTTCCAGATTATTGGAAGGGTTTGTGAAGCATTTTTTGTGAATTACTGACATTATTTTAAGATAAAATGTGTTTCGTAATCTCTCTTTGAAGAATGATTTTCATGAAATTTCTTTTTCTTCAAGATGAGTTAGGAATGCAAGATGTTGAATTTTCATTTCCTTGTCACAATCTTCTTGCATTTCACTTTAAAAAATTCGGATTTGACTTGGGATCCATTCAAAATTGTAATCCAAGGTATTTTCTCTTTTCAGAAATGATTGCATGGAATGATGACCAATGAAGGATGAAGAGACAAGATCAAGATATTCAAAAAGGTGACAAAGAAGGGCATCACAACATGAAAGACATCACGGAGGATTCTGAATATGAAGATGGAAGTGCATAATGAAGCCTAAAGAAAGCAGTTTTCACTCTTGAATAGATAGTTTCAGAAGAGTTAATCAAACTTACAATGTTGAGTATCAAGAGATATTGCTGGAAATATAGAGACTTCTTTATGATGATATAGAAGTGGAGTTGAAACATGCATGTTGAGGTGGCACTTACTCACCTCCACCGATCAAATAATCCAAGGTCAACATGTCCAGATTCATTGAACCTGACTCATCCAAACAAGAGGAGATGACGTGTAGATGGATGTGTAGGAGGCATTAAAATAAATATTAACCATTTTTCTTATCGGTCCTTTATCTAAAAGGATATATATTCAAAGACTTCCAATTTTCTCATTGGTTGGCATTACATGTATGAGGTGTTAGTTATAAGTAACCCCACCTTAGGGTTTTATTGTTTAATCTTGGCCATTGATTTAGGATCAATCTAGGCCCTTGATTTGTAATTGAAGGTCTATAAAAGGCTTGGCCTTTTCATTTGTAGAAGGTTAGAAGTTAATAATAGTAGCATAAATAGTAGTAGTAGTGAGGGAAGATTTGTAGAAGGTTAGAAGTTAATAATAGTAGCATAAATAGTAGTAGTAGTGAGGGAAGATTACAAATTGTTGCCAGGACTATGTCAAAATAAATACATAATTTTCATTGAAGATATGGTGAACATTTGTATGAAGTTTCAACAATTTTCATGGTTTCTACTTCTCAAGTTTTAGTTAAAGTTACATTGATTTTAATGGAGAAATGTGAAGATATTTGATGAATTCCTTGGTTCATACCATTTGTAGTTTGTCGATTGCAAATTGCAATGTATGGTTAATCTAAACCTCATTGTGGCAATAGTTCGATTGTGGGTGTTCATTTGGATTGCACCAACATTGCGTATTTGGATGGATGTTTACAATACGAAAATCTTTCATTTTCCTTTGGAAATCACATCAATTTTGTGTAGTTGTTATCATGGCAAAGCAAAACTTGATTTAAGGAATTTGTCTATCTAAAGCACTATCCACCATCATCATTGTCCTTAGGGTCTTAGCTTAGTTTCTCTAACCCCTTTTGTTTGGTAGAAGTTTAAGTTAGTTTAGGAACGAAGCATCACTTAAATTGCTATATCGGATGTTCATGTTCCAATTGCTTTGTAGAAATATAAAGTGTAAGTCTCTTTGTGAGAACAGAAAATCACATCATTTCGCTGAGTCTATCCATTGCACGTCAAGACTCGACAATAGGACCATGGGGTTACCTTAATTGATCACATTGTTTAGCATTTGAGGTTTCCTTGTTCAAGAAAGGATAAAATACAGTATTTTATTCTATATTGGAGTGTGTCACAAAACACCATCATCATAACGCTTTAAATGCTACAATGTACAAGCAGCTCCACAAGTTCTCCAGCTAAGTTTCTAAGATGATGCGCATTTAGATCATAACTCTTAGCAACCTGATATGGCCCAAGCCATAAAGGTTCAAACTTCCCATGCTTTCTTTTGTCCAGCTAAGTTTCTTTCGTCCTCTTAGCAACTTTATTCCACAAGAAGACCATATCACCAACCTAGAAATTTCTTTGCAAGGTCTTCTTATCAAACAGATGTTTCATTGTTTGTTTCCATAGCAAAAGCTTTTCATGTGTAGCAATATTGTACTCTTTTTGTCTTCAAAGATAATAGGAAACAGTTCACCAACATTTGACAAACCCATTTGATACATTGCATAATTGTATTTTTGCATAAAATTTATGCTTTTAAGGGAATTTAGGAATTATTTTAGGAATTTAGGTATTATTTTTTTGCTAAGTTGTTGACTCCTCAAATTTGGCCCCATCGAGTTCTGGCAAGTAATGAGTTTTTGAACTATGGCTGTTAGAGTTGATAAAAGAGTGCAATCTTAATATGGATGTTGAGTTTGGCACAAGATGCGTGAGGGTCAATTATGCACAAGGGTATATAGAAATTGTCAACACAAATTAACAAATACATTGATGCCAACATTGGGATTGACTTGAGTGTCACTGGAAAAGTTGAAACTAGAGCAGATTTCATCACCAAGTAACATGGGTTTGAGACAACCCAAGATGTCAAAATCAGTTCCACCTTGAACATCATCAATTTTGACTTGTTCCCTAAAAAAGAGAATCCAAAAACAAGCAACCCCTTTTGTAAAATCATCTACTGGAATATTTCTAAATTTTTGCAAATGTCATAACTTCACATACATGCTCTGATACCACTATGATAACCCCTACCAAGATATTTTTACCAAACTTGGAATTTTCACAATTTATGATGCACATGCATTTCATCAAACAATTTGCATTCAATGTATTATGAGTTTTGTTTCAACTTGTTTTTTAGAGGTATTACAAATTAATATCAACATATAGTTTAAAACTACATACATACAAAATTAATGCATAATGTGATCACTAAGAAATTTTATATATTCCTTCATATTGCTGTTACAAAAAAGTTATTCACAGAAATTCCATACAACAAAAATATCATCAACAGAAATTTAATATTAATATGTGAGCGCATACCTAGACTTTCGAATAGTCCACACACCAATCAGCGACCTCCTTAAAATCTCCCTTTGTGCTTAGTGGCCTCCTTTACACTAGTATCTGCATGGCACCTCCCATGCATTGTACCGGCAGCTTTTATATATAAATATATATATATATATAAAACAAGACTGCAATTTTATATATATATATATATATATATAATTAACAAGGCTGCGATTCTTCCCTAAGATGTTGCGCCAGCTTTGATAAAGCCTATAAAAGGCAACAAGAAGGTTTGGGAAATCTTAAAGGCTTCAAAATACATGCATGGCCCCTTTTTGAAATATGTCCACACAAAATATACCGCCCAATAAAGTCTTCAAAAATAGTACAGCAATCTTACTGAAGGCTGTGGTATAGTTGGGTAGAAATACTCGGCTTCAAATAAATGTACTATTTAAAATTTATCTCTCCACATCACACAACGCAAAATATATGTCCTTTCTCCTCTTGCACACACAACATTAATTCTCAAATTTATTATTTGTTCACAAATCTTCAATAAATTTGTACCTGAAAACCTGGCAAACCTATGAATCTGAAAGATAAACCGATTTGCTCCGAATCTTACAAAACCTAAATCAATTTGCACACTTGTGAACTCTGGATGAATTCACTAATAGAAATATGGTTAGAGTGCAAATGAACAAATAGGAGATAATGTTGTGCTTCTCCCTTATTTTTCCTTCAAATACACTACATATATATAGGAGTTTAATCTCCTAAATAATAGGAAACTCCCAAGATCAACTCTCCTAATTATATTGAGTTGTTTGAACAACTCAATGTGTACCACTAATAAAATATCTTATTGAACAAACCTTGTGACAATTAATAATATTAAGTTGTTTATTAACAACTTAATAGTATGACACCAAATTATTTTATGCCTTCTAATATTCGTAATACCTAGAAGTGAACACTAATTCCCAACATTCACCAAGGATTGCCTAGGTAGATTTTCATCCACAAAACCAATATTCACCTCAGAGTTTTCGTACTAGATTGAATAGCTAAACAATAGCTAAGAACCGCCAAAGAGGGTTTCACCAAAATGAATAACCAAAAATGAATCAAATGAATTTTCACAACTTCCATTTAAAACCCCCTCTGGAATGTTTTGGAATTTAAATTATAAAATCACTTTTTAGATATTAATTCTTTTAACTCCTTATAAGTCACTTTATAATATTTTACTTCCTAGCTACAAGTAAAGTCACTTTTTAAAAAAATCAGCTTAAAAACACAATTAGTTAAATACAAGTTGCTGAAAACATTAATTTAGACAACTTAAATTAATTAATTAATTAATTTCCTCTCAGAAAACCTAGGCCAAAATGGAGACATTATAGTCCTCCCTTCTCAGAGATTGCTTGTCCTCGAGCAATTTAAACATGTATGCCAATACCGGGATCCCAAATGAACTCTAAGAACACACCACCATGTTTACATTGTGCCATCTCTCTGCTTTCATTTCCTATAGCCTAGCATAATAGCCAACCCAATGAACCAAGTTGAGAAACATGCAAGACTTGGATTCTTCTTTTGTAGAAGAAAGTACCTCATACCAAAGTGTTCTATAAAATCTTTTATCTGTCCCACTCTTACGTGTCATCAACAACATGACCAAATCATTTGCAAGTAGGCTGAAAGTAAAAGGATGAGCATACCTCACAATGCCACCAATGTGAAATTCACCTACTTGCTCCATTTTGACTTTTAGCACTAGGTATCCCAAACAATCATCTAGATCCCATATCCTACTATTCTCACCATATGTGTTTCTTGAAATAGGTTGTCTCAAAAATTATATTATCAAAAGACAATTTTGCATCAAAAATAGAAGGTGTATCATCATGCAAAATTTGTTTATCAAGCCCAATGAAATTGCACTCTTGATGTTTTTCCCAAGTGCTATCATCACGTTGAATCTCCATGATATTAGGGCTGCTGAAATCACTGAGCAATCTTTCATCACTCCCAAATCCTTCTTCATGTCTTCAAAGGTAGCTTGGCTCCAAATCACAGTCTTGTTGGAGCTCATTAATTCCTTCAAATATTTGTTTGACCTTCATAGTCCTTGTATCACAATCTTGTTCTTCAATGTGACTGCAACAAGTGACTAATTTTCTGCTATGTAGAGTGAATGATGAGCTAAACTTATCTCAAGGTTAAGCTTGTCAACTTCTTTCTCCTTTTTTGTGAACACGCTGAAAGTCTCTTCTATAAACTTGATGGCATGATCTTTGTCTGAGAGCAAATGCAAGTAATCTAATTTCATATTTCTAAATCACCTTTGATAGTTTGCAAATTTGATAAAGTGGATTCAACCATCAAACCCTTTATGTCTCTCTTCAACTTAAGCCTTCCAAAGGAAATATTCAATGAATTGGTGTGTGCTATTAAAACATGTTAATGTTTGCACAACCTTTTCTTCGGTGACCAACAATTGGCTCTTCAAAACTTGTAATTCTTGAGGCCTTTCATCAAAATCAGGTTCCTACAACAAATGTTTTTATCTGTCTTCATTTGTACTTCCAAAATCAGCTACCTCTCTAAATGTTGCATTGCAAATGCCTTGAATAGATATTAAGACAGCATTATACTCAAAGAATCATCAAAAATTCCATACCTTCAATTTTAAAGCTATCATCTGCTCCAAACTCAACACTTTGAAGAAGACTTGTGTAATCCTCTTCACTTGCAAGTGCACCTAAACAATTAGCTTCACCATCATTTTCAATTAAGAGACATTATCCTATTGTGCATCATGAAAATTCCCCTATCTTTCCAACTAATAAGTGAAGTTTCAACATCTCTAGATTCTCAAACAATCTTATTAGAGCCTTCTAATATTTTTGAGACTCTTGCAAAAATTCTATCATGAGTTCTAGATTTATCTTCATCTTCCTTTAGCCACGGAAAATTAACCAACAATTTGCTACAGCTGTTATGGAGCCACAGAAGTTTGATAAACAACTACTGAAACTAACCTCTAACACGTGCAAACAGCTGATCATTGACTCACAACTGCTGAAACTAAACATAAATAAGCGCCGGTCACTTACTGGAAGCAATCTGAAAATGATCTTGTAGTAGAAAATTTCTAAATTTTTGCAAATGTCATAACTCCTCCCCTACATCAAGATATTTTTACCAAACTTGAAATTTTCACGAAATATGATGCACGTGCATTTCTTCAAACAAATTGCATTCAATGTGTTACAGTTTTGTTTCAACTTATTTTTGAGAGTTATTACAAATAAATGTCATAACATATAGCTAACAACTTCATTCCTACAAAATTATTGCATTATGTGATTACAAAGAAATTTTATATATTGCTTTGTATTGATATTACAAAAAGATATTCACAGAAATTTCTAATAGCAGACATATCATCAACAAAAGTTTAATACTAATATGTCAAAAGCTGACCTAGACCTTGGAATAGTCAACACCCCAATCAGCAAACTCCTTGAAATCTCTCTTTGTGCTTAATGGGCTCCTCTACATTACTATGACACCTTATATATATTAAAACAACAATTAGCAAGGCTGTGATACTTCCTTAAGATGTCACACCAGCTTTGGTAAAGCCTATAAATGGCTATAGCAAGATTTGGGAAGTCTTTAAAGGCTTCAAATTCAATGCATGCATCACCTCTTTTGGTGAAATTTCCACACCAAATGTACGGCCCAATTAAGTCTTAAAAAATAGTACGGCAAGCTTATTGAACGATACGGTACAGCTGGGTAGAAATACTCAAAATAAATAGAATATTAAAAATTCATCTCTCCATAGCACACACAGCACAGTAAATTTGTTCCAAATCCACCCGGACACATTGTACAAAATGTTCTTCCTTTCTCCTCTTGCACACACAACACTAATTCACAAATTTATTATTTGCTTACAAATCTTCAATAAATTTGCACCTGGCAAACCTGTGAATCTGAAACATAAATCAATTTGCTCCAAACCCTGCAAAACCTAAATCAATTTGCACACTTGTGAAATTTAGATGAATTGACCAAGGATTGGCTGGGTGGGTTTTCATCCACGAAACCAATATTCGTCTTAGATTTTCGTTCTATGTTGAATAGTTGAATGATAGCTCAAACTCCCAAAGAGGGTTTCACCAAAATGAATAATCAAGAATGAATCAAATGAGTTTCCACAACCTCCTTTTAAAAGCCCCTGTGGAACTTTCTGAAATTTAATTATAAAAAACCACTTTTTAAATATTAATCATTTTAACTCCTTATACTTTATAATATTTTACTTTTTGGCTCAAGAAAGAGTCACTCTGAAAATATATATTTAACTTATAAACACAATTAATTAAATATAAGTTGTCTGAAAAAATTAATTTAGACAACTTAATTTAATTAATTGAATTATTTCCTCTGCAAAAATGCTGGTAAAAAATGGGGACATTACACCTTTAGTAAAATGAAAGAAGTGCATCAAATACCAACAAGAACCAATGTATGGAAAATACATTTTTGGAAAGCAAAAGCCCTGACAAATATGGCAAACTATAAACATTTCATGATGTGCACATAAAACACCATATAATGTAAATTCTTGGAGTAAAACACAAATAATCGATAGCAAGTAAAGACAACACAGGTATATGATAGATTATGTAGGAGTAAAAGTCAGAGAAAGGGAGAAGAGTAAAACACAAATAATTGGTAGCAAGTAAAGACAACTCAGGTATATAATAGATCATGTAGGAGTTATTGTCAGAAAAAGGGAAAAGAAAATGAATAGAATACATTGCAAAGTACTATCCATCAGTGTTAAAGGAAATAACTAATAAGACACAAGTAGCAATGAAGGGATCCATTTTTTTTCTTTAACAATAGGAAGAGGAATATATTGGCAGTCAATAAAGGTAAGAGATCTAAAGATTAAAGGTTCCATGACAAGAAAAAAATGTACCAGCCGAGTGCTTATATAACTGTTTCTTGAGCTTTAGCGAAATGGTGGGAATGGGAATGCATTGGATTGGAAAACATATAACAGATAAAACTTATCGTACCTGGAATAACTCGCCCATAGATTGAACCTTCCTTGCCAAGAAAAAGTGCCTGCTGCAATTAAATGTGTGAGTTCCTTTCATGAATAAAAGAATGCAATCTTCAAAGCCAATGATCATTATCCTAAACAATGGTACACATTATATTTGATCATTAGAGTTTGTCACAAACCAACAAACATCAAATTATGTTCAAAATAGAATTTATACTGAAATTACCTTTCTAAACCTTCTCATCCAACTAATTTGCCAGGGCACTTTCATAACAAGCATAAATTAGTCCATGCATATCAGAAAATGTTAGAATGAGACCTCAGGAAGTGTCTGCTCAAAGATTTAAGAAAGACTGTATCAAGGTAACAGCATTTGCCAGGAGATGATTTCTCAAAGAAATAAATACATTCTACAGAGACACTACCTCCATTTATTCTACCACTCCAATATTCAGGCAAAAGAGGCTTGTTTTCCATGGAAAATAACATAGCAGAAGCATCCTTTGTAATTCCACTCACATCGTTGTAACGCATTCCAGCTATATCCCAAAGTCTTGTTACATCTCTGCATTATGATTTCCAAAAAATTAAATGACAGATTTTTCTAATTAAGACATTCAACATATATCTAGAATTTAACACAAAAACAAGTTACCAGTTCTGCAGATTTTGACCCTAGATATGGGTCCAATTTGTACCAGATCAGGAATCTAAATATTTGACTATGGGTTCATGCTGGACGAACCCGGACCGAACTTTGGCAGATCCAGCAGTGCCAACATGGAACCCACACATTTTTAATGGAAATTTGATTTTTTTATTTTTTATTTTGTTTTCTTAAAAAATTTCAGTGTTTGACTTTGACCAAACTAGACTAAAATGAATCTTTTACCCTATCAGTTCCATCTAAACCATTTCAAACACTAAAACAAACTCATTTTACCTCATTTTGATTGATGAAGACAAAAATTAGTCCTTGTTGCTGAAGTTTCATTCTTGATTGTCATTACTCAAATAGAGCTGAAGATTAATTGTTGAAGGTTTCAAAGCAGTTGCACTGCTATTGCTACATGTGTGCAAGAGGCCATTTATTGCCAAGAAGATTATAGAGTAAAACTTTTGTAAAAGAGGTAAGTTATTTTGGTTTTTTTTTTGGTAGTTTTGTTTTCATCTCTCTTGCTTTGTTTTCATTCTACTACGAATGTATCAATATGCTTAAAATATTAAATTATTAACTTCTATATTTTTCTTCATTTTGAATTTACTGTTTATCAAACTTGTTGTCATAGGAATTACAATGGCAGCTAGTTCAAGCTCCATGGGTTGACCTAGCTTCAAAACAAACCCAAATTATCCTCCTTGAAAGTACGTTGACATGCTATAGCATGTTTCAGGTGGTGGGTTATATATTTAAATTTGCGATGGAGTTAATGTTACATATTCAATCTCATACATTCAGATGAAAGCCCATTTGTGTGGCATTCCTAGACAAGGCATCAAAGTTTGCCATGGAAAGAATGATGCACCCATGCAATCAGAGCAAGTGATAAAATATATTATGAGCAAAAGAAGGAGCAAGTAGATAAAGTATCAAGTCATAGAGAAAACCATTCTTTGTTGCCAAAGAAATGATCTCAAGGAGCGAACCCACTTCTACCCCCATCTAGTCCTTACATTGTAGAGAACCACTCAAGAAAAACCTGTTACAAGTAAAGAGACAAAGGGGATTATTGGAAATGGCATTTCAAAATGACTCCCAAGATCAACACACTACAAGATGCATTTATGCAAATGGATTGGCTTTAATGTTGTTTGCTCATATTAGCAAGAAAGAGTGAGAAAAATTAATGAGGCTCCAAAAGGGTACAAGAGCCTAAGCTATGAGAAGGTGTGTGGCACGTTTTTGAAAAAAGAAGGTCAAGCTTGTAAAAGATTCATTGCAGATCATTAAAGAATCATAGGCCAGGCTGTCCATTCTTTTTTATAAAAGGAAAGATGTTAAAATCAGCCCTTGATTAATGTGATTGCAGTGTCCCCTATATTGGCAATGTTTTCCATAGGCCATTGAGGAAGTGTGTTGTGTTGTAACCACACATGCCCCATTGCAAATGGGGACCCCTTTTATTTGCCGCTTGCTGGATTAGTTTTGCTTAGTTTGGCAATAATTTTGGTCTCTTAGCTTCCTAGCCGTTGGAAAAGTAGTAAACCCTTGACAGTTCAGAAATGCAATGATCTTGTACAAGTAGGAGTGCAAGGTTTATCTTAGGAAAGTGTTCCAATGCAAAACAAAGTTGAAGTCTCGGAATAGAATGAGTGAATAATCCTCAAGCAAATCTGGAAAATTTAAGATAAGGACAAGGAGCACTCAACCAATTCTAGGATGAAAGTCAAATAGTTCCAAGGAAAACATTGATCAGTCCATGAAATAAGTAAGAGTGCAAAGGTTCGTCCTTGGAAAAGGTACGATCAAGTCAAGAATGGGTAGGTCGAGTTAGGAAGATTCCTTGCTTAGGATAAGGAATGTGTAATTTATTCTAAATCAAGACAAGGATAAAAGTTCCAAGCAAGAAATGAGATGCTTGCAATGAGGTTATCGAAATAAGGATTCCAAGTGCATGAATAAAACTTGAAAAGTGTTGGAAATGAAGGAATTATGAGCGCATGAACAAGACAATCCAAGTATTAAAGTTTCAAGGACCCAAAAATCCAAGGAGAGGTCAGATGTCTGACCTTCTCTTGGATAAAATCATGAATTCAAACATGAATAAAGGAAAATTCCAAGATCAAGACAAGGAAAATTCCATGATTCCAATACCAAGAAAAGGAAAAATCCAAGACCAAGGAGGATTTTCGCCCACACTTGCGAGGATGTCCTTTGATTTATTGAACTCTCTACGACTACAAATGCAACAAAAGAAATGAAATTTCAAGGGCAAGTGAGAAAATTTGAAAGATTTTACTCTTATCAACCCTTCACAAATTAGGAATTTTTCTCCTTCACAAATCCAAGGAATTTAAAATGAAAAGTGGGATAAAATAATGTGGAGTGAAAAGAGGAAATAAGAAATACATACATCACTTGGAATTCAGCCCAAGAATCCATGTCCACCTTCAAATTCCACTAGGAAATCCAAGCAACGCATGGATTTCTGCTCAAGAATCCACACCCACCTTGGAATTCCGCTCAACAATCCAGGCACACCTTTAATCTCTGCCCAGGAATGCATGCAATACATAAATCTCCGCCTGGCCTTTTGACAAGTTTGTGCAAGCACAAGTGGAATTTCCGTCAGGGATAAAGAGGTGAGTTGCTCGTGACAAAGGATGAAATAAGATAAAAGACAATGCAAAGAAGGCCGACTTGAAATGAAGTGAAGAAATTTGGAGTTTGAAAAACAATATAAGATCATAACATGGCCGACCCTTTGCAAGAAGATTATGTAAACACCTATTTAGGCAAGGTAAAATTGTTCATTTGTCCATTCATCCAAAAAGCAAACATGAGCGAATTCCAGCAGAGAAGTTAGTGAACTAAGAGCAAAAGCAAGGTGAATCAGGTAGTCAAGACTGTAATCAGCAAGTTAGGAGTAAAATATTAGGACCCAAAAGGAGGCAAATTGGAACAAAACAAAAGCAGAAGTCAGCAATTAACAGCAGATAGGAGCAAACTATAGCAGATCTTGAGAGAAATTTCAAGAGTGTCATGTCCCCTCCCTGATCATTATACATATATATAACCTAAATGAAATAATTATTATTGATTAATATAATATTTCTTAATTGAAATTATTAAATGTTTATTTATTTATTAAATATTATTATTTAATTAATATTCATTAATAATAATATTCTGAAAATATACAAATAAGAGTAATTACTTATTATATAACAATCATGGATGAAGACACACAACTGGCCAACTTACCAAATCAATCCTTTATAAGAATCACATATGAAACAACTGATGTTTCCAAATATGATAGAGTATGGAGATCATTCAGGATTACCGTGGATAATAACACATAGAATAGTCGTGGGAAAGACTTAATTAAAACCAAAACAGATTGGAAGAATATTAATCGCTGGGGAAATAGAAATAGTATGGAGCGATTGTAAACAGGAATCGATGGATGAATAAGCGGTGATGATTACAAACTATATGTTCATCGACTGATTAGTCATGTTCACCGACCATAACAGAATAAAGAAATCATTTATAGACAACATCTCTTAACTATACCATAAACAATAAACAAAAATACCGATTGGATAAAGATGAATCTAAACTACAAAAATATAATCGACATTAAGAGTTAATTGGGCAGCGATCATGTACAAGTCCGATTTGATTATGATCATAACTAATAGATACATATTAGAAGGTTAATGACAACGATCAGTCTTAAAACAGAATTACTAAGAGAAGACCCTTTAAAGAAGATTAATTATCAACTAAAGTTGCCAGCGATCACTAAGAGTGTTATTGGTATAATGAACTGATGCGAATGAGAACGATGTGACTTATCAAAGAGGTGTGACCTTTAAGAGATAGAACAATAAATGAAGACTAAAATGCATTCAATAAAAAAAAAGGAGGATATATACATTCAAGAGACGGTATTTATTGGCTAAGAGATCTATGTAATATCCCCGTTAATGTTTTCCAATTTTTTTCACAAAGTTACATTCAACACAACACTTGTTAATGTTAGGAAATGAAAACCAAATGCTGCTGAAAGTAACCCTCCACTTTCTGATCACCGAGAGCCCAATCTGGGAGGGTGAGAGCATACAGTGTCAAGGAGATCATTAGATGCCAATATCTGAAAATGATTACAATCTTTGTTTACCTCACTGGGTAAACAGGAAAAATACAGAAATCGAACAGCAATGTACAATGCAAATATAAAAGAAGTACCAGAATAAGCTTTCCATTAATGTCAAAGGATGTTCATATTATATCTGTCGTCAACATTACATCTGACACGACTAACATTACACACCACAACACCCGGAGGTGATACAATATATGATTGCCGAAGGGGTGCGACCCAACCGTCGCGACTCCAACTACCTACCCGTCGGCTAACTAACTATTGATAATTAACATTACTAACTATACACTTTTTCCCGATAACATCATCCCCCCCAAGAAAAGAAGTCGACTCCGACGACTTAATACAAAATAGAGATGAATGGCAGGAACTACTGACGCTAGTCGGGCCCAGATCTTATACACTTGCTGCGTCCTCGCCTGAAAACCTTTTCTACTACCAGCCAATGCTCAAGTGCGGATTTCACCAATATGGCTTCCTTGGCCATCACAATCCTCCTGTGCCTAACCCAAACTTGTCTGCAAAACACGTTTTTCAGTCTCAGCTTCCACCCACTGCTACTCAATTGATATGGTCTCCCTAGCCAATTTGTCCTCGATAGCCACCCGTGTTGCTCTCCCGGCATCCAACTCCTGGGTACGCTGAACTAAGTCTCACGCGACTATTGCCTCCAACCTGGTGGTCAGCTCCTCCCGAGCCCTCTATGCATCCACCACGGCAACCTCACGTCCCGCCGAGACATCCTCCGAGTTCCTCAAAGCGTACCAGTCATGCCTGGAGGTGACCACAATCCGCTGGCACAAATGCTAGGAGACACCTCAAATCCTCCATCACACTCCCCAAAGGCTAAAAACTGAACTGAATAACTCCCTGGTGTCATACAACTGTGCGGACCTGCAATGCCTTCCCTCAAACTCTGTTTGTTCCCAACCTCCAAATCCGTCTCCCTCTACGGCTTATGGCATTCCCGCCAATGCTTAGCTGCAGGCTTCCTTCTCACAGTACG
This sequence comes from Cryptomeria japonica, assembly GCF_030272615.1. Lineage (NCBI taxonomy): Eukaryota > Viridiplantae > Streptophyta > Pinopsida > Cupressales > Cupressaceae > Cryptomeria > Cryptomeria japonica. The sequence goes on along the minus strand of NC_081409.1, from coordinate 862,004,305 downwards.
GACAAGCACAACACTTCCCGTGGTATTCTGTAGCTCCAAAATAAACTGGGGGTCTGGGGGCAACGCCCCCAGTGGGGTCGAGGGGCAGCGCCCCCGCGGGGTCTGGGGCAGCGCCCCAGCGGGGTGGAGGGGCAGCGCCCCTCGCGGGGTCCTGGGGCAGCGCCCCAGGTGCGCTCCCTGTCGCAGTACAGGGCGGGGTCGAGGGGCAGCGCCCCCGCCGCCAACACCAATTTACAACCTTCAGAACCCCATGAAAGTCCATGGCGCACTGCATTTCTGTGATATTTTATGATGTCAAAAACCCTTCTTCTACACTCCAATATTTTCAGTGTCCAGGCTCCAGATGTCATCGAATCATTTTTCAATCCGTCGTCGTTTTTTTCTTCTTTTTTTTTTTAGGCACTGTAATGTCCCGCCATACCACCTCCAATCGTGCGGTGACTTCCCTACTTCGTGCGGTGTAATTGGTTCTTTCTGCATTTGTGCGGTGATTGTCTTCCCTTCGGCTGCTTTTCTTCCTTCGGCATGTGCGGCTTTCCCTTCGGTAGCTTTTTATCTCCTTCGGCATGTGCGGCTTTCCCTTCGGTAGCTTTTTATCTCCTTCGGCGGTTTTCCCTTCGGTAGGCGGCTTTATGCCCACGCGGCCCTTCGCGGCTTCCACCGCACGATGGGCTCCACCTTCGGTGGTGCCACCGCACGGTGGGTTCCACCGCACGGTGGGTTCCACCTTCAGTGGTGCCACCGCACGGTGGTGTCCATCGTTGGTGTTGCCACCGTACGGTGGTCTCTTTTCCTTCGTTTTTCTTTCTTTCTTCTTTTTTTTTTTTTTTTTTTGTAAATTATTTTTTTGACCGTACGGTCGCCTGTCATACGACCGTACGGTTTTTTTTGTTTTTTTTTTCCCTCCTCTCCTAATTTAGATGTCTTAGAAAGTCGTCTGTTCGGGTCCCGTGTCTCTGGGATTGCCCTTCATCCTTCTCGGTTTTCCTCGCTCGACAGTCTCCTGTTTTGGTCCTATACCTGGCGAGTCGCCTGCCCGGCCTCTCGAGTCTCCTTCCATCCTCTCGGGTCCCCCTCCGGACTCTCGAGTGTCTGTCTGGCCTCTCGGGTCCCCTGCGCGCTTCGCGTGGTAAGGTTTCAATTTGTACCCGTTGGTGGCCAATCTATTTTCACTGGTCATTGAAAGACCTGGAACCACAAATTCTACAGGGACCACGACCTCCTTCCCGTACATAAGAAGAAGAAGGATAATAAAGATTTCGAAGGCTGCGGCCTTCCACACAAGGTTCCAATCGGTGCCGACACTCTTCGGATTATTTACGTCGCCAGGGTTTGGGGCGTCTCCCTTCCAATATTCTTTGTATTCCGGCAGGTACACCTCTGTTGGTTGCTCTGGTTCCTCTACTTCGAGCCTGTAGCTTTGGAACATTTCGTAATCTTCCATCTGCCAATGGAAGAGCCCGTTAAGTGAGCATCTCTCATCTTCAGAACATCCCTCCAATTCTAGCACCCCTTCACTGTTCGGCTCCATCGCGTTCTTGCCCTTACTTTCATCGGGACCCCCTTCCCCTTTATTAGAGTCCTCCGAGTCGGAAGAGGCGAGCTCTTCGCCGACATTTTGGGTGTGTAGGTCAATGGTATATTTTCGCCCTCCCTTCTCCATGGAAAGTGTATTTTTCTTCCAGTTGTAGTTTACCCTTGCGTTGATCAACCACACTCTCCCCAGGATGGCGTCATAGCCTTTCTTCTTCGAGGGAATGACCACGAAATCTAACAAGAATGGTTGCGTACCAATTGTCACTTGCTGGGCCATCAACAGGCCGAGTGGCTTAATGCCGTGTTGGTCCGCTCCCACCAGGTTGAATGTGGGTGGCCACAGGGTGGGCTTCCCCAGCCGCTTCCATGTTTCTTCTGGTAGTACATTCACCCCAGATCCACCGTCCACAATGGTGTCCTTCAGAATGGTCCCACAGATACCCATTTCTACCACAGCTGGGTGTCTACCACTGCTCAAGGCTAGTAACATCGGGTCAGTCGAAGGGCTGACGGAAACCTCCACCTGTGGTGTACTCTTCGTAGCGGTGGCGGGAACCCCTACCTGTGGTGCACTCGACAATGCGGTGCTTTGCACATTGGTGAGGATGGCAGTCCTCAATTGTGGCATAGAGTCTAGAAGGTCTTTTACCTTTATCGGCACCTCCATCTGCAATATTTGCCCAATGATGTTATTTTCCACTTCCGTACGGAATGATGTACTCGCCACCCTCGTTGTCCCGTCGTTCGGTTGTCATCTCACGTTCAATATTGGCCTTTGCCTCCCGTAATCTCTCCTTCTCCGTACGGGGGTCGGGATAAGTGGCTTTTTTCGTCTGGGCGCGGGTGATCGCCAGTACTTCTTTCTCACCAGTCTTCTCAGCCTTCTCAATGTTGAGGAGATTCACCCCTGCCTGCGGGCAATTTGCGTCCTCATGGTCGCCTGGCCCACACCAACGGCAGAGGTGCTGAGGGGTGGCTTCCTTCGTGCAATCACGGGCAAAGTGCCCCCACTGATTACAAGCCCTACATTGGATAATTGGCCGGCCCTTGACGTCATACTGGATACGGCTTCCGTTATTGGTATTGTTGCTATTCCTTCCACCGCCGCGTCTGTTGTCCCGGTATCCTCCAGATGATGCATTATTGTTTGCCTCCGATGTGGATGGCTGCTCCTGCGCAAAGAGCACTTGCTGGTTACGTGCCTTCAGATTGTATGGGCATTCCTTCGTAGAATGACCCATAATCTGGCAGATGTCGCAAAATGCCTTCTTGGGACAGGCACCTTTCGTGCGGCCGCTCTCCTTACACTCCGTGCACCATAGTTCATCGTCCTTACTTGTAGTCCCCTTCATTGTCTTAAATTCTTTTAACATCCTTTCCATATCTTTTTGAAGGGCTGTGACTTTCTTCCTCGGCTTCTCGTCACTACTACTCTCTTCTTCCGATGTGTCATCATCTTCAGATGATGATGAAGGTCTATTCTTCTTCTTTTTGGCCGTCTTATTTTCACTTTCCAGGTCCATGGCCCGGTTGTATGCGTCGTCGTAGGATGTTGGAGGCACAATTTTCATCTTCCGTCGTAGCTTAGGGTTCAAACCCTCGACAAACCACCTCTTCTTCAAGCCATCGGCCGGTTGGCTTTCCATTTTCCCGACTAACTCTTTTAGTCGGCGCCTGTACGCCCGTACGGTCTCCTTCTTTCCTTGCTTTGTTCCGTAGATTTCGGAAACTATCTCGTTATCATCTCGGAGAAGCCGGAATTCCTTCTCGAATGCCTTCTTCAATTCATCCCACGTAGTTACACTGGTTTTATCCAAGTCTGCATACCAGTCAATAGCCACTCCTCTCAGTGTGGCGGGGAACTGCTTCATCCATTCATCCTGGTCAGTCACCCCGTTGGCTGTCCAGATGGTTTCGCATGTACGGCAATGCCGTGCGGGATCATCTTTGCTATCCCCGTTGAATTTGGGTAACTTCTGTTTGGTCGCCATTGATGGAAATCGTCTACTTGGAGATGGTTGTGGCTGTGTCTGCCCTCCGGTGCTGCTCCCTCCGATGCCGCTAATGCCTCCTGTGGTGGTGACCAAAGGTACGGTGTTCTGCCTTGTACCTACCGTGCGGTTACTTCCTCCGATGCCGCTGATGTCTCCTGTGGTGGTGACCGAAGGTACAGTGTTCTGCCTTATACCTACCATGCGGTTAACTTCCCCTTCGTCGTCACCCGTGCCAGGCTCCCTTCGGTGATCCTCCCTTTGTGGCACTTCGTCGTCACCCGTGCCCGGCTCCCTTCGGTGATCCTCCCTTTGTGGCGTGAGAGATAAGTTTTTGAACCGATCTCGAGTCTCTTCAACTAGTTCTCTCCGTAACCTAGTTTCCTCCAGAAACTCTTCAAGGCTTCTCGCTCTACCGTAGTCTGGCGACGCGTAGAAATTCCCCTCGGCTTCTGCACCTTCCGTGACACCTCCTTGGTTCCCTTCGGGCAACCCTTCGGCAGGTCGTCCTTCGGCAAGTTGCCTCAGCCTCCGTCTACGTTCTACACGTTGTTCCAGAATCAAAGCCTTCTGCGCAGCCTCCCACTCGTCGGTTTCTAATTTCTTATTTCTGTCTTTATTCAGTAAATTGGGCATTAATTGTGGTACAATTTCATGTTTCTCAACACATAAATCAAAACACAACACGTCTTTATTAATTCATTCTTTTGTATACAATCAACATAATTCTTCTGCTTCTAATAGTGTTCTTTATTTCTCTCCTTTCACAATTTAAGGATTATTTGTCCTTTGTCGGTCTTCCCTACGTCCGTCATCCTGGCGCTCATGAAATTCTCGTAAAATTTGCTGTCGTCGGTTCTCCAGGTTTACTTCACCAACGGGTAGGCCCATTGTGTCTGTGCGCCATCCGTGTCTTCCATTCCTGAGTTCGTCTAGGCAACGGCGCCAAATGTTTACCTCACTGGGTAAACAAGAAAAATACAGAAATCGAACAGCAATGTACAATGCAAATATAAAAGAAGTACCAGAATAAGCTTTCCATTAATGTCAAAGGATGTTCATATTATATCTGTCGTCAACATTACATCTGACACGACTAACATTACACACCACAACACCCGGAGGTGATACAATATATGATTGCCGAAGGGGTGCGACCCAACCGTCGCGACTCCAACTACCTACCCGTCGGCTAACTAACTATTGATAATTAACATTACTAACTATACACTTTTTCCCGATAACAATCTTCGGGCGGCAAGCTAGCCCCTTCCGCTTATACAGCAGGATATTAAAACAATGCAATCACTTGGCGGTAAACCAGCCAAGGACAAGCAAAAGAACTGAAGAATGCAATCACTCCACCGCTTGTGCAGCAGGAGGACAAGAAATGGAAATTAATATCAACTCCACCGCTTATTCAGCGGGAGGACGGTATTACAAACTCAAGATAGGCGGCCAAGCCAGCCTCTTCCACTTATGCAGTGGGAACCCAATAAGAAATCTGAAAGATAGCTGTCAGTACTACTAACCAGCTTTACAAATTCATTACAATGATTTCTGAATATAAGAAATATTACTAATCTAAGATAGGCGACTAAGCCAGCCTCTTCCACTTATGCACTGGGACAACAGAAAGCCAAAATGTTGTTGTTAGTACTACTAACCAGCATTACAATAAGTATGAAATTTAATAATCAAGTGCTTATTATGAGCTGACAACTGCAACACCTCCTCCAGTCATCACCTAACCACCCAATCTACTCACACTCTCAAAAACACACCCAAAATCCAACTTTCGAAAATCTGATATTTATGACAGCAGGCTGGAAATGCATAACCAGCAACACTAATCCACACCAAAAAACTCCTAACTCACTCAAAACCCACTCAAATCACCCAAGAGCACACCCAAACCAACAACAAGCATTGAGCAACCAAGTACGAACTGGAAAACAGCAGCAATATGACCCCAAACACTCAACACGCAACCCAAAGCACTCCTAGCATAAGGCGTTACAGCAGAAAACTTCGACTTGCATAATAAAATTCAATACTCCAAGAAAACCAACGAAAACTTACAAGATCAATTGTCCATGACATAGGAGATGAATGAGCGAATACCCAGAATGACCTGACGCACACACAAGGAGCTACGAACGAAAACACGCTTCAGCACACACCGCGACCAGCAACATGAACACTCAGAAAAAACTCCAAAATATCTGAAACTGACACACAAATCTGCAACATTGTTCCTCAAATCTACTCCTCTGGATGAAGAGCAGTCACAAGCTCAATTAGTTGTTGTATTGCAAGCAAGAAACCAAGCGGTAGCTAGGAGGTATGCATTCCCTGAAGCTTCACTCCAAATTTTGGCAGCACTTTGTTATAATTTTCTTCATAGATCATGAATGAGAAGCCCAACGCTCTCATTTATAGATTTTGAAGGCTCAAATTCAAATGCAAATGCCTCCAAATTCGCCCAAATCACATGTCATTTCATTCCACTCACATTTGGCGATTTATTTCATTTCATTTCCTTCAAGTATATGGCACCCAAGATGAAAATCCACCACCTAGTCTTCAAGTTCGAACTTTTCCCTTGGTCCACACTTTGCAACATAAAAACATTATAACTTAAGCACATTTTCATCCATATCGCCACTTTTGATAAATATAATGCTTAAAAAAATAATATTCATGAAATTGCACTTTGGCATCCAAAAAGAAGGTGAAATAATTCGCCCAAAAAGACTTAGGACAAAATTAATATTTTCTCCCTTCCTAAGTCGTCCATCCATAAAATAATCAAATATTAATACCTCATGCCTAAGGTATTAATATATTAAAAATACCTTCTCCTCAAATATTGATTATTGCCAAATTGAGCCGGAGACTGAAGTGCTCGAAATCACCAAAACTGAACTAAGTTGGGGTTCTGAACTGAACTGCTAAAAATAGTCATCTGAGTGAATACAAGATCCTACCAAAATAATACTGCCAGAAATAGCCACTGAATTGAGCTGTAGAATCCTTGCGAAGAATAGCACCAAAAAAATGCTGGAAGACCAATTGCTCAAATTGACTTGTCGGAAATAGCCATCTGAATAGGCTTGCTGACATCCTGCTAAAAATAGAACTACTAAACATAGTACTTACTAAAAATAACATACTGCTAAAAATAGTAAGTGTTTCCAAAGTGATTTTAACCACATTCTAAGCAGTCGTCACACTTACTAAAAATAGTAAGGCTGGAAAAAGTCACTCGATGCAGATGCATGTCGAACCATCCTGAAGCTCTCTGAAAACTCAGAAGGAATCCAGAATCCAAACTATCAAACTCTCACATATACCCTGTGAAAACACCAAAGAAACCTCCTTGAAAATAGGAAACCCTAATTTCTGCCCCGACTAGCCTATGGGCCTCCAAACTAGGCTAACGGCCAACAAAATTAATCACTGCGGAGAAGGGGACATTACAATCTAAGCCATTATACACCTGTCATTTCACATCAAATATATACATATTAATTCTCAGATTTTGTTTGACTGTAGTGAGTCAAACAAAGAATTGTTCCACATGGCCTAGTTACAAGGAACAATTCTTTGTCATTTATCTCTGCACTGATTTGTCTAGGAAGGGAATCTTCATTAAGGACATCACAAATTTTATATGATTGATTTATATAGAACTTAATAGACGGCTAATTCTAGAGCCATTTTCTTCTATTTACCTATCTTTAACCAATCAAGAAAGGGAGTCTCTACAAGGGACATTACAAGAAGTGCTTGATTCACATGTTTAAGGAAGCGACCAAGATTTGAAAAGAGAAATATTCCAGAACTGAAATAAATAAATAAAATAAAGAATCAGACCTGAAAAATTAAGGGATCAGATTTGAAGTTAGACCTGAAGGGAATCTTAGTTGCAAGCACTTGATTTTCCGAGTCTAAGAGGCAGACAATAAGACTCGTTCATTTCTAGGTTTGGTATTGTTGATGTGTCTTTTGTACACAACCAAACACAGAATAAAATACCTAAAGGTACCTTATCCTCTCTTGAATAAAGCTTCTCCGAATGCTGAATATCTCGCCGAAGGATCAATCGGAGTAGCTCCAAGGTTCTGATTGTAGGTTCTCTACGTGTGGATAAGCTCTTGCGGTATGATGTGATTTTGCTGGAATCACAAGGGGACTTACATTCGATGACCGGAGCGTCTGATTTGCTTTGGATATAACTGGAATGTGGGTCTTTATTGATCCTTGATTTTTAAAAAAGGGAAAAGGATAAGGGTTGGAGAAGGATCTAATTCTAACACTAAGAATGTAGAAGCGATGGAAGACCTTTGATGAAACTTTAAGTAAGTCTTGCTTTGACAAGCTAGGATCATCTCCACAAGGTTAGTGCGATCTTCTAAGGAAGGCTTTATGATGTTCAGATCACCGCTACAAGCATAGACATCGTCAAGTTGATGAATATCAATGAAGAAGCAATAATTGAAGTTAAGCTTAAGCTGAATGATTCCAGTTGACTACGCAAGGCAAGTTTGCAATCAACAAACCGCTAGTAGTATGGATATACAAATTTCACCATTGATCATATAGATTTCTTCCATTCATCTAATAATATGAAATTAAATTTGAGAAGTATAGAGACCATGCAAATTGTAGAATCAACACATAGAATTCACCAATCCTTCAATGAAGTTTACATGTCTTTTGCAACAATGTCTTGGCAACAATCTTTGCCTTCTCTTTCTACTCTACTCTAAAATGCTATCTCTATCTCATTTTGCTAATTCCTAACTATTAACTAATCTCTGACTACTAACTATTAACCCTTACAAATGAGGAGCCAGGGCTTTATATAGAGAACCCTTTACAAACAAATGGCTCTGATTGACTTAGAATCGATGGCTAGGATTATAGGATAGAAACCCTAATTAGGGTTTGTTACAACAAACTTACTTAGCCAATTAGAAAATTACATTCCAGGAGTGAGGACCAATAGGAAGTGGGGGTAGGTACACCGAAGTTTGCATCGTCCACGATGAATCGGGTACATTGAATCTGGACATGCTGAGGTGGACCAATCTGACTAGAGGAGCAATGACTGGGATGCCACCTTGTCTGACGTCTGTGCCTTGGTTGATCTTCCTTCGTCCTTGATGTACTTTGATGAACAACGTACGTCCTTGACTCCCATATGCTTGATGAGGCTTTCTTATTGTCAAGTCTTCCTTCTCTAGTAGCATACCTTGCCTCGAAGTGCTAGCAACTCCTTTCTCTGTCATCTTGTGGTTCCTTAGTGTGGTAAAGTGAAGGTTTTAGAGATAGGTGGCAACTCCTTGAACACTTGAAGTCTTCCAACTCTTCAAAACACCTTGAGTCCTCCTTTATGCATCTGGGACGTCCTTGATGGTGATGGGCTTAGAATAGGTCGTCCTTGTCCTGGCCTGATTTTCTTCTATCTGCAAAACAAACCAAAAGATGATTAAGTACACATGATATAATTATCTCACATAGCATTTTCTACCTTAAATCATCAACAAAAAGGCATTAGAATGAAATTCGCTCAAGATCCTCCCCAGGGACAGGCCCTATAAAAATTTCGCTATGGACCCTTTGGAAGGGTCAGGAGCAAAATTTGTATTTTAGCTCAAATTTCATCTTCTCCTTGCCTCGAACTTCTCTTGACCTTTGAATTGCTTTCTCCTAAAGACATCATTGATTTGACCTCCAAAAAGACCAAAAAAGAGGATTTTGCTTTGAACCTAGGCCAAGGACAGGACCTATAGGGAATTTCGCTCTGGACCCTTTGGAAGGGTCAGGAGCGAAATTTGCATACTAGGACAAAATCTTCACATTTTGTGACCACAACTTGGTCAAATGCATGTCTAAGGATCCCCTTAATCTCAACCAACACCAAGTTTGATGCAAAATTGGAGCAAAATGGAGTTTTTTAAGGATTTCGCTCTGGACCCTTTGGAAGGGTCAAGAGCGAAATTCCTGATTAGGCTCAAGTTCTATCATTTTTCTACTCCAAAATACCTCCTAAGACAAGCACACACTAGTCTTCTTTCTACCTAGGCTTAGGAATCCATACCTTGACCTTCATCATGAGCAAATTAGGTGAAATTGGGAATTTCGCTCTGTACCCTTTTGAAGGGTCAAGAGCGAAATTCAAGTTTTAGACTTATTTCTTTACTTCCTTCACTTCAATTCACCTTACAAGGCAAGAATACCTCACTCCACCTTCAATAGGAATCAATGTTTTGGCTTCACACAAGGAGACAATAGGTGGTTTGAAGAATTTCGCTCTGGACCCTTTGGAAGGGTCAGGAGCGAAATTCTCCTTTTAGGTTGATTTCTCTTACTTAGCTCCATTCTTCTCACTTTGATCTACCTTGACTCTCTATTTGGATCCTTCTCCCATGCATGCAACACTTGCTTGACCCTCAAAATGGCCAGAAAGGAGAATTTCGCTAAAAATCATGGCCAGGGACAGGACCTATTTAGGATTTCGCTCTGGACCCTTTGGAAGGGTCAGGAGCGGAATCCTAGTTTAAGCCCAAAATCTGTAATGGGCACCCCCTGTTCGGCACTAAATCTATGTCCTTTTTACTTAGTGTAATTTTGTCAAACAGTTGGCTTGCAAGCTGACTACTGGATTTTTGGTTCTTGATTTGCAATAGGATAAATTGGATAAACTGTTATTTTTTGTAAAGCTTTCAAAGTTTATTCAATATAATAACAACCAGATATATCAAATACCAAAAACAAGAAGATTAATGTTGATGGTATTTATTTAATTCCAACTCCAAGCATACAAATCAGATTTGAAGAATATTACAGACCATATGATAATAAACAAATTCAAACCTGAACTCCACAAGTATAGACCTGCTGAAAACACTGTTCACACACTGTAGCTGCACTATTCACGGCACTGTAGCATTTTTACTATTCACGCGGCACTGTAGCAAAACACTATTCACGCGGTACTGTAGCAAAACACTATTCACGCGGTACTGTAGCAAAAGCACTATTCACGCGGCACTGTAGCAAATCACTATTCACGCGGTACTGTAGCAAAAACACTATTCACGCGGTACTGTAGCAAAAACACTATTTTCAAATCTACACTTTCAAACCCCTGTAAAAACTTCATGCGAGAGCACCAGATGAAGCCCAATGTGTTTCCTGAATGAAAACACCATTAATCCTCTTGACTGTGTCTTTCAACAGCGAAGAGAATGCTAGCAAAGAGGGATTCCGTCCTCCAAGCCCAATAATCAGATCTCTACGAAATCCAACAGCATAACATTAATCTCATCCCAGCATACCCCAAAAGAGAGCTCTCAACCTCCATTTATATCTTCTTCCTGGATGCAAAACACTTCATTTCCTAAATGTGGGATAATACATTTTAGAATAAAATATTATTTCCCACAATGTACACATTAAAGGGAACTTTTAATATTTTAAACATTACTTTATATTCCCAACCTTATAATATAACGATAAAGTTAAATATTTAATTTAACTTTACACTTTATCGTTAAACATTAAAACATTGTTGATAATCTCTTTAAATCATTGTCGCCTTCAAACATTTTTACTGATAATTATGCCAACCAGGGAAACACTAAAATTTTCAAGTCACTGCTTGGGGACTAACTTACTATAAATAGTAAGTGTCTAGAAACCCTGTCAAAGCAGCACCGATTGGCCTGAAACTGAAAACACCTAGGCCAAAACACCTCAGGATCCCACCAATGTCCTTGTTAGCCTTCAGGACCATGTCAAAATAGGCTAACGACACCCCATATCATGTTGCGCTAAAAAGGGGACATTACAGTCCGCCCCCCTTGAAATTGCTTGTCCTCAAGCAAATTCGGTCCTGAATGTTGCAATACCTGCTCATTCTCCCATGTAGCATCCTCATCTGGCAAGTCTCTCCATTTCACCAAGTATTCCTTAACGATTTTGTTCCTGAGTATCCTTTCCCTGACATCCAGAATAGCTTCAGGTACTAACACAAGCTTCCCCTCCTCATCCAAAGGGGGTAAATCTGCAGAAGGCACTACACTCTGACCAATGGTTTTCTTAAGCCTAGACACATGAAACACATTGTGCACCCGACTGCCCTCTGGAAGCTCAAGCTCATAGGCGACTTCACCCACTCTGCGAATCACCTTGTAGGGACCATAAAATCTAGGCTTCAACTTTTCAGCGCCGCTCTTCTTGAGTGATGACTGTCTATATGGTTGTAGCCTCAAATACACCATGTCACCAACCTCAAAACTACGCTCCACCCTATGTTGATCGGCATACAACTTTTGCTGATTCTGTGCCTGTTGTATATTCTCCTTGAGCGCCCTCAAGATGTCCTGACTATCCTGCAATGAGTCTCGGGCTTTGGGTACTTTGCTATCCCCCAAGACTATGTCAACAAAGCTCGGCGCCTCATAGCCATAAAGTGCCATGAAGGGTGTCATCCTGATAGACATATGATATGTCGTGTTGTAACAATATTCCCCCATGTGTAACCATCTCACCCAGGCCCTCTGTTGTGCAGTCACATAATTTCGCAGATAACCCTCAACCCACTTATTCACAATCTCTGTCTGACCATCCGTCTGTGGATGATAACTAGTGCTGGGTGTGAGCTCCGTACCACACAACCGAAAGAGCTCCTGCCAAAAAGCACTCAAAAATCTGCTATCCCGATCACTCACTATAAACCTAGGCAACCCATGCAATCTGAATATCTCCTTGTAAAAGAGGTCTGCCACCTGCGCTGCTATGTAAGTAGATGGTATAGCGAAGAAATGGGCAAACTTTGTCAAGCGGTCTACCACAACATATATACAATCTCGCCCTTGCACTTTAGGTAGTCCGGTGATGAAGTCCATGGATATGCTTTCCCACTTCCTATCTGGAATGGGCAAAGGCTGAAGCAACCCTGCAGGAAAAGTGTGCTCTCCCTTATTCTGCTGACATACTGCACACTCCTTCACATATCTCTGCACATCATCCTTAAGTCCCCTCCAAGTAAACCTTTCACGGATCTGCCTGTAAGTTTTGAAGATCCCAGGATGTCCAGCTGTAGGCGCATCATGGAACGCCCTTAAAATTTCCCCCTTGAACAATGATGTAGGAATCAAATAAATCCTATCCTGAAATCTGATCAATCCATCCAACACCATATACCTATCATCATGTATGGTACCTGCAACTATCCTAGAAGCCCAAGTATCCCCTGCATACTCTGCTATAATCTGATCTCTCCAATCCCCTGAAATCTCAACTAGAGCGCAAACATGTGGTCTCCTGGATAAAGCATCGGCCACCACATTCTTCTTCCCTTTGACAAACTCTATGTCAAAATCATAAGCCTGCAATTTAGTGATCCATTTTTGCTGCCTGTCATTAAGATCACACTGGCTCATGAAATATTTTATGCTATTGTGATCAGTTTTGATCACAAACCGTCCACCTACTAAGTATGATCGGAATTTGGCCAATGCATGCATTATGGCCAACATCTCCCTGTCATAGATAGGATAGCTCCTCTCAACACCTCGGAGCTTCCTACTCTCGAATGCAATGGGATGTTTCTCCTGCATCAATACTGCCCCTATCCCATCACCTGAAGCATCACACTGAAGTTCAAATGGCTTCGTGAAATCTGGTAGAGCTAAAACCGGACAAGATGACATCACTTGTTTGAAGTGGTCAAAACATCGCTGCACTACTTCTGTCCATACGAAGGCTCCCTTTTTAGTAAGGTCTGTCAAAGGTGCTGCAATCTGTGAAAACCCCTTAACAAACCTCCTGTAAAACCCGCATAAACCAAAGAACCCCTTAAGCTGTGTGAGGTTCGTGGGAGTAGGCCAATCTACTATAGCTCTAATCTTTTCAGGGTCTACTCGAACTCCATCTGCACTAATAATATGCCCAAGGTATAGTAATTCTGTCATACCAAACTCACACTTAGACTCCTTGGCATATAAAGACTCTCTCTAGGATAGATAATACCTCCTCCAAATGCTGTGAATGTTCCTCCCAGGTCTTACTGAAGACCAAGATGTCATCAAAGAAGATCAAGACAAATCTCCTCAACTTCTCCCTGAATACCTGGTTCATACAACTCTGAAATGTAGCGGGTGCATTGGTTAGTCCAAATGGCATAACCATAAACTCAAAGTGGCCATAGTGACATCGGAAGGCTGTTTTCTCAATGTCCTCTGCTCTCATCCTGATCTGATGGTATCTAGATCGCAAATCAATTTTGGTGAAGAAGCATGCACCATGCAACTCATCAATCAGCTCATCAATCCTAGGAATGGGATACCTGTTTTTAATTGTTTTCTTATTCAGTGCCCTGTAATCGATGCACATGCGCATTGTCCCATCCTTCTTCTTTACCAGAACTACAGCTGAAGCAAAGGGCTTTTGCTAGGCCTGATGTGCCCCATTTCCAACAACTCCTTAATTGCCTTCTCTATCTCATCTTTATGTTTCTTAGGATGACGATAGGGAGTGATCATCACTGGTTTGGCTCCCTCCTCGAGCTCAATAACATGCTCTGCACCCCTATCAGGAGGAACCCCGTGAGGAATATCACTGAATACCTTGGCATGCCTATCAAGAATCTCCTGTATATCTGGTGGATGACTCTTCACCCGAGGCTCCGGTGAAGTTGGCATAACTAAGCACTCTGTTGCCCACTCTATGTCATTATGTCGAAAAAATCTCTCCATTCTCTTCAAAGAGACTACCCTGCAACTCCCATCTGAAAGTCCCCTGAGAACAACAGTCCTACCCTCATGCTGAAACCTCATTTCCAACTTTGCTAGGTTGAAAGTGAACTCAACCAGCGATGCCATCCATGTCATACCGAGGATGATGTCGTAATCTCCCATGTCCACAACGTAGAAATCATCCTCCAACTCATAGCCATCTCCAAATCTAATGTGAAGATTTGAAACCTTCTGAGTACATAATAGCTTTTGGCCATTAGCCACCATGACCCTAAAACCCTCATGCTCCTCTGTCTGTAAACCTATCCTGGCTACCAACTGTGTATCTATAAAGTTATGCGTAGCCCCAGTGTCAATGAGAGATATCACTTTCTGCCCCTGGATAGTACCCCTGACCTTAAATGTGATTGCCTTTTGGGCCCCTGTCAAGCGTGCCAACGATCTATCATCCTTAGGAATGCTGCTCTCCTCTATCGTGTTACCCTCATCTGAATCGGAGTGCTGATCCTCCCCCTCTGACTCTGACTCCTCTGCTGAAAAATACTCCATTTGATTTGCCTTAGCCTTGAGAGGGCATTTATGAGATAAGTCCCAAGGCTCTCTACACTGGAAGCACAGTTTCTTCTTTCGAAGTTCATTCAAGGTTTCACTATCTAGTCCTTTTGATCCTTCTTTGGGTTTGTTATACTCTTTCTGAAATGGTTTTTTGTCTTTGTCCTTGCAGTAGGAAGAATCTGTTGAATGGTATTTTCCTTTGTATACCGAAGGGGCTAAATCTCGTGCCTTTTTAGTTGCTTCTGCTAAGGTGAGTGGATCATGTCCCTTCACCCAACCACGTAATGGATCAGCAAGCCCATCACAAAATAACACCACCAATCTCCTAGGAGAGATATCAGTAACAAGTACAGACAAACGCTGAAACTCGATGATGTAAGCATCCACTGAACCTGACTGTTTTAACTGTGCTAGCTCCTTGAAATGTAACTCGGGATCCCTAGTGTCAAATCTCTCAATCGATCTTTCTGTGAATTCCTCATAGGATGTAATCTGATTATGCCCCAGAGTCAGCATGCCATGATGCCACCATTCATGCGCAACGCCGTCCAAATGCATAGCCGCATAATTGATAGCCTCCTCCTCAGGCATAGGATTAAGCTGCAAGTATGTATCTACCTTCTGCACCCAAGCTCGTACGGTCATCTTCCCTGAAGCATCATAATAAGGCAAGGAAAGTTTTCCAACTTTCTTCCTCAGCTCAAAATTCTGATTCCTCCCTCCTGCTCTAGGCATATGTCTCATCCTCAAGTCCATATAATCTCTGAGGGAAATATCTGCCTGAAACTCGGGTCCACTGGCCTCCCAGTCCCTCCTGAACTGACCCTGTAACTCAGTAATCTGCGGTTCGTTCACTGGTTGAACCGGATCCCTAGGTGGGAAGGTGGGTAGAAGAGGTCTCGAGCTCGTTGTTCGAGCTGGGCGTGCAACGTGTCTAAAGTTATCCGCCTCATTCCCATTGTTGCCATGTCCATTATTACCATTAATGTTATTCTCAGGGCCATTGTTGTTGCCTCGGCCTCCATTATTATCATTGCCCCTATTGTTATCGTTTCCCCCATTGTTATTGTTTCCATTGTTGGCATCACCTGGATTAATATTGACGCCCATCTGTCTAGCCATAAGCTGCAACATCATGTCCATTCGCCTATTCTGCTCCTGCTGCATACGCTGCCCTTGCTCTAACGTACCCAGTAACTGTCTGAACATTACCTCCCCCTGATCTGGAACGGTATTCCTATCATCTCAGTCACCCATACTGCTGTCCTGATCAAAGAATATTTCCTCTATGTCTGTATGACTGGATTCTATGTCCACTTGCACGGATGAACTAGACTGCTCGCTCTGTGAGTTCAAATTTCTGTTTTGTCTTGCTTTGGTATGGCGGAAGTTATAAGGCCCCTGTTGCATGCTTAAACATACATGCTTAGCATGTTTTTTAATTCAATAATTTCTGATTTTAGTGTTTTGATATTTCGTCAAACATTTTTCCCTCTATCCGGCTGTTCCAAAGTCTCTGTAAGACCTCCACAGGATGGCAAGACTTATAGCTCTGATACCACTGTAATGGGCACCCCCTGTTCGGCACTAAATCTATGTCCTTTTTACTTAGTGTAATTTTGTCAAACAGTTGGCTTGCAAGCTGACTACTGGATTTTTGGTTCTTGATTTGCAATAGGATAAATTGGATAAACTGTTATTTTTTGTAAAGCTTTCAAAGTTTATTCAATATAATAACAACCAGATATATCAAATACCAAAAACAAGAAGATTAATGTTGATGGTATTTATTTAATTCCAACTCCAAGCATACAAATCAGATTTGAAGAATATTACAGACCATATGATAATAAACAAATTCAAACCTGAACTCCACAAGTATAGACCTGCTGAAAACACTGTTCACACACTGTAGCTGCACTATTCACGGCACTGTAGCATTTTTACTATTCACGCGGCACTGTAGCAAAACACTATTCACGCGGTACTGTAGCAAAACACTATTCACGCGGTACTGTAGCAAAAGCACTATTCACGCGGCACTGTAGCAAATCACTATTCACGCGGTACTGTAGCAAAAACACTATTCACGCGGTACTGTAGCAAAAACACTATTTTCAAATCTACACTTTCAAACCCCTGTAAAAACTTCATGCGAGAGCACCAGATGAAGCCCAATGTGTTTCCTGAATGAAAACACCATTAATCCTCTTGACTGTGTCTTTCAACAGCGAAGAGAATGCTAGCAAAGAGGGATTCCGTCCTCCAAGCCCAATAATCAGATCTCTACGAAATCCAACAGCATAACATTAATCTCATCCCAGCATACCCCAAAAGAGAGCTCTCAACCTCCATTTATATCTTCTTCCTGGATGCAAAACACTTCATTTCCTAAATGTGGGATAATACATTTTAGAATAAAATATTATTTCCCACAATGTACACATTAAAGGGAACTTTTAATATTTTAAACATTACTTTATATTCCCAACCTTATAATATAACGATAAAGTTAAATATTTAATTTAACTTTACACTTTATCGTTAAACATTAAAACATTGTTGATAATCTCTTTAAATCATTGTCGCCTTCAAACATTTTTACTGATAATTATGCCAACCAGGGAAACACTAAAATTTTCAAGTCACTGCTTGGGGACTATCTTACTATAAATAGTAAGTGTCTAGAAACCCTGTCAAAGCAGCACCGATTGGCCTGAAACTGAAAACACCTAGGCCAAAACACCTCAGGATCCCACCAATGTCCTTGTTAGCCTTCGGGACCATGCCAAAATAGGCTAACGACACCCCATATCATGTTGCGCTAAAAAGGGGACATTACAAAATCTTGATCATTGGAGGCCACAACCAATTCAAAGGCATGCCTAGGGGTCCTTCCAAGCTCAATCTACCTTGATCCACACTTAGCTTGACACAAAAATGTAAGGAAAAGGGGGATTTTGGGAATTTCGCTCTGGACCCTTTGGAAGGGTCAGGAGCGAAATTCTAGTTTTAGGCCAAAATCCTTCACTTCTTCACATTCTATCACTTCAAAAGGCAAAGACATGTCATTTCCCTTCCAAATACGCCCAAGGAACAAGGTTGGTAGTCTAAACAAGGAAGCAAATGAGGCTTATGAAGAATTTCGCTCTAGACCCTTTAGAAGGGTCAGGAGCGAAATTCACAATCTTGGACAAGATCCTCACTTCTCAACACTTTCAATCACTTCCTAAGGCAAGAACATATCAACCTACCCCCACCATGCCCAAAGAACAAGACTTTCAGTGCAAACAAGGAAGAAAAAGGTGTCTTCTAAGAATTTCGCTCTGGACCCTTTGGAAGGGTCAAGAGCGAAATTCACATTCTTGATTGATTTCTAACCTCTTTCATCCAATCCATCTTCAAAATTGATCAAACTCACCCTCCTCTCGCCATATTCAAGTCCACTTGCCATCCACTTGGCTCAAAAATCTTCATTTTCAATGCCTTAGGCCAAAATTGAAGGTCAAATGAGGATTTCACTCTGGACCCTTTGGAAGGGTCAGGAGCAAAATTCTCATTTTGAGCTAATTTCTTACTTCCTTTCTCCTTTTCATGCCTTGGACACACTTTGTTAGGCTTCCTTCCATCATGACCATGCAAATTTGCTCTTTAAGTTGACACATAGCTCAAGATTTTGTGAAAAAATAGGGTTTTAAATGAATTTCACTCTGGACCCTTTGGAAGGGTCAGGAGCGAAATTCCTCCTTGGGCTCAAATCCTAACTTCATTTTCACATTTCTTCACTCCAAATAAGTGTTTTGCCTTCACAAATGCCTAGGAATGAGCTAGTCCATGGCTTTGGGCAATGTAGAGTGTCTTATAGAGGAATTCGCTCTGGACCCTTTGGAAGGGTCAGGAGCGAATTCCTATTCTAGGCTCAATTCACCTTGGATTTGACTTGACTTTGCCTTAGACTTGATCCTAGATCCATTTCCTTCCCTATCCTTGCAAATTTGCTTAACCATTCAATGATTTAGGTGAAGAATTTAGGTCCTTTGTGAAATTTCGCTCTGGACCCTTTGGAAGGGTCAGGAGCAAAATTTGACATTTTAGCCTCTCCGTCAGGATTCATATATGGAATATAACATTTAAGTATAAGTTACTTTTAAGTTATATTCCATATATACTGTCAGGATGTTTGAGAGTGGTTTCGGACCTCCAAGAGTTATAATGCAAAATCTAGTTTTTGGAGGATTCTTCAATTTTCCAGACTTTGTCAAATTTCAGGATCAGGATGACATTCCAGACTTGACCAAATTTCAGGACATTTGAAGATCAGGATGACATTCCAAACTTCATCACTCACCGATTTGACTTAACTCGGACCTTCGAAGATGATATTCACTCACCAAGCTTCATTGACCTCCTCAAACTCAAACAAGACACAATTAGCAACAAGAGCAAAACTTTGTTCTAAGGAAGACTTTCAAAGATGACCTTAACCCGAAGCATCCACTAACTCACCTTTAGCTAAAACAGAGCCTGCTATCTTAGTGATCCCTCTGGCAACACTCAGCATGCAAAGGCTAATAGACAAAACCCTAAAAGACCTAGAAACAAACCCCAGAAAGCAAAAAAGTAGGGGTCCCCATTTGCAATGGGGGGATGTGTGACTACGTCACAACAGGTATGAGCTAAGTTGTAGAAAAATCTTTCAAAATTACATTTTGAAAATTAATTGGTTGCTAAAAGGTTTTAGAAGGGTTTTATGAAAGATTTGCATGCATGATTGTTTGAATATGAAATGGATGGAAACTTCAAAGTGATATTCAACATAGGTTAAAATTTTATGATCTTCATGTTTTCCATTAAATTCTTTTGAATGAATTGTATTTCAAGTGAAATTCCTTAATCTTGTCATGCATTTCTAATTCCGGATTTGACATAGGGTTTTATTCACAATTGTGATTCAAGGTATTTTGTCTTTTCAAGAATGATGCATGGAAATGAATGGAAGATGGATAAGAAGGTGTTTCAGGATAAGCACAAATGAAGAGATCAAAGGACTCTCAAAAAGGATGTCAAAATATGAAGATGGAAATGCAAAAGAAAGGACAAGGAATACATTTTGAAGAAGACAAATTGAATTGAAGAAGAAACTTTGCAAGGTGTGCAAGCTGAGGTGGTGCCTACTCATTTCCACCAATCAAATAATTCAAAGTCAACATGTCCAAATTCATCGACCTTGACTTATACAAGGAGGGAAATACGTGCGTAAAAGGCATTAAATGAAATATTACAACTCCTTTTTTCTCATTGGCCCTTTCCCTAAAAGGACGCATATTTGAAAATTGTATAATTTTCTCATTGGTCAAATATGTTGTAAGTGGTGGTAGGTATACCTACCCCCACTTAGGGTTTTATTGTTTAATCTTGGTTGTTGATTAGGATCAATCTGGGCCCTTGATTTGTAATTGAAAGTCTATAAAAGGCTTGGCCTTTTCATTTGTAAAAGGAGATTAGAAATTGTTGTCGAGACTATACTGGAATAAATACATAATTTTCATTGAAGATGTGATGAACATTTGTATGAAGTTTTGACATTTTGCATGGTTTCTACTTCTCAATATTTAGTTAAAGTTAATTGATTTTAATGATGAAATGCGAAGATATTTGATAAATTCCTTGGTTCATACCATTTGTATTTTGTTGATTGCAAATTACTTTGCATGGTTGTTATGAACCTTATTGTCGCAATAGTTTGATTGTGGATGTTCAATTGGATTGCACCAGCATTGGGTATTTGGATGGATGTTTACAATACGAAAATCTTTCACTACCTTTGAAGATTGCACTATTTCTATGGCATTGTGAGCTATCTCTGGTTAAGTAGAAAGTAGTTCCACAAGGAATTTGTCTATCGAAAACACTATCCATTATCATCATTGTCCTTAAGTTCTAAGCTTAGTTTCTCTAACCCGTATCCTTTTGTCCTTTTGTTTGAAGAGTTTGAGTTAGTTTAGGAGGAAAGCATCACTTAGATCACCATAACAAATGTTCAAAGTTCCAGCTTTGTAGAAGGTTAAGTCCCTTTGTGTAAACAGAAAATCACATCATTTTTCACTTTGTTTATCCCTTGCATCATCTAGACCTAACAATACGAACCTTGGGGTGACCTTATTTGATCATATCTTTAGCATTTTGAGGTTTCCTTGTCAAGAGAGGATAGAATACTTGGGGTATTTTATTCTGTTGGAGAGTGTCACAAAACAGCCGTCAACAAGGTGGGGTCTCAAAACATTGTTCAAGTCAAAACAGACAACAAAAATAATTGTAAGAGTGCTTGATTTGTTGGTTGAAGAATGCTATTCACACAATTTTTGGAAGCTTTGTGCTATCCATTCCCCCAACCTTATGCCACAAAAATTGGCAATTAAATTGAATGGATCAAAAAGTTATATTTTGATGCCAAAGAGATCCAAATGTTTATCACCAGCCATCAGATGTCATAGGACATATTTAAAACATTCTCAAAATTGGAGCTATTGAAGGTAAGCAAAAGCATTTAAAATATTACCTTTCCCTTTAGTTGCATAAAAATTTATTTTGTTGAAAGTTAATTTAATTTTGTTTTAAAACTCTTCTCTAAAGTTTGGTTTTAATTATTTTGTTTTTATTTTGAAGGTTGTTGAGACCCATTTTGCCTCCAACACAATCATTTTGAGATGACTTATGAACATCCAAAAGGCATTTTCTTAATCACAATTGATCCAAATGTTCGTCACTAACCATCAAATGTCATAGGACATATTCAAAACATTCTCAAAGTTGGAGCTATTGAAGGTAACATATAAAATTTTATGTTTCCCTTTAGTTGCATAAAAATTTATTTTGGTAAAACTCAGTTTAATTTTGTTTTAAATTTCTTCTCTAAAGTTTGTTTTAATTATTTTATATTTATTTCAAAGGTTGCTGAGAGTTGAGACCCATTTTGCCTCCAACACAATCATTTTGAGATGACTTATGAATGTTCAAAAGGCATTTTCTAACATGGTCATCAATCACAATTTATCCATATGGAGGCAATCCAACACTAAGAAGGCAGAAAATATTAAGCAAATGATCCTAGATGACAATTGGTGGGATCATGTGAAATGTCTCCTTAATTTCATGGAGCCCATTCTAAGAATGATTCGTTCTACCAACAAGGATATAAGTCTTGTTTCAGAGAGATATATGATGCCATTGACTCAATGATTGAGACAATAAAGACCACCATCAATGCGAATGAGCAAGATCCCAGAAAGACTTCCTTCAAATAGTTGCACAAAATCATTGAAGATAAATGGGACAAAATGACCACCCATTACATCATCTTGCCTTTGTATAGAGTCCAAAATGCTATAGTGCTGAGATCCTTTAAGTACCAATGACAATTACCCCATATAGAGATTTTCAATTCACCAAAGGATACCTGATTTGCGAGATGTAGTCACAACTGAGTTCATTGATTTTGTACACTCCAATGGTCAAGTATTGGAGCTCTTGATGACAAGTTCAAGACGGATGATCACGATCAGTGGTATTTCCATGGCCACAATTTTGTCACCTACAACCTCTTTTGATCAAAGTTTTATTGCAAGTAATTTTTATGAATTTTTATCTAGACTAAAAAAAAAATTTAAAACTATAATATTTTCAGGTTTGAAGTTTCATTTTTTACTTTAAATTTTCTAGCTCTCTAGCATTGTCTCATTATTGAATAGGTTGCTAGTTCATCTGCATCCACGCAGAATTGGAGTGCATACTCATTCATCCACCCAGTAAAGTGCAAGTTAATGTATGTACATTCCACCTTGCACCTCCTTCTGCACTAACAACATGGCTCCATGGAAAAAGACACAAGTTTGTGGGATATAACGCCAAACTCCAAAGCATAATGAATCAGATGCTTCCACTTCCCAATATGATACATTGGAGGAGCTAGATAACCAACACACTTTTGATGTGAGTGCCAAGGGCACTACTTGTGGTTCTTTAAATCTTCCTACTTCATCTAATGTCATTGATGATGATGATGTTTTTGAAGACGCATATGACATCTAAAACCTGATTGTTGAACTCAAGATTATTATTTTTATATTGAAGTTTGATTGATAAATATTTATAATATTATATTTATCATGAAATTTGAATTTATGGTGGTTTTGTTTAATAAAAAATAAATATCATATGACGCCATGTGGTATTATGAATTAAATTCCTGCTTTTAAGCTGCAAATTATATTTATCACGACATTCAAGTGTATGGTGACTTCATTTATTAAATATTGCATGATGCTATGTGGTATTCTGAACTTAATCCCTATTTTTAGGGTATATATATATTGTACAGAATGAACCTGAACACAAAAAAGAATTACCAGACCCACAAGCTGAAACCTCTGAACCCGAACCAAGATCAGAACTAGAACTAGAACCAGCATAATAAACTTGTTTCCATGCAACTCCAATATCAATAATTAATACATGGAAGATGGACCTTCCAATCTATAATCTTAATTTAAAACCAACAAACTTTTCTTCTAATAACTCTAAGTAGGGTGTCATAAACTACACTGGAACAACTTGAGTTAGTAAGAGAGAATAACTTACTTCGAGCGTAACAAGTAAAGTAATTGATGCCTTCGCTCCTCTGGAATGTCCCCAAATTTCTTCCTGAAAGATGAGCATTCAAGTAATTGGATGTTAGAAAACAAGAAATTAATCAGTAAAATTCTCTGAGGGAAAAAAAGTGGTTTTGATGTAAATCATTTAGAGGATTCTGCTGGAGCTGAATTAAGATCAATGGTCTATCCACTACTAGGTTAACATCTCCATATTCCAAACAGATCAATGTTCAAAGCATCTATCTAGATGCAAGTGTGCTCAATCCACTTTCATGTACCAACATTTTAATCTAACTTCTAGAGCCCTCTTCAGAGACAAATTAGATCATATGATAAAATGGGTCTGACTTTTAAGTTTAACATATAATAGTTCTTACCTGTTTTCACAACTTTAAATATCAAGTCAGCCAAAATTATTACTAATAATCACCATTTATTAATGTCAAGATCCACATCAGTACTACTTTTAGTCTATTACTATCATTGATATGGCTATTGTTGTTATAATAATTATTCATTGTTTAGGCTCTGGATAATGGAGTTTCGATTTTGATAATATGTAGTGAAATAATCTATTCTCGTTCCAATTCTATATCATCTTTGATATCCCTACATGTTACTGTAATGAGAATTCATTTGTCCCAGAAGTTCCATCAGCTGAGACTAAATCTAGATCAAGGTTCTACAAGTTCCCTTGACTAAGATTAAATCAGGATCCATAAGCCACAAACAAGAAACAAGTTAACTTGAATTAGCCTCCATTCAACTAATGGCTTCACAAAACTCCACTAGTCCTTCAATCAATCAACGGCCCACTGATTAAGTCAATCAAGCCTTCAATTAAATCAGAGGGTACGGCAATACTTATGAATAATAATTCTCATTTTAGGCAAGTCAAATTTTGGTCAACAATAGTAATGACAATCAAGCATGAGTATAATGGTCAAGAGTAAGTTGGGTGGCCAATTTATCTTTAGTTCTGATCAAACAAAAGAAAATCTTGGCAATGCAATGTTTGGATCAATGTAGCAGCTCCTTGATCAATACAGGAAGTATTGATCACACAATCATTAAATGATCAAAACAATCAATAAATGCTAGTCAACAGCTGAAAAACTCTATCAGTTGTATTAGCAGCAACAAGACAGTCAATCCTCTAAGGCCCTGTGTTTTCCCTTTCACTTTGTTGGTCAAAGAGAGACAAAATGGCTTCAATGGTGAAATTAATGAAATTCTTTAATTGTATTTAAAATTTATGGGTAATTGGGGTTCTTCCCATAGTATGTTGGTTAAGTGGTGATGTTGTTGTTGTTGTGACCACAAGGTTCAAACCCCAGCTGGGCCATTGTGATCACAGGCTTGTGCCTTCGCTGATCCAATGTGCTCATGGGTTTGAGCCTCAGCTCTGTTAAATGGGGATGAGGTCCCCCATTTGTGACCTCATGTTAATGGGGATACTAACACTTATGCGATTTGTTAATGATTAATTAATATTGTATTAGGTCGACTTGTAAGTCCGCTAAAACCTTTTCATTGAGACGTGTTCTTGTGAAGAAAGTCGACCCATGAGGAAGTGTCACTATCATGGGATATAAAAGGGAGTCTATATCTCCTCCATTCGACATCGAGGAGAAGTGAAAAGCAATACATGTTCTACCTACAGCAGATTGTCTTCACATAGCAGATCGGATTCATTCATCAGCCACAGCGAATACATTAGAAGATCAAATATACACCTTAAGCAGGTCGAAGTATACACTTTCTACAGTATTTGTTCATACAGCAGTTAATGACTTCATCTACAGCAGACAAATCTCTATCTACAGCAGTTTGCAAGTCAAACAGGGAGGATCGACTTTATTGCAGATCAGACTTTCTGTATATGTATTGTTGTCATATATCGCTTCAAGTGTGAAGTTAAATTCTTGTAAAGCCTATTGGGATAATTAAGATAATAAAGACATCTTTCATTACTGGGTTTTTCACCTTCAAGAGGAAGGTTTTCCCAAGGTAATCTTTGTGCAATTGTGAAAAATCCTTGTCTATCTAATCTGATCACCTAAATTTAACATGGTATCAGAGCAGGCTTAAGAAAAGATCAGATCAGATTCATAGAAGCAGGGTTATCCTCCATTATTGCCTTCGAGTTTGATTACATCTATCAACGTCAAGATGGTGAACGGACTTAAAGTTGAAGACAGACTTGAGGGTGCATCAAACTTCGTCTCTTGGAAGTTTAGAGTTATGCTTGCCTTGGAGGAAACGAATTAAACGAATTCGTGGAGAAAGTGGTACCAGAAACAACCGAAGAGGATGAGAAGCTTCAATGGAAGAGAAAGTACACCAAAGCAAAGAAAATGTTGGTTGACTCTGTGAAAGATCACATTGTGCCAATTATCTCCAAGTTGATGACAGCATATGACATGTTCAAGACATTAGAGGAGATGTATGAGATCAAGTTCAACAACACAAGTCGAACTCTTGCATTGAAGCAACAACTTCACCATATCAAGATGACGAAAAGAGAATCCATCATCTCATACTTCATGAGGATTACCGAATTGAGAGATCAACTCTCTACCATTGGACACACTATAGACAACAAAGAATTAACCATGTTGGCACTTAATGGTCTTCCTTCATCATGGGAGTCATTTATACAAGGGATAAGCGCAAGATCAAAACTCCCTAAGTTTGATCGATTGAAGACGGACTGCATTCAAGAAGAGTCAAGATTGGCTACGAGAGGCATCAGCCAAAGCTCTACAAATGAAGATATTCATGTTCTTGCCTCTCACTCCTCAAAGAAGAAGGGTAAGAAAGGACATTTCAAAAGGAAGAAAGATAAGAAATCCAATGGTGCTCCTACATTCAAAAGAAGGAAGAATCTTTCAAAAGTCTAATGCTTTAGATGTGACAAATATGGTCACTACGCAAAGGAATGTCCAACTAGGCCTATGCCTCAAGCTTCCATTGCGGATGTTGGTGAGACTCTTCTACAAAAGGATTCAGATGGATTCATATTCTATTCAGCCCTTTCAAGTAATGTGCCTACCGACCACAATACTTGGTTAATTGACAGTGGTGCATCTCGCCACATTACCAGATTTAGAGGACATCTAAATGATTTGGTGGAGAGAAATTCAAATCAACAAGTGATCATTGGAGATGATACTAGTTACTCCGTGAAAGGAGTTGGGACCTCCTCTCTTCACTTAGATTCAGGCATTTCCTTGCAATTGAATGATGTACTATTTGTTCCGAGAATTAAGCGAAATCTTGTCTCCATATCAGCCTTGGAAGACAAAGGATATTGAATTGCATTCGTAGATGGCAAAGTCCTTGCATGGCCAAAGAAATCAAACATCAAGACGGATCAAGTCATTGGAGTTTGTCATGGATGTCTTTACAAACTTTGTACTCATCCTCCTCAAGCCTTACTTCATGACTCATCAAGTACTTATGAGATTTGGCATAGAAGATTGGGTTATCTTCACTTTTGTACACTACCTACAATGGAGAAGATGGTTACAAGCCTTCCAAAACTCAACCAGGAGCATGAATTCATCTACATATTTTCTTCAGTCGTCTCCTTCGTTCGCCTTGTTGCTCCAATCTTAGTGCCCTTGCTGCTGCCTCGTGTCCATCTTCCTCTTGTCCCTTCGGTACACGATTTCGATCTTTGTTCAGCGTCACGGGCATCAATTCCTACGTTCCGTCGAGTGGAAGGTTCTTAGTCGACCTTCGTCACGTTCCTCCTCCCGTCGACTCCTTTCTTGGAATTGTTGTAAAATTTGTTGCCGACGATTCTCATGGTAGGTTTCCTCTCGTCAAGTTTGTAGGGCAAGAAATGCTTGTGCCAACAGGCTAGGCAGATTATTGATCACCCGGTTCACCGCCAGACTTACGCCAAGGGCACTCCACACGGTGCTCTCAAGGACATCCTCCATGGTGGCTTCCCTTCGTACGTAAGTTTCAATTGATGCTTGTAAGATGCAGGTGAAGTCCCTTGTTAGTGCCCCTCTCTCCTTCGAACAACTCCTCCGGCTCTTCCTCGAGATTGCTACTTGTCCCCTCGCTCACTGGTTGTCCCATTATCATCGTGCCATGTAGTATGCTCCCATCATTCCGGGTTTAATTCGGCAACGGCACCAGATGTTTTGCCCCTGAGGGGTGTGTGTGCATTCAATGCATAACAGTACAAAAACATAGGAAATGTAACAGTACACAAAGATGCGAGTGAGAAGAACTCATATGTCTGTATTCATTGATTCCAAAACGCCAGTACATTCAAAACATAGTTTCCCTTTCGCCTATCACATATATTGAAATAGAAGGCCAAGTACATATAAATAGGTGTCGGTACATGTTGTCTGTGCCAACTGTCGGCAACCGTCAGGTAACCACCAACCCTTAACACACTTAACATTCTAATTACAATATGACATAATCACCCAACAACAACTTCTACACACTTTCATTCTAAAAGTTAGCATGTGGAGTTGAAGAAACCGCAAGCACTTGAACCTATGGTGGTATAGAAGGCTACTAGAGAATGCAACAAGTTTTTCAGATTTTGTCTGCTCTATTCTCATTTCTTTTCCCATATTCGATCCAAGTTTTTTCAGCTTTTGTCTGCTCTATTCTCATTACATTTCTCATATTCACTATCTTTGGGGTTTTGCATACTTACATGAATTCTTCTATTTTATCAGCCCATCCTTATTTGTAAGGGAAAGAAGGAAATTATTCTAAAAGTTTTTACTCGATGGAAATGAGTGCAACTTACAATCTTTCACAATCTCTACAGACTTAAATCATTCTCGTGTTATATAGTCCAGAAGCATTGGTAGGAATAGGGTCGTCCAAGGCTATTTTCAACTCCATGAAAATTTTTGTTATCATTAACCTGCATCACTGTGAACTTACATAGACTCATTTAGAGATAGAGCAATGTTTAGAAACCCTGGCCTCCCAATATCCTAATACTGCATATGTTTTGACAAAAAATGGTTAGTATCTTTATTTTTAAAATATAAATAAGTGATACTGAAATTTTAGAGGTTTTCCTATACCAAAAGTCAGTAACAATAATTCGGGCTGTAATCATAATTTAAAAATAAAATTGTAAAATTCAATTTGCTTAAGCAGCTGAAGTTTGACAGTAATGGAGAACATTCATAAGATTGTAGATGGGTTCTGTTGATGGTGTTTTTTATGCACAATCGAACAAAGAATAAAATACCAAAGTATTTTACCCTCTCTTGAACAAAATCACCTCAGATGCTAAATATCTGATCAATTAAGAAGATTCCAAGGTTTCTACAGTCAGTTCTTGACATGTGGGTAACTCAAGGGCCTGATGCAAGTTGTTGTTTTCACTTGGGGACTTACACAATTGTTCTTGAAAATTTCAAACTTGTCATGAATGGAGTAGGCTTGCCGATGATTTCAAATGACTTATGAGTTTGCAATTGAGCTCTCGATCTATTCTAACAAAGATTTTGAATAAAATGGAAAAGGATGAGGATTTAGAAGTTCTATTCTAACTCTATCTAACCTAGAATGCAAGAGGTAATGAATGATTCAATGAAATTCAGCTAGGCTAGGTTTCACCATCAAAGAACAATTCAACGCAAACTTAGTGCAATCATCTAAGGTAAATTTATAGATGTTCAAATTACTACCATCAACATCAATACCATCAAGGCAATGCATACCAATGGATGAGCAATAATTGAAGTTAAGTTCGATTCAAATTACAGCAGACCACACAAGGCAAACTTACAATCAGCAAGAAGCTAGTGGTATGGATTAAACGAATTTCATTCAAATGCATTCAACACTTCTTTCATCCAATATAAAATACTTGAAAACAAATTATAATCTAAATTTTGGAGGAAATGAGAACTACAAATGCTTTAAATCTCAACAAAATCACCAAACTTCAATGATTGTATTCAAACTTGCAGCATATAGACAACAATTCTCAAAAAATCTCTCTTACAAATGAGGCAAATACTCTTACAAATGAGGCAAATAGGTTTATATAGAGTCTCATATGGAAATGAACGGCCAAGATCATGCCAACACTGCCCTAATTAGAGTTTACATCAAAAGGTGGAATCAAAAAAGAATGTCCAATGGGATGACGCCTAGTCATAAAGTAGGGAATCTTCTAGAAGAAATCGACCTGCATCCCTCTCTCTAGCCGCATACTCAACTAATCTAGCCAAGACTGAGTTGAGTTCCTCCATCGTAACATTGGGTAGACCTTCCCGCTGCAAATCGATCACATCCAAGGCATCTGAGCAAGCATCAAAAATGCTTTCCCAATCTGGCATAAGCTTTTGTAAATTGTTGATGTGAATCATGAGAGAAACCAAATCATCTAGTTGATTCTTCCTTAAAGATTCCAACTGCTTGAAGTAAACAAACTTCATATTTTCTTTCAATTCTTCCAAGTTCAAACTACTGGAAACGTGGACATCTTGTCCCAATAATTCTTCAATAGATGTAAGGATCTTGGATTGATCCTTCCATCTCCATGCACTCCTATTTCGTATGATCATACACTAACTTCTGCATGGCCAAAGAACAATACCAACCATGGAAATCATAAACATTGCCTGGCTGAACAACTCCCTCTTGGATCTATGTGGACATAGGAATTTGCTTCAACACCCTGAGGCAAAGAATAGTCTTTTCCTACACTAGTTGGAAATCAACCCAAACTCCTTCCAAGTACTGCATCCTGAATATGAACATTGCTGTCTTATCAAATGCTTGGACAAACTGAGCTAGGAAATCATCTACTTGCTTCGGAACATCCTCTATCCATTTTCCAACCTCCTGATATGCATTCCTCATTGCCTCATGATCAAAGGGGGATCCATGAGCAATAGCAATGGGTGAGACAAAAGTAGGATCCTCACAGCTTAGGGAATTCATCCCTTTGATATACTCCTTGAGTCTCCCGTTATCACTCTCGAGCATCTCTTTCTTCAATAGTTATATCCAAACGCGCCTCAATTGCCTTGATTGTCGTATCGAGCTCCTAGAACTCTTGCTCCTTCGTAGTAGGTACAAGGTCAATTGTGGTAACCTGATAATCCATAGGAGTGATCACATCTCTAGTCTTATCACCTGTTGAGACAGCCACTTGCACAACATGTGCTCCATTATCATATCTAGTGATCCTAGAGAACATCTTCGCTTTCTTCTGCTCCTTTTCCTTGCCAACCCTGGCTAGGAAGTCATCAGTATCTTTTGTGGGTTGCGCCTCTATCACTTTCTTCTTCTCCATGCTCCTTAGCAACCAATCAGGAATGGTAGAGAATTCCATCCCATTCTCAAGGTTCAAGTCTTGATCAAGTCCTCTCAAGGCTGAAATAACATCATCATCTATATCCTTATCCTTAGCCAAATCTAACACTTTGTTGCCCAAATCAACCTCCAATTGAACTATGGGAGATCCTAGTTGTTCTTCATTATCATCATGTGGTGCCGATTGTGTTGTAGCATGTAAATCTTGATCATTCTCCAATAGGATCTCCATGTCGGAACCCTATTCGGACTCATTGTCCTTCTCTGTCATATCATTCTCCTTCACGAATGAGGAACTTATGGTAGATTGAGGAGTGTTAGACTTGTGTTTCTTGTGCCTTGACTCCTAGCTAACAATCTCCTTGCCTTTTGTTTGTGATCCTCCAAGCATAGATTTCCTTCTTTTAGGAGCCTGACCCTCCTCATCAGTGTGCATTCTAACATTGCTTGTCGTTCTCTCATCATCATTGAGAGAGGACTCCTCATTTCTCATCTTCTCATAGGTAAAGGTGACCTTTAGTTTTCTCAACTCATTAACGTACTTGTCCACCCATTCCCTGGAGTAATCATTTAGATCTCTCGTCAAAACATTTAAATCTACCAACTCAGGTTGTGTCCAGCTAGGCAACGGGATAGTCTTGTCTTTCTCATTTTCATACTACGAATGGATGTGATCCCCATCATCCTGCACCTGGTCTGGAATGGAGAAGAAGTTACACTTCCTCATGAAGTCCACTGAAATACGAGATCACATCTTCCTTCTAACTGTGAACTCATCCATGAGATTAGCCCAATAGTCTTCGATGTCAATCTTGTGTATAAACTTCCCTCCCTTAATTGTTACAATTCTCTAAAGTGGATCGAATCAATCCCTACCTCTATAGTTTCCAAGATGATAGAATTCCAATTCTTCATTAACCATCCCTGCAGCACATGCAGTGTGGCATACCTCCATCTTCCCAAGCACAAAAGGAAAAGTTATCCCTGTTCTATGCTTCGCCTTCTAAATGAAATCATACTCTAAAAGTTGTCTCACTACCTCAAGTAAAACCATCTTGTCTGTCGGATACCTAGGAAGCTTGTATGGTTCCTATGTGAATCCTTGAATCCTTAGGTACATGAAGGTAGGAAACTAGATATACCAAGATTCGTACTTCTCTATAGTGTTGTTGCCTCTTTAGACAACCGTTTATGTATCCCGACTTGCAACAGCCTTGTGATGTACATGGTGAAAGCATCGTTCAACCTTCTCTAATGTTCAATTTCAAGTAGGTGGAGTTGCAAATAGCACTCATAAACTCTGTATTGTCCTGGCCCGTTCCCAACTTCACCCTTGCGAATCAATCCTTTGTACACAACATATCTAGCAAGCACGTAGACAAGGTAGTGTTGTGACCATTTCACACATCGCCCCATTAGAATGGGGACCCCCTCTTTTTGCTTTTGTTTTTTGCTTTCTCTCTGCTTGTTCTTCTCTTTGTTTTTAGGGTTTTGAGTGAGTGAGTTGTCTGTCTGGGCTAGGGCTAAACCTTAGAGGTTCCTTTTTTGGCGTCATTCAAGCTAAGTCCAGTCAAATTTTGGATAAGTGTTAAGTGTCTTCCTGAGGAATTGAGATTGTTGAAATGAGATAAGCCTTTCAGGGGAGTCAAAGTAGGTCTCAGGTTAGGTCCTAATTGAAATTAGGGTTTTTAGAGTCAAGTCCAGTTTGTTTCTAAGTCAGAGTCAGTTAAGCAAGGTCAGTAAAGAAAATGAGTCTAGTAGGCTAAGTTAAACTAGGAATGAAATAGATCAAGAGCCTGATGATGTCAAATTCGCTCCTGACCCTTGCTGAGGGTCCAGGGCGAAATTCCTTGTAGACTGGATTTGCTTCACAATTTTGACTCAGTGTTAGCATTTTTGATGGAGAAATTGTGTGTTCTTGCCTGGGGAAGTTTTGATCAATTTTTGGAAAGTGAGATGATGCCTGAAACAGAGAATTCGCTCCTGACCCTTGCTGAGGGTCCAGGGCGAACTTTATCCTAAGTACAATTTCTTGTTGTTGATGGACTTGCTAACTGGTTCCTAGCCTTGAAAGTGACCTAATTTTGCCTGGTGAAGTGGTTTGAGACTTAAATTCTGAGCAGTTTAGCCTAAAAGGGTAAAATCGCTCCTGACCCTTGCTGAGGGTCCAGGGCGAAAATGTTGTTTAAAGCTTATTTGTCACTAACTTTTCTAAATTGTTTTGTGCAGGGTCTCCCGGAAGGATGATTGGACGTGACTTGATGCTTTTGAAGGTTTGAAGACATGAAAAAGGATGGATTTTGGAGACTAAAGGGAAAATCGCTCCTGACCCTTGCTGAGGGCCCAGGGCAAAATTTTGATTTCCCATTTTCCCTCTTTTTGCTGTAGAAAGAGACCAAGTTTTGAGCATGAATGGAAAATGAATGACTTTCTCCACCCGCCTGAAAGAGTTTTAACTTGAAATGATGAAGGATCTTGTTGAAATCATCAAAATCGCTCCTGACCCTTGCTGAGGGTCCAGGGCGAAAAATCTTATGGAGGCCATTTCTAGCCTTGTTTGGTCGATTTAAGATGTCAAAGGCATGGTGGAGGATGAAATGAGCATGATAAAGTATCTAGACTTGATTGAAGATGATGAAATGAAGGAATTTTGCCCAAGAAAGGTAAAATCGCTCCTGACCCTCTCTGAGGGTCCAGAGCGAAATTCTTTGCAAACATATTTTTTGACTTTTCTTGGACATTGTTGACGTGTATTTTGTACACAATCATACACAGAATAAAATACCCAAAGGCATCTTATCCTCTCTTGAATAAAGTCGCTAACTGCTGAAGATATCGCAAGAAGGATCAATTAGGATGACTCCAATGTTCTTTTTAGTAGGTTCTCTACGTGTGGATAAGCACCAGTGGTCGTTGTGATTGCTGTGTCATCAAGGGGCCTTACGTTGCCGAAGATTTTGCTAAACTAAACAAGCTTTTCAAAAAATAACAAAAGGATAGGGTTTGCAAGAGGTCTAATCTAGTCTAACCCTAAGAATGACTCAATGTGGACAAGACTTGGTGAGATTCTACCAACTTCAATATTGCCATAAATTAACAACTCAATTGAAATTGATGCGATCTTCTAAGGTAACAAATGATTTTTCAATACATCAAAGATCAAGGACACTACAACGAAGGTACATATCCAAGATACAACAACGATTGAAGGTTTAAACGATTCAAATATCTCCAGTCGACCACGCAAGGCGTTCCTACAATCAGCAAGAAGCTAGTGGTTTGGAAAGCGAATCCTACCAAAGATCAAGTCCAACACTTTGTCCTTCGAATTAACACATGAGCAAAACTGGTAGAGGAATGAAAGAGATTTCGAGCGAACTTCATGCTTGAGAGATTTGAAGCGAACTTCATGACTTGATGGTTTGGAGCGAACTAGCGAACTTCATGTTTGAGAGATTTGGAGTGAACTTAAAGAATGAGAACACATGAGCGAACTTCACCTTCAAGCCTTCATGAGCGAAATTGGAAGTAGAGGAGCGAAAGATGTTTGGTAGCATTTACATTGGATGGATTCAATTTGAAATGAACTTCACGAACTCAACAACACAAGTGAACTTTATGAGTTTGAAAATTGGAGCGAACTTCATGAATTAAGGAAATGGAGCGAATTTCAAACAAGTGAACTTCATGAGTTTGAAAATTGGAGCAAACTTCATGAGTTAAGGAAATGGAGCTAATTTCATACAAGTGAACTTCATGAGTTTGAAAATTGGAGCAAACTTCATGAGTCAAGGAAATGGAGCGAATTTCATACAAAAGAACTTCATGAGTTTGAAAATTGGAGAGAACTTCATGAGTCAAGGAAATGGAGCAAATTTCATACAAGTGAACTTCATGAGTTGAGAAAGATAAGTGAACTTAATAAACAAGGTGAGACAAACAAACTTCATGTGCACGCCACTTAGAGTGATTTTCATCCTCATATTTAAGCTTACATGAATGACTTTCAACATCACAAATTGACCTACAAGGTTGAACTTCATGAGTTGAAGAACATGAGCGAACTTCATGAGTTAAGGGAGAAGAGCGTATTTCATGTCTTGAAGTCGAAGAGTGAGCTTCATTAATTTTACAATACATCAAAATTAACCAAACATTACTTTGGCGCCCAAAATTAAAATTTGAAATTGAATAAAAGAGGTAAGTCGGCTTATGTGATGTGGTAATTTGTTATTTTATTTTATTAAGACAAGTCGGCCTTCCTAGGAAAAGACATAACTGATAACTCTTCACCTACATCGCATATAAGAAGGCATTCAAACAATCATTTCAACATCACATCAAACAATTATTCGCCCTCTTTAGCAAATGTTATCATCAGCAATCAGCAAAGTTCATTAGCTAGGCGAATTTACCCCAAAGAAGCAGCGATTACATCCTCACAAGGGCGAATTTTAGCAGATTGGAGGGCGAATTTCATCCTTCAATAGCAAGAAATTGAAGAGAATTTGAAAACAGCAAACCTTTGAGCATAAACATTCATATCATTGACTAGATTTTGAAGTTAAGTCAGGAACAGGTCTGATTTAGGTCTGATAGTGATTTTGTTAAGGCGAATTAGACCTCCTTAATTCATCTAAAGAAGCAAATCAGTCTTATTTAGCAATTGATCTCACATTTATTTAGATGCAAGATTCATTTCATACTTGAGTAAATAGGCTTTAGTACATCAATATTTCACCACTACTCTAACTTGCATATCTCTCATAGGTGAAAGATGGCGGCTCCTAAACCAACCAAAACCATTTCACGTCAGCCACTCATCAAGGAAGACTCGAAGGGAAGTGCGTTCGAAAGCAAGATCACGTCGCATTGGAGCAAAGTAGGAGATACCAACCTCGGGAAGTTTGACACCAAGAAGTTCCACATCCATCATACACTAGTGAACCAACTACTACAGCTAAGAAGATGATTGAAAGTGAGATCATAAATGCAGCTGGTTTTCCTCCCACGGTGCAATGCTATGAGCTGATTGTAAAATGTGTTCAACACTGTGACTCTACCTCAAGGAGAATTGTGGCGAAGGATGGAACAATGCTCGCATATCTCTCAGAGACAGCAATCAGCGAAACATTTCATCTACCCGAGCCTAAGGACATGGCCTACATAAGCATAGAAGGAGCTAAGTCCGCCTACGATGATGATCCAGATGCTTGTGCGAAGATCATTGATAAATTTTGGTTGAAGAAAAGTAGAGGTGGTAGAAGCAGATGGCCCGACAAACTACATAGGATAGACTTCAATGATGAATTCAGAGACTTCATCACCTTACTCCATCGATTGGTTGGTGCACCTGAGGCTTCATATTTCGAGGATTGGATGTTCTACTTCATTGAGACTGTTACTCATGGCAAGAATACAGTAAATTGGGGCGAGGCTCATTAGCAACAGCATTGATCTACAGTTAAGGAGGCTAATGCACACCAGGACTTTCTATATGAGCTCCTACGTCATATACTCCATTGCAAGAAATTATGGGTATCCAGGACTTATGTACACAAACGTAGTCGAAAGGAGACCTGGAGAGATTAAAGTGTATGATTGTTATCCACAACTTAAACATCCACCCAAACAACACTATAGGAGGGGTGAATGATGCATTCACCATACATATCACGAGGACATTTTGAGGTGGATTACAGCAAAGACTCTCCGGAAGCACAAGCATTTGTAGAACAACATGGTGCGTGGTTCATCTAGTTCCCAAAGTTCACATATATCAGAGTTCAAGGATGTCCTGTTCCTCCCTACATGTTGCCGCGCTACCCAACGAATAGAGTGGTGCTACTCGAGGTGGTGAAACAGTTATTGGCATATATCAAGGCATATAGGCATACGCATGGAGCCCATGTTTCTTTTCCTATCATGCTTGGAGATTCTATTGAAGTATGCCCTTCCACTCATTGCCGAGAAAGAGTTGGCATTCCATTCACTCAAGCCATTCACAACTAGAGATTGCTTCGATCCATATGGTAATAAAAGAAGTTTTGGGAAAGAAGTATGGACACCGGTGGCATCTTGAGGACTATTGGATGAACGTTCAAAATGATGTAGAAGTGCAGAAGAAGATGTATTCCAAGCTATCTCTTGATTTCATCCGGAAATGCAAGTTGTTTCATGTTGCCGATCAAGTTCAAGATAGTGGCAAATATATCCAAGCAGCCTACGCCAAAGAAGACAAAGAAATCAAATTCAAATGGGCAAATATGGAGGTTGATGACTTAAAAGAATTGATGAACCAGTTTTAGAGTACTTAGAGTACACCCGCATATGGATAGATATACAACACCAGAAAATTAAAAAAGCAGAATATAGCACCGACATTCCATTCAGAAGAAAGAGCATATGATGAAGATGAAGCAAACACAAGTGGGAGCGCACCTCAACCATCTCATTCAAGGATCAAAGAGAAAAGAAGATCATGGAGAAAAGGAGACCTCAAGGAAGAAGCATAAATCAAATACAAGTCATCCTTCCTCCAGACATGAAGAACAAAGGGTAGAAAAGGAGTTGAGTCAAGAAGCTAATGAATCGGCGGAATCCACACTTCACAATGATAAAGGCAAGGAGAAGTCGTCTCAAGGACAAGAAGATCTCACCCATCTCATTCAAGAGATCGAAGGAGGTGAACAAGAAGATAATGATGAGACCACCTCACCACCTAGAAATGAGCAAATGCATGAAGAAGCACAAATTCAAGAAGGAAGATCTTCTATTCCAGAATGGCTAAAAGAAAGACTAGCTCAAGAAGTGATAGTAGTTGAGGTAGAGCAAACATTTGATATAGAGAGTCTTCTAAGCCAAACTCGAGAAGTCACTGAGAGGAGGAAAGCTACGAATATGTCCAAGGTGATTAGAGATGATTCGGGATCAAGGAAGTTGCGAATAGCGACTCCAAGGGTTGAGAAGTATGAAGAAGAGATCACAGCAGATGAGTATGACATGGAGACTATTTATTTGGGTCCACTCACCTCCGAGCAAGCTATAGGTGATGCAACTAATTCATTGAAGGCAGTTAATGACATGTTGAGAGCTGAAATAGAGAAGAATAGAAGATTGGAGAAGGAAATAAGTGCGTAGACGAACTATGTCCACAAATTTCAAAACAGTTGAGACATCAGAGCCCAGCAGCTACACCGCCAACTTTGCTTCCTCCAGAATCAATTGATCATATGGAG
The DNA here is from genome assembly GCF_030272615.1 of Cryptomeria japonica. NCBI lineage: Eukaryota > Viridiplantae > Streptophyta > Pinopsida > Cupressales > Cupressaceae > Cryptomeria > Cryptomeria japonica. The sequence goes on along the minus strand of NC_081409.1, from coordinate 861,966,236 downwards.
AAGATGAGGAATTTGGCACAATTGATGGATAAATGGATAGAAGATTCATATACTAGAGTTAGCAAGTTCATGAAGAGCATAATGAAGACACTCAATACAGTCATAAAGGTCCTTACGAGAACTCATGTCCTCATAGGAGCCTTCAAAGCATTTGCTCATGCTAGCGATGTCATCATTCCAGTGCTTCAAGTAATAAGAAAAACATCCCGAGAAGTCTTGTCAAGAGAGACGATAACAAGAGAGGGATCTACAACTAGCTTTCTACGATGAAGTAGTCTACTTCGAACGAAGAGAGTCATTTTTTAGGAAATTGGAAATGGATGCAGTCAAGTTCAAGATGATATGCATCGAATTCATGATAAGATAGTGGAAGTAGCACAGATTGTTTTAGAGAGAAAGATTGATCGAGGAACGATCATAGAAGCTAGAGAGTTGGAGGAAAGGATAAGAGTCATCTTCCATGGGACTGATGGTATGATCACCAAACAACAATTGAACGATATGCTGGAGTTCGTGGTTTAGCAAGCAAAACTCAAGAACTCAAACCTGAATGGGATAATGCCATCGTCAAAGCTTTCGAAGAAGTAATGCACATGGAAGAGCAGCTGAAGTCTCTACCCGAGATCCTGATGACCGAGATAGAAGGCATAGTAACCAGATTCATTGAATATGCCAGAAAGGAACGTGAGAAAGGGAACCAAATTCTAGAAGACAGTTTGTTATGATCCCACTTGGCATTTCGTTTTCCTATTGGAGGATGCTTCCTTGGTTTTTGTGTTAGCACATGCTATTTTCTCATTGGTTGATTCCATGATGATGTTTATCTAAATAGAGTTTCATTTGTATCAAACCCTAATTAGGGTTTAGGTGGCAAAATCTTGGCCCTTGATCTTCATCCGATCTCGGCCCTTCATTGTATTTGGGAGTCCTATATAAACTCCACTCATTTCATTTGTAAAGGTTAATAGAATAGAAGAGAGAATAATAATACTGCTAGAATAGTGAATAGAGAGATAGAGATTTTGATTAGAAGTCAAGAGTGATAAGAGGACTTGAAGAATTGTTGTTGTTTGGCTATTGGATTAATAAAGCATTGAAGTTATGGTGTTTCTATTCAATCTTTGAAGCCTATTGCATGGTTCTTTATCTTCTCATGTCAATCTTTGATATTAGTTTAAGTATTTAGATTGAATGATGGAATGTTGAATTTGATGTATTGTGAAACTCATTATCCATACCACTAGCCTCTTGCTGATTGTAAGTGTGCCTTGTGTGGTCAACTAGAACCTTTGAAATTGTTTAAGTTCAATTGTTGCTCAATCATCAATATGCATTCGAGTAATGGTGTCTATGCTTAGCAATGATTTGAAAACCTCCAAATATCCTTAGAAGATTGCACTAGTTCTAGTGAAGTTGTTCTTGTATGGCGTTACTAAGACTAGTAGAGTTTCACTTGTGTCATTCTTCATCCATTCGTTCTTAGGATAGCTTAGAGCTTCTCTAAACCCTTATCTTTTGCCATTTTTTTGACAAACATTCAGTAGTAATAGGAAAGAACATCATTGCATATCATCTACAAAATACTTCATGAAATCTTTTGTAACCAAAAATGTCCCTTGATGAAACAGCAAACACAACGACCAACAGAGCTTATCCACACGTAGTGACCCTACATTCATGAACCTTGGAGTCTTCTCAAGTGATCCTTAAGCTAATCTTCAACATTTGAGAGATTTTATTCAAGAGAAGATAAGATACTTTTGGGTATATTATTCTGTGTTTGCATGTGCGTAAAAAACACATCAACAAGTCCCTGTTTGCAATGGGGCGATGTGTGAAAAGGTCACAACAGGTTCAAATCTCCCAACTGCAGTAAAGCAGCTCAATGGTATAACAATATTCAAGCATGACTCAATAAGGTAGCTGATGCAGCAAGAATAAGGGGTCCAATTAATGACAGCATTGTCCTTGCAGCCAAGTCCACAAACCACTCAATACACACATTCTTCACGGTGAAGATCTTTGGGAACAAAACCAAAATTACTGCTGTAAATCAGAAAATAATATTAGGCATATGTTATTGCTGTTGAACAGAGCATTACATGGAACATGCTACAAAACTATTCTTTATTGTTGCAAACTCAGATGCTACAGGCAGAATGAAAAGAAGCCCAGAGGCTAAATATTTTTGCACAACGTAACTTTATAAACAGCTTTTATATTTCTGCAAGCAGATTGCCACTGACAGTTAGAACCCTAACGATCACAGCTACAGAACCCACTACCATCAACTACAAAACTTGCCATTGAAACAAAATGCTACAAAACCTTCTGTCGCATCTACAGGCTGTCTTTCGTCTTCTTTCTTCTTTCCCCCCAGTGAATGAACCACCAAAATGATTTCAAAAACCAATATGATGATTGAGCATTCAATGTTAGATATGTAGGCTCTTCACGTTCCAAGTTAACCCTTTGTACCCCATTGACCTCACCTCTTATTTCATTCCTGGAGTGTAACCACTACAAAGCTCTCCGTTTCAACAATGATTAGCAGTCAGACTGTAGGCTTCTTTTTCTTTTTTCTACTGCCATTATCACCCTATCCACAACCCCTTTATGGCACTCTCCCTGTGGAAAAGTTTGAGTTTTCCATGACCATGCTGAAGGAAATTATTAAAATTGTGTTATGTACCTTTAAACAATTCCCCATTGAGACCATAACAAACTCGTGTCATTGATCTTTCTGCAGCAACTGTGTAACTAATACAGACAACTTTCCATTGCAGCTGTGCAGCAGTTGCAAATGACCTTCTGCAACAGCTGTGTAACTGATACAACTGACTTTCCACAGCAGTTGTGTAACCGCTGCAGGCAACTTTCTGCAGCAGCTATATAACTGTTCCAAGCGACAGCAACTAGAAGGCTGCTTCAAACTTTCTGCAGCAAAAATAACTGCTACAGAACAGCTTCACTATTAGTCATTTCTACAAAGTATGATAACGTCTGTAGCTTATGACTCACCAGAATTTTGGGTGATGTAAGATTGTTGTCTCACCCAAGCATGCTCCTGTATCAGCAGCTCAATGGTGTGACAAAGTTCAAATCCATCCACCACGATAAGACAGCTAAGTTGTATATCAATTGTGACGTACATTCAAGGGTGACCTGGGTTCTAAATGGCCCAGCTAAATAAAGCAGCTCAGACGTGTAAAAAGTATACGATCACCTACCACAGTAAGGCAGCTCAGTGGTGTAACAATTACGGGGCATGTAGGGTAGGTTCAAGCATAACCAAGTTCAAATCCCTGCGATATGATAAAACGTTCAGTGATGTAACAACTAAGGAGTTCATTAAATTGTGACCAACATTCATGTATCCCCATCACAATATGGCATCTAAATGATGCAACAGTTTAGGGCATATTCCAGCTTGAACCAGGTTGAACTCCACCACTGCAATAAGACAGCTCAGAGTTGTAACCATTATGACATATATTTGAGCACAACAATAGGTTCAAACCCTCCACCGTTATAAAGCAGCTCAGGGAGTAAAAATTACGAAGTACATTGTAGCACAACCCAAGTTCAAATTCTCCCACCAAAATAAAGCATCTCGGTAGTGTAACTAAATTTGAGCAAGACCCCAAGTTCAAAATCCCCAGCGGCAATAAAGCAGTTCAGTGTTATAACAATTACAGGGTTGATTCAAGCGTAGATATTAACGCTTAAAGATAACTAAGTTGTGTGACGCATGCTTACAGATCTTAAGACTTTGGTCCAAGCAAACACTACACTACGTTAAGCAAAAGCATAACATATTTAACTAATAAAATGAATGAATAAATAAATAAATTACATGGCCCAAACGGTTAAATTTTTACTGTTTCAGATACCCAACTCTTCACCATGCCAAAACCATCAAGAATACATTCTAGAAATCACCACGCAATCATTTTCCCCTTGCAATTTTTAAAACCCTACAATTTCAATACAAGAAGATAAGTCTCGCAAGCTTACCATAGATATACGGCGGGATTGTAATTTTTATCCAGAGGAACAAGATTTTGGCGAGGATCCAACACTGTCAAAATGTCAAGCTCGTCCAAATAAAATTTCCTGCCACCTCGAAGTATCCTATATGGCTTCTCTCCCTCTGTGTTTAAACTTGTTCTCTGATTAAAATCCCTTTCCTCGTACAACGCATGAACCTCAATTCTTCTACTACGCAGAGGCGCAACAAGCTTTTTCACTCCATTACACAGTACAGAGTTTCCTTCGGCAGATATAAGTGCTTCACAGATTAGTGTTTAAAAATGATTGTAATCACCAATACCCATTACATGTTTCAGAGGTTTGAGATGAAATTATTCTTTAAGAAAGATATTTTACCAGTGATTTTCAAGGGCAGAATTGTATTGGTGTTTTGTGATTTGCCATTTCCCTGGTTACAAAAACAGTTGAATTTGTTGGAAGCAAAAAGATTCATTGCCATTGTTGAAGACACGTGCTGTGCTGGACATAAACCAGATTTTAGATTTAAGCTAGGAGGCAAGGATTGCCCGTTTGTTTAAAAAAGGAAAGATTCAAAAATCGCCCGTCAGTTAGAAAAAGCCCAAAAAAAAATAAACATTTGCCCGTTTGTTAAAAAAAATATTTGCCCGTTTGTGCATATTGGCTTCATTAAAGCTTCATAAAAGTGCAAATCATTCTTATGTTAAGTATGTTTTTATTAATATAATATGTATCTTTTATTAATAATATTAAGTTTGTACGGTTCAATATCTTTATTTTTGTTAAATTATATTTGGATTTGATTGTATTCAATATTTTAGATCACATTTTGTGATGTATTTGGGGATAATAAAAAGTTGGAGGAGAAAAATGGTTTGTTGCATACCACAACTAAATATAAAGGAGATGGGAAGAACGAGAAGGTTGTAAGTGGTTCATGAACCAAAAGAATAAAGGAAAAATTAAATGAAGAAAGAAAAAGAAAAACATAACAAAGAAGATCAAAAAGAAAGTCTAAAAGAAATTAAGTGCTTAAATAAAAATTAAATGTATTATATAATAAAAATCACAATTTGAAAACAAAAATATTTACTAATTAATACCATAATTAATAAAAGACATTTAATGAAAATAAAAATATATAAAAATAAATAGAAAAAGATCTAAATATTTATAAATATATTTAACAAAAATGTTTTGTTTTTTTTAAATGATTGCTAAATTAAACGTATTGGTTGGAGGGGGGTTGGGCTCTACTAGGGTTTGTCACTTGTTTGCATAACTTGGCTTTGTTTGTAGTTTTCCTTTTGACATATGGCATTTATTGCAACAATAAGGCATCCTTTATATGGCTTCAACCCAACATTTTTTGCTAGTGTTGACTGTTTGGTGGCTTTAAACCATGACTCTTCCAAGCAAGCGTCCTAGGAAGCTTGTCCCAAAGGTATTTCACGAGGTAATCATTTAGAATCACCAATAAATGTGGTTTTGCCCATCTCTGACTTTGATAATGCATGTCAATAGTTAGACCAATGTACTCTTATTGGTTACTTTGTTGGGAGATCCCCCCTAAAAGCATGTTATGGAAACCTAGGCCCCTTTATGGGGTCTACTTGGATAGTGTTCAAAACCTCACTAAGGGGTTTTTCATCCTCCATTTTATTGAATTCAGCCATGTTCAGGCCAACCTTCAGTGTGGCCCTTGGTATGTCTAGGCATCTCTATTAGTTTTCCAACCTTGGTGATAGGGAGGCTACCTCATTTACCATCAATTAGGTTTCTTTGATGGTTTGCTTCTATCCCTTTCTGGGTTCCAAGTCTACCCCTCTAGACTTCTAAGGGCTTCCCTACCATTTGTTTTCTTATCTCACCTTCCTCAAGCTCACAAAGTAAGCTTGTTCACTAAATCCTTGCAGGGGTGAAGGACACACACATTCTTTCTGTCTTTGCAAAACCACCCATCTTGTTTGGTTTAGCAAACTTTCCCCCTTTGGTTACACAGTGTCTCGATTTCAGGCTTGTAGCCTTCTAGATCTTCTTCCAGTTCTCAACAGTTTCCTTCCCCTGCAAGTTATCTCCTTCAAACTACTGATACCTAGTCGGACTATCACCAAGCTTGCCTAGGCTCAGTATGCAGAAATGGTGATTGCCATTTCCTAGTCTCTTTCAAATAAAAACCTATTGTATATACCTGGCTCTGCTTAACAATCTCCAATGATCTTGTGGAGTTTCAAGTCAGAGCCATATGATTATTGAAACCAGGGAACAAAAACTGAAAGGGAAAGCCTTGTTTACAGGTCCCGAATTTATTCACGGGTTCAAAACAGTAACCCTCATAACAAAGAAAAGAAACAATTACATTAACAACATACGTGAAATGAACAGAAATTAAACACTAATTGAAAACCAAAAAATGGACTTCTTTATTGCATTTCAGAAAAACAAAATGTGTTCTCTGAGGCAATCGACAAACAATGATCAACCATCCATGATTCATGATTCACCATTAGCCTCTTACAGATGCTCGTTGAGTCTTTTTATACATTCCATCTTCTATTGGGAACTCCTCCTATTGGATGAGATAAATATCGTTACTAACGGTTTTCCATTTGCAACTGTCTCGCAGGTTCCATCGGTCCGTCAGCTTAACAACAAATCCTAATTTCTGATGGCCGATGACACTCTGCACTTCCTATCGGGCATCGGGGGTAACAACAAATCCAGGCTTCCGATGACCGATGACAACTTTCTGCGCTTTGCACTTTTTATCAGGCATCGGGGCAACACCAACACGGGGCTGCCGATGTCTGATGGCGACACACACCGCTTTGCACTTTCCATCGGGTCGTTGGGGAAACTTCACAACTGGACTTCCGATGGCCGATGGCAACTTAGCACAGGAGTCGGTCTCATTGGGTTATCGGCGTAGGGTGAAAACCCCTCTTGCCGATCTCCGATAACACCACCTTCAAATGCGCTCCAACTCCAATGCTTACTCATCGGGTCATCGAGGTAACATGAAATAGCTCCTCCCGATACCCAATGGCTCCACTCCACGCCTATGCTTTCTCATCGAGTCGTCGGGGTAACTTGAAACTACTTCCCCCGATACCCGATAACAATACTCCAAGCACTAACGACTTATCGGGTCATCAGGGTAAGTGTGAACCACTCCTGCCGATACCCGATACAATCGCTCCAAACTCTGGCAAAATCATCAAGGTAAGACTTGTCGATCGGGGTAGGTCTTGTCGATAAACTCCAAAGAAACAACCATTCAAATGGACTAGAGCCAGTCCTTATGTATTTACATGACCACTAGAAGGTCTCACAAGCCAAAACTAGTTGAGGGCATTTCAACCCTTAGGTTCTCCTGCACCACTTGGACACGAGACTTTTCCATCTCGGATGATAAAAAAATGTGTGTGCCTATCTAGCTTGAATTTCCTGGTCTTCCTTTGCCTTGCTAGATTTTTTTTGCATTTCATTACTCCTTCCCTAAGGAAGGTTATATGTGTTGAGCCTGACTATTTTTATCATGCTCATCCCCAAAAATGAGTATGTGTGGAGTTTGATTTGTCCAAAGACTTGAAAGAGTTAGTGGTGCAAGAGCACCTAGGCTAACAAGCAATCAGAACCACCAAAAATATTTCTAGTTAGTTTGTTTCAGTTTATTTTATTTTAGTTTTGATTCAATTCGCTTCTCTCCATTAATTAAAAAAGCTCCATTTGAAGAGATCTTATGGATCTTGTCACACATTGTTTCATTTCATAATCAAGTAAAATGTGAAAGCATTGGCAAGAACAATACCACTTTGGTGGAATTTCACTCTTGAATTAAGATGATGATGCATCCGATGGTAGGTCTAGTCCATAAAGTGGATGAACATAAACTCAATCTAATGCCAGTTGAAGCTATTTCATTTCCTACTACATGGTATGTTAAGGAAACCTCTTTGACTCATTCTCATGACACGGGAAAGAAATTCTCATCCAACACTATAAATTCATTCCAAAAACTTGAGCAAAAACTTTTAGTTGATTCAGATGCTTTGACAGAAAAACAGTTAGTCAAATCGCTTAAGACTTTTTTAAGCAAATAATGTTGGCAGGTGTAAAGTTGATTCCATTACCTTCCATATGAAACAGTGAAGAGGAAAATGCCTCATCAATTTGCCAACAGGAAGTTGAAAAGTTTGCAAGCTTGGGAATTAAAGTTCATTTTAAAATACTTTTAATTTTTATTCCAATCTAATCGACTGACAAGAAATTGGAAGGGCACCTGTAGAAAGATGAATTCATGGAAAGAGAATCAATGTTGGCATGGAAATCAAATAGACATTAGATTAAGTTGCAAACCGAGCAAAGGCAAGTGGATGTAAAAAGAGGAGATAAGAGTGTTACAAAACAACTAGGGGTAGAGTGTGGGTATCATAGTAGAGAGGTTGTGTATGGAGGAAAAGATAGTGTAATCCTGATATGGAAAAGTGAATGGGAGGCCATTGATGGCCAATGTAATGTGAACATTGTTTTGACATTTTGGATGTGAATAAATTATATAATGCGTTGTTGCTATCTGAGTATTAATTGATAGAGAGTCTCTGTGTTAAGCTGTGTGTTTTGAGTTGTAGAGAAGAGGGTTGTTTTCTCTCTTACATCAAATGGTATCAGAGCTTGTTGTCCTGAGAGTGTAGGAGATATACCAGGACCTATGGAAGTGTGAAGTGGTTGTGAAGAAGCTCGTGTGGGTTGTTGCGGATGGAAGAAAGAAGTCTGGAGCAACAAGAGCTTGAAGTCGTAATTGAGAGAGTGATAGAGATGTCGCCCCAAAGAGAAATGCCTAGAATTGAGGAGGTGTTGGAGATATTTCGAGAGATGATACGAAATGATATAAAAAACAAGGTGAGCTATGTTAATGTAGGTTTTTATTATCCTAGTTGGGTTTATTATTTTCCCTTTTCCTAGGTTTTTCCTACACTTTAATTAAGCTTGCTTAGGTTAATACAACATGTTTACTTAAATTAGTGGTTGTTGAGGTGTTGTCCTCTTCCCTGGGAGTTACACTTGCTATTATTAGCACTACCTGGTGGTCACTCCTTATTGGATGGACCTGCCACCTCCTCCCTCTCCTTGAGTCTATATAAACATGCTACCTTGCTTGTATTTTCATATTGGATATTGGAGATATAGAGATTTCTCTTGATGTTATTCTGTCATTGAGAATTCACATCAAGTTTCTCTAGTATTGTTATTTTGTCCATTTTATTTCCAATTTTTTGTTCTAAAAATTTCAATTCAATTATGGTTTAAATCTGTTTTCTCATATTTTAATATAGTATCAGAGCATGTTTTGGAAGATTAGATCTTTGTAGTGATTTTGTAAAACTCTGCTATTTTTTTCTCTTGTGTTGCGTACAATCTAGAGAATAACAAGGGTTATGAAGATCCAATAATACTTGTCATTACATGTTTGTCTTTCTCTTGATCTAGGTGATTGCAACATTCTAGAGGATTCCAGGAGAATTTATTTCTATTCCATTGTGTCTGGGAGGCTCGAGAAAGTCAAGTTTGGCTTTCGTTTCATCTTTTTTGGAGATTGTTTGCAATAGTTACAAAACGGGGGTTTGTGGCTCAAATCTGGAAGACATCGTTCAAACAGAGCTTTTTCATGCCAAAAGGACCTCACCGTTAAGTCCAAAAGACCAAAAAACCCCATTTTCATATAAAAAGTGCCCATATTTGGACACCAAAGGCTCAAACAAAAATTTCTTTTCTGGAGGGGCGTTTTTATCTTAACAACATATTTGTTCATCAATTTTTTGGTGTATTCATATTGTTTGCATCCTCAAATGGTTGCCCCATAACTCTATTATGACCCATGGGTTTTTCTACCAAGGTTTTTGACCATTTTTTGTTTATATAAGGCACTAAATCTAGTTTTTTTTGTCAAGGCATGAATATTGGAAGTTTTATTTGCCTTTTTTTTACCTATCAAAAACAAAGAGTGAGACTCGGGTTGGTAGAGGCCAATTTCCCCTTGCAAATCACATCATTGGATTCTATATTCCACCTAGATTCCAAGAAGTGGTTGGAAATCCATTTTTGTTATTGGCAAAGTGCAATTTTATTGTTTAAAATTTTGATGTATTAAAATATAGGTCATTTTATGGGAATTTGTTTTAGCTGTAACTTTTGATCGGTAGCTCAGAATAGAGTGTTGTTTTTTGCAAAAGTGCATATTTTTTCATTTCCCATCTAATGGTCCTATTTTTAATTGTAAACACACTAACTTATAAAGTGCCATTTTTTATTTTTATTTTTATTTTTATTTTTATTTTTATTTTTTTTGGGGGGGGGGTCATTTTGATTGAGTGAAAGGGGGGGGGGGGGAGGTGTCTAGTGTGTTGTGTTGATCTTTGATTTCTCTTTTTTCGCATGAAAAAAAATCTTACTTTTTGCGTTAAAATGAATCAAACAATAGTATCAATACTCACACCCTATAACTACTACGAGTGGAAATCTGACAATCTATCTTAAGAAGTTGGGGTTGTTTAGAGTAAATATGGGTCTTGAAACTAAACCATCTTTAATTGCATATAAGCCAAAATGGTTTAACAAATGTGACGAAGCTTATGGTACTCTATGCATGTCTATATTGTTGGCATTATGTGAACCGGTATGAGGACATAATGACATTGTGTGTTGTCATTGATGTCAATATGATGAAAAGAAGAGAACCGATATAACATTGTGAACTGACATTTGTGCCAAAGTGAAGCGGTGTGCTTGTTCAAGGTGAACCGACATATGGTTATGGGAACCGGCACATGGAAGCGTTGTATGACTACCAGTTGGTAGTCTCAACTTCAGGGTTTCCGATTGAAGTGCTTCAAGCCTGTGTGGCTCAACCGGTGACTTTGTATGATGAGTCAGCATGATAACGAAGAACTGATCATGCTGCCACGTGAAGCCTTGTGTGCATGAAGGATCTTGAATGAAGAAGATCGTTCCTATCTACCTCGGGAATGTGTGAAGTCTGTAAACGGTGATAACGTGTGATGGGTTATCAGCCGCCATGAAATCGGTGGAAAATGAACGATGGAGATTAATGCAGTGTGCTCAACGGTCAGGATTGAACCATTTGAATTCCTTAACCTAATAGGTTTAGGGTTTATGCTACCAACCTATCTATTTTCCTATAAGGTCAATGTTGTGACTCTTTCTAGGGTTGTTGGCAAAATTTGTGTGTGTGTGTGTGTGTGTATCCAAGAGAAGAGATATGCGATTCTTGCCAGACCAAAGGAGAAAAGTGATACCTGCAAAGTGTAAGTGCAGAAGGTGAAGAGGAGCTTAAGTGGATCTGCATTGGCATTGAGTGTTGTTACCAGATCATTGTAATACCTGTTGATCTCTAACCACTTCAACAATTGAGAAATCCCTTAACAAGGTAGCTTTAATAGGCTTGTTGTAAATCCTTTAACAGGGTGACTCAAAACCATTGAGTTCTTGAAATCCTCTAACAAGGTAACCTTTAACAGGGTTTAACTGTTAACCGGGTATTCTAGCCATCCCTTAACCGGGTGATCCCTAACAGGATCAGTTCCTAATAGAACCTATTGTATCAGTCCTTAACGGGACAAGGCTCCTAACAGAGCGAACTTCCAAAGAGTTCAAAAACAAGCTTGTGGGTATTCATCCCCACCGTGGTTTTTCCCAGTTGGGTTTCCACATGAAAAATATGTGTGTCCTGTATGATGTCTTTTTCATGTGATGCTATATTGTTTTCTGTCAAGCAGTGAATCATGTTGATCTAGTTGATTATATGTATATCTTTGATGGTAGATTACATGTTCATGCATTAGGGTGAAAAGGGACTGAAGTGTTAGATTGTATGAGAAGATAAGTGTCAACCGGTTTATGCTTGTCTCAGTTATTCTAGGTTTTGTCGGTTGTACTCTGTTTAAGGACTGGTGTCACTATTTGTCTATCAATGCACAGTGTCTGCAGATAAACCAGTTCAAGAGTGTGTTTTTGTCTGTACTGATTCACCCCCCCCCCCTCTCAGTACCGGTTGGGTACTACTCGTTCATCATTATGTTATCATATATCTCCTAATATTATTTTTCATGTTGAATCTACTACAACTCCAAATGATGTATGGACAACTTTAGAAGGGTTGTTTGGTAAACAAGATGAATTAAGGGGATACCAATTGGAGAATCAGCTAATAGGGTTAAATCCATGCAATTTTGACACAATTCATGACTTCTTCACAAAACTAAAGGTTGTAAGATTGCAATTGAAGGAGTGTGGGATAGACAAGAAAGATTGACAATTGATTCTAAGCATTTTTTCCAAACTTGGTCCAAACTATTCAATTTTTGTTTCTACATTCTATGCCATGAAAAGTGCATTAGGAACCAATTATAAAATGCCTTCTCTTGATGATTTTACAAATGAACTCACAAAAGAACAAGATAAGTTGATTCAAATTGGCATAATTAAGCCCTCTAAATCTCATTCCTTTGCTGCAAATTAGGGCACAAAAGATCAAAAAGGGCCTTCTAAGCAAGAAAAGAAACAAAATAACCAAGGAGAAAAGAAGCAAGAACATAAACCAACTACCCAAAAAGAAGCTACTGATGCATCTTCTTCAAAAGGTGATAAGCCCAAAAAGTAGAAAACTAAGTGTTCCTATTACATAAGAAACTTGGTCATGATGAGCATAAATGTCTAAAGAAGAAAATTGATCACTTGTCTCATCTTCTCGTAAAGAACAACATCAAGGTACCTGATTTTGTCATACGAAGTTCATCTCAAGAATCTTCAAAGGATACAAGGGGAAAGCAAAGGGCGAGGCCCTAGTTGTTGTTGCTTCACAACCTAATTCCTAGATTATTGACTTGAGTGCTTCGCACCACATGGCTTCATTAGAAGATAGTTTTTCCTCCTTAGAGTCATGTTCTATTTCGTTTATTCTATTGAGTGATGATACTCATGTTGAAGTGCATGTGAGAGGTTCTATTGACGTGGGTGAAGGAACATTTTAGGATGTCCTTTGTGTTCCATGTTTGTCAACTAATCTCCTATATGTCTATCAGATCGCTCGCACTAGTTCTAGCAAGTAGGTTGAGTTCACTCCAAACATAGTGGTAATCAATGAGATGCACAAAGGATCTACAATTGTAGTGGGAAAGGCAGACCATCAGTTTAGATTGTACATCACTTTTCTCACTTTGTTCCTGATTCTCCTTCACTTGCATTGCTCACTCACTCAGATGAGGTGAGTCATTTGTGGCATCAGAGGTTTGGCCATTTGAACTAATGCTACTTGCAATAGCTCAATCAACATGACATGGTTATATAAGGTTGGTTTCTATTCGATTTTCTGATGGAGTTTGTGATGGATGCATTCTTGGCAAGCATCCTAAAGAAAAAATTGATAAAGACAAAGCATGGAGAGCCACACAGCTTTTGGAGCTAGTACACAGTGATTTGGCAAGACCATTTACACATCCTTCTTTTAGCAGGACCAAATGTGTCTTGACATCCATTGATGATCTTTCCTAGTACACCTTTGTGTAGTTTCTCAAACAAAAGTCTGAAATCTTTGAGTCTTTTCAAGAATTCAAAGCTTTTGTAGAAAAACAACCAAGAAAAATCATCAAGGTTCTGTGCACCGATAATGAGGGGGAATATGTCAACCAGAGGTTTGAGCATTTTTGTATCTTAGAAGGCGTTGATCTTCAACACACACTTCCCTACACTCCGCAACAAAATGGAGTTGCAGAATGTAAGAACCAATCCTTGAAGGAAATGGCTAATTGTATGATTCACTCCAAATCATTGGCACCTAAGTATTGGGCAGAGGCCATCAATTATGCATGTTATATCCAAAATTGGGTTCCTCATCGAGATGTGAAGTGGGTAACTCCTTTTCAATCTTGGACTAGTCGAAAACCGAGAATCAAACACTTCTGAGTGTTTGGGTCTCTTGCATGGGCCCATATTCTAGCAAAGAAATGCAAGGCTATGGATCCACGAAGAAAGCCTTGCATATTTGTTGGATATCTAGATTGTGTCAAAGGCTACAGGCTTCTCCATCCTACCACAAATGAGATTTTCATTGAGAGGAGTGTTCGTTTCAAGGAGGATACCTCCAGTTCTTCTTTTGTCACTTCTTCATCTTTTATTCCTATGGAGACATTGTGACTTCATGATGATAATTCTTCCGAGGATTTTAATCCTCCTAATCCTTCTAAGGAGTCTTCATCCTCCACTTCAGATGACGATGATGAGGATTCATCTTCCTCCTCTCTTAGTCATCATTCAGAGGAAGACGATTCTCCTCCAAATTCTCCTAGGCCTCTTTGGGCTCATCAGACATTGGATTCAGTAGGTGATTGGTTTGGTGATCCTTTAGGTGAGAGAAGAATAAGGTCATAGTTTGAGCAAGCACTACATCACTTCATTGTTGTAGCTTCCGATCCAGAGTCCTTTTAGGAAGTTTTTGGTGTTTCTGAGTGGGATGTTGCTATGCAAGAGGAGTTCAGTTCCTTGGAGAGGAAATATACTTGGGATTTAAACCCTCTTCCTAAGAGAAGGAAACTTGTTCGATGTAAGTGGATCTATCAGACAAAATTTGTTGCAGATGGGTCGGTTGATAGTGGTGCAGGGCACCTAGCACTCCAGTCATGCAATTTTGTTTTCATTCAAGTTTTGTGTGTTGTCTTTGTGATGTAATAATGGACCAACCATTTGGGACTCAGTAGAGCCATGGTTGAGTTGTCCAAGTTTTGGGTTTGAGTCATTTGTGTTCAGGATGATGTCAGCCTGAGAAGTAAGATGCTTAGGTAGATCACGAGAGTAGTAATCTAAATGAATGTAATCATGTAATAGGGGTCTCTTTTTTTGTGTTTAGGTATTCTAGGGTGTTTGAGGACCTTCAGGAGTCTTGAAATGCATTAGAATGCAAAGTCGCATCTTAGGAGTAAAAAGATGTAAAACGTTGTTGAGCAACATTTTGCATTTTTTGCAAAAGTTGCATTTTTGGTAGATGGCGTTGAAAAGTTGGTTGAACCAACTGAAACAATATCATAAAATCCAAAATTCAGTTCATTGTATGGGTTAGACAATTGGGAATGCAAGAACAAGTTTTGGGTTTTTGAAGCAATCTTGTCTTTCATCGTTTTTGACAGTTTTCTCTTGTTTTCATTGCTTCGTACAGTCCAGTCTGGATTTGATTGTATAAAAAGGGATGTCTAGATTCTTTAAAGGCTGACAAGAGAACAAGGCTATTTATAGTCTGATACAAACCATCACTCACATTCATCACATAGACTTTTCATTTTACTGGCTCATAATTATCCGGCGAGCAGATTCATTGATTCCTTGCTACGCTAAGGCAAGTTTACTTTTACTTTAATTGAGGTTTCGACTTCTCTCATATGAATGATTTTTCTAGTATTTGGGATGATTTTGATAAGAATATTCGAATTTAGATAATATTTTATATAAAAGTTGTCAATAGTATATATATAAGCACCAAAAACCATCCCTATTCTAGCAAAACTAATAGCATCAGTAACAAAAAAAAAGCAAGCAGCAAACCCTATTATTTCAAATCCTCTCTCTATAGGTACAGATTTAAGTATATCAAGATCGAAGAGCAGCTACAGGTGAAAAAGTAGCAGTAGTTTAGCTAGCATCCCTACCAAGCTTAGCTTAACAAGTAAAAGAACCTGTTGATCGAGAGTGAGAACCAATTCCTACTATTTGTGATAGGGATTATGACCTTAGTAATCTAGACCTTATAGATCTTGACCTTTGTGGTAAGTGAGAACCGACCCTTTCTATAGATTCATATACGCAGCATCCATCATTAGTAGTTGTAGCACTAGCAAAACAACAAAGGAATATCCAGTATAATAAACAAATGCAGCAAAGCAAGCAACACTAGTTTCAGTAGCTATTGATCTTGTTGAACTAGCATCCTCACCAGTTACAAACCCTGTTGAAGTAGCCTTAGAATCTATACGGGTAGCAGATTCAGTTGTATTTGATCTGATTTTTTTTTCTCCAGGTAAAGCACTGTACAGCTAACCATTGGCTAAGATACCCCAGGCGTGGACACCGGAAGGACGATAACCCATAACTATCCTTTCGATGTCCAGTCCTGACCACTCGTAAGGTCTTCGTAGCGTGGGCCATGGGTTTAGCTGGAGTCCCAGTATTCCTACGTCCTTAAAGCGTTATGGTGTCAAGATCCAATACTCTAAATACGGGTGAGCCCTGCCAAGAAATAGAGAGGGATGGGCCAATGTTATGATCAGAGGTGAACTCCAACCCTTCCCACCCTAACGAATCGGTGGGACGGGAGAGGACAAATGCCCTGCTCAGTTGTTTTGTGGTATGAAGCTTTAACTACGATCTGACTTCAACAAGTTACTGACCTACCATGCCGATCTGCAATCACCAATGATCAAACCGAGAGACCGACATTCCAGCAGTTATTAGAGGAAAGATGTTGTTGAGTCGAGAGAGGGTGATAGGTTGGGGAGCTTGGAAGATACAGTCCATTTCATAGTGTCAATATTTCCCCTCTCCAATTGAAGCAGGTTGGTCTAGTAGCAGCATGAGGGGGGGAGTTCAACCTTGCCCTCGTACTACTGGGTTGCCATCTATCTGGAGGTTTAGTACAGTGGATGGGTGGAGATGGTATTGGCTTTGCTTCTCCAGTTGTTCGAGTAAGTAGACTATTCGAGGAGTAGTGACTAAAGTGACTGGAGCAAGTAGTAGGGGTGGATGGGTTCGAGCTAGAACATCTATGGGGAGAGAGATAGCTCTTTAGCTGTAGGTGTGACTATTCAAGCCAACTGTTTATTCGAGGAGATAGCTCTTCGAGCTCATGCCAGATGCACACTATATCGTCGGGGAACCTATTATGTTCAAGACCACAACAGCTAGTAGATAGTTGGGGGTGGTCTCGGTCCAATTATGATATTCAAAACCTACCTAACCATGAAAATGAGGTTGGCTGCCCCGAACCCCCTACCAATCACAAATGGGTGAAACCAAAAGAGATAATCGACCGGCGGATAGGAATATAGGAAAACATTGCTATGGCTAGGAGCCGACAGGTTGTTATGCCCATCGTCGGTTTATTCAACAATGTTAGCCCACGAACTATAGATAGCAGATATGGTCATGAGCTAGGCTCAGAGGTCAGAGCGTATATATAGGTGATCAGGAGATAGGCTATCCTTTCACACACACCCCATCGTCACTACTATAACTTTTATATATATATATATATATATATATATATATATATATATATATATATTGCTCAAGGCTGCGTGCACCCCTATCTAGTTCTGTGATCTTACCGTCTAACTCGCTCAGTACGAAACACATCCAGAATGAGAACAAAACAATGTAGAGTACGATATGTGGTGTTGGCGGGGCTATTTTGATAGTTTGGTTGCCACATATCAACCACTCTGCTTCTTATATTATAGGGGCCACCTCTGCATGCACAATGGTAAACTCAGTCTCCTCGCCCAAAGATTAGAATACCAGGTTACTCCTGAACTTGTCAGATATGGAGATACAGCTCAGAGACCTGAGCAACTACTAACTATTCTTCTTTACCACAACTTATTGATCAATAGGGGCTAATCACACGTGGAGATACAACCTGCCTTGCACTACACATTAATAGCCAAATGTTTATTACTCCCCTATGAGGAATGAATGATAAACCCTGAAGAACTTGTTGATCAAAGCAAGGTGGATAATAGGAAATAAGGGAGGGATGATATAGCTCTTCATAGCTTGGTACCATTCCCTATCTCTTCCTTAGGTCAAATAAATGACTGCGTTACAAGGGTAATGTGATGAATGAATGCACAAAAATGTCTATCATTTAGCCACATCCTGCGCTAGGCAACATATCTAATAGTAGATCAACCAACCCCCAAATGACCAAAGTGAACCCCTACTCTACCTCCCCCATGGGAACCCCTACTCTACCTCCCCCATGGCTAGGCACCTTTGTGATATATTTATAGGGAGGGATGTGTTGGGCTGGGGGGAATAGAACCCCACCCCGCCCAACAATATAAACCCATAGGCGAGGCATTTCTATACTGAACATAATGCAGGGAATGAGTTTTGATTGAATTTAATTTCCAGTAAGCTTGGTTTGTAGGTTTGATTGTTCTTAGTTGCAGAGATATCTTTCATTCTTTGCAACTAGGTGTAAAACCCTTGCAAGTAGGGTTTGAGAGAAAAAAATGGCTCTAACCTAAGCATTCTTTGATGGAACCTATTGAAATAAAGAGGAATTATGGGTTAGGGTTTGTACATAGCTTTATAATATGTTTTGTTGTTTTACAGGACCTTGTGGAGGAGAGACAATGAAGCCCTAGGCTCACCGCTGGGAGTAGGTGAGTTAGGATAGCAGAAGAAGTGTGTTTTAAGAGCACAAGAGGATTGGCACAAGGCAATGTGTCATATGGTTGGAAAGCCATGAGTATTCATTTGAATAATTCCTAATTTTTTTGAGTAGGTGTTTTGACTGGTGAAGAGTTTTAGAACCATCTTTCCAAGTCACCCAGTGAGGCCTAAACCATTAAAAATAGTGCAGTATTGGAAACCCTATTTGTATGGATAACCCAGATGCACATTTTCAGTATTGTCTGTAACTTTGAAAAGGGTACTCAAATCCATAATTTATTTCTAGCCTTGTTTGGGATTTGCAAACTAAGTCCCTAAAACCGCCAAGGGAGGGCTAATTCAATTAGGCCTATTTGAGCTCGGTAGAGACCTAGAAGGGTTAGGAAACCACAACGATGGGTTTGGAGATGCTTAAAGCCTCAAAAGACTTCAAAGACACTTGGTAGATGAATTTTGAGTATATTGAAAGTGGTTGGGTGTTGTGATCCTTGCAAGAGTGGTTGGAGCCTTGAGTGGTGTGTGTGTGTGTGTGTGTGTGTGTGTGTGTGTGTGTGATTGAGGTAGCAACCTCAATAGGAGGATTTGATTGTCCAAAACCATTGGCTATACCTTGGAGGAAAGCCTAACTGGTTCAGACCTTGGAGTTATTATTAGCAAAAATCCCTACTAAGTGTTGCCATTGGATGGGCTTGAGTAGTTGAAGGGTTGTGGAGGACAAATCAATCCAGAAGGTGAGTTGGATCAATCTCCAAGACTCTCTGCATTAGAGTGGTATCAGAGCCATTCTTTGAAATATTTGGTGTATGTCAGATTGTGAAGAATCTGAAGCAAGTTTAATGCCTCCAAAGACAATGACTCCAGAAGCCATCCAACAGTTGGTGGCAGAGATGATAGAAGGATTGAAGAATGCAGAAGGAAGTAGAGGAACTAGAGATGTTAAGAAGGAGAAGGGGAAGGTTGAGACAGAATCGGGTGATGAGACTGATGAAGAAGTGGAAGATGGAGAGGAACCAACATCAGTAGCAATGCCTCAAGATCAAAAGCTATTTTTGGATGTAGTCAAATCCATTTCCAAAGACAACTTGGATGGATTACCCACCTATGGAGGAAATCTCAATGGAGAAGAGTTGCTAGATTGGATAGAGGCCCTGAATAATCATTTTTATTATAAAGTGGTAGCAGAGGAGAAAAGAGTAAATGTGGCCAAATCAAGACTGAGAGGATCAACATTACTTTGGTGGAATATGATGCAAGAAGAAAGGATACAAGAAGGTTAGAAGAAGATAACTTCATGGGAACGTATGAAGATAAGGCTTAAGGCTCAATTTCTACCAGGGGATTATGAAGTTCAAATCCATAAGAGACTGCAAAATCTGAAACAAAGGGAGTTAAATGTCAATGCATACACTGAGGAATTCCACAAACTCAGTTTGAGGGCTAGAAAGTATGAGAATTAAGTGGAGAAGTTGGCCAGGTACCTGAATGGACTTATACAAAACATACAAGATGAGATAAGTATCCTCACACCGGACATTGTCCATAAGTTTTTTCAATTGGCCTTAAGGGCAGAGAAAAAAATCAAGAGGAGAAGTGAACAAAATCATAAACATAGAGGTGGTAAGAATTTCAGAGGTAGAGGAACCTTTGGTAGAGGGCAGCAATCATCAAGAGATGAAGAGCAACAAAGCCAAGAAGGCAGTGGGGACTCTCAAAGAGTAACATTTAGAGGATCCTTTAGAGGAAGGAGCAATTTTAGGGGCAGGTTTGGAAACTCGGGAAGAGGAAATACAGTCTTCACCGGTAGGTGTTATCATTGCAATCAAGTTGGGCATACCATGAGTAAGTGTCTGGGAAAATCCTCAAATTCATCAAGGTCTTACATGGGTGAAAGAAGGACTCAATTGGTGCAAGAGGAGGACACTCAGAATGTGACTTCTTCAATCAGCAAGGTAGGGCTAGTGACAGATGGAGAAAACTTAATGATGCGGAGGACAATGCTCAAGATACCCCAAGCTCAAGAGCCACCACAGAGGAAAAGTTTGTTTAGGACCACTTGTAAGTCACATGGGAAGATTTGTCAGGTGATTGTAGATTTAGGTTCCACTGATAGCATTGTCTTAGTTGAAATGGTGAATAAACTCAAACTAAAAATATTACCTCACCTCACTCCTTACAAGGTATCATGGCTCAACCGGGGTCAACATGTCTTGGTTGATGAACAAGCATGGGTGGACTTTGAAATTGGTGAGTATAAGGACAAATTATTATGTGGCATATTGCCTATGGATGCTTGTCATCTGCTGTTGGGCCATCCATGGCAATATGATGTGAGAGCTAGTCATGATGGAGAAAAGAACAACTATCTTATCACCAAGAATGGGAATAAGTACCAAATGGATCCACTACCTGATCCAAAGGAGGAAAAGAAAATAGGATCCAATGTGATGTTGATGAGAGGAAAAGTGTTTCTCAAAGTATTAAAGCAAGAAGGTCATCAAGGCCATGCTATAGTGTTGAAGCCTAGAGATGAAGCTAAGGTCCAATGAGTGAAGTGCCTCAAGAGGTGAAAGGTCTACTCAAACAATATGCAAAAGTAATAGGAGATGGCATGCCTGATTCTTTGCCTCCAATGAGAGATGTAAATCATCAAATAGACTTAATACCAAGGGCCAATCTGCCTAACAAAGCTGCCTATAAAATGACACCTAGTCAAAATGAAGAGATTGCCAAACAAGTGCAAGAACTCTTAGACAAAGGGTTTATCAAGAAGAGTTTGAGTCCATGTGTTGTTCCTACTGTGTTAGTTCCTTAAAAAGGAGGAAAATGGAGAATGTGCATGGACTCCAGAGCAATCAATAAGATCATTATAAGGTATCGGTTTCCCATGCCAAGGATTGAGGACCTATTGGACAATCTAGGAGGTGCAAGCTACTTTACAAAGGTGGACTTGAAATCTGGTTATCATCAGATCAGAATCATACCTAGAGATGAATGGAAGACAACCTTTATAACCAATGCAGGCCTATATGAGTGGTTGGTGATGTCATTTGGCCTCACCAATGCACCTAGTACCTTCCAAAGGCTCATGAATGAAGTCTTAGTTGATTTTATTGGTAGATTTGTTATTGTGTATCTTGATGACATTTGATCTTCAGCGGGTCCAAGGAGGAACACCTCAAGCATATGGAAATGATATTGAAGAAGTTGAAGGAGGCTCAACTCAAGATTAACCTTGAAAAATGTGAGTTTTTTAAAACAGAGCTTGTATACCTTGGTTTTGTTATTTCTCAAGGATGTTTAAAGATGGATCCAAGTAAGGTAGAAGCAATACTTAATTGGCCTATCCCTAGGGGCATAAGTGATGTTAGAAGTTTTCATGGAATGACATCTTTTTATAGGAAGTCTGTGAAAAAATTTAGCTATGTTTGTGCTCTTATTCTCAACACCATTAAAGGAGGGGTAAAGTGTCACTTTAAGTGGACTGAGGAAGCCAATAAGGGGTTTTAAATGGTTAAAGCTAAGATAGCAAAGCTGCCAACCCTTAGATTTCCTAATTTCAATCAGTTGTTAATAGTAGAATGTGATGCTAGCCAAAGGGCAATAGGGGCAATTTTGAGCCAAGAGGGTCATCCTATAACCTTCGTCTCAGAGAAGTTAAATGAAGCTAAACAAAGGTACTCCACATATGACTTGGAGTTATATGCAACGGTACAAGCATTGAAGAAGTGGAGTCATTACTTGCTACCCAAAGAATTTGTAGTCTTCACTGACAACCATGCCCTTAGTTTCCTCAATGGGAAAGAGAAGTTGATCCAAAGACACCTAAAGTGGGTTGAATACCTACAATCCTATACATTCACTATCAAACACAAGAAAGGGCAGTCAACAAGGTAGCTAATGCACTAAGTAGGAGAGTCATGACCATGCAAGAGATACAGTTGCAAAGTGTGGGTTTGAGTGAGTTAAAATACCTCTACAAGGATGATAAGGATTTTGCAGAGATATATAGTGTTTGTTCTTATTTTTCTAACACCTCACATGTCTCTTATTCAGAATACATGATACAGGAGGGTTTGGTGTTCAAAGGTCATCTTCTTTGCATACCTCAATGTTCTATGAGGCAAAATATTATCCAAGAGAAGCACCAAGGAGGTCTAGGAGGTCATTTTAGCATAGATAAGACTTTGGAGCAGGTTGATAGGTTTTATTATTGGCCCAAGTTGCAATCAGAAGTGAGAAGGTTTGTAGAGCAATGTACAATCTGCCAAAGAGCAAAAGGATCATCAATTGATTCAGGTCTATATCAACCCTTGGTCATCCCTCAGAGGCCTTGGGAATGTTTGAGTATGGATTTTGTGTTGGGCTTGCCTAGGACCCCAAGGGGATTTGATAGTGTGTATGTAGTGGTAGATAGGTTCAACAAAATGGCACATTTCATACCTTGCAAGAGCACCAATGATGCCACCTATATAGCAGGCCTCTTCTTCAAGGAGATAGTCAGAATTCATGGTCTTCCAATCAACATTGTTAGTGATAGAGATGTGAAGTTTTTGAGCCACTTTTGGAGTACACTCTGGAGAAATTTGGGCACCAAGTTATCCTTTTCATCTTCCTATCATCCTCAATCAAATGGTCGGACAAAGGTAGTCAACTGGTCATTGGGTAACTTGCTAAGATGTCTTACAAAACAACATGGGCAGACTTCAGATTTAGTACTCGGTTAGGCAGAATATGCATATAATGACTCAGTGAACCGAAGCACAGGTGAAATTCCCTTTGAGATAGTGTATGGATTTCATCCTAGGGGCATATTAGAGCTCAGAGATCTCAGTTCAATGACACCTAAGAGTGCACAAGGGGATAATTTTGTAGAAGGTATTAAAGAAGTGCACGATAAGGCAAGGCAATCCTTACAACAAAATCCGAGTAGTATAAGGTTCAAGCTGATAAAACTAGGAGGAATATACAATTTAAAGTGGGAGACTTAGTGTTAGCATACCTAAGGAAGGAGAGACTTCCAGAAGGGCAGCCTATCAAGCTCATGATGAAGAAAATTGGACCTCTCAAGGTGGTGCACAAGTATGGACAAAATGCATATGAAGTTGAACTTCCTCCCACCTTGGATATATCTCCTATCTTAAATATATGTGATCTCCTATCTTCAATATATGTGATCTCTATCCATACAAGGGAGAGTCACCAACAAATTAGATGGACATGCCATCACCGGTTCATGAATATTGGGTGAGTGATTTGCCACCAAGCCAACCGGTTAAGTTGGAGAGTATCTTAGACACCAAGGTAGTGAAGAAGACAAGGAAAGGAGTCTACAAGAACTATCTTGTCAAGTGGGAAGGGACATCTAATTTAGATGCTATGTGGATGTCAGAATCAGATATACTTCAGCATGGAGTGGAGATTGTAGACCTCTTAACTCAAGGGACTTGAGTTATTTGTCCCAGGGGAGTATGGTGCAGGGCACCTAACACTCCAGTCATGCAATTTTGTTTTATTTCAAGTTTTGTGTGTTGTCTTTGTGATGTAATAATGGACCAACCATTTGGGACTCAGTAGAGACATGGTTGAGTTGTCCAAGTTTTGGGTTTGAGTCATTTGTGTTCAGGATGTTGTCAGCCTGAGAATTGAGATGCTTAGGTAGATCACAAGAGTAGTATTCCAAATGAATGTTATCATGTAATAGGGGTCTATTGTTTTGTGTTTAAATCTTCTAGGGTGTTTGAGGACATTCAGGAGTCTTGAAATACATTAGAATGCAAAGTTACATCTTAGGAGTAAAAAGATGTAAAATGTTGCTGAGCAACATTTTGCATTTTTTTGCAAAAGTTGCATTTTTGGTAGATGGCGTTGAAAAGTTGGTTGAACCAAATGAACCAATAGCATAAAATACAAAATTCACTTCATTGTACAGGTTGGACAATTGGGAATGCAAGAACAAGTTTTTGGTTTTTGAAGCAATCTTGTCTTTCACCATTTTTGACAGTTTTCTCTTGTTTTCATTGCTTCATACGGTCCAGTATGGATTTGAATGTACAAACTCATTGCAAGGAATGAGTGTTGATTGAATTTACTTTCTAGTAAGCTTGGTTTGTAGATTTTATTGTTCTTAGTTGTAGAGATATCTTCCATTCTTTGCAACTAGGTGTAAAACCCTTGCAAGTAGGGTTTGAGAGAAAAATGGCTCTAACCTAAGAATTCTTTGATGGAACCTATTGAAATCAAGAGGAATTTTGGGTTAGGTTTTGTACATAGCTTTAGAATAGGTTTTGTTGTTTTGCAGGACCTTGTGGAGGAGAGACAATGAAGCCCTAGGCTCACCGCTGGGAGTAGGTGAGTTAGGACAATAGAAGAAGTGTGTTTTAAGAGCACAAGAGGATTGGAACAAGGCAAAGTGTCATATGGTTGTAAATCCCTAAGTATTACCTTGAAGAATACCTAATTTTTTTGAGCAGGTGTTTTGACTGGTGAAGAGTTTCAGAACCATCTTTCCAAGTCACCCGATGAGGCCTAAACCATTAAAAATAGTGCAGTATTGGAAACCCTATTTGTATGGATAACCTAGATGCACATTTTCAGTATTGTCTGTAACTCTGAAAAGGGTACTCAAATCCATAATTTATTTCTAGCCTTGTTTAGGAATTTTGAAAACTAAGTCCCTAAAACCGCCAAGGGAGGGCTAATTCAATTAGGCCGATTTGAGCCCGGTAGAGACCTAAAAGGGTTAGGAAACCACAATGATTGGTTTGGAGACGCTTAAAGCCTCAAAAGACTTCAAAGACACTTGGTAGATGCATTTTGAGTATATTTAAAGTGGTTGGGTGTTGTGATCCTTGCAGGAGTGGTTGGAGCCTTGAGTGGTGTGTGTGTGTGATTGAGGTGGCAAACTCAATATGAGGATTTGATTGTCCAAAACCATTGGCTATACCTTGGAGGAAAGCCTAAGTGGTTCGGACCTTGGATGTATTATTAGAAAAAACCCCTATTAAGTGTCATTGGATGGGCTTGAGTAGTTGAAGGGTTGTGGAGGACAAGTCAATCCAGAATGTGAGTTGGATCAAGCTCCATTGAGACTCTCTACATTAGATAGGTATAAGGCTCACCTGGTTGCTAAAGGATTCTCCCAGGATTGACTACTCTCAAAATTTTGTGCTAGTTTCCAAGATGAATTCCATTCAACTTGTTCTTGCTATTGTTGCAGCCCATCGCTAGGAAGTTCATCAGGTGGATGTGAAGAGTACTTTTCTTCATGGTGACCTTTAGGAGGAGATATGTATGGAGAATCCAGAGGGATTCATTCAAGATCCGTCACTTGTTTTTTGCCTTTGGAGGTCTCTATATGGCCTTAAATAGGCCCCTTGAGCTTGGTATGCCAAGATGGACTCCTTCCTTCTATCAGTTGGGTTCACTCAGTGCCATTATGATCCGAACATCTACATTTTGCACCAGGATGATACTCTCACTTTCCTTGTTCTCTATGTTGATGACTTGTTGATCATAGGGAGTCACTCAACCCACATCAAGGCAATCAAAACTGCCCTTCATGATTGTTTCTTGATGTTTGACTTAGGCCTACTCTACTCCTTCTTAGGGATTGAGATCACTCAATCACCTTTTGGTATCTTCATTGGATAGCCTAAGTACACTCTTAATATGCTTTCTAGATTTCGCATGGCTGATTGTAAGCCTACATTGACTCCAATTCTATTAGGGGTCAAACTTGAGGCTTCTTGTTCTTCACCCTTGGTGGATGATACCTTGTATCGCCAATTAGTTGGAAGCCTCATATATTTGAGTCATGTGAGGCCTGATATTTCATATGTCATGGGCCTGGTCTTCGGGTTCATGTAGGAGCTACATGAGTTGCATTGGAAGGCAACTAAGCGGATTCTTCACTATATCCAAGGTACTCATAGTTATGGGATTCATTATGCAGCGAGTGTGGATATTGACATAGTGAGATACATGGATTCATATTGGGCAGATGATTCTCAGGATCGCAAGTCTACTTTGGGGTATTGCTTTTCTCTTAGTTCTAGTCCAGTTTCTTGGTCGACCAAGAAGTAGTCTGTTACTGCTCTTTCATCCATTGAGGTTGAGTATTGAGGATCAGTTAATGTTACCACTAAGGCCATTTGGCTTTAGATCTTATTGAGTTTGGCTTTTCCTTTTGAAAGCCTGTAGTCATATTTTGTGACAGCCAGAGTGCCATTCAGATTTCTCGCAATTTGGTCCATTATCAGTGGACCAAGAACATTGAGATTCACATGCACTACATTCAAGAGCTGATTCATGAGAAGGTTCTTGATCTTCAGTACTATCAAACATTAGATTAGACTGCAGACATCTTCACTGAACCCTTCACTAAGAGCAAGTTAATTCATTTGGATGCTTTGCTTGGGGTGCGACAGGTGTCCTCTTTTGAGGGGACTTCTTAGGTCCTTCTTTCTTTCTCTCTCTCTATTTTTTTATTTTTATTTTTTTTTGGGGGGGGGGCGTACTCTCTTTTGTTGGAGGGGGATTCTTCTCTGGTGGGGGGGGGAATACTATGTACATGGGTACCTCATTTGGCTTCATTTTTTGGGACCCATATTTTCACCCACCTAAGCTATGCTTAAGGGGGGTTTTAGTGTAGGTTTTTATTTTCCTAGTTGGGTTTATTATTTTCCTTTTCCAAGGTTTTTCCTACACTTTAATTAAGCTTTCTTAGGTTAATAAAGCATGTATACTTAAGTTAGTGGGTGTTGAGGTGTTGTCCTCTTCCTTGGGAGTTACACTTGCTATTATTAGCACTGCCTAGTGGTCACTCCTTATTGGTTGGACTTGCCACCTCCTCCCTCTCCTTGAGTCTATATAAACATGCTACCTTGCTTGTATTTTCATATTGGATATTGGAGATATAGAGATTTATCTTGATGTTATTTTGTCATTGAGCATTCACATCAGGTTTCTCTAGTATTGTTATTATGTCCATTTTATTTACAGTTTTTTGTTCTAATACTTTCAATTTGATTATGGTTTAAATTTTTTTTCTCAAATTTTAACAAGCTACAAGAAATGAAATAGAACATGTGAGTGATGAAGGATGCGAATTGGAAGAACAAGACACAATAGAGAAGAAGAACAACCTATAGATCCCGAAGAAGAAAGATTTTTTAGGGTTCTTTCGAGAATCACAAAAACTAACAAAATGGAAATGACAAGCTTTTTTGGAACATTAAATCCAGATGAGTCGATTGATTAGATAAGAGAGCTAGAAGAATACTTTAAAGTGGAGGAAATTGGAGATCTACAAAGAGTAAACTTTTCCCAAATGAATTTGAAAGGGCATGTTGCATTATGGTGGAAAGAGTTGCACAAAGAGCAAGTAATGAATGGAGACACCAGGATAACAAGATGGAATCGAATGGTTACCAGATTAAAGAGAAAATTTATTCCTGGAGACTACGAAATGGAATTATTCAAGAAGCTACAAAATCTGAAGCAGAAAGATATGAGTGTAAAAGAATGCATGGAGGAGTTCTACAAGCTAGCCATTCAATCGGGAAGGCATGAAATTGATAGGGAAAAGGTAGCCAGGTATATGAATGGCTTGCAATTTAATATCCAATATGAAATGAGTATGTTTCAGATTAACACCATGGAGGAAGCATATCAATATGCATTGAAGGCTAAGGAAAATTTAATGAGAAGACAAATAAATAGTTCCAAAAGTTGTAGAAGATTTGCAGTAGAGAAGGGACAAGTGAGCATCCACAAAGGAAAGCAAATTGAAGAAGAATCCAAGCCTGAACAGAGCAAGGAAGTGGGCCAAATCACAAAGGAAAAGGATTTCTCATCAAGAGGATGTGGTAGTAGCAGTAGAGGGTTCCAAGGTAAATGTTTCCAGTGTGGAGAAGATGGTCATCACGCTTTTGAGTGTCCTCAAATGCAAGAAGGTACCAAGAAGAGTGTAGCAAAAAACTGCTTGGCACAAGAGGATGAAGAGAGTGATACATTGGTGAAAGGTGAAGACCCAAAAGGAGGTAAATATCTCATGATGAGGAGAGTGTTGGTGAATCCCAAACCAACTGAGGAGGAACTATCTCAAAGAAGGAGTCTCTTTCTAACTGTGTACAAGGCGGGAGGTAAGTGTTGCAATGTTATAGTAGATAGTGGTAGTACAAATAACTTGGTTTCAAAAGAGATGGTAGAGAAGCTAGGGTTGAAAAGGTGTAAGAACCCTAATTCATACAAAGTTTCTTGGTTATAAGAGGGACATGAGATGATGGTGAGTGAGCAATGTTTGGTGAATTTTCAGATTGGCTCTTATAAAGATGAGGTGTTATGCGATGTGATGTCTATGAGTGCTTGTCATGTGTTGTTGGGTAGGCCATGACAATTTGATAGAAAGGTCATTTATGATGGTTGTAAGAATGCGTACACCATCCAGAAAGATGTTCAAAAGTATAAATCAAATCCTCTAAGCAGGAAGAAAACAAAGGAATCAAGATCTATTGTTTGTTGTAGTGTTGGAAAGCATCAAATTGAGAAAGAGGAGAAGGTTGAACACAATGATTTGAAAACATTCAAAGGGAAGATTTCAATAGAGAAAGATAGATTGGTTTCTATTTTATTGCAACAATGCAGTAAAGGGAAAGAGTAGTAGTCCAAAAGAGTGTCGAGGTTAGAGATGTGAACATGCAATAGAAAGTAGCTTAGAGATACATAACAACACCAATGAAGGCAAGTTCCATGTTGAGTTTGGATTGAGAGATAGGAGAGGGAAGGCTCCCATGGACACACTAGTACATTCGGGGCTGATTTCCGACGGCCTATCATCAAAATTTTGACTACTTTTCGTCGTACTGCCGATAAATGATACCGTCAAAAACTCATTGTTGGATATTCTGACGATGCCATTTAACGTTGGAATTCTGACGACATCTTGAACTCTTCCGACGACGTCCATGATCGCTCATCTGGAAAAAATATCGTCGGATGGATGTCGGAATTCTGATGCTCACCACAAATATGCATCAACTACGACTACGATGACCGTCTGACAAGAAAGTATTGTCGAACATACAACATCCTCGTCGGATGTTTCTTCAATTAGCATAGGAATTCTGACATCGGCTAGAAACTTTGCACCGACAAGGATGTTGTTGATCCGACGGTTTGGCTGTCAGTGCAAAGTTGTGTTGCCGTTGGAATTCCGACGGAGATTTAAAAAAAAGAAAAAGAATATGCATGCCAATTACAATGGTGCTTGTTGGTTTGCTTTTAGCATGTGGGGTATGATTTAGACCTTGACCTTGGTTTTGAGACCTTGGGTATTAGAGACTATTAAGCCTATTGGATGGGGTCTTCAACCTGCCCATTCCCAAATAACTCACCTTCTATTGTTCTTGGTATAAGTTGATAAGCATTGGGTCTATCTGGCATGTAAGCATCTCTAAATAAACGACATGTTAATTTTAGGATCATACTATAGCAAAAAATAGCAATAACAAAAAGCAAAACAATGTGCACAAGAAACAATCAAAAGTATCTTACTATATGGTTTCAACACTTGAAGCAATCAGAACCAACAAACTATGCACAATAGGATAACGCCTTCAACCAAGGATATACAAATGATAAACTTATCTCTAAGCATAGGGTATATGTTGTTAAAGAGGTTCATTGCCCCAAAGTTAGTGTTCGTTGCTCTAGGATGAAGATCGTTGTTATCAATGATAGTTCAGAGCCTTCAAATGAAGCTCATTGTCCACAAGATGAAGTTCACTACCCTTGAGAATAGTTCATTGTCTCTAGAATGAAGATCGTTGTCATTGCAAGATGGTTCTCTATCCTTAAATTATAGTTCATTGACTCAGAGAAACAATTTGTTGAATGAAGGAGATAATTTTCTGATTGAAGACATCATGCTAAGAGTGTGTGGATACAATGACTAAGCCTTTGTATGTGTATAAGACTCAGCCTACCAATTCAGTCTAGGTCAGCCCTTTCAACTTGGTGCCAAATATAGGGTTAAGATTACAAGATACATAAGATAGGGCCTACCCTATTCACAAGTTACACTCAATATAGTACCACAAGTTACATCGCCCAATTAGGGTCATACCAAATTACAAGTTACGTTTATAGGGTCTGTCATCCACAAGTTACATTATATATAGGTCTTGCCCAATATTCATAGCAAGACATAATTACAAGTCATATGTATTTGGGCCCAACCCTAAGTGTTTCGGATTGCATGAGAGGTAATACATAGGAATTTTAACTGTCATTGACAACATTAAATTTCAATAGTCAGGTATCCGAGATAGCTACAATTTTCAACACACAATAGAGATCACTGATCCACTAAGGTTGAGATTGCAACAATAATAATAAGGTTGTTTCCTTAGTTGATAATAGGACCACTCCTTAAAGACAATGATATATACCTTGATTGTTGTGTATATATCATTCTTTGCATTAATAAAGGGTCAGATTGATGTTTGGGAATGATTTGAGTTATAGAAAATTGTGAAGTCTTGAAACAAGATAATTTTCTCTTATTAGAGATGGTGTGAGTTTGGTTGTCATGGTGGGCACATGATAGAAGCTTGCACGTGAGAATTAGAGTTGAAATAGTTTTCTATGTAAGGGTGGGAAAGTGTTGCATTTTGGTTCTAAGGGGAGATAGATCTAACTTCGTATGGAAAATTAGGATATACAACCATGGTGAAAATCTTAAAGAATCTATTCATGTTCTGATCAGCCTTGGGTATTAAGGACTTCTATAATTTCATTAAATGTTTGTGAATGACAAAGTTACCCAAGTTACCTTTGGTCAAGTCATGGTGTTGGAGTTCTTGGACAAGAGTGTTTACTAAAGCTTATAGTTCAACTATGGAATGAAATTTAAGAAGATTAAACCATTCTTAGAGGATCCTACAATATCCATGTCCATGATGAAGTGAGCTAATGATTCATTTTGTAAGGTTTGTAGAAGTTTGTTGCATATTGTAGATTGTGTAATTGATCTCCCATTATCTATTAGGGAGTAGGAGACATTGATTAGGCGACTCCATTGATTTGTTCAGGTCGATTTGACATTTATTATTTATATGATTTGGGTTTGCATATGAATAATTTGAGTATTGATTAAGGCACATGTTGGCTGTGAATTGTGAATGTGAGGGTCATAATTCCCAATTGTATAACAAAAGTAGTGAAAATATAAAAACATCTTAACAACCCAAATAGTTATCAGAGTTGAACTTTAGGCTAGATTTAGTTGTAAAGTCGATAATGAATTCAAATGATAAAAAAATACAAGGAATTCTTGTTATCTTTCATGCTAGGGCAACAAAAGATCATGTACAATATATAAATAATTAGTTGTATATATATTTTAACTTTTCTCCAATCCAATAACAAAATATCCTTGCGATTGACCAAGCAAAGTGATCTAAACCTTAGAAACTAATAAACTTATCCCAATGTTTGCCCAAAATAGTGATTCAAAACCTTAAAACATTAATCTTTCCTTGATGATTGCCAAAGAAAAGTGAAACCGAACACTAGAAATAAAAGTATATGCATTTTATCTATAAAGTCTACAATTATTAACTAAAGAAATATGTATATATAGTGCATGTCATCTTTCAAAAGGAATTTAAATCATTCACCAAATGAGGAGAGGAAAGTTAGATGTACAGGTGCTATTAAGTTTAGAGCAATATAATTTTGGAGGAGATGTAATTCTAATATTGTGGTTTGGAATTCTCTATTCGGTAACGTTCATTTGGCTTTTGTGTGTGTGATATGCTTGCGTTATAAATCTTTGAATTAAAAAATGGATACCAACAGTCTGACCTTAGATATAGAAATGTTGTGCACAATTAATGACGATAATAAGTAAAAGGAATACCTGAAGTTTTGCCTCAAACCCAACAAAGCTATATTGATCAATATTCTCAGACCCAACCATGTCTACTAGCATCAATCTCCCTCCCACGATAGGTACATCCAAAGTTATCAAATAAGCATGATAATGGAATATAGAAAATAATGAACCGTACGAAGATCTGTTGCAATAAAACAAACTTAAAACAATAAACATTGTATTAAAAATAATTTCCCACCTCGAGAGTGTTTTATTTTTCAAGAGCTGCTCAAGTCCAACAATTTCAGACTCATTTCTTTGACTTTCCACTGGGCCGACTTCTCCCTTTTTATAATTCAAATTTGTTAGCACAACATTCTGTAGACATATAACAAGTTATCAAACTAATTAAGAATGAAATACAACAAAAAACAAACTCGGAAAATATAATTTCACTGCAAGCCATTCCAGTACTCCAACCAATAGTATTGTAATTGACAACTCATCTAATGTTGAAGTGTTGCAGATGTATGTGATGTTACTCTAAAAGTTGAACATCAGAGTTGATTGGATTACAAAATTGAATAAGACCTTCCAGTTGAATAAGACATTACTTTACACAAGCTCCAATATTAGAATTTATTGCATTACAAAGTTGAATAAGACCCTCTAGCTTCCAAAAGTGCAGGCAATCAACTATACATGTTGATGTCCAATTAAAGGATTCAATATTTTAAGTGAGTTGGGGAGATATGCCAACACAAGTTGCAAACAAACCTCAATAAATGAAATTTTGGCACAATACAAATTTAGTTGCATTATCAATCACTCTCCCATTCAAGTTGATCTTGAAAAAATCAAGGTGACATGATACCTAGCATACCCATGCAAACTCAAATAATTGTACAACAACATGAGTATGCATTAGGGAGGACCATACATCCATGAAGTAATCATGCTGAAATCACAACAACATGAGTCAACCCCATAAAGGATGAAGTATTTACATAAAGTATGAAATATACCCTTGACACATATAGTGTGCAAGACACATGAATACACATAAGATATTGATCAAACGCAAATCCTGGATCATACCAATAAAGAAGTACATATAAATACATGAAAATATTTAAGGCATGATTTGAATAAGGATCATACATGTGAATATACGTATCTTATAAAGCATGGGATGTGTTGGTTCCCAAAACCGCAGATTGGCAATCACAAAGTATTGCCACTTCTCCTAATGATCTCTCAATCAGTCTTGGCCAACAAATGGGAATGGTCGCAAACCAAATTCCGCTGCACTTCAGGCTTTGCTCAACCTAGGCGGGTAAACCTCATCACCCAATCCACTCTGTTGGTGTGAAACATTTCTATAGCAAATTTAGAAAACCTTATAGCTCCAAGATGGCAATTGTTCTTGAACCCGATTTTATTATCTGAAAACTGTAACTGTTACTTGTGAATGAATGTTTATAAAATGATAATTGTATGATTTAGAAACATATTTCCTTAATGAAGCTCACTCTGAAAATAATTGATTCAAATATATAAAATCAACAAAAGACCAGTGCCTTAATTCCTTACTGATTTCATACCATTTCAAATAAGAGATTCTACGTATAACCTTAGAGACAGTTTTAATAACTTGTTAATGAAACAAGACCATCATTTCAAAGGCTTCTATATGAGTTTTAATTAAAATATAACATCCAATTAGTCTTACTGAATTTAACCTTGTTGTGAAAGACCAATAAGACAATTTGAAGTTTGTCAACCAATCCTCCAAACTGATATTCAAACTGAAAATCAATCTTAATCACAACAACATAAGACTGCACAATGAAACAATCTAGGTAAATAAATTTATCTAAGGAACTAATCAATTCAATTGAAAGATAGATACCATAATGAAATAAAAACACTTAAATCTTTATATTGAAAATATAATACTTAAACCAATTGATTTCAGCATGTATCATCCACCAACTTGATACTTCCAGACAACGAGTTCATAAGAAAAGCATGAAAGATTGTCTTGATAAAAAATATAAAGACCTTATGTCATATGTTTTTCCTCAAAGATCCTCTATATATAGATGAGGATTCAGTTTGAAGATGAAAGGACATACCCTTTCATTAAAATTAAAACTAACTAAAAACTAACTGCCTAAAAACTAACCTAACAGACGAAAACTAAATTAACTACTGGACACATTACATAAAAGCACTTGAAAACAATAGTTTGCAATGTTTGAAAATAATTTTAATCTCCAAGGACCCCACCACATTTCCGAATATGCTTCAAGTATTCTTCTGATTTATAGGTGTTTGCATCATGGATCAGGTCCCTAACAACGTCTCCCATGTGATGAACTTTTCCATCTGTTCCATAGTCCTTGTCAATTCCAAACCATCAGAATGAGCAACATCAAGAGCATCACTGAGAAGGGTCTCACATTCTAAGAGCCACTTGTCTTTATCCTTGATTTCTCCATTCTGATCTGTCAACTCTACAAAACCATACTGTGTTATTTCTTTACATTCATCAAATTCACTCTTCAATTCTTCTCCAAACCTTTCATGTGCATCTATAAGACCTTGTATTTCTTCATTTAGTTTTTATTAGCACCTGCCATCCTCTTATCATGTTGTAATATTCCCAACCTGTTGTAGATTCGATGATGGGATAGGGCAGTGTCCATGTTCTTTTGATATACAGTCCAAAATTCTCCCAGAGTTATCAACAATTTATTAAATCTATTTGTTAGCAATACAGAGGAAGTGTCTGATCTCACACTTTGAATTTGCCTTTGGATCCTCTTATTTTCTTGTAATAACTCTTCATATTTCTTTTTGATTTGGGATCCATCACGAATCATTGGTAGTGGTTGACCTCCTCCTCTTAGCAATCCCTCATACAAACCTTTATATTGATCTCTCTCTTTTATCACCTTGATTAATTGTGCTTTATTAAACTGTGAAAGATCAATACCCATATCTGTTGTTATAACAGGGTCCACTTCACCTACCTTCAATTTCATCATGTGACCAAAGGCTTTATCCACATCAATGATTTTTGGTCTTTTGTTAGGAGGGTAAAGGGCCCATAACCGTAGAGCTTCCTCGTCGTGATCAAATCTCGGACCAATAAAAACACCTTGAACTCCTTGGATATCTAATTTGAACTCTTTATTTTATGATTTCAACATATTGTCAAAAATGAAAGATGCACTTAATTCCCATCTTGGGAAAACAATAACACCGAATTCAATTAAAAGTTATCTCCCTTTATGAGGGGTCACAGTTGTGACGTCTGCATCGATCTCTTCCTTAAGTTTTCGACTTCATTTTCAGGGGTAATATTAGGGATAGAGTCCCTTAACTTCTTGCCTTTGAAATGATAAAGAAAAGATTTAAATTCCTTAGACCTAACAAATACATCATCTGAAACAAAAGCCAAATAGGCATCATACCAAGCATCACTGTGAATACTTAACCTAGTGATAACTTGTTCCTGCAATTCTGGTTCCTCAACAATATCAGGTGCCTGTTGTCTAGATATGGTTTCAATATCCTCTGATTCTTCTTCACCTTCCTCTTCTTTTGCTTCCATTTCTTGTAATCTTAGCCTCTTCTCTTCCAGGTCTTTATTCAAATTATCAATAACAAATTGGGCTTCTACCTCTTCCATATTTCAAAACAAGTCCTCTGATTCCACATGAATGTGCACATAATCTCCCAAGGTCTGTCCTTTCTTGCACATACGTTTGTATCCTTCGAGGTCATAATTAGCTCTGGCAGTAAACTTGAGTAGATTGTATTCTTTAATTAGCTTTCTGTCAATGGCCTCATAGGCCCTGTTTGATACAATAGTAAAATCTCAAAAACTAAGGGTTCCAGGCATAAAAACTTGTTTGTGCATGCTTCCAAAATGTTTATCATTTGATACACTTAACTGTCTCACAATTTCCAAATAGGCGATTCTGTCTGGTACAAGTTTTGGCAGTAGATAAGGGTGTCCTTCAAATCCATAAATTCTAAAACAAGTGAAGTCCTTATGCACTAGCCAATCACCCCAATTGTGGTTCACCGGATCCCTATCATCAAAGGCAACAGGTCTTAAGAATTTCCTAATTTCGAGTGAAATTGATCCCTCACATGTGACATCAAAAAGTTGATATAATAGTTTTACAATCCATCCCTCAAACTTAATGTAATTTGATCTTCCATATCATGAATCCCATACTAATGTCCACATCTGTACAAGTTATTGTTTTCCTTCCCCGTCTACTATGTTCAATCAGAGACTCAATGGCCACATGCCCCGATGTCTTCCATAAAACAAAATTATGTGCATCAACAATGAATAAAACTGAAATGTGGGTTCCTTATTGTCCCTAAGGTCCAAGAAGCCCTCGTGTAGTTTCTTAGCAAGGTATGCAACATAATTAAAGAGCCTTGGTTCATACATTTGCATATTAGCTTCTAATACTAGAGGCCCAATGTTGGACACATCCGGAACTTCAATACCCCCCACTTGTCCACATGACATGTAAGTATACTACAAGTAATCCCTTAATATGTCCATGCTAAAAGGGGGACCATCCTCATCAGTAAAAAAACCCTTCTCAGCCTTATGAAAGGCGAGATTTCACCCTTTATAAGTAGTGTCCACTTTCACAAATTCTTCTTCCAGTTTCTCAAAGAATAAGGGCAAGTCAGGTATAAAGTCAAGGTTATTGTTGATATTGTTGTTTTTTATATTGGCTAGTAACTGGTCAGAAGAGCTTTGTGGAAGATGTTGTAAACCGGTATGTAAAGTTTGTGAGTTGAACCGGTGAACCAGTGTAAAGGGTTAAACCTTTCTATGTAATGTAGCTGGTAAACCCTATTAGCTGTTAAAACCCTAACCGATCAAGTTTGTTGTTTTATTATCTGACAAGCAGTAATGATGGAGACACGTGTGATCATTGTATGAGGATAATTTCAAATTGTTTTGGCGTGTTTGTTTATTATCTAGGGAAGGAACAAAGTGGATTGCATCTAATGCACAATGCGTGATGCATTACAAAGTTTGATGAAGTGGTGATCATGGAGCGGTTGGAATTTTCTTGAAGAATGTGAAGAGATTCTCATGATTTCTAACGGTCAAGATTGTACCAACTTGTTTGTAATCTCGGTGATGAGAATTAGCTTTTTGTTGTGTTACCGACCTAATTGATTTGTATTTAAGGTTGATGAAGTTGTTTGTAAATATTGTTGGCAAGATTCATAGAAACCTATTGAGTGTGTAGTTGCCTAACCAGTGAATGGATCTGCACTTTGAGTAAAGGCAGATTGAAGCTTAGAAGGATCTGATCAAGCAAATGTAGTGCTACTAAGACAGATCAAGAAAACCTATTGTTTTCTAACAATTACAGCATAAGTGAAATCCCTAAACCGGGTAAGCTCTAACAAGCTTGGTTACTCATTGAATCCTCTAACAAGGTGGTCGATTAGATTGGATTCTTAAATCCTCTAGCGAGGTTACTCCTAACAGGGTATTGTGTTTTTCATCAAGGCGTATTTGTAAATCCCTTAATCGGGTGATTCCTAACCGGAATTAGTTCTTAACATGACTTATTGTAAAGTTTTAACATGCTTGGCTCCTAACAAGGCGAACTTCAGAAGAGTTCAGATAGCTATCCTTGTGAGTCTCATCTCACCATGGTTTTTACCTATTTGGGTTTTCCACGTATAAACATTTATGTCAAGTGGTGAATTCTTTTGTGGTTATGATCTTATTTGTTGATTTTCTTAACTTCTGATAAGGCATGTTAAGTAGAAGCATTGAGAGATGAATATGTTATGATTAAGCATTGTTGATGTTTACAATATTGAAGTTGTTTACTGTTAACTTGTCATAACAGTTAAACTGGTTGATGTCAAGTATTCTTATGAATATTGATGTTGACTGAGATATGTTTACTTTGTGTGACTGAGTTTGAGTTTGGGAACTTTGTATCAGTTTTTCAATATACTGATTCACCCCCCTCTCTCACTATTTAACCAGATACTTATTCTTTCATCATACCATCAATTGGTGTCAGATCATCTCAGGTCCTCTTAATCTAAAAGCCTATCAGCTTGAGGAAAAGATCTTGTAGATCATGATGAAGAAAGAAGGTCCTAAGTTCAACAAAGATAATTATAGAATATGGAGTGATAGAATGAAGATTTACATTAAGAGTCTTGGTAGTCAGTATTGGGATCATATAGGAACTAAGTATATTACACCTACTGGAATCCTGATTGATGATCAAAAAAAAGAATAACAAGAAAATCACCAAGCATTAGAGGCTATTACCAGTTCCCTGTCTGATGCTGAATATGTAGATGTTCATGGTCTTGAAACTGCACATGAAGTATGACAAACACTTGAAGAGATTTATAGCGGTGATGAACATGTTAAGACTGCCAAAGAGGAGAGTTTAAGAGGAAACTTTGATGACATGAAAATGTCTAAAGGCGAGAATATCCAGTAGTATGGTCAAAGGATTAAAGAGATAGTTGGCGAGATAAAGAGTGTAGGAGGGAAAGTGGAAGATGCCACAGTAATTAGAAAGGTACTGAGAACCCTGCTACTGGTCTATGCTATCCGAGTTGCAGCTATTCAGGAACTGAAATCCATTGACAAGGCAAAGGTAACTCTTGACTCTATTATTGGAAAACTTCCTTCTTTTGAACTAAATGACTATGATGGTAGTGTACATAAATCAAAATTTGCATTGAGAGCTTCCATCTCTAACCCATCTATGAGAAGAAGTAGAGATACCGGCCATAGCTATGAATCTAGATCCAGTAGAGATGTTGAAGATGAAGACATCTTAGTGGAACTTGAAGCATTGTTGGCAAAACGACTGCCTAGAGGCACTGGTAAATATAGAGGTAAGCTACCTTTAAAATGTTTTGCATGCAACAAGATTGGTCATATAGCAGAAAATTGCCCTAATGGTGAAAATGAATACAAGAGAGACAAATTTAAGAAGTATAAGGGTAAAGGCAAGAGAGATTGTCTTGTAGCTATTGATAGTGGTATTACTGATGAAGAATCTGATGATGATGCTATTGAAGATATTGTGTTTGTAGCTATTAAGGAAGAAATATCAGATCAGAAGGCACTAGTATCCAAAATGGATAACTTTGATGATTGGATCATTGATAGTGGTTGTTCACATCACATGACCAGTGATTAGAGAAAATTTCTTTCCCTAAAGGAATTTGATGGTGATGTTGTCAGATTTGGCAATGACTCACCCTGTATGGTTAAAGGTAAGGGAGTTATTTCTCTTAATGGGAAGAGTAGTGCTGCCGATGTCTATTGGGTTGAAGGCCTAAATCACGATCTTTCAAGTGTGGCATAACTTAATGACAGAGGATACCCACTGGAGTTTAGAAATGGAATGTACAAAATCTTTGACAAAAAAGGTGAATTGATTGCAACCGGGAAACAAACTAGAGGTAATCTATTTCATCTCAATCCTAAAGTTAGCAACTATTTGATTGTGAAAATAGATGATAGTTGGCTTTGGCATAGGAGATTTTGTCATATAAATTTTGACAATATTGTTAAAGTAAGCAAGTCTAAGATAGTAAGAGGTCTGCCTCAGCTAGACAAACCGGTTAATGTTCTTTGTAAAGAATGTTAGTTAGGAAAGATGACTTCTTCAACTTTCAAGAGAAAGCCCTTCTCAGTAGAGCACTTGTTAGATTTGGTTCATACAGATCTATGTGGACGAATAAGAACAAGAAGCATTCAAGGTGATAGATACTTCATGATCTTCACTGATGATTGTTCAAGGATGATGTGGGTCACATTCTTGAAGGATACGAATGAAGCTTTTGGTAAATTCAAGGCATTCAGAGCCTTAGCTAAGAAAGAGAGTGGAAAAAAGATAAAATGTCTAAGAACAGATCAAGGTGATGAATTCACTTCTGCAGAGTTCACTAAGTATTGTTATGATAACGGTATCAAGCGGCAACTTTATGCACCAAGGACACCACAACAGAATGGTATAGAAAAGAGAAACAACCGGTCAGTGGTTGAAGCTACTAGGACTATGTTGATACAAGGAGGTGTAGAAAAAACATTTTGGAAAGAAGTTGTAAGTACAATTGTCTACACAATGAACCGAGTTTTGGTGAAAAGAGGTAAGGACAAGACCCCATATGAGTACTGGTATGGGAGATCACTCGATGTTAGCTATTTTAAGATATTTGGAAGCAAATGTTTTATTAAAAGAGGTGATTACATAAGCAAGTTTGAAGCTAAGAGTGATGAAGGCATATTTCTTGGCTATTCCACCAAGAGTAAGGCCTATAAATGCTTCAACAACCAAACACAAAGAATTGTTGAGAGTGCTAATGTTTGTGTAGATGAATGTCCTAAAATTTCAGAAGGAATTAGTTCTGAGAAGAAGGATGAAGATCCTTGCATTTTGCTTTTGGAACTTGAAACTGTTAAATCAGAAACCGGTAAAGCAAATCTTGATGTACTTGTTCAACCGGAACAAATAAATTCAGAGGAAGACGATAATGAAGAAGCTGAACCTGAAGAGAATGATCATGTTATTCCTATGTATGTGAGACTGAATCATAGTCCTGAATAGATAATTGGGGATAAGGATGTCAGTGTACTAACTAGAAGGAGAATAAGAGAGAACTCTTGCATGATATCCACCTTTGAACCTAGAAGTGCTAAGGAGGCATTTGGTGATGATCATTGGGTGAAAGCTATGGAGGAGGAGTTGGATCAAATTGAGAAGAACAACACTTGGACCCTGGTACCCCAACCGATAAACAAGAATGTTATAGGTACTAAATGGGTGTTCAGAAACAAGTTAAATGAAGATGGTGTTGTAGTTTGCAACAAGGCAAGATTAGTACGCAAAGGTTATGCGTAAGAAGAAGGAGAAGATTATGGAGAAACTTTTGCACCAGTAGCAAGACTGGAAGGTGTCAGAACATTACTTGCATTTGCAGCTCATAGGAAGTTCAAGGTATACCAAATGGATGTTAAGTCTGCATTCTTGAATGGGATACTAGAAGAAGAGGTTTATATAGAGCAACCTGATGGTTATGCATTGACAAATAAGGAAGACATGGTATGCAAATTGCATAAAGCTTTGTATGGATTAAATCAGGCACCCAGAGCATGGTATGAACGACTTCATACTCATCTGATGAAGATAGGCTTTGCTAGAACCAATGATGACACCAACATTTATCTCAAGTCTGAAGGAGAGGATATAATGGTAAGTGAAGTATTTGTAGATGACATTATATTTGGAGGTAATGATGACATGAGTAATTGTTTTGTAGATGAAATGAAGAATGAATTTTAGATGTTATTAGTAGGGGAAATAAAAAATTTAATAGGCTTACAAATCCAACAGATGAAGAATGGTATTTTCATTACTCAATCCAACTATGTGAAAGAGGTTTTGAAGACTTTCGGTATGAGTGACTGCAAACCAGCTAGAACCCCAATGGTTACATGTTGTAAATTGTCCAAGGAAGATGCATCTAAGTCTGTAGATGAAAAAGAATACAGGAAATTACACTATGTTATTCATAGTCGAGCAGATATTGCCCATGCAGTTGGTATTGTTGCTATATAAATGCATGTTGTCCCACTTTTCCACAGTGAAAACAATTTGCATCACTTCTTCTTCTATTGCTTCAATCTCTTCATGTACCTCATCTATAATTAGATTATCTATTGTCACTATGATAACTTTGTTGTTAATTATTCAACATGCAGTAGGAATTTTGGTTATCTTGCCAGTGTGGGATTTAGTATCCAACATTGCTTTTCTTATCCATATCATAGTTGTGATTATGACAATATTGATTTCCTCCATTTTAGATTGGAGGTTTTTCTTCAGACAATCTTTTGTTAGATGTATATTTCATTCTTGATAAATAACATAGCACATAGAATTGGGTCATACTAATTTCATTGTAGCTAGTGTCTTCTTTGATCTGTCCTTGGGGCATTCATTTTGGATACACCATTACCTATTATAGTATGTATACCAATTTTTCTTAGGCTTTTTAGGTTCACCGACCTTGTTTACTTGTTGTACTACTAATTTATGTACTTTTAGTTGTAAATCTTCAAGGATTTTAGCATTCCTATCTTTCTTCAGTCTTCTCCATGTTTGAGCTTCGATCTAGTATGCCATGGCAATCGAATAAACATATTTGTTAGGTACTTCCATCCAATCTTGCTCAAATATCTCTATGTAATACGTGTATGAACTATTCTATTTTTTATTTTTCACTTAAAGGGTCCTCCGATTTTCTATATACTTCCTTAAATTTCTTGTTATAGCTTTTAATTGATTAATTGTCTCCTTGTGTTAAGTTTTGCATCCTACTAACACTTTCAGTTGGAATTTCTAGGGTGCCAAAGTTTGCTAAAAATTCTCTTTTTTTACTATATCCCAAGTGACTGAGTGTTGAGGATAGTTCTTCATGTACCACTCCAATTCTTCTTTTCTCAATTACTCGACGAAGTCCAATGGTCTATCATTATTTGCATATTTTCCCAATCTCTCTCATACAGACTCCAAAAGAGATACATGCTCTAAAGCTTAAGTAGTATCGAGTCAAGATATAAAAAAGAAGAAATCATTCACGAGGTACAAAGTGCAAAGCTCTTAAGGATAGTAAGAAGCGATAAGGATCGTGCAAATCAGAACATCAGA
Source organism: Cryptomeria japonica (assembly GCF_030272615.1). Taxonomy (NCBI): domain Eukaryota; kingdom Viridiplantae; phylum Streptophyta; class Pinopsida; order Cupressales; family Cupressaceae; genus Cryptomeria; species Cryptomeria japonica. The sequence continues at coordinate 861,923,129 of NC_081409.1, read as the reverse complement.
GCAAGAATGGGTTAAAAAATGTAAAATTTTGCCTCGGTTTGTACTAAGGATCTTTCAAACCAATCTCGATAGGAGAGAAGGATGAGTATGAGAAATACAACAAATGGAGGTACATAGCTGGTACTACAAAAAGATTATGCACATATTGCAGGAAGATATCGAGGACAATATTCAATCGAGAGGAATCGGACTGGTCTAATCGATTCCAGAATTGTGGCCCAATAGCTTCACGATTGATCATTATAAAAAGGCCATTGTGCTTTTAGAGAAGAGGCATGAAATATTAAACTAAGTGTCACATAAATGGTTCATCATTTTGGTCTGAGTTGCATGTGTAGAGAGGAAAGTTTTCAAATGCAATGTAGGAGGTTGATTCATACCGATGATAGGGTAGGAGATGCGGTATGGAGACTGGTGAACTCCATCTTGGGTGGTGGTAGACATTGGTGTGATGGTTTCATCTACGAAGCCGTGCTCTACCAAATGGTAGATGTTTAGGATTAAAAGGAGGCATGTATCCAAAAGATAGATGTGTTTATTCACTCTATGGATGGGCAGGTCGTTGCTAACGAAATCTTGAACCTGGATTTAAGCAGCTGGGTAAGCCTGTTTGGTCTGTATTACAACTCGAGTGATTACGTCTCATGAGATTTAGAAGAGGACCTAGACGATGAGGAAGAGGAGCACGTCCAAGCAAAGGCAGAGAAGGAAAGAAAGAAAACCCTGATAGAAGATGTTGGCATTTTTGATGATGTTGTTGTGATTGTCATTGATGGACACACACTTGCTTTGAGATCACTTTTTGTTTGTATGAGTTATGCTCAACTGGTATTTGTTCCAAACCGGTATTATGTATTATAGCCTTTAGGCTATCGGTTTTTGTAGAAAGTTTCTATCGATCCCAAGCAGTATGAAGACCTCAAGTGGTTCGAGGATCTCAAGCGGTACGAAGGAACTGAAGCGGTAGTTATCATTTTTCTCAGTCTTCATTTTGGAAAACCGGTAATTGCTAAAATATGTGAACCGATAATAGGTAAATGTATGAACCGGTATTACTTTGTGATGAGTTACCAACCGGTATTATTTTTGTGATGAGTTATCATCCATCGACACTTTGGTGGTGATTTTGTACCGTGTTACCAAATGTGTCCAGATGCATTGAACCTAGGAACTTGCAATGTAATCCTATTGGACTAACATGAAATCAGATTCCTTTATAAGGACATCATGTCTAGGGTTTTAGAGGGTGTTAGGGTTTTGTGTGGTTGATAAAGTTTTTGCATGTGCGATCACAAAAGAAGATTAGGTCTGTGTGAAGAAACATAGTGTGAAGATATTGAAGACTGAAGTAATGCTGAAATGCATTAACAATGAGCTATCAAGGATCTAACCAAGCATAATGTGCTAGTATTTAGATCACTCACTTGTTGATTACTCACATCTTTGACAAGTCTGTAACCCTTAACCGGGTAGGCCTGGCAAATCCTTTGTAAATCCTCTAACAAGGTGGTTCACAACTATGGATCTGAAATCCTCTCACAAGGTAGTCTTTAATCAAACTTATCTCCTAATAGAGATTGAGATTCCTAATAGGATCTATTTTGGTAAAGAATATTGTATGATCTTAATCGGTCTGGTTACTATTTTGCAGATAGTTACTTGTGAGTTTCATCTCACTGTGGTTTTTCCCATTTAGGTTTCCATGTCAAAATCTCTTGTGTTATGGTGATTGTGCTTCTGTGGGTTAATGCCTTATTTGCTGTTTGGTTTGCATTTGTGTTAACCGATTTGTTCGTAAAACTATTATACTAGTTTACTTCTAAACTATTTAAGTGTTTAAGTTCAATATTTTTTGGTATACTAATTCACCCCCCCCCTTTAGTATTCATCAATTGGTATCAGAGTCAACCTTTCTATAAGTTTAACCACTTGGAAAGAGATATGGGGGAATACACTGTGAGGGAACTTACTCATCAGCTTACTCAGACTGAGAAAGCCTTTGATGAACTCAAAGTCAAATATAAGGCCTCTCTGGCAAAAAGAAGAGAGCATGCTAAAAAACTGATGGAACTAACTGAAAACAGTTCCTCAGATGAAGCAGACATGGAAGCCCTAGTTGAAGAAGTTGAAAAAATGAATTAGTCTAATGCCAACCTGAGAAGGGAACTTGAAGGAATGACTATCAGGATGTGTCAAGAGCTTGAGAACCGGAGAAAAGCTGAAGATATGGTAAAAAACAAATATCATGAGATCTCCAAGCTGAAGCAAGAAATCAGTGCACTTATCGCTCATCTTCAAGAGAGTAAAGTGGAAAAAGAAGAAATGCAAGGTGAACTAAACTTGGATATTTCTGAGAATGCAACCTTGAAGGAGTCCAATGCTGCTATTTCCAAAGAACTCACCGAGGCAAAGGAAATACTTGCCAAATTCAATAAGAACACTGTTAAGCTAGAACAAAAGCTTGAATCAGCAAAACTGGTGAATAATACCACTAGACTTGGTTTTTCTGGTTATGAGGAAGGTGAGACCTTTGGAACAAAAGATGCAGCATCAAAGAAGCAACCGACATCAAAGGATAAAGGTAAGAAAAAGTTCAAACCTATTTGCTTTAATTGTCTCAAGGAAGGACATACTACTAATGTATGTAGAAATAAGGCTTACAATAACTTTCCTTACTTTCTAAACAATAAGCCTAGATCCAATAGATTCAATGGAAATTGTTATGCATGCGACAAGTTTGGGCATAGAGAATTTGAATGCAGGTCTGTCATGCACAACACCAGAAGGTATCCTCAAAGGAGTCAAGGAGTTTTTCCTGAACCCTGATCAGTCAGGTAGCGATGGCTATCAAGCAGCAACCAGATGGAGAGCAACCTGTTTGATCTATCATGGGAATGGTCACACTATTACAACATGCAAAAGGAAGAATGGAAACATGACTAATGGACCTTGGAGATCACCTAGAATGGTTTGCTATCATTGCAACAAACCGAGACACCCTGCCAAAACCTGTAGAATGAGAAAGAACATATCAAATGATATACCGGTCACTCCGGAAGGAGAGATTGATGTTGAAACTGTTAAAATAGATATGAAGACAACATGGAAGAAGAAACCTGAAGAAGTGTCACAAGAAGAACCGGTTTCTTCACCTAGTGTGGAAGTCGCTGAATCGACAACCTAAGCTACAAAAAAGCTTAGGGGGAAAAAAATCAGTGAAATGTTTTGAACCCTCAGTTTACACCTGTAAAAGACCTTAACCGGTATGTGATACCTGTCAATTGGCAGAAGACCGGAAACGGTAAAAGGCAAATTAGGGTTTACGCCCTAATGGTGGAACATTTATTATGGTAGGTGAAGAATTCGCTTAAAAGGGATTTTCAAGTCATTTTCACTTATCAATTTGCAAGTGAAGAAGTTTTCAAGTGCAAAGCGGCAAAAAGCGATTTGTTTTGCGATTTGGAGAGATTTCAAAACTTTGAAAAAGAATCAGAAGATAATATCAATTGGTCAAGTGTAGAACTCAAAGCGGTGATCCAACAACTGAAGTAGTGTGTGGCGAAGCGGAATTTGCAAGCCCTAAATCTCGACGTGCAAAGGCATTTTTCGAGTTTCTCTATTTATCATGGCTTCTGCATTGCACTCTAGTTCTAGTGCACCTGTTGATTCAGTTGATTTCATCCAACGTAAGGCAAAATATAATGCCCTATCCCATATACCTGCTGGCGTTATAGTTGAGGAAGGTATTTTGGATTATATTGACTGTAAAATTGAAGACCTAGGATCTCTAGTGATCCATTCTCAGTTAAGCCTATTGTGCAGGAAGGACAAGAAGATCAAACAGGAATACAACATCTTGGAAAAGAAGAAGCTTCACAATGCGGTCTATTTCCTTGAAGAATTTACAGATGATCACATCCGCATCATTCAAAGTAGAGTGCACAGTGATAAAATGTATTTGGAGCAGACACATGACATCACACTGGAAGCAATTCATGCCATCACCGGTTTTTGTAATGTTGGAGATGTGCCTGCCCTAAGGAAAGTCATTAAGACAGAAATGACCAAGCTCACCGGTTCTATGAGCGACCAACAAGGAATGACCGTCAATACCATCAAGGATGATCTGGTCAAATATGTCTGCATGGTGATAGGTTACCGGATATTCCATGCTAGCAGAATTAACTCTGTCTCTACTGTAGCAGTAAATGCCACCTATAGGATGATCATAGAAGATGCCTCATTTGATTTATGCACCTATATGAAAAGGCAACTTTCGGTGAATCCGAAGTCAATCAAACAGGACAATTCCTTGAAGTTTAAATTTGGACAACTATTGGTTGGATTGTTCTTCTACTTCCAAGGCTGCTTCCCAGGAGTCGGTGATATTCAGTGGTCTGCTGACCAACTGGTTACCAAGAAAATCAGAGAAAGTCTTCAAGTAGTTGGAACCAGTTTTCCTGAAGTCCTGAACAAATACTTTGATGAGTTTAGACGCAAGATGAGCCAAAGGGTGAGAATATCTGGTGATATTGTCAAGAAGTATGAAGAGGACATCTGCTTCACCATCAGAGTAGATGAGTGTATAATGGAGGCAGTTGAGCCTAGAAAAGAAAAGGTGGAACCTATGGGATATGAGGTAATGTATGATATGCTAGACGGGTATGCTTCTACCCTACTTGCCTTACTGCTTGATCTTAAGAAGAAGAGAACCGACACCTATCTGGAAAGGGTTACACTAGTTGAAGATCCTTTAGTAAAGAAGGGAAAGGCAGTGCCATCTATATCGGCACTAGTTACTTCAGCAAGTCCTAAAGTGACCAAGCGGTCATCGGAAAAGAAGAAACCGAAAGTTGCACCCACCAAGGTATTTGAGAGGAAGCAGAAGACAAAAGGCAACACACCGGACTCAGAGGTCACGGAATCTAAAGAACAGCCTGTAGCATCGTAAATTGTACGCACTTGCTAGGATGGTACAATTTCACACCTAGTTTAGCACCCGCCTTAGTGCATTTTACATTCTGCATTGCATTTCTCCTTAAGCACTTAATTAATCAAATTAATTAGGTCTAAGGTCCTATTTCATCATTCTCTACATCATAAAATTGGGCCCTTTTCACTAAAGTGCGCCCTTCACATTTTATTCCTCCAATACACCACTTAATCAAAAACCCTAATTAAGTCCTATTTCGAACTTGGGGGCTTGGTTTCAGGGTCAAAACATCTCGAAATCACCTGTAACTTCGGGATTCTCTCTAAAATCATTATATCCGACGGCCCTGAAAATTTGGTGAAAAGTTGTCGGGACCATGGCGCCCGGAGTACAACATGGTCCCGGACATTTTTCCCGAAATTTTAGGAGCGCGATCCAATCATAAAATAAAGCTTAACCCCAAGAAATTGGCGGGATATTCAATCTCTAGGTCGGCCAAAATACGAATTTACGACCTAGGGTTTCATACATAAAAGCTCTCTTTCCTCATTTGAAGGGATCCGATTTTTGTTTCCAGGAACTTCATATGTAGCGAAAGAGCAGATCTTTGAAGACTTCAACATATTACAACATCCTTCTATCAAGCATCTATCAAATTCATTCATCCACTTAGGGCTTGGAAGACATTGAAGAGCAATAGGAGATTACCGACTGAAGATTGGCTTGTACTCCTCCCTTGAGGGTTGGGTATGATTTCATGTTGTTTTCATGTCTTTACATAAGCTTCAATACATCATTTATTCATGCTTTAGATCACTTTGCATCTTGATTTAGAGCATTTACGTTATCATTTACAAGCAATTAGGGTTTACTTTCTAGGTTGCTCTAGTTTGCTTTCTTGCATTTTAGGACCTTGCACACACACTAGGTCTGCACACACAATACATTTTACAAAACAACTTGGCTATTCGTGGAGGTGGAAATCACCGAAGCGGGGGTTTGACTAAGGCAAAACCCTATATAGCTGCCCATACACCCTTTTCCAGATATCACTGCAGGTTTCGGGATTCAGAAGACACCGCGGGATACAGATCCGGAGAAAGAAGGTCGAGACAACACTCTGTATCAAATTGCAGAGCAAAAGACTGGGACAGGGGCGCTGGGCGCCCTGGTCCCTGGGACAGAGGCGCTGGGCGCCCTGGTCCTCTGGACAGACAGTTTGCAGACAACTTCCTGACAGTGTTTCAGAGTGCAGAACAACAGTTTCCGGTGCAGTTTTCAGGACAGTGGCGCCCGCGCCCCCGTCCCGAACATTTTCAGTCCGATTTTGACTCTGGGTACACATCTGCATTCTTATTTCATCCTTGTATTTACAGCTGTTCATTGTTTAATCTCAATTTTGCAATCTTGTTATTAGTTCGTACTTGCATTTTGGGATTAGGGTTTGAACTTGCATTACTTGATCTCACAATTTCAACAAGGGAATAGAAATCCTAATAGATATCCTGTGGCTCTCTCTTTCACAAAAAGAAGTAGCCAATTGTGCGATATCTCTAGGCTCTTTCGTATTCCGTAATGTGTGTCAAAAGGTAGGATTAGGGCATGATTAACCTAGTCTCGCTTTTTCCCCCACACACAGCCTAAGAAGACTACACAAACAAGGAAGAAGACAAAGACAACCAGCAACAAATAGACATCATCAACACCGGTAAATATTGATATTTCCTCTTACAAACCTTTGACACATTGTCAAAGAACTATCAAGAATATTAGGAGAAAAGTGCTGAGTGATTTAGTAGACTATTTTGATGATTTCAATGACAATGAGAAAGAGGAAGTAGAATAGGAAGTCATTCAATATTTATGTATTAATGATTGGTCACCATTAGAAATTAAATTTGTGACACCAAATTATTTATACAATTCTTTAGATAACAAATGGCACATTGCCATAGAAAAGGAACAGGAAATAAGAGAGGAAATATTTGCTCAATATTTTCCTGATGTGTCTAATTCAGAACTTTATGAAGTTATGGAAAAATATAAAGGCCTCTTCTTCATGAGAAGAAGGAGACTCTTGTTGCTAGAAGGGAAAGTCCCTAAAGTGGTAAAAGATACCCACTCTCATGCCAAAGCCACTCTGAGGTTGCACCAAGTGTCCGAAGGCAACAAGAAGGCTGAACAAGAACCGGAAATTGAAAAACTGGATGAGGTGTATGATAGTGCAGAAGAACTGGTCACTGAACAAATGGACCCTATTGACGTTGATGCTTTGGATGGTGAAAATGTCACTCCGGATACAACAAAGGACAAAGATGACAAATAGAAAGTGGACAAGGAGAAACAAGACAAAGAAAAGGCTGACAGAGAGCAAGTGAAGAATGAGAACAAGAAACAAGAGGAGGAAAAGAGAAAACAAGAAGAGAAGAGGAAACAAACAGAAGAAGGAAGAAGAAAAGAAACAGGAAGAGGAGAAGAGAAAAGAAGAGGAGAAGAAGAAGAAGGAAGAGGAGAAGAGAAACAAAGAGGAGGAGAAGAAGAAGAAGGAAGAAGAGAAGCGGAAAGAAGAAGAAAGGAAGAAGGAAGAAGATGTTATTCAAAATGCGGTAGAAACTCTTACCAGTTTGATGCCCGGTACCAACCTCCCAAGTATCAATTCCTCTCTAGCTCAACTGAAACTCTTATACACAGTTGTGGAGGACCAGGTGCAATGCCTGGAAGATGTTGCTGAAGCCAATGCTCAAAAGAAGCATCAAAAGGCATTGAACATTGCCTTAGTGAAGAAGTTAAATGAGCTTCGGTCTGAACTTTAGAAGGCACAGAAGGACATAAGAGATGCTATGGATGAGGGGAAATTACTACTCAGTAAGATAAGCCAACCCCATCTATTCTGTGATGATGTGCTTGCTCAGAAACACAAATTGCAATATGATTTGTAGGCATATATAAGCACCTTCAAGATGCCCTATGACTCCTTCACCACATTTGGGCAAACCGTTCACTGGTTTCAACTCCAGACTGTAAGAATAGAGTTAGAGATCAGCAACCGGACACAAGATATGTAGGAACTTCAACTGGTTCTACTACCACAACTGCAAATACTTCAGAAGTGCTATCTCAATCTAGATGCCTTAATGGTAACTCAATAAATGAGTACCTTGGATGCCATGGAGAAACAGGTTTTCCAGATGCAAACAAAAAGTGAGGTTGCTACCTCATTGCTTGAGTCATGGTCTTTATCCATGAAGACATTTATGCAGGACTTTAAATCAGTTTTTGACAAGTTTCACTCTTTATTGTCACAAACAATTATTATTTTAATGATAATGGAAATGGGGGTTATTCAACTGTACTTTGTCATTGTTGGCAAAGGGGGAGTAGTATTTTGTATTTAGAACTTTGATGTATATTATGTATACTTTCATGTTTATCTTTGTAAGAGAGTAGTATACATTGTATTTTCTGCAAAAGGGGTAGTGTATATGCTTAGGGGGAGTAATTTTGATTATGGCATATTTTTTGTGGTAAAACACTTAGATGTCAAAAATTTTCCTAAGTGTTGCCATCAATGCCAAAGGGGGAGATTGTTGGCATTTTTGATGATGTTGTTGTGATTGTCATTGATGGACACACACTTGCTTTGAGATCACTTTCTGTATCTATGAGTTATGCTCAACTGGTATTTGTTCCAAACCAGTATTATGTATTATAGCCTTTAGGCTATTGGTTTTTGTAGAAAGTGTCTACCAATCCCAAGCGGTATGAAGACCTCAAGTGGTTCGAGGATCTCAAGCGGTACGAAGTAACTAAAGTGACATTTATCATTTTTCCCAGTCTTCATTTTGGCAAACCGGTAATTCATAAAATATGTGAACCGGTAATAGGTAAACGTATGAACTGGTTTTACTCTATGATGAGTTACCAACCGGTATTATTTTTGTGATGAGTTATCATCCACCGACACTTTGGCGGTGATTCTATGTCGTGTTACCAAATGTGTTTAGATGCACTGAACCTAGGAACTTGCAATGTAATCCTATTGGACTGACATGAAATCAGATTCCTTTATAAGGACATCATGTCTAGGGTTTTAGAGGGTGTTAGGGTTTTGTGTGGTTGATGAAGTTTTTGCATGTGCGATCACAGAAGAAGATTAGGTCTATGTGAAGAAACAAAGTGTGAAGATATTGAAGACTAGAGTAATGCTAAAATGCATTAACAATGAGCTATCAAGGATCTAACCAAGAATAATGTGCTAGTATTTGGATCACTCACTTGTTGATTACTCACATCTTCGACAAGTCTGTAACCCTTAACCGAGTAGGCCTGGCAAAGCCTTTGTAAATCCTCTAACAAGGTGGTTCAAAACTGTGGATTTGAAATCCTCTCACAAGGTAGTCTTTAATCGGACTTATCTCCTAACAGAGATTGAGATTCCTAACAGGATCTGTTCTGGTAAAGAACATTGCATGACCTTAACCGGTCTGGTTACTATTCTATAGATAGTTACTTGTGAGTTTCATCTCACCATGGTTTTTCCCATTTGGGTTTCCATGTAAAAATCTCTTGTGTTATGGTGATTGTGCTTCTGTGGGTGAATGCCTTATTTGCTGTTTGGTTTGCATTTGTGTTAACTGGTTTGTTAGTAAAACCGTTATACCGGTTTACTGCTAAACTGGGTAAGTGTTTAAGTTTAATATTTTCTGGTATACTAATTCACCCCCCCTCTTAGTATTCATCAAAAGATGCATGGGTGGTGTACCAAATTGGGGTCATCAACAGAAATCTATCCCCCTTCCAAAGGATGTTGGATGCAGAAGATGGCTGGCTCTCGACCGCTTCTGCGGTGAAAGTAGTAGAAATTGGCAATTATCTGGCTATCATTCTTGAAGCCCTTGCAAATTAATGCAATGTTTCAAAGGAATTATGCATGCTAGTATGTCTATTAGGTCTAGTATACTGATGATGGGAATGTAAGGAAATAGGTCCTTTTTAGGATTATTCCTGATATGATGTATGGGAGCTTCAACAAGACTTAAGGGTTTTATTCAACATTTTATTGTTAAGGTTCAACTTCCATTATTTTTTAGCATGATTAATCTAGTTGTCGATAATCATGATCTTCATAGATAATGTAGCTGTCGATAGTGTGGCATAAAGTTCCCTTGTAGTAGGTCCAAAATTCATATGCAAAATTCAATATTATCAATGTTAAATCAATAATGTGCAACCCCAAAATGAAATTTCATAAGCAAAATTCATATGAAGTAGAGTGCCCTAACCTTTTAGTTGTTGAATTGCACAAAATGTTGTCAAAGTTGGAATGTGCCGTTGTAGTAAAGCTTGAATGTTGGGTTGGGTGGCAGTGATAGAGCTCTACTTTTTATAGGTAGGTAGTTTGATTTAGGATTGGGTGGAGGAGATCGCATGCAGGGAGTGATAGAGCTTTGCTTGCGCAGGATTGCAGCTTTGGGTTAAAATGAATTGCGGTGTTTCTTTTTTTGAAGTAATGCTCGTTGTCGTCGAAATTTCGACGAACGTGGGCACTTTAAAAAAAATAAAAAAATTTCATTCCTAATGCCTTCTCTATTGAAACCAAATGTGAAATTATTGTCGGAATTCTGACATATTTGGGCAATTTTTAAAAAAAAAATCAAATTTGGTCATAATATACCTTCTCTGTCAGAATTCTAGACCACATGTATTAGTGACAAGGAACAAAAGTGGATTAGAAATAAACATGGCATCACCATCACACACACCTTCCATTGTTCTTGAGTTTACCAACTCAAGGAACATTTCACTTACCTGGCGTGTCTGGTGTAGGAGCACCCAGGCTGACGAGCAATCAACACCACCAAAAATATTTCTAGGTAGTTTGTTTTAGTTTTGATTTGATTGGCTTCTCTCCATTTGTTACAAAAGTTTGATTTGAAAAGATCTTATCGGTCTTGTCACACAAATTATTTCATTTCATAATCAAGTAGAATGTGAGAGCATTGTCAAGCACAATACCACTTTGGTGGAACTGCACTCTTGAATTAAGATGATGATGCATCCGATGGTTGCTCTAGTCCATAAAGTGGATGAACAAAAACTCAATCTGTTGCCAGTTGAAGTTGTTTCATTTCCTACTACATGGTATGTTAAGGAAACCTCATTGACTCATTCTCGTAACATGGGAAAGAAATTCTCAGCCAACACTGTAAATTCACTCCAAAAACTTGAGCAGAAACTTTTAGTTGATTCAAATACTTTGATATAAAAACAAATAGTCAAATTGCTTAAGATGTTTTTAAGAAAATAAAGGTTGGTAGGTGTAAAGCTGATTCCAGTACCTTCCATATGAAACAATGAAGAGGAAAATGTCTCATCAATTTGCTAATGAGAAGTTGAAAAGTTTGCAAGCTTGGGCATTAAAGTCCATTTTAAAATACTTTTAAGTTTGATTCCAATCCAATCGATTAACAAGAAATTGGAAGGGCATCTGCAGAAAGATGAATCGATGGAAAGTGAATTAATGTTGGCATGGAAATCAAATAGACACCAGTTTAAGTTGCAAACCAAGCAAAGGAAAGTGTATATAAAAAAAGGAGATTATAAGAGTGTAACAAATCAACTAGGAGTAGAGTGTGGGTATCATAGTAGAGTGGTTGCGTATGGAGGAAAAGATAGTGTAATTCTGATATGGAAAAGTGAATGGGAGGCCATTGATGGCCAATGTAATGTGAACATTGTTTTGACATTTGGGATGTGAATCAACTATATAATGCGTTGTTGCAATCTAAGTATTAATTGATAGAGAGTCTTTGTTTTAAGTTGTGTGTTTTGAGTTGTAGAGTAGAGGGTTGTTTTATCTCTTGCATCAGTTAGTGGATATTTAGATTGGCAATGTTTATCACACTCAACGAGTGCTATATTTGAACTTGCCTAATATGTCCTTTTAGTGCCAATCCTTTGACCATAAAAGTAAGTATTTCCCTCTAGTGACTCCTAGGGTTAAGTCTCTTGCATAAGATTATGACCCTCTATGGGCTTCAAAGGCTACCACCTTCAAAGCCAATGACAAATGGACTATCTAGTTACTTTCACATAAGGGCAAAAACAATCATGTTGATGGTTCTCAAATCAAAGCTCAAGATTTTATTGCAACACAGATGTAGCCTACTATTTCAAACCCTTCTACAAAGGGGAAAGATAGCTTGATGGCCTCACCTAAGGTCTTTTCTCATCTAAGGTTTTCATAAAGGCCCCAACCTACACCAATGCTCACATATCAACCATCTTGGCCAACTCATCCCCCCAATTTGCAATGTTCTTGCAACCCGCCCAAATGCTTGGAGGATGGAGAGTTTGTTTCTAAGAAATGAAGAAATGGTTTTCCCATGCTTTAGCTAGGCTCTCTTTAAATAGATTTTTTGTAGAATTGCTATGTCACTCTAGTGGAGTTGGATGGTAATGACATGCAAGACTCCAATATCTTGAATTTTCTCTTTTGGAATGTTCAAGGTCTCACCAACCTCTCCCGAAAGTATTTTGTGCAGGATACTCATAAAAAATATTCTAGTAAATTATAAGTTTCATGCTTTTGCAACATGTTGTGTTATTTTCCCATATGGTATTTTTTACGTCACCAATCACAAAGCTAGCCATGGAGGGGTTGTCACTCTTATTATGCCATGATGTCATTCTTGTGTAGTAGATCATGTGTCTAATCCAACTTATCATATTATTTGGATCCTCGTGAATATCAATAATCATTCCTTTAGGATCATTAATGTTCATGCTTCCAATGATGTTGTTGAGAGATCTTCTATGTGGTGTTGGATTGCGAATTCAATGCCCCCCACAACTTAGGTTATGTGTGGTTATTTTAATATGATTGAGGTGTCATATGATAAAAGATGGGACTTTTACCTTTTTGATGAATAGTTGGTGAGTGAGAGGCATGATTTGATATGTGCAACAAATTGAGTCAAGTTATTACCCTAACTTGAGTCATTGCTATATCCAACCCATTTGGCATACACGTAGTAATTTTCCAGTAGGTTCTGACAAAGTTTTTAAACGAATTAATTGTGCCACATGATCTTAGCACAAT